>NC_133225.1:8872541-10154041 GCF_040436345.1 Pagrus major | reverse complement strand
TTGCATCTATAGAACTATAAAATAATTATAGTATGTGAATTTACTGCAACTTTTACAGTGTCTCCCCCTCTCTTTATGCATCTGTCTCTGGCATTTTGGCCTCTTTGGCTTTAGCTGTGTTACTTTCATGGTTGTTAAATGCATTTAAATGTATGTGAATGTTCGGTCCAAACCGTCCTCAAAATGAATGTCTGCAGGAACGTTTGTTTCTCTGAGCAGGTGCTATCTTCTTGGAAATCTCCTGCTGGCTGTAAGTTCTCCCTCACAGACTCACACACTCACACATACAGAAAGCAGAGGGGGATTCCTGGGACTAATGTTTAACAGGGAAAATTGGACTGCGCCATCAATTTTAGCTCTTTGTGCAGACACTGTGGTTTACTCTAGATAACCGGGCCAAGCCGCCGAGATAAGACGACTCTCGGCCTGCCTGTGGGAAAGATGAAAGCATTCCCTCTAAAACTGACTGTCTCCTTTCCCACAGCCTTTTGCTGTAAGCGCACTACGTGTAAAAGCATATGTGAAAGAGCAAGACTGTGTGGACTTTCAAAGCAGTTCTGTGTCACAAAGATTTTTATTAGTCGTATGATTGCACCCTTAAAGTTGGATACTTGTTTATATGCGCCGCCCGAAGCATTAGCATTACACTCATCAAGTTCACCACACTCTCTACAGGCTTATAAACACGCGTTTACATATCCTTCCAAATATGTGTCATTTTGTAGATTAAATACATAAACCCTCGCTCACGATGAAAACCTGTGTACTTAAACTGAAAACATGGTGACACCTTTAGGTTGTGCAGCTGGACATCGTCATGTTTTCCATATTTGCTCGCATGCTGTGCATTACCAATGATGAATACAGGTCCTGGAGAAGATTTTTTCGCTCACTTCTAATAATATGAATACTTGGCTCTTCACAGCTCATCGTATAATAGCTTAACATTACTTTAAAAACAAAGAAGGGGGGCTCAAAATGATCTCAGAGTCAGATTCTGCACACGTTTATGACTGAAGAGATTGCAGGTATGTTTCGCAGGAAGTGTGGTGGTTAATCTTCAACTTGCCAGGCCCACCATCACACACACACAAACGCACACACACATGCGCAAGTGCACTTGCACACACACTCATCTACGCCCATATACAAACAGACCCACCATGGTGAGTGCTGAGAGTAACTGTAGATTACAGAGCTGTCAAACTGGGTGCTAGAGGGAGGCAATTAGATCAGGGGATGTCTTGCTAATGGGCTGACTGACCCCTAAAAGACGCACACACACACACACATGCACACACACGCACACACACTGAATTTCTCCCTGGTGAACCTTGCCCCAAACAAAAGCAGAGTGCTGTTGAATGTAAGGCTTCCTTTAGACTCACAGGACTGTGTCTCTCTCTCACACACACACACACTCACACACACACACTCTCAGAGCAGGAGTGCAGGATATGCAGAGGCATGCACCACACTAAGCCCTGACACACAGGTATGAAAGAAATTCCACTGGAAAACCACTGCAATACTGTACATTTTCCCAGGATCTCTTAACTATTAGTAAACACTGTGTGTGTTGTGTGTGGCCATGTGCGAATCTGTGTGGGTTTCTAAGGATATATATATGTGTGTGTGTGTGTGAACAAGTGGGTGTGTGCCTGTGCACACATTTTAGGCAGACAGAGGATTCATTGTGATATGGTTCTGTCCCTCAAGGCGCTGGAATCTGGCACATTGTCTTTGTCGGAAACTCAAACCATTTACAACTCTGGACTTGTTTTGATCCTTTCAGAAAATTCCATTTCCTGCGGTCGTTTGGGGAGTGACTGCAGAGAAGCCTCTGGAAGGAAAAGCCTCATTATGGTTTCAGTGCGAGTTGGAAGACTCGACTTGAAGGTCAGTGCCAGCCTCACCGCTGTCGTTCCCCCGTGTTAGGATGAATGGTGGATGAAAAGGTGAGCTACTCAGATAAGAAGGATGTTGTGTAGTTCTGGATGAAACACAACCTGTTGAGAGCGTGCTCCTTCAGGCCTCACGTGTCAGCACAAGCTGTTCGGTCGTGGGAATGATTCGTTATTAATTGATGTATTCGTTGATTTAGTGTTTTTTTCCCCCACTAAATCAAAATGTCAGTAGTGTAAATGAATAAAGACTAAAACACCTGTTTTGGCATTTTCCTGATCCTTCCATGTACCGTCCTTTTCCAATTATTTTCTAATCCCTGGCCTCGCCCTGCTGGTCAGTCCTGCTTTAGTTTTCCACTGCTCTGCATGCATAGTGAGTCAGACATTGGGGGGGACACCAACTCAGCATGTTTGGAAATAAATAAACAAACAATTAAACAAATGAACAAACAAACAAAATAACTAACTAACCAAATATTGGCGATTTTGTATGTCTGGGATCTCTATCTTACACTCGGTGCAAAGCATTTTTAGACCGACGCAGTTGTCATTTTCATGCCCAGTGCCCTCGTTTTATTAGTAGCAAATGTGCTTGCGCCCATCTGTGCATTCCTGGGCCTGTTGGTCTTAAAATGAGCTGTGGTCAGAGGCATTGATGGCTCATTGCTGTCTTTAGGCAGCAGGAAGTGACTGCGCAATAGACCAATTTGAAAAGCGGTCTCAAGTCAAAGTTGCAGAATCTTTCCTGCTATTTAAAGGGCACATTATTCAGATAGTACGATGAGCCTACCTAAGCTGTAGTTACAAACTTGACAGGACAGAGGAAACTCTCCAGAGGATCCAGAATTAAACTTTTAGCTTCTGAAATAAATATTTTTTGGACAGCTCTGATGGAAACATTTATCAAGGGGACGGCTGCTTATTCCAAACTATTTTTACTGTACGAATCTGGACTTTTTATGTGTAGAAGAACACAGAACAGTAATTAACTTCTTGACTGTATCTGTCGTCACCGACCCCCTGCTGTCCCCCTGGGTGATTATGTTCATGCAATCATACAGACTCGGTCCTACCCATAAAAATCACTCACATCACCTTGGGATGAATTCTCCAGTGTCCTTCTGCAAACACACACATGCACGTGTCTGTCTCTAAGTTTGTATGTGTAAATGTGTGGTTTTGTGTGTGATGTAACGTCTGAATGTGCACTCTGCTCACTGCCAGAGCTACACTGCTCCAGAAATACAACCAGCATGACCTCAACTGATGCTCACTTCATGGACAGTGTGAATCAAGGAGCTGGAGCAGAGTGAGGAGAAGAGACAGACAGAGTGTGAGAGAGAGGAGGGGGGAGGGAGAACAGCCTGAAGGTACACTATATGGCCAAAAGTATGTGGACACATAATTCTAATTGACTTATTTAAGTACTTTTTAATGTTTTCCTGGTCTTGTGCATGTAAAAGTCTCTTCTCTTCAGTAGTCCCGCCTTTAATTCTGTGACTTTGTGACATCACACTACGTCACCATGTCACACATTTAATAATAATGTATGCCTTGCGGCTACTTTGGCACATAGTAATTGATTTAGCACAGCTGCTCTGTTGTTGTTAGTGGTGCTGGCTCAGGCGTGTGTGAGCTGACCAATCAGAGCAGACTGGGTATTCAGGAGGGGGGGGGGGCCTTAAAGAGGAGCTAAAACAGAGCGTTTCAGACAGATGGTGAATACAGCGCTGCAGCACTATGAGAACACTGATGTGTTTTTTGATCATTAAAACTTGTAAACCTATTCTAGTAGAAACCCTAAATATAATGATGAACCTGAAAATGGGCATAATATGTCTCCTTTAAATGTATTTCATCCAGTGTTTTGTCCTGCTTTGATCTAACTCTTTAATCTAATTGAGCTTTTAAATGTTTGATCGTTTATAATTGTCATGATTTCTATTTTTGTTTTGCCCTTTTAGTTTATTTAATCTTTTTTTTTTTTTTTTAATCTGGTTGTCTGTCTGTCTGTCTGTCTGTCTTATTATCGGCTCGACAGTACTCTCAGAAGCACTTTTACTAACCTGTCAGAAAGAGCCTTTTGTTTTTATTTTGAAGTCCCTCCAGGTTTCCAGTGAAAGCTGGTATAATAGTATATTACAGTAAAGCCCATAAGATTACATAGATTACAACAATTACATAGGGGTGTAATGCTCAAATACACAGCTACGTAAACCCTTGTGTATACACACACGGACACATGGTCGGGGTGAGCATGTCGAGAGAAGGGGATTCTCCGTGAAGGCCGTGTGTCAGAATGCTGGATGGATCACCGGCTTTGTTTAGCTCAGACATTTTTTTTTTTTCCAAGCGTTATTCTGTGCAGCGTGTATGAATGGGTGCTGTGCATGCAGATGTGAACGCTGGGTTTGTGGCAGAAAGAAATAGAGAGATACACAAGAGAAAGAGAGAGAGGTTATTTGTGTATGACAGAGGGGAGCCTGTATCTGTAGCGTGTGACACACAGTGCTCTCTCTGCAGCAGCCAGGCCACAGTTTAAGGGACTTTTGCCAAGGGACAGAATAGCCTGTCTGTTTCCTGCCTCTAACTGCACGCTGATTGACAGCAGGGCTTCTTTGTGTGTGTGAATGTATGTGTATGCGTGACTTCTCTGTTTCTGTGTGTGCGTGAGTATCAAACTGACAGATTGACAGAAAAACACCAACACATCGCATGAAGGGGATGTAAAGAAGTTGCCATCTCCACAGAGAAAAAACACCCCGCGCCTGTCAAATTGTCACTTATTTAACAGTTTGTTCATCTGGTCTTTTTGTTCACACACACGAACTATGAGGAACGCATGCACGCGTTTTCCACGTACGTTCTCACCAACCGGCGAGCCTCCATTTCAAATAAACAACTTCTCCACAGAACGTACTGCGGTTTATTTGTTCACAGTGTCAAATTGCACACGTGAACACACACAGGCATACGTGCACAAACACACAGCCCGGTCTCAGCTGTCATGTTTCTGGAGTGTCAGGTTGTGAAGAGCAGGAGTAGCCGCTTCACCTCTGACCTTGGTGCGGTCCCTCGAGTTTGTGAGGACTGTAGACGCGCAACATGCCTATCTGAGATTTCAGCAGTGAGAAGGAGGAAGGCAGAGATCAATGTAGGTGGGGTTAGAGTGTGTTGGTGGAGGTCAAAGCGTCTGCAGAGGAGGTACAGAAGAGATAAGGATGAAAAACAGATGTTTGCATGCAGGAACGGAGGGCAGGGTAGAGGATGTGGCTGAAAAATAGCAGAAGTCATGATGGCTATGAATGGTGTCCGTTTACTGCATCTTTTTGTCTGTGTGTCTTTGAATAAGATCTATTATTGATGCACTGGTCGACTCATCACTAGAGATGAGCCAATACGTTTTGGAAAACTGATACAAGACTCAGAAATTTGGCTACATTGATGTTCAAGCACAGATTTAACGCAATTTAATGCATGAAATTAGTAACTTGCTATGTTGGGCCGCCGTGCACAACACTGCCTGACATCTTCAAAATCTGCGGCAGTATCATAAAATATGTTGGTGGCATCATAAACCCTGCTACTGATTCAAGAATGTGACATGTGCCTTGCAGTAAACTTAAAGATATAATGTAACAATTCTGCATTAAAACATCTAATAATGATGAGATCTATGTTATATATTTTGTTGAGTTCTTTACGTATAATATCCCAAATGTTTCCAACAATGTTAAAACCCAGAGAAATCTGTATCATTCAAGGTAACATTGCATTTCATTTGGTAGCCTGTCGCTATACAATCCGGTAAAAACGTCAGATGATGCAGAACATCAGCAAGTGCACAAGGAAGTTTGCCACGTGGCTAAACACAACATGAAACTTTGATACATTACCTCGTCTGTAAACCTAATTTCTGACAGATTCACGTATATAGATTTTCATCAGGAATGTTAATAGTTGTTTAATAGTGAAGACAACAACTCCCATGATCCCACACAACTTCAAATCAACTTCATTAGAATTGTCAGTTTTAGATGGTGGATTGCGTATCTAGATCCATAACGAATCATCTAAGAGGCAGGGCTGCACAATCCCACTCATGACCCATGAACCCAAGGTTCACCCACAGGTAAGATGGGTCAGATTGCAATAAAATGACACACTGGCAGAATCAGGGATAAATGAGTCCATAAAACACATTTCTGGCTTGCTTTGAAGGGGCACTGTGCAGGATTTTCCTGAAAACAATCCCTCTCAATCATCACTTGTGCCCCACTATGAGTGTCTGGCAGAGTCTTTATTTGCAGAGATCCTGCCCTCTGCCTGTATTTTCCCATTATTTTGCCGTGTTCGGGATGTTTCTTGGCTTCAACGATTCTGGAGAGAAAGTAGATTGTTGACTCTATGTATCATTTACATTATGTGACATCTATCATCATACCAAGAGTGTAGCCACTAAAACTACAGACAAATAAATTAATAGTCACATGTTTTGTATCCTCTGTGGATTTCCACATTGGACAGAATCTTTGAGCCGAACGGTCTGATATTTGATGAGAAAACTCATCAGTACAATCAGTAGGTAGGAACTCATCAGTATCAGTCAGTAGGTAGGACATGAGGATAACAGAGGACACAAACTATCTAAGAATGATGCCTGTTAATGGCTTTATGGCTGTGTGCCAAAGGGTCACGCTGCAAAGCTGCTAAATTTACATGATGTGAGTTGGGCTGGCCTGCGTGCCCGTCTTTTTTAATCATCGGGCAACAGGAGAAAGGACAGAAATAAATCAGAAAAATCATATTCTGTAAACATCTGAGAAAATGATTTAACCCTTGTCGTATAGGCAACAGCAGCTCACACACTGATACGGTGACAGACTGCAGAGTGTGCCCGTATTTGGTGGAGCTGAGGTGTGATTTATGTCATTTCATTTTAACACAAGAGGCTCAACGAGAGATGAGAGAAGAGAAAAAGAAGTGCAGACACAAACTGTAAACAACAGAAATTGGACACATCATCGAGGGCAGCTGATTGTGTGCCCCCCCCACATCCCCCAGCAGCCCCGCCCGCTCCCTGCAGAGAGCCCCCAGACAGTCACTGAAGGACTAAACAGGAATCCCCCATAGCCTCACAGCAGACTGACTGACTCTGCATGGTCTACATCACACACACACACACACACACACACACACACACACACACACACACGCTCAACTCTCAAATAGACACATACATTCACACGCAGGTTTACAGACAGTACAGAAATAGCCCCAGTCTGGGGTATTACCACACATACTCTATGTCATCCACTTATATCACACTGCTGCAGCACTATATGGCTTTACCACATGCAGTCATTTATAAAGAAAGATGAGCGCTTGTTGCTTCTTAACGACTTTTCCCTCTGATATATTTACCACCATCATCCTCATTTCAACTTTTCAACCTCCACTCATTGCTCTCATCTGCGACCTTCTCTCCTTTTCTTTGATTTCTTTCCCCCCTCTTCCTTTGTTTTAATTTCAGTTTCACTCTCTCTCTCTCTCACACACACACATTTACATACAAATCTATACGGTAATACGCTCTGTGTTTCCTGAAAGCACTCCTCTGTCTGTTTAGTTTACATTCTCCCAGCCCTCCCACATTTCATGTCGACGGCGGGTGATGCACAGATGTGACAGAAAGTGCAGATGAGAGGAAAGGTCAGGAGTTCCTCAGACTCGAGTTCCTGACACTGCACCACCTCCCACAGCATCGCCAGTGGGCTTTACGGTTCCCCTCTGTGTTCATTGAGGCGCCACAGCAGCAAGGAGGGGCTTTCTTCCACCCATTCCCCTCAACATTTGCATGGCACTCACTATTAGGGTTTTCCCTCAAACACAGAACACTACATGCACTGACACAAATGAAATGCATGGTATCTCAAAGCCAGAGATTGGAGTGATACACCTTGACTGTCAAAGATGATGAAGTCCTGAGTGTCTTCACGGACGCTGATCAGGGGGAGGTGGTAGAGGTCGTGTGGGAAAACACCTTCATGAATTTCCTGGTTTAGGATCGATACTTCAACAGAATGACAAGAAGGTACCCAAGTTCCCTATTAATCCCCCTGATAATTTGTAAGTCTGCTGCATCCAAGTGGCCCCTGCTGCCATCATAATTCCATCCAGTGCTCTTTTATATCACATTTTAACAAGTCCTGTAGAGATATTATACGATATATTTGAAAACATTTTCAATTTTGGCTTTATATTACAGTAAATTGACCTGCAGATCTTGTTTGAACCAGAATATCGACTCAATCTAATCTGAATATCTGCTTCTAGTTCTGCAGCATTTAGTATCCTGTAAAGTCATCTCACGCCTCTACAGCAAGCTAAAACGTCGTCACTTGAGGATGATTCAGTGGTTTCGATCAGTATGCAGTTACTCAAGCACTAAAGAGCAGTATTGTGTCTGCAGCAGTGAAACTGCTGTGTTCAGGAGATACTGGATGGCACTAGCGAAACACTTGGTGGTTTCATCAGAGATAAAGAAAACGGGTAGATTTAAAGGCTTTAGTTTGACATTTTGGAAACAGGCTCTTTTGCTTTCTGGCTGAGGGTTAAATGAGGAGATCAATTCCTCTCGCATGTTTGTATGATAAGTATGTAGCTGGAGCCAGCAGCTGGTTACATAAAGACTGGAAACAGCTAGGAGGAAAAAGGAGAGGAGAAAAGAAAGGAGAAACAGCTAGCCTGGCTCTCTCCAAAGGTCACAAAATCAGCCTCCCAGCACCTCTAAAGCTCAATAATTAATACATTGTTGTTTGTTTAAGTGTGAAAAGGAAAGTTTGCTCTTTTATGCAGGGTTATGTGCCAGAATATTTCTTGGCTGGTAGCACGACTGACTTATGAAACAGTCAATTGTCGTTCTCACACTTTGGTTTTGGTGTAAATTAAAAGGTCCAGGCTAGGGCAACGGCACTGCAGCTTAAAGAAACACATGCAAAGAGACAAAACATGTGCAAAATAAGAAAACATCTTCATCAGTTTGACAAAACATCCAAATACAGGAACGTGCTGCAACGGCCCTGGGTTGTCAAATTGATGAAGATGTTTTCTTAGTTTGCTCATGTTTGGGAAGTAAATGCGTTTCAATTTCATGGTTTTATTGGTGTATATTCGCTTGAAACTAAGAATTGGTGTTTTCATTTCCTTAGATTGGGCCTTTTATATCTATAGAGGGAGTGGGGCCTCTTCAAGTCCACCTTGTCCACCTCCAAGTCTTAATGCTGAGCTAAGCTAAGCCTCTCCGTCCTGTGGACTCATTTACCTGATAGATCTAAGAGTGGTAACGGTCTTCTCATCTAACCTCAGCAAGAACGTGAATGCTCAAAGTTCCAGGACCAGAGTATAACTTCGATGACATGAGTGGTGTGTCCCTTTTATTTTCAGTCCAGGCTGACGTTCAGTTCAGCACAAGGCTGTGGGCAGTTTTTGCTATGTCATGATGGCTGCCCTGGACACACGATCCTCTTCGCAGCATGCACCCTGCTGGTTTCTGTATCAGGTCACACTTGCCGCCAAGAATGCCGTCTATTTCCAGTTGACCTGCCGTGACAGCTAGTTATATACCCGGGTTATGCGATTAGGGCTGCCAGAGCTGAGGGAGAGGAGGATGAGGAAGATGAGTGTGGGGTTTCCTGGGAAGCTCCCAGTCAGACATCTGCTGCCATCACTCCATCACCCTTCCTCCCTCCAACTCTGCCATCGTGCTGTCTATCTGCTTATTGGCTCGCTTTCTGTCTCAGAGATGGCTCTTTGTGGCGAGCAGCAGCGCTCCACTGAATAATTCAAAGAGACAGCAGGGACAGACAGTGGATTAAGTCCCAAAAGAGGAGGAGGAGAAGGGAGAGGGATGAAAAGGGTGGACAGAGGGGATTTTACCCCATTAGACACGAGGAGCTGAGGGGGAATTCATTGACCAGGCAGCGGGGCGGGCAGCAGTGTTAAATCAGCAGGGATGCTGTCAGAAGTGAAAAAGAAAGGGAGGTGAGGAGAGGGAGCGAGTGGGTGAGCAGCGCATCACGTGACCATCGGGAGATCCCTGAGCAGAGCCGGTCACATGACTGACTGGAAACGCAGCCTGCTGCCTGAGAACGATTCCCAGAAGTTACGTCTGTGAGTGTGAAACCATCCTGTCCTTGTCCTTAATACTGATTACGGTATATCAGCTAAGATGTGAGCGACAGTAATACATCACATTGTGCAGTTTTGGCATAAAAAAAATACAGTTTTATACACAGAATTAAAGTGAAGAATAAATACATTCAGTCAACATGACAGTAGAAACAAAGAGCGAGGTGCCCTTCAGATGACTGTCTGTGTTTAAGTGTCAGCAGCTGGGATTAAAAGAGGATTCTGCTGAAACAAAACAGTGTGTTTAAACGTCAGAGGTGTTGAGTTTGTGTGACTGATCACAGTCTAAACCAGGGTAATTCTCTTTTCTTCTCCTGCTGCTGCTGCTGGACTTTTGGGCCAGCTGTCGCACGCCCACTCGGTCACACACAAATGCACACTCTCACACACCAAAACATCCACAACGTCACTTACTGTTCAGTGTGTTCATCATTCAGAAAGTCAGGGGGATTTGATCATTTTTTTGACTATTAGAAAACCTGTTTGTAATTTCTTACTGATTTAAATTTTTTAAAAATTAAATGAGTTTAGAGTTGAAGCTTGTCGCTTTGTTCGATTAAACTCTTATTTCTTCTTGAATGGCAGATGTTGACTGTGGTGTGTGACTAACCATTCAGCGGCTACATGTAGGTTGATCAAGAGGGTTCGATCAGTCCAGTTTCAAGAGTTAGTGTAGAATTTTTTGGCTTTTTTCTGATTGTTTTAAAGCGAGTCAGGCTCTTTTCATTCCCATATTTAATAAAAAAATAAAATAGTACATAAATGAGATTCATAGTGAGATTAGAATATCTTTACTGGACAAAACATATACCGTATGTATGAACTGTACATGTAAAGGTACAGGTAAAGGAAAGCCAGGCCTATATAGGTGATTGCAAGTAGCATCAAAAGACGAGAGGTTTAAAATCCTTTATTCTTCTTCTAATTCCACTGAAGGGTTTTTCAGGTGCTTTCAACAAAATCTCCTGGTCTTCCTCAGGTGTCAGTGGACACCTGGAGAAAAATCCACAAGTCTGACGCCCTAGTTAAAGTGCCATTGGTTGTGGTGGACCCCGCCACTACCAGCAAACATGACTATAAAGAGGTTTACTGAAGTAAATGATCGAAATGTGGGGACAATCAAATTTGTTATCTTTTTGGCTCAAGAATCTTTTTTAAAATGTAATTTCTGTATCTAATGCTACAACCTCACGGGATCGGACGTAATTGCCAGACTTGAACAGACTTTTTCAAAATCACAGTTCTGAAACCTTTTCACATTAATGATGAGTAATGTGTTAGTAATAGGGGATGGAGGTTGTACAGATGTAAACTTGACTCATGCTTTGTGGGACGTTTCGTGCTCATACCAAGTCGACACAGTTCATGCTAAGGCTGGTCGAGCAGCATTCAAAGCCCTGTGCATTCTGGGAGTGTGACTAAATAAACACATTGCAACCATAACTGCACAGTTCATTGATGAACTTTATGGCCCTTGTCTGAGCGCAGCGCCTTCAGGCTTTGTAGCGGGAATGAAAAATGCACTCGGCATGAAAAGACGTTAAATACTTTCCAGGCGCACACGTCGGTTTGTGTACCCTGGAGGACGTCCGCACGTTGGTTTATACGTCCCTGGTGGGAATCTGGTGTTTGCTTTAGTTCCGGGTGGGTTGCGCTCTGGGTTTGTGGGTCGTGTTTTCAGGCCAGGAGCTGCAGAGATGGGGCCGGGCAGGACCTCTGTGTTATAAAAGGAAGCCATGAAGCTGTTGTTGCGCTCATCTCTGAAATGTATTTTGAGCATTATGAAAAAAATATCCCCTGCTTCTAGGTAAATGTAGGTGAGGTAAATAGTAAAGCTTACTGAAATACACGTAACCAGTGTTGGTTTCAGAGCACCCACTCTTGTTTCAGAGCATCAATAATAAAGAGTCACTCCACAGACAGACCTCTGAACACTGGCCTGCAGTGAACAAATGTGGGCCAACATCACTGCAATAAGCATAATAAAAACCAGAGCAGCTCTGTCGTGGCTGCACCATCAATCAGACAGCCATCTGGCAGCGATTCATTTTATTAAACTGCAGTGCATTTCAGTTTTCTTCTTGCTTTCTTGCTTGTCTCCTTCTCCATCTTCCTTCATCTCTATCCCTCTTTCTTTCCCTCTAACATAATTGAAGGGAGCTTCTCCTCTCCTATGTAACCCAATGCTCGTCCCACAGCACTAAAGTGTCGTTCGGGCCGCAGCTTAAGTACTCGGTGCGCTCTGTGCTGCGCTCTCACTCTTACAGATCAGCAGAAACCCAGATTAGACAAATGAATTATTCAGCTTATTGCCTTAAATGCAGTTTGTGGTAAAAGACAGTTATAAATCCTATTAGACTTCTGACCCTGTTCATTTCGCTGTTATGACATGAGGTTCCTGCTCTGACCAACATGATGCCTGAGAGCTGGTCATTCTTTCTGCTTTTCATTTCTCTCCCTTCTGAGGTTGATCTTTTGGACCAAATCAGGTGACCACGCTTCATTATTCCTTTGAGGACTCGAGGAGAAGTGAGCACATCTGGAGCTGAACAGTGGGATTTATACAAATATGGGTGTGCGTGTCTTATATCCATAATATTGACAGTCATGTATATAAAAATGGTGGAAAACAGTGTTGAGTTTGGCAGAGCAGATTCTCTCAAAGCCAAGACAAATATAAAAGATCTTCTCGCTCTCTTTCTTGCCTCTGATCGATACATATAATAATGGATGTCAACATGCTGGAGTGAATTAAGGTGAGGCTGGTGTTAGCTATCATCATCAAAAACTGATCGTTAATAATTGATGCAGGTGATGTTTAGTGTGGCTGATAATATGATAATGGGTTGATGCTGCCCAAGTGGATCAGCATGTTAAGACGATAATGCTTTTCCTGAGTGTGTGTGTGTTGTTTTCACTCTGTCTGTCTGTCTGTCTGTCTGTCTGCCTGTGCTGCTGCGTCTGTCGGGGGTGAGATTAACCTGATGATCTCATACTGTGGGTGATGCAGTCTTACGGCAGGTGAGTCATCAGGCGATGCTGTGAGCCTCTTACGGGAACAAAGACGCGCTCAGATCATCTCCCCTGCAGCTTTCATCTACTGCTCTACTTACTGCTGCATCATCACCCCATCCTCCCTTCCTCCCCACCCTCTCTGCCTCCACCTCATCGCACAGCCTCGTCTCACTTTCCTCCTTCACTCTCACTACGTTTCTAAGTCTCTCACCTCTTTTTCGGTCCCCATCTCGAAGAAGTTGTTGCTGTTCTCCATCCGTGCCACGGTCCCCTTCTGCATCTTTCTAACCTTTTAGGACAGTGGCTGTTTTGTTGCAATCTGAGTCATGTATTGGGAAAATAAGTAACATTTAGGTAAGAGCATCTAATGAATCTAACAAAAAAAATAAAAAATAGGTCAAAGGAATGACTTTGTGACTCTTTGACATGCAAGCAAGATGTCCTTTGATTAAATAAAAGATTGCGACCATGTGGTTTTTATCAGTCAAGATTTTACCGATAAAAGATCAAATTTAAATGCACTTAAAGAATATCAGCATTTTGGGAAATACGCCTACTCACTTTCGTGCTGAGTTTTAGATGATAAGATCTATATTACTGAGCTAAATATGAAGCTGGTACCAGCAGGCAGTTAGCTTAACTTAGTATATAGACACAAAACAGGTGGAAAAAAACAACAACATTTTAATAAAAAGTCAGAAATAAAAAAAAAGTATAACTTGTTGCTTTTACACTTTATTAAACAGACTAGATATCATGTGCTAGTGAGCTTTAGAGTTGCTCGTAGCCATATTTTGTGACCTTTTTATGCTCAGCTAAGCAAACAGATTGCCACCTCCAGTTTTGTATTTACCTTTAAGACATGAGCGTTAAATCATTTGTTTTTTCTTTTTTTTTTTTTCCTTTTCATGGCTTTATTTGACTAGAACAGCTGAATAGTGACAGAAGACAGGATGAGAGAGAGGGGGGTTGACATGCAGCAAAGGGCCACAGGTCAGATCTGAACCCTGGGCCACTGTGGTGAGGACGTGGCCTCTGTACTTGAGGCACATGCTCAACCAACGGAGCAACTGGGGCGCCCAACAAACATAACATTTTTGACTATCTAGTGTGTTTTATTGTTTTGATGTGGACAAGCAATAGCTCTCAGCAATGTGTTAGTGTTAGAAATGCCCGGTGGCAGTGGGGCACATACCATTGGCACAGCTTGTGGTGGGTCATCTTTGTCATAGAGAACCTTTGGTTTAGTTTCTTCATCAATAGCCGACTCCTCTGTCATCCGTCCACGTCTCCTGTCTTTGTCCTCTGCCTCTTTCCCTCCAGCTTCTCTGTGTCACCCTGCCTTTCTATTTGAATTCCTCCGGCTGCTTGTGTTTTATGCCCTCCATCACACCGCAGTAAACACAAGAGTCACAGAGACCGCTGGTTTGTTGTTTTAATTAGGTAAATGCACTTGAGTCTGTTGGACCAGACAGAAAAATCACTCTCTGGACTCCAGCTCTGTCATAAGGATTTCTTAAATTAATGAGTCCAACTAAATGTTATTAAAATCGTGCCATGCAGAGGGTTGTGCATACTTCTACCCACTGCTGTTTTTGTTTTTGGGTTTCCTAGGTTTGCAGTCGGGTTCTGACAAGGTGAACACGCTGCACAGTTTCCAGAGAGCAGACTCGACACGCCAAAAAGGGGAATTTGCAGCGGGAGACCTCAAGCCTCAGCCTTTACCTGGTCCTAAAAGGCTGCAACCTGACTCTCCCACACCCACAGAAGGTGAGGCCTGGCTGGGTTCGGCGGTTGGAGGAGTGGCACTGCCCCGTCTTTCCAGGGAGGATCCTTTCAGACACAACAACAAAAACAAGCGCTCAGACAGAGGGGTATTATCTGTTATTATTATTGGAGATAATTATGTCGGATAATTATATCTAATAGCCATGTTGTGTCTTTTCAGCAACTCCAATGTCAATATTGTTTTATTCACAGTCCTGAGAGCGCCGGACCGCATGAGAAAATACTGAGGGTCGGGTAAAGAGGGGGTGTAAGGAGTATGGATTTTATTTTTTTCTGTGATAAAGCTCTAAAAATAATAATTAAAAACACAATTATTGTATATTTGCAATATATTTAAGGTATTTGAGGAACATAAAAGAAGTCTAGCCTAGTTTTATAAAGTCCATTAAAGCAAGGAGGTAAAAAAAACATCGAAAAACAATAATTAGTATCAATTAATCGTCAAAGAAAGTACACCAGTAAAGCCATGACAGACTTAAGTTCTATGCCAGTCTTTAGGCTTTAATCCACTGTAGCATAAAAGAAAATCACATCTGTGTTTTTTCTTATTACCACAGACACACACACTGTTACCCAACATGCCCCGTGTCCTTGTCGCACATGAGCGTTTCTGACTTTTGAGGGACTGTTCTTCTCACAGAGGGCTTTTGTGTGCTGCAGGTGTTGAGGTATATGAGGCCGTGCTAAGGAGTGTTTTATTCCTATCGGCCCCCTGAGGCCCCGAGGCCTGGTCCAAGAGAAAGACCAGAAGCTGCTTCAACTTCCTCCACTGTTGTTTTGTATGGAACACAACTTCAAACACTGTACGTCAGAGCGTACAGCCAACCACAGCGACATGCACACACACACACACACACACACACACACAGTATTATCTCTCTTTTTTATTACACAAACTGGACCACGAAATAAAAGGCTGGATATTCTAGAAACGAGACGAGCTGTATGGAGCCGATCTTATTTGTTTTTTCTGTGTAGTGTCCCCATCTACTTCAATTGTATAGAAGAATAACACAACGTTGTTTTGCTGTGAAGCTCAAGAAATGTTTTTATACTTTTAATCTATAAAAATGTATCATATATCATAAGATTTTTTTAATCTGCAAAGTAACGAGTAACTGAATATGGTAGTGTATTACATAGTAAAGCTAGTAAAAACCATATAAAAATGTGTAAGTAACTAAAGTACACGTACTCAAGTACAACTGTAAACAGTTGTAGTAAACCTCTGGGAAAAATTCCACACGTGTGTAAATTTTGCGAGGTCACTGATTTATCTTATAAACAATTTTGAAGTTCAACTTGAGAACATAACTCTCCCCAAAGAATACTTTGTGCTATATTTAATACATCAGAAATGAGTCCCACCTCCAGTGTGTAATATTAGACTTTAGCACCAAATGGAGTCCAGTCAACAGGTAGAGAAGCCGAGCCGAGCGCTCCCAGAATGGATTGTGTTAGCGTCTCCAAAGCCTCTGGAGCCACAACACTGACCTTTCCTGTTATGGAAATGTAGTGCTGGCTGTTCTAGGCCCACAGCCACATGCTGCTTGTTTGAATGGCGACGCAGGCCCCCTTCTGCTGCACGCCTCTTTCCTGAAGACTGCTTTTGCTGTTTGTGCTGCGATGTGAGCACACATTTGTGGAGCATTGTTCAACAGAGTGGGGACAACTTGTTCTCTTTTAATGTTATTCTCTGTCTTTATCTTGGCAACCTTTTATTCCACTGTGTGGTAGAATTCTGCGGAAATTGACTCTGAACTCCTCATAATACCCAATAAATAATGTGTGCTTCTATCTGTGTGTGTTGGATGCAAACCAGTTGATTCAGGATCCCAAACCCAGAAAAATAAAAGGGTGTAGGGAGTTTAGCTTCGCGCAGCTCGCCGTCACAGAGCCTCCCTCTCTCCTGTCCGTCACTGTGATTACAGCTTAAACTGGGCCAAATGAAGTGACATGTTTTGCTTCGCAATGAAAACAGAGCTGTGTTAATACTTGCATGTGTAGTTGTGTGAGTGTCGGAGCGGGGGGCTCGTGCAGTGCACTGGGTCAGCAGTGATGCAGCGTCGAGCTCTGTCCGCCATCATCTGGACTTTCGATGTGTGATGTGATTAGAGAGCAATTTGCTCCTTGACAATCTGACCCAAGAAAAACACCTGCTTTATTAAAACAAAACAAATTACTCCATTTAGCCCCGAAGACACGGAGCTGAACGGTTTAGCGGCCTGGATACATCACATGGATGGATGATTATAAACAAATAGAGGTTAGAGTCGACGAACGTGATCCTTATCGTGACGTATGGTGGCCCTCCACCACAATCTCCATTATTTTTGTTTGACCAACAATCTGGACTGAAAGGCTTAACGGAACAGAGCTGAACATGGCTGTTTGGATTATCAGACGTATTGTAATTGCAGAGCAAGTAATCCACTTTAAATATACTTTGTGTGTCTCAGAGCTTAGTGCAGTATTTACATGTTCTACTATGTGGCCTCTTAATCCCCAATTTTAATTTAGAAACTTTTAAAGGTCCTATTTGTAGGAAAAGTAGATTTTTGAGTCTCATTCCCAACTCATCAAAAAAAGACGCTTTGGGATTGTAGGACGGGTCGGCTGCCATCCCAAAGCCACAGTTTTTGATGAGTGGGAAACCCAGAGCATCATTATTTGATGTTGGGACTGAGACTCAAAAATCTACTTTTCTTACAAATGGCAGCTTTAAAGGTGCACTATGTAGCTTTTGGGAAGAAATTTTAATCAGATCTTCATCGACTAAATAAAGTGAATAAACAAACTGACCTTGAAGGACAAACACAATTTCATGCTGTTTTACTTTGTTTATATTTGGCGGACCCTGCCACCCTTCTAGCTTCAAACAGTGTTCTGGGGACCTTATTTTCCTCAGAACTCAAATATCAGAGGCAGCCTGGGCTCTGAGATTTTTCCAAAGCTTCTGCTCCTGTAGATATAAGCTCTCTGGATAGTATATTATTGTGGCTGTATATTTCACATCATTTAAAAATGAAACAGGGAATTACACTGTGCTGGGTTACATAAAAAAAACAGGCTACCCTATAAAATAAACACATTTGGATTGATGTGGCTGAAGTGTCAGAGAAATTGGAAGATCTACAGCCGTTCTGCCAGCATGTTCTGTATAACTGGGAGATTTTAAAGACAACAATTTTGGCAGGAGAGCTTTGTCCCACAAGAAAGCCCCCCGACGCAGGGAGGGGATTATACAGAGTGACGTAAACAAAGATCAGTCCCTCAGTGCTGGTAAAAATAGATTTAACAAACAACTTGCCAACAGGAATTTGCATTAAATTTGACTTGAAATATCTGAGAAATGCCATGTGGCTTAGCTGCGCTTAGGCCTGTGACGTGTCCCCCTGCGAGCCTTCAGAGAACGGTAATCGCCTTGCCAGCGTTTGTGGGATGTTAGCCTAGCATAGAGCGCCTTAGCATTAGACTACTCAGCTGTAAGCCCAGATTGTTTATGAATTGTCAGAGAAACTAAGCACGGCATTATAATCGCTAAGCTGTCGGGATGCCCTTTCAGTTTTGGCATTTTGTACAGTTGTGGATGTTGCTGATGTACAATGAGGCCTTTTCATGCAATTGTTATGCCAGTAAATCTCAGTTGAGTGTGTGTTCTTCTCAGAAATCTGCACGCCATTTCCCTCGTGGGCTTCAACAGAAATCTGTATTAGAATCGGTCATCTTTCAGGGTTGCATGTCTGTGGTCTTCAGTAGAAACCAGAGAAGCAGCAGTGTTATCTCCCCTCTCCACATTGTTTCTTTCTATCAGACAGGGTTAGCCCCTTCTGTCTATCTTCATCTGCTCATAAATACAGTAAGCTCTCAAAAAGGAAGGAACAACAGCGCCTACAGCTCTATATGCAGCATGTTCCGGTTCCTCAGCGTTTGAGTTTTTCACTTCCATATGTAAAATCAGATCTTCTCTGTTTTGTACGCTTCACTGGACATTTGCTTTCTGCCTGGCTCCTCTCACTGTAAAAAGTTTCTGCTTCATTCACTCTCTCTTCCTCAAAGCTGCTGTTTCTTTATTCAGCTTCAGACGTCCCCTCCACTCCAGTTTGTCTCTGTCTGAATGTGCTATGATTTCTCTATTTTCTTTTTCTGTGTGTGCAGACTGTTTGCCCTGCGTAGGATGCAACGGGAGAGCGGCCAAAAGCAGCAGCCCTGACACATGAAAAACAAAAATGTTCTACTCTCCGGCCAATATTGTTCCAACGCTATTGCACTTTTGTATGAGAGTTGTTCATTGTTTTTTTTTTTTTCCATCATGGTGTTTTTTTTCAGCTGGACAAGAATCACAGAAGCCACTCTCGCCATATCTGATTTAAGTATTGTTTTTTATAAAATAACCACTGCAACCATGTTCAACAACAATGATAGAGAAAACTGCAAATGAAGTTTTTTGTTTTTTTTAATTCTAACACAGTCAGCAGAGCGTTCCATGTTTCTTAGCTGGATGCACATTGCAGCGTTGTTTACTTCCTGTTTTCTATCATGATTTCTGTTTGTTGTCGCAGACTGCATCAGACTAGTAGTTTCTTTGCAAACAATTCCCTTTAAAATGAGTGTAATTTGGCATTTTGTTTAAATGTAGACGAAGCAGTTCTGGACTGGACAGTAAAAAAGTAGCTTCAATCTAATGCTGAAAAGGGAAAAAAAACAGTTCCGTGAGAATAATCAAATTATGTGATTGGTAAACACAATGATCTGATCTGATCGCCAATAAAATTTGTATTAAATGTGTTTAAACTGAACTTCATTTAGTCTCCTCTGTCAGTGATTTTAATGTATTACTATATATAATGTCAATTTGCTCGATGCATGAAACCTACATAAAAACAAGACAAGTCTGCAGCTATGCAAGGGGCTCTGGCTGTTAAAAGAGACCGCAATGTTAGCCACTAAATGCTAACATCAGCATGCTAACATATTCACAGTGAATGTTAACATGTTTACCCTCTTAACATTACTCTTAAATTAGCTTGTAAGCATGCCACCAGTCGAAAATTAGTTGTACTCACACAGCTGAGGCTAATAGGAATGTAATTAGCTTAGCGGCTATTTGCTCATGTCAGAGTTTAAAGTTTGACCCAATACAACATATTCATACGGCAGCCGTTTTCCTCTGACATCACGCTGAGGGTGGGATAACGTTATGCTGCTGTGCTGTGTGAAAAGTCCGGGGATCACCAGAATCAGTAGGATTCATCCTCCAATATTTTTTGCCAATGAACAACCAGTCAGAGAGCGCTGCCGCTAGCATGGCTAAAAAGAGGAAGATTAAATTCCCTTCCGCGACGGTCAGCAGCGTGACTGCAAAAGCAAGATAAACTTCTGTCTCCCTGCTTTTAAATTACAGACTCAACCAAATATAGTACACATCTGCTGCCAACAGTCACATCTTAATGTCTGTTTAGAGTCTCAGCAGTATATATCAATGTTTGACACAATTTGTTTGGGTTGAATTTAGCAGCCGCGCAGGATTATTTGAAAAACGACCCATGGCAGTCTGCGGAGACAGCAGGCCAAGTGAACTGGCTATACAAGGGTTCCAAGCAGATGATAGTCAGAGCCCCTCCTTCCCAAGCTCTGTTTTCCAGCATTTATTTGCTCCACGGTGACAACTCCAGGCCAACGGTAAGCAGGGATTTGTCTTTCGAAGAGTTGGCCTACTTCTGCCAAGAACACAAAAGTCTAAATCTGTTCTTTCAGCGCTTCTCTGTGTGCTTCTCACCATCTCAGACAGACAAGATTCCAGCACTGGTGCCAGCCCCAATAACGAGTGTGTGTGTGTGTGTGTGTGTGTTTAACGACCGTGTGCACGTGCATGTGTGTGAGTGTCTGTGTCAGCATGTGTGTATTTTGGACAAGACATGGAGGGTGTTTGAGAGTTTGGAAGAGTGGTGCGGTTGGTTGAAAAGAGAGATGAAGCAGATGCCATTTCTCAGTTGGGGCAACGTTGAGTCTGTGCTGTGCCAGGAGGCAGCAGCCGTTAGCACGGGACTAGTGTGTGTGTGCGTGTGTGTGTGTGTGTTTGTGTGTGTGAAGTGTGAGTGTAATTGCAAATGGGGGGGTTGGGCGAGGTTGTCTCAGTACTGCATTAGCTGTGCCCTTATAAAGACGGGAGCAGGATATACTGTTCTCATACTGAAATGCCATATTAAACAAACACCAAGCAGTGGGTGGTGAGACCGTGTGTAAGTGTGTGTGTGTGTGTGTGTGTGTGTGTGTGTGGAGGGAGATGGTGTCTTTCTCTGTGTGAGGCCTTTATGGGCTTTAGGAGCTGGAACACCGCAGTCCTCTTGATGTAAAAATAGACTGTATAGACTTACACTCTCTATACGCAGACAGTCAAGAGATTCAAGTCCAATTACCTTCCGTGAGTACAACGGAGAACAGTCCATCTTCATCTCACATGGAACAATATGAACAGCTGAAGAAGAACAACGAAGGCATCAGTATCACTCTGTCATTTTTGTTTCCTAGTTTTGCAGCATTAAATATTAACGCTGTAATCCTTCAGAGTTTGTCGCCTCGCTACCACTTGAGGTGTCTCGTCCCCCTGGTTCCATGAGTCACTGTAAAAAAAATAAATAAAAAAAAATACATAAAGAACAAAAAGACCAATATCTTGTTTTGATAGGTAATGATATATAGATTTGTGCTTAACTCAATGACATGAGAGTGCCGCAGGAATGGGTCCTAAACCGAACCCAGAAATCAGTTAGCATTTTTGCACTTCTGGTTCCATCCTCTTGAAGTCAATGGGTTTTTTGAATCAATCACTCAATCTTCGTTTGTATAGCGCCAATTCAGAACAAAAACCACCTCATGACACTTTCCAAATTGAGCAGGTCTAGACCATAATCTTTAATCAATTATTTACAGAGGTCCAACTTTTCCCGCCATGAGCAAGCACTTGGTAACAGTGGCGAGAAAATACTGCCTTTTAACAGGCAGAGACCTCGGAGCAGAACCGGACTCAAAAGCGGGCAGCCATCTGCCGAGGGTAAATGAAATAAGGTCTGCGGTTACCACAAGCCTAAGATATTTTCACGTTTTGTTCTATGACATGCAGGGACATTAAATGTTAAAGTCTCATCTACTCACTAGTCCGTCTTTACAGGCCGACTGTAGTTATAAACTATTCTAAATATTCTATCAATTTATAGTAAAGGGTGTGTGCTTTACACTTCAAAAATCATGTGTCAAGTGTTGTTAATTTGTTAAGATTATCTTGATTATCTCCCAGAAGCTTTTAGCCTATAGAACCAGGGCCATGCTAACTTCCGGATTAGCCTCCAAAAATACATCATGCATGGGAAGAGAATCTAAATAAGTGATGGACTCCGCCACTTACAATGAAAACTACCATACAGAGAGATAATTACTGACATGTAGTGTCAGTAATTATCATAGTGGAAATGCAATGTGTATAAAATCCTATGATTATAACTTTAAAGATTGCTCGGAGGTAAGAAATTACACGTATGTACAGCAGGGATGATGATTTTTTAAAGTGTTTTTGTTTTTTGTTTCTTTACATGGTGATCAGTATCCTCTTCCAGTGGGAAACAAACATAAAGTCCAGGCTAAAAGGTGATGTGCGTTTAAAAAAAATTATATTAGGTGAAAATCTGTAAAACCTGAAAACAGTGAGCCTTAGATGTACTATAGTAGTGCTCAGTCTTAAACGTTGTGGGCAGCTTGATGTGTTTCAGTTTCTGCATCAGTGTAAGATCACGCTGACCTTTACAAGAAGAAAGCTGCCCTGCTCCTCCTTTTCCTCGCTCTTCGTCCCGTCTCGTCTCGTCTCCACTCTGTTAAGGTCAGGGATCAGCATGTGTGTGGCTCACTCCATCAGCTCTGAGCAGCTGGCACAGGTTGACCCCGCTGGTATGGTCAGCTCACACCGGCAGTAACACACTCGGCACATGCGTGAACAAACTAACATACAGTTAGACAAAGAGGCACGCTCAGCAGCAACAGCTTAAAACAGAAAACACACACGAGACACACATGCACACACACTAGCCTTAGTGTTTGTTATGTCTGGGTGTGTGGTATTGTGCAAATCAGGCCCCATGTGGAGCGTCTGATACACTTCCACTGCTCTTTTTTGTAGATGAAGAACACATGAACACCAAATGACTGTGTGGGAACTGGGAAGACTTCTTCAAATAAGCAGGAGACATATGCCTGAAAAACATCAGGACAGAGTGTGAACTGTCAGCATCAGACTCCTGTTCTATTCCACAACGCTGGAAACTGACTGTTTTTTAAAACCTAACGTTAGTTTTGTTGACTGTTTAAGGCTTTATTGATCACTGTCGTAAGTGCTGCTGGCCGTTAAGACAGAAATTAAAACTGATTTTTGGAAGCACATCACATTTTAACACCTTGGACTGGATTATGGCAGCAAACCCTCGTCAAACATGCCTCAAACCTCTATTGTTCTTGTCTATTGTTCAGATGGAGTCCAAATTAACAACTTTTTAATGCTGTTTTAGAGAAGTTAAATCTAGTTTGTAGGTTTTATGCTGGACTTTTTCCTGGCCTGAAGCAGTCAGTTTCTTTTGGTTGCGTGACAACGTAACGGTGACAAGACCCTCGTTAAACCACAACTTGTCTTTTTTTTTTTTTTTTCAGGTTAAACAAATGAGATATGATGTGTTAATTGGTGTGCTTTGGAGGTGCAGGTAGGTTGATATTGTTCACTCAGGACAGAGCCAGGCTAGCTACTGAGTTACACTCTCAAATGGACGTGTAGAAGTTCAGTTGGTCCTTCTTCCTGAAGTCCGTTTGCAGGACACGTTCCACACAAGTGCAGTAAATTACCGCAGGTCAGTCGCCAGGATATATTATTTTAAGTTAAGCTACAATCTTGTCCTTAACCATAACCGAGTGGTTTTTGTGCGTAAAGCTAAGCAGAGCATATGCCTGACAGGTGTCGACTGGGTTGATAGCCTTCTTCTCGAGGATCGTATTCACAAATCAGCTCTCAAATCTTTCCACTCCTGCCGACACACTTTCCTCTTTCCCAAACTTTGGGCAATTTTCCTCCACAACTTGTTGCCCATTTGATTGTCTTTAAAGCTGAATTGTAAAGATACGGTGATGGACCCCTTGGTTCCCCTTTGTCCGCACGGTCAAAACAAACTGGAGGTAAGCAAAGCCCCATACACCTTCTAATGATGAAATTTACATCATGCAGACCCTCCCTAGAAGGCACAATTTCATCTTAAATCCATTCACATGGATTCACACCTTTCCTTTGTTGACGTGTTATTGTCATCTCCTTCGCACCATAGGCTCACCACACCGGGAGACAAGCAGAGGCAAGCAATCAAATTCATGCTTGTAGGCAAATGAAGAACAAAAAATATTTCTCTCCCAGTTGCACAGTGTAGTGAGCTTGTTGCTGGTAATGGGGCTGTGGTTGAGTCTACGTGAGCGTGTTGAGTGAGATAATAACTTTATTTGAGGCCTGAAAGTCTGGCCGAGCATCCACTTGTTTTCTGTGACTGGAACCATCTACAATTTATTCTCACAATGCAAGAGTGTGTGAAAAAGTGATTGGCTGGTGCGCATGCATCTGTGTGTTTGTGAGTGTGGGGCTCTCTCTGCAGATGTAGGGCTGGCCGGGTGCCAGCAGCAGGGATCTCTGGGAGCAGACCCAGGCATGATGTCATTACCAGCCAGACCAAGGAGCCGCAGTAATCTGTGACACTGTGTCTTTCGAAAGGGAGAGCCATGCTCCCACTGTGTGTGAGTGTGTATGTGTGTGTGTGTGTGTGTGTTAACATTATTTTTGAAGAGTTTATGTGTGTGTGTGTGTGTGTGTGTGTGTGTGTGTGTGTGGTATAGGACATGGTTATTGTCAGTTTTCTGTGCCTGGTGTCTGTCAGTCACACTCCTCCTTCATACTCCTCTCCCTCTGGTTATCAAAAGACGACCCTCGGAGGACCTTCTCTTCAGCCTGTCTGAGCGTTTGTGTTTTCTCTTTTCTATTTTAGGTTTATGACTTTATATGGACGGATAGACGTCTGACAGGATGACATTTCTTGCTCGCCGCTCGAGTTTACTGCTGATGTGATTTGGATGTCGGAGGACAGGCAATGACAGTCTACCGGTCTAATCCAATTGGTCTTTTTATAGGATGGAAACGACAAAACTCACCATGACGATTTTCCCTTTTCTCATTCACTTCAGACTGCCGGTCCTCTGAGACGTATGGGGCCCGTCTGATGCTTTCCATGTTATATTTGTTTATGCTTGGCTAGTGAAGGGGGGGAGGCAGAGAGAGGAATCATTGAAGTGCGAGCCAGTGTTTATGTTTGTGTCTGGGTTTCCATCTCTACCCACAACAGCAAGCAGCTTCAGCTTCTTCACCACACCCCACTCTCTCTCTCTCCATCTTTTCCTCTCCCTCGCTACCTGTCTCGCCCGACCCACACTTAAGTACAATTCAAGGCAGCCCCAACTTTTTCCTTCACCCTGCCGTCTCTCTATACACCTGCCAACCGTTACTCTCCCGCCTGTGTTTGTGCTCCAGTCTGGCTCTCGGCGTGGTCCGTCTGGACGCTGAGGAGAAGGAAAACCCGTCAGGTAGAGCGCAGCTGGGAGGAGCTCGGAGGTCGGGAAGAAAGAGAGCCTGTGGTAAAGGAAGGGCTTCAGGATTTTCCATCGGAACGCCACGACCCAGACGTCTGAGCAAGCTTTATCAGGAAGGAGTCCGCTCCAAATGGACATGCTGTGCAACAACACACAGAATATTAAAGGTGCACTATGTAGTTTTGAGGAAGAAAAGAAAGATCTTCATTGACTGATATTTGTATGCCTAAACAAACTGAATAAACTCATTCAATTGAGTGTTGATACATACTTGTTATTTAAAGGTGCACTCTGTTGTTCTGGGGAAGACATTTTAATCAGAGGAGAAAGATCTTCATTAACTGATTTTTTAATGCCCAAACAAACTAAATAAACAAACTCTCTTTGTTTTCATGACTAAATAAACTGAATAAACAAACTGACCTTAAAGGCCAACGCAATTTCAGACTGTTTTACTTTGTTTATATTTGGCGGACCCTGCCACCTTTCTAGCTTCAAACAGTGTTCTGGGGACCAGAACAGCTTGTTTATTCAGTTATGGGAAAAAAATATATATTTCTGAGTTTGTACTATTACTACTATTATTGTTACTATTACCTTCAATTCATATTGTAAATATTAAAATTCTGAGTTTAGATTTCTTCTCCAAAACTACATAGTGCCCCTATGAGGTTGCAGTCGTGGAAATTTAAACAGCCTGGTGGACTAATTCTTCTCTGCCTTTCTTTTTCTTTCTCTCTCTCTGTCTGTCTGGGCATAATCGAATCTGCACTTGAGGTTTCACATGTCGGCAGGGAGCTCTGTTTTCAGAAGGTAGGTTTCAGATAACCATCCAGTCTCTTTCTACCCAAACACATTAGCACTCACACTGCTGCTCCAATCCGCCCTCTCACCTTGGAATATGAGGTTCACCCCCAACCTACCTTTAAGTCATTTCACCTCATTTTTAGAGGTTCAGAAGTTCCCCGAGGCCATAACACTGAGACATACGACACCAGTAACCTGCCTGTCACCACTCACACTGGGAGAAAGCAAACTCCCCCACCAACCAACTCTGCAGAATGAACAGGAAAATTTGATATGTTGGAAAATATCATGCAATATATAAAAATTCCAATATATGGTAGGACTCATATATAGCATGCATATGTTTTGCAATATGTGCAATATCAAGATGAATGAAATATCTGTTTGAAGCGGATGTACGGATATGTGTTTTCCGGATGTACGTGTTTTTCGTTCTGAGTTGCCACAAACAATCGTAGTGTCATCTACAAATCTGCTCAAGACAATGTCGTGAGTTACTGCCTACGCATTCAGTAAGGGAAGAGCTTTGTGTTCCCAGAAGACAACAAGCAAACAGTCAAAATGGCGGGACAGCCCGCCAAGCTCGTTAGCTCGGTGGCGTTTTACTGGAAGTCAAAGGGGCAGATTTGTAATTTCGGTATGACTCCTCCTACTGAAACTGCCAAACCCACTTTAAAAGGGATTGTTTACATGGTGTTTGTCTTTATCTGCTTCATTGAGAAATTGATTATCAAAAAATATGTTCACATATATCAGGTTGCACACTTCATTTTCCTTTTGCATCTTTAAAGGGGCAAGAAGAAATAGAGGAAATTCAAACTCAGAATTTGAATATTTATAACATTTATGGGGTAATAATACAAAACCCATAAGTGAATAAGCAAGCTGTCCTCAGAGAAAAATAAGGTTCCCAGATCACTGTTTGAAGCTAGAAAGGTGGCAGGGTCCACCAAATATAAACAAAGTAAAACAGTATGAAATTGTGTTGTCCTTTAAGGTCAGTTTGTCATGAAAACGAAGAGTTTGTTTATTTAGTTTGTTTAGGCATAAAAAAAGATCTTTCTCTTCTGATTAAAATGTCTTCCCCAAAACTACATAGTGCACCTTTAAATATCAAGTATGTATCAACACACATCGACAAACACTCATTATTTTAAAGTATCTTAAGGTGGTTATGGCGACTGTTTTACCTGAAATTACAGGAAATGCTTGATTTAAAAAAAAAAAAAAATTCCACCAACCCTTTTCTCACTGGGAATTTTGCTGTAGTTTACCTCTGAGAAAGTGTAAACATGTGGAGAAACCTTTGACCTTTAGGTTTGCACATTCTGTCTACCTCTGCACCAGCTGTGGAGCTCTCAATCTCTGCTCCGCTGAAGCTCACCTTGTGCACTCATCTGTATCCCCTCGAACTCACCACACCTCTTCAGTTCAGACTGAGAGGGATTCCCAGCCTGTTCACGGTTACTTTACCCCCCCCACCCTTCTGCTTCGCTGTCGCCTCCCACCTCCCCTGTGGTTTCTCCTGCCTACACTGTGGTGAGCCTGTCACTGGTCGTGAGTCAGCTCAGCGTTATGGAGAAGACATGCTGTGGTTAGCTGATCTTTATAGTCTACCTGATGAGAATCCATGAGAAGGAGACCCCCATGATGCTTCACTGGTAACCACACAGGGACACACTAATGAATGCAAAATGTGTGTGCGCCCCCATTTATGCAGAAATGAAACTTAGTGAAATGACAGATTCATTTGTTTACAGTCACTGTGTAAAAAGTAAAAAATTTGCAATACAGTAAGAAGTGATGATAATATTGACCTCACCAAAATTGTTGACATCTGGGAACTAGCAACGTGGCTTTAAAGGGGAAGAATGTTAGCAGTTGTACAGACTGTAAACAAGTCAACAGTTTAGTCAGAGCCCAGCGGCTTCAATCTGCGTACAAACAACACGACTTTAGTCTTTCAAACTGCATGCAGTACAAAAGCCAGTCCCTTCAACTAGGTTAGAAAAAGATGCTTTCAAATACAGTCACACTGTAAAGATAACATTCCTAAATTAACGAACATAATGTATTTAAGTTATGCTTGTTGGTTTGTCAGCAGGATTACTCAAAAACAACTGAAGGGATTTCCACAAAACTTGGATGGAGGATGGGTGTGTCCAGAATAGAGCCCATTAACTTTTGGTGAGGGTCCAGATAAAGGTTCAGGAAGATTTAGGAATGTTATTCTCACTGTCTTTCACATTTCGAGACGGGGCATTTTTCAATATTTTTGTTAATTTTTCAGGGAATAATGCATCTTTCTGTAAAAAATCTCATATTCAGGTGGCTGGTATCTATGAGGGAGTACAATTTGATGCAGGTTTTGGATTAGACTTGATAGCATTTAAGCGGACTGATGGTAGTTTTATTTCCTAAACCTAACCTTTTTGTTACCACAACAACGAAAGTCACCTGAACAGATATTAATGAGAAGGACTGGCACATCACCTGCATGCACAATTGGACTTTGGCGTATGCACTGCATGCTATTGAAAGTGTAAAGTCATGTTATTTGTGCTCAGATTGATGAGACTGAGTTGTTTGCAGGTAAAAAGCAAAGGTGGAAAATATAGCTATGTAAGGTTGATCAAAGTTGAACCCACAGATTGTTCTGTCAACTGTTTACGTGTTTCTAATGGACAGTTTGGAGATTTGTGTAACAGGAAGGAATCTGTCGCTTTGAGCCAAATGCTAACATCAGCAGGAGGTATAATGTTGACCTTAGCACTGAACACAAAGTAAAGCAGAGGCTGACGGGAATGTGATAAGTTTCGCAGGTATTGGGTCATAAACAGAGAAAAGAAAGTATTGTGCAAATTTAGAATTTGACTTCATGATGGCTCTATATGGAAAGTTATCTAGTCACAGTCACATCCTGAGGAAAACATGAATATCTGTTCCAGTTTCATGGCAATCCACCCAAGAGTTGTTGAGATATTTCCATCTAGATCAAACTCTGATTGCGTGACAGCTTGTGTTTGTAACCCTTTCTCTAGCACTGTGTCTGTGTTGTCAGACCTCAGCAATTAAAGTTGATAAAGGATCTGTAATTTGGTGAGAGTATTTCCTCTTTTCATCAGATAGAAACATAGATTTGGCCTTATTTTTTACTTCGCTAACATCCACTGTTCTTCGACAGCTGAGAGCTCACTGCAAGAAAGATTTGATCGAAACCCACCTAACTTTTCATGAGACCACAGGTTGAATTTGAATGTCATTACGTGCAGCATTACTGCAGCATTAGAGAAGTTATGCTTCTCTCTTAAGGTCATGAGGCGTGGGGGAGAGGGGATCCCTTAGCTGAGACACAAACCAGCAGAGCGTCACGGATGCACAGCAGAGTGCTAACATGGACCCCACGCAGCGTGTGGGCGGCCTGCTGCTCGTCACCTTCTCAGCTGTGGGGGGGATTATGAAACTGCCGGGGGGGAAGGAGAGCCCTCATTTCAAAGAGAGAGAGAGAGAGTGTGTGTCTGTGTGTGTGTGAGCAACAACAGACGACAACAGAGTTGAGGTTGCAGGTACATGGCACACCGGAGCGGGTTGGAGGTTGGTGGTCTATATTACACCCACGCATCCTCTCTCACAGGCCTTAACTCCATCTCCGTAATGTTACACACTCTTGATCTCCCCCCACTGCCTCTAACACACTCTTTTAGCTCATTTAAAGATGCTATTCATCCATCAAACATGATCTTTAAAGTAATGAATAATTACAATATGAATATGACCACTCACTGGCTTCCCACTGGCATACAAAGCCATCCGTGCCATTCCAGATGCACTGCTGAACCCAAGATATTCCGGTTAATTAAAACAAAGGGGGATTTCACTCTTATGTGACAAGATAACCTGGCTGGAAGTCACAGCTTCCTATGAATGACCATGAGTTCAGGCTAGCACAATAGGATACGGCACCACTTAGCGAGACGGTGACATGGTGCTGTACTTTAGCCAGCGAAGGATCTGGAGCCTTAGTATGAAGCCGTGAAGGTGCTGTTGTTCTCAGCGAGCGGGTGTCCTGGTTGATAATTAGGTCAGCACAGCCCTCCTGGGAGTAGAGGGCAGAGGGGACACTGTAGAAACCCCTCAGCCCCCATCACAGCCAGATGAAAAGAAAACACTCCCTGTACAGGTTCCACATGTCGGGGCGAAGGGTGAAAATGTGTTTTAGATTTTCTTCCTTCCCTCTCCTCTCTGGCCCGTTTGATTCCGAGCTGGAAGGGAGTAACCTCCTAAGAGCTCTTATAACACCTCTCTGTCCCGCAGTTTTAGGTCTGTTTCTGCACCATGTGTGTGCGTGGTGTGATGTGGTCCAGCATATCTGTTTCTTCCTTCCTTTGGGTTTTAGCTAATCCACTTCTCTAGGCTTCCTTCCCAGAACAGCGAGACCTTTCTAAAGAAAACAGGGCAGAGCAGCACCTTGGAAATCCCTCCACTTCTCTCATTAAAGATGAGGATGAAGACGAAGTTGATTTTCCTGATTCAATTTAAGCCCGTGAAACTAGAGCTCAGCCCCGCCGCTTCGAGAGAGGGATGAAAGAGGGACAGCTGGAGAGAGGGGGGACACTTACATGAGCAGAGGTGAATCTGCTAGATCACTTTTCTGCAGTTCTGACCGCAGGGTCTGTGGTGGGTCCGTATGTGGTGAGCATTTCTGTACGTATACAGCTAATTTCAGTAAGAGCCCTCTGCTTAGTTCTGCACACATTTAGAGTCAAAATTAAATTACATTTTTTGTCTATTTTTAACCTTGTTGCTTATTTGGAAAAAACTGTACCAAGGAGTTTCAAAAGGGTGTGAATCTTACCAACAGACACTGTTGATTGGTGCAGCATCTGTGCGTGTGGGCACATAAAATAGTTTGATGGCCACACGAGTTGACCAGCTTGGGACCGTTACATCGTACCCTCTTTGATTTATGCAGTTGTTCTGTGACATCACACGTTAGTTACTCATTGGGGTCAATTCAGGAAGTGATGTACAGAGTGCTGATAGTGACAGGAATATTTGTTGCTGTGTGTTTTGGTAGTCTGGCCGTTCCTCACATCTACACACATAAAAGAGAGACAGTTAATACTGCCATCCTCCGTTTCACTTCCTGTCCTTGACTCGAATTCATAAAACTCCCTCCAAAACCACTTTAACAGGAAGGAAAAAGTTCAAGAAACCTCAAAGCAACAGAAGGAGGCACAAACATGTAATACATATCGTGTTTACAGTAGGAGTAACGCGATAATGCGAAATTCACGATAATTGTGATATTAAAAAATGTAATATTAATATTATGTTTATTATCGAGTGAAGATGTTAGGCCTTGTGCATATTTTGTTCATAAGTTCACGTGTAATGAATGTAGCCCAGAGTGTAATTGTTCTTTCTAAACTCCTTTTTTTAAAATTATGGTTACAGACTTTCTCCGCCTCCTTACACTCGTACTTTAAGGGTCATTTATTTGCCAAAAAAGAAACAAAACACACAGTCAACAAAGGTTTAGATAGATTTGATTGCTGGCATTTTTCTTCTTCTTCTTTTTTTTTAAAAACAGATATCACAATAATATCATTATCGTAAATTTGTTTGGCCATGAAAATCACGTAGTGAAAAATTTGATATGCTCATATTGTAGAAATGCTGACATGGTGCGTATGACACGTACAATTTTTACATTTTATTCTGCCGACTGGACCGTATCTTCTTCATGAAGATTAATTATGAGGACAGACTACACAAACACACAAGAGGCAAAACTCAAGCACACTATTCACACAGCTACTGCAGAATAAAGGAAACAAACACACAGGGGAGAAAGAGACAAAGACAACATGCAGACAAGGGAGAGTTGTGGGACAATTACAACACTGACCTGGTCCAGAAAAATGGAAAACTATGCATGACAGTGAAGAGAATTCACAATCATTTCAACTTTCGGCTGTAACAAAGAAATGGCATGAGATTTACTTGTATCTAGAGAGACACAGACACTGTGTGAATGTCTGTGGTCGCATCCTGCACATGCATCCGTCCGCCTGTGCGCATGTGCAAACATGTGCATGTGGTTGTGTACAACATAATGACCCACCAGCAGAATTGCACGTCAGGCAAATGACAGACCTGCACAGATAAAGACTGTTCTTAAGTTCATGTAATTCAAACAATAATCTGCTGTGGACTCGCTGATCCTGCCAAACTGGGCAGCATCTTCTCTGTAATCACACTCCTCACGTTTGGCCTGAAGACAAGAGCAACAATTCCTGTCTTCCACCAGGCCTTTTATATCCTCCATTAATAATACATGAAGCCCTTTATAACAGGCATTCTTAGTCTTTGAATATCCGACAAATCTGAGTCAAACTTGAGTCAAACAGGCCCAAACTGAGACCAGGCTGTATTTTCCATATAAATTGACAGTCATCTCTGCAAGTACAAAGTGTGTAAGTTTCGAGTCTTCCTCTGACACATGAGTGTGAGTGTCAGCTCTGTGGTCAGCAGTGTATTTGTCTCTGTCAGCAGCCTTTCAGCGCCAGCGAAGATCAGAAACCGTGGAATAACAATCCAGGAAACCAAACATGCTTAAAACTGACCCAAGTCTACAGATTTAAGCTGGCAGGGGAAGTGAATGAAAAGGCTTGTTTTAGTGAGCTATTTTTGTCCTGCAAATGAAAGAGGCAGAGCAAGTGAATCATGGGAAAATTGTGCAGAGGTGGAGTAAAAAAAGACAATTTCTCCTGAAAAAATTTGTAATTTCTTCAACCCAGGTGTTGAAGTTCTCGTGTAAAATCCCTGTCAGTTGCTTCTGCTTACTGGAAGAGTGTGTGGGTCTCACTGTCTCACACACCAAAACCAGTGTAGGCGCCCATTCAATTATTCAGTGTGTAAGCTGCAGCATAAATACGTTAAGCCAGTTCAAACTAATTGAACTGAATGTAAAAGTGCTGTACTGTACTGTACATTAAACCCTACATTTACCACTACATTACCTCAAAGTGGAAGTAAAAGCGCTTGTGTAAATGCACTGAAGCAGTCGCTGACCGTAGTTCCCCTCACAAGAGGGGACTGGTGTATTCAAAGTAGGCAGAGAGTGTGTTTTCACAACTCAAAGCTGAGGCTGTTTCCTCTCATCTCACACTACCAGCTGTGTTTTTGTTGTCTTTCCCTCATTTTCTGTCTCTCTTTTCATTTCAGAAGAAGTGCTGACAGGGTATTTCAAACACTGCAAAAACGTCTCTTTCTTCAGATTCTTTGACTATTGTTCACTTGGAGTTGAACTGTCAAAGCCTTTGTGTCCATACAATGCATGCGTGGACCATATTTAAGACCTTATATACAGTTAAGAGTTGAGCCACACTCCATTCTTTGCTCTGCGTAATTGCAGCATGTAAAATAAACAATGTTGTGTGACTAATTGAGTGAAATGTATCGTGCAGATGTGTCCACACTGGATCAAAACCTGCCGGCAACGTGCACATATCTGCTTGACAAATCATCTAAACTCTAGCCCTCTCCATACACCCCCTCCGGGATCTCTTGGGAGCCACTTCAGGCAGCCTGGCTCCACTGTTCTCCACTGAGAGCCAGGGGGGCTCCATTGGAGGGCATACCCAAACTGTGAGTCCCTCCTGGGGGCACAGGTACACTCATCGCCCTGGAATCACAGTGGAGGAGGAGGGTCACGTGAGGTCATAAACACGGTATAAGCACAGTTAATGAGTCACAGTAAATCCCTGATCTTGGCTGACATTCTGTGTTGTTTGGTGGAAATTTAGGCAGCAAAGTTATTGTGGAGAGTGGGAGGAAAAGGTCTCTCTCCTCGCTTCTTGACTCATTCATTATCTATGTGCACTCCCTCTGCCTTTTATAAATCTCTTCCAGTAATGTAACGTTACAATTTTTTTTTCTGTTTTAGAATTCTGTTATCTGTAATCTGTTACGTCATTTTTCTTAAGTTACCTGATTTAAAATCTTGCAGCACACTTGCAATTGAAATTACACCTATTTTTAGCCATGTTAACACCATGGTGCTTAGAGATGGCTGTGTCAGACTGTCAGTGGTTCAGTTCACCACTTTGATCCAGACAGATATATCTCAACAACTGTTTGATGGATTGCTGTGAAAGTTTATACAGATAGCCACGGTCCATCCAGGGGGATGAATCCTAATGATGTTGGTGATCCCCTGACTTTTCCTCTAGTGCAACAAGCCAGCCCAGTTGCCAGAATAAATCTCTCTCTCTCATGACCTACCCTAATCCGCCCCGATCGGTTGGCTTTGTTGGTCGCATTCTCTATGCTTGACTCTAACTGTTTAACTCACATACAGTAGCTCTGGTACTGTCTGTTTTCAGCAGCATTTTTGAAACACACCGGCCTCTTCAGCCTGTCTTCTGGTCCTCTGCTGCTCCTGTCGGGGTCACTCACTCTCCGGAGCCACTCATTATCAGAGTGTTTCTGGGTTCCTTATGTAGAGCAGACAGCCTACCACTGCTCCGCTAACCGGCCTGTCCACTCTACCTAACGAGCCCGGGGACACAACAGCTGTGACAGCCAGTTGTGGTGTGTTTACCGGGGCAACTACAGCTCACAGTCCGCTACATCAGCTCCACCGCTGGTTGCGAGAAAAACACAAGCATAGCCTATTAACACCAGACAACCACTGAATATACAGTTAGGAAATACTGATGTGTCATTTATGCTGACAGAAATTTTCGTGGCCTTGGTAGTTCAGTGGACTAGAGGGAGGGAGATCGGTGGGACCTGCGTCCGTGGCCAAGTGCCTATTCTTGACTGTTCTCCTTTGTCCACACCCCCTGGTTGACCTGGTTGTCCGCAGTATAACCAAATAGAGGGAGGGAGCTCAGTGGGCCACAATGAATTTACTATTTAATCAGACTATAAAAGAGACAAGAATTGGCTCTCTAGCATGCTATTTCCTAACTGAATATTTAGTGGCTGCCTGGTCCGTACTTTTGTTTAGTCTCACTGTTGTTTAAAACAAACAGCCAGCGGCGGAGCTGATGCAGGGGACTGTGAGCCATTGTTGCCTTGCTAAACACACCTCCGTGACTGGTTTTTGCAGCTGCAGTGTCTCTGGGCTTGTTAGGTAGAGCGGACAAGTTGGGTGGCAGAGCAGGGGCAGGGCAGCCCACCTGTGCGCTCTACCTAACAAGCCCAGAGACACTGACGGTGAAGAGCAGCTCTGGAGGATGAGTGACCCTGACAGGAGCAGCAAAAGACCGGGAAAGAGGCTGAAGAGGTCGGTGTGTTTACCTGCAAAACTACAGTTGGTAAACCATCAAAAAACAGATATTATTAGAGCCACTGAGTGAGCTAACAGGTCGAGTCAAAACGAAACTAACAAAGCCAACCAATAAGAGGCGGTTGAGGGCGGGTCTTACGAGAAGATGAGTGGGATCCATACTAATGCTGAAGATATATACAGTTAACCTTTTCTACGTTGATATGACAAGTTTTGTGATTTTAATCTTCTCAGATTGAAAAGGTTAACCTGTAGAAATGTAGAAAATGTATACCTCTTCATTGGAAAGGTTCTTCTGGATGACTCGAGCTTGTGAACTGATGATGATGATGATGACTCAAGTCCCAAGACGTTCTTTCTCGTCAACCTCCAAGATACTGCAGTATCCAGTCTTTATAAAGGGAAAAGACAAGGTTTTGACACCTGTCAAATAATAATATTATTGGCCAATTTATAAAACCTGTTCTTGATCCAAAAATCTTTCACTTCCAAGTCCAAGTCGATACTCAAGGTATTTATTTTTTGTCAAGTTGCAAGTCATCAAAACAGTCCACATCTCTATAGGATATTTTTTAAAATTGTTGCCTAATGGGAATTCATCACCTTCCACAAAGCAAATGCACAACAGCACAACAGTCAGTACAACAGGTATATGAAATGGTACCTGGTAAGATATCAATGGCTGGCGCTTTCACTAACTAACTATGAATGCTAACAATGTGAGCCAATCTATGTTGATGCTGCTCTGTTCATCCTCCTCTGTAGGCTTCTGTTGTCTTCTCACTGTCACAGATTAATTTGTGAATTGCCCTGTTAAAGACCCACAGGCCACTTAGAGCCTGTTGCCCTCTCACCTCTGGGAGGGGTTAAGTATGGGAATGAGAGGGTCACAGAGAAGTTAAGGGTTAATTGTAGTCCCTCTTAGAAGTAATCGCCAACATCACCCACGCCTACTGCCTCCCAGCACACACTCACACATTTGACAGCTACAACAGCGCTCCAGCTCTCTGTCCTCTGCTTCATATCCTGGCCTGCAGGCAAACAGTCCCTCTTTTTATGTGGACAGATAGATGCCCAGCTTGTTTCCTGCTACATATTTAGCATACCACAGAGCGCAAGAAGGTCAGGCCTTGCCCGAGCCTCTCCCCATGGGACTTGATGGGGACTGTACCCCTGGGTCACTCTAACACACAAGCAGACCATAGTCTCAGACATTCAGACATCCTTGCGGGCGTGAATTCAGCAGGGACCCAGTGCAGTCTGCTATAGCTCAGCACACACATGAATGATGCCTGCTATTGGGAGGATATCTGCAGGAATAGGAATGTTAATTGGAGAGGAATTTTCCTTTTTCTTATCAGCCTTGACTCTTATTTTGTTGAACAGTTGCAGTCAGCTTTTCATTGGAAGGACAGTGTGGGAGAGTGTGTGCATGCGTGTGAGGAGTGACATGTATGTGTGTGCGCGCTCATGGGAGGCAGAATGGATGCGATTAGAGGACTGGATTGAGCGCAGCAGGGTAAGAGGGCGAGATGGAGAGACAGAGGAAAGCCGGGTTGGAATGGGAGGGTAATTGGCTGAGATGAAAAATGAGAGTCCTTGACCTTTTGTTACCTTGAGGGATGGCTGATAGCATGAGAGCCCATCCAATCGCCGCATCCCTGTGCCACTCCCTCACCCATAAAGATCTTTAACTACAGGGAGGGAGGAAGGTAAAGACAGGCGGTGGAGCTCAGGGGGGAGTCACTTGGTTGCTCTTGGGCGTGGTGATCTTTTATTGTGTGTGTGTGTGCATGTGTGTGTGTGTGTCAGGGTCTCAGCTGTCTCAGCCTCCATTAGTCTCTAATAGGGCTGTCACTCTGGGCTTTTAACTCTGCTTGTTAGTATGGCAGACAACCAACAAACCCGCTGCTCCAATCCCACAGATGTCCCCATTAGCATTGCTCTCCACCCACCCACTCATCCAGGTCTCTGCACTTCATGTCCAAACATACAGACATGCCGGATGAGACGAGTGCTACCTCAACCGCAACACCTGTGGGAGAAGATTCCCGTCAGCGCTGCTTTCTTCAGAGCAGGTCAACAACTGCATGCAGGCTCCATAATCCAACGTGCAGTACGGTTTTACCAGGAATTCCCCAAGCGTCCCCAGTATGACCTGCTGTGTCTGTGTGCAGCGTGGTGACAGGTGTGTCCGTTAATTAAAGCTCAGAGCTAATGACAGGGCGGCAGACCTGAAGCCCGGCTGAAAAGAAAAGGGGCCCCGGGGATGGAGAAGTGCCGGCACGAGTGTACTTGTAGACTGAAATCCTCATTGTTGACAAATGACTAATTCGTTAAAGAAAAGAGAACGCTTGATGTTTTCTTTTCCATCTTAAATTCAATTTTATTTTGTTTTCAACTGACTAAAACAATACAAAAGTTATATATTAGAATTCATTATAATAAATGACAGATGTCCACATATATTTGCAGTGATGGAGTGTTACTAAGTGCATTTAATCAAGTACTGTACTTATATACAAATACAAACATTTATCAACAATCACATAAATAAAACGCTGATCCAGATAGTCAGAAAAATGTTAAAATCGGATCTGATAATTGGCAATGCTGATAACTGGTCAACTCATAGTATACAGTATTTACATACATGTAAATATATACAGTATATAATTAACTTTGACTTTGGATAATTAAGTACAGTTAATATCAGATACTTGAAGACTTTTGAGTGACCTTCACTCCCGGTCAAGGTATTCCTCAAATCTGACTGAGAGAGTGAAGGAGAACAAAGACTATCGCTACCAGATGTGAGCTGAATAAATGGAACAACATTTATAAAATACTTAAATTGGCATCACCAGCTCAATGTGGCCCCAATAACCTCAAGAAATTCCAGGTTTCCAAAGAAAAAATCAGAGCTTTTGTGGTTTTTAGACCATCTCAGGAATGTAGCAGCTTAGATAAACTCTATGCCATTGCACTTTAGGCTCGGCAACACACCATGAGACAATGGCAACAGATTGAGTTAATTTATTGACCGTTGAATGCAGGAAAAAAAAGCCCTAAGTGGTTAAGCAGATACTACAGACTAGTCAGGAAATGGGGACAAAGACCTGAAATACATGGGAAGGGAATTAAAGAAGAAAAAAGGCAGAAACAAGGAAGGATTGAACCCGAGAGAGCAGGCAGCTGTGAGGAGGTGCAGTTTGTCCTTGTTAAACTCGCAGCCATATGGCCGGCATCTGAGCTGGTTCTGGAGGTGATTTTTATAGCTGCTTTTATGGCTTGGCAAGCGCGCACTGCTCCAATGAGAGAGTGCCTTCCTACCTGCCAGTGTACGGCCATTCAGCTGATGGAGAGGAATAAACATGAATAATGTCCTGAACTTTATTCTACATTTGGAATATTAAAAAGAACCAAGATCCTGCGCCTTGAAAAGACATTAGTCGGGATACTGGGTGGGGGCTGTTCGCCTGTCCTTCGTCTTTTGTCTTTTCCTTGCTACATTTCTTTGTCCCCTGCTCTCTCCATCATCCATTCCTCCAGGCCTTTCTGGACTATTAAAGGTTCATGGTGAACTGTGTCCATTTGAAATGAAAACAAACACTGCTGATTTCAGCCATGTCTTTCCTCACCCTGATGGATAACAGTGTTACACGACAATAGCTGCACACTCAAGACCTTCACAGTGGTCTCAAGCCTCCGTCGAGTGGGAACAATTCACAATTTAGTTTCACGATTGCTCAAGGTAAGTGTGTTTTGGTATCCAGTGGTTTTCCATCACATGTATACCATTACTTAGCCATTATAATGAGATGAACGATAGCATTTTTAAGATAAGCACATGCTTGAGAATGTGCACACACACAATATCAGTACTTGAGTACTGTTTTTTCTTCCTTAAATAGTAGAATAAGCACAGTTCCTTCACAGTAAAACCCCCCTATGGGAACCTGTCTCCATTCATGCTCACACACATACATTATATCTGCCATGCAGCTAATTTCTTTTCATCTTTTCCCACAAAGTTCATTAGGTTTTGCTGCCGTTGTTGTTAGAGTTGCCAAGCCTCTCCACCAAATTGCATTTCTCAGGCATTTCTCTCAGCGTTTGAACTGGAAATATGAAGAGGATCAGGTTTCCACTGAGGGGAATTGATGAGTGTATGTGTGTGTACGTGTGTGTGTGTGTGTGTGTGTGTGGCTAAATGGAGGTTTCTCGTCCTTCGTGAGACTCTTTTGTGGACAGACAGATGCTTCACACACACAGGGTGAGGCACAGAGTGGCCAGGCTGAGATTTTGCACTCAGAGTTTCAAGCAATGTTTTCGCTGTTGTCAGTAAAAACAGTAAATAACTGTAAAACAAAAAGGCCAGGAGAAGTGTTTAGGATAGAAAAAAACCCAACTAAACACTAAGACACTAAAACACGCTAAGATAAGAGTAGCACAAAGCACACAGCTCCTGAGACAATTGAGCTGTGGCGCCAGCAACAGCCTCCTTTTTCTTTCTTTTTCTGGACTGAGGTACGTTTGTGATGGCTATTTTGCTTGTGTTTATCTCATTGTTGCATTTTGGCATTTCACTGAAGAAGGTAATGAGAGCTCAGTGAATGTTGCAAACTAGCCGTCTCATTTTTGAGAGTGTTTTGTTCAGTTCAGCCTCTGACTGAACTCAGAACTTACTAGAAACTCCAAAACTTTCTGTCATTTTCCCACCAGTCCCTCTGCTATTCCTTCTCATTTATAAAGTAGATTTAGATGCCTTGGACAAGTGTGATTTTTCAGTGTTGGAAAAAATGTAACTTGCGCAGACACAAAGTCATGTGTCTATGTGTTTCCATGAACTACGTTTTCATGCCCCTGTTTTTATGTTAATTTTCAATTTGTGCACTAAAACACCGGAGTGGAAAACTACAAAAGAAATTGCATGAATATTAAAAGAAAACGTCTTATGCTTGGCTGATGTGGAAACGTTTGATGGTGTAGGCCCATCGCCAGAAAAGAAATGTGCCAAACTGCAAAGCAGATTTCTTCAATAAATCATGACATCGTCAGTTGTCACAGAAGATACATGAAATCAGATCTGTATGGAGCGGATACAGGAAGACTGTACCATCCTAAATGCCAGAGATCCATCACATTTTCCACATGATTTCCACCATTTGAGGTTTGACTGGGGCTCTTTTATGTCATCTTATTGTGCCCTTATCCTCTGCAATGGTTCGATGGCACATGACTGGAGAAATGGCACCACCAGCTATTTGTTTCGGTGCGCCCAACTAGTAGGGGGTCGAAACAAGCATGAATTCTTACTTCCTTTGGTGATTTTATATATTTGGATGGAAAGTTGTCCATTGAATGTACACCCAATCGCGCTACAGCCAACATTTGCCTTGTGTTCTATCTGACCACTTTTTTATTGCTTTACTTTCACACTGAACTGCATAAGAAACCTGAAATATTTCTGTGCACAATTTACAGTAAAGCTCGGGACTCAAAGTCTTTAAACTGTCCTACAGGTCTCTACGTCCACCAATCGACTGGCCCGATACACGTGTTTGAATTCAAAGTGAAACACGCACTGACGCACATTCTGGCCGCGGAGGTGATTGAGAAAAGTGCTCGTTTATCCGTGTGCCAGGTAACCACATCTGTGGGGCCTGTGTTCATGTTTACATCATGATAATAGAGTCTCAACTCACCACACTGCCTCGCTCCAACTCTCCCTCTCTCTTTATCTCTCTTTCATCATGACGTTGTGTTGTGGAGGCCTCGTGGATTGCGGCCAGCTTAAACAGCTCCCCCTCTCTTCCCACCCTCCCCCCTCCCACTTGCTGTCACATCAAACCTGACCTTCAGAAACTGACTGCAGGCTCGCTCTGAGTGTGTGTTGTGGCTTTGGCAAAAAGGCAAAGAGGGGATACGTAGGAGGGAGATGGAGAAAAAACGGCACGAATTCAACGGAGAGAAAAGATGGTTAAAAATACTTGAGTCGACAGCATCCATGCAGATGTAGGCAGGGAAAAGCACAGCGGAGAGGCGAGGAAGGAGAGCAGCTGAAAAGAAGGGTGGTACAAAGCTGAAATCTGAACTCCTGCCAAACTATTGTAAGAGTAGCTGCTCCGCCTGCAGCTGTCCTGGTAATCTTTCCCACCGCTCGTTCCCCCTCCACATCTGTCCTCAGTCCTCCTCTGATGCCGATCTGATCTCTAAAGCTTTCCAAGGCCTAAAAAAATCTGGCCACACACTAACATAAGGGACCAACATAGGGGCACCTCTATTCCTAAACCTATGATGGATTGATATGTCGTGAAATCTTAAAGTGTGCATTCCAAAGAAAGAGAGAAGCAAGGTGGAAATAACTCCGAGTTGATGCTTGCAGGGTGAAATGGAGGAGAAAGGAGGGGAAGTTAAATGGAAAATGGCCGCGTGCCAAGTGGCAAAGTGCCCTTTCAGCCGTCTGCTTGTTTTATACACACTCCTCCATCACAAACATCTCATCGCCGAGGACAAGCTTCAGTGCATGTGTGTGTGTGTACCTGCAATAACTTGTTCCTTTGACCATAAAATGCAAAAGGATTTTTTTTTTTTACAGAGGGACATTAAGAAGCAACTATTCTGCTCAGCAGACAGGACAGGGGACACAGAGACATGTAATTTAGAGCCTAACTTCCTGTCAGAGACTCATAAAGAGAGATGATAACACCCTCATGGAGATATGCCTGTCACAAACCTCTCGACAAGCCCAATATGTGTGCGTGCTCATCAGTCAGACTCCTCTCCTCCCTGTCTGCATTCAAAGAAGTGTATTGTCCGCTCTTATCTGTGCATCTGTGCTGAAGAAGGAGAGGAGGAGCTGCAAGGTTGTTGTTCAACCTCCTGTTGCCTCCCTGCTTTTAAGCTGTGATTTATATTCACCTTTCAACTCTGACAGGACAGACAGGCTGCATATTACTGAATGATGAATGTCGCTATTGATAGGGAAGCTGGGGTCATCTCAGGCTTTTAAGACAAATCCGCTTTTCTCTATGGCAGCTTTGAACTAAAGGTGACAAATTAAAGGAAAAGGAAATGACTGGAGAAACATAATGAGCGCAGACGCCTCCGTACAGGGCTCGTTGAGTCGCTGACTAGTTTCATAAGCATGAAAATTATGTGAATCATTCGCCAAGAACTTCAGAGTCACCAGATCTCATCCAAACTGAACAACCCATGGAAGATTTTAGAGTGATATGTTAGACAGCCTTCTACTTCATCAAAACACCAAATGAGGGAACATCAACTTACCAACTAAGGGTCCGTGTTCACATAGCGTTTATTTCTAGCAGAAAAGCACGGGCAGTTCACTTGGGAGTGCTGGGTACAGATTTTTAAGCCCACTAAGGCAATGCGATTGTGATTTTTGGCTGTATAAATTGACTTGGGTTGAAGTGCTTGGGCAGTGAGAGAAAAAAACACTGCATGTTGGTTTTCACTGACATTACCTAATGCTGTGAGGGTGCTATGAGTACACAGCTTAAAACAAGCTTACAGCTTGTTAAGTGATAAAAGTACAAAACTCACCAGCTATATAAAGTATACAAATGGACTTTTCTGTTATGAATTTCTGTCTGATAGACAGACACGGCCAGAACAAGCTTCTCAGGCTGACAGATGACAAGTACTGGCGTATCAAATATATGATTGGTAGCCTGAAAAAAAGCAATGTTGAGGACCTCGAGTTCTCGGAGCAGTCGCATGAAAAAGGCAGAGCGCTCTGAAAAAGAAGCTGGGTGAAGTGCTTTTTCTCTAGACGGCTGCATGTTGCCCTGCTCATTGGGAACAATTGTGAAAAGGCCCTGGCACTAAGAAACAAAAAACATGTGGACGCGGGCCCTAATCTGTCTTCAGATCAGGGATGCTCTCCAATGCGGCCTTTTCATGGCTTATTAAACAGGACAGCTTAGAGAGATGACAGGAAATTGGATGAGAGAGAAGGGGGACGACATGCAGCTACAGGTCTGATTGGAACCCTGGGCCACTGTGGTGAGGAGACAGGCTCAGTACATGGGGGTGCATGCCCCGCCAACTGAGCTACCAGGATGTTGGGCCATTTAATGGGAGTCCAAAAAAGCTGCAAACACAACACTGATGTTTTACCTTTTAAGTTGATGGCAAACTAACCTGCTTATCAACACAGGAAGTAATGTTTCTGACCAAATTACCACTTTCAGTCTGAGATTCAGCTCTACTTTGCTCTCTACTAAGGGAAATATCTGGCTTTTTAGCTTCTAAATGTTTCACCGCATAATGCATCGTATGTTAGCTGCTATCTGTTTCTGTCTGCTGTAACAAGGTAGTGCACTATAGGTTTTTATGGAAAAAACGGCTGCGTGCTAAGAATGAAATAAAGGCTAATGTGAGCAGCGAGATTGAGCCAAAACAATAAAGGGCCAGATAACAGTGAGCTCAATGACACCAAAAGGGGAACTGCAGAATCGGGTTAAGAATTCTCTGTTGGTTCATCACTACGAGCAACTCTTTCACATACGAGTAATCGTTCAAGCCATTGTTAATATACAAAAATTGATTATAGTGACTTTAAAAGTATTATCGTCCCAATTTAAAGATGGCACTCGGGTATGTGATAATTCATCAAAAATTAAGCAAGTAGAATAACAGATGTTGGAAAGTACAATAAAAAAAGCCATTCGATCACAGTAATGAGGGTACTTGTGATTAGATTGTTACTTCCCTTCCATGTAAAGCGCTTCAAGCTGCCAAATAAGAGTCCTTCAACTGTGTGGTAGTATTGGTATATAACACTATTCAGTGTGGTACAGTATAAGTATTGTTTCTGCTGTATTTAGAGCTCCCAGCAGAGTAGTAACCACAGTCAATGCAATAAAACAAAGACCTCTGTTTAAAAAGGGCTCTGTTTGCTGTTAAAATGCTGGAGCAGTGATCTGTAGCTTTAGCCCAGTGTGTTCTGCAAAGGGTATCAAGTAGATTCTAGTTGCTATTTTGGAAGGTAAAAAAAAAAAAAAAAAAAATGCTCAAAATTCCCCAGCATCCACTCTACCCCACTGTGCCTGATTGTCAGTGCCCTGACATGAGAAAACCTGGCTGAGTGTGGGCCAGCTGGAGCGGCCCTGAGCTCCTCTGAGAACCACACTTACAAAAGGCTCACTGTGCTGGAGTGGCACTGAGAACTGCGCCCTGGCAGGCGCTCTGAGACTGCACCAACGCTGGGCAACACTTGAAAAGACCTGAGATTTTTCTGTCCGCTGTTCACCTCCATCCACCTCGTTCTATTTCACACTGGCGTCGCCCTGTCTTAGCTTTGTTGTCTGTCTCTGTCTGTGTCCCCATTTGTCTATATAGAGCATTTTCATCGGTAAATGACTCAACCTGGCTTTCTCTTTCTGTTTCTTATCTTTCTCTTTCCCCTTCTTTCTCTTTCCCTCTCTCAGTATCTGTGCAATCAACTTGTGATTTCCAAAATAGCTTGCCTTTTCGCACAGAAATCCACTGGCAGCGATGGAAAAAGAGTCTTATAGACTTTTATGCCCTGTTTGTTACAGGTTTTTGCATGAAATCCCCTGACAACATGGCTGTGATGTCATCATCGCGAGACGGCTGGACTGAGATCAGGTGCACTGAGGTGGAAGCATGGCACTAATCCCGCTATAAGAGGCCTAAATGGCACCCACTAACAAGCAGCAGGGAGGAGGGATAAAGTATTGGGTGCAGGTGATAAGAGGGCAGACGGAGAGAGTCAGGCGGCGGGGAAATCCCTGCTGAGGTCACACTCCTATTCTGAGGCCTGAGCCCCCTCAGAGCTCTACCCATCTAAAAAAAAAATCCCCACCAAAAAAGCTGTCAGAGGGCCAACACCTTACCTGATGCAACCTACCGCCATTATCCCACTCTATACAACTGCAGCCTCCGTCTCTCTATCACACCACAGGAGCAGAAACCAGAGGAATCAATGCTGCATTCTTTTTTAATTGGTACCAAGTCACATTTCCTTTTTGGTGAAAAAAACGTGTGACCCTGTGGGATATCTGTGACATTTAGCTGGATTTGTGATACTCTATTTCAGTGTAGTAAATCAGGCGTAAAGACACAGAGCCAAAGAATGTCTTGGACTGAGCCTCGGGTCTAATCACTTTATCCCTGCTTGAGACCGCGTCATTACTGTCCCAAACACCCTTTTACTAATACTGTATCGCAAGATGAATTAATGCGACCAAGGCCTTTGAGAGAGCTATAAATATCCAGGGTTACTCAAACAGGTCACCTTTTTTTTGGGACCATTCTCGCACCTACTGCCACTAAATCACTTAGTCAAAGGACAAACAGCAAATATTTGACTTTCAGTTTGTTTTTCAGTGTCACAGATAAGCTCAGATGCCACAAGTCAGGTGACTCCCAACTGGAAAGCATTGGTATCAGTTGTTGTTAATGTTGCTAATGTTGTTCATAAGCCTTTCTGTTGTTATATGGTTATATATTAAATCCATACCGCTCTCCATGCTGTATGATAAATATGGCACTACAGCCAGCAGCTTCGTTCGCTTAGCTTAGCATAAACACTGGAAACAGCAGGAAACAGCTAACATGGCTCTGTCTGAGAAATTCGCCTAACAGCCCCTGAAACTCAGAGTTCACACATGACCTCAACGACTCTGCCTGCAACTCCCCTCCAGTTAGTTGGAACTGAAGAAGCCTCTTGTATGAGAGGTGAATTGTCTTCATGAAACTGAAACAAGTCCAGTTGCCTACGATACAGCACTTAGAGTAACCATGACCTGGATGACTGAGACCCTTCTTCAACATAACAGCCCCACCTGTCCCACATTAAAAAGAATCATATAGTCATATAGAGATTTTTAAATGAGCAACCTAACTATTATACAGTTAGTGAGTAACATGTATGTATTAATGTATAACCTGACACGGCTTTCAATATGTAATAATAATAATAATAATTATAATAACAATAATAATTCTTGCTATTCTCATGTCACAATCGAGTTTTTTGTGATTTTTATATATGAAATATAATCAAATGTCCGCTGAATGTAAAGCAAAATGCTGACCAGCAGTGGGAATGAAGACCTTTTTAAGGTAACGTTCGGCTGCACCCTCAGGTGGGATACACCCACACCCACAGTTTCCAGAAAAGGGCAGCTCCTGACCCTTGATCCCCTAAAGTTTCGCGTCTGACTGGAGGTGGCGAGCAGCCACCCTCAGCGGCTCCATGTTCAGCATGTTAGCGATGGATTTGATCTCAGCATCGTGGCCAGTGGGTCAGTCCGAGGTGTGAAGCCACTGACCCGACATCTAAGCTGTTGTCTCTTTGTCTTGTTGCTCCCAGCAGACAAATGTGACCATTTGTTGGAACCCAAACACGTAAATCTAAGTCACACCGACTCATTCTCACCCCCCATTTCCTCCTCCTCCAGTCCTTTGCCCTACCTATGTATAAATAAACATGTGTACAGGCGGTCGACTCACCTTTCCTCCCCACCGTCCTCTACTTAAATAAACATGCGGGTGGAAGCGAGGGGTTAATAGGGCCAAGTTTAGGGGAAAGGAGGAGAAGGGAGGGAGCGAGTGAGGCATTGGAAGGAGGGGTGAAGGTGAGGGAGGCCCAGGGGAGCTCATTATACTCAGACAGAGGAGACATTAACTTACACACACACCTCCAAACTTCTTTAACACACACACAGAGACTTATTACTCTCCATGTGTAACATGTGCTGGCTTAAAGCCCCATTAACACACAAAGTTTTATAAGCGTACTTATTGAAAGCAGTTACCCAGAAAACTCACTGGTTCCTGGTGGGGTGAAGCCCGCAAGCTACGTTAGAACATGAGAAAGAAATATATGTGTGTTCTCCAGGATATTAAAGTGTGTGCCGCAAGACTTGGTATCTGATATCTGTCTTTTAAAGGTTTGTCTGACGTTTAAGAGCATTCTAACATCTTAAAGCACTCGGATGTTCTTCTTTAATAAGAAACTTTTTAAAATCTTTTTTGTGCTTTTCTAATAGCATCACGGTGTTCTTTCTGTCTTCCTCTGCCTCTCTCGCCTCTGTTAGCTTGGCAGTGTTTATTTACAAGTGCTTGTTTTATGATCATCGCTTTAATTGATAGTTAACCATGGCTCTGCTCTCCCACTGTTGGATGAACATAAACAAGTACTAAAGCAAAACATGTGTTACTCTCTCAGCTCTGTGTATGTGTGTGTGAGCGTGTGTGCGCACATGACCCGGCCTGTGAGAGCCAGGAAAGCCAGACTGGTTTCATTATGCTCCAAAGTAGCCCATTATGGTTAGGGAAAATCATCCAAACCCTAAACAGTCGCTATAGCAACGCCATGTCACCTCTCTTTTTTTTTTTTTGACTTTCTTCCAGTTTCTCCTCGTTCTTCTCGTCGGCCTCCTCCACCCGTTCTTCGCCCCCTCCTCCTTTACTCTCTCCACCACATCACACTCAACACGCACAAAGACGCAGAACCGCCACGCACGCGCAAACGTGGCGCTCGGTCTCTCCGAGCTGCACGGCCACCTTCCCCCCTGCCCTCTCACACCGTCTGCCCTCTGCTCAAAGAAAAATAAACCAGTGGAAAAGAACACAGAGGACAGAAAACAGCAACAGGGGTTTTGGAACTGCACGGCCTCTATCTTTTTCCTCTCTGCCACATTTTGTTCAACGTTTCTTGTTTCAATACAATTTTTGGGCCGGCCCACTTCCTTTTCTGTAAGGTCCAAGTCAGGTTTCTGTACAAGAGGTAACAGCAAGAGGAGTAACTGAATCAGATCCTGTCTATGGTCAGTTTCAACATGACTCTTATTACTACTAATATAACCTTAACACTGGAAATATTTTCCCTGCATCAGAACAGAAGTCACTTGTAGTCTTCTTTTCGACCCACTGTTGCAAACTCATGATGTCGGGTAAAACTTTGCTCCATTCCGCAAAACTTTATTTTAAATCCTAAAGTTCCCAATGATTCAAATTGTGCATGTAAAATGATGCACAACACAACTACAGTTGAATATATCTGTTTGATTGAATAGTGTGTAAACATCATGTGGCTTCAATGAAGAGCTGGAACAAGCACAGAATATGTGATACCATCAGACAGTGCGAAAGAAAAGACGACTTATACAACCTTGAAGCATGTCTAACTTGACATTCACACTGCGCCAAACCCCAGGCAGGAATCCAGAAATATCGTTTTTGAAATAGTTGCATCAATCAGGATTATATCTGGAGCAAATCTGAAGATTTTTTTCATATGTTTTTTGACAGGAGTACCTAGATACATTTAATGTTACATACACATAAAATAAAATATCCAAATATGCTTCATGCCGTATATATGGAAATATGTGTGGTGTTTGGCAAGAATATAACCAAATCTGTGGCATGTGGCATGTCAATATGGTGTACAGATACAACACTAGGTGATACTTTGACTTTTATATTTAACTGAAGCTTAGCTAAGCAGCGGAAACAGTGGGAAAACAGGTAGCGTGGACATCAGAGCTGAAATCAGAAAAGCCAGAGCAGTATTTTTTTCATTATACAGACAATATGGAAGGCCAAGCATAACAACACCGACTAAACTGCAAGTCTTTAAGACCAATGTCAGAACTGTCTTGCTTTATGGAGATGAAACGTGGCACACTACAAAGACCAAGTTAAGGAAAGTCCAAGTTTTGATCAACAAATGTTGTTGAAGAATCCTGAGAATCTGGTGGCTGGAAACCATTAGAAATGAGGACCGGGCCAAGAACAGTTGTTTATCAGTCAAAGGAATTATTCATGGATCGGCCACACTCTGAGAAAGCCATGAGGCCAGAAAGTTACAACTGGGGTAGACTTGAGACGGTGGCCCAAAATCACGTCCGATTGAAACAAGCAATGGTGGGCCTACGCTCCACCTGGAAGTAAAACATGATGATGATGATGATGAATTTTTTGGTCGGGTGCAATGTCTTCTTGGAGTCATAAATAAACAATATATTGTGTATTAATTAGTTTGTTTTAGAGATGTTAGTAGGTGGATTTTATAACTTTAAGACAAAGCCAAGAGTTAGTTGTGTTCCCTTATGCTACGTTAAGATAATAGCCGCTGGCTGGAGCTGTAGCTTATCATCTGCAAGCTGTATATACTGTATATAACATAAAGACACGAGAGTGGTATCAAACTTTTCAGCTGACTCTAGCAAGAAAGTGACTAAAGAGATTTCCACAAGTGTCACATTTCAAAGTTACTTAAGATGAAAATGGGAGAAGCTGTAAGTAGTATTAAAGTATACATATCCCTTAAGAATACTGAGACTGTGGCTTGAGGAACCTAAAACACACACAGGCACACATGCTGCAGACATAATTAATGACTTAAAGTGGTCTAGTAGTGCTGCGCTCAGTGGCAGGTCTGGTGGTCTGTGATCCTTATTGGCTTGTGTTTGATGTCTCCTCTTAATGGCAAAGTCCCCGGCGTTATGATCGCGCACACACACACACTCGTACACTCACACACAGTCACACTCACACACACTTTATTATGAGAGTAGCCATTTGCCTTGTCGCTGTGATAAAGCTCCTGGCGCTCGACTGAGGTTGTTTTAAAGCCCAGACACCCTTAGCCATTACTCAGGTGATATGCCAGCGGCTGGTGATCAATGTGTCTCTAATAGAGAGAGCGGGGGGAGCAAAAAGCGAGAAAAAGACAGCGATATTGATAGAGAGAGATAAAGATAAGCATGGAGAGTGATTGCACTTTTACCTTCTCATTCATCACCCCGTTCACGGAGCACTAACTGGCCCTAACCTGCTCTGCAGTAATAGCCTGTCTGGATGCTGTATTTACGAGGTGCCATCAAAACAATGGCATTTATCTAGGCGCTCGGATCATACACTTTCATCACTTTTATCATTATGTGTTCGCCTATGTGTGCAGGTGTGTGTGTGTGTGAGTCTGTTGAAAGGCCCATTGACCCATACTTTAGCAGGAGTGAGGAAAGCTCAAGGGTGAGCGTCGACTGCCAGGCGGTTAACGCTCCTTAAAGTTCAGCCAAATCCTGAGGTCAGCTTGCATGTTTCTGTGCCTGTCTCACCTTCGATTTGTTCATCTGTCTTTCAGTACTTTCATACCGCGATCACTTTGGATCACACGTAGGATGAAACGGCACCGTGAAAGAGAAAGAACTTGACTGTGCTGTGTTTTGTCTGTGCATGGGAAAGGGAAGCTGAAGAAGCAAAAACTCTGATAAGCGGGGTTGAGTGAGACGGGGGAGGTGTAATGTGGTTGTGTGTGTATGTGTGTAATGTGTGTGTGTGGGAGATGTGAAGACCGTGGAGGGCGAGAGTGCCAGCCGATGTAGGAGGGAGAGAAAAGAGAGGCCGCGTCTGGAAAGCATCAACCCATAGCTCGACATATGTGCAAGTACGTGTGTGTTTTGTTGCTCCTCTGGTCTCTGGCTTGTTAACCTGCAGGTCACGGGCAGCTTCAATGCCTGGCACACAGCACAGGAATAATGACCTCTTCCATAGCAAAGCACATGCTCATGAATAAACACACATACACAGAAATGTACATAGTGAGTGTGTTCATGGCTTTTTAATGTTGTTACCTCTCTACGTCAAAGGTCTGCAACACCTTTGAAAGAATAGTATGAAAGTTTGACAAATACGCTTTTTCGTTTTCCTGCTGAGAGTCAATATGAGAAGATTGATACCACTCACATATTTATGTCTGCTCCACAACTGCCAGCAGCTGGTTAGCTTAGCTTAGCATACAGAATGGAAACATTGGACAGAAGTGAAGCAAATATGTCCTGGATACGAACACTGCCATATTGCGCTGCACTGTCTGAGTCTGCACGGTACAGCTCAGTATTGAATTCCCGCACATACAACCACCCGCTTAATTGCGTATAGGGAGGTGCATGCCCTACGCTGTAGCCTGATGTAAATGCACGTCTCTGTGATGCGGACTGCTTCGATTGTGATTGTTTCACCTGGTAGAATCGCATTTTCCGAATTGTCCTGTGATTAGTGGTGGTGCAAATACCAGGGAATGTGACCTGTAGTTTACCCAGTAAACACACTGACCTCTTCGGCTGTCGCTGTCCCACCTGACTGGCCGGATGCTGCTCTTCTTGGCTTATGACCTGTACCACAGCCAGCCACCAGGGGGCAGTTGAGATTTCTTGGCTTCAATTTTGGGATACTGTCACTTTCTCCATCTTTTTACCTCAGTAGGAGAAACTGCCGGCTGTTGGCTTTCTCCAAAAGTTACAAAATCCACAACACTTTAAATTTAGTTTGTTTAATGCATACATGAGTATAAAGTGATTAATGTTAGCGATAATGTTTGTGTATCTACTAGCATAGAGCTTGTTTAGTTGGTGGGGATCCTCTTGTGGTTACCACTTGTCAGGAAAATTGGACGAAAAGTCTGTAAGGAAAACATCTTCTCTGAGATAAGACAAGTTTGCTGGGAGGCCTCTCTTTTCAGAGCAGTGTTTATGTCTTTGATCAGCAGTATGTGTGTGTGTGTGTGTGTGTGTGTAGCGTGTGTGTTATCGAGAAGGAGAAAGAGGGAGAGACCAGCAGCTGGTGTGTTGTGTTTTGCCCTGTGAGACCTGGCCCGGGCTGGTGTTGTGTTACATGTACTAGTGTTGCCGAGGTGAGGTGGGGTGAGTTGGCTCGATAGCCAAGAAGTGAGGGGTGACAGATGAACACGAGGGGGGGAGGTGGGGTTGGTGCTGGGCAATTAAGCCAGCGTCTGACACCCAAAGCGCTTCTCATGCTCTGGCACAGGCTATTGTAATCTGGAATTCGAGAAATGCATTTGATCGGTTCGGTGTTTCTGTGTGGGCGTTATTTTGGACGACTCCTGGGGACAAAACAGCCACCAGAGAAGGGAAGGAGAGAAGAGGCAGAGGAGGCTGAGGGCAAGGGTTACCTGATGAATACATGGACTTTTATCGCACATTTGAGAAGCATCCAGTGTTTTTGTCAAGAAGAAATGTAGTCCCCTACCGAAGCCCTGCACTGTAATAAAGAATAAAACAATATAAAAACACAATATCGCTCTGTTTCTTTAACTTTTATGGGGTGATACTGTTAAGTGAGCAACTGATAAAAAAAGGGAAGAAAAGAAGAATAACATTCCAGTTCACATTGTGTGGATGACAGGAGTGAAAAGGAGGAGGGCCCGGAGACATTTTATTTGGCTCTGCACACTCTCTGCCTCCCTCCTCACTCAAAGGGAATCCCATTTTTTCTCTTTGACCCCAGCATTCCTCTGACTCACAGTGAATGCAAGGCCAGAGTACGTGTGCATGTGTGCGTGAGATCAGTGTTCGACTTCAGACTACTTACAGTAATTAATACGAGCCTCAGTCGTGCAGGTTTGAGGTTTGAATAACTCAAAGAGGAAACCTACACCTCGAATCCTGGCTTCAGTGTCTCGGCTGCAGTTGAGGCCGACCTGCTGAGATGAGTTTAGTGTGGCTTCTTCTCTGTCTGCCATGGAGTGCTGTGATGATTCTGTGTATTTTTATAGAGGTAATTATTCTGTTTTTAATCAACTGAACTGAAATTAAATAAAGATGAATGTGTTATTCTCCCAAATCTATGCCTGACATTATCAAATCTCTGTTACCGCCTGTGCGTCATATATTCCCTGCTTACGTACTGGAGGGAATGACAGCCAGGTAGTTTAGTCATGTGGTTCTCAACCTAGGAGTGATCAAGAAATGATCAATAGAAGAGGAACTCAGAAAAAAACACACCTCTGCTACACATATTCATGTACACTTTTTAAACTGATCTATTTTTTTTTTACTTTTCATGTAATATTGGATAATTTTATCTTTTTGGGCCGCAAACTGTTACAGAAAACAAGTTTCAATGGAAAATGTCTCTTTGGAGGAACTTCTAGTATCACCTGATGTTCCAGATGTTACGAAGTCACGTGATCTTGTGAATCCAGCTGCCTGTCAAGGTAACTTTTAATAGCTCAAACATCTGAGATCAGGGCCACAATTACAAACAGCTTTTTGTAAACAGCTGACAAGCCAAAAAGATTGAAAACTGGTTTCATCTGAAGCAACATGTTGCTTTTTATACTCTCATGTTTTTATTTTGATTTCATACCTTAAACTGTAAGCTAACTAGTAACTATAGCGGTCAGATAAATGTATAGATTTAAAATATACATTTCCCTCTGAAATGAAATGTAGAAGTATAATGTACTATGAAATTGATATACTGTAGTCATAGTACAACTTTTTTTTTGCAGCTGGTAAGTTTCATCTGGGATAATGGCATTTAAAAAGGCCTTGACATGACGCAGAGAACAAACACAACTATCAATTTAGAAGACTAATCAATGGTACATTAAGACATTTAGACAGAAAGGGCATTAGCCTGTTCTGCTGAGTTGGCAAAAGGATTAAAAATGCAGAGCAAAGGTTTTGTAAGTCTCTGTGTGCTTGACAAAACAGCGTAGAGCTAAAGTTTATCTGAAAAGTAGATAAACGTAATGTTATGAATCATCTTTTAAAATGAATGAAAATGTAAATAAAGGAGTCATTTCAGTCCATGTGGTGCCACTCCCATCACTGCAACTGTTAACAGACTGGTGCTGTCAGAGGAAAGCATCATTGGGTCAATCACAGCGCGTATACTGCCACCTATTGATATACAGGAAGTACTGCAGCAAAAGCTGAGCGGTGATCTTTTTCCAATTTAGGTTGTAGGAGGACACCTAGTGGTACAGAAAATCACAGCAAAAGAAGCTGTTACCAAACTTGTGCTGAAGTGTGAACAGTGTGAACAGATACAAAGAATCGGAGGACGTGTGTGAAAAATGTGTTTTTATTGAAGGGACGTATAAAGGCACTGTACAGTTACTCCTTAAATGCTCCTGGTTCATTGCTGAACACAGCGCATGACTAAAAGAAAAATAGTCACTAAAGCAGATAGGTGCATGTAGGCTTTTGGTCAGTTATATATGTGAGTTATCATCCAAAGAGTTCAAAAGTTCAGTAAAGTACAGGAGGATGTAGTCTCTAGTGTGTTTTCAGGGCTGGGTGTAGCGCAGGTATTTCTTCCCAGAAGGCACCTCTTTAGTGGTCACACCGTTGGGGAAGAGATTAGCAGCCTCAGCCTCAGAGAGCGAGGGAATGACCATGACTTTGTCACCGGGCTGAAAGAAAGGGACACAGAAACAGAGAAGTGTTGGTCTAGTTTCGATTGCAGTAGTAGAGGAAGCCTTCACTGTTACTTCTGTGTCATGTGGCTTTTGGTCACTTTCTTCAGTGTTCCCATTAAAAATGAGTTTTTTTAACAACATCTAGCTGTTGTTTCTATGCAGGTTCAAGGCGCTTGTTGTTAGTCACGGTGCACAAAAGTTTCCTCTAAATGAATGTGATGTAATGCAAGATATATGTAAAATGTAAGATTGTTTTTGTTATAGTTTCTAGTGCAACTCCGCCAATTATACACATTAAGTGTGTTTACAGATCTTGGGGAGTACCTACTGCATATGTGAAAAAACTATTATAACGACTTATGTGGCTCCAGAGGACGCTGCATGTAATCTGATAAACTGCCTCCAATGGTGTCACCCAGTGGTTAGTTGCATTGTGGGTAATGTAGGCCTCAGGTTTTGAAACGCAGTCCACCAGCCTGGTGCCTACATAACATGCAACTTAGCCACTGAGTGACATCACTGGAGGCAGTTTATTAAATTACACGCAGTTTCCTCTGGAGCCACAAAAGGCTTTATACTACTTTTTCACATATGCAGTAGTACTCCCCAACACCTGTAAACACACTTTAATGTGTAAAATTGAGTTATCCTTTAAATTAGAGTGTCACTGATGTTATCTTGTGTTATTCAGTTCCTCAAGTGACAAAAAAAGGTTTTCTAAGTATTTTTCAGAGCGTTGCCCATTTCTCTGGGGAGAAGTGAGAGTCCAGAACTGTTATGTTGAAACTTCAGACCGACAGTGGTTTCTATACTGTCTATCCAAAACATGACCGAATTATTGAAGGGGACCAGTGTTGACTTTTTTTCCCAATTATTTTCACTTCATCCAACAGTGCAAAAATGTACTGGAAAAAGGAAGAGAAAGAGAGGTGGAGAGAAGGAGATAAGAAATGCAGGGGAAACTGCAGAAATTAAGGGAGTAGTTTGACATTTTTGGAAATACGCTTCTACATTTTGTTGCCAAGAGTAAGATAAGAAGATTGAAACCACCATCATATCTGTATGCTAAACATGAAGCTGGAGCAGGGAGACAGATAGTTCTGCACATATCCCTCCATAAACAATTGAAACTTACATAATTTGCAAGCTGTATAGGTGCTCATAGAGGGGTTTCGTCAACTATGGACAGAGTCCAGCTGCTGGCTGTAGCTTCATATTTAGTGGACAGATATGTCAATGGTATCAATCTTCTCATAAAAGTCTTAGCAAGAAGGAAATGTGCATCAACAGAAGTAAATGCTATCAGTGATAAAGCTGCCTCCATTAGATTAAAGATGATGTTAATGAGTTCTATTGATCAGATGCTGACGGTGGGTTTTCATAACATAATATAGGACATGGCAGCAAGTATTTTCTTCTACAGTAGTCAAATGATACTAAAAGTCAAATGCTGTGCCGTATAGTGCTACATGCGACTACAAATAGGTCAACGCATTTATTTTTGTTTCTCATGACTCCCCAAGCTACTGACTGACATGCACACACTGTTACACTGCGTACCTTCCAGTCGACAGGTGTGGCAACCTTCTTCTGTGCGGTGAGCTGCAGGGAGTCGATAACTCGGAGCAACTCATCGAAGTTCCTTCCTGTGGTGGCAGGGTAGAGGATGGACAGCTTCAGCTTCTTGTCGGGGCCAATCACAAAGACCTGAAGTGGGTTAAGGCAACATAAGATCAACATTAAGGAGACATATTCAGCTTTTTTGTACTATGAGAAAACTGCTGTGTTTTTTGAGCATTAAAGCATGAAAAATGTAACTGTCTGTTTGGCACAAAGCTAGAATTTTCTCTGATTTGATTGGCTCCCAACCAAACAATTAAGATGTCAGCTAAACAAAGAAGATGACAGAAAAATCTGTCCTGCCATGACTGTCTTCCACCTTTTATTGCCATTTCGCATGTGTTAATCTTGGCTCATGATCTATGGAGGACAGGTTTCTTACACAGCGAGCAGTGAGGGGCAGTCCATCCTTGTCTCTCTCATCAGGGTCCAGCATGCCCAGCTTGACGGACAGTTCTCTCTTGTCATCAGCGATGATGGGGAAGGGCAGATCGCTCTCAGTCGCACTGCTAACTGACATCACATCCTGTACAGAGGGAAGAGACACAGTCAGTCTTGACACCTTTGTTAATGTGAATGTAATCATTCTGTCTATCCCGGCAGACACCTCCATCATTGCAGGTTTGATGACTGACCAGAGACATTTAATCTTTAACTCTTGTGAAGGCCATAACCAGTGGTTCAATAACATGTTATAGTCCTTTTGAGGGCCATGAACTAAGAGGCCAGCAGGCACTATCACTGTTGAGCCAATACTGTTGCCTCACAGATCATCCGGGGGGAGCAAAGGGAGAAAACACCAGGATCTAATAGATCATAGTTTACATTTTTTTGGCAGGCAGGTGGTGTTTCTGCTGTAAAATAAAAACCTCACAGTTCATCTAACCGACACTTTCCCAGTGAACATTTCCTCTTTGACCAATCACGAGCCTGTCCGAGGAGGCGTGTTGTAATGTGACAACCCAGTTAAAAGCCAATCACAGTGAATCCACGTCTGCTCAGAGTTTAACCCATGAAACTGACTCCTGCGTTTCCTTATGGAAAACAAAGAGGCTGAATTTTTTTGTAATAATATTTTGATTATAAGTCAATTCTATAGCCACAAATGTTGATTCTTTAAAAGTTGCTCCAAATTGTGTGACATTTAAAAATGACTTGAAAATCTTTTTTCCATTTTTGAAAAAGTTGGAAAAATTAAGTGCCTTGAGACTTGAATTAGATCTTAATTACTTGAGTTATATATTGATTAAATCCCCCTAATTGTTTTACTGTTGTTTTTGTTTATTTGTTGCTATTAGTTTTTTATTTCCTCATTTAAGTGTGCTGCTTGGAAATATTATGAGGTATGTTTAGCAATGATATCGCCTGTTTGTTATTTGAAAACGCAGAATAAAGTTTTAAAAAAAAAGTATTAAATTAAAATTATATTTATATTATATTTTAAGATATATTTAAAGTTATATCTGATCAAATGTATTAAATTAAAAATGACTTTTAATTATATTTAAATAAAATAATAAAACTTCAATTTTTAAAATATTAAACTGCAGGAAACATATGAAAAAAATAAAATCAATCTAAATTTTAAAAATTAAAATGGACACATGGGCAGAATGATGAATATTTTATGTACATGTAATGAATGGATCTGAAAGATGCTTTTTTGGTGTCAGGAGTCATTCTCAGAGAGCTGAGACATTTCAAGTTCACCAACACTACAAACAGCATATTTCATGGATCCAATTAGTGGAGAGTTCTGCAGGCTCCCATCTAACGAGGCTTTAGACTGAATTCGGGTTACTGGGCAGGAAGCACACGAACCTGTCCACAAGAGATTAAAAGGTGGAGCTGGACATCGACACTGCTGTCATGTCTGTAGATAGTACGCCAACTCAAAGTACTAAAACATTGCATGTGAGCGTTAATTACCCTCGTTAAGTGTCACTCCACCCACAAAGTAATCCTTTCACCTCATTTACACTGTCATTAAACAGAGGTAGACATATACAATACATGTGTTTGTGTGTGTGTGCAACTCTAACCTTGCTCCAGGCTTTGTGATCCTCAACACTGTCAATAGACAAAGCAATCATCTTCACTCCTCGTTTCTTAAACTCATTGGTGAGCTTTGCGGCACAGGCGAGCTCAGTGGTGCAGACGGGAGTGAAGTCCCTTGGGTGGGAGAACAGGATACCCCATCTACAGAGGAAAACACACACACAGCAACTTTTTAAGACTAACCTTCCATGTTCCTGAGTATTAAATAGACATTACAAAGTTAATTTGAGGAGCTTTGATGTCTACAATTATTCTGTTTCAGGCGTGTTCTGCATTTGTGTCTGCTGTGGTTGTGCGTCTTTATCTTGAAGTATCCATGTTTCCTGAAAGAAAAGTAGCCCATACTTTTTTTCTTGGAGGAGAACTAAAAACTTGCACTTTTAAGATGCAAAATATTGCAAGTTCCGTTAATTGGCCGACTTCCTGCACAAAGTGTCGCTCTGCCCGCCGTGCAGTGATTATGAAAAACAAGCAATAATTAGAGATCATAAATATTTAAAGAGCATTTTACCACACAAAAATAAAACTGCATTGACAGCGTTTTATGCTTTAATTTTAAAATTAAAATTAATTGTTTTTTGCTATAAACATCTGGCAGGCTGAATCCAACCTTATGGCAGGCCAAGAGGCAAAAAGACTCAAATGTGTAGGAGTAAAAGCAACAGGAGTTGAGACAGCAGAAGAGGAAGACATGGTGATAAGAAAGAGAACAGACCGAGAACATCAAGTCCCAGTAGAAGAAATTCCAGCCACAGATTGAAGCAACAGGTGTCTGTGCATCTGGCTCAAGCTCAAGACTTAAATTCCGGCTTAAATCCAGCTGCGCTGAAGCTGAAAATGTACAACGTATGTGACATGGATGAAGGAAAAGACGTGCGTGAGTTTTCCTGCAAGAGCATAACTTGGCAAGCGTGTTAACTCTTGAAATTGTTGATTGACTACCTCAAAAGGAATCACATCACATGTGTGGATTTATTCTTCACTATGTTATAGTGTACCATCACATGAGGAACTAGAGGCAACAAAAAAAAGCTTTGCTCCCAACGGGCATTGTGATCAGCTGATTATAGAGTGACCAGAAGCTCAGATTAGACTGTGAAAGTCCCGAATTGCTCAAGCAGAACAAACCCTGAACATTGACGCAGTTTGTAAGAGGAATGTTTTCAGAGGCTGTTGCTGATTTAAACCTTGACAGGAAGTAAAAAAAAACAAAACATTTTTGGCTGCAAAACCTTCTGCTGAGTTCCCACATGGGCTGTTCTATTCTCTTTACTTGTACGCTTCAAAAGGGGGCAGTAAAAACTTTGTTTTTCGCTCTGCTGGGATGAGCTTGCAACTTTTCCACTCGGCTTCCACTCACACAAAAAAAACTCAGTCAGGCATTGCTGAAAAACAGAATGGACCTCATAACTAGGTCACAATTGCAACACATGGTGACCTCCCACAGTCTGAACATAATTTCCCACCAAAGAAAGAGTTTATTATGCAATAACTCTAACTGGGTAGTTTCCTTGATTTGGAAAGCAGGTTTTGCCAGTGTGGAAACTAGGACCAGTTACACCCTCTATTCATTGTGTGCCAGACCTCAATGAATGAGGGTGGAAAGGAGAATTTTGATGAATATAGAAAAGAGATTATCAGATAATAAGCTTTTAGAAAAATGTCATTCTCGTATTGTTCAAAAGAGGTCATCATTCTTGTGAAAATCATTCGAATAGCAATTGCATCAAGTTGTTGGGGCATTATAGACTGCAGGGGCCCACAGGGTCGACATGAGAGCTGATGCCAAGAGGAGATACAAGCACTGAAGCGCAGTTCCAGGTTCACACACAATACAGGCTTTGTCCTGCTCACACCTCACTAATATCCTGGTTGGAAAATAAAAACATAGCATAAATGAAACAGACACAAAGCCATGCTGCAATTGCTCCATTTTCATGTGTATTGTTACATTTATGGTACATTAACAACATTTTCTAATTCAGCCGAGTCATGCTTGTGTAACTCTGTTGTTGCAGCTCAGCAGGTGTCGCATGACAGTCACACACTGAGATCAAGAGCTCATACACGTCTGGACTGGTGTGCAGATCTGAATAAAACCAAGCTGCTTATCTTAATTCAGAGTTAATCCTTAATCATCAGATCAGGGAGCTTCCCCCTCAGTCTGACAACAAGGCAGCAGACAACCTCGACAGAGCCCCCTGACTATCAAAACAGAGCACAATGCACATTTCCAAACTCAGAGTAAACAAAAGCGTCGCTGTGTGATGCCTGCACACTTACGAGCCTCCCAGGAAGTCGTGAAACTTGATCCTGCCGACGGTGGTGTCGGCCTCGAAGTTGGGGAACTCGTCTCCCAGCAGAATTCCAGGCATGTTCGGCTCCTCTCTGCAGCTCAGACACCAGAGAAAGAAGGAAGGAAGGGGGACCTCTTGCCCGACAGGCCTGTAGATATCAGGACCACATGAATAGACCCGGATGGGGGCGGGGTTATCTGCCGTTACGTGACTCATTGACCAATCAGAGGCGAGTCGAAAAGCTACGACAGATTTTTTCTTTGAAAACTTTATTGAACGAACAACATTACAAACAGAAAATAAGATTTATACAACATATTAAATACAAAGTAATTTTATTTACAAAATAATAATTAGATATAATACAAATTATTTATAATCTTGTCCACCATGTTTCATAAAATGTCATTTCTATCAAAACATTAATTTTAATGTGCTGAAAAAAGATGAATGGGTTTTGGACATTGACAGAAATGAAAGGATAAACATGATAACAACAATATTCAGTACAGTTCTTACTGACAACACTGAAATAATAAAAAACAACAATTAAGTGATCCTTATTACAAGTATTGCCCAGTGTTGTGATGAGTAGGCTACTCAAAAGTAATATTGAAGTAAAAGTAAAGATATCATCTTACAATATAACTGTGGTAAAAGTTGAAGTCACACATACGAAAGGCATGTGAGTTAACGTTTTAAAGTATTTCATATTCAATGTACTGTAATTGTCTTCCAATATATGTACTTATGTATCAAAGTACAAGAAAAAGGAAATTATATACATGCCTGTATACTATGGGTTGACTGATTATGGCCAATTATCAGAGCCAATATTATATCCAATATTCTTTAAATCCAATTAAGCCAATAAAATAAATATTTTTTACCATTTGATGCAGAGTGTACTCTGCAAGATAACCAAGGAGTACATGTTATATCCCATCACTGGTATTATTTGTATCTTCAATTCCTGATATATCTTATTCCTTTGTGTCATACAGCTCTATTGTTGTCCAGAAGCTATTAGAACCTATATATTAGTGTGCCCACACTGTTTTACTGGGTAAAATATTTAAACATTTCCATGAACAAGAGGACTCATTTTGAGTCAGTCCCTGTTAAATACTCAGTAGCACACCTCCACTGCAGGAAATAGTCCCCCAACAAATGCACAGTTTACTCGTGTTTGACTAATTTTTAAACAGACACACTGAGCTGAAAAAATAAATGAATAAAAACCTAAATATGTGTGACTTGTTTTTGAAGATTTGCATTTTTAGGCAGACCAAGTGGGGCTCAGTAAGAGAAAGATGGGTGTTGGCTGATGAGAGAATTATTACACCAATCAAAGAGATACTTTCACCAAGGTACAATTTACGCTACACAAGATATAAACCAGTCAAACACAGCCTATCCGAGTAAACGACTACATTTCTATCTTGTATATCTTAGTTTACGGCCAATGCGATGCTCTGTTATCGCAACTTGTCCGAATAAACGCAGATAATAACAGTCACGCGTACGTTCCTAGAAAAACACAGTTTCCCAGGTTGCTTTGCGAAGAGAACAACAAAGATGGCGATTCGGCTCCGGGCTACTGGACGTGAGAAGAATCGTGAAACGTACAACAGATGAACTAAAGAAGCGACAGACCGCACAGCGCTGCAGATAAATCACCACTGCGGTTCAACTACACCACAGATATCTGTCCACGTCGGTAGATAAACAGACAACATGCCTTCTCCTAAAGCTAAAAACCCCGGTCGAAGCGGAGGAAGCCCGGTGTTCGGCAGCTCCAACGGCCGCTACGACTTCATGTCACTGACGAAGCCGCTGAACCGGTCCCCCCCGCCGCACCTGCTCCAGCGGCAGGGCTCCGACCCCACCACCGCCCGCCTCCGAGCCTCGGAGAGCCCCACTCGGCGCCGGGGCTCCAGCTCGTCCACGGGCTCGGCGAGCGGTCAGCTGTCGGAGGAGGACGGTATACGGCTCAACCCGTCCTTCGTCCGCGTAGCGCTCAGCTCCCTGCTCGCCATCGACCTGTGGCTGTCCAAGCGGCTGGGGGTGTGCGCCTGCGAGGACTCGTCCTGGGGCAGCGTGCGCCCCTTGATGAAACTGATAGAGATATCGGGACATGGCATCCCCTGGCTGGCCGGTACCGCCTACTGTCTCTATAAGAGTGACAGTGCTGCAGGACAAGAAGTCATGCTCAACCTTCTCATGGGTAAAACACTCTGCTATTTGTCTTCTCACTGAAATCTTTACTTATACCCCTGCAGACATGTCTGTGGGCACCACTGAGCCTGCTGAGGTGCAGTATTTGTGTCACGGCCCCCTCCTCCTCCTCCTCCTTGGTTCTCATCTGGCATGCGCAGCTTCTCTGTGTCAGATCTCACAGGTGGTCCCACCTCCCATGACTATTTATGTTATTATGTCTCTGACCTATTTTACTTTTCCTCCATCAGTGCTGGCAGGTTCTCACCTGTAGATCTGTTGTTCATTCTGGCCTGAATCCTTCTCTGCCTTCACTCCTCAGCTCTAATTTTAACGTACACATGTTGTCTCTTACATCTCTTTCCATACTTGGCAAACAGGTGAATGCGTATGACTTGGTGAAATGTTGCCTATTGTTACGCTGTGTGAAATGTTGAATGCAGCACCACCTGTGTTGTGCTTTGACTTCAGAGGATGGAGTCCAGTTGGCTGCTGCAGCGTGCTCTACGCCACCCTGAGTCTGTCTGACTGACACTTGGTGAAGCCACATGAATGAAATATAGATGATGATGAAAGGATGAGCTTGGTTTCAATATTTTTTTAAAGCAAGGTGTAGTGCAGCATCATACAAGTCTTCTCCTGCACACCATGCTTTATTCAAAAGATGTTTACCCCGATCTTTTCCTCATTCGGACTATCCGACACTGAAGAGGAGTAGTGAGACAGATTCAGATTTGATGGACTTGTACTGAAGCTCACACAGGTCTGCAATTATAACAAAGGCCTGCTTTTAGACTTTGGTCTGATTTACGAGCGGTAATGCAGCCCTAATTTGGATTGCATTAGTTAATTGGACATGCCAATAGGCTTTTAACTTTTATCACTGAAAGCCATCAGAGCACCAGTGTCTCCAGTTTGTACATCAAGAATTGCCTCATGATAAGAGGAAGATGACCTGTGCGTCGGGTTGTTTGCCTTGCCCAGTAACACGAGCCCACAATGGCAGCTGTGTATACTACATTTTTGTTTTTCTCACTCGTTCCTGTGTGTTGGTGAATGAATGTTTTTCTCCCTTTTGCTGTAGGATAACTGAAGAGACAGGTGGCAGGTCATTAATTATTAGGCAGGTGGAGGCAGGTCTGTCTCTATAGGTGCATGTTTCTCAGGGTAGAGAAGCTACAAGCAACACTTTTCTGGCTCTGTCTGTGCTTTGTTGACAGACTGCGTGGCAGCACTGTAACTATAAGTTAATTAAGTGGTCATTGATGAGAGCTCCTATGGTTGATAAATCTATTGGTTATTGATAAACAGCCACTGGTATCAGCTTCTCAGATGTGAGGATTTGTTGTTGTTCTCATGTGATGTCAGGAACTGAAATATTGACACAGCAATATGTGGTCTGTGTTATCAAATCGTGATTGTATTGAAGGATTGACTTCAGTGCCTTTTTTATGACCGCGGATGAGATGGAACAGCTGTACTATAAAAGGCATTAAACGGTGTGTTAATGTACAATAGTGGCTTTCCTGGAGAGATCTCACCGCATCGTTTCCAGGAGGTACGGCTGCAGTAGGGAGGATTGCTCCAAGGGTACTTTGAAGGATAATAGTATTGGATCAAGACTTAACTTTGCCACCAATCCTGAGTCAGTGTTCATCTCATATTTACCAGTTAACCCCCCTGAATGTCTGATGTCAGTTAGCGACAACCTCTGGTCCTCTGCAGACAGTTTCGATCTGCATGAAGATAGGCCTGTTGTAAGCACCAGAAAACTGATGCTGAGAGGTGGTGGTGTGTTTGTGCATGTAAACCAGATCATATTAAGAAAGTCTGGAAAAAGGAAGTCACTGTTTCTTCAGCGACATGAACAAAATACTCAAATCAAAAGGACGACTGTTAAAGGAAACAGCAGGCCGCACTAACATTTCAGAGCTAGTTTCCTACTCTAGATCCAACAGCAGTTATTTGACTATCGAGTAGTTACCATCAATAATGAACAAAATGTACTGTTGCATATTAATTTTGCTCCAATCCTTTCATTGAACTCTCAGCAGCGATGGCTCAGTGCCACCTGACTGTGGCATACATTTTTCAGCACTGCAGCTCTGGAAGGAACTGTTTATAAAAAACCTTAAATAAGAGCAATGCAGTGACACAACATAAACTTCACTGTTTGTGTACTGTAGTACACTGTTTTTAAATAAAAGCTGCAGACATACAGTCATCTTTCATGATGTTTTAAAGTCGATGTGTTTCTCCTTCTGACCAGTTATATGGGCTTTTCTTCTTTGCGTGCGTCTTTACTTCAACTCCAGCTGTCGGCTACAAAAAGATAGTGGAAAACTAGTGGGCATGTAAACATAGTCATTGAAACAGACCAATGAACATTTGCCCAGAGCGATACATGAGTAATGGCATGCATTGGTGTCTGCTTTAGTTACAGTCTTGATACAACCACCAGATGGAACCAAAGCAAATCATTTTTTCAAATCTTTAACCTAATCAGTCAGCTGGATGTGTACTCCTCTCTGACCCATTCTGGTCAGGATAATGCACTCTGTATGTATAGGCAGGCTAATCATGCTTATAAATACCACAGAAAGCATCAGGCTGTGTAAATGTACTGCACCAGAGGACATGCAGGCTCATTATCACCCCAAGGGTCAATTGTCTCATGTCCTTTTGCCATTGGCTTCTGCGTTAATGTGGTTACATTACAAATAGTATAACTCATCTCCCCCTTCATCCCCTCCAGGCCTGCTGTTGGACCTGGTCCTGGTTACCATTGTTAAGGCAGTGGTGCGCCGGCGTCGGCCCGCGCACAACCGCATGGACATGTTTGCCACCTTTTCCGTGGACCGCTACTCCTTCCCTTCAGGCCACGCCACCCGTGCCGCCATGTGTGGGCGCTTCCTGCTGGCTCACCTTGTGCTGGCTGCCCCGCTGAGGGTCCTCGTCCTGCTGTGGGCCGGCCTGGTGGGGCTGAGCCGAGTGCTGCTGGGCAGACACAACGTGACTGACGTGATGTTCGGGTTCTGGATGGGCTACTGCCAGTATAACTTGGTGGAGATGCTGTGGCTCTCACCTCAAACCCTGCAAGGGCTGCTGGGACAGTTAGTTTAATATGACAGACTGAAGGAAGAGGACACATGGTGGTTTAAGTCTTGACTGTAAGAGCGTCTGCACACCTTTTGTCTTTTAGAGTGATATATAGGAGAAAATGCCTTTTTGACTAGAGAAGAGAGCTCAAACACAGTTTTGTTCTGCTGTTATCTGACATGTTCAAAAGCCCACTATCAGCCCTCGCGTTAGGGTTACAGTGACCCTACCAAAAAAGTACAGGATTTGTAATGAGAACATAATGTTCCAGATTATCTCCTGAAGCCATTTGACTCCCCGCACTGTCCTGAATCATATGAAGTCAACTCCCTTTTAAGTCGTAACAGTTTTTTTTCGAAACAAATTATTAAAACTACTGCTAACTACTTTTGCTGACAAGGGAGTATATTTCAAAGCCTGAGCTTTGCTACCCTTAAGGATCTGACTTTGATTCAAATGGGACTGTAACCTAAGCTATTCTACTAACAAACCCTGATGAAATTCTTTGGTTAGGCTGTGACAGTGTCAAGTAGCACTGCAGTATTCAATACCAAATGACTTTTTAATTGTAAAACTGTGTTTTACCTTATATAGGAAAAGGGATATTTAACTGATCGGTAGGTCTAAGGATTGAAATGTTTTCCAACACAATTTATTCAAAGTTAGAAAAAGTGTGCAGAATCCTCTTCTCCAGGCACCAACACTTTCAAATAGTGTAATGAGGCCTCAGACTTTCATACTGTACAATACTTTTATTACATTTGTCAATAAGAGGAAGGAAAGCTGCATATTGAACTGGCTTAAGTCTTAGCCAGTAGTTGAGTGGTAGATACTATATCTTTACATTTTGAAGCAACGGACCATACATTCACTAAAATAACCTGCTAAACTGCAGAACAATAACTGTTTGGTTCTATTGATGGTAAAGGAGTCACAGATTCACTGTTTCACTGGTTTAAAATTTTCAAACACAGTACATGGACAGGTCTTTTCAGTCACTTTCACTTCCTGTTTGAAGTTAAACAAAAACTTTATTTAAAAGGGCAAAAAGAGGAATCATAGTCACAGACAACAGCACCTCTATAATCTGACCAAACTGTTTTTGTTTACATAATAGAATATTATCAGCTGTGGTTTTATTGACCGGTTCATGGCCCATTGTCTGGCAACAGAATCACATCAGCGACAGGTAAGAGTTGCACTTGCACTATTCCCACTTTTGAAGAGTTTCTGGGCAGCTTGCCACTAATCTACAAATTATCTATTAAGTATGGAACAAGGCGTGGCTGAGCTCTACTGCAGCTCAGAGGATGGACGCATGTTTAAACACCTGAAATGTATTCAGGTACACAACAACTTCATACTTGCTCACTGGCTGTGGCTGATAATATAAGTTGCCGTCATGACCCCATTCACTAAATCTTAACATTTAGATTAACATCGACTTCATTGTGGTAACAATATCAGAATGCACCCAATTTAAAAACTTGGTTTTCTATCATCTGCAGTCATGCTCATAAAAATGACAGCTTGCTAAAATTCTGCACTGTGAACATATTACTAAAGACACCGGCCTTGTACTGTTTAAAACATTTTTGTCCGACTATGTTTGCAAGCTCTGAAATAATACTCCAACCCTGATGAGAGTTAAGACGCTGTGTAAGAAGTATATAAAACCAGAATGCAATCATTTGTTTTCTGACTTTATTAAGTGTTCTTGAGCACATATAGTAATATCCTTTACACAATCATGTGTCTCGTGAACCTCGCCACATCCTTGCTTGTGAACGACTGAGCCTTTCGTGGGTGCCTCTTTCACCAATCAAGATACTATCACCTGTTAACAATCAACCGTGTACCTGTGAAATGTTTCAGACAGGTGTCTTGTAACATTCCATAACTTTCCCAGTCTTTTGTTGCTGGCATTTAATTCAGAATAAGCATATATTTACAAAATCAATGAAGTTGAAGAGGTAAAACTTTGTCTTTGTAGTGTCAGTTGAGTATATGTGAAAAAGGTTGAGCAAATAATTACATTCTGTTTTACACAGCGTCCCAACTTTTTTGCAATCTGGGTTCTACTCTCGCAAAGATATACTAGGTTTATTCATTAATATACATTTCAAAAAATTGCAGCAGAATAAGTCACTACGGACGTCATTTCCTATTATCACCGTGGCAACGTGCAGTTTTATACTGGCACCGAGCCAGGGTGAGTGCGTGCGTGCCTGTGTTTGTGTTGTAATGGCTTGGTGCTCTGCCATGGTTCATGGATCGCTGATCAGAGTTTGAAGGCAAAGTTGGGTAACTTACTACCTGCCACGCACACTCATATCTCAACTTGGAAAGCGCTTTGTGAAAATGTATGATAATATAAAGACAGCCCTAAACTAACAACTCTAATGTGATCAAGTGGCACTTTCTATATCAAATTATGGTAGGAAAACGTTCTTGTGACTCAAACCTTTGGTTGTGTTTTCATAGTGTTTTAAATTCACACTAATTCTAAGTTAAAAATTCACAAAGGCAATAATCTGTAAAATAATCAACAGCAACATGTCCACTTGTTGACAATCTTAATGTTTAGTCACAAGCGTGACCTTGTTTGTTTAGGTATACATATAAGTACATATGTCTCGGGGTCAATTTAGATGAACGTACTATTGCTCAAGGCAGCATGGTTGATTGTTAATCTGTTTCCACGCACTCGCCCACTGATTGGGGTCGTGCTAAGCTGAGATCCCACATTAATATTGAACTTTAAATGACGCCAGTGTTCTAGATGTCACAACACAGATGGGTGTCTGACATTAGCGCTGTCACGGAAGCAGTCGACTCGTACATAAGTCATTCAGGGACACAGGATGTGAAAAGTTCTGGTTAACTGATTTATGCCCTTACAAGTGTTGGTTGTCACACACCTGTGCCAAATCTGAAGAGCAAATGTCACTTTTTGGAGGTGGGTGATGTGTCATTAAGCAATAATTTTGCTTATTTTGAACAAACCATGAAATCAGAGGATTATTTGCCTGCATTCACGTCATTAGCCTTTTTTCAGTTCAAGCTAAGTAGAAGCTGACAGGCATTTTCCTATCTTAAATTCTGTAAAACAAAAATTGAAAGGTAAAGGAAGTGTTGTGCATGTGTTTTTGTACTGAACCCATTCAATAACTTCATTCACACAGGTACACACATGTTGGCACTGCCAGATAAAAACAAAACTTGTTAATCTACTGGTGCATCCTAAAAAAATCTGTCTTTTGGTCTGTTTTAATTTGTCAATTAATTAGGATTATAATCAGATATGTGGACATATGATTTCTGTGTAAATGTATGATGTATCAGCTACTGTTGAACCATTTCTTTTTGACAGAAAGAATGTTTAGTTTTTGTGTCTTCGTAGTTTTTACTGACAGTGAGCCGCTGGATGTAAGCCACATCCAGTGCCACTTGGTCCAAAGCAGATCCAAGATATCTGGTATGAACCAGTATCATTTAACAGACTGGTCCCAGGTACACTGTGCACCATTGTAGACTCTTTCATGTTGTACGCTCTCTCTTTGCAATAATTGCCCAATGATCATTCCGGTGTGATCAATAAGACGACCGTGAGTGAGGTAGTAGCTTCCATCATTTTTAATTCCATTACCCTTCTGTCGCAAATCTAAATATGCTGGACTGTGAACTCTGTGACCAAAATAATTTCTATGATAGATTTTTGTCTTTTACTTGTTGTAATTGAGATCATGCAGAAGCCTAAGATACAGATGTTTATCACAATGATTACAGAACAGATTTTGCACATTCCACATGGTCACCTGTTTACTTCCAGGTTGAGAAACACCACCATAAAGAAAGATGCATTTTTAAAAAAAATGTTTTGTTCAGTTCTCAGAGGTTGTCAGCAAATGCCACGTGTTCTTGCACATTGTCAAACATGAAGCCAGCTCCAACATATGTCACTGCACTGAGTTTTGCCTGCTGAATACTATAAATTATATTGTGTGTTTCCTGTATAGACCTTATTCTCAATGTATATACTTATGCCTGTATGGTCATGTGATTACACTGTGTCATGTTCAGTGGATTTGAATGTGTTCCATCTGAATGATTTGATTGTAATGATTTTTAATTAAATGGGGAACAAATCTGACACGTCTCATGTCATGTCTAACAGACACGTCTGATTTTAAGGTTACATGTACAACCGTTGTTACTCGATTACTCATCAGCACTCTGCAGCCGCTTGATTAAACTCAGAGGACACAAATTGAACTTTAGTCACAGTCAAACCCATTGCATTTGAGTAAATACAATTAAACTTTAACTGCCTTTTTTGGGGGGGGGAGGGATAGAAAAAAAAAAGAAAGGAATGTCTCTTCAGTGAATGTCACAGTATAAAAGTCTGTCCTCTGGTGGTGCTCGTCCCACGTCTCAGGCACAAAAAACCAACACGCAAGGATCAAGGTAAGAAGAGTTGATACTCTTGTAGTTCTGGTGCATTTTCAATTCAAGATTAAAATATGAATTGTTTTTTTTACTGGTGATGGCTCAAATCTACATTGAAATAAAAAATATTACATGGAATAAAATGTCATGCATTAAAAAAGAAAATGGTAAAAATAAGAGTCAAAAAGTAAAAAAAAAAAAAAAGGCAGTACTGAGTGCAGTACACTGTTCTTTAGTTGCTGTTGAGATGTACTGTGGCAATTGGGATATATGATTTTTTTTTTTTTTCAACAACTTCCCTCCACAGGCATTAGCTCAGAAAGGGGTAAGGATGGATGGGATGCATCATCATGGATTTTGTGCACCAGTATATTAATTTTGCATTATATTCTGAAAGCTGGTGTGCAGCCTGTGATTTTGGTTTCATGGTTGATTCCTCTGAAGAATTTGGCTCTATTTCTCACAGACAAGAGACCAAACCGGGACACAATGTTGAAGGATAATATAATCAGAGCTTGGTAGACACTGCACAGAATCTCTTTTTGTCATTGAATCTAAGTTTGCAACAGAAATAGCTCTTATATACAGCCTCTCCATGCCCTGAGAAAAAGGCTGTCTGGTCTACTTTACCACCAAGGTATTTCAAACTGGGTTCTTGCTTGAATTCTTTATTATTAATCTGTAGTGGCTTTGACAGTGAGTGGGGCATGGTGGTCTTTAAAGATTGCTTTGATCAAACCACTCAGTTCAGCAACATAGTCCACATGTGTTTAAAGACTGAACCTTTGGTCAGAAAGCTACCGGAGCCAAACCATCTACGTACTTCACTGTTGAGGCAGTTTTAATGCACCTGCGTGAGCATGAGGATATGTCATGCTTGCTTTTACTGCAGATAGTTGGGAATATTATAGTGAGATGTGTGGTATACCCCGTTTATGTGCAAATGAATAAACTGCAACATGACTGAGTAAAACAAGAATATCGAAGATGGTCGTCAGAGAAGTGTGAGTGTGAGATAGTTTGTGAATGGTTAACTGTCGATGTGTAGGATGGTTTCCAAATTTTGCACTGATACTATCACAACACTAATCACTAAAGTTGTAACATAAAAAGTTCCCAGCAGTGTGTTATCAATAAGTCAATCGTGCATGATCACCTTTGCTGTGAAAGTTTGATGACAGACAGTATTATTATTCGACAGTGGGTAAAAGCCTCACTGAAGTATTTTGAATAAGACTAACCTACCTCTTCGAATGTGCACTTGTTGTTTGTGTCCACCTCTTGGCACAAACTCTCAATATAGCCCAAAGTGCATGTTCCAGCAAACATTACTCAACCAGATGCCTTTAGCTAGAGCAAGACAGTGTATGCCCTGAGCGTGTTTCTATTTCTTGGGACTGAAAGTTATGTACTTAAATCTGATAACAATGATGACATAAAAATATATTTTTTGTCTTTTTCCTTCGTGCAGCTCCACCATGGTGCACAAAGTAGCAGTGATCGGGGCAGGCCCCTCTGGTCTGACCAGCATCAAGGCCTGTCTGGATGAGGGCATGGTGCCAACCTGTTTTGAAAGCAGCGATGACATGGGCGGACTGTGGAAGTTCAAGGCAGGTCATCGCCCCAGAAGAAGTGCAACCATTTAGTTTTTATGCACCATGCTATTTTTGTCAATCTGTTTATTTTCTCCTGTTTTCTGCCATTTGAAACATCTTTTGCAGGAAGTGTCAGAACCCAACAGGGCCAGTATCTACCGTTCGCTCACCATCAACATCTCCAAAGAGATGATGTGCTACAGTGACTTCCCCATCCCTGCCGATTATCCCAACTACATGCATCACTCTAAAATCCTGACATATTTCAGGATGTATGCAGAACACTTTAAACTGCTGCAACACATTCGCTTCCAGGTAACAAAATCCATGTGAACAAAAAGAAGCACGTGGTTCATTCACAGCAGTTTAAAACAATATGTACAAACTAATCTACTGTATTATGTATTTTAGACCTCAGTGAAGAGTGTCAGACAGAGACCAGACTTTTCTCGCACTGGTCAATGGGAAGTGGTGACTGAGAACAGAGATGGACAGGAGGAGAGGCATGTCTTTGATGCAGTAATCTGCTGCTCTGGTCACTACACCTACCCTAACCTGCCGCTCAAAGACTTCCCAGGTACAGACACATTTAATGTAAATGTTGCCCAGGCTTGCATTCAAACGAGTCTGACTTTTAAATTCTAAGCTGGATAGTGACATTATATGATCACCTTATTTTAGTAACACAAAGTCTGAAGACATTGTTCTGCTGTGTTGCAGGAATTGAGACATTTGAAGGGAAATACCTCCACAGCTGGGACTACAAGGGGCCTGAGGACATGCACGGGAAGAGAGTGGTGGTCATCGGCATCGGTAACTCAGGAGGTGACATCGCTGTGGAGAGCAGCAGAGTGGGAGAGCAGGTTGGGAAGTCTTGTCTGATCGCTCTAGTCGTTTGCACTATGTCCTTTAATATAAGACATAGATTAAAGATAATTCCTGCATAGTAATGGCTTTCTCTTGATCTCCTTCTATAGGTGTATATGAGCACTCGTCGTGGTGCCTGGGTCATCCGTCAGGTATCTGACAACGGCCTGCCAGTGGACATGAAGTACAACACGCGCTTTGTCCACATCTTGTTCCAGCTGTTGCCAATCAACATCCTCAACTGGATTGGTGAGAAGAAACTCAACGCCATGTACGACCACACCATGTATGCCCTCAAACCCAAACACAGGTAGGTTCTGACCCCTCAATCACATTTAAGCTTTACAATTGACATAATCAATTAAAGTGCATTTGATGTTGGAAATTGGAGTGCAAGTCACTCTCCCTCTGTCTTTATCTTTATGTCTTAAGGGGATAGTTTACCCCCAAATCAAATATGTATATTTTTCCTCTCACCTGTACAACTATTTATCCATCTAGATTGTTCTGGTGTGAGATGGCAAGTTTTTAAGATCACTGTAGAGATGTCTTCCTTCTCTCAGTTATAATGGAACTAGATGGCACTTGGCTTGTGGTGCTCAAAGCTCCAAAAAAAGTACATGACGACCCAACTATGGAAGACAATCAACAGACCTCATATCTTCTTTCCTTCAAATTACACCCATAACAACCAGTAAGAGCACTTAGTAAATTGATAATATTAGTTACTCGAATAACACAGCTTGACAAATACGTCATGTTCTTGTGTAGCTAGGAATTACGTATATAGCAGTGGAGTACATCTAAAATAATTCAATATAACATAATTCAAATGAAAACTAAATTATTGTACTAGTAATATCACATATGCTCATGTGATACTGTAAAATTGTGTTAAAAGTTATTACCAAATCTAATTTGATAGCAATGTGGTATCCTGTAAATTAGCAGATTTTTAAAGCAAAGTTATCATTTCACATCTGAATGATTACCTGCTCTAAAACATACGTCAACTGTCTTGCTTTCACTGTTTTCACCACCTATCCCTTTAACCTCTTTGTTTTCTGCTCTTATTTCTTCTGCTGCCTCATTAGACTCTTCAGTCAGATCCCAGTGATCAACGACGATCTGCCTCTCAGGATTCTGTCTGGGTCGGTCATTCTCAAACCAAATGTGAAGGAGATCCGTGGCTCCACCGTGGTGTTTGAAGATGGCAGCGTTGTGGAGAAGGTCCGAGGCATTGTTCCCAAGGATACCCTCAAGAATATTTCGTTGTTTCAAACACGATGTACATTAATCTCCCACGTATCTTTTCCCTCTTACAGGTTGATACGATTGTGTTCGCCACAGGTTACAACTACGATTTTCCATTCTTCCCAAGCAATGCTATGTACAAGTCTGGACACCGTATTGGTCTGTACAAGCACGTTTTTCCTCCCAACATGGAGCATCCCACTCTGGCTGTCGTGGGTTTCATCCACGCCCTTGGCGCCATCATGCCTCAGGCTGAGATGCAGGCCCGCTGGGTAGCACGAGTCTTCAAAGGTGAGGCTGCATTTCCAGTTAAATACCACCACCATCAGTCTTGACACTTGTACTCACATCTGTCTTTTTGCTCTTCAGGACAGAAAAAATTACCTTCAAACCAGGCAATGATAACGGCTGTTGAGAATGACACCAAGGAAATGGAGAAAAGGTGACGTTCATTATTCATTTGCCTGATTGTTGTTTTTGTCCCATTTTCTGGAAGTCCAATATCATTTTCCTTTTGCTTTTCCTTTGTAAGTTTAATCTCATCAGCTCCTGAAAATATCTGTCTCTTTAGCTGCTAAATGTTCCACTGACCTTCAAACCTGTTGAAGCAACTTTTAAAATTATTTCCTGCAATGAATTTATAGTTAGTAAACACACTGGTCTGAGTGCAGACAAATATATTTTGTGTTCTTATTAACCTTATATTTTTTTGAGCCATTGTATTAACTTTAGTGTGAGATTCCTACATCCATGTCTGATTTATTCTCTCCACAGCTACATTACATCAAAGTTGGCCCCCCTGCAGGTGGACTTTGTTACCTACATGGATGACATTGCAGGAGTGATTGGGGTGCGCCCAAGTCTCCTCTGGCTCTTCTTCACAGACTACCCACTGTTTAAGAGGGTTCTGTGGGGACCCGTCACGGCTTACCAGTACCGGTTGATGGGACCAGGGAAGTGGGAGGGAGCCCGCAAAGCAATCTTCACCCAGTTTGACCGCATGTTCCAGCCCCTAAAAACCAGACAGGTCTGTTATCAACACTGAAATGCTAAATGTATACTTTAACGTGACAAATTGACTGACCATTTGGCAAAACTTCAACATAACCATCTCCCTACTGTCTCCTCCAGCTGAAGGAGGAAGAGGCCTCCATCACCGGCCGCCTGTTTAAGTTGAGCCTGACCGTCATGGCTGGAGCAGCTTCCATCTACTACATCCATGTGCGCAACCCAACCACCATCCCCACCCTTCTGTCCAAGCTCCGTCCACAAATGATCTAAACAAGCTCCAACACACATAACAAAACATAGAAATCTATTTCAGTAAACTCCTCTTTGGGTTTTGATTATGGGAATGATTATAGGGTTCTCTGGCTGTCTGAGCTGCTGATTATTTGCTAGGTATTACGGTATCTACATATTTATTTAGTGTATTTAAATGCTTAAACTTGTAATATGGCAACTGTTTTTCCTAAAATATAATAAGACCTTCAAATGTAACCCCATTTACAAAATGTATTTCAGAGGAAATACATTTTCTGGATTGTTAAGGTCAAGAACACCTAAGCTTACCGGATGTATTTACATCATATCCAACCTAAAGTCACCATGAATGTGGAGGTTTTTCCTGCGTGAATAAATGTCTCACCCGAGTGTCATCCTGTGTCCAGTTTTATTCAAACTATAACAATATAATAGAATAGTAGGGATGAGCTCTGGCCCAGGCTTTAGATGCTCACAGGAAATGCAACAAATATACAAGTTCTTCATGATCCTGTCAAACAAAGATGCAGAAAAGCAGAATGTAAGAAATTTTGCTCTTACCAGTAGTTCTCTTGGGATCCTGTTTGTGACGCCAATTTGTTAAAGGGATTCTTGAGAAGTGGGCAACATGTTTCAGGAGACTTGATGTTTTCCACTGAAACATTTATTGAAGCACGATCAAGGGGAATAGGCACAGGCATTACAAGTGAGAACACTGTAGTGCCAGACCAATTCTGAAGGCCACGTTCTGAATGACCAGACCACAGAAAGGTACACTCTCCACTCATCTATACATATGTAACCGAGGGATATTCAATTCGTAAGACCCAGAACAAACTGGAACCAGAGACTGCTATATCAAAAAGATTTTATGAACAAGTTAAAAAAAAAAAAAAGAAGAAAAACCATGGAATCTGATAAACCGTCTAAACACAGGCCATAAAGGAGGGATGAAATGAAAATGTACAGTTACTTTATAAACCAACCAATAAGAAATCAACAAACACATGAAATAAATTATATAGGGTTAAGCTGCACTACTACCTAGGGGTAGGTGTAGAGTCATGCATAAAAAAAAAGGGACTGTCACAAAATATGTAGGTGATTTATGGGTAAAACCACCACTACACGCAGAACAATTGAAAACTGTTTGTACACTCAAATGACTTATTCACAGCAAGCTAAGGTGACTTAAACCACGCCAGAAACACACTAAAGCAAGAACCTCTACCCATCAGTGAGGACATGTTGTAACCTCCTGGCGTGCATCAGTACCTGGGTTCATGGATCAGTGATCAGAGTTTGAAAGTTTTGTAATCTATTACATGACGTGAATGAATGATTATAGTGGATATACAGCACAAGGTGCCTTGCTAAAATGTTCAAATCCTTTGATATGGCACATTTTAATGTGAGTTTTATGCAATGTTGTCTGGTATCTCAACTTGGAGGTAGTGCGATCAAATTCCAAAAAAACTAGAAATTGTATCATTGCAACACAGATTTCCAAGTCCGGGAGGACAAAATACTCACATTTCACTTGTTTATTTGGCTCACATCACAATAGATAACGTTCCGAAGAAAGCTCTGTGCTAGAACACATTCACGGTTATCTATTGTGAGGTGAGCCAAATAAACGAGTGAGTATTTTGTCCTCCCTGACTTGGAAATTTGAGATGTGCTGCCTTTTCAAGTTTTGGGGGGGAATTTGTTCACTGGATTCCAACACTCCACAAAGAATCATTGTTGAAGCACAACCTTTTTCTATTTAACCCTAATGTGATAGCAGATGGCACTGGCACTTACATCTTTTGTGTTGTAATGTTGTAAATTTCCCACAAAGGGAATTATCTGTAAAGGGATTAATAACCAAGTGTTCCCACAGTTCATATTTGATGATAAGGTGACTGAACTGGTAATGAATCTTAATGTGACCTTGGCAGATGTCAGTGTAACAGATGTGACCTCCAAACAAGGGTGGAAGTACTACATATTGTGTGTCAGTTTAGCTGCACACCCTATTTCAAGTCAAGTCAAGTCAAGTCAGCTTTATTGTCAGTTTCTCCACATGTACCAGACATACAGAGGAATCAAAAAGACGTTTCTCACTATCCCAAGGTGAAAGAAATAAAGTGCACAAGCACAACAGATAAAGGCAAAGACATTTCCTAACACTAAAGTAAACAATAAAATATAAGAATAAGAATCTACTATGTATATGAGAATCTACTATGTATATTCTCTGTAGTTGATGGTTAGTGATTAATCCAGTGTCATTTAAGCATCTCTTGTGTGAAAACAAAAGACATAAGTAGCATAGGATCATGGGAGTTGCTGTCTGACCAAAAAAATATAATTGTTGAGCGGATATGCTCATATTTTTCCAAAAAGGGATGTTGCACTGGGACTTGAAGAAGTGTTGTACCTGTGTATTATTGTACAGGATCCATTCATCTACTACATGCACACAGTTGTGCTTGCTGAGTGACTTCTGCTGATGTGTTGCTGGGGAGAACATGACCTCTCTATCAAGTTGTGCAACAGCTGGCTCTGTCTTGCTCACTGTTCATACACGCATCTTTGCACTGCCAGACAAAAAGAGGACATGTTGACACCTTCTTATTCCTGGAAATGTATGTAAAAATGCCATTTGGAGTACTCTTTTGAAAGGTTATAAGCTGATTTTTTCCATAAGCTCTGTAAGAGCTTCTGACATTGATCTATGGTTTGAACACACTGAATTGTCTCAGTTTTTTTAACTTAAAAATAAGCCTGCGGTTGACCTGTAACTGCCCCTATTAGCTATAAAACTCAATGGGTCCATATCATATAGTCTCATATGGCCCAAGTTCAAATTATAAAACAAAATCAATGAAAATGGACACTTAACACTTGTTTTTCTGAGGAAATATTCAGGCTACTGGTAAATATATATATTTTAAAAGCCATTTTATGATCTCGAAATACCACTGCTTGAGAGTAACAGGGGCAAAAACTTATTTGCCAGTCACTCAGGAGAGAGGAAAAAGAAGAGAGAGTGGGTCACTTGTCTGCACAATCACCCATTGGCTGTTTTAGCCTTGATAGAAGCTCCTATCTGCTCAAATTAGCTATCAATCAAACGGCTGCCAAAATGGTGTCTGCTGTGAAATGAGAGGAGTCTTTTTGATGGATAAGACGTCAAGATATTCAGATATTAACAACAGTAAACTTAGTGGTATTCACATGAGCCCACAAGTCCATCATACGCTTTTCATATCTTTATATTATTTAGATTCACAGTTACAAAGCATATGCAATACAGTAGAAATTACAACCCTATTAAAAGACAAATCTAAGACTTCATACTGGTTATTTTTTTATACCAGCAATGAGGAGATTCCATCCCTTTTTATTTCCTTACCTTCCTGTTGCAAATCTAAATCTAAAGATGGTTCTGTGGGGACCCGTCATGGCTCACCAGTACCTGTTGATGGGACCAAGGAAGTGGGAGGGAGCCCGCAAAGCAATCTTCACCCAGTTTGACCGCATGTACCAGCCCCTAAAAACCAGACAGGTCTGTTATCAACACTGAAATGCTAAATGTATACTTTAACGTGACAAATTGACTGACCATTTGGCTAAACTTCAACATAACCGTCTCCATACTGTCTCCTCCAGCTGAAGGAGCAAGAGGCATCCATCACTGGCCGCCTGTTTAAGTTGAGCCTGACCGTCATGGCTGGAGCAGCTTCTATCTACTACATCCATGTGCGCAACCCAACCACCATCCCCGCCCTTCTGTCCAAGCTCCGTCCACAAATGATCTAAACAAGCTCCACCAATAAAGTATACGGAAAAAAACTAAGCAAATACCGTATCTGCTGTTTCTAAAATTCAGATTAAAGCCATGCTGACACAGAAGGTGGAGTGATATTTGCTTCCGCATATGCATGTGTCTCCTTTAAAAGCGATCAGTAGCAAATCGCGTTAGCACTGAATGCGTGTTGAGATTTTGTGGATTGTTAAGGTCAGGGACAACTAAGCTTACCAGGTGTATTTACATCATGTAACTATATAACTGACTATATAAAGTCACCATGAATGTAGTGTTTTTCCTGCCTGAATAAACCAATGTGTTAGACGTCTCATCTGAGTGTCTTTTTGCGTTCAGCTTTATTTAAACTGTAACAATATAATAGTTGGGATACAAGTGGGCATATATGAAATAAAAAAATAGGAATTAATCAAGATAAAGTCTTAAGTCTCAAGTGGACAATACAAATTACACCTTTAGCATATCTATTAGCACATTACAACAGGCTGAACACACCTTTAAGGGTGTGCAGGGCCTGCAAGACATGGTGCCTACCACCCAAACTATTAGACAAAGTATACTACAAAGTTCGCTTAAATGAGGTCAATAATATTTAGACAAAATATATATTCTTGGTAATTTGTCTTTATTTTATTTTCCTGTTTATGTCAACTTAAGGTCAATAAAGAAAGTTCAACAAACACACACAAATACCAAAATGAAACAATTGTATTTTATTGCAACCTCGATAAATTCAATGCCATACAAAGAAAGATCGGTTTCTCAAACACACACACACACACACACACACACACACACACACACCCATAAAAGATATAAAACATAAAACATGGGTTAATTTGCATAAACATCTGGAGACTGGATTTTACACCAGTTTACGTAAAGCCAAACACAAGCTTGTGATCACTGATGGTTTCTGAGTTAAAGCAACACTAACAGGCCACCAGATGGTGCTGTTTGCCAGCGTATTCACACTGTCTCTGGACTTCGTGGTTTACTCTCCCAGATTCACCTCTTAAGGAGCATTTTCTTCAAATTTAACCAACCTACAATGAGGCGTTCCTCTTATTTTGAAAATACTGGGTACATGTTCTATGTCTGGTTTTTCTGAGTGACACACATCAAGCTAGTAGGAAAGCTATTTCCTGTCTGATTAAGCCAAATCATAATGTAGGTTTAAGAAAAAGACAAGAGCATGTTCCTTATAAAAAGTTTGTTTTCTACAGTTTGTGTTACAGTCCACTCTGACTGCATTAACATGGAGTGAAGGAGTGTAGACTGCACTGAGATCGGCCTCAAAACACTTCCCTTTGCTAAAAATGAAATATCAGTCCACGTAGAAAGTAACTAAATCTGTTTAACGAGAGATTCTTCATCTTTTTGTCACCATGTCTATGCAAGAGTTACTGAGTGAGTGAACATCCTAACTCACAGCACCTGCTATGACTCTGGAGGGGCCATTATAAGAAAGGGACCATTTAAATCCAGATCTATTTCTAAGGAGGGAAGCAGAATGAAATAAAATTCTTGAGGTGATCAAGATGAAGATTGTGATCGAATTAAACTCAGATGTTTTTAAAGAAATTTAGAAATTTTACAATCCCACATTATTATATATACAGTATTTGTTCACCAAAGTAAAAGGACTAAAGTAGAGATCATGACTTTAAAAAATTCTCAGACTTTTCATTTCTGGATATTAAAGGTCTCTAATCAGTGTCTATATTGCAACATGTGGACATCATTTTGGACCCTATATTGTAGTTATCCTGTGAACCCGGAGTCCCTGAGGAAAATCTTGCAGCTGTCCAGAATCTGAGCCGAAACAGTCTCATTTTTAGACAGGAGCACCGCTGTTATCACAGTCCCTCCAAATACTAGCAACAATGGAAAGAAGAGGACAGACGACCGGCTCTCTGGTTCTGGTACGGCTCTGGTTCTGAAAGGCTGAATCACCCGCTCCCACTGAGTGAGGATGGCCTGACGCGCTCCGTCCCACTGTCCAGGCCCAGTCAGACGGTACTGATAAGGAGTGCAGGGACCAAAGGTGACCTTCACCCAGAGCACAGGATCTCGCAGCAGTAGCCTCAGAAGGTTTGGTCGAACCCCGATCTGTGATTGGAAGTCTGTCATGATGCTTGTGTCTTATACATGTAATACTCGAGTAACACAGTTTGATGTACAGCTGAACTAAACTCACCTCTCCAGCCATGAAATCTAGGTAAGAAATGTAATCTACATAGAGAGCAGCCTGTCGTGGGCACGGATAGCTGAGAAAACAAAAATGACATGTGGATTCGTGACATATTAAGACATAATAATCTAAAAATATTTATAAAATTCTGCTTTCTACAGGAGGAACATGATTGATCTTCCTTTACCATCTACAGGACATCAGTATGAAGATAATGTCTACCTTTTGCTGTTTCTCTTTGTATCACACTCGATAACCTCCAGCATTTTCTTCTCAGATGGAAGACGGCTCAGACCTTAATGATAAAAACACACCAGCTGACACATCCGGCTACTTAATGATGTGTGTGTCTGTATATATACAGTTCATGTAAAGCTCACAATTATTTACCGGAAAAGACTTTCACAGCCCACCGTGCCTGCATTTCCATAATTGTCTGGATTGGTCCTTTTGTTTGGAAAAGACCCATGACTGCCAGTGTGGGTTTTGATAGAGAAGGAGGAAACAGTCTCCTGAAATTTGAGGAAACAAACTGTTAGGTCATACTTTAAAATTATGATGCATGACATTGCTTCACATAATTAAGATCTACAAAGGCATGATGCTCTTACGAGCGTTATTTTGACTTCCTAAAGTCTCCACTGCAACATATTTGAGACAGGCATCTATCTCCTTATCTAACTCATTAGTTAGATGCGCTACATGAAGTTTACACCCTCAGTAAGTCAGGGCCTCAGTTTCTAATTTTGTATTATAGAGTTTCACGCTATGCTTTTTTCATAATAAAAGTTATCAGCCCTAGCTAAACAAAATTCTAACAACCTCTAATATACTTACTTGTACAATGTCAACTCTTGGTCAGGCCCTTCAGACAGAGCTGGAGGCAGGAATGGGAAGTTGGCTTTATAACCTGTACAGAAGACCACAGCATCAATGTTCGCCTCTACAGTGCCGTCTTCAAAGACAACTCCAGAGTCCTTGAAGCCTTTCAGATTGGGCTTCATCACCAGTGCTCCTTGAAGGATTTGATTAGGCAGGTCACAATTGACCAAAGGCCTCCTGTCCAAAAGTCTGGGAAAGACAGGAAATGATAGCAGTCAACCAAACCTGTTGTGCTACGAAGATTCTTCACAGCCAGAAGAGCAAACATCAATAATGCTTGTATTAAGTTATTAACATCACAACATTACATTTGAAATATAAACATTGTCTGCAAGTAAGGACACAATAGCCAATTGACCCGGTCGCTGAATTAAACTGAATCATACAAGAACAAGCTTGGTCTTTTATAAACAATGAATCATTGAATGAATTTCATTGAATGAATCACAGGACAGAATAACAGCAGGAAACAGCAGGAAATACCACAAATATCAGCATGTTAGCATTCTCATTGTAAGCATGTTAAAATGCCGACATTACCATTCAACTTTAGGAGACATGTCATGCTCATTTGACTGAAACACTCTGTTTTAGTTCCTGTCTCTCCCGTTGGCACAAACTTTGGGCTTTTTAATTGTTTAGTTAAACCCCAACCCTCACACTTGACCAAAGGAGACAAATCAGTAAAGGATAGATGACCAGTGGGGCACACGTTTTGAGGCCAAGGCTTTGATTAAGGGTATAAAAGGAGCAACCTACATGGTGAAAGTCTGGGCAAACCAATGGAGAAAGTCCAATATACTGTAAACATGGGGGACAGTTGACAGTGTTTATCACTATGCTGCCCAACATCAGACTAATCATTTACAAGACTAAGCTACAATTTTTATCTAAGTGGTTATAAAATATGAACTGGGGCTTTAAAGATGAATCACATAGTATAATAAATAAAACACACAGTGAAAAAAAAAGAAGGTGTATGAAGCCGGTTGACAAAATCACACGAACCCCAGTGGCCTGGGATCATAAGGCAGAGAAGAACAGACGTCATCTGGGTCAAATGATGTCACCTGTATCTGGGCTGCAGGCCGTATAATCTGTGGTCATATTTTTGGTTCAGTGATCTCTCTACTACCCAGTTGACCAAATTGCTGGGAAGAAGCCTCATGAGGATGTTGTTGAGCCTGGTGATAGAGGTCATGTCCAAGGGAAGACCATTATTGGACAATCTGCTGACCACCCAGGCCCCCTGACGAGTGCTGAGAAACGTCTGTCAGAGTGAAACCAGTAGCAGTAATGTAAGAAAATAAGGTTAAAACTCATTACACAATAAAAATTATATTAAAATACATTAAAGGATAAGTTCACCCAAAAATCAACATTCAGTCTTATCTACTCACACCCGTGCAGATGGAAAGTCAGTTGAGGTTTCGTAGACAACAAAACATTTCTGGAGCTTCACAGCAAAATAACGTTGCAGCATTCTCCTAAACATCTGAAGTAGATGGGGACTTGTTTTAAAATGTAAATGTAATGTGCAGCTTATCCTGCTTAAATTCACGTCTCTGGAAGACGCTATTTAGTGTTCATCCTCAATGCTCTTCAGCCACAGTGCATGCTAAGGCTTTTAGCTTAGCAGCTTCAGTGAAGAGTTTGGCTTTAAAAAAGGGTATTAAATAGCTTCTTTTCAAATCAGTTTGGGATATTAGGAGACGCTGGACCAGCTGTATGGAACCATTTTATGTTTTGCAGGTTGTTGTTTTTTTAGATTTGAAAACACGTCCTCCATCATCTTTTGATGCTTAAACAGATGCTTAAGAGAATGCTGCAGCGCTGTGAAGCTCCAGATATGTTTTGTGGACTATGAAACTACGCCTGACTTTCAAGCAACATAAGGGTGAGTAGATAATGACTGAATTTTGGGGTGAACTTATCCTTTAATAATAACAACTGATCCATCCATGAATAAATATATTTTAGTCATCTGTCTTAGGTCCCTTGGACAGTAAAGCTTTTCTATTCTTCATGTGTCTTACCTTCTCTGTAGCTCTACTAATCTCTACTGCAATATCTCCTCCAGAATTGCCAAGTCCAACCACCACAACCCTCTTTCCCCTATAGGCATCTGCATCTTTATACTCCCAGCTGTGAAAACACCTGCCGGAAAACGTCTCATGTCCTGGAGAAATACAGATGATGCTACAGATCAAAGGAGAATGAGTCTTTTGCATAGAATTCATAGATGTGAACTTGTGAATGTGAATACTCCTCTATTAGTTTCTGTAAAATGTCTGAAAAACGATATATATTTGTTCACAGACCTGGAAACTCCGACAGGGGTAAGATCGGTTGGGTGTAGTGGCCTGAACACACCAGAACTGCGTCAAAGATCTGCCTCTCTTCCTCTCCATCCCTGTTAACGGTCACTATGTCCCACTGACCGGACAGAGAGAAATCTGCCCTTGGTGTGATACTCCTGACTGTGGTCTGAAGCATGCGTGTCCACATTCACACAAACATACACACACATTAATAACTTCCACTTCACATAATTATTGTAGAGAAGACGACAATCATTGCTCCTGGCTAATTCAACTAGAATCACCTGGAAATGGATGTATCTAAGCAAGTCAAAGTGCTTAGCATAGAGCCTGAAGTACTGCATCAGCTGGGAGTTGTGCATGAAATTTGGATAATCAGCGGGCATGGGAAAATCACTGAAACACATCATCTCTTTGGAGGTGTTGATCACCAAGGAGCGATAAATGCTGGTTCGCTCTGGCTCAGGGGAGTCCTGTTGACAAATAGAAAAAATAGAGCTGATAGATGATTTTACTGTTTAATCGATAGTGTTGTGTTAATCATTGTTAATATATCCTGAATGCAGCATGCAGCACGAACTGGTAATAAGATTAACATGTGGGATACGCTTTGAAAAGATGCCTCCACTCACCTTAAATTTCCACAGGCCGCCAATGTCATCACTGCTTTCAAAGCAGACAGGCTCCAGGCCTTCATCAAGACAGATCTTGATTGAGGTCAGACCAGCACTGCCTGCTCCAACCACTGCCACACGTCGAACCATTGCCGAGCACTAGTGAGGGAAACAGAGAATCGGAAATGTGTCATGCCTGAAATCAACACCAATACCAATGTCCGCCATTAATGCCTTTGCCCTGAACCTTCACAGGCTTTGCTGAAAACATCCGGGACAGTATTTGACAGAACACATGTACTTCAGTCTAAAGAGGAGACAATCTGTCTGTTGTTTGACACACCAGATCTCAGGAAGTGATTTAGAAACATTTCTGTGAGTGAATAAAAAACGTTGCATATATAATTATGCAATTCACCACATATTCAAGAACGACAACAGCTGAAGTATCATTTATTTCTTAAAACCATTTTGGGCTTCCCCTGGGAAACCATGGTAACCATATGTTTTACGTTACAACACTATGAACTGTGGGTAAATCCCTCCTCAAAAACGTCAGACGTGGACTGCAAAGGATCACTCATGCACTTGACAATTTGACAGAACAGCCCTGAGCCTTTGTGGATTTAACAGTAATGCACCTCAAAGTCTGTGAGTCTATTAGTGTAGACACCCGGACATGACTTTGGTAAGTTATTTTTCAGCCATTTCCTGAAAAATTCAGTAAATAGTCTTGTCATAGAGTGTACATTCACAATATGCTCTGTAAATATTTTCTCAATTTGAAAAACAGCAATAATCTATGACAATCCCCCCCAGCATTGCCTCCATACTTTTCATGAAACAGCTTCTTGCTAGGAGCATTTTAACACTGAGGGATGTTCAGAATAACACAACAGCATGCATCAGAATGTAAGTGATGGACCAGAGAGGTAACAATTAAGCACAACAATGTCAAGTGTCTCATTAAGTTGTTTGAAAGTCATAGGAAATATTGCTGAAAGTTAGAGGAAGTAAATCAGTTTGGAGGAAGTGCCACTGCATGGCAACAAACACATTTTTGTCTGGCACAAAAATAGGACCCATTATTATTATGTTGAAAAACAATGCGCTTATTGTTGAGATTGGAAAGACCGCTCTCACCTTCTCCAGCAAGCTGATTACAAATCCAGTGCAGCTGCGATTAAATGTGAAACAGCCTCTATGCTCACATGAACTCCCCCGCGCTTATCACCAATTCCACTAAACAGTAACGCAGGGATGGGACTCTGACCCTGTTTGGATTGGAACGTCTCCAAATATAGGCAAGGGTAGAGAAAAAAAGGGGTTAAGTTTTAACCAAGTCATGTCAACTTCTGACTTCCATAACAAACCACCCTGAACAAGTTTAAATGATACATTTCACAAAACATGCTCCACTTGTGATCATTCACAGATGAAAATGTGCACAGTGTCAAGCTTGGTCACTGCTGTACCGCTGGTTTCAGTTAAAAATTCACTCTGTTTACACCTCTTTGGGAGTGCTGCTGCATGTGTGAAAAAAGTATTTAAAAAAAGAGACAAAGAGGAGAGCACCGACGACATAAACCACTTAAAGCATTTTGAATAGAAAATTCTGTAATGCCAGAGCTGGCGTTTGTATGCTACATATCATATCAGCTACGATTATCATGTCTGCCGTTACAAGACTGTCAGTGAGACACAAGATCATGGGACTGTCAGTGATAGATGGAATAAAGCTGTGACTGATAACAAAGGGTTTAAGATGGGGAAATGGGTTACATGCTGCCATTACGACATACCGCCATTCCGACATTGTACTATTCAGACATGTCACCATTCCGACATACCACTATTCCGACATGCGAACGTCCCGGCATTCCGACAAAGTTTCGTCCCGGCATTCCGACAAGGCTAATCCTAACCCGCAACCCGTAACCCTAACCTTAACCCTTTTAAAAGATGTGTCGGAATGGCAACACGTTCAAAAAAGGAAATAAATACCACCATTCCGACCTTAGGAGGCAAAAAATGTCGGAATGATGGGACGTTTAAATAAAGGTTTAAGTGTTGTCATTCCAACAATTAGGGCCTAATGTCAGAATGGCGGTTGCCTCCCGGGGAAATGCCCTTCAGCTTCCGCCTAGCTTGAACTGGAAAAAAGGGCGAATGACGTCTATGCAGGTCAACTCTATTTTCATTGTTAAGACGAAGATACGCGCATACAAATGATATACGCGTATGGTTACGGACAAAGCCTTCTGTCCATAGTTGGTGTTCATTACGTCCATATTTCTGCATGTTTTCTGAAAGCTTACGGTTATGGAGCAGTACCTCTGGTAGTCGTGGGGGCAGTGTAGTAGTGTAGCCAATAGTTCAAGCGAGACGGGACAAGTGGAAGAAGTTTTAAAAATGGCTGAACTTTCTGAGGAGAGATTATGTGAGTTGGTGAGAAGTTTAGGCATCTGTATGTTGTTACTTCACCCGGGCACAGAGACAAACACTACAGAACAACTGGGAGGAGATTGGAAGGGAATCAAATGTGAGTTGGACGGTGGTGAAAGAAAAGTGGGAGGTCCGTGCGAGACCTCTGATCAGCGCGGCGGCGCCCTCTAGTGGTTGTATTACTTAAAATCCATGCTATCGTGAAGGACACATGAAAGTATGTGCAGTGATGGTTAAATCGTTTGAAAGGGATGTGTCTTTCTTCTTATGTAAGGGGAGCATTAATTAGCCTTAAGTTGCTGATAAGCGAAAGGGGTTGTAACATCCAAACTGTATAACTGAACAAAAGTGTGATGACCAACTGGCTGCTGCACAGATTCATTCACAGATACCACTTTTAATAAACCCTATCATTAAAAAAATCTGCTTGTGGTGGAAACTGAACCCAGCTCCCCAGATTGAAAGGCAAGCAACTTAACCACCAGACTGTGCCACACATTTTGGGTAGTGTGTGTTGGGTAACTGAATAGGTGGTGTGCAGTATGGGTGGGATTTTGAATGAATGAATAAATGAATACAGCTCAGGCTTAACTAATCACCCATGGAGGGGAGAGGCACTCCCCCCTGCACTTGCACTGCTGCTGCCCCAGAGCAGCATTAAGTTGCCCTTCCTCCACCTTTCAATTAAGCACAAGCTGCACACTGGAACAATGGAGAAGTGTGGCAAGAGTCTGGAGAGATTTAACAAAAGACTTGTGACGTGTAAGACTTCATCATAACTGATGCAAAAGTGATTTTCTCAAACAGTTTCAATGCAGGTAAGAGATTTGATAGATTTTTGCTTCCACTTGTCAGTCATGTTCAGTGCTCAATATTATTTTGGTAGATGATGTAGTTCACTGAGCGGTTTCTCACAAAACTAGATGATATTTTACTTTAAGTGCGACAAACTGCGACTCTCTTGACCTGAAAAATAATCTTTAATATTTTATCTTTAACAGCAGTAACAAAATGTATGTGCAAAGATGATAATCTCATTTGTATTAGGCAGTGTATAAAGCAACAACAGGAAGCAAGGTACATTAATAATGTAAGTAAACAATTATATTAATGTACAGAATGTATGGAACAAGTATAATTTGCACATCACTGTGCAGGCAGGTACACTTTTATCTTGTCCAACAGTGCAGTGGGATCTTGTAGGAAGGCTGAAAGGTTGTTCCTGTTAACGTAGGCAGCCAAGCCCACTGCAGCAGTCGACAGAATCAGAGGCCACATAAATGATCTCTTGTGTTTGGGCTCATCACAGGGCCTGGTCTGCATGGGTCGAGCCACTCTCTCCCACTGAGTGAGGATGGCCTGACGGGCCCCAGCCCACTTCCCTGGCCCTCTGAGACGAAACTGGTATGGTGTGCAGGGACCGAGCATCACATTCAGTCCCAGCCTTGGATCAGTCAGCAGCAGCCACAAGATGTTTGGTCGAACCCCCACCAGCTTTGCTATCTCATCCATGTAGCGTACAAAGTCAATCTGGATGGTGTGTCTTGGACTGGTGACATACCTGAAAAAGAGACCTGAGTTGAACATTATGGATAACAAGATTTGTTTCTTTTCAGAACCAAAATAGGATCACAAAGTTGAGAAAATCCAGTGCAGTACCTTTCAGCCATTTCCTTCTGCTTAAACTGGACATCTTTTTGCATGGCAGCCATGGAGGGAAGCTTGATGCAGCCTGTTTGGAAGGAGATATGAAACACAGTGGTTCAACCTCTCAAACACAAGATACTTCTATAAGGGGACTGAGATTTTCTTTTTTAACAAAACCTGTCTTACCTTTAAAGACCCGTGTGGCCCATCTGGCCTGCAACTCAGAGACGGGCATAATGGCCCCCAGTGGCTGCACTAGACCAATGATGGCCAGAGTGGGGCGGTCCAGCTCAGGAGGAAACACATACTTGTACAGAGAGGCTTTGTTCTCAGACACTGAGACCACCTGTGAGGCCAGGAATGGAAAGGAAAACCTGTAACCTGTGGCAAACACCTGCAAGACAGGGGACTCATCTCAGTGACACACTACTGGCCGACAAGTCTATGAAAGTGTAAAGAGGACAGACTGATACACAGACTGTTATTGTAAGTTAATGAGTGTGTATACAAAAATAACCTACCACCAGGTCAACATCCTCCACTACACTTCCATCATCAAACTCCACACTGGACCCCTGAAATCTGCGGATGTTGGTTTTCACCTGAACAGTTCCAGACAGGATGCGGTTGGGAAGCTCATCATTCAGTGTGGGATGTTGGTTGAACAACCTGGGATTCATATTTATACTGTTGTTATGTTACTGCGATTTGATCAGTACTGCCAAACATGTAAAGCACCATTAATTACACACACAGAATAAACATGCTGATAACGTTGCTCTACAGACATACAAACAGTGCGGCTATAAAGTTTGTCCTTTGTCATGTCAGGAGGAAATGCCATGAGGTCTGTCCTTTACATGAATTCCATATAACGTCATGTCAGTCTGCACATTATATTAAAATATAAATTGTATGTTTACATTTTTGGCCTGAAAGCAATGCTGGAGAAAATCTCACTGATTTTGACAAAATGAAGAAGGTTCATCATCTGGGGAGCATGGATGTAGTCAATAAATGTAATGAAAATCTCTCGCACGGGGGTTTTCAAAAACTGATACTGTGGCACCTCAAACTAAACTGAGACAACTGCACCCCTCCAACACCCTCATATTGATAGGACCATGAAAAGTAAATAGAGATGGATTCTGACACTCCTTTTATTTCAGAAAAAGGGAAAAGGGACTGTTCAAAGCTCTGTTTGCCCTAAAGTATAGAGTGAGTCAAAGACTATGCCATTGGCAGGGCAAAATCAAATTCCTTGACCAAGCTATACTGTAACTGTAATTTTACAGATATAAATACAGTACCTGTGCTTTGGCTTAAGATTGTACAGGGCATGGTCAAATTTTTGGTTGAGCTGTCTCTCTGCCAGACCACAGAAAACACCAAAGGGAAGGATACTCTGCAGAAATGTCAACACCCTGTTGAAAAACAAGTCAAGGGGAAGCCCGTTGTATCCGAGTCGGTCCAGAATCCAGGATCCCCTTCGAGTGCTCAGGTAAAGCTGGAAACAGAAGGCATGGCTGCCAGTCACTATGCTGGTATGATAGAAATCTTTAATTATCAATAGTTTACAAAAATCTAGCATGTGAAATGTATGTATGTTTAAAAATACATCTACAGAGCTTGTAGAAAGGTGCAGAGTGAAAGTGTCTCTCTTATTTAAAAACATTATTGATCACTGTGAATTAATTTTAAAAAATTGAATCCAAAATGACTGTTTTGTTTCACTATTTTGGCTCCATCTTCTAACAAGATTTGTCAGCCAGCAGTATAACGTCGGTGGTATCACGCGGTATCTGTTCTTCGTCAGCAGCGAGAGTGTCAGTAGTTGCAATTTGGGGGGGAAAAAGCATAAAAATGTAGTTAACCATAAAACGAGTTTTATGGTCTGCACCCAGCATACTGCCATAACGTTAGCTAGTGTGAGCAACATTAATGTTAGCTAGTTAGCATTAGCAATGTTAGCTAGTGTAAACTGGCAACCACTTGAGGGTGCAGATGATTCAAACAACATTGGCGTTGTGGCGTGAATGCGACGGAAGGGGGGGAGATGGAATGCCACATTTAGTGGTTGAATGTTATCAATAACACATTTTAATATGTAAAAATAGCATTTATAAGGTGGATTCAAAATATGTGTTTTATGTGCCCCTAACCCCTCCCAACATGTCAAATAAGGTAACTTGGTCAGTGGCTTAGCATTTTAAACCCCTCCAGAGTCATTTCTTGAGGCACCCCTCTTATCTGTCATGGTGGTATAAAGAGCAAGAAATGTCTGCACTGGTCAGTGGCTGGGTGGGTAAACACAGTACTAACCCAGAGGACCTGAGATTGAGTCCTGTGTATAACCAAATAGCAATGTTTACTTGTTTTTTTAAATTATGTAAACTACACAATTAAACTTTCATACTCATTTTAACCCAAACCATGATGTTTTCCTAAACCTAGCCAAGTATAACCAAACTGCGAATGTTTCACATCGCTCTAACCAGACGTTAAATAACAATTATTGCTAACTCGACCGCGGAACACATGCTCAGTGTACCTACAGTGTCCAAAGCTTCGGACCAGTGACCAAAGCTGCCAACACAAACACACTTGTTTGCACAAACCTGCTTGGTGACTCTGCTCAGTTCCACTGCAATGTCTGCTCCAGAGTTTCCTATTCCAATCACTACAGCCTTTTTATTCCTCCACTCCTCAGGACTCTTGTAGTCTCGGCTGTGGAAGTACTTTCCTTTGAAAGTGTCAATGCCTGAAAAAAAAAAGACTTGACTGTGACTGCTGGACAAAGCACCTTTCTACTCTTACTACAAGACTTTGATCTGTAATTTGAGATGACAACACTATGGTCTCTGTTGATACAGCATTATATAACCACATTGCTCAGGGTTGCTGGTACAGGCTTGTTCATACTGTGTCAAAAGTTGATTCTGTGTATTTAAAGCAATCAGTTGTACCTGGGAAGTCCTGTAGTGGCATGTTGGGGTGGCAGTGATGTCCAATACAGATCATCACAGCATCAAAAATGTGTTTCTCCTTTTTGCCATCCTTGTTCTCTGTCTCAACATCCCACTGGCCTGAGTGTGAAAAATCTGATCTCTGCTTCAGCTGCAAGACTTTGGTCTGAATAACAGAAAGACAGAAACAGATAACAGTTTGCTGATAAGAATACAAAAGCTGAGATGAGATGAATATTTTCTATACATTAAACCATCAGTTGTGTTGAACTAAGCAACATTTTACATTTGAAACTGAGGTGAGAATGTCGCATCTGTAGGCACAGAGATATATAACAGCAGGAAGTTAGTAAAGCATCCTTACATTGAGGCGTATGTGCTTGATGAGCTGAAAGTTGTCAGCATACATTCGGAAGTAGTCCATGATGAGGGAGTTGTGCATGTAGTTGGGGAAGTGTGCAGGAATGGGGAAGTCACTGAAACACATCATCTCCTTGGAGGAGTTGATGATCACAGAGTGGTAGATGCTGGCCCTGTCTGGCTCTGGATTCTCCTGCGAGAACAGCCAGGAAGAGAGAGTTTATCAGCCAGACTTTCAAAATATAGTCAGTAAAAGAAAGTCCAACTTGCAGAGTGTGACCCACCTTAAACCTCCACAGACCACCAATGTCATTGCTGCTTTCGAAGCAGACAGGCTCCAGCCCCTCATCCAGACAGCACTTGATACAGGCCAGACCTGAACTACCTCCTCCAACTATTGCCACACGACGAGTCATACTTCAGCTCTGTGAATCATGAAACAGTTTACTCTGAATAATGTTTTATGTGTGAACAAGAAGATGCATCCCTGGAGGTGCATAGAATAGCTGGCAAAGAGTTTTCCAGGTTTTTGTGTTGATTGGCATACTTCTCAGAATCTCAGATTAATTTTTCCAGACTTTTTCTGTTATGGACAGTAGTCCGCTCAATGTTGTTTTCACTGTTGAAGTGGACATTTCTCTGTTCTATGCCAAACAAAAACATTTACTATAATCAAAGTTCAAAGGCAACTTTTTTCTCAACTTACACGCACTGATTAGTTACAATTGCATTAGTGTAAATGTCTTACCTTTTGCGTTTAGAACAAGAAAATACTTTTCCGTGCTGCATGCAACTCAACAGTGAGCGGAGTGATGTTGAATAGGGTTGTGTCAATTTATCAAGCGGTTATCATAAACTGACCCTTGAATCACTGCAGCGTCACAACAGGCAGAGAGAAAAATATATAACCTCTCGACTTGAATAGTTAAAAAGCAGCCAAAAAAAAAAAGGTAAGTTATGGAGACACATTCTGTTCTGTCTAAGGCATAAAGTCAGCAGTCACAAATGAATGTAAATCAATAATCATAAATCAATACGTTGTTATCGCTTTCTACTGGGTCTTCCGTGATATATTAATAAGTCAAAGGATTAAAGTGGTTTCGTTCAACAGGCTATCATTATGAAATAAAATGCTAAAGTGGTTGAAGAGGAAATTTAATTTAAAGATATTTCAGAACCTAGTTAGTAGTTTTTATTTATGGCTTACTGATTTATAACAATTTTAATAGATGATTTATGAGCTATTGTGAAAGTTACTGTTTATAAGTGTACAACACTGGGTGACTTCGACAAAACAGCAGGACACTCTGAGGGAGCAAATGTCTCCATCTGCTGTTTTTTTACGGTCAAAAGAATTATAATATCTCACAGCTCAGTACAAATCCTTTATTTCAACGAAGATCATGTGAACATACCAAAAAAACAAATCAACAAACAGCTATTCTGATGACTTGGCCATTGAGTGAGTGGACGCGGTGAGTTGACATGACTTATGTTTCAATTATTTCATAAAACCGGAGCCTAAACATCAAGCATGGGCAAGAAGTAACATTTTAGGAGTATAACTTAAGAGTCTGGGCTTGAACCTGTGAGTGCCACTAAAGTTAAAAGATAAAGACTAGCGGCCAATAAATGATTACATTTTAAGTTCACCTTTATCAGTCGCAGGCACATACTGTTTAAAGAGAAATGGTACTTGATAACAGATCTGGACGGAACCTGTGTGACAGGACCAGAGCCTGCTGTGACCTCCCAAACAAAGCCTGAAGTGACTCCAGAGCAAACATTGCCCTCTGTGACACCAGAGACAGGGCATTGACCAGCTGATGCAGGTTGGTGTGAAAACCGGTGATGAGGTGGCTGAGGTCAACAGATACCTGAGCTGGAGCTACACTGGCTCCTGGACTCGAAAGATGAGCAGACACCATACAAGTTGAAGAAAAAGTGGCTTATATACTGTATATATATCACCATTTTTGTGTTGTTCTTGGAACATCATAATTAATGATTATTAATGTTGCTGAAGGACCATCATTGCAACTGACCAAAAATGTAATGTCACAGCTTTGAGACTCAGGAGAAAGACCAGAAAAATATCCACATGGGAGAAATGACCCTTTCTAACACGTAGTTAATGTTGTGAAAGGATCTATTTTAACCCAAACTATCTTTTCCCAAACCTAACCAAGTATTTTTGTTTCCTAAAATGAAATTTTGTTTTGTATCCTAAACCTAACCAAGTATTTTTGTTGCCTAAAGCCAACCAAATTGCGACAGAGGACTGAATAAAAGGAAAATCAGTCAACTTGTTCAAAACAGGACACAAATCCTAGTCTCCTGGGTGAGGTCCTGTACATAACCCATTCAGCTACAACATCTTGCTTCAGATGTTAACTGTGGGTTAGGGTTAGGCTGAGTCAAACCACCAAATGATGGTATTTCTAGTTGAGCTCCCCAGAAGAAGGTCTAACAGGAAGGGATGCTGATCCTAAACTAGAGAAAGCTCTCAAAACTGTAAAAGAGAAAGAGGTAGAGACGAGCCTAATAGAGGGAACATTCTGGATAAAGGCTACATCAGCTCAGGCAGACAAGGGCAGGTCAGGGAAATGGATCATGAGAGAAACAAGACCTATCAAGAGGAGGATATCTAGAAAAAAATAGGAGAAAACTATTTGGAAAAGAGTTCTCCAGGTCTTGGAACTAGGGGGACCTTCCTTTTGACCTGCGCCCACAACTCCTGATCTCTACCACAAACCCTACCAGGCCCAAACCATGATTCTAACCTTATTACTGTACCTTGTTTTTTGTCTTGTCTTGTTTTCTGTTTCTTATTTTATGTAGGAAATAATGAAAAAAAAAATTCAGTCCATACTTTTTCTATAATGTTCTAAGCTTCACAAGTTGATGTGGTTGTAGGTTGAAGATATGCCAACCTAGAGGTTGCCAGTTTAATACAGTTAAAATGTTTGTCTTTCTCCTAACCACTAAATAATGTAAATTTTCTTTATCACACTAAAGTTAGACCCTGAGTTTGAAATGAAAAATCTGAAGTTTATTTTTACTTAAACATAATAAGTTAGTTTTCCAATTATCTTGAAGAAAATGTTGGTCTGAGGCTGTTTAAAGTCACATCTATGTAAAAAAAAAAAACTGTTCATACTGCACACTGACTCAAAGACACAAAGTGTATTAAAAAAGACAATACTTTTATCCAAGTCCCATCATCGTCTTGTCAAGATGTATATAGGCTGACAAGCTCTATAATGGTTAACCATCCAACCCGCCCAGGATCTGCACTTGGGTATAAAATCAAGGGAAACTAACGTGTGAACCAGGATCATTTAGACAGATGAGAATCTGCATGAGGTTTAGATTGCGTAACCTCTGCTGCAATTTTATTTTTATGAAGAAGGACTCTGACACGGCTGCACTAACAAGGTACTGTGATTGACTGGTCTCAGAGAAAAGAGCTTTCCTCTGAGCTCCAAAAGCTCATAGACTCAGCCTTCATCATATGAAAATGATTCAAATTGGTTTTGTGTTGCTCTTAGTTTGAGTATTTGATATTTTCTTTGGAAGGTCTGACAGTTTACAAAACCTTTGAAAAGACAGTTTTAAAAGAGACAGTATAAACATTTTTTTGTGGTTTAGTAAGTGGTTTATAGAAGTTAACTGTAAATGTAGAAACAGCAGAAAAATGCTCCTTCTGTTTCCACATTTTTGTTTTTTATTTTTCCCAACATGTACCTATAGAGTTTACTCTAATGTCATTGGACATCTGCTGACTTGTAAATAGTATCAACAGTAAATTTGGATGTTGATTAGTATTTGTGTGAGATTCAGCATGGCTGTGGTGGGAATTTTAGGAGTGCTTTATTAAATCTCTCTCTTTATAAACACAACTTGCTCACTATAGAGACATCTGCCAGTACATTTGTTATCAAGAAGATCAGAAGTTATTGGAAAAAGAGTCCTGAGGTCATCAGATAATGGCTTCAATAGCAGTTGTAAAAAGTCTAAATATGACGTTGTATTCGCACGTGACTTGAAGGTTATGTGTAAATAAGACACAATCAGGGAATGTCTGACTCATGTTGTTGATGACTAGCCTTTAGATCACTCTGTCTCGTGATTTATTACAGCGTTATTTTATGAGTTATGAGAGGCAGTAAGTCACGTCAACGTCTAAATGTGCCTACACACTCGTGACACACTGTTGAGTAATATTTAAACTTTAAGAGGTTAACAAGCATTGATAACCGCTATCAACAAGGAATACACCACAGTATCTGGGCTGACATCATTTCCTTTTCATACAGTTTGTAGGCAATCACTATGAGCGGGGACAAAGGGTGCATCTGAATGAGAAATATGGTGTAGCAAGTAAAAGTGTCCAATAACCAGACAGAGGCTGTCCAGCTTGGTGCAATTAAAGCCAATTTTGGTGCTGCATAACAACAACATAACACACAATATGTGCCTCAATAAAAAGACCAGTGGATGTATGGCTATACCAGACAATCAATCACAATGCCAGACACATTTTTATATATAGTGGTTTGAAGTATAAAAGGTACTGAAAGTATGGCTCCCACCACAAAGTTATTTGAACATTTTAATGCATATGAAGCTGTAATTTCAGGTTAAGTCAGTTAATACAGGGAACCTTTAAAAAACTTTTTTTTTTAAATAGAAAGTCAATAACTGGCTGCAACACAATGCACGACTTTTTTTCCCCCGTTCATTATTCCAGCCAAAGTCTGCTGGTTTTATTGTGCTTATTAAGAAACTGAATCTCTTAATCTGCTTTTGCTCTCCAGCATGCTTCAGAAGGTGGCAGTGATCGGTGCAGGGATTTCTGGACTGACCAGCATCAAGGCCTGTTTGGAAGAAGGTCTGGAGCCCACCTGCTTTGAGAGCAGCCATGACATTGGAGGTCTATGGAGATTTAAGGTGAGCCACATACAGTATTTCCATGCAGTACAATTTGAAAGAGTGTGCCTGGTAAAATGTGTGCTGACTGTGAATACCAAGCTTGAAACCCATTTTAGTTGCATACGGTGGCCCCAAAGTCATGACAGCAACATACGGACTTAGTGAAGTGCGCTACTAACGTACAGTATGTTTTTATCTGTCTCACAGGACGATCCAGAGCCTGGACGGGCCAACATCTATTCCTCGGTGATCATCAACAGCTCCAAAGAGAGGATGGCCTTCAGTGACTTCCCTCCACCAGCTGAGCTCCCCAACAACATGCACCACTCTGAGATGCTGCTGTATATGCGCCTCTACGCTCAGGCCTTCAAACTGCTGCCACACATACGCTTCAAGGTTAGTGGTCATTATATGTAATAGTAGGTTGCGCTGCTTACATTGGTGTGTCCTTCAGAGGGCCTCAAGTTTAGGTTGAACATGCACCTCCTCCTAAAATGAAACTCTAGTCAAATATTTCCAGATTTGTTTGTACCAGGATGTTGGCAGTGATTATTTACACCCTGCTGTGTCTGTCATCATTAGCCCTAAAGTATATCCCGGCCCATTTCCACTCATTCCTTACTAATCTGTCTGCGTGTTGTGCTTTAACCTTGCCCCTCAGCCTGACCCCTGACTGTTTTAATCTGCCTTCCTGTTTCTGACTCACCTATTTAACGGGATCACTCGATGTTTCCTGACTTAATGATTTGAACAGATAAATGCCAATATCAATGGAGGATATTCAACACTATTTGTATGTACGTGTGTGTGGCAGACTACCGTGGTCAGTGTGAGGCAGACCCTGGATTTTGCTTCAACAGGCCAGTGGGAGGTGGAGACGGAGAGCAGAGACGGTCAGAGGGAGACTCGTGTTTTTGATGCAGTGATAGTCTGTACCGGACACTTCACCCAGCCTCACCTGCCACTCAAAGACTTCCCAGGTACCAGAAACATTTTCATATGTACTACATATGAGAAAACTCTGTTTTCCTTAGGTCTCTTTTCCAACATAGATATTGATCTAATGGAGATTACCTAGTTTAGATGACTGGTTTATCTTGCGGTTAAGATAATAGTCAACAGGTATCAACACAACATGAACCAACTCATACTTCTGTGTCACCTTTCTCGGCCTCACATCTTACAAATTATCAGTAATCATTCATTAAGTAAACAGTGAATTGATTGATTTTTCATTGATTCCACTGTTTCAGGTATTGAGAGCTTTGAAGGCAGGTATTTCCACAGCTGGCATTACCGCAACTCTGAGGGTCTGCAGGGGAAAAGAGTGGTGGTGGTTGGAATAGGAAGTTCTGGAGGTGACATTGCTGTAGATATCAGTAGAGTTGCTGACAAGGTACACAGCCGAACCACATTTCTGTATTTGCATATGCATATTAATGATGCTTTTATGATGCTGAAGGTTTAAAAGATAACGAGGACAGAGATGTTTACCCACTGTGTGCTGATCTGACCTGCAGGTGTACCTCAGTACCAGGAGCGGAGCGTGGGTTGTGAGCCGTGTAGGACAGGGGGGGCTCCCAGTGGACATGTTGGGGGTCTCCCGCATGGATATGATGCTGCAGGGGCTCTTCCCCTCGTGGAGTGCCAGGATGCTGGAAAAGAAAGTGAACAACGTATTTGATCATGGACTATATGGCCTGAAACCAAAACATGGGTAACAAAGTCATATTTTAGTCACAAACACTTAACTAATCGACCAATCCAGAGACAGCTCTGATACATTAAGAGTAGATAAGTACAAGTAGTTTCTAGTAGTAACCCAAAATAACATTATGCACCTGAAAATGAGTTTAATATGTATCCTTCAATAGAACTATCCATTTACATTTCTGTTGGTTTAATGTATGTTGTCATGTTCCTCTGCCTAATGACCACTCCTCGTATGGTTATATTGTTAGGATTTTTGCGCAGAATGCTGTCGTGAGCGACGACCTGCCAGCTCGGATCATCTCGGGTCGCGTTCAGGTGAAAACAAATGTGAGAGAGTTCTCCGGTTCAAGCGTGGTCTTTGTCGATGGCAGCATTATAGACAAGGTGTGTAGCACATTTCTCAGAGTCTGTAACTCTGTAACAGATATATAAGGTCTTTATCTTATAACAAGGATAATAATGTTTCACTTGATCCTGTGATATGACAGCACTCAGTTTTGGACTTCACATGTGATGGCATAGTGCTTTAATTACCATTTAGAACACACTTGAACCTTAAAGCATGGTGACACAGAGGCAGTCAGAGTAGAATAAAAGTTCTTTGGGGATTTAATTGAAAAAACGATGAGGGTCAAACCAGTAGATCACAAGGAAGATGCAGACTTAACCAGACAAAAGACAGGTTATGAATCATCAAACCAGAAAACAGGCAGGAACAGGCAGTCAGAATCAAAGAAGGCTAGAAAGCTAGGGCATGCGCAAACTAGACAATCTGGTGGAGCGCTTGTGGAAGTTATAATGTTGGGATGATTAAGTTCATGTTAGGCCAATGAGTGAGTGGGTGGGGAAGGTCGGGTGGTGAAACTACCTTGGAAAATGGTTGTTACAAGACAGAAGGGAGCAGAAATTGATTACTGAGCTGTTTATGTGTGTCGTACAGGTGGATGTAGTGGTGTTTGCCACAGGGTACAACTACGGCTTCCCCTTCCTGCCCTCAGCTCTGCAGGCTAAATGTGGCTACAGGCTGCGTCTCTACAAGCATGTGTTCCCTCCTGCACTGACCCAGCCTACGCTGGCGGTGGTGGGCTTTGTCCACGGCCTCGGGGCTATCACTCCACTGGCTGAGATGCAGGCCCGCTGGGCTACAAGAGTGTTTAAAGGTAAACTTGATCCAAGTTTTTTGATAACTTGTTCACCTAGAGCTAATTTGAGCTAGTACCTCAAAAAGGCTCTCTCTGCTTAAAGATAAAGACTCTTGTTTGCCATAAATATTCATACACAGAATACGCGCAGTGTGTGATTTGTAAGAGGAAAATAACCAATGTGAACAACAAACACACACGTTGTGTTTATGTGATTGGTAATCATTTTTCATGTTTCCCCAAGGTTTAAATCATTTACCCTCAGAGGAAACAATGCTCGAGGAAATTGAGAAGGACACAGCAATCATGCATCAGAGGTAAGACACAAAACAAAACATAAGGTTGAATAATATGTTCAGTTTGTCATGACATTGCTTTTTTAAATTAATTTCCAACATTCCAGTAAAATGGTGTCTACATCATACATAACAGCACACCCAAAAAGTCCCCTACCATGAGAAAAACATGACCCTGTTTCATGTAACTGTGGGAAAACAATCATGTAACATCCAACATTCTGAGGAATTGGGTTTACTGGTCTTTATCAACTCATTCATCAGATACTGGAGCCTAAAGAGGAATGAACCTCGAAAGGAGCTGATGATGATGAGAAATTAAACAAGAAAGAACGAGCTGAGACAGTTGTCAATCAGCAAACATGTCTCAAAAGATGCCTCTCTTTAAACATAACATCTATGTAATAGAGCACTGACTGTTAAAAGTGTCATATGGCAACTTTTAAAACTCATCTGTCTGTCTTTTTGCATCTCTGTCTCTTAGATATGCCTGCTCTGAACGCACCCCCATCCAGGTGGACTACATCCCTTACCTGGACTCTCTGGCAGAGCAGGTGGGAGTTCGACCAAACATACTGTGGCTCTTTATGAAGGATCCCAGACTGGCACTGCAGGTTTTAACAGGTCCCTGCACTCCTTATCAGTACCGTCTGACTGGGCCAGGCCAGTGGGCTGGAGCCCGCATGGCCATCGTCACGCAGTGGGAGCGGGTGCTTCAGCCTTTCAGGACCAGACTGGTACCAGAACCAGAGAGCAGACCTTCCTCTAGACGGAGCATCATAGTTATTTTCTCAGGTGCAGCACTATTGTGCTGCTTGTTGTACAATAAAAACTGCCTCTCCTCTTTCTTTCCTCCCACATTCTGTAAATCTTAGTGTTAACGTTTAGTGTTCAACCAACATGGCTGGACTATTGACATCTTGTCTATGGTAAAGCCTGCACGATATTCAAAAACCTTCTCCTGTGTGTTTTTTGCCAGTTAAGCGTTACTAGGAAACTGACGTTTCTACTATTTAAGTTCAAGAAAGCTGAAGTCATCTTTATTCACTCTGAATACCCTCAAGAACCACTTTTTGCTACTGTTGTCCAGTATGCTGCACCATTTGCAGAGTTTAATTTGATCAAAATCTTCAAAAAATGCTCCTTAAGAGGTGAATCTGGGAGAGTAAACCACAAAGTCCAGAGACAGTGTAAATAAGCTGGTAAACAGCACCATCTGGTGGCCTCTTAGTGTTGCTTTAACACAGAAACCATCAGTGATCACAAGCTTGTGTCCTGCTTTATGTAAACTGGTGTAAAATTCAGTATCCAGATGTTTATGCAAATGAAGCCATCTGAGTCTTTGTGTCACTTTTCTGTGTTAGAGAAACTAAACTTTTTTTGTATCCTTTGTTGAATAAATCCATATTATTATAAAATGCATGCATTTCATTTTGGTATTTCTGTGTTTGTCAAACGTTCTTTATTGACCAGAAATAGAAATATATAAAATTCTAAAGCCCCACTTTTCTGAGAGCGACCTCAAAACAGAATAATGAAATAAAGACAAAAAAAAAAAAAAGAATTACTTTGTCTAAATATTGTTGACTGCATTTAAACTAACTTTGTGGTCCAACCAAAGGATTCTGTCACACATGCAAAAACAGGACCCAAATGCAGACACAGGAGCAGACAGATTCAACGAAAAAAAGCAAGCTTTATTGAAAGCTGATCACCAATCAACCAAATAATAATAATAATAATAATAATAATAAAAAACAAGAAGTGCAAAGTACAAAGACTGAACATGAGGAACAAAAAAAACCCCACAGAAACATATCACGGTGAGACTTGGGAACAGGCTCAAGTGAACAAAACAGGACTAACTGAACTGACAGGCCAACAAAGAGTGAGGGAACAACACAGGCTTAAATACAAACAAACCTAATGAGGGGATGAGGTGCAGGTGTAGTAAGGCGGAGAAACACTGGTGAGGGAAATGAACAGAAAAACATTAGAAACAGGGAGAAGGGGCAGATAGGCTGGAAAGGCTGGAAAACGCTGGAACGAGGGAAAGGCTAATGAGGGAGATGCAGTGCAGGTGTGGAGGGGAAGCAGACTGGGTAAGAACTCCGGTAACAGAGCTGGGCTAAATAATCAGATTGAACACAGGTGTGGAGGGAAAATCAGGCTGGTGGGGACAACAAGAAAACAGGAGGGAAGACAGAACACTGGAAAAGGTCAAAAGACAAGAAAAAACCAGAAAACACATATAAAACACACACATCGTGAACTAAAGTGACAGGACTGTGACAAATTCTGTGGCTGATATGTTCTCAGGTTTCACTCGACGATCTCTAGGGGAAGAAAAACACATTGCACTTTGTCGTGTGTTTTTGCATTCTGTGTATCATCTTGGTACTTATTAAACAGGAGGCAGTCACCACATTGTTCACTCTAGTGACAATGTAACCCCTGCATCAGACCCCGTCTTTCACTTCACTTCTCTGTCCATACATAACAAGATGTAGATGACTATATTGCATTTTCTAGTAATGCTGGTATGCTTTGATGAATCCGATAATCATAGTTCACTTTCTAAAAAAGTTTGTGTTAATTTATCTCCTAATGTCCTCACTAGTTTTGAGGACTCACAGTGGATTAATCATCAATCGGGCTCGTCTGTGCGTTAAAACCTTACTGATAACCTGATTTAAAGAGTGCTGGAGTGCAGGAGTCCATTGCTCATCTCTGCCTGTGAAAAAGAGGTAAGGCTCATGCAATTTGATGTTCATTTTTGTATAGTTTGCACTTGAAGGGTGTGTTCATGTATGTGTTTCTCTGTTAGTGAGAGAGACTGTGGTGAGATGTGATTTACACATGTGATTTTTTGATGTACTTTAGTACAGTACTCAAGTACAAATTTGAAATATCACTTGGTCATTACAAAAACTTTTGCTGATTATTATTCAGTAACTGTAACTTCCACTTTACTTCAAATCCAGAAGTTGCGAGAACAATAATTTCAAAGTACAAGTCCTGTACTTTTAATTTCACTTTCTCAACTCTTGCTAACTTGGATCTTAATAGCTCTGCCAGCATGAGAGCACATCCATTTCTTTATTGTTCCTATTTCACTAAAGACATTTTGACTTATCATTAGCAGTAAAAGCTCAGGAGGGATTGATAGTTAATTAATGCAATGCACTTTGGTAATTGCTGGTATTCTTTACAGCTGTGTAAAACCTCTCCTGCAAAAAGGTCTATAAAACTTTATTTCGCTCCACATTAGCTTCTGAAAAAAGGGCGTGGATGGAGTTGTAGATGTTAAGTACTCGTCTGTCTCAAATCCAAATTAATATAATTATCCTTGATTGACTCAAGCAACTGAAAAGCCAACATGTATATGCAAATCAATGACTTGACAATGACTAGTCACACAGTCAAGATTAAACTGCTTCACATCACATGACAAAACAACACACACATTTCATCTTTTACCTCTCTTCATGCTCCAGTTCCAGCCTCTATATCAGACCAGAGTCCCCACTGCTGTCAGACTGACAGCCTCTCCAGCATGGTTCAGAAGGTGGCAGTGATCGGTGCAGGGATTTCTGGACTGACTAGCATCAAGGCCTGTGTGGATGAAGGTCTGGAGCTTACCTGCTTTGAGAGCAGCGATGACATTGGAGGTCTATGGAGATTTAAGGTGAGGGACGATGCTTTCTTACAAACACACCCAGGAGATGTGTAATACTATTCATATCATCACACCAGTATTATCATTTATTTGTTATGACACTTGCAGACACAGTAGCAAAGTGAAGTAATAAAAAACTGCCTGTCACTGTCCTTCTCTAGGAGAAGCCCGAGCCTGGACGTACCAACATTTATCAGTCGGTGATCATCAACAGCTCCAAAGAGATGATGGCCTTCAGTGACTTCCCTCCACCAGCTGAGCTCCCCAACAACATGCACCACTCTGAGGTGCTGCTGTATATGCGCCTCTACGCTCAGGCCTTCAAACTGCTGCAGCACATACGCTTCAAGGTTAGTGGCCTTTGGGTTTATTTGAAGAGGTAACAATAAGCTCAGTTAGCCTATCTATATGGAGTAAAGCCCAACAGGTCTCTACCTACATTGACCACAATTATGATTCTGGTTACAGACATTAAATTTGAGTCCTGTACTTTTTTTATTTGAATGTGCCGATGTCACTGGTACATTGGTACCCCACATACAGCAATGGTAATGAAAACAGATAAACATCAATAACAATGGAGGATATTCAACACTATTTGTATGTACGTGTGTGTGGCAGACTACTGTGGTCAGTGTGAGGCAGACCCTGGATTTTGCTTCGACAGGCCAGTGGGAGGTGGAGACGGAGAGCAGAGACGGTCAGAGGGAGACTCATGTTTTTGATGCAGTGATAGTCTGTACAGGACACTTCACCCAGCCTCACCTGCCACTCAAAGACTTCCCAGGTACCAGAAACATTTTCGTTCTTATTCATTGGCTTCACAAAGAAATAAGGGTCAGGACTGTCCTGCAACAGATCTCAGTAGATCAATATACAGGTTGCTGTGTAGTCTAAGAACATAAGTAGACAGATATTACAAAGGGACAGCAACTTTTTTATTTAAATATAATATATACCACCAACGTATTGAAGAATAAGGAAAATATATGCTTACAAAGGTGACACAGAATGTCCGAGCTCCCTGACTGAATTCAGCACAATGACTGACTGATTATTCTTTGATTTCCCATCCTCAGGCATAGAGAGCTTTGAAGGCAGATATTTCCACAGCTGGCATTACCGCAACTCTGAGGGTCTGCAGGGGAAAAGAGTGGTGGTGGTTGGGATTGGGAACTCTGGAGGTGATATTGCTGTGGAGATCAGTAGAGTTGCTGAGAAGGTACACAACTAAACTGCATTTCTGTACTTTTGTGTCTTTTCAAATAGAGAAGTGTTCCTTGATATTAAAAAAAAACTGCTGCCTTTGGCTGTATTCAGTGTGATCTTAAAGCAGAGCATGTGAATCTTGACCCTCTCTGCGCTGAACTGACCTGCAGGTGCACCTCAGCACCAGGAGCGGAGCGTGGGTTGTCAGCCGCGTAGGACAGGCGGGTCTCCCAGCTGATCTCATTGGGACTTCTCGAATGGATCTGATGATAGGGAGGCTCGTCCCCTCTTGGACCAACATGATATTGGAGAAGAACCTTAACACAGCATTTGACCACAAATTATATGGCCTGAAACCAAAACACGGGTAACAAGATCATTTAGAGAAGCATCTTTACTTTATTGTGTGTACAGCGTTTCAGCTAAGTGATTATGACTTAAAAGTATACATCTTATCTAGTAGTGCCTCAGATTGCAATGTTCATGACACCCCACAATATGAGTAAGGTGGACTGTGTAACATACTGAGGACTTTTGTAATGTGTGAAGCCTTACTGGAGGGGTTGAAGTTTACAGTTTGTCCTGCAGGTGGCAGCAGAGGAAAGTGTTAAAATGTTTCATGTCTCTTCAAATGGCAACTAAAAAGTCTAAACACAGTAAGGCTTAAGCAGAAAATATTGCTTTATTTTAGGTCACAGACTTTTTTTGTCTTATGTATCCATTTTTGCCAAGTTTACCACTTAAGAGTTTCTTCACATACTAGGCATGTCTTCCTAGTTACTGTAAGTGTGCACTAAATGTGTTTCTGTGCCTCTGAGACACTGTTCATAACAGCTCTCTTGTCCTTTTGGCAGTTTTTTTGCACAGATCCCTCTTGTGAATGACGACCTACCAGCTCGAATCATCTCAGGTCGTGTTCAGATGAAACCAAATGTGAAGGAGTTCTGTGGGTCCAGTGTGTTTTTTGTCGATGGGAGTGTTATAGACAAGGTGTGTATTGGTGCTATTCTTAGAATGTGGATCAACATTTGCGTGTCATGTAATAAAATATGGCAACATCCATTTTAGGAATCTCCTTCCTTTTTGCTTTCTGCACACAGTATTTATCATAGATAAATAATCACAATGTAATTCAATGTTTGTAGTCATCTAATCTTTAAACTATGTGTGTGTGTCATACAGGTGGATGTAGTGGTGTTTGCCACAGGGTACAACTACAGCTTCCCCTTCCTGCCCTCAGCTCTGCAGGCTAAATGTGGTTACAGACTGCGTCTCTACAAGCACGTGTTCCCTCCTGCACTGACCCAGCCTACGCTTGCGGTGGTGGGCTTCATCCACGGCTTGGGGGCCATCAACCCTCTGGCGGAGATGCAGGCCCGCTGGGCTACAAGAGTGTTTAAAGGTGAACTTGAATCTTAGTTTATAGTTTAATACCTAGGGCTCTCTCTGCTGACCTTGTTTGCCGTCAGTGTACATTTACAGATAAGATAAGATAAATCAATAAACCAAATGTAATGATAAAGCGAAAGCTGCACCCAATGATGTGACCAATAAATGCTGCAATGGAAACTAAGGTTGTGTCCTATGGAAGATTTAAAATGCTTAAATTAAAACAAATAACTACAGTGAAATAGCACCGAAACAATTTTATGCTCTCATGTATGCTGACAGTTTGACACACACACACACACACACAGGATCTATTATTATCATTTTGTTATTTACAGACACACTAAGGGCACATAATGGGCTCCAACGCTGTGCTAAAAACCCCTTTAGCCATGTTTTACAACTGTAATGTCATGTTGCAAAGCCACAGAATTAAAAGTGGGACTACTGATGAGGCGTTTCAGGAGCAGTGTTTTCTGTGGGAGAGAGGAGCAGTCCACAGTCCTGTCTACTGTTGGTGCAGACTTTGGCCTTTTTAACTTTCAAGACCATTTACATGCAAAACAACCTATGAAAAACACTGAAAGAAAGGAAAAAAACAAAAAAGCATAATAGGTCTTCTGTAAAATGTGAAATGTGTATTCATAATTCCACAATTGGTAAGAGTCTGAACTATCAAGCATATAAAACGATGTGAGTTATGTTTTTTGAGCTGCTAAAGAGAAGCAGAACATTGGGGTTAAGATAACTGTTAGAAATATGTTTTTCTGTACATTTTAAGTTGACAGATTTCTTTTTTATCATGCAGGCTTAACAACCCTCCCTTCAGAAGAGACCATGATGAAGGAACTTGAGAAAGACACAGTAATCATGCATCAGAGGTAGGAGCTCAATTGCAGAGCTGTTAAAGTGTGCAGGATGCATGTTAAGCCATGGTGATGACTCCACTCGGGCTGCAACTAACCATTATTTTATTATTGTTTGCTTCTCTCGTCAGGTTTGCCTGCACTGATCGTAACCCCATCCAGGTGGACTACATCCCATACCTGGACTCTCTGGCGGAGCAGGTGGGGGTTCGACCAAACATACTGTGGCTCTTCCTGAAGGACCCCAGACTGGCACTGCAGGTTTTAACGGGTCCCTGTACTCCTTATCAGTACCGTCTGACTGGGCCTGGCCAGTGGGCCGGAGCCCGTGAGGCCATCCTCACTCAGTGGGAGCGAGTGCTTCAGCCTTTCAGGACCAGAGTGGTACCAGAACCAGAGAGCAGACCTTCGTCTAGACGGAGCGTGGTAGTAATTGTCTCAGGTGCAGCCCTGCTGTGCTGCTTCTGCTACAATAAACACCATCTCTCCTCTTTGTTATGCCTGCAGTCATTTCTCAGATCTCCTCAGTGAGCAGCTTGATTATATACATTAGTGATAACATGTTGATGGAAGAAGCAGTAAAGGAGCACACTTCAGCAAATTGTATTTTCTCTTAAGTGATGTATGTTTTAGACTGTACCTATTTGTATGAGAACTGGTTTTAAAATAAACATTTTTCAAAGTCTATGCAGTGTTCTCAACATACTGAATGCCTTTGCTTCCCGCTCTCGCATAGCTTCTTTGACATTCACTGAGGTCCGTACATACCATTTTGTAATGTTCACTGCTGTACATTTGACATAATTCTGCATGATAAAACTGTCCTCCAGCTGTGCATGATGGCATGTGTGATAAAATACATTTGAGACGTTCCTGTTGTTATTGTAATCATACCCGTCAAGCCACGCCTGATTTCTGTACAAAGACTTCCATGTGAGTGCAGAAGAGTTTAGACAAAATGGCTGGAATGCACAGAAACAAACTAGTAAACACCTTTGTGTTCTCCATTTTATGTCATGCTTAAACCGGAGGGCTTCCACAAACTTGACCCGAATTTGTCAATGTGACCGTATGCTCTAACAAACTATAAATACACAGCCTGATACAAACCATGAAAAGGAGCTCCAAGCCATTATTCCTCCATTACTTGATCCAAGTATCGAATGTAAAAATTCAAAATAAAACAGGGTTTTGTTATGCCAGCAGATGGAGAAACAAGGGCAGAGCAGATATACCTTATGCTCCCTCAGTGTCCTGCTGATTTGTATAAGTCACCAGTCGTTACACACTTGCAACGAGTGATTTTCAAAATAGTTCATAGATCATCTAACAAAATCCTATACACCAGTAAACCACGAGTGGGCTTGAAATGACTTATTACGTTCTGAAATATCTTTTAAATTGGATTGTGCTGACCTCTCTATCATAGCTTCCTGTCTCTATTTGGCATTTTAAATCATCATAATAGCTTGTTAAAATAGAAAATATCTGATCCTTTTACTTAGGCTATTAAAGGGACACTATGTTATTTGGGGAAGGAATTCAAACTCAGAATTTTATTATCTACAACGCTGGAAGCTGGAAAGGTGGTGGGGTCCGCCAAATATACACAAAGTAAAACAGCATGAAATTAAATTGTCCTTTAAGGTCAGTTTGTTTATTCAGTTTATTCAGTCGTGAAAACAAAGAAAGTTTGTTTATTTACTTTGTCAAGGTATAAAAAAATCAGTCAGGGAAGATCTTCTGATTAATATTTCTTTCCCAAAACTGCATAGTGCACCTTTAATGTATGAAAGAAGGAGAAAGTGAGCAACATAATTAACGATTAAAACAGTGTTTGCGTGTATCCAAAATTGTACAACCAAATTTGTGTTTATTTAATTGAAACAGCAGGAAAGTAATTTAGTCTAATTTAGTAATTTCTAAAATAGCAGTTAGATGCTCTACAGTTTTTCTTAGTGGGGAATGTTAATATTGTACAGACAAAGGGATGAATGTTATTGTGGTATTCAGTTACAGCCAAATGGTTGCACATTCAAGGTGTTTGCTAGTTCGCTGTGAGTGTAAGTTTAATTTGAAGTGTCCAGAATCACTGCAGATGTGATGTTGCTGCTCTAAGTACAGTGGAGGATTGCTGTAATGTGCACCTAATTCACTATAGTGTTATAAAAGGTTGTTTTAAGTTAAAAACACTGTAAACATTACACCAGAAAAGGTGAAATAGCTAAAACTCATAAAACCTTGTAACATATGATTTGTCTGGTCACTGGTGGGAAGTCTTAATAGTATCTCCATGGACTGGTATTCAAAATAAAGTAAGAGTTGTTGATTAATTGTCAATGATCTCGACCCCTGAGTGTAAAATGTGGCATACAGTAAGTTGCTCTGGGGGCGTTGCATGTTTGCTTTTCCACCAGGCTTGTTCTCTGTGACCGCAGTGAATCAAGGGTTCACTTTAGGACAGTGTTACCGATGCATTTACACGATCCCACTCACTGTCACTGCGCCCGCCCACTGTCGAGCTGAACGGACCTGCCACGGAAAACTTCCTTCTCCTTCTTCGTACCGCAAAAGGTAAGACATTACTGTACATTGTGCAGAAACTCGAGCGTAACATTTGAGCGCGTCAACGTTAGAGAGAAAAAATAATAAATGTGTTTGAAAAAAATCTCCGCTGAACTTGGAGGTTGTTGTCAACGCCCGTGCAGAGTCCATGCATGTAAAGTACAGGAGAGGGACTGTGAACGACAGGTTTGGTTGCGATAGCAGGTTCGGTTGGTGGAGCACTTTATATAAAACGTGAAAAACGTAAAAAGATGAGAGGAAGAAGTTTATTTATTGTATTTCTTTAAGTATGCACTTAAAGAAAAAAGTCGAAATGTCGACGATAAACTTGACAATACAAGATTAAAGTCAACCTTTTCAGATGCTTCAGTGGCTGGTTGATGACTTAACGATATTGATATGATACATGTATTAATTATGTATGCCGTTGCGTCACTTCAGAAACTCACCTTTGACGTTAGACTCCAAGGATTAGTGAAAATGGTTACAGTATGTGTCCTTTATTACGCACTTGAGCTACATACTAGCTCGTACTGAACTTTGATTCTGCTTTGTGAATGTGGCTCAGATCCAACATTCAGAGAAATGTCCAAACCACCAGTTAAAACTAAACTTGAGACGGGGGGGGCTTCCTGAGATGTGCAACTTGTTTACACATAAAATAGTAATCTGTTTCATGATTCACAGAGCTGAAGTATGACTCGTCGTGTGGCAGTGATTGGAGGAGGTAGTTCAGGTCTGGCCTGTATCAAGTGCTGTCTGGATGAGGGGCTGGAGCCTGTCTGCTTCGAAAGCAGCAATGACATTGGTGGTCTGTGGAGGTTTAAGGTGGGTCACACTGTGTGCAGGTTAGACCTTATTTTTATTTATTTTCTTTAGAGATTAAGGATGATTATTTTCTCAACTCCTGGCTGTTCTTGCAGGAGAATCCAGAGCCAGACAGGGCCAGCATCTACCACTCTGTCATCATCAACACATCCAAGGAGATGATGTGTTTCAGTGACTTCCCCATTCCTGCACACTTCCCCAACTACATGCACAACTCCCTCATCATGGACTACTTCCGAATGTATGCTGACAACTTTCAGCTCATCGAGCACATACGCTTCAATGTAAGGATGCTTCACTAACTTCCTGAGTTCCATTTCTCTGAACCTGAAGAAGCAACATTCTCACCTTAGTTTAATTTAAAATATTGTTCAGCTTTTGTACTCTTATCAGCAAACTGTTATCTGTTTCTGTCTTTCTGTTATTCAGACCAAAGTCTTGCAGCTGAAGCAGAGATCAGATTTTTCACACTCAGGCCAGTGGGATGTTGAGACAGAGAACAAGGATGGCAAAAAGGAGAAACACATTTTTGATGCTGTGATGATCTGTATTGGACATCACTGCCACCCCAACATGCCACTACAGGACTTCCCAGGTACAACTGATAGGCTTTAAATACACAGAATCAACCTTTGACACAGTATGAACAAGCTTGTACCAGCAACCCTGCCCAATGTTATGTAACGCTGTATCATCAGAAAGCAGCACCAATAAATAATAATGAATAATCTACTATGTCACTATAATGTCCTCAACCTTTGCTTAATTTATATTTTTAGGGCAAAGCTGTAATGTCTATTTCAAATAAAGATTAAAGCCTTCTCCCAGTAAGTGTAGGGCAACACTTTGTCTAGCAGTGTCAAGTTTTGTTTTGATTTTTTCAGGCATTGACACTTTCACGGGAAAGTACTTCCACAGCCGAGACTACAAGACTCCTGAGGAGTGGAGGAATAAAAAGGCTGTAGTGATTGGAATAGGAAACTCTGGAGGAGACATCGCAGTGGAGCTGAGCAGAGTCACCAAGCAGGTTTGGATAAAATAGTTACATATAGATGAAATATGTGTGATAGTCTGAAAGTGCACTTTGTGACAGCAGCTGTGCAGTAGAATCCAGAAGATTAAATAACACAGTCAGACAATCAAACTGTAAAAATCTATAGTTCAGACATGAACAAAATAATTTGGTTTAAATTATTTAATTTACCCGTATTAAAAAAAAATGAATATGGGTTTAAAAAGGTACAGGTAACAGAGCCATAGAGTTTAGTAAAATAATGTTGAAACTAACTGTTAAAGATTTCTAATATAATCACTGACAGCCATCTGTTCTCTTCCCAGCTCTACCTGAGCACTCGAAGGGGAGCCTGGATTCTGAACCGAGTCGGGGACAACGGGCTGCCCCTCGATTTGTTTTTTAACAGGGTGACGGATTCTATGAGAAAAATCCTTCCCTTTGGTTATTTCTGTGGTGTGGCAGAGAGCCGACTCAACCAAAGATTCGACCACGCTCTGTACAATCTTAAGCCAAAGCACAGGTAGTGTATTTGTATCTGTCAATTTTTTTTTTTTTTTTTACAGTTAGAGCTAAAGCACTGCTTGCACAAAAGAGCTAGTGTGTATTTTTGCCCTGTAGAGGGCAGACTCTGACTCTGTTCTCTCAACACTAGTCTAGAAGAAATATCTCAACAAGTGTTAGCCAGAATAGTTTTGACATTTGCTGTATGGTCCCCAGACAACTGATATAAAAAACTAGTTTGTGACATTTTACCGCCTGGCATAACCTTTAGGACAAGCTTTCAGCATCATCATTTTCAGCATGCTCATTCTGTGCATGAACATGATTTGCCGTAATAATTACATTGCAGAAACATAACTAAAGAGTGTGAATATAAATCTCAGGGTGTTCAGCCAACATCCCACACTGAATGATGAGCTTCCCAATCGCATCCTGTCTGGAACTGTTCAGGTGAAACCCAACATCCGCAGATTTCAGGGGTCCAGTGTGGAGTTTGATGATGGAAGTGTAGTGGAGGATGTTGACCTGGTGGTAGGTTATCTTTGTATACACACTCATTAACTTACAATAACAGTCTGTGTATTAGTCTGTCCTCCTTACACTTTCATAGACTTGTCGGCCAGTAGTGTGTCACTGAGGTGAGTCTCCTGTCTTGCAGGTGTTTGCCACAGGTTACAGGTTTTCCTTTCCATTCCTGGCCTCACATGTTGTTTCAGCATCTGAGAACAAAGCCTCTCTGTACAAGTATGTGTTTCCTCCTGAGCTGGACCGCCCCACTCTGGCCATCATTGGTCTAGTGCAGCCACTGGGGGCCATTATGCCCGTCTCTGAGATGCAGGCCAGATGGGCCACACGGGTCTTTAAAGGTAAGACATAAATAAATAAATGAAGCAACCTTTTTCCATCACTCTGTCCATTTATAGAAGTATGTTGTGTTTAAAGGACTAAAGCACTGTGTTACAATGCCACCTCTCAAACAGGCTGCATCAAGCTTCCCTCCATGGCTGCCATGCAAAAAGATGTCCAAAGCAAGCAGCAAGCAATGGCAGAAAGGTACTGCACTGAACTGTACTGAAAAGAAACAGATCTTGTTATCCATAATGTTCAACTCAGATCTCTTTTTCAGGTATGTCACCAGTCAGAGACACACCATCCAGATTGACTATGTATGCTACATGGATGAGATAGCAAAGCTGGTGGGGGTTCAACCAAACATCCCAAAAATGCTGCTGACTGATCCAAGGCTGGGGCTGAATGTGATGCTCGGTCCCTGCACACCATACCAGTTTCGTCTCAGAGGGCCAGGGAAGTGGGCTGGGGCCCGTCAGGCCATCCTCACTCAGTGGGAGAGAGTGGCTCGACCCATGCAGACCAGGCCCTGTGATGAGCCCAAACACAAGAGATCATTTATGTGGCCTCTGATTCTGTCGACTGCTGCAGTGGGCTTGGCTGCCTATGTTAACAGGAACAACCTTCCACCCTTCCTACAAGATCCCACTGCACTGTTGGACAAGATAAAAGTGTACCTGCCTGCACAGTGATGTGCAAATTATACTTGTTCCATTTCAGCTGTAATTACTCTTATAACAGATTTACCATATAGTACAAACAATATGTATACTGTACTACCCCAACTCCTGAAATGGACATTATACATTTGAGTCAATGATGCGTCCTCATGGTGGCTCCAAAAACTGACAACTGATTTTATATTATGCTATAAATTGTTATTCAACATATCACATTGTGCGAAAACAAGGACCCTGTTCTGGGTTCTCTAACTTCTTAGCTCATACTAGTTGTTGAATACCTCTTAATCTATGTTATATTCTCTATTCTTCTATTCATACTTGTACAATCTCTAAATCTGTATCGCTGTTTTTCACTGAATAGTCTTGGGATTATATGATTGCAAGAATATGTCTCTGACATTTCTGTAGGCTTCTATTTTTTATATCACAATCATTCCACACCCTGCTTTGCCTCTGTCTTGTATGGTGCTCAGAAAATCTGATAAATGAGATTTGTTGGCTACAAATGATGCAAATCTGGATTTATGGTGCAGTACTTTGGGCAAAATATGTACGGTGCTTTTATGTTTTTCTGTTCAAACTCATATATGTAATGAAGACTTGTGATAAGAAAACACCTCAATTGAGGTCACTGATGTGAGATTAATGTAATTAAAAGTCAAAGTGCATGATCAAGTGCATGGCTCTCTGTCATTACCGATCCACCTCTGAGGAATGCCATGCAGTTACAGTATATAGTCCTCAGATTCATCAAAATAAGAAAGGAGTTGAAAAAGCCTCTGTAATCACCTGTGGGGACCTTTGGACGTCGGTAGGTTTTACATGCAATCTTGGTGACTGTGTTGAAACTAATAACTCTAATAACTGCTGAATCTGCACAGTGCCAGTTATTCTTTCAATTGCTCTCTTAACCTGTGAAACTGAGGTTTCTCTTTTGCATCACAACAGGTAAGTGATTTGCAGGATTGCTCTGGAGAGAAATCAGTCTGATAGTTCCAAGAGGGATTTTGCAAAAATACAGTTATGTAATGTGTTTTCTTAGAAGAACACTAGAAGCAGCTAAGCTCAGGCCGCTATCATATCTAGCCTATTGTTTGTGGTCATAAAAGCATTCAACAGGTCAGTAGATAGGAGGACATCCACTGCTGTTAAACATTAACATTTTATGAGCAGGATGATAATTTTTTTTCAGGGTTAGGGTGAATGGAGCAAACTTGATTGCAATTGATTTAAAGTATGTTGATTACAGCAAAGACAGCAGTACAGTTTTTCCGAGCACATAGACTTTATATTGTGATGACGTCAAAATATTTTTAAATCGCTTTTCTGGGCTCGAGGAAAGTTATACAAATGTAAAACCTCTATATATAAAAAATTGATAATAGAAAGAGTCGTAATTGACCTTGTTTGCAGTTCTAGGTTTGCTGTCAACAGTTTGACAGACTTTTATGATGCTCTGTGGGGGAAAGGCTTTCTGAGCTGAGCTGAAGGGAAGCCAGGCTGAGCAGCTCAGCTGTATCCAGATCTATAATGCATGAATAAGTCTGATATGTTTTGTTAAAACAAACTGGGCGAGACACCTGAGGAATCCAGACTGAAGAAGGCAACAGGTCTGCTGTGGATAGAGAGAAAAATTGCATCTTTGTGCTGACCAACTTTATCTTTAAAGTCCTTTAAATCACCGTGATTTATGTACTTCTTTTAACCAAATAAATCTAATGTTGTCCTTCACGGGACAGTGAACACTATGACTCGTCGTGTTAAAAATCACCATTTTTAGTGAATACACTGGCTATTTTGTTCAATAGCTTCCAGGTCTTCATTTGAGCCATTGACTCAAAATCAATGCCGAAATGTCTTGTTATACTGGTGTAACCCTCTTTTCTTGTCTGGTAGCGTACTCCAGTCTCTCATGGCTGTGGATAAATAGCGGGCTACACTTCTCATTCTCAGTCTTCTTTTAATGATCACCAAAACGGCAGAACAGTACAACTCATCTCTGACCTCAATGTAGTGGAATTTCTTTTTTTCATGCATATTTTAAAGAAAAGTCACCATTTTTCATGAAAACTTTGGCCGAATTTTTCAATAGCTTCCAGGTCTTTGGACCGATTGACTCAAAATTTCTCCCAAATGTGGTCCTATACTGGCTGAACGAGACACAGCAGTTCCTATTGGATTCCGGTGGAATTTGTATTTTTGGTGAATATTTTTTAAAAAGTCGCCATTTTTCATGAAAATGTCGGACGATTTTTTCAATAGCTTCCAGGTCGTTGGACCGATTGACTCGAAATTTCTCCCAAATGTGGTCCTATACTGGCTGAACGAGACACAGCAATTCCCATTGGATTCCGTTGGAATTTGTATTTTTGGTGAATATTTTTTTAAAAAGTCGCCATTTTTCATGAAAACATAGGCCAATTTTTTCAATAGCTTCCAGGTGTTTGGACCGATTGACTCGAAATTTCTCCCAAATGTGGTCCTATACTGGCTGAACGAGACACAGCAGTTCCTATTGGATTCCGGTGAAATTTGTATTTTTGGTGAATATTTTTTAAAAAGTCACTATTTTTCATGAAAACGTCGGCCGATTTTTTCAATAGCTTCCAGGTGTTTGGACCGATTGACTCGAAATTTCTCCCAAATGTGGTCCTATACTGGCTGAACGAGACACAGCAGTTCCCATTCGATTCTGGTGGAATTTGTATTTTTGGTGAATATTTTAAAGAAAAGTCGCCATTTTTCATGAAAACGTCTGCGATTTTTTCAATAGCTTCCAGGTCTTTGGACTGATTGACTCAAAATTTCTCCCAAATGTGGTCCTACACTGGCTGAACGAGACAAAGCAGTTCCTATTGGATTCCGGTGGAATTTGTATTTTTGGTGAATATTTTTTAAAAAGTCGCCATTTTTCATGAAAACATAGGCCAATTTTTTCAATAGCTTCCAGGTCTTTGGACCGATTGACTCGAAATTTCTCCCAAATGTGGTCCTATACTGGCTGAACGAGACACAGCAGTTCCCATTGGATTCCGGTGGAATTTGTATTTTTGGTGAATATTTTAAAGAAAAGTCGCAATTTTTCATGAAAACGTCTGCGATTTTTTGAATAGCTTCCAGGTCTTTGGACCGATTGACTCATAATTTCTCCCAAATGTGGTCCTATACTGGCTGAACGAGACACAGCAGTTCCTATTGGATTCCGGTGGAATTTGTATTTTTGGTGAATATTTTTTAAAAAGTCGCCATTTTTCATGAAAATGTCGGACGATTTTTTCAATAGCTTCCAGGTCTTTGGACCGATTGACTCGAAATTTCTCCCAAATGTGGTCCTATACTGGCTGAACGAGACACAGCAGTTCCCATTGGATTCCGGTGGAATTTGTATTTTTGGTGAATATTTTAAAGAAAAGTCGCAATTTTTCATGAAAACGTCTGCGATTTTTTGAATAGCTTCCAGGTCTTTGGACCGATTGACTCATAATTTCTCCCAAATGTGGTCCTATACTGGCTGAACGAGACACAGCAGTTCCTATTGGATTCCGGTGGAATTTGTATTTTTGGTGAATATTTTTTAAAAAGTCGCCATTTTTCATGAAAATGTCGGACGATTTTTTCAATAGCTTCCAGGTCGTTGGACCGATTGACTCGAAATCGCTCCCAAATGTGGTCCTATACTGGCTGAACGAGACACAGCAGTCCCCATCGGATTCCGGTGGAATTTGTATTTTTGGTGAATATTTTAAAGAAAAAAGTGGCCATTTTTCATGAAAACCTCGGAACCATTTTTTCAATAGCTTCCAGGTCTTTGGACCGATTGACTCGAAATCGCTCCCAAATGTGCTCCTATACTGGCTGAACGAGACACAGCAGTCCCCATCGGATTCCGGTGAAATTTGTATTTTTGGTGAATATTTTAGTGAAAAGAGACAATGTTTCATGAGACTGCCTTAAGGCTGGCATTAGGGTTAGGGTTAGGGTTAGGGTTATGGAGCTAGGGTTAGGGTTACGGTCGTCTTTTGACCGATTGACTCGAAATTCGTCACGAATGTGGTCCTCTACTTGCTGAATGAGACACAGCAGTCCCCATCGGATTCCGGTGAAATTTGTATTTTTGGTGAATATTTTAAAGAAAAAAGTGGCCCATTTTTTCAATAGCTTCCAGGTCTTTGGACCGATTGACTCGAAATCGCTCCCAAATGTGCTCCTATACTGGCTGAACGAGACACAGCAGTCCCCATCGGATTCCGGTGAAATTTGTATTTTTGGTGAATATTTTAAAGAAAAAAGTGGCCCATTTTTTCAATAGCTTCCAGGTCTTTGGACCGATTGACTCGAAATCGCTCCCAAATGTGCTCCTATACTGGCTGAACGAGACACAGCAGTCCCCATCGGATTCCGGTGAAATTTGTATTTTTGGTGAATATTTTAGTGAAAAGAGACAATGTTTCATGAGACTGCCTTAAGGCTGGCATTAGGGTTAGGGTTAGGGTTAGGGTTATGGAGCTAGGGTTAGGGTTACGGTCGTCTTTTGACCGATTGACTCGAAATTCGTCACGAATGTGGTCCTCTACTTGCTGAATGAGACACAGCAGTCCCCATCGGATTCCGGTGAAATTTGTATTTTTGGTGAATATTTTAAAGAAAAAAGTGGCCCATTTTTTCAATAGCTTCCAGGTCTTTGGACCGATTGACTCGAAATCGCTCCCAAATGTGCTCCTATACTGGCTGAACGAGACACAGCAGTCCCCATCGGATTCCGGTGAAATTTGTATTTTTGGTGAATATTTTAGTGAAAAGAGACAATGTTTCATGAGACTGCCTTAAGGCTGGCATTAGGGTTAGGGTTAGGGTTAGGGTTATGGAGCTAGGGTTAGGGTTACGGTCGTCTTTTGACCGATTGACTCGAAATTCGTCACGAATGTGGTCCTCTACTTGCTGAATGAGACACAGCAGTCCCCATCGGATTCCGGTGAAATTTGTATTTTTGGTGAATATTTTAAAGAAAAAAGTGGCCCATTTTTTCAATAGCTTCCAGGTCTTTGGACCGATTGACTCGAAATCGCTCCCAAATGTGCTCCTATACTGGCTGAACGAGACACAGCAGTCCCCATCGGATTCCGGTGAAATTTGTATTTTTGGTGAATATTTTAAAGAAAAAAGTGGCCCATTTTTTCAATAGCTTCCAGGTCTTTGGACCGATTGACTCGAAATCGCTCCCAAATGTGCTCCTATACTGGCTGAACGAGACACAGCAGTCCCCATCGGATTCCGGTGAAATTTGGATTTTTGGTGAATATTTTAGTGAAAAGAGACAATGTTTCATGAGACTGCCTTAAGGCTGGCATTAGGGTTAGGGTTAGGGTTAGGGTTATGGAGCTAGGGTTAGGGTTACGGTCGTCTTTTGACCGATTGACTCGAAATTCGTCACGAATGTGGTCCTCTACTTGCTGAATGAGACACAGCAGTCCCCATCGGATTCCGGTGAAATTTGTATTTTTGGTGAATATTTTAAAGAAAAAAGTGGCCCATTTTTTCAATAGCTTCCAGGTCTTTGGACCGATTGACTCGAAATCGCTCCCAAATGTGCTCCTATACTGGCTGAACGAGACACAGCAGTCCCCATCGGATTCCGGTGAAATTTGTATTTTTGGTGAATATTTTAGTGAAAAGAGACAATGTTTCATGAGACTGCCTTAAGGCTGGCATTAGGGTTAGGGTTAGGGTTAGGGTTATGGAGCTAGGGTTAGGGTTACGGTCGTCTTTTGACCGATTGACTCGAAATTCGTCACGAATGTGGTCCTCTACTTGCTGAATGAGACACAGCAGTCCCCATCGGATTCCGGTGAAATTTGTATTTTTGGTGAATATCTTAAAGAAAAAAGTGGCCCATTTTTTCAATAGCTTCCACGTCTTTGGACCGATTGACTCGAAATCGCTCCCAAATGTGCTCCTATACTGGCTGAACGAGACACAGCAGTCCCCATCGGATTCCGGTGAAATTTGTATTTTTGGTGAATATTTTAAAGAAAAAAGTGGCCCATTTTTTCAATAGCTTCCAGGTCTTTGGACCGATTGACTCGAAATCGCTCCCAAATGTGCTCCTATACTGGCTGAACGAGACACAGCAGTCCCCATCGGATTCCGGTGAAATTTGTATTTTTGGTGAATATTTTAGTGAAAAGAGACAATGTTTCATGAGACTGCCTTAAGGCTGGCATTAGGGTTAGGGTTAGGGTTAGGGTTATGGAGCTAGGGTTAGGGTTACGGTCGTCTTTTGACCGATTGACTCGAAATTCGTCACGAATGTGGTCCTCTACTTGCTGAATGAGACACAGCAGTCCCCATCGGATTCCGGTGAAATTTGTATTTTTGGTGAATATTTTAAAGAAAAAAGTGGCCCATTTTTTCAATAGCTTCCAGGTCTTTGGACCGATTGACTCGAAATCGCTCCCAAATGTGCTCCTATACTGGCTGAACGAGACACAGCAGTCCCCATCGGATTCCGGTGAAATTTGTATTTTTGGTGAATATTTTAAAGAAAAAAGTGGCCCATTTTTTCAATAGCTTCCAGGTCTTTGGACCGATTGACTCGAAATCGCTCCCAAATGTGCTCCTATACTGGCTGAACGAGACACAGCAGTCCCCATCGGATTCCGGTGAAATTTGGATTTTTGGTGAATATTTTAGTGAAAAGAGACAATGTTTCATGAGACTGCCTTAAGGCTGGCATTAGGGTTAGGGTTAGGGTTAGGGTTATGGAGCTAGGGTTAGGGTTACGGTCGTCTTTTGACCGATTGACTCGAAATTCGTCACGAATGTGGTCCTCTACTTGCTGAATGAGACACAGCAGTCCCCATCGGATTCTGGTGAAATTTGTATTTTTGGTGAATATTTTAAAGAAAAAAGTGGCCCATTTTTTCAATAGCTTCCAGGTCTTTGGACCGGTTGACTCGAAATCGCTCCCAAATGTGCTCCTATACTGGCTGAACGAGACACAGCAGTCCCCATCGGATTCCGGTGAAATTTGTATTTTTGGTGAATATTTTAGTGAAAAGAGACAATGTTTCATGAGACTGCCTTAAGGCTGGCATTAGGGTTAGGGTTAGGGTTAGGGTTATGGAGCTAGGGTTAGGGTTACGGTCGTCTTTTGACCGATTGACTCGAAATTCGTCACGAATGTGGTCCTCTACTTGCTGAATGAGACACAGCAGTCCCCATCGGATTCCGGTGAAATTTGTATTTTTGGTGAATATTTTAAAGAAAAAAGTGGCCCATTTTTTCAATAGCTTCCAGGTCTTTGGACCGATTGACTCGAAATCGCTGCCAAATGTGCTCCTATACTGGCTGAACGAGACACAGCAGTCCCCATCGGATTCCGGTGAAATTTGGATTTTTGGTGAATATTTTAGTGAAAAGAGACAATGTTTCATGAGACTGCCTTAAGGCTGGCATTAGGGTTAGGGTTAGGGTTAGGGTTATGGAGCTAGGGTTAGGGTTACGGTCGTCTTTTGACCGATTGACTCGAAATTCGTCACGAATGTGGTCCTCTACTTGCTGAATGAGACACAGCAGTCCCCATCGGATTCCGGTGAAATTTGTATTTTTGGTGAATATTTTAAAGAAAAAAGTGGCCCATTTTTTCAATAGCTTCCAGGTCTTTGGACCGATTGACTCGAAATCGCTCCCAAATGTGCTCCTATACTGGCTGAACGAGACACAGCAGTCCCCATCGGATTCCGGTGAAATTTGTATTTTTGGTGAATATTTTAGTGAAAAGAGACAATGTTTCATGAGACTGCCTTAAGGCTGGCATTAGGGTTAGGGTTAGGGTTAGGGTTATGGAGCTAGGGTTAGGGTTACGGTCGTCTTTTGACCGATTGACTCGAAATTCGTCACGAATGTGGTCCTCTACTTGCTGAATGAGACACAGCAGTCCCCATCGGATTCCGGTGAAATTTGTATTTTTGGTGAATATCTTAAAGAAAAAAGTGGCCCATTTTTTCAATAGCTTCCACGTCTTTGGACCGATTGACTCGAAATCGCTCCCAAATGTGCTCCTATACTGGCTGAACGAGACACAGCAGTCCCCATCGGATTCCGGTGAAATTTGTATTTTTGGTGAATATTTTAAAGAAAAAAGTGGCCCATTTTTTCAATAGCTTCCAGGTCTTTGGACCGATTGACTCGAAATCGCTCCCAAATGTGCTCCTATACTGGCTGAACGAGACACAGCAGTCCCCATCGGATTCCGGTGAAATTTGTATTTTTGGTGAATATTTTAGTGAAAAGAGACAATGTTTCATGAGACTGCCTTAAGGCTGGCATTAGGGTTAGGGTTAGGGTTAGGGTTATGGAGCTAGGGTTAGGGTTACGGTCGTCTTTTGACCGATTGACTCGAAATTCGTCACGAATGTGGTCCTCTACTTGCTGAATGAGACACAGCAGTCCCCATCGGATTCCGGTGAAATTTGTATTTTTGGTGAATATTTTAAAGAAAAAAGTGGCCCATTTTTTCAATAGCTTCCAGGTCTTTGGACCGATTGACTCGAAATCGCTCCCAAATGTGCTCCTATACTGGCTGAACGAGACACAGCAGTCCCCATCGGATTCCGGTGAAATTTGTATTTTTGGTGAATATTTTAAAGAAAAAAGTGGCCCATTTTTTCAATAGCTTCCAGGTCTTTGGACCGATTGACTCGAAATCGCTCCCAAATGTGCTCCTATACTGGCTGAACGAGACACAGCAGTCCCCATCGGATTCCGGTGAAATTTGTATTTTTGGTGAATATTTTAGTGAAAAGAGACAATGTTTCATGAGACTGCCTTAAGGCTGGCATTAGGGTTAGGGTTAGGGTTAGGGTTATGGAGCTAGGGTTAGGGTTACGGTCGTCTTTTGACCGATTGACTCGAAATTCGTCACGAATGTGGTCCTCTACTTGCTGAATGAGACACAGCAGTCCCCATCGGATTCTGGTGAAATTTGTATTTTTGGTGAATATTTTAAAGAAAAAAGTGGCCCATTTTTTCAATAGCTTCCAGGTCTTTGGACCGGTTGACTCGAAATCGCTCCCAAATGTGCTCCTATACTGGCTGAACGAGACACAGCAGTCCCCATCGGATTCCGGTGAAATTTGTATTTTTGGTGAATATTTTAGTGAAAAGAGACAATGTTTCATGAGACTGCCTTAAGGCTGGCATTAGGGTTAGGGTTAGGGTTAGGGTTATGGAGCTAGGGTTAGGGTTACGGTCGTCTTTTGACCGATTGACTCGAAATTCGTCACGAATGTGGTCCTCTACTTGCTGAATGAGACACAGCAGTCCCCATCGGATTCCGGTGAAATTTGTATTTTTGGTGAATATTTTAAAGAAAAAAGTGGCCCATTTTTTCAATAGCTTCCAGGTCTTTGGACCGATTGACTCGAAATCGCTGCCAAATGTGCTCCTATACTGGCTGAACGAGACACAGCAGTCCCCATCGGATTCCGGTGAAATTTGGATTTTTGGTGAATATTTTAGTGAAAAGAGACAATGTTTCATGAGACTGCCTTAAGGCTGGCATTAGGGTTAGGGTTAGGGTTAGGGTTATGGAGCTAGGGTTAGGGTTACGGTCGTCTTTTGACCGATTGACTCGAAATTCGTCACGAATGTGGTCCTCTACTTGCTGAATGAGACACAGCAGTCCCCATCGGATTCCGGTGAAATTTGTATTTTTGGTGAATATTTTAAAGAAAAAAGTGGCCCATTTTTTCAATAGCTTCCAGGTCTTTGGACCGATTGACTCGAAATCGCTCCCAAATGTGCTCCTATACTGGCTGAACGAGACACAGCAGTCCCCATCGGATTCCGGTGAAATTTGTATTTTTGGTGAATATTTTAAAGAAAAAAGTGGCCCATTTTTTCAATAGCTTCCAGGTCTTTGGACCGATTGACTCGAAATCGCTCCCAAATGTGCTCCTATACTGGCTGAACGAGACACAGCAGTCCCCATCGGATTCCGGTGAAATTTGTAAATTTGGTGAATATTTTAAAGAAAAAAGTGGCCCATTTTTTCAATAGCTTCCAGGTCTTTGGACCGATTGACTCGAAATTCGTCACGAATGTGGTCCTCTACTTGCTGAATGAGACACAGCAGTCCCCATCGGATTCCGGTGAAATTTGTATTTTTGGTGAATATTTTAAAGAAAAAAGTGGCCCATTTTTTCAATAGCTTCCAGGTCTTTGGACCGATTGACTCGAAATCGCTCCCAAATGTGCTCCTATACTGGCTGAACGAGACACAGCAGTCCCCATCGGATTCCGGTGAAATTTGGATTTTTGGTGAATATTTTAGTGAAAAGAGACAATGTTTCATGAGACTGCCTTAAGGCTGGCATTAGGGTTAGGGTTAGGGTTAGGGTTATGGAGCTAGGGTTAGGGTTACGGTCGTCTTTTGACCGATTGACTCGAAATTCGTCACGAATGTGGTCCTCTACTTGCTGAATGAGACACAGCAGTCCCCATCGGATTCCGGTGAAATTTGTATTTTTGGTGAATATTTTAAAGAAAAAAGTGGCCCATTTTTTCAATAGCTTCCAGGTCTTTGGACCGATTGACTCGAAATCGCTCCCAAATGTGCTCCTATACTGGCTGAACGAGACACAGCAGTCCCCATCGGATTCCGGTGAAATTTGGATTTTTGGTGAATATTTTAAAGAAAAAAGTGGCCCATTTTTTCAATAGCTTCCAGGTCTTTGGACCGATTGACTCGAAATCGCTCCCAAATGTGCTCCTATACTGGCTGAACGAGACACAGCAGTCCCCATCGGATTCCGGTGAAATTTGTATTTTTGGTGAATATTTTAGTGAAAAGAGACAATGTTTCATGAGACTGCCTTAAGGCTGGCATTAGGGTTAGGGTTATGGAGCTAGGGTTAGGGTTACGGTCGTCTTTTGACCGATTGACTCGAAATTCGTCACGAATGTGGTCCTCTACTTGCTGAATGAGACACAGCAGTCCCCATCGGATTCCGGTGAAATTTGTATTTTTGGTGAATATCTTAAAGAAAAAAGTGGCCCATTTTTTCAATAGCTTCCACGTCTTTGGACCGATTGACTCGAAATCGCTCCCAAATGTGCTCCTATACTGGCTGAACGAGACACAGCAGTCCCCATCGGATTCCGGTGAAATTTGTATTTTTGGTGAATATTTTAAAGAAAAAAGTGGCCCATTTTTTCAATAGCTTCCAGGTCTTTGGACCGATTGACTCGAAATCGCTCCCAAATGTGCTCCTATACTGGCTGAACGAGACACAGCAGTCCCCATCGGATTCCGGTGAAATTTGTATTTTTGGTGAATATTTTAGTGAAAAGAGACAATGTTTCATGAGACTGCCTTAAGGCTGGCATTAGGGTTAGGGTTAGGGTTAGGGTTATGGAGCTAGGGTTAGGGTTACGGTCGTCTTTTGACCGATTGACTCGAAATTCGTCACGAATGTGGTCCTCTACTTGCTGAATGAGACACAGCAGTCCCCATCGGATTCCGGTGAAATTTGTATTTTTGGTGAATATTTTAAAGAAAAAAGTGGCCCATTTTTTCAATAGCTTCCAGGTCTTTGGACCGATTGACTCGAAATCGCTCCCAAATGTGCTCCTATACTGGCTGAACGAGACACAGCAGTCCCCATCGGATTCCGGTGAAATTTGTATTTTTGGTGAATATTTTAAAGAAAAAAGTGGCCCATTTTTTCAATAGCTTCCAGGTCTTTGGACCGATTGACTCGAAATCGCTCCCAAATGTGCTCCTATACTGGCTGAACGAGACACAGCAGTCCCCATCGGATTCCGGTGAAATTTGGATTTTTGGTGAATATTTTAGTGAAAAGAGACAATGTTTCATGAGACTGCCTTAAGGCTGGCATTAGGGTTAGGGTTAGGGTTAGGGTTATGGAGCTAGGGTTAGGGTTACGGTCGTCTTTTGACCGATTGACTCGAAATTCGTCACGAATGTGGTCCTCTACTTGCTGAATGAGACACAGCAGTCCCCATCGGATTCCGGTGAAATTTGTATTTTTGGTGAATATTTTAAAGAAAAAAGTGGCCCATTTTTTCAATAGCTTCCAGGTCTTTGGACCGATTGACTCGAAATCGCTCCCAAATGTGCTCCTATACTGGCTGAACGAGACACAGCAGTCCCCATCGGATTCCGGTGAAATTTGTATTTTTGGTGAATATTTTAGTGAAAAGAGACAATGTTTCATGAGACTGCCTTAAGGCTGGCATTAGGGTTAGGGTTAGGGTTAGGGTTATGGAGCTAGGGTTAGGGTTACGGTCGTCTTTTGACCGATTGACTCGAAATTCGTCACGAATGTGGTCCTCTACTTGCTGAATGAGACACAGCAGTCCCCATCGGATTCCGGTGAAATTTGTATTTTTGGTGAATATCTTAAAGAAAAAAGTGGCCCATTTTTTCAATAGCTTCCACGTCTTTGGACCGATTGACTCGAAATCGCTCCCAAATGTGCTCCTATACTGGCTGAACGAGACACAGCAGTCCCCATCGGATTCCGGTGAAATTTGTATTTTTGGTGAATATTTTAAAGAAAAAAGTGGCCCATTTTTTCAATAGCTTCCAGGTCTTTGGACCGATTGACTCGAAATCGCTCCCAAATGTGCTCCTATACTGGCTGAACGAGACACAGCAGTCCCCATCGGATTCCGGTGAAATTTGTATTTTTGGTGAATATTTTAGTGAAAAGAGACAATGTTTCATGAGACTGCCTTAAGGCTGGCATTAGGGTTAGGGTTAGGGTTAGGGTTATGGAGCTAGGGTTAGGGTTACGGTCGTCTTTTGACCGATTGACTCGAAATTCGTCACGAATGTGGTCCTCTACTTGCTGAATGAGACACAGCAGTCCCCATCGGATTCCGGTGAAATTTGTATTTTTGGTGAATATTTTAAAGAAAAAAGTGGCCCATTTTTTCAATAGCTTCCAGGTCTTTGGACCGATTGACTCGAAATCGCTCCCAAATGTGCTCCTATACTGGCTGAACGAGACACAGCAGTCCCCATCGGATTCCGGTGAAATTTGTATTTTTGGTGAATATTTTAAAGAAAAAAGTGGCCCATTTTTTCAATAGCTTCCAGGTCTTTGGACCGATTGACTCGAAATCGCTCCCAAATGTGCTCCTATACTGGCTGAACGAGACACAGCAGTCCCCATCGGATTCCGGTGAAATTTGGATTTTTGGTGAATATTTTAGTGAAAAGAGACAATGTTTCATGAGACTGCCTTAAGGCTGGCATTAGGGTTAGGGTTAGGGTTAGGGTTATGGAGCTAGGGTTAGGGTTACGGTCGTCTTTTGACCGATTGACTCGAAATTCGTCACGAATGTGGTCCTCTACTTGCTGAATGAGACACAGCAGTCCCCATCGGATTCCGGTGAAATTTGTATTTTTGGTGAATATTTTAAAGAAAAAAGTGGCCCATTTTTTCAATAGCTTCCAGGTCTTTGGACCGATTGACTCGAAATCGCTCCCAAATGTGCTCCTATACTGGCTGAACGAGACACAGCAGTCCCCATCGGATTCCGGTGAAATTTGTATTTTTGGTGAATATTTTAGTGAAAAGAGACAATGTTTCATGAGACTGCCTTAAGGCTGGCATTAGGGTTAGGGTTAGGGTTAGGGTTATGGAGCTAGGGTTAGGGTTACGGTCGTCTTTTGACCGATTGACTCGAAATTCGTCACGAATGTGGTCCTCTACTTGCTGAATGAGACACAGCAGTCCCCATCGGATTCCGGTGAAATTTGTATTTTTGGTGAATATTTTAGTGAAAAGAGACAATGTTTCATGAGACTGCCTTAAGGCTGGCATTAGGGTTAGGGTTAGGGTTAGGGTTATGGAGCTAGGGTTAGGGTTACGGTCGTCTTTTGACCGATTGACTCGAAATTCGTCACGAATGTGGTCCTCTACTTGCTGAATGAGACACAGCAGTCCCCATCGGATTCCGGTGAAATTTGTATTTTTGGTGAATATTTTAAAGAAAAAAGTGGCCCATTTTTTCAATAGCTTCCAGGTCTTTGGACCGATTGACTCGAAATCGCTCCCAAATGTGCTCCTATACTGGCTGAACGAGACACAGCAGTCCCCATCGGATTCCGGTGAAATTTGTATTTTTGGTGAATATTTTAAAGAAAAAAGTGGCCCATTTTTTCAATAGCTTCCAGGTCTTTGGACCGATTGACTCGAAATCGCTCCCAAATGTGCTCCTATACTGGCTGAACGAGACACAGCAGTCCCCATCGGATTCCGGTGAAATTTGTATTTTTGGTGAATATTTTAGTGAAAAGAGACAATGTTTCATGAGACTGCCTTAAGGCTGGCATTAGGGTTAGGGTTAGGGTTAGGGTTATGGAGCTAGGGTTAGGGTTACGGTCGTCTTTTGACCGATTGACTCGAAATTCGTCACGAATGTGGTCCTCTACTTGCTGAATGAGACACAGCAGTCCCCATCGGATTCCGGTGAAATTTGTATTTTTGGTGAATATTTTAAAGAAAAAAGTGGCCCATTTTTTCAATAGCTTCCAGGTCTTTGGACCGATTGACTCGAAATCGCTCCCAAATGTGCTCCTATACTGGCTGAACGAGACACAGCAGTCCCCATCGGATTCCGGTGAAATTTGTATTTTTGGTGAATATTTTAGTGAAAAGAGACAATGTTTCATGAGACTGCCTTAAGGCTGGCATTAGGGTTAGGGTTAGGGTTAGGGTTATGGAGCTAGGGTTAGGGTTACGGTCGTCTTTTGACCGATTGACTCGAAATTCGTCACGAATGTGGTCCTCTACTTGCTGAATGAGACACAGCAGTCCCCATCGGATTCCGGTGAAATTTGTATTTTTGGTGAATATTTTAAAGAAAAAAGTGGCCCATTTTTTCAATAGCTTCCAGGTCTTTGGACCGATTGACTCGAAATCGCTCCCAAATGTGCTCCTATACTGGCTGAACGAGACACAGCAGTCCCCATCGGATTCCGGTGAAATTTGTATTTTTGGTGAATATTTTAAAGAAAAAAGTGGCCCATTTTTTCAATAGCTTCCAGGTCTTTGGACCGATTGACTCGAAATCGCTCCCAAATGTGCTCCTATACTGGCTGAACGAGACACAGCAGTCCCCATCGGATTCCGGTGAAATTTGTATTTTTGGTGAATATTTTAGTGAAAAGAGACAATGTTTCATGAGACTGCCTTAAGGCTGGCATTAGGGTTAGGGTTAGGGTTAGGGTTATGGAGCTAGGGTTAGGGTTACGGTCGTCTTTTGACCGATTGACTCGAAATTCGTCACGAATGTGGTCCTCTACTTGCTGAATGAGACACAGCAGTCCCCATCGGATTCCGGTGAAATTTGTATTTTTGGTGAATATTTTAAAGAAAAAAGTGGCCCATTTTTTCAATAGCTTCCAGGTCTTTGGACCGATTGACTCGAAATCGCTCCCAAATGTGCTCCTATACTGGCTGAACGAGACACAGCAGTCCCCATCGGATTCCGGTGAAATTTGTATTTTTGGTGAATATTTTAAAGAAAAAAGTGGCCCATTTTTTCAATAGCTTCCAGGTCTTTGGACCGATTGACTCGAAATCGCTCCCAAATGTGCTCCTATACTGGCTGAACGAGACACAGCAGTCCCCATCGGATTCCGGTGAAATTTGGATTTTTGGTGAATATTTTAGTGAAAAGAGACAATGTTTCATGAGACTGCCTTAAGGCTGGCATTAGGGTTAGGGTTAGGGTTAGGGTTATGGAGCTAGGGTTAGGGTTACGGTCGTCTTTTGACCGATTGACTCGAAATTCGTCACGAATGTGGTCCTCTACTTGCTGAATGAGACACAGCAGTCCCCATCGGATTCCGGTGAAATTTGTATTTTTGGTGAATATTTTAAAGAAAAAAGTGGCCCATTTTTTCAATAGCTTCCAGGTCTTTGGACCGATTGACTCGAAATCGCTCCCAAATGTGCTCCTATACTGGCTGAACGAGACACAGCAGTCCCCATCGGATTCCGGTGAAATTTGTATTTTTGGTGAATATTTTAGTGAAAAGAGACAATGTTTCATGAGACTGCCTTAAGGCTGGCATTAGGGTTAGGGTTAGGGTTAGGGTTATGGAGCTAGGGTTAGGGTTACGGTCGTCTTTTGACCGATTGACTCGAAATTCGTCACGAATGTGGTCCTCTACTTGCTGAATGAGACACAGCAGTCCCCATCGGATTCCGGTGAAATTTGTATTTTTGGTGAATATTTTAAAGAAAAAAGTGGCCCATTTTTTCAATAGCTTCCAGGTCTTTGGACCGATTGACTCGAAATCGCTCCCAAATGTGCTCCTATACTGGCTGAACGAGACACAGCAGTCCCCATCGGATTCCGGTGAAATTTGTATTTTTGGTGAATATTTTAAAGAAAAAAGTGGCCCATTTTTTCAATAGCTTCCAGGTCTTTGGACCGATTGACTCGAAATCGCTCCCAAATGTGCTCCTATACTGGCTGAACGAGACACAGCAGTCCCCATCGGATTCCGGTGAAATTTGGATTTTTGGTGAATATTTTAGTGAAAAGAGACAATGTTTCATGAGACTGCCTTAAGGCTGGCATTAGGGTTAGGGTTAGGGTTAGGGTTATGGAGCTAGGGTTAGGGTTACGGTCGTCTTTTGACCGATTGACTCGAAATTCGTCATGAATGTGGTCCTCTACTTGCTGAATGAGACACAGCAGTCCCCATCGAATTCCGGTGAAATTTGTATTTTTGGTGAATATTTTAAAGAAAAAAGTGGCCCATTTTTTCAATAGCTTCCAGGTCTTTGGACCGATTGACTCGAAATCGCTCCCAAATGTGCTCCTATACTGGCTGAACGAGACACAGCAGTCCCCATCGGATTCTGGTGAAATTTGTATTTTTGGTGAATATTTTAAAGAAAAAAGTGGCCCATTTTTTCAATAGCTTCCAGGTCTTTGGACCGATTGACTCGAAATCGCTCCCAAATGTGCTCCTATACTGGCTGAACGAGACACAGCAGTCCCCATCGGATTCCGGTGAAATTTGGATTTTTGGTGAATATTTTAGTGAAAAGAGACAATGTTTCATGAGACTGCCTTAAGGCTGGCATTAGGGTTAGGGTTAGGGTTAGGGTTATGGAGCTAGGGTTAGGGTTACGGTCGTCTTTTGACCGATTGACTCGAAATTCGTCACGAATGTGGTCCTCTACTTGCTGAATGAGACACAGCAGTCCCCATCGGATTCCGGTGAAATTTGTATTTTTGGTGAATATTTTAAAGAAAAAAGTGGCCCATTTTTTCAATAGCTTCCAGGTCTTTGGACCGATTGACTCGAAATCGCTCCCAAATGTGCTCCTATACTGGCTGAACGAGACACAGCAGTCCCCATCGGATTCCGGTGAAATTTGTATTTTTGGTGAATATTTTAAAGAAAAAAGTGGCCCATTTTTTCAATAGCTTCCAGGTCTTTGGACCGATTGACTCGAAATCGCTCCCAAATGTGCTCCTATACTGGCTGAACGAGACACAGCAGTCCCCATCGGATTCCGGTGAAATTTGTATTTTTGGTGAATATTTTAAAGAAAAAAGTGGCCCATTTTTTCAATAGCTTCCAGGTCTTTGGACCGATTGACTCGAAATCGCTCCCAAATGTGCTCCTATACTGGCTGAACGAGACACAGCAGTCCCCATCTGATTCCGGTGAAATTTGTATTTTTGGTGAATATTTTAGTGAAAAGAGACAATGTTTCATGAGACTGCCTTAAGGCTGGCATTAGGGTTAGGGTTAGGGTTAGGGTTATGGAGCTAGGGTTAGGGTTACGGTCGTCTTTTGACCGATTGACTCGAAATTCGTCACGAATGTGGTCCTCTACTTGCTGAATGAGACACAGCAGTCCCCATCGGATTCCGGTGAAATTTGTATTTTTGGTGAATATTTTAAAGAAAAAAGTGGCCCATTTTTTCAATAGCTTCCAGGTCTTTGGACCGATTGACTCGAAATCGCTCCCAAATGTGCTCCTATACTGGCTGAAATTTGTATTTTTGGTGAATATTTTAGTGAAAAGAGACAATGTTTCATGAGACTGCCTTAAGGCTGGCATTAGGGTTAGGGTTAGGGTTAGGGTTATGGAGCTAGGGTTAGGGTTACGGTCGTCTTTTGACCGATTGACTCGAAATTCGTCACGAATGTGGTCCTCTACTTGCTGAATGAGACACAGCAGTCCCCATCGGATTCCGGTGAAATTTGTATTTTTGGTGAATATTTTAAAGAAAAAAGTGGCCCATTTTTTCAATAGCTTCCAGGTCTTTGGACCGATTGACTCGAAATCGCTCCCAAATGTGCTCCTATACTGGCTGAACGAGACACAGCAGTCCCCATCGGATTCCGGTGAAATTTGGATTTTTGGTGAATATTTTAGTGAAAAGAGACAATGTTTCATGAGACTGCCTTAAGGCTGGCATTAGGGTTAGGGTTAGGGTTAGGGTTATGGAGCTAGGGTTAGGGTTACGGTCGTCTTTTGACCGATTGACTCGAAATTCGTCACGAATGTGGTCCTCTACTTGCTGAATGAGACACAGCAGTCCCCATCGGATTCTGGTGAAATTTGTATTTTTGGTGAATATTTTAAAGAAAAAAGTGGCCCATTTTTTCAATAGCTTCCAGGTCTTTGGACCGATTGACTCGAAATCGCTCCCAAATGTGCTCCTATACTGGCTGAACGAGACACAGCAGTCCCCATCGGATTCCGGTGAAATTTGTATTTTTGGTGAATATTTTAAAGAAAAAAGTGGCCCATTTTTTCAATAGCTTCCAGGTCTTTGGACCGATTGACTCGAAATCGCTCCCAAATGTGCTCCTATACTGGCTGAACGAGACACAGCAGTCCCCATCGGATTCCGGTGAAATTTGTATTTTTGGTGAATATTTTAGTGAAAAGAGACAATGTTTCATGAGACTGCCTTAAGGCTGGCATTAGGGTTAGGGTTAGGGTTAGGGTTATGGAGCTAGGGTTAGGGTTACGGTCGTCTTTTGACCGATTGACTCGAAATTCGTCACGAATGTGGTCCTCTACTTGCTGAATGAGACACAGCAGTCCCCATCGGATTCCGGTGAAATTTGTATTTTTGGTGAATATTTTAAAGAAAAAAGTGGCCCATTTTTTCAATAGCTTCCAGGTCTTTGGACCGATTGACTCGAAATCGCTCCCAAATGTGCTCCTATACTGGCTGAACGAGACACAGCAGTCCCCATCGGATTCCGGTGAAATTTGTATTTTTGGTGAATATTTTAAAGAAAAAAGTGGCCCATTTTTTCAATAGCTTCCAGGTCTTTGGACCGATTGACTCGAAATCGCTCCCAAATGTGCTCCTATACTGGCTGAACGAGACACAGCAGTCCCCATCGGATTCCGGTGAAATTTGTATTTTTGGTGAATATTTTAAAGAAAAAAGTGGCCCATTTTTTCAATAGCTTCCAGGTCTTTGGACCGATTGACTCGAAATCGCTCCCAAATGTGCTCCTATACTGGCTGAACGAGACACAGCAGTCCCCATCGGATTCCGGTGAAATTTGTATTTTTGGTGAATATTTTAGTGAAAAGAGACAATGTTTCATGAGACTGCCTTAAGGCTGGCATTAGGGTTAGGGTTAGGGTTAGGGTTATGGAGCTAGGGTTAGGGTTACGGTCGTCTTTTGACCGATTGACTCGAAATTCGTCACGAATGTGGTCCTCTACTTGCTGAATGAGACACAGCAGTCCCCATCGGATTCCGGTGAAATTTGTATTTTTGGTGAATATTTTAAAGAAAAAAGTGGCCCATTTTTTCAATAGCTTCCAGGTCTTTGGACCGATTGACTCGAAATCGCTCCCAAATGTGCTCCTATACTGGCTGAAATTTGTATTTTTGGTGAATATTTTAGTGAAAAGAGACAATGTTTCATGAGACTGCCTTAAGGCTGGCATTAGGGTTAGGGTTAGGGTTAGGGTTATGGAGCTAGGGTTAGGGTTACGGTCGTCTTTTGACCGATTGACTCGAAATTCGTCACGAATGTGGTCCTCTACTTGCTGAATGAGACACAGCAGTCCCCATCGGATTCCGGTGAAATTTGTATTTTTGGTGAATATTTTAAAGAAAAAAGTGGCCCATTTTTTCAATAGCTTCCAGGTCTTTGGACCGATTGACTCGAAATCGCTCCCAAATGTGCTCCTATACTGGCTGAACGAGACACAGCAGTCCCCATCGGATTCCGGTGAAATTTGTATTTTTGGTGAATATTTTAAAGAAAAAAGTGGCCCATTTTTTCAATAGCTTCCAGGTCTTTGGACCGATTGACTCGAAATCGCTCCCAAATGTGCTCCTATACTGGCTGAACGAGACACAGCAGTCCCCATCGGATTCCGGTGAAATTTGTATTTTTGGTGAATATTTTAAAGAAAAAAGTGGCCCATTTTTTCAATAGCTTCCAGGTCTTTGGACCGATTGACTCGAAATCGCTCCCAAATGTGCTCCTATACTGGCTGAACGAGACACAGCAGTCCCCATCGGATTCCGGTGAAATTTGTATTTTTGGTGAATATTTTAGTGAAAAGAGACAATGTTTCATGAGACTGCCTTAAGGCTGGCATTAGGGTTAGGGTTAGGGTTAGGGTTATGGAGCTAGGGTTAGGGTTACGGTCGTCTTTTGACCGATTGACTCGAAATTCGTCACGAATGTGGTCCTCTACTTGCTGAATGAGACACAGCAGTCCCCATCGGATTCCGGTGAAATTTGTATTTTTGGTGAATATTTTAAAGAAAAAAGTGGCCCATTTTTTCAATAGCTTCCAGGTCTTTGGACCGATTGACTCGAAATCGCTCCCAAATGTGCTCCTATACTGGCTGAACGAGACACAGCAGTCCCCATCGGATTCTGGTGAAATTTGTATTTTTGGTGAATATTTTAAAGAAAAAAGTGGCCCATTTTTTCAATAGCTTCCAGGTCTTTGGACCGATTGACTCGAAATCGCTCCCAAATGTGCTCCTATACTGGCTGAACGAGACACAGCAGTCCCCATCGGATTCCGGTGAAATTTGGATTTTTGGTGAATATTTTAGTGAAAAGAGACAATGTTTCATGAGACTGCCTTAAGGCTGGCATTAGGGTTAGGGTTAGGGTTAGGGTTATGGAGCTAGGGTTAGGGTTACAGTCGTCTTTTGACCGATTGACTCGAAATTCGTCACGAATGTGGTCCTCTACTTGCTGAATGAGACACAGCAGTCCCCATCGGATTCCGGTGAAATTTGTATTTTTGGTGAATATTTTAAAGAAAAAAGTGGCCCATTTTTTCAATAGCTTCCAGGTCTTTGGACCGATTGACTCGAAATCGCTCCCAAATGTGCTCCTATACTGGCTGAACGAGACACAGCAGTCCCCATCGGATTCTGGTGAAATTTGGATTTTTGGTGAATATTTTAGTGAAAAGAGACAATGTTTCATGAGACTGCCTTAAGGCTGGCATTAGGGTTAGGGTTAGGGTTAGGGTTATGGAGCTAGGGTTAGGGTTACGGTCATCTTTTGACCGATTGACTCGAAATTCGTCACGAATGTGGTCCTCTACTTGCTGAATGAGACACAGCAGTCCCCATCGGATTCCGGTGAAATTTGTATTTTTGGTGAATATTTTAAAGAAAAAAGTGGCCCATTTTTTCAATAGCTTCCAGGTCTTTGGACCGATTGACTCGAAATCGCTCCCAAATGTGCTCCTATACTGGCTGAACGAGACACAGCAGTCCCCATCGGATTCCGGTGAAATTTGTATTTTTGGTGAATATTTTAAAGAAAAAAGTGGCCCATTTTTTCAATAGCTTCCAGGTCTTTGGACCGATTGACTCGAAATCGCTCCCAAATGTGCTCCTATACTGGCTGAACGAGACACAGCAGTCCCCATCGGATTCCGGTGAAATTTGTATTTTTGGTGAATATTTTAGTGAAAAGAGACAATGTTTCATGAGACTGCCTTAAGGCTGGCATTAGGGTTAGGGTTAGGGTTAGGGTTATGGAGCTAGGGTTAGGGTTACGGTCGTCTTTTGACCGATTGACTCGAAATTCGTCACGAATGTGGTCCTCTACTTGCTGAATGAGACACAGCAGTCCCCATCGGATTCCGGTGAAATTTGTATTTTTGGTGAATATTTTAAAGAAAAAAGTGGCCCATTTTTTCAATAGCTTCCAGGTCTTTGGACCGATTGACTCGAAATCGCTCCCAAATGTGCTCCTATACTGGCTGAACGAGACACAGCAGTCCCCATCGGATTCCGGTGAAATTTGGATTTTTGGTGAATATTTTAAAGAAAAAAGTGGCCCATTTTTTCAATAGCTTCCAGGTCTTTGGACCGATTGACTCGAAATCGCTCCCAAATGTGCTCCTATACTGGCTGAACGAGACACAGCAGTCCCCATCGGATTCCGGTGAAATTTGTATTTTTGGTGAATATTTTAGTGAAAAGAGACAATGTTTCATGAGACTGCCTTAAGGCTGGCATTAGGGTTAGGGTTAGGGTTAGGGTTATGGAGCTAGGGTTAGGGTTACGGTCGTCTTTTGACCGATTGACTCGAAATTCGTCACGAATGTGGTCCTCTACTTGCTGAATGAGACACAGCAGTCCCCATCGGATTCCGGTGAAATTTGTATTTTTGGTGAATATTTTAAAGAAAAAAGTGGCCCATTTTTTCAATAGCTTCCAGGTCTTTGGACCGATTGACTCGAAATCGCTCCCAAATGTGCTCCTATACTGGCTGAACGAGACACAGCAGTCCCCATCGGATTCCGGTGAAATTTGTATTTTTGGTGAATATTTTAAAGAAAAAAGTGGCCCATTTTTTCAATAGCTTCCAGGTCTTTGGACCGATTGACTCGAAATCGCTCCCAAATGTGCTCCTATACTGGCTGAACGAGACACAGCAGTCCCCATCGGATTCCGGTGAAATTTGTATTTTTGGTGAATATTTTAAAGAAAAAAGTGGCCCATTTTTTCAATAGCTTCCAGGTCTTTGGACCGATTGACTCGAAATCGCTCCCAAATGTGCTCCTATACTGGCTGAACGAGACACAGCAGTCCCCATCGGATTCCGGTGAAATTTGTATTTTTGGTGAATATTTTAGTGAAAAGAGACAATGTTTCATGAGACTGCCTTAAGGCTGGCATTAGGGTTAGGGTTAGGGTTAGGGTTATGGAGCTAGGGTTAGGGTTACGGTCGTCTTTTGACCGATTGACTCGAAATTCGTCACGAATGTGGTCCTCTACTTGCTGAATGAGACACAGCAGTCCCCATCGGATTCCGGTGAAATTTGTATTTTTGGTGAATATTTTAAAGAAAAAAGTGGCCCATTTTTTCAATAGCTTCCAGGTCTTTGGACCGATTGACTCGAAATCGCTCCCAAATGTGCTCCTATACTGGCTGAAATTTGTATTTTTGGTGAATATTTTAGTGAAAAGAGACAATGTTTCATGAGACTGCCTTAAGGCTGGCATTAGGGTTAGGGTTAGGGTTAGGGTTATGGAGCTAGGGTTAGGGTTACGGTCGTCTTTTGACCGATTGACTCGAAATTCGTCACGAATGTGGTCCTCTACTTGCTGAATGAGACACAGCAGTCCCCATCGGATTCCGGTGAAATTTGTATTTTTGGTGAATATTTTAAAGAAAAAAGTGGCCCATTTTTTCAATAGCTTCCAGGTCTTTGGACCGATTGACTCGAAATCGCTCCCAAATGTGCTCCTATACTGGCTGAACGAGACACAGCAGTCCCCATCGGATTCCGGTGAAATTTGGATTTTTGGTGAATATTTTAGTGAAAAGAGACAATGTTTCATGAGACTGCCTTAAGGCTGGCATTAGGGTTAGGGTTAGGGTTAGGGTTATGGAGCTAGGGTTAGGGTTACGGTCGTCTTTTGACCGATTGACTCGAAATTCGTCACGAATGTGGTCCTCTACTTGCTGAATGAGACACAGCAGTCCCCATCGGATTCTGGTGAAATTTGTATTTTTGGTGAATATTTTAAAGAAAAAAGTGGCCCATTTTTTCAATAGCTTCCAGGTCTTTGGACCGATTGACTCGAAATCGCTCCCAAATGTGCTCCTATACTGGCTGAACGAGACACAGCAGTCCCCATCGGATTCCGGTGAAATTTGTATTTTTGGTGAATATTTTAAAGAAAAAAGTGGCCCATTTTTTCAATAGCTTCCAGGTCTTTGGACCGATTGACTCGAAATCGCTCCCAAATGTGCTCCTATACTGGCTGAACGAGACACAGCAGTCCCCATCGGATTCCGGTGAAATTTGTATTTTTGGTGAATATTTTAAAGAAAAAAGTGGCCCATTTTTTCAATAGCTTCCAGGTCTTTGGACCGATTGACTCGAAATCGCTCCCAAATGTGCTCCTATACTGGCTGAACGAGACACAGCAGTCCCCATCGGATTCCGGTGAAATTTGTATTTTTGGTGAATATTTTAGTGAAAAGAGACAATGTTTCATGAGACTGCCTTAAGGCTGGCATTAGGGTTAGGGTTAGGGTTAGGGTTATGGAGCTAGGGTTAGGGTTACGGTCGTCTTTTGACCGATTGACTCGAAATTCGTCACGAATGTGGTCCTCTACTTGCTGAATGAGACACAGCAGTCCCCATCGGATTCCGGTGAAATTTGTATTTTTGGTGAATATTTTAAAGAAAAAAGTGGCCCATTTTTTCAATAGCTTCCAGGTCTTTGGACCGATTGACTCGAAATCGCTCCCAAATGTGCTCCTATACTGGCTGAACGAGACACAGCAGTCCCCATCGGATTCTGGTGAAATTTGTATTTTTGGTGAATATTTTAAAGAAAAAAGTGGCCCATTTTTTCAATAGCTTCCAGGTCTTTGGACCGATTGACTCGAAATCGCTCCCAAATGTGCTCCTATACTGGCTGAACGAGACACAGCAGTCCCCATCGGATTCCGGTGAAATTTGGATTTTTGGAGAATATTTTAGTGAAAAGAGACAATGTTTCATGAGACTGCCTTAAGGCTGGCATTAGGGTTAGGGTTAGGGTTAGGGTTATGGAGCTAGGGTTAGGGTTACAGTCGTCTTTTGACCGATTGACTCGAAATTCGTCACGAATGTGGTCCTCTACTTGCTGAATGAGACACAGCAGTCCCCATCGGATTCCGGTGAAATTTGTATTTTTGGTGAATATTTTAAAGAAAAAAGTGGCCCATTTTTTCAATAGCTTCCAGGTCTTTGGACCGATTGACTCGAAATCGCTCCCAAATGTGCTCCTATACTGGCTGAACGAGACACAGCAGTCCCCATCGGATTCTGGTGAAATTTGGATTTTTGGTGAATATTTTAGTGAAAAGAGACAATGTTTCATGAGACTGCCTTAAGGCTGGCATTAGGGTTAGGGTTAGGGTTAGGGTTATGGAGCTAGGGTTAGGGTTACGGTCATCTTTTGACCGATTGACTCGAAATTCGTCACGAATGTGGTCCTCTACTTGCTGAATGAGACACAGCAGTCCCCATCGGATTCCGGTGAAATTTGTATTTTTGGTGAATATTTTAAAGAAAAAAGTGGCCCATTTTTTCAATAGCTTCCAGGTCTTTGGACCGATTGACTCGAAATCGCTCCCAAATGTGCTCCTATACTGGCTGAACGAGACACAGCAGTCCCCATCGGATTCCGGTGAAATTTGTATTTTTGGTGAATATTTTAAAGAAAAAAGTGGCCCATTTTTTCAATAGCTTCCAGGTCTTTGGACCGATTGACTCGAAATCGCTCCCAAATGTGCTCCTATACTGGCTGAACGAGACACAGCAGTCCCCATCGGATTCCGGTGAAATTTGTATTTTTGGTGAATATTTTAGTGAAAAGAGACAATGTTTCATGAGACTGCCTTAAGGCTGGCATTAGGGTTAGGGTTAGGGTTAGGGTTATGGAGCTAGGGTTAGGGTTACGGTCGTCTTTTGACCGATTGACTCGAAATTCGTCACGAATGTGGTCCTCTACTTGCTGAATGAGACACAGCAGTCCCCATCGGATTCCGGTGAAATTTGTATTTTTGGTGAATATTTTAAAGAAAAAAGTGGCCCATTTTTTCAATAGCTTCCAGGTCTTTGGACCGATTGACTCGAAATCGCTCCCAAATGTGCTCCTATACTGGCTGAACGAGACACAGCAGTCCCCATCGGATTCCGGTGAAATTTGTATTTTTGGTGAATATTTTAGTGAAAAGAGACAATGTTTCATGAGACTGCCTTAAGGCTGGCATTAGGGTTAGGGTTAGGGTTAGGGTTATGGAGCTAGGGTTAGGGTTACGGTCGTCTTTTGACCGATTGACTCGAAATTCGTCACGAATGTGGTCCTCTACTTGCTGAATGAGACACAGCAGTCCCCATCGGATTCCGGTGAAATTTGTATTTTTGGTGAATATTTTAAAGAAAAAAGTGGCCCATTTTTTCAATAGCTTCCAGGTCTTTGGACCGATTGACTCGAAATCGCTCCCAAATGTGCTCCTATACTGGCTGAACGAGACACAGCAGTCCCCATCGGATTCCGGTGAAATTTGGATTTTTGGTGAATATTTTAGTGAAAAGAGACAATGTTTCATGAAACTGCCTTAAGGCTGGCATTAGGGTTAGGGTTAGGGTTAGGGTTATGGAGCTAGGGTTAGGGTTACGGTCGTCTTTTGACCGATTGACTCGAAATTCGTCACGAATGTGGTCCTCTACTTGCTGAATGAGACACAGCAGTCCCCATCGGATTCCGGTGAAATTTGTATTTTTGGTGAATATTTTAAAGAAAAAAGTGGCCCATTTTTTCAATAGCTTCCAGGTCTTTGGACCGATTGACTCGAAATCGCTCCCAAATGTGCTCCTATACTGGCTGAACGAGACACAGCAGTCCCCATCGGATTCCGGTGAAATTTGTATTTTTGGTGAATATTTTAGTGAAAAGAGACAATGTTTCATGAAACTGCCTTAAGGCTGGCATTAGGGTTAGGGTTAGGGTTAGGGTTATGGAGCTAGGGTTAGGGTTACGGTCGTCTTTTGACCGATTGACTCGAAATTCGTCACGAATGTGGTCCTCTACTTGCTGAATGAGACACAGCAGTCCCCATCGGATTCCGGTGAAATTTGTATTTTTGGTGAATATTTTAAAGAAAAAAGTGGCCCATTTTTTCAATAGCTTCCAGGTCTTTGGACCGATTGACTCGAAATCGCTCCCAAATGTGCTCCTATACTGGCTGAACGAGACACAGCAGTCCCCATCGGATTCCGGTGAAATTTGTATTTTTGGTGAATATTTTAAAGAAAAAAGTGGCCCATTTTTTCAATAGCTTCCAGGTCTTTGGACCGATTGACTCGAAATCGCTCCCAAATGTGCTCCTATACTGGCTGAACGAGACACAGCAGTCCCCATCGGATTCCGGTGAAATTTGTATTTTTGGTGAATATTTTAAAGAAAAAAGTGGCCCATTTTTTCAATAGCTTCCAGGTCTTTGGACCGATTGACTCGAAATCGCTCCCAAATGTGCTCCTATACTGGCTGAACGAGACACAGCAGTCCCCATCGGATTCCGGTGAAATTTGTATTTTTGGTGAATATTTTAGTGAAAAGAGACAATGTTTCATGAGACTGCCTTAAGGCTGGCATTAGGGTTAGGGTTAGGGTTAGGGTTATGGAGCTAGGGTTAGGGTTACGGTCGTCTTTTGACCGATTGACTCGAAATTCGTCACGAATGTGGTCCTCTACTTGCTGAATGAGACACAGCAGTCCCCATCGGATTCTGGTGAAATTTGTATTTTTGGTGAATATTTTAAAGAAAAAAGTGGCCCATTTTTTCAATAGCTTCCAGGTCTTTGGACCGATTGACTCGAAATCGCTCCCAAATGTGCTCCTATACTGGCTGAACGAGACACAGCAGTCCCCATCGGATTCCGGTGAAATTTGTATTTTTGGTGAATATTTTAAAGAAAAAAGTGGCCCATTTTTTCAATAGCTTCCAGGTCTTTGGACCGATTGACTCGAAATCGCTCCCAAATGTGCTCCTATACTGGCTGAACGAGACACAGCAGTCCCCATCGGATTCCGGTGAAATTTGTATTTTTGGTGAATATTTTAAAGAAAAAAGTGGCCCATTTTTTCAATAGCTTCCAGGTCTTTGGACCGATTGACTCGAAATCGCTCCCAAATGTGCTCCTATACTAGCTGAACGAGACACAGCAGTCCCCATCGGATTCCGGTGAAATTTGTATTTTTGGTGAATATTTTAGTGAAAAGAGACAATGTTTCATGAGACTGCCTTAAGGCTGGCATTAGGGTTAGGGTTAGGGTTAGGGTTATGGAGCTAGGGTTAGGGTTACGGTCGTCTTTTGACCGATTGACTCGAAATTCGTCACGAATGTGGTCCTCTACTTGCTGAATGAGACACAGCAGTCCCCATCGGATTCCGGTGAAATTTGTATTTTTGGTGAATATTTTAAAGAAAAAAGTGGCCCATTTTTTCAATAGCTTCCAGGTCTTTGGACCGATTGACTCGAAATCGCTCCCAAATGTGCTCCTATACTGGCTGAACGAGACACAGCAGTCCCCATCGGATTCCGGTGAAATTTGTATTTTTGGTGAATATTTTAAAGAAAAAAGTGGCCCATTTTTTCAATAGCTTCCAGGTCTTTGGACCGATTGACTCGAAATCGCTCCCAAATGTGCTCCTATACTGGCTGAACGAGACACAGCAGTCCCCATCGGATTCCGGTGAAATTTGGATTTTTGGTGAATATTTTAGTGAAAAGAGACAATGTTTCATGAGACTGCCTTAAGGCTGGCATTAGGGTTAGGGTTAGGGTTAGGGTTATGGAGCTAGGGTTAGGGTTACGGTCGTCTTTTGACCGATTGACTCGAAATTCGTCACGAATGTGGTCCTCTACGTGCTGAATGAGACACAGCAGTCCCCATCGGATTCCGGTGAAATTTGTATTTTTGGTGAATATTTTAAAGAAAAAAGTGGCCCATTTTTTCAATAGCTTCCAGGTCTTTGGACCGATTGACTCGAAATCGCTCCCAAATGTGCTCCTATACTGGCTGAACGAGACACAGCAGTCCCCATCGGATTCCGGTGAAATTTGTATTTTTGGTGAATATTTTAGTGAAAAGAGACAATGTTTCATGAGACTGCCTTAAGGCTGGCATTAGGGTTAGGGTTAGGGTTAGGGTTATGGAGCTAGGGTTAGGGTTACGGTCGTCTTTTGACCGATTGACTCGAAATTCGTCACGAATGTGGTCCTCTACTTGCTGAATGAGACACAGCAGTCCCCATCGGATTCCGGTGAAATTTGTATTTTTGGTGAATATTTTAAAGAAAAAAGTGGCCCATTTTTTCAATAGCTTCCAGGTCTTTGGACCGATTGACTCGAAATCGCTCCCAAATGTGCTCCTATACTGGCTGAACGAGACACAGCAGTCCCCATCGGATTCTGGTGAAATTTGTATTTTTGGTGAATATTTTAAAGAAAAAAGTGGCCCATTTTTTCAATAGCTTCCAGGTCTTTGGACCGATTGACTCGAAATCGCTCCCAAATGTGCTCCTATACTGGCTGAACGAGACACAGCAGTCCCCATCGGATTCCGGTGAAATTTGGATTTTTGGAGAATATTTTAGTGAAAAGAGACAATGTTTCATGAGACTGCCTTAAGGCTGGCATTAGGGTTAGGGTTAGGGTTAGGGTTATGGAGCTAGGGTTAGGGTTACAGTCGTCTTTTGACCGATTGACTCGAAATTCGTCACGAATGTGGTCCTCTACTTGCTGAATGAGACACAGCAGTCCCCATCGGATTCCGGTGAAATTTGTATTTTTGGTGAATATTTTAAAGAAAAAAGTGGCCCATTTTTTCAATAGCTTCCAGGTCTTTGGACCGATTGACTCGAAATCGCTCCCAAATGTGCTCCTATACTGGCTGAACGAGACACAGCAGTCCCCATCGGATTCTGGTGAAATTTGGATTTTTGGTGAATATTTTAGTGAAAAGAGACAATGTTTCATGAGACTGCCTTAAGGCTGGCATTAGGGTTAGGGTTAGGGTTAGGGTTATGGAGCTAGGGTTAGGGTTACGGTCATCTTTTGACCGATTGACTCGAAATTCGTCACGAATGTGGTCCTCTACTTGCTGAATGAGACACAGCAGTCCCCATCGGATTCCGGTGAAATTTGTATTTTTGGTGAATATTTTAAAGAAAAAAGTGGCCCATTTTTTCAATAGCTTCCAGGTCTTTGGACCGATTGACTCGAAATCGCTCCCAAATGTGCTCCTATACTGGCTGAACGAGACACAGCAGTCCCCATCGGATTCCGGTGAAATTTGTATTTTTGGTGAATATTTTAAAGAAAAAAGTGGCCCATTTTTTCAATAGCTTCCAGGTCTTTGGACCGATTGACTCGAAATCGCTCCCAAATGTGCTCCTATACTGGCTGAACGAGACACAGCAGTCCCCATCGGATTCCGGTGAAATTTGTATTTTTGGTGAATATTTTAGTGAAAAGAGACAATGTTTCATGAGACTGCCTTAAGGCTGGCATTAGGGTTAGGGTTAGGGTTAGGGTTATGGAGCTAGGGTTAGGGTTACGGTCGTCTTTTGACCGATTGACTCGAAATTCGTCACGAATGTGGTCCTCTACTTGCTGAATGAGACACAGCAGTCCCCATCGGATTCCGGTGAAATTTGTATTTTTGGTGAATATTTTAAAGAAAAAAGTGGCCCATTTTTTCAATAGCTTCCAGGTCTTTGGACCGATTGACTCGAAATCGCTCCCAAATGTGCTCCTATACTGGCTGAACGAGACACAGCAGTCCCCATCGGATTCCGGTGAAATTTGTATTTTTGGTGAATATTTTAGTGAAAAGAGACAATGTTTCATGAGACTGCCTTAAGGCTGGCATTAGGGTTAGGGTTAGGGTTAGGGTTATGGAGCTAGGGTTAGGGTTACGGTCGTCTTTTGACCGATTGACTCGAAATTCGTCACGAATGTGGTCCTCTACTTGCTGAATGAGACACAGCAGTCCCCATCGGATTCCGGTGAAATTTGTATTTTTGGTGAATATTTTAAAGAAAAAAGTGGCCCATTTTTTCAATAGCTTCCAGGTCTTTGGACCGATTGACTCGAAATCGCTCCCAAATGTGCTCCTATACTGGCTGAACGAGACACAGCAGTCCCCATCGGATTCCGGTGAAATTTGGATTTTTGGTGAATATTTTAGTGAAAAGAGACAATGTTTCATGAAACTGCCTTAAGGCTGGCATTAGGGTTAGGGTTAGGGTTAGGGTTATGGAGCTAGGGTTAGGGTTACGGTCGTCTTTTGACCGATTGACTCGAAATTCGTCACGAATGTGGTCCTCTACTTGCTGAATGAGACACAGCAGTCCCCATCGGATTCCGGTGAAATTTGTATTTTTGGTGAATATTTTAAAGAAAAAAGTGGCCCATTTTTTCAATAGCTTCCAGGTCTTTGGACCGATTGACTCGAAATCGCTCCCAAATGTGCTCCTATACTGGCTGAACGAGACACAGCAGTCCCCATCGGATTCCGGTGAAATTTGGATTTTTGGTGAATATTTTAGTGAAAAGAGACAATGTTTCATGAAACTGCCTTAAGGCTGGCATTAGGGTTAGGGTTAGGGTTAGGGTTATGGAGCTAGGGTTAGGGTTACGGTCGTCTTTTGACCGATTGACTCGAAATTCGTCACGAATGTGGTCCTCTACTTGCTGAATGAGACACAGCAGTCCCCATCGGATTCCGGTGAAATTTGTATTTTTGGTGAATATTTTAAAGAAAAAAGTGGCCCATTTTTTCAATAGCTTCCAGGTCTTTGGACCGATTGACTCGAAATCGCTCCCAAATGTGCTCCTATACTGGCTGAACGAGACACAGCAGTCCCCATCGGATTCCGGTGAAATTTGTATTTTTGGTGAATATTTTAGTGAAAAGAGACAATGTTTCATGAAACTGCCTTAAGGCTGGCATTAGGGTTAGGGTTAGGGTTAGGGTTATGGAGCTAGGGTTAGGGTTACGGTCGTCTTTTGACCGATTGACTCGAAATTCGTCACGAATGTGGTCCTCTACTTGCTGAATGAGACACAGCAGTCCCCATCGGATTCCGGTGAAATTTGTATTTTTGGTGAATATTTTAAAGAAAAAAGTGGCCCATTTTTTCAATAGCTTCCAGGTCTTTGGACCGATTGACTCGAAATCGCTCCCAAATGTGCTCCTATACTGGCTGAACGAGACACAGCAGTCCCCATCGGATTCCGGTGAAATTTGTATTTTTGGTGAATATTTTAAAGAAAAAAGTGGCCCATTTTTTCAATAGCTTCCAGGTCTTTGGACCGATTGACTCGAAATCGCTCCCAAATGTGCTCCTATACTGGCTGAACGAGACACAGCAGTCCCCATCGGATTCCGGTGAAATTTGTATTTTTGGTGAATATTTTAAAGAAAAAAGTGGCCCATTTTTTCAATAGCTTCCAGGTCTTTGGACCGATTGACTCGAAATCGCTCCCAAATGTGCTCCTATACTGGCTGAACGAGACACAGCAGTCCCCATCGGATTCCGGTGAAATTTGTATTTTTGGTGAATATTTTAGTGAAAAGAGACAATGTTTCATGAGACTGCCTTAAGGCTGGCATTAGGGTTAGGGTTAGGGTTAGGGTTATGGAGCTAGGGTTAGGGTTACGGTCGTCTTTTGACCGATTGACTCGAAATTCGTCACGAATGTGGTCCTCTACTTGCTGAATGAGACACAGCAGTCCCCATCGGATTCTGGTGAAATTTGTATTTTTGGTGAATATTTTAAAGAAAAAAGTGGCCCATTTTTTCAATAGCTTCCAGGTCTTTGGACCGATTGACTCGAAATCGCTCCCAAATGTGCTCCTATACTGGCTGAACGAGACACAGCAGTCCCCATCGGATTCCGGTGAAATTTGTATTTTTGGTGAATATTTTAAAGAAAAAAGTGGCCCATTTTTTCAATAGCTTCCAGGTCTTTGGACCGATTGACTCGAAATCGCTCCCAAATGTGCTCCTATACTGGCTGAACGAGACACAGCAGTCCCCATCGGATTCCGGTGAAATTTGTATTTTTGGTGAATATTTTAAAGAAAAAAGTGGCCCATTTTTTCAATAGCTTCCAGGTCTTTGGACCGATTGACTCGAAATCGCTCCCAAATGTGCTCCTATACTAGCTGAACGAGACACAGCAGTCCCCATCGGATTCCGGTGAAATTTGTATTTTTGGTGAATATTTTAGTGAAAAGAGACAATGTTTCATGAGACTGCCTTAAGGCTGGCATTAGGGTTAGGGTTAGGGTTAGGGTTATGGAGCTAGGGTTAGGGTTACGGTCGTCTTTTGACCGATTGACTCGAAATTCGTCACGAATGTGGTCCTCTACTTGCTGAATGAGACACAGCAGTCCCCATCGGATTCCGGTGAAATTTGTATTTTTGGTGAATATTTTAAAGAAAAAAGTGGCCCATTTTTTCAATAGCTTCCAGGTCTTTGGACCGATTGACTCGAAATCGCTCCCAAATGTGCTCCTATACTGGCTGAACGAGACACAGCAGTCCCCATCGGATTCCGGTGAAATTTGTATTTTTGGTGAATATTTTAAAGAAAAAAGTGGCCCATTTTTTCAATAGCTTCCAGGTCTTTGGACCGATTGACTCGAAATCGCTCCCAAATGTGCTCCTATACTGGCTGAACGAGACACAGCAGTCCCCATCGGATTCCGGTGAAATTTGGATTTTTGGTGAATATTTTAGTGAAAAGAGACAATGTTTCATGAGACTGCCTTAAGGCTGGCATTAGGGTTAGGGTTAGGGTTAGGGTTATGGAGCTAGGGTTAGGGTTACGGTCGTCTTTTGACCGATTGACTCGAAATTCGTCACGAATGTGGTCCTCTACGTGCTGAATGAGACACAGCAGTCCCCATCGGATTCCGGTGAAATTTGTATTTTTGGTGAATATTTTAAAGAAAAAAGTGGCCCATTTTTTCAATAGCTTCCAGGTCTTTGGACCGATTGACTCGAAATCGCTCCCAAATGTGCTCCTATACTGGCTGAACGAGACACAGCAGTCCCCATCGGATTCCGGTGAAATTTGTATTTTTGGTGAATATTTTAGTGAAAAGAGACAATGTTTCATGAGACTGCCTTAAGGCTGGCATTAGGGTTAGGGTTAGGGTTAGGGTTATGGAGCTAGGGTTAGGGTTACGGTCGTCTTTTGACCGATTGACTCGAAATTCGTCACGAATGTGGTCCTCTACTTGCTGAATGAGACACAGCAGTCCCCATCGGATTCCGGTGAAATTTGTATTTTTGGTGAATATTTTAAAGAAAAAAGTGGCCCATTTTTTCAATAGCTTCCAGGTCTTTGGACCGATTGACTCGAAATCGCTCCCAAATGTGCTCCTATACTGGCTGAAATTTGTATTTTTGGTGAATATTTTAGTGAAAAGAGACAATGTTTCATGAGACTGCCTTAAGGCTGGCATTAGGGTTAGGGTTAGGGTTAGGGTTATGGAGCTAGGGTTAGGGTTACGGTCGTCTTTTGACCGATTGACTCGAAATTCGTCACGAATGTGGTCCTCTACTTGCTGAATGAGACACAGCAGTCCCCATCGGATTCCGGTGAAATTTGTATTTTTGGTGAATATTTTAAAGAAAAAAGTGGCCCATTTTTTCAATAGCTTCCAGGTCTTTGGACCGATTGACTCGAAATCGCTCCCAAATGTGCTCCTATACTGGCTGAACGAGACACAGCAGTCCCCATCGGATTCCGGTGAAATTTGGATTTTTGGTGAATATTTTAGTGAAAAGAGACAATGTTTCATGAGACTGCCTTAAGGCTGGCATTAGGGTTAGGGTTAGGGTTAGGGTTATGGAGCTAGGGTTAGGGTTACGGTCGTCTTTTGACCGATTGACTCGAAATTCGTCACGAATGTGGTCCTCTACTTGCTGAATGAGACACAGCAGTCCCCATCGGATTCTGGTGAAATTTGTATTTTTGGTGAATATTTTAAAGAAAAAAGTGGCCCATTTTTTCAATAGCTTCCAGGTCTTTGGACCGATTGACTCGAAATCGCTCCCAAATGTGCTCCTATACTGGCTGAACGAGACACAGCAGTCCCCATCGGATTCCGGTGAAATTTGTATTTTTGGTGAATATTTTAAAGAAAAAAGTGGCCCATTTTTTCAATAGCTTCCAGGTCTTTGGACCGATTGACTCGAAATCGCTCCCAAATGTGCTCCTATACTGGCTGAACGAGACACAGCAGTCCCCATCGGATTCCGGTGAAATTTGTATTTTTGGTGAATATTTTAAAGAAAAAAGTGGCCCATTTTTTCAATAGCTTCCAGGTCTTTGGACCGATTGACTCGAAATCGCTCCCAAATGTGCTCCTATACTGGCTGAACGAGACACAGCAGTCCCCATCGGATTCCGGTGAAATTTGTATTTTTGGTGAATATTTTAGTGAAAAGAGACAATGTTTCATGAGACTGCCTTAAGGCTGGCATTAGGGTTAGGGTTAGGGTTAGGGTTATGGAGCTAGGGTTAGGGTTACGGTCGTCTTTTGACCGATTGACTCGAAATTCGTCACGAATGTGGTCCTCTACTTGCTGAATGAGACACAGCAGTCCCCATCGGATTCCGGTGAAATTTGTATTTTTGGTGAATATTTTAAAGAAAAAAGTGGCCCATTTTTTCAATAGCTTCCAGGTCTTTGGACCGATTGACTCGAAATCGCTCCCAAATGTGCTCCTATACTGGCTGAACGAGACACAGCAGTCCCCATCGGATTCTGGTGAAATTTGTATTTTTGGTGAATATTTTAAAGAAAAAAGTGGCCCATTTTTTCAATAGCTTCCAGGTCTTTGGACCGATTGACTCGAAATCGCTCCCAAATGTGCTCCTATACTGGCTGAACGAGACACAGCAGTCCCCATCGGATTCCGGTGAAATTTGGATTTTTGGAGAATATTTTAGTGAAAAGAGACAATGTTTCATGAGACTGCCTTAAGGCTGGCATTAGGGTTAGGGTTAGGGTTAGGGTTATGGAGCTAGGGTTAGGGTTACAGTCGTCTTTTGACCGATTGACTCGAAATTCGTCACGAATGTGGTCCTCTACTTGCTGAATGAGACACAGCAGTCCCCATCGGATTCCGGTGAAATTTGTATTTTTGGTGAATATTTTAAAGAAAAAAGTGGCCCATTTTTTCAATAGCTTCCAGGTCTTTGGACCGATTGACTCGAAATCGCTCCCAAATGTGCTCCTATACTGGCTGAACGAGACACAGCAGTCCCCATCGGATTCTGGTGAAATTTGGATTTTTGGTGAATATTTTAGTGAAAAGAGACAATGTTTCATGAGACTGCCTTAAGGCTGGCATTAGGGTTAGGGTTAGGGTTAGGGTTATGGAGCTAGGGTTAGGGTTACGGTCATCTTTTGACCGATTGACTCGAAATTCGTCACGAATGTGGTCCTCTACTTGCTGAATGAGACACAGCAGTCCCCATCGGATTCCGGTGAAATTTGTATTTTTGGTGAATATTTTAAAGAAAAAAGTGGCCCATTTTTTCAATAGCTTCCAGGTCTTTGGACCGATTGACTCGAAATCGCTCCCAAATGTGCTCCTATACTGGCTGAACGAGACACAGCAGTCCCCATCGGATTCCGGTGAAATTTGTATTTTTGGTGAATATTTTAAAGAAAAAAGTGGCCCATTTTTTCAATAGCTTCCAGGTCTTTGGACCGATTGACTCGAAATCGCTCCCAAATGTGCTCCTATACTGGCTGAACGAGACACAGCAGTCCCCATCGGATTCCGGTGAAATTTGTATTTTTGGTGAATATTTTAGTGAAAAGAGACAATGTTTCATGAGACTGCCTTAAGGCTGGCATTAGGGTTAGGGTTAGGGTTAGGGTTATGGAGCTAGGGTTAGGGTTACGGTCGTCTTTTGACCGATTGACTCGAAATTCGTCACGAATGTGGTCCTCTACTTGCTGAATGAGACACAGCAGTCCCCATCGGATTCCGGTGAAATTTGTATTTTTGGTGAATATTTTAAAGAAAAAAGTGGCCCATTTTTTCAATAGCTTCCAGGTCTTTGGACCGATTGACTCGAAATCGCTCCCAAATGTGCTCCTATACTGGCTGAACGAGACACAGCAGTCCCCATCGGATTCCGGTGAAATTTGTATTTTTGGTGAATATTTTAGTGAAAAGAGACAATGTTTCATGAGACTGCCTTAAGGCTGGCATTAGGGTTAGGGTTAGGGTTAGGGTTATGGAGCTAGGGTTAGGGTTACGGTCGTCTTTTGACCGATTGACTCGAAATTCGTCACGAATGTGGTCCTCTACTTGCTGAATGAGACACAGCAGTCCCCATCGGATTCCGGTGAAATTTGTATTTTTGGTGAATATTTTAAAGAAAAAAGTGGCCCATTTTTTCAATAGCTTCCAGGTCTTTGGACCGATTGACTCGAAATCGCTCCCAAATGTGCTCCTATACTGGCTGAACGAGACACAGCAGTCCCCATCGGATTCCGGTGAAATTTGGATTTTTGGTGAATATTTTAGTGAAAAGAGACAATGTTTCATGAAACTGCCTTAAGGCTGGCATTAGGGTTAGGGTTAGGGTTAGGGTTATGGAGCTAGGGTTAGGGTTACGGTCGTCTTTTGACCGATTGACTCGAAATTCGTCACGAATGTGGTCCTCTACTTGCTGAATGAGACACAGCAGTCCCCATCGGATTCCGGTGAAATTTGTATTTTTGGTGAATATTTTAAAGAAAAAAGTGGCCCATTTTTTCAATAGCTTCCAGGTCTTTGGACCGATTGACTCGAAATCGCTCCCAAATGTGCTCCTATACTGGCTGAACGAGACACAGCAGTCCCCATCGGATTCCGGTGAAATTTGTATTTTTGGTGAATATTTTAAAGAAAAAAGTGGCCCATTTTTTCAATAGCTTCCAGGTCTTTGGACCGATTGACTCGAAATCGCTCCCAAATGTGCTCCTATACTGGCTGAACGAGACACAGCAGTCCCCATCGGATTCCGGTGAAATTTGTATTTTTGGTGAATATTTTAAAGAAAAAAGTGGCCCATTTTTTCAATAGCTTCCAGGTCTTTGGACCGATTGACTCGAAATCGCTCCCAAATGTGCTCCTATACTGGCTGAACGAGACACAGCAGTCCCCATCGGATTCCGGTGAAATTTGTATTTTTGGTGAATATTTTAGTGAAAAGAGACAATGTTTCATGAGACTGCCTTAAGGCTGGCATTAGGGTTAGGGTTAGGGTTAGGGTTATGGAGCTAGGGTTAGGGTTACGGTCGTCTTTTGACCGATTGACTCGAAATTCGTCACGAATGTGGTCCTCTACTTGCTGAATGAGACACAGCAGTCCCCATCGGATTCTGGTGAAATTTGTATTTTTGGTGAATATTTTAAAGAAAAAAGTGGCCCATTTTTTCAATAGCTTCCAGGTCTTTGGACCGATTGACTCGAAATCGCTCCCAAATGTGCTCCTATACTGGCTGAACGAGACACAGCAGTCCCCATCGGATTCCGGTGAAATTTGTATTTTTGGTGAATATTTTAAAGAAAAAAGTGGCCCATTTTTTCAATAGCTTCCAGGTCTTTGGACCGATTGACTCGAAATCGCTCCCAAATGTGCTCCTATACTGGCTGAACGAGACACAGCAGTCCCCATCGGATTCCGGTGAAATTTGTATTTTTGGTGAATATTTTAAAGAAAAAAGTGGCCCATTTTTTCAATAGCTTCCAGGTCTTTGGACCGATTGACTCGAAATCGCTCCCAAATGTGCTCCTATACTAGCTGAACGAGACACAGCAGTCCCCATCGGATTCCGGTGAAATTTGTATTTTTGGTGAATATTTTAGTGAAAAGAGACAATGTTTCATGAGACTGCCTTAAGGCTGGCATTAGGGTTAGGGTTAGGGTTAGGGTTATGGAGCTAGGGTTAGGGTTACGGTCGTCTTTTGACCGATTGACTCGAAATTCGTCACGAATGTGGTCCTCTACTTGCTGAATGAGACACAGCAGTCCCCATCGGATTCCGGTGAAATTTGTATTTTTGGTGAATATTTTAAAGAAAAAAGTGGCCCATTTTTTCAATAGCTTCCAGGTCTTTGGACCGATTGACTCGAAATCGCTCCCAAATGTGCTCCTATACTGGCTGAACGAGACACAGCAGTCCCCATCGGATTCCGGTGAAATTTGTATTTTTGGTGAATATTTTAAAGAAAAAAGTGGCCCATTTTTTCAATAGCTTCCAGGTCTTTGGACCGATTGACTCGAAATCGCTCCCAAATGTGCTCCTATACTGGCTGAACGAGACACAGCAGTCCCCATCGGATTCCGGTGAAATTTGGATTTTTGGTGAATATTTTAGTGAAAAGAGACAATGTTTCATGAGACTGCCTTAAGGCTGGCATTAGGGTTAGGGTTAGGGTTAGGGTTATGGAGCTAGGGTTAGGGTTACGGTCGTCTTTTGACCGATTGACTCGAAATTCGTCACGAATGTGGTCCTCTACGTGCTGAATGAGACACAGCAGTCCCCATCGGATTCCGGTGAAATTTGTATTTTTGGTGAATATTTTAAAGAAAAAAGTGGCCCATTTTTTCAATAGCTTCCAGGTCTTTGGACCGATTGACTCGAAATCGCTCCCAAATGTGCTCCTATACTGGCTGAACGAGACACAGCAGTCCCCATCGGATTCCGGTGAAATTTGTATTTTTGGTGAATATTTTAGTGAAAAGAGACAATGTTTCATGAGACTGCCTTAAGGCTGGCATTAGGGTTAGGGTTAGGGTTAGGGTTATGGAGCTAGGGTTAGGGTTACGGTCGTCTTTTGACCGATTGACTCGAAATTCGTCACGAATGTGGTCCTCTACTTGCTGAATGAGACACAGCAGTCCCCATCGGATTCCGGTGAAATTTGTATTTTTGGTGAATATTTTAAAGAAAAAAGTGGCCCATTTTTTCAATAGCTTCCAGGTCTTTGGACCGATTGACTCGAAATCGCTCCCAAATGTGCTCCTATACTGGCTGAACGAGACACAGCAGTCCCCATCGGATTCTGGTGAAATTTGTATTTTTGGTGAATATTTTAAAGAAAAAAGTGGCCCATTTTTTCAATAGCTTCCAGGTCTTTGGACCGATTGACTCGAAATCGCTCCCAAATGTGCTCCTATACTGGCTGAACGAGACACAGCAGTCCCCATCGGATTCCGGTGAAATTTGGATTTTTGGAGAATATTTTAGTGAAAAGAGACAATGTTTCATGAGACTGCCTTAAGGCTGGCATTAGGGTTAGGGTTAGGGTTAGGGTTATGGAGCTAGGGTTAGGGTTACAGTCGTCTTTTGACCGATTGACTCGAAATTCGTCACGAATGTGGTCCTCTACTTGCTGAATGAGACACAGCAGTCCCCATCGGATTCCGGTGAAATTTGTATTTTTGGTGAATATTTTAAAGAAAAAAGTGGCCCATTTTTTCAATAGCTTCCAGGTCTTTGGACCGATTGACTCGAAATCGCTCCCAAATGTGCTCCTATACTGGCTGAACGAGACACAGCAGTCCCCATCGGATTCTGGTGAAATTTGGATTTTTGGTGAATATTTTAGTGAAAAGAGACAATGTTTCATGAGACTGCCTTAAGGCTGGCATTAGGGTTAGGGTTAGGGTTAGGGTTATGGAGCTAGGGTTAGGGTTACGGTCATCTTTTGACCGATTGACTCGAAATTCGTCACGAATGTGGTCCTCTACTTGCTGAATGAGACACAGCAGTCCCCATCGGATTCCGGTGAAATTTGTATTTTTGGTGAATATTTTAAAGAAAAAAGTGGCCCATTTTTTCAATAGCTTCCAGGTCTTTGGACCGATTGACTCGAAATCGCTCCCAAATGTGCTCCTATACTGGCTGAACGAGACACAGCAGTCCCCATCGGATTCCGGTGAAATTTGTATTTTTGGTGAATATTTTAAAGAAAAAAGTGGCCCATTTTTTCAATAGCTTCCAGGTCTTTGGACCGATTGACTCGAAATCGCTCCCAAATGTGCTCCTATACTGGCTGAACGAGACACAGCAGTCCCCATCGGATTCCGGTGAAATTTGTATTTTTGGTGAATATTTTAGTGAAAAGAGACAATGTTTCATGAGACTGCCTTAAGGCTGGCATTAGGGTTAGGGTTAGGGTTAGGGTTATGGAGCTAGGGTTAGGGTTACGGTCGTCTTTTGACCGATTGACTCGAAATTCGTCACGAATGTGGTCCTCTACTTGCTGAATGAGACACAGCAGTCCCCATCGGATTCCGGTGAAATTTGTATTTTTGGTGAATATTTTAAAGAAAAAAGTGGCCCATTTTTTCAATAGCTTCCAGGTCTTTGGACCGATTGACTCGAAATCGCTCCCAAATGTGCTCCTATACTGGCTGAACGAGACACAGCAGTCCCCATCGGATTCCGGTGAAATTTGTATTTTTGGTGAATATTTTAGTGAAAAGAGACAATGTTTCATGAGACTGCCTTAAGGCTGGCATTAGGGTTAGGGTTAGGGTTAGGGTTATGGAGCTAGGGTTAGGGTTACGGTCGTCTTTTGACCGATTGACTCGAAATTCGTCACGAATGTGGTCCTCTACTTGCTGAATGAGACACAGCAGTCCCCATCGGATTCCGGTGAAATTTGTATTTTTGGTGAATATTTTAAAGAAAAAAGTGGCCCATTTTTTCAATAGCTTCCAGGTCTTTGGACCGATTGACTCGAAATCGCTCCCAAATGTGCTCCTATACTGGCTGAACGAGACACAGCAGTCCCCATCGGATTCCGGTGAAATTTGGATTTTTGGTGAATATTTTAGTGAAAAGAGACAATGTTTCATGAAACTGCCTTAAGGCTGGCATTAGGGTTAGGGTTAGGGTTAGGGTTATGGAGCTAGGGTTAGGGTTACGGTCGTCTTTTGACCGATTGACTCGAAATTCGTCACGAATGTGGTCCTCTACTTGCTGAATGAGACACAGCAGTCCCCATCGGATTCCGGTGAAATTTGTATTTTTGGTGAATATTTTAAAGAAAAAAGTGGCCCATTTTTTCAATAGCTTCCAGGTCTTTGGACCGATTGACTCGAAATCGCTCCCAAATGTGCTCCTATACTGGCTGAACGAGACACAGCAGTCCCCATCGGATTCCGGTGAAATTTGTATTTTTGGTGAATATTTTAGTGAAAAGAGACAATGTTTCATGAAACTGCCTTAAGGCTGGCATTAGGGTTAGGGTTAGGGTTAGGGTTATGGAGCTAGGGTTAGGGTTACGGTCGTCTTTTGACCGATTGACTCGAAATTCGTCACGAATGTGGTCCTCTACTTGCTGAATGAGACACAGCAGTCCCCATCGGATTCCGGTGAAATTTGTATTTTTGGTGAATATTTTAAAGAAAAAAGTGGCCCATTTTTTCAATAGCTTCCAGGTCTTTGGACCGATTGACTCGAAATCGCTCCCAAATGTGCTCCTATACTGGCTGAACGAGACACAGCAGTCCCCATCGGATTCCGGTGAAATTTGTATTTTTGGTGAATATTTTAAAGAAAAAAGTGGCCCATTTTTTCAATAGCTTCCAGGTCTTTGGACCGATTGACTCGAAATCGCTCCCAAATGTGCTCCTATACTGGCTGAACGAGACACAGCAGTCCCCATCGGATTCCGGTGAAATTTGTATTTTTGGTGAATATTTTAAAGAAAAAAGTGGCCCATTTTTTCAATAGCTTCCAGGTCTTTGGACCGATTGACTCGAAATCGCTCCCAAATGTGCTCCTATACTGGCTGAACGAGACACAGCAGTCCCCATCGGATTCCGGTGAAATTTGTATTTTTGGTGAATATTTTAGTGAAAAGAGACAATGTTTCATGAGACTGCCTTAAGGCTGGCATTAGGGTTAGGGTTAGGGTTAGGGTTATGGAGCTAGGGTTAGGGTTACGGTCGTCTTTTGACCGATTGACTCGAAATTCGTCACGAATGTGGTCCTCTACTTGCTGAATGAGACACAGCAGTCCCCATCGGATTCTGGTGAAATTTGTATTTTTGGTGAATATTTTAAAGAAAAAAGTGGCCCATTTTTTCAATAGCTTCCAGGTCTTTGGACCGATTGACTCGAAATCGCTCCCAAATGTGCTCCTATACTGGCTGAACGAGACACAGCAGTCCCCATCGGATTCCGGTGAAATTTGTATTTTTGGTGAATATTTTAAAGAAAAAAGTGGCCCATTTTTTCAATAGCTTCCAGGTCTTTGGACCGATTGACTCGAAATCGCTCCCAAATGTGCTCCTATACTGGCTGAACGAGACACAGCAGTCCCCATCGGATTCCGGTGAAATTTGTATTTTTGGTGAATATTTTAAAGAAAAAAGTGGCCCATTTTTTCAATAGCTTCCAGGTCTTTGGACCGATTGACTCGAAATCGCTCCCAAATGTGCTCCTATACTAGCTGAACGAGACACAGCAGTCCCCATCGGATTCCGGTGAAATTTGTATTTTTGGTGAATATTTTAGTGAAAAGAGACAATGTTTCATGAGACTGCCTTAAGGCTGGCATTAGGGTTAGGGTTAGGGTTAGGGTTATGGAGCTAGGGTTAGGGTTACGGTCGTCTTTTGACCGATTGACTCGAAATTCGTCACGAATGTGGTCCTCTACTTGCTGAATGAGACACAGCAGTCCCCATCGGATTCCGGTGAAATTTGTATTTTTGGTGAATATTTTAAAGAAAAAAGTGGCCCATTTTTTCAATAGCTTCCAGGTCTTTGGACCGATTGACTCGAAATCGCTCCCAAATGTGCTCCTATACTGGCTGAACGAGACACAGCAGTCCCCATCGGATTCCGGTGAAATTTGTATTTTTGGTGAATATTTTAAAGAAAAAAGTGGCCCATTTTTTCAATAGCTTCCAGGTCTTTGGACCGATTGACTCGAAATCGCTCCCAAATGTGCTCCTATACTGGCTGAACGAGACACAGCAGTCCCCATCGGATTCCGGTGAAATTTGGATTTTTGGTGAATATTTTAGTGAAAAGAGACAATGTTTCATGAGACTGCCTTAAGGCTGGCATTAGGGTTAGGGTTAGGGTTAGGGTTATGGAGCTAGGGTTAGGGTTACGGTCGTCTTTTGACCGATTGACTCGAAATTCGTCACGAATGTGGTCCTCTACGTGCTGAATGAGACACAGCAGTCCCCATCGGATTCCGGTGAAATTTGTATTTTTGGTGAATATTTTAAAGAAAAAAGTGGCCCATTTTTTCAATAGCTTCCAGGTCTTTGGACCGATTGACTCGAAATCGCTCCCAAATGTGCTCCTATACTGGCTGAACGAGACACAGCAGTCCCCATCGGATTCCGGTGAAATTTGTATTTTTGGTGAATATTTTAGTGAAAAGAGACAATGTTTCATGAGACTGCCTTAAGGCTGGCATTAGGGTTAGGGTTAGGGTTAGGGTTATGGAGCTAGGGTTAGGGTTACGGTCGTCTTTTGACCGATTGACTCGAAATTCGTCACGAATGTGGTCCTCTACTTGCTGAATGAGACACAGCAGTCCCCATCGGATTCCGGTGAAATTTGTATTTTTGGTGAATATTTTAAAGAAAAAAGTGGCCCATTTTTTCAATAGCTTCCAGGTCTTTGGACCGATTGACTCGAAATCGCTCCCAAATGTGCTCCTATACTGGCTGAACGAGACACAGCAGTCCCCATCGGATTCTGGTGAAATTTGTATTTTTGGTGAATATTTTAAAGAAAAAAGTGGCCCATTTTTTCAATAGCTTCCAGGTCTTTGGACCGATTGACTCGAAATCGCTCCCAAATGTGCTCCTCTACTGGCTGAACGAGACACAGCAGTCCCCATCGGATTCCGGTGAAATTTGGATTTTTGGTGAATATTTTAGTGAAAAGAGACAATGTTTCATGAGACTGCCTCAAGGCTGGCATTAGGGTTAGGGTTAGGGTTAGGGTTATGGAGCTAGGGTTAGGGTTACGGTCGTCTTTTGACCGATTGACTCGAAATTCGTCACGAATGTGGTCCTCTACTTGCTGAATGAGACACAGCAGTCCCCATCAGATTCCGGAGAAATTTGTATTTTTGGTGAATATTTTAAAGAAAAAAGTGGCCCATTTTTTCAATAGCTTCCAGGTCTTTGGACCAATTGACTCGAAATCGCTCCCAAATGTGCTCCTATACTGGCTGAACGAGACACAGCAGTCCCCATCGGATTCCGGTGAAATTTGTATTTTTGGTGAATATTTTAAAGAAAAAAGTGGCCCATTTTTTCAATAGCTTCCAGGTCTTTGGACCGATTGACTCGAAATCGCTCCCAAATGTGCTCCTATACTGGCTGAACGAGACACAGCAGTCCCCATCGGATTCCGGTGAAATTTGTATTTTTGGTGAATATTTTAGTGAAAAGAGACAATGTTTCATGAGACTGCCTTAAGGCTGGCATTAGGGTTAGGGTTAGGGTTAGGGTTATGGAGCTAGGGTTAGGGTTACGGTCGTCTTTTGACCGATTGACTCGAAATTCGTCACGAATGTGGTCCTCTACTTGCTGAATGAGACACAGCAGTCCCCATCGGATTCCGGTGAAATTTGTATTTTTGGTGAATATTTTAAAGAAAAAAGTGGCCCATTTTTTCAATAGCTTCCAGGTCTTTGGACCGATTGACTCGAAATCGCTCCCAAATGTGCTCCTATACTGGCTGAACGAGACACAGCAGTCCCCATCGGATTCCGGTGAAATTTGGATTTTTGGTGAATATTTTAGTGAAAAGAGACAATGTTTCATGAGACTGCCTTAAGGCTGGCATTAGGGTTAGGGTTAGGGTTAGGGTTATGGAGCTAGGGTTAGGGTTACGGTCGTCTTTTGACCGATTGACTCGAAATTCGTCACGAATGTGGTCCTCTACTTGCTGAATGAGACACAGCAGTCCCCATCGGATTCCGGTGAAATTTGTATTTTTGGTGAATATTTTAAAGAAAAAAGTGGCCCATTTTTTCAATAGCTTCCAGGTCTTTGGACCGATTGACTCGAAATCGCTCCCAAATGTGCTCCTATACTGGCTGAACGAGACACAGCAGTCCCCATCGGATTCCGGTGAAATTTGGATTTTTGGTGAATATTTTAGTGAAAAGAGACAATGTTTCATGAAACTGCCTTAAGGCTGGCATTAGGGTTAGGGTTAGGGTTAGGGTTATGGAGCTAGGGTTAGGGTTACGGTCGTCTTTTGACCGATTGACTCGAAATTCGTCACGAATGTGGTCCTCTACTTGCTGAATGAGACACAGCAGTCCCCATCGGATTCCGGTGAAATTTGTATTTTTGGTGAATATTTTAAAGAAAAAAGTGGCCCATTTTTTCAATAGCTTCCAGGTCTTTGGACCGATTGACTCGAAATCGCTCCCAAATGTGCTCCTATACTGGCTGAACGAGACACAGCAGTCCCCATCGGATTCCGGTGAAATTTGTATTTTTGGTGAATATTTTAGTGAAAAGAGACAATGTTTCATGAAACTGCCTTAAGGCTGGCATTAGGGTTAGGGTTAGGGTTAGGGTTATGGAGCTAGGGTTAGGGTTACGGTCGTCTTTTGACCGATTGACTCGAAATTCGTCACGAATGTGGTCCTCTACTTGCTGAATGAGACACAGCAGTCCCCATCGGATTCCGGTGAAATTTGTATTTTTGGTGAATATTTTAAAGAAAAAAGTGGCCCATTTTTTCAATAGCTTCCAGGTCTTTGGACCGATTGACTCGAAATCGCTCCCAAATGTGCTCCTATACTGGCTGAACGAGACACAGCAGTCCCCATCGGATTCCGGTGAAATTTGTATTTTTGGTGAATATTTTAAAGAAAAAAGTGGCCCATTTTTTCAATAGCTTCCAGGTCTTTGGACCGATTGACTCGAAATCGCTCCCAAATGTGCTCCTATACTGGCTGAACGAGACACAGCAGTCCCCATCGGATTCCGGTGAAATTTGTATTTTTGGTGAATATTTTAGTGAAAAGAGACAATGTTTCATGAGACTGCCTTAAGGCTGGCATTAGGGTTAGGGTTAGGGTTAGGGTTATGGAGCTAGGGTTAGGGTTACGGTCGTCTTTTGACCGATTGACTCGAAATTCGTCACGAATGTGGTCCTCTACTTGCTGAATGAGACACAGCAGTCCCCATCGGATTCTGGTGAAATTTGTATTTTTGGTGAATATTTTAAAGAAAAAAGTGGCCCATTTTTTCAATAGCTTCCAGGTCTTTGGACCGATTGACTCGAAATCGCTCCCAAATGTGCTCCTATACTGGCTGAACGAGACACAGCAGTCCCCATCGGATTCCGGTGAAATTTGTATTTTTGGTGAATATTTTAAAGAAAAAAGTGGCCCATTTTTTCAATAGCTTCCAGGTCTTTGGACCGATTGACTCGAAATCGCTCCCAAATGTGCTCCTATACTGGCTGAACGAGACACAGCAGTCCCCATCGGATTCCGGTGAAATTTGTATTTTTGGTGAATATTTTAAAGAAAAAAGTGGCCCATTTTTTCAATAGCTTCCAGGTCTTTGGACCGATTGACTCGAAATCGCTCCCAAATGTGCTCCTATACTAGCTGAACGAGACACAGCAGTCCCCATCGGATTCCGGTGAAATTTGTATTTTTGGTGAATATTTTAGTGAAAAGAGACAATGTTTCATGAGACTGCCTTAAGGCTGGCATTAGGGTTAGGGTTAGGGTTAGGGTTATGGAGCTAGGGTTAGGGTTACGGTCGTCTTTTGACCGATTGACTCGAAATTCGTCACGAATGTGGTCCTCTACTTGCTGAATGAGACACAGCAGTCCCCATCGGATTCCGGTGAAATTTGTATTTTTGGTGAATATTTTAAAGAAAAAAGTGGCCCATTTTTTCAATAGCTTCCAGGTCTTTGGACCGATTGACTCGAAATCGCTCCCAAATGTGCTCCTATACTGGCTGAACGAGACACAGCAGTCCCCATCGGATTCCGGTGAAATTTGTATTTTTGGTGAATATTTTAAAGAAAAAAGTGGCCCATTTTTTCAATAGCTTCCAGGTCTTTGGACCGATTGACTCGAAATCGCTCCCAAATGTGCTCCTATACTGGCTGAACGAGACACACCAGTCCCCATCGGATTCCGGTGAAATTTGGATTTTTGGTGAATATTTTAGTGAAAAGAGACAATGTTTCATGAGACTGCCTTAAGGCTGGCATTAGGGTTAGGGTTAGGGTTAGGGTTATGGAGCTAGGGTTAGGGTTACGGTCGTCTTTTGACCGATTGACTCGAAATTCGTCACGAATGTGGTCCTCTACGTGCTGAATGAGACACAGCAGTCCCCATCGGATTCCGGTGAAATTTGTATTTTTGGTGAATATTTTAAAGAAAAAAGTGGCCCATTTTTTCAATAGCTTCCAGGTCTTTGGACCGATTGACTCGAAATCGCTCCCAAATGTGCTCCTATACTGGCTGAACGAGACACAGCAGTCCCCATCGGATTCCGGTGAAATTTGTATTTTTGGTGAATATTTTAGTGAAAAGAGACAATGTTTCATGAGACTGCCTTAAGGCTGGCATTAGGGTTAGGGTTAGGGTTAGGGTTATGGAGCTAGGGTTAGGGTTACGGTCGTCTTTTGACCGATTGACTCGAAATTCGTCACGAATGTGGTCCTCTACTTGCTGAATGAGACACAGCAGTCCCCATCGGATTCCGGTGAAATTTGTATTTTTGGTGAATATTTTAAAGAAAAAAGTGGCCCATTTTTTCAATAGCTTCCAGGTCTTTGGACCGATTGACTCGAAATCGCTCCCAAATGTGCTCCTATACTGGCTGAACGAGACACAGCAGTCCCCATCGGATTCTGGTGAAATTTGTATTTTTGGTGAATATTTTAAAGAAAAAAGTGGCCCATTTTTTCAATAGCTTCCAGGTCTTTGGACCGATTGACTCGAAATCGCTCCCAAATGTGCTCCTCTACTGGCTGAACGAGACACAGCAGTCCCCATCGGATTCCGGTGAAATTTGGATTTTTGGTGAATATTTTAGTGAAAAGAGACAATGTTTCATGAGACTGCCTCAAGGCTGGCAATAGGGTTAGGGTTAGGGTTAGGGTTATGGAGCTAGGGTTAGGGTTACGGTCGTCTTTTGACCGATTGACTCGAAATTCGTCACGAATGTGGTCCTCTACTTGCTGAATGAGACACAGCAGTCCCCATCAGATTCCGGAGAAATTTGTATTTTTGGTGAATATTTTAAAGAAAAAAGTGGCCCATTTTTTCAATAGCTTCCAGGTCTTTGGACCGATTGACTCGAAATCGCTCCCAAATGTGCTCCTATACTGGCTGAACGAGACACAGCAGTCCCCATCGGATTCCGGTGAAATTTGGATTTTTGGTGAATATTTTAGTGAAAAGAGACAATGTTTCATGAAACTGCCTTAAGGCTGGCATTAGGGTTAGGGTTAGGGTTAGGGTTATGGAGCTAGGGTTAGGGTTACGGTCGTCTTTTGACCGATTGACTCGAAATTCGTCACGAATGTGGTCCTCTACTTGCTGAATGAGACACAGCAGTCCCCATCGGATTCCGGTGAAATTTGTATTTTTGGTGAATATTTTAAAGAAAAAAGTGGCCCATTTTTTCAATAGCTTCCAGGTCTTTGGACCGATTGACTCGAAATCGCTCCCAAATGTGCTCCTATACTGGCTGAACGAGACACAGCAGTCCCCATCGGATTCCGGTGAAATTTGGATTTTTGGTGAATATTTTAGTGAAAAGAGACAATGTTTCATGAAACTGCCTTAAGGCTGGCATTAGGGTTAGGGTTAGGGTTAGGGTTATGGAGCTAGGGTTAGGGTTACGGTCGTCTTTTGACCGATTGACTCGAAATTCGTCACGAATGTGGTCCTCTACTTGCTGAATGAGACACAGCAGTCCCCATCGGATTCCGGTGAAATTTGTATTTTTGGTGAATATTTTAAAGAAAAAAGTGGCCCATTTTTTCAATAGCTTCCAGGTCTTTGGACCGATTGACTCGAAATCGCTCCCAAATGTGCTCCTATACTGGCTGAACGAGACACAGCAGTCCCCATTGGATTCCGGTGAAATTTGTATTTTTGGTGAATATTTTAAAGAAAAAAGTGGCCCATTTTTTCAATAGCTTCCAGGTCTTTGGACCGATTGACTCGAAATCGCTCCCAAATGTGCTCCTATACTGGCTGAACGAGACACAGCAGTCCCCATCGGATTCCGGTGAAATTTGTATTTTTGGTGAATATTTTAAAGAAAAAAGTGGCCCATTTTTTCAATAGCTTCCAGGTCTTTGGACCGATTGACTCGAAATCGCTCCCAAATGTGCTCCTATACTGGCTGAACGAGACACAGCAGTCCCCATCGGATTCCGGTGAAATTTGTATTTTTGGTGAATATTTTAGTGAAAAGAGACAATGTTTCATGAGACTGCCTTAAGGCTGGCATTAGGGTTAGGGTTAGGGTTAGGGTTATGGAGCTAGGGTTAGGGTTACGGTCGTCTTTTGACCGATTGACTCGAAATTCGTCACGAATGTGCTCCTATACTGGCTGAACGAGACACAGCAGTCCCCATCGGATTCCGGTGAAATTTGTATTTTTGGTGAATATTTTAAAGAAAAAAGTGGCCCATTTTTTCAATAGCTTCCAGGTCTTTGGACCGATTGACTCGAAATCGCTCCCAAATGTGCTCCTATACTGGCTGAACGAGACACAGCAGTCCCCATCGGATTCCGGTGAAATTTGGATTTTTGGTGAATATTTTAGTGAAAAGAGACAATGTTTCATGAGACTGCCTTAAGGCTGGCATTAGGGTTAGGGTTAGGGTTAGGGTTATGGAGCTAGGGTTAGGGTTACGGTCGTCTTTTGACCGATTTACTCGAAATTCGTCACGAATGTGGTCCTCTACGTGCTGAATGAGACACAGCAGTCCCCATCGGATTCCGGTGAAATTTGTATTTTTGGTGAATATTTTAAAGAAAAAAGTGGCCCATTTTTTCAATAGCTTCCAGGTCTTTGGACCGATTGACTCGAAATCGCTCCCAAATGTGCTCCTATACTGGCTGAACGAGACACAGCAGTCCCCATCGGATTCCGGTGAAATTTGTATTTTTGGTGAATATTTTAGTGAAAAGAGACAATGTTTCATGAGACTGCCTTAAGGCTGGCATTAGGGTTAGGGTTAGGGTTAGGGTTATGGAGCTAGGGTTAGGGTTACGGTCGTCTTTTGACCGATTGACTCGAAATTCGTCACGAATGTGGTCCTCTACTTGCTGAATGAGACACAGCAGTCCCCATCGGATTCCGGTGAAATTTGTATTTTTGGTGAATATTTTAAAGAAAAAAGTGGCCCATTTTTTCAATAGCTTCCAGGTCTTTGGACCGATTGACTCGAAATCGCTCCCAAATGTGCTCCTATACTGGCTGAACGAGACACAGCAGTCCCCATCGGATTCTGGTGAAATTTGTATTTTTGGTGAATATTTTAAAGAAAAAAGTGGCCCATTTTTTCAATAGCTTCCAGGTCTTTGGACCGATTGACTCGAAATCGCTCCCAAATGTGCTCCTCTACTGGCTGAACGAGACACAGCAGTCCCCATCGGATTCCGGTGAAATTTGGATTTTTGGTGAATATTTTAGTGAAAAGAGACAATGTTTCATGAGACTGCCTCAAGGCTGGCATTAGGGTTAGGGTTAGGGTTAGGGTTATGGAGCTAGGGTTAGGGTTACGGTCGTCTTTTGACCGATTGACTCGAAATTCGTCACGAATGTGGTCCTCTACTTGCTGAATGAGACACAGCAGTCCCCATCAGATTCCGGAGAAATTTGTATTTTTGGTGAATATTTTAAAGAAAAAAGTGGCCCATTTTTTCAATAGCTTCCAGGTCTTTGGACCGATTGACTCGAAATCGCTCCCAAATGTGCTCCTATACTGGCTGAACGAGACACAGCAGTCCCCATCGGATTCCGGTGAAATTTGGATTTTTGGTGAATATTTTAAAGAAAAAAGTGGCCCATTTTTTCAATAGCTTCCAGGTCTTTGGACCGATTGACTCGAAATCGCTCCCAAATGTGCTCCTATACTGGCTGAACGAGACACAGCAGTCCCCATCGGATTCCGGTGAAATTTGGATTTTTGGTGAATATTTTAGTGAAAAGAGACAATGTTTCATGAGACTGCCTTAAGGCTGGCATTAGGGTTAGGGTTAGGGTTAGGGTTATGGAGCTAGGGTTAGGGTTACGGTCGTCTTTTGACCGATTGACTCGAAATTCGTCACGAATGTGGTCCTCTACGTGCTGAATGAGACACAGCAGTCCCCATCGGATTCCGGTGAAATTTGTATTTTTGGTGAATATTTTAAAGAAAAAAGTGGCCCATTTTTTCAATAGCTTCCAGGTCTTTGGACCGATTGACTCGAAATCGCTCCCAAATGTGCTCCTATACTGGCTGAACGAGACACAGCAGTCCCCATCGGATTCCGGTGAAATTTGTATTTTTGGTGAATATTTTAGTGAAAAGAGACAATGTTTCATGAGACTGCCTTAAGGCTGGCATTAGGGTTAGGGTTAGGGTTAGGGTTATGGAGCTAGGGTTAGGGTTACGGTCGTCTTTTGACCGATTGACTCGAAATTCGTCACGAATGTGGTCCTCTACTTGCTGAATGAGACACAGCAGTCCCCATCGGATTCCGGTGAAATTTGTATTTTTGGTGAATATTTTAAAGAAAAAAGTGGCCCATTTTTTCAATAGCTTCCAGGTCTTTGGACCGATTGACTCGAAATCGCTCCCAAATGTGCTCCTATACTGGCTGAACGAGACACAGCAGTCCCCATCGGATTCTGGTGAAATTTGTATTTTTGGTGAATATTTTAAAGAAAAAAGTGGCCCATTTTTTCAATAGCTTCCAGGTCTTTGGACCGATTGACTCGAAATCGCTCCCAAATGTGCTCCTCTACTGGCTGAACGAGACACAGCAGTCCCCATCGGATTCCGGTGAAATTTGTATTTTTGGTGAATATTTTAAAGAAAAAAGTGGCCCATTTTTTCAATAGCTTCCAGGTCTTTGGACCGATTGACTCGAAATCGCTCCCAAATGTGCTCCTATACTGGCTGAACGAGACACAGCAGTCCCCATCGGATTCCGGTGAAATTTGTATTTTTGGTGAATATTTTAAAGAAAAAAGTGGCCCATTTTTTCAATAGCTTCCAGGTCTTTGGACCGATTGACTCGAAATCGCTCCCAAATGTGCTCCTATACTGGCTGAACGAGACACAGCAGTCCCCATCGGATTCCGGTGAAATTTGTATTTTTGGTGAATATTTTAGTGAAAAGAGACAATGTTTCATGAGACTGCCTTAAGGCTGGCATTAGGGTTAGGGTTAGGGTTAGGGTTATGGAGCTAGGGTTAGGGTTACGGTCGTCTTTTGACCGATTGACTCGAAATTCGTCACGAATGTGGTCCTCTACTTGCTGAATGAGACACAGCAGTCCCCATCGGATTCCGGTGAAATTTGTATTTTTGGTGAATATTTTAAAGAAAAAAGTGGCCCATTTTTTCAATAGCTTCCAGGTCTTTGGACCGATTGACTCGAAATCGCTCCCAAATGTGCTCCTATACTGGCTGAACGAGACACAGCAGTCCCCATCGGATTCTGGTGAAATTTGTATTTTTGGTGAATATTTTAAAGAAAAAAGTGGCCCATTTTTTCAATAGCTTCCAGGTCTTTGGACCGATTGACTCGAAATCGCTCCCAAATGTGCTCCTCTACTGGCTGAACGAGACACAGCAGTCCCCATCGGATTCCGGTGAAATTTGTATTTTTGGTGAATATTTTAAAGAAAAAAGTGGCCCATTTTTTCAATAGCTTCCAGGTCTTTGGACCGATTGACTCGAAATCGCTCCCAAATGTGCTCCTATACTGGCTGAACGAGACACAGCAGTCCCCATCGGATTCCGGTGAAATTTGTATTTTTGGTGAATATTTTAGTGAAAAGAGACAATGTTTCATGAGACTGCCTTAAGGCTGGCATTAGGGTTAGGTTTAGGGTTAGGGTTATGGAGCTAGGGTTAGGGTTACGGTCGTCTTTTGACCGATTGACTCGAAATTCGTCACGAATGTGGTCCTCTACTTGCTGAATGAGACACAGCAGTCCCCATCGGATTCCGGTGAAATTTGTATTTTTGGTGAATATTTTAAAGAAAAAAGTGGCCCATTTTTTCAATAGCTTCCAGGTCTTTGGACCGATTGACTCGAAATCGCTCCCAAATGTGCTCCTATACTGGCTGAACGAGACACAGCAGTCCCCATCGGATTCCGGTGAAATTTGTATTTTTGGTGAATATTTTAAAGAAAAAAGTGGCCCATTTTTTCAATAGCTTCCAGGTCTTTGGACCGATTGACTCGAAATCGCTCCCAAATGTGCTCCTATACTGGCTGAACGAGACACAGCAGTCCCCATCGGATTCCGGTGAAATTTGTATTTTTGGTGAATATTTTAAAGAAAAAAGTGGCCCATTTTTTCAATAGCTTCCAGGTCTTTGGACCGATTGACTCGAAATCGCTCCCAAATGTGCTCCTATACTGGCTGAACGAGACACAGCAGTCCCCATCGGATTCCGGTGAAATTTGGATTTTTGGTGAATATTTTAGTGAAAAGAGACAATGTTTCATGAGACTGCCTTAAGGCTGGCATTAGGGTTAGGGTTAGGGTTAGGGTTATGGAGCTAGGGTTAGGGTTACGGTCGTCTTTTGACCGATTGACTCGAAATTCGTCACGAATGTGGTCCTCTACTTGCTGAACGAGACACAGCAGTCCCCATCGGATTCCGGTGAAATTTGTATTTTTGGTGAATATTTTAAAGAAAAAAGTGGCCCATTTTTTCAATAGCTTCCAGGTCTTTGGACCGATTGACTCGAAATCGCTCCCAAATGTGCTCCTATACTGGCTGAACGAGACACAGCAGTCCCCATCGGATTCCGGTGAAATTTGTATTTTTGGTGAATATTTTAGTGAAAAGAGACAATGTTTCATGAGACTGCCTTAAGGCTGGCATTAGGGTTAGGGTTAGGGTTAGGGTTATGGAGCTAGGGTTAGGGTTACGGTCGTCTTTTGACCGATTGACTCGAAATTCGTCACGAATGTGGTCCTCTACTTGCTGAATGAGACACAGCAGTCCCCATCGGATTCCGGTGAAATTTGTATTTTTGGTGAATATTTTAAAGAAAAAAGTGGCCCATTTTTTCAATAGCTTCCAGGTCTTTGGACCGATTGACTCGAAATCGCTCCCAAATGTGCTCCTATACTGGCTGAACGAGACACAGCAGTCCCCATCGGATTCTGGTGAAATTTGTATTTTTGGTGAATATTTTAGTGAAAAGAGACAATGTTTCATGAGACTGCCTTAAGGCTGGCATTAGGGTTAGGGTTAGGGTTAGGGTTATGGAGCTAGGGTTAGGGTTACGGTCGTCTTTTGACCGATTGACTCGAAATTCGTCACGAATGTGGTCCTCTACTTGCTGAATGAGACACAGCAGTCCCCATCGGATTCCGGTGAAATTTGTATTTTTGGTGAATATTTTAAAGAAAAAAGTGGCCCATTTTTTCAATAGCTTCCAGGTCTTTGGACCGATTGACTCGAAATCGCTCCCAAATGTGCTCCTATACTGGCTGAACGAGACACAGCAGTCCCCATCGGATTCTGGTGAAATTTGTATTTTTGGTGAATATTTTAGTGAAAAGAGACAATGTTTCATGAGACTGCCTTAAGGCTGGCATTAGGGTTAGGGTTAGGGTTAGGGTTATGGAGCTAGGGTTAGGGTTACGGTCGTCTTTTGACCGATTGACTCGAAATTCGTCACGAATGTGGTCCTCTACTTGCTGAATGAGACACAGCAGTCCCCATCAGATTCCGGTGAAATTTGTATTTTTGGTGAATATTTTAAAGAAAAAAGTGGCCCATTTTTTCAATAGCTTCCAGGTCTTTGGACCGATTGACTCGAAATCGCTCCCAAATGTGCTCCTATACTGGCTGAACGAGACACAGCAGTCCCCATCGGATTCCGGTGAAATTTGTATTTTTGGTGAATATTTTAAAGAAAAAAGTGGCCCATTTTTTCAATAGCTTCCAGGTCTTTGGACCGATTGACTCGAAATCGCTCCCAAATGTGCTCCTATACTGGCTGAACGAGACACAGCAGTCCCCATCGGATTCCGGTGAAATTTGGATTTTTGGTGAATATTTTAGTGAAAAGAGACAATGTTTCATGAGACTGCCTTAAGGCTGGCATTAGGGTTAGGGTTAGGGTTAGGGTTATGGAGCTAGGGTTAGGGTTACGGTCGTCTTTTGACCGATTGACTCGAAATTCGTCACGAATGTGGTCCTCTACTTGCTGAACGAGACACAGCAGTCCCCATCGGATTCCGGTGAAATTTGTATTTTTGGTGAATATTTTAAAGAAAAAAGTGGCCCATTTTTTCAATAGCTTCCAGGTCTTTGGACCGATTGACTCGAAATCGCTCCCAAATGTGCTCCTATACTGGCTGAACGAGACACAGCAGTCCCCATCGGATTCCGGTGAAATTTGTATTTTTGGTGAATATTTTAGTGAAAAGAGACAATGTTTCATGAGACTGCCTTAAGGCTGGCATTAGGGTTAGGGTTAGGGTTAGGGTTATGGAGCTAGGGTTAGGGTTACGGTCGTCTTTTGACCGATTGACTCGAAATTCGTCACGAATGTGGTCCTCTACTTGCTGAATGAGACACAGCAGTCCCCATCGGATTCCGGTGAAATTTGTATTTTTGGTGAATATTTTAAAGAAAAAAGTGGCCCATTTTTTCAATAGCTTCCAGGTCTTTGGACCGATTGACTCGAAATCGCTCCCAAATGTGCTCCTATACTGGCTGAACGAGACACAGCAGTCCCCATCGGATTCCGGTGAAATTTGTATTTTTGGTGAATATTTTAAAGAAAAAAGTGGCCCATTTTTTCAATAGCTTCCAGGTCTTTGGACCGATTGACTCGAAATCGCTCCCAAATGTGCTCCTATACTGGCTGAACGAGACACAGCAGTCCCCATCGGATTCCGGTGAAATTTGGATTTTTGGTGAATATTTTAGTGAAAAGAGACAATGTTTCATGAGACTGCCTTAAGGCTGGCATTAGGGTTAGGGTTAGGGTTAGGGTTATGGAGCTAGGGTTAGGGTTACGGTCGTCTTTTGACCGATTGACTCGAAATTCGTCACGAATGTGGTCCTCTACTTGCTGAACGAGACACAGCAGTCCCCATCGGATTCCGGTGAAATTTGTATTTTTGGTGAATATTTTAAAGAAAAAAGTGGCCCATTTTTTCAATAGCTTCCAGGTCTTTGGACCGATTGACTCGAAATCGCTCCCAAATGTGCTCCTATACTGGCTGAACGAGACACAGCAGTCCCCATCGGATTCCGGTGAAATTTGTATTTTTGGTGAATATTTTAGTGAAAAGAGACAATGTTTCATGAGACTGCCTTAAGGCTGGCATTAGGGTTAGGGTTAGGGTTAGGGTTATGGAGCTAGGGTTAGGGTTACGGTCGTCTTTTGACCGATTGACTCGAAATTCGTCACGAATGTGGTCCTCTACTTGCTGAATGAGACACAGCAGTCCCCATCGGATTCCGGTGAAATTTGTATTTTTGGTGAATATTTTAAAGAAAAAAGTGGCCCATTTTTTCAATAGCTTCCAGGTCTTTGGACCGATTGACTCGAAATCGCTCCCAAATGTGCTCCTATACTGGCTGAACGAGACACAGCAGTCCCCATCGGATTCCGGTGAAATTTGTATTTTTGGTGAATATTTTAAAGAAAAAAGTGGCCCATTTTTTCAATAGCTTCCAGGTCTTTGGACCGATTGACTCGAAATCGCTCCCAAATGTGCTCCTATACTGGCTGAACGAGACACAGCAGTCCCCATCGGATTCCGGTGAAATTTGGATTTTTGGTGAATATTTTAGTGAAAAGAGACAATGTTTCATGAGACTGCCTTAAGGCTGGCATTAGGGTTAGGGTTAGGGTTAGGGTTATGGAGCTAGGGTTAGGGTTACGGTCGTCTTTTGACCGATTGACTCGAAATTCGTCACGAATGTGGTCCTCTACTTGCTGAATGAGACACAGCAGTCCCCATCGGATTCCGGTGAAATTTGTATTTTTTGTGAATATTTTAAAGAAAAAAGTGGCCCATTTTTTCAATAGCTTCCAGGTCTTTGGACCGATTGACTCGAAATCGCTCCCAAATGTGCTCCTATACTGGCTGAACGAGACACAGCAGACCCATCGGATTCCGGTGAAATTTGTATTTTTGGTGAATATTTTAGTGAAAAGAGACAATGTTTCATGAGACTGCCTTAAGGCTGGCATTAGGGTTAGGGTTAGGGTTAGGGTTATGGAGCTAGGGTTAGGGTTACGGTCGTCTTTTGACCGATTGACTCGAAATTCGTCACGAATGTGGTCCTCTACTTGCTGAATGAGACACAGCAGTCCCCATCGGATTCCGGTGAAATTTGTATTTTTGGTGAATATTTTAAAGAAAAAAGTGGCCCATTTTTTCAATAGCTTCCAGGTCTTTGGACCGATTGACTCGAAATCGCTCCCAAATGTGCTCCTATACTGGCTGAACGAGACACAGCAGTCCCCATCGGATTCTGGTGAAATTTGTATTTTTGGTGAATATTTTAGTGAAAAGAGACAATGTTTCATGAGACTGCCTTAAGGCTGGCATTAGGGTTAGGGTTAGGGTTAGGGTTATGGAGCTAGGGTTAGGGTTACGGTCGTCTTTTGACCGATTGACTCGAAATTCGTCACGAATGTGGTCCTCTACTCGCTGAATGAGACACAGCAGTCCCCATCGGATTCCGGTGAAATTTGTATTTTTGGTGAATATTTTAAAGAAAAAAGTGGCCCATTTTTTCAATAGCTTCCAGGTCTTTTGACCGATTGACTCGAAATCGCTCCCAAATGTGCTCCTATACTGGCTGAACGAGACACAGCAGTCCCCATCGGATTCTGGTGAAATTTGTATTTTTGGTGAATATTTTAAAGAAAAAAGTGGCCCATTTTTTCAATAGCTTCCAGGTCTTTGGACCGATTGACTCGAAATCGCTCCCAAATGTGCTCCTATACTGGCTGAACGAGACACAGCAGTCCCCATCGGATTCCGGTGAAATTTGTATTTTTGGTGAATATTTTAGTGAAAAGAGACAATGTTTCATGAGACTGCCTTAAGGCTGGCATTAGGGTTAGGGTTAGGGTTAGGGTTATGGAGCTAGGGTTAGGGTTACGGTCGTCTTTTGACCGATTGACTCGAAATTCGTCACGAATGTGGTCCTCTACTTGCTGAATGAGACACAGCAGTCCCCATCGGATTCCGGTGAAATTTGTATTTTTGGTGAATATTTTAAAGAAAAAAGTGGCCCATTTTTTCAATAGCTTCCAGGTCTTTGGACCGATTGACTCGAAATCGCTCCCAAATGTGCTCCTATACTGGCTGAACGAGACACAGCAGTCCCCATCGGATTCTGGTGAAATTTGTATTTTTGGTGAATATTTTAAAGAAAAAAGTGGCCCATTTTTTCAATAGCTTCCAGGTCTTTGGACCGATTGACTCGAAATCGCTCCCAAATGTGCTCCTATACTGGCTGAACGAGACACAGCAGTCCCCATCGGATTCCGGTGAAATTTGGATTTTTGGTGAATATTTTAGTGAAAAGAGACAATGTTTCATGAGACTGCCTTAAGGCTGGCATTAGGGTTAGGGTTAGGGTTAGGGTTATGGAGCTAGGGTTAGGGTTACGGTCGTCTTTTGACCGATTGACTCGAAATTCGTCACGAATGTGGTCCTCTACTTGCTGAATGAGACACAGCAGTCCCCATCGGATTCCGGTGAAATTTGTATTTTTGGTGAATATTTTAAAGAAAAAAGTGGCCCATTTTTTCAATAGCTTCCAGGTCTTTGGACCGATTGACTCGAAATCGCTCCCAAATGTGCTCCTATACTGGCTGAACGAGACACAGCAGTCCCCATCGGATTCCGGTGAAATTTGTATTTTTGGTGAATATTTTAAAGAAAAAAGTGGCCCATTTTTTCAATAGCTTCCAGGTCTTTGGACCGATTGACTCGAAATCGCTCCCAAATGTGCTCCTATACTGGCTGAACGAGACACAGCAGTCCCCATCGGATTCCGGTGAAATTTGTATTTTTGGTGAATATTTTAGTGAAAAGAGACAATGTTTCATGAGACTGCCTTAAGGCTGGCATTAGGGTTAGGGTTAGGGTTAGGGTTATGGAGCTAGGGTTAGGGTTACGGTCGTCTTTTGACCGATTGACTCGAAATTCGTCACGAATGTGGTCCTCTACTTGCTGAATGAGACACAGCAGTCCCCATCGGATTCCGGTGAAATTTGTATTTTTGGTGAATATTTTAAAGAAAAAAGTGGCCCATTTTTTCAATAGCTTCCAGGTCTTTGGACCGATTGACTCGAAATCGCTCCCAAATGTGCTCCTATACTGGCTGAACGAGACACAGCAGTCCCCATCGGATTCCGGTGAAATTTGTATTTTTGGTGAATATTTTAAAGAAAAAAGTGGCCCATTTTTTCAATAGCTTCCAGGTCTTTGGACCGATTGACTCGAAATCGCTCCCAAATGTGCTCCTATACTGGCTGAACGAGACACAGCAGTCCCCATCGGATTCCGGTGAAATTTGTATTTTTGGTGAATATTTTAGTGAAAAGAGACAATGTTTCATGAGACTGCCTTAAGGCTGGCATTAGGGTTAGGGTTAGGGTTAGGGTTATGGAGTAGGGTTAGGGTTACGGTCGTCTTTTGACCGATTGACTCGAAATTCGTCACGAATGTGGTCCTCTACTTGCTGAATGAGACACAGCAGTCCCCATCGGATTCCGGTGAAATTTGTATTTTTGGTGAATATTTTAAAGAAAAAAGTGGCCCATTTTTTCAATAGCTTCCAGGTCTTTGGACCGATTGACTCGAAATCGCTCCCAAATGTGCTCCTATACTGGCTGAACGAGACACAGCAGTCCCCATCGGATTTCGGTGAAATTTGTATTTTTGGTGAATATTTTAGTGAAAAGAGACAATGTTTCATGAGACTGCCTTAAGGCTGGCATTAGGGTTAGGGTTAGGGTTAGGGTTATGGAGCTAGGGTTAGGGTTACGGTCGTCTTTTGACCGATTGACTCGAAATTCGTCACGAATGTGGTCCTCTACTTGCTGAATGAGACACAGCAGTCCCCATCGGATTCCGGTGAAATTTGTATTTTTGGTGAATATTTTAAAGAAAAAAGTGGCCCATTTTTTCAATAGCTTCCAGGTCTTTGGACCGATTGACTCGAAATCGCTCCCAAATGTGCTCCTATACTGGCTGAAAGAGACACAGCAGTCCCCATCGGATTCCGGTGAAATTTGTATTTTTGGTGAATATTTTAAAGAAAAAAGTGGCCCATTTTTTCAATAGCTTCCAGGTCTTTGGACCGATTGACTCGAAATCGCTCCCAAATGTGCTCCTATACTGGCTGAACGAGACACAGCAGTCCCCATCGGATTCCGGTGAAATTTGGATTTTTGGTGAATATTTTAGTGAAAAGAGACAATGTTTCATGAGACTGCCTTAAGGCTGGCATTAGGGTTAGGGTTAGGGTTAGGGTTATGGAGCTAGGGTTAGGGTTACGGTCGTCTTTTGACCGATTGACTCGAAATTCGTCACGAATGTGGTCCTCTACTTGCTGAACGAGACACAGCAGTCCCCATCGGATTCCGGTGAAATTTGTATTTTTGGTGAATATTTTAGTGAAAAGAGACAATGTTTCATGAGACTGCCTTAAGGCTGGCATTAGGGTTAGGGTTAGGGTTAGGGTTATGGAGCTAGGGTTAGGGTTACGGTCGTCTTTTGACCGATTGACTCGAAATTCGTCACGAATGTGGTCCTCTACTTGCTGAATGAGACACAGCAGTCCCCATCGGATTCCGGTGAAATTTGTATTTTTGGTGAATATTTTAAAGAAAAAAGTGGCCCATTTTTTCAATAGCTTCCAGGTCTTTGGACCGATTGACTCGAAATCGCTCCCAAATGTGCTCCTATACTGGCTGAACGAGACACAGCAGTCCCCATCGGATTCTGGTGAAATTTGTATTTTTGGTGAATATTTTAAAGAAAAAAGTGGCCCATTTTTTCAATAGCTTCCAGGTCTTTGGACCGATTGACTCGAAATCGCTCCCAAATGTGCTCCTATACTGGCTGAACGAGACACAGCAGTCCCCATCGGATTCCGGTGAAATTTGTATTTTTGGTGAATATTTTAGTGAAAAGAGACAATGTTTCATGAGACTGCCTTAAGGCTGGCATTAGGGTTAGGGTTAGGGTTAGGGTTATGGAGCTAGGGTTAGGGTTACGGTCGTCTTTTGACCGATTGACTCGAAATTCGTCACGAATGTGGTCCTCTACTTGCTGAATGAGACACAGCAGTCCCCATCGGATTCCGGTGAAATTTGTATTTTTGGTGAATATTTTAAAGAAAAAAGTGGCCCATTTTTTCAATAGCTTCCAGGTCTTTGGACCGATTGACTCGAAATCGCTCCCAAATGTGCTCCTATACTGGCTGAACGAGACACAGCAGTCCCCATCGGATTCCGGTGAAATTTGTATTTTTGGTGAATATTTTAAAGAAAAAAGTGGCCCATTTTTTCAATAGCTTCCAGGTCTTTGGACCGATTGACTCGAAATCGCTCCCAAATGTGCTCCTATACTGGCTGAACGAGACACAGCAGTCCCCATCGGATTCCGGTGAAATTTGGATTTTTGGTGAATATTTTAGTGAAAAGAGACAATGTTTCATGAGACTGCCTTAAGGCTGGCATTAGGGTTAGGGTTAGGGTTAGGGTTATGGAGCTAGGGTTAGGGTTACGGTCGTCTTTTGACCGATTGACTCGAAATTCGTCACGAATGTGGTCCTCTACTTGCTGAACGAGACACAGCAGTCCCCATCGGATTCCGGTGAAATTTGTATTTTTGGTGAATATTTTAAAGAAAAAAGTGGCCCATTTTTTCAATAGCTTCCAGGTCTTTGGACCGATTGACTCGAAATCGCTCCCAAATGTGCTCCTATACTGGCTGAACGAGACACAGCAGTCCCCATCGGATTCCGGTGAAATTTGTATTTTTGGTGAATATTTTAGTGAAAAGAGACAATGTTTCATGAGACTGCCTTAAGGCTGGCATTAGGGTTAGGGTTAGGGTTAGGGTTATGGAGCTAGGGTTAGGGTTACGGTCGTCTTTTGACCGATTGACTCGAAATTCGTCACGAATGTGGTCCTCTACTTGCTGAATGAGACACAGCAGTCCCCATCGGATTCCGGTGAAATTTGTATTTTTGGTGAATATTTTAAAGAAAAAAGTGGCCCATTTTTTCAATAGCTTCCAGGTCTTTGGACCGATTGACTCGAAATCGCTCCCAAATGTGCTCCTATACTGGCTGAACGAGACACAGCAGTCCCCATCGGATTCTGGTGAAATTTGTATTTTTGGTGAATATTTTAAAGAAAAAAGTGGCCCATTTTTTCAATAGCTTCCAGGTCTTTGGACCGATTGACTCGAAATCGCTCCCAAATGTGCTCCTATACTGGCTGAACGAGACACAGCAGTCCCCATCGGATTCCGGTGAAATTTGTATTTTTGGTGAATATTTTAGTGAAAAGAGACAATGTTTCATGAGACTGCCTTAAGGCTGGCATTAGGGTTAGGGTTAGGGTTAGGGTTATGGAGCTAGGGTTAGGGTTACGGTCGTCTTTTGACCGATTGACTCGAAATTCGTCACGAATGTGGTCCTCTACTTGCTGAATGAGACACAGCAGTCCCCATCGGATTCCGGTGAAATTTGTATTTTTGGTGAATATTTTAAAGAAAAAAGTGGCCCATTTTTTCAATAGCTTCCAGGTCTTTGGACCGATTGACTCGAAATCGCTCCCAAATGTGCTCCTATACTGGCTGAACGAGACACAGCAGTCCCCATCGGATTCCGGTGAAATTTGTATTTTTGGTGAATATTTTAAAGAAAAAAGTGGCCCATTTTTTCAATAGCTTCCAGGTCTTTGGACCGATTGACTCGAAATCGCTCCCAAATGTGCTCCTATACTGGCTGAACGAGACACAGCAGTCCCCATCGGATTCCGGTGAAATTTGTATTTTTGGTGAATATTTTAGTGAAAAGAGACAATGTTTCATGAGACTGCCTTAAGGCTGGCATTAGGGTTAGGGTTAGGGTTAGGGTTATGGAGCTAGGGTTAGGGTTACGGTCGTCTTTTGACCGATTGACTCGAAATTCGTCACGAATGTGGTCCTCTACTTGCTGAATGAGACACAGCAGTCCCCATCGGATTCCGGTGAAATTTGTATTTTTGGTGAATATTTTAAAGAAAAAAGTGGCCCATTTTTTCAATAGCTTCCAGGTCTTTGGACCGATTGACTCGAAATCGCTCCCAAATGTGCTCCTATACTGGCTGAACGAGACACAGCAGTCCCCATCGGATTCCGGTGAAATTTGTATTTTTGGTGAATATTTTAAAGAAAAAAGTGGCCCATTTTTTCAATAGCTTCCAGGTCTTTGGACCGATTGACTCGAAATCGCTCCCAAATGTGCTCCTATACTGGCTGAACGAGACACAGCAGTCCCCATCGGATTCCGGTGAAATTTGGATTTTTGGTGAATATTTTAGTGAAAAGAGACAATGTTTCATGAGACTGCCTTAAGGCTGGCATTAGGGTTAGGGTTAGGGTTAGGGTTATGGAGCTAGGGTTAGGGTTACGGTCGTCTTTTGACCGATTGACTCGAAATTCGTCACGAATGTGGTCCTCTACTTGCTGAACGAGACACAGCAGTCCCCATCGGATTCCGGTGAAATTTGTATTTTTGGTGAATATTTTAAAGAAAAAAGTGGCCCATTTTTTCAATAGCTTCCAGGTCTTTGGACCGATTGACTCGAAATCGCTCCCAAATGTGCTCCTATACTGGCTGAACGAGACACAGCAGTCCCCATCGGATTCCGGTGAAATTTGTATTTTTGGTGAATATTTTAGTGAAAAGAGACAATGTTTCATGAGACTGCCTTAAGGCTGGCATTAGGGTTAGGGTTAGGGTTAGGGTTATGGAGCTAGGGTTAGGGTTACGGTCGTCTTTTGACCGATTGACTCGAAATTCGTCACGAATGTGGTCCTCTACTTGCTGAATGAGACACAGCAGTCCCCATCGGATTCCGGTGAAATTTGTATTTTTGGTGAATATTTTAAAGAAAAAAGTGGCCCATTTTTTCAATAGCTTCCAGGTCTTTGGACCGATTGACTCGAAATCGCTCCCAAATGTGCTCCTATACTGGCTGAACGAGACACAGCAGTCCCCATCGGATTCTGGTGAAATTTGTATTTTTGGTGAATATTTTAGTGAAAAGAGACAATGTTTCATGAGACTGCCTTAAGGCTGGCATTAGGGTTAGGGTTAGGGTTAGGGTTATGGAGCTAGGGTTAGGGTTACGGTCGTCTTTTGACCGATTGACTCGAAATTCGTCACGAATGTGGTCCTCTACTTGCTGAATGAGACACAGCAGTCCCCATCAGATTCCGGTGAAATTTGTATTTTTGGTGAATATTTTAAAGAAAAAAGTGGCCCATTTTTTCAATAGCTTCCAGGTCTTTGGACCGATTGACTCGAAATCGCTCCCAAATGTGCTCCTATACTGGCTGAACGAGACACAGCAGTCCCCATCGGATTCCGGTGAAATTTGTATTTTTGGTGAATATTTTAAAGAAAAAAGTGGCCCATTTTTTCAATAGCTTCCAGGTCTTTGGACCGATTGACTCGAAATCGCTCCCAAATGTGCTCCTATACTGGCTGAACGAGACACAGCAGTCCCCATCGGATTCCGGTGAAATTTGGATTTTTGGTGAATATTTTAGTGAAAAGAGACAATGTTTCATGAGACTGCCTTAAGGCTGGCATTAGGGTTAGGGTTAGGGTTAGGGTTATGGAGCTAGGGTTAGGGTTACGGTCGTCTTTTGACCGATTGACTCGAAATTCGTCACGAATGTGGTCCTCTACTTGCTGAACGAGACACAGCAGTCCCCATCGGATTCCGGTGAAATTTGTATTTTTGGTGAATATTTTAAAGAAAAAAGTGGCCCATTTTTTCAATAGCTTCCAGGTCTTTGGACCGATTGACTCGAAATCGCTCCCAAATGTGCTCCTATACTGGCTGAACGAGACACAGCAGTCCCCATCGGATTCCGGTGAAATTTGGATTTTTGGTGAATATTTTAGTGAAAAGAGACAATGTTTCATGAGACTGCCTTAAGGCTGGCATTAGGGTTAGGGTTAGGGTTAGGGTTATGGAGCTAGGGTTAGGGTTACGGTCGTCTTTTGACCGATTGACTCGAAATTCGTCACGAATGTGGTCCTCTACTTGCTGAACGAGACACAGCAGTCCCCATCGGATTCCGGTGAAATTTGTATTTTTGGTGAATATTTTAAAGAAAAAAGTGGCCCATTTTTTCAATAGCTTCCAGGTCTTTGGACCGATTGACTCGAAATCGCTCCCAAATGTGCTCCTATACTGGCTGAACGAGACACAGCAGTCCCCATCGGATTCCGGTGAAATTTGGATTTTTGGTGAATATTTTAGTGAAAAGAGACAATGTTTCATGAGACTGCCTTAAGGCTGGCATTAGGGTTAGGGTTAGGGTTAGGGTTATGGAGCTAGGGTTAGGGTTACGGTCGTCTTTTGACCGATTGACTCGAAATTCGTCACGAATGTGGTCCTCTACTTGCTGAATGAGACACAGCAGTCCCCATCGGATTCCGGTGAAATTTGTATTTTTGGTGAATATTTTAAAGAAAAAAGTGGCCCATTTTTTCAATAGCTTCCAGGTCTTTGGACCGATTGACTCGAAATCGCTCCCAAATGTGCTCCTATACTGGCTGAACGAGACACAGCAGTCCCCATCGGATTCCGGTGAAATTTGTATTTTTGGTGAATATTTTAAAGAAAAAAGTGGCCCATTTTTTCAATAGCTTCCAGGTCTTTGGACCGATTGACTCGAAATCGCTCCCAAATGTGCTCCTATACTGGCTGAACGAGACACAGCAGTCCCCATCGGATTCCGGTGAAATTTGGATTTTTGGTGAATATTTTAGTGAAAAGAGACAATGTTTCATGAGACTGCCTTAAGGCTGGCATTAGGGTTAGGGTTAGGGTTAGGGTTATGGAGCTAGGGTTAGGGTTACGGTCGTCTTTTGACCGATTGACTCGAAATTCGTCACGAATGTGGTCCTCTACTTGCTGAACGAGACACAGCAGTCCCCATCGGATTCCGGTGAAATTTGTATTTTTGGTGAATATTTTAAAGAAAAAAGTGGCCCATTTTTTCAATAGCTTCCAGGTCTTTGGACCGATTGACTCGAAATCGCTCCCAAATGTGCTCCTATACTGGCTGAACGAGACACAGCAGTCCCCATCGGATTCCGGTGAAATTTGGATTTTTGGTGAATATTTTAGTGAAAAGAGACAATGTTTCATGAGACTGCCTTAAGGCTGGCATTAGGGTTAGGGTTAGGGTTAGGGTTATGGAGCTAGGGTTAGGGTTACGGTCGTCTTTTGACCGATTGACTCGAAATTCGTCACGAATGTGGTCCTCTACTTGCTGAATGAGACACAGCAGTCCCCATCGGATTCCGGTGAAATTTGTATTTTTGGTGAATATTTTAAAGAAAAAAGTGGCCCATTTTTTCAATAGCTTCCAGGTCTTTGGACCGATTGACTCGAAATCGCTCCCAAATGTGCTCCTATACTGGCTGAACGAGACACAGCAGTCCCCATCGGATTCCGGTGAAATTTGTATTTTTGGTGAATATTTTAAAGAAAAAAGTGGCCCATTTTTTCAATAGCTTCCAGGTCTTTGGACCGATTGACTCGAAATCGCTCCCAAATGTGCTCCTATACTGGCTGAACGAGACACAGCAGTCCCCATCGGATTCCGGTGAAATTTGGATTTTTGGTGAATATTTTAGTGAAAAGAGACAATGTTTCATGAGACTGCCTTAAGGCTGGCATTAGGGTTAGGGTTAGGGTTAGGGTTATGGAGCTAGGGTTAGGGTTACGGTCGTCTTTTGACCGATTGACTCGAAATTCGTCACGAATGTGGTCCTCTACTTGCTGAACGAGACACAGCAGTCCCCATCGGATTCCGGTGAAATTTGTATTTTTGGTGAATATTTTAAAGAAAAAAGTGGCCCATTTTTTCAATAGCTTCCAGGTCTTTGGACCGATTGACTCGAAATCGCTCCCAAATGTGCTCCTATACTGGCTGAACGAGACACAGCAGTCCCCATCGGATTCCGGTGAAATTTGTATTTTTGGTGAATATTTTAGTGAAAAGAGACAATGTTTCATGAGACTGCCTTAAGGCTGGCATTAGGGTTAGGGTTAGGGTTAGGGTTATGGAGCTAGGGTTAGGGTTACGGTCGTCTTTTGACCGATTGACTCGAAATTCGTCACGAATGTGGTCCTCTACTTGCTGAATGAGACACAGCAGTCCCCATCGGATTCCGGTGAAATTTGTATTTTTGGTGAATATTTTAAAGAAAAAAGTGGCCCATTTTTTCAATAGCTTCCAGGTCTTTGGACCGATTGACTCGAAATCGCTCCCAAATGTGCTCCTATACTGGCTGAACGAGACACAGCAGTCCCCATCGGATTCCGGTGAAATTTGTATTTTTGGTGAATATTTTAAAGAAAAAAGTGGCCCATTTTTTCAATAGCTTCCAGGTCTTTGGACCGATTGACTCGAAATCGCTCCCAAATGTGCTCCTATACTGGCTGAACGAGACACAGCAGTCCCCATCGGATTCCGGTGAAATTTGGATTTTTGGTGAATATTTTAGTGAAAAGAGACAATGTTTCATGAGACTGCCTTAAGGCTGGCATTAGGGTTAGGGTTAGGGTTAGGGTTATGGAGCTAGGGTTAGGGTTACGGTCGTCTTTTGACCGATTGACTCGAAATTCGTCACGAATGTGGTCCTCTACTTGCTGAATGAGACACAGCAGTCCCCATCGGATTCCGGTGAAATTTGTATTTTTTGTGAATATTTTAAAGAAAAAAGTGGCCCATTTTTTCAATAGCTTCCAGGTCTTTGGACCGATTGACTCGAAATCGCTCCCAAATGTGCTCCTATACTGGCTGAACGAGACACAGCAGACCCATCGGATTCCGGTGAAATTTGTATTTTTGGTGAATATTTTAGTGAAAAGAGACAATGTTTCATGAGACTGCCTTAAGGCTGGCATTAGGGTTAGGGTTAGGGTTAGGGTTATGGAGCTAGGGTTAGGGTTACGGTCGTCTTTTGACCGATTGACTCGAAATTCGTCACGAATGTGGTCCTCTACTTGCTGAATGAGACACAGCAGTCCCCATCGGATTCCGGTGAAATTTGTATTTTTGGTGAATATTTTAAAGAAAAAAGTGGCCCATTTTTTCAATAGCTTCCAGGTCTTTGGACCGATTGACTCGAAATCGCTCCCAAATGTGCTCCTATACTGGCTGAACGAGACACAGCAGTCCCCATCGGATTCTGGTGAAATTTGTATTTTTGGTGAATATTTTAGTGAAAAGAGACAATGTTTCATGAGACTGCCTTAAGGCTGGCATTAGGGTTAGGGTTAGGGTTAGGGTTATGGAGCTAGGGTTAGGGTTACGGTCGTCTTTTGACCGATTGACTCGAAATTCGTCACGAATGTGGTCCTCTACTCGCTGAATGAGACACAGCAGTCCCCATCGGATTCCGGTGAAATTTGTATTTTTGGTGAATATTTTAAAGAAAAAAGTGGCCCATTTTTTCAATAGCTTCCAGGTCTTTTGACCGATTGACTCGAAATCGCTCCCAAATGTGCTCCTATACTGGCTGAACGAGACACAGCAGTCCCCATCGGATTCTGGTGAAATTTGTATTTTTGGTGAATATTTTAAAGAAAAAAGTGGCCCATTTTTTCAATAGCTTCCAGGTCTTTGGACCGATTGACTCGAAATCGCTCCCAAATGTGCTCCTATACTGGCTGAACGAGACACAGCAGTCCCCATCGGATTCCGGTGAAATTTGTATTTTTGGTGAATATTTTAGTGAAAAGAGACAATGTTTCATGAGACTGCCTTAAGGCTGGCATTAGGGTTAGGGTTAGGGTTAGGGTTATGGAGCTAGGGTTAGGGTTACGGTCGTCTTTTGACCGATTGACTCGAAATTCGTCACGAATGTGGTCCTCTACTTGCTGAATGAGACACAGCAGTCCCCATCGGATTCCGGTGAAATTTGTATTTTTGGTGAATATTTTAAAGAAAAAAGTGGCCCATTTTTTCAATAGCTTCCAGGTCTTTGGACCGATTGACTCGAAATCGCTCCCAAATGTGCTCCTATACTGGCTGAACGAGACACAGCAGTCCCCATCGGATTCTGGTGAAATTTGTATTTTTGGTGAATATTTTAAAGAAAAAAGTGGCCCATTTTTTCAATAGCTTCCAGGTCTTTGGACCGATTGACTCGAAATCGCTCCCAAATGTGCTCCTATACTGGCTGAACGAGACACAGCAGTCCCCATCGGATTCCGGTGAAATTTGTATTTTTGGTGAATATTTTAGTGAAAAGAGACAATGTTTCATGAGACTGCCTTAAGGCTGGCATTAGGGTTAGGGTTAGGGTTAGGGTTATGGAGCTAGGGTTAGGGTTACGGTCGTCTTTTGACCGATTGACTCGAAATTCGTCACGAATGTGGTCTTCTACTTGCTGAAAGAGACACAGCAGTCCCCATCGGATTCCGGTGAAATTTGTATTTTTGGTGAATATTTTAAAGAAAAAAGTGGCCCATTTTTTCAATAGCTTCCAGGTCTTTGGACCGATTGACTCGAAATCGCTCCCAAATGTGCTCCTATACTGGCTGAACGAGACACAGCAGTCCCCATCGGATTCTGGTGAAATTTGTATTTTTGGTGAATATTTTAAAGAAAAAAGTGGCCCATTTTTTCAATAGCTTCCAGGTCTTTGGACCGATTGACTCGAAATCGCTCCCAAATGTGCTCCTATACTGGCTGAACGAGACACAGCAGTCCCCATCGGATTCTGGTGAAATTTGTATTTTTGGTGAATATTTTAGTGAAAAGAGACAATGTTTCATGAGACTGCCTTAAGGCTGGCATTAAGGTTAGGGTTAGGGTTAGGGTTATGGAGCTAGGGTTAGGGTTACGGTCGTCTTTTGACCGATTGACTCGAAATTCGTCACGAATGTGGTCCTCTACTCGCTGAATGAGACACAGCAGTCCCCATCGGATTCCGGTGAAATTTGTATTTTTGGTGAATATTTTAAAGAAAAAAGTGGCCCATTTTTTCAATAGCTTCCAGGTCTTTGGACCGATTGACTCGAAATCGCTCCCAAATGTGCTCCTATACTGGCTGAACGAGACACAGCAGTCCCCATCGGATTCTGGTGAAATTTGTATTTTTGGTGAATAATTTAAAGAAAAAAGTGGCCCATTTTTTCAATAGCTTCCAGGTCTTTGGACCGATTGACTCGAAATCGCTCCCAAATGTGCTCCTATACTGGCTGAACGAGACACAGCAGTCCCCATCGGATTCCGGTGAAATTTGTATTTTTGGTGAATATTTTAGTGAAAAGAGACAATGTTTCATGAGACTGCCTTAAGGCTGGCATTAGGGTTAGGGTTAGGGTTAGGGTTATGGAGCTAGGGTTAGGGTTACGGTCGTCTTTTGACCGATTGACTCGAAATTCGTCACGAATGTGGTCCTCTACTTGCTGAATGAGACACAGCAGTCCCCATCGGATTCCGGTGAAATTTGTATTTTTGGTGAATATTTTAAAGAAAAAAGTGGCCCATTTTTTCAATAGCTTCCAGGTCTTTGGACCGATTGACTCGAAATCGCTCCCAAATGTGCTCCTATACTGGCTGAACGAGACACAGCAGTCCCCATCGGATTCCGGTAAAATTTGTATTTTTGGTGAATATTTTAAAGAAAAAAGTGGCCCATTTTTTCAATAGCTTCCAGGTCTTTGGACCGATTGACTCGAAATCGCTCCCAAATGTGCTCCTATACTGGCTGAACGAGACACAGCAGTCCCCATCGGATTCCGGTGAAATTTGGATTTTTGGTGAATATTTTAGTGAAAAGAGACAATGTTTCATGAGACTGCCTTAAGGCTGGCATTAGGGTTAGGGTTAGGGTTAGGGTTATGGAGCTAGGGTTAGGGTTACGGTCGTCTTTTGACCGATTGACTCGAAATTCGTCACGAATGTGGTCCTCTACTTGCTGAATGAGACACAGCAGTCCCCATCGGATTCCGGTGAAATTTGTATTTTTGGTGAATATTTTAAAGAAAAAAGTGGCCCATTTTTTCAATAGCTTCCAGGTCTTTGGACCGATTGACTCGAAATCGCTCCCAAATGTGCTCCTATACTGGCTGAACGAGACACAGCAGTCCCCATCGGATTCCGGTAAAATTTGTATTTTTGGTGAATATTTTAAAGAAAAAAGTGGCCCATTTTTTCAATAGCTTCCAGGTCTTTGGACCGATTGACTCGAAATCGCTCCCAAATGTGCTCCTATACTGGCTGAACGAGACACAGCAGTCCCCATCGGATTCCGGTGAAATTTGTATTTTTGGTGAATATTTTAAAGAAAAAAGTGGCCCATTTTTTCAATAGCTTCCAGGTCTTTGGACCGATTGACTCGAAATCGCTCCCAAATGTGCTCCTATACTGGCTGAACGAGACACAGCAGTCCCCATCGGATTCCGGTGAAATTTGTATTTTTGGTGAATATTTTAGTGAAAAGAGACAATGTTTCATGAGACTGCCTTAAGGCTGGCATTAGGGTTAGGGTTAGGGTTAGGGTTATGGAGCTAGGGTTAGGGTTACGGTCGTCTTTTGACCGATTGACTCGAAATTCGTCACGAATGTGGTCCTCTACTTGCTGAATGAGACACAGCAGTCCCCATCGGATTCCGGTGAAATTTGTATTTTTGGTGAATATTTTAAAGAAAAAAGTGGCCCATTTTTTCAATAGCTTCCAGGTCTTTGGACCGATTGACTCGAAATCGCTCCCAAATGTGCTCCTATACTGGCTGAACGAGACACAGCAGTCCCCATCGGATTCCGGTGAAATTTGTATTTTTGGTGAATATTTTAAAGAAAAAAGTGGCCCATTTTTTCAATAGCTTCCAGGTCTTTGGACCGATTGACTCGAAATCGCTCCCAAATGTGCTCCTATACTGGCTGAACGAGACACAGCAGTCCCCATCGGATTCCGGTGAAATTTGTATTTTTGGTGAATATTTTAGTGAAAAGAGACAATGTTTCATGAGACTGCCTTAAGGCTGGCATTAGGGTTAGGGTTAGGGTTAGGGTTATGGAGCTAGGGTTAGGGTTACGGTCGTCTTTTGACCGATTGACTCGAAATTCGTCACGAATGTGGTCCTCTACTTGCTGAATGAGACACAGCAGTCCCCATCGGATTCCGGTGAAATTTGTATTTTTGGTGAATATTTTAAAGAAAAAAGTGGCCCATTTTTTCAATAGCTTCCAGGTCTTTGGACCGATTGACTCGAAATCGCTCCCAAATGTGCTCCTATACTGGCTGAACGAGACACAGCAGTCCCCATCGGATTCCGGTGAAATTTGTATTTTTGGTGAATATTTTAAAGAAAAAAGTGGCCCATTTTTTCAATAGCTTCCAGGTCTTTGGACCGATTGACTCGAAATCGCTCCCAAATGTGCTCCTATACTGGCTGAACGAGACACAGCAGTCCCCATCGGATTCCGGTGAAATTTGTATTTTTGGTGAATATTTTAGTGAAAAGAGACAATGTTTCATGAGACTGCCTTAAGGCTGGCATTAGGGTTAGGGTTAGGGTTAGGGTTATGGAGCTAGGGTTAGGGTTACGGTCGTCTTTTGACCGATTGACTCGAAATTCGTCACGAATGTGGTCCTCTACTTGCTGAATGAGACACAGCAGTCCCCATCGGATTCCGGTGAAATTTGTATTTTTGGTGAATATTTTAAAGAAAAAAGTGGCCCATTTTTTCAATAGCTTCCAGGTCTTTGGACCGATTGACTCGAAATCGCTCCCAAATGTGCTCCTATACTGGCTGAACGAGACACAGCAGTCCCCATCGGATTCCGGTAAAATTTGTATTTTTGGTGAATATTTTAAAGAAAAAAGTGGCCCATTTTTTCAATAGCTTCCAGGTCTTTGGACCGATTGACTCGAAATCGCTCCCAAATGTGCTCCTATACTGGCTGAACGAGACACAGCAGTCCCCATCGGATTCCGGTGAAATTTGTATTTTTGGTGAATATTTTAAAGAAAAAAGTGGCCCATTTTTTCAATAGCTTCCAGGTCTTTGGACCGATTGACTCGAAATCGCTCCCAAATGTGCTCCTATACTGGCTGAACGAGACACAGCAGTCCCCATCGGATTCCGGTGAAATTTGTATTTTTGGTGAATATTTTAGTGAAAAGAGACAATGTTTCATGAGACTGCCTTAAGGCTGGCATTAGGGTTAGGGTTAGGGTTAGGGTTATGGAGCTAGGGTTAGGGTTACGGTCGTCTTTTGACCGATTGACTCGAAATTCGTCACGAATGTGGTCCTCTACTTGCTGAATGAGACACAGCAGTCCCCATCGGATTCCGGTGAAATTTGTATTTTTGGTGAATATTTTAAAGAAAAAAGTGGCCCATTTTTTCAATAGCTTCCAGGTCTTTGGACCGATTGACTCGAAATCGCTCCCAAATGTGCTCCTATACTGGCTGAACGAGACACAGCAGTCCCCATCGGATTCCGGTGAAATTTGTATTTTTGGTGAATATTTTAAAGAAAAAAGTGGCCCATTTTTTCAATAGCTTCCAGGTCTTTGGACCGATTGACTCGAAATCGCTCCCAAATGTGCTCCTATACTGGCTGAACGAGACACAGCAGTCCCCATCGGATTCCGGTGAAATTTGTATTTTTGGTGAATATTTTAGTGAAAAGAGACAATGTTTCATGAGACTGCCTTAAGGCTGGCATTAGGGTTAGGGTTAGGGTTAGGGTTATGGAGCTAGGGTTAGGGTTACGGTCGTCTTTTGACCGATTGACTCGAAATTCGTCACGAATGTGGTCCTCTACTTGCTGAATGAGACACAGCAGTCCCCATCGGATTCCGGTGAAATTTGTATTTTTGGTGAATATTTTAAAGAAAAAAGTGGCCCATTTTTTCAATAGCTTCCAGGTCTTTGGACCGATTGACTCGAAATCGCTCCCAAATGTGCTCCTATACTGGCTGAACGAGACACAGCAGTCCCCATCGGATTCCGGTGAAATTTGTATTTTTGGTGAATATTTTAAAGAAAAAAGTGGCCCATTTTTTCAATAGCTTCCAGGTCTTTGGACCGATTGACTCGAAATCGCTCCCAAATGTGCTCCTATACTGGCTGAACGAGACACAGCAGTCCCCATCGGATTCCGGTGAAATTTGTATTTTTGGTGAATATTTTAAAGAAAAAAGTGGCCCATTTTTTCAATAGCTTCCAGGTCTTTGGACCGATTGACTCGAAATCGCTCCCAAATGTGCTCCTATACTGGCTGAACGAGACACAGCAGTCCCCATCGGATTCCGGTGAAATTTGGATTTTTGGTGAATATTTTAGTGAAAAGAGACAATGTTTCATGAGACTGCCTTAAGGCTGGCATTAGGGTTAGGGTTAGGGTTAGGGTTATGGAGCTAGGGTTAGGGTTACGGTCGTCTTTTGACCGATTGACTCGAAATTCGTCACGAATGTGGTCCTCTACTTGCTGAACGAGACACAGCAGTCCCCATCGGATTCCGGTGAAATTTGTATTTTTGGTGAATATTTTAAAGAAAAAAGTGGCCCATTTTTTCAATAGCTTCCAGGTCTTTGGACCGATTGACTCGAAATCGCTCCCAAATGTGCTCCTATACTGGCTGAACGAGACACAGCAGTCCCCATCGGATTCTGGTGAAATTTGTATTTTTGGTGAATATTTTAGTGAAAAGAGACAATGTTTCATGAGACTGCCTTAAGGCTGGCATTAGGGTTAGGGTTAGGGTTAGGGTTATGGAGCTAGGGTTAGGGTTACGGTCGTCTTTTGACCGATTGACTCGAAATTCGTCACGAATGTGGTCCTCTACTTGCTGAATGAGACACAGCAGTCCCCATCGGATTCCGGTGAAATTTGTATTTTTGGTGAATATTTTAAAGAAAAAAGTGGCCCATTTTTTCAATAGCTTCCAGGTCTTTGGACCGATTGACTCGAAATCGCTCCCAAATGTGCTCCTATACTGGCTGAACGAGACACAGCAGTCCCCATCGGATTCCGGTGAAATTTGTATTTTTGGTGAATATTTTAGTGAAAAGAGACAATGTTTCATGAGACTGCCTTAAGGCTGGCATTAGGGTTAGGGTTAGGGTTAGGGTTATGGAGCTAGGGTTAGGGTTACGGTCGTCTTTTGACCGATTGACTCGAAATTCGTCACGAATGTGGTCCTCTACTTGCTGAATGAGACACAGCAGTCCCCATCGGATTCCGGTGAAATTTGTATTTTTGGTGAATATTTTAAAGAAAAAAGTGGCCCATTTTTTCAATAGCTTCCAGGTCTTTGGACCGATTGACTCGAAATCGCTCCCAAATGTGCTCCTATACTGGCTGAACGAGACACAGCAGTCCCCATCGGATTCCGGTGAAATTTGTATTTTTGGTGAATATTTTAGTGAAAAGAGACAATGTTTCATGAGACTGCCTTAAGGCTGGCATTAGGGTTAGGGTTAGGGTTAGGGTTATGGAGCTAGGGTTAGGGTTACGGTCGTCTTTTGACCGATTGACTCGAAATTCGTCACGAATGTGGTCCTCTACTTGCTGAATGAGACACAGCAGTCCCCATCGGATTCCGGTGAAATTTGTATTTTTGGTGAATATTTTAAAGAAAAAAGTGGCCCATTTTTTCAATAGCTTCCAGGTCTTTGGACCGATTGACTCGAAATCGCTCCCAAATGTGCTCCTATACTGGCTGAACGAGACACAGCAGTCCCCATCGGATTCTGGTGAAATTTGTATTTTTGGTGAATATTTTAGTGAAAAGAGACAATGTTTCATGAGACTGCCTTAAGGCTGGCATTAGGGTTAGGGTTAGGGTTAGGGTTATGGAGCTAGGGTTAGGGTTACGGTCGTCTTTTGACCGATTGACTCGAAATTCGTCACGAATGTGGTCCTCTACTCGCTGAATGAGACACAGCAGTCCCCATCGGATTCCGGTGAAATTTGTATTTTTGGTGAATATTTTAAAGAAAAAAGTGGCCCATTTTTTCAATAGCTTCCAGGTCTTTGGACCGATTGACTCGAAATCGCTCCCAAATGTGCTCCTATACTGGCTGAACGAGACACAGCAGTCCCCATCGGATTCCGGTGAAATTTGTATTTTTGGTGAATATTTTAGTGAAAAGAGACAATGTTTCATGAGACTGCCTTAAGGCTGGCATTAGGGTTAGGGTTAGGGTTAGGGTTATGGAGCTATGGTTAGGGTTACGGTCGTCTTTTGACCGATTGACTCGAAATTCGTCACGAATGTGGTCCTCTACTTGCTGAATGAGACACAGCAGTCCCCATCGGATTCCGGTGAAATTTGTATTTTTGGTGAATATTTTAAAGAAAAAAGTGGCCCATTTTTTCAATAGCTTCCAGGTCTTTGGACCGATTGACTCGAAATCGCTCCCAAATGTGCTCCTATACTGGCTGAACGAGACACAGCAGTCCCCATCGGATTCTGGTGAAATTTGTATTTTTGGTGAATATTTTAAAGAAAAAAGTGGCCCATTTTTTCAATAGCTTCCAGGTCTTTGGACCGATTGACTCGAAATCGCTCCCAAATGTGCTCCTATACTGGCTGAACGAGACACAGCAGTCCCCATCGGATTCCGGTGAAATTTGTATTTTTGGTGAATATTTTAGTGAAAAGAGACAATGTTTCATGAGACTGCCTTAAGGCTGGCATTAGGGTTAGGGTTAGGGTTAGGGTTATGGAGCTAGGGTTAGGGTTACGGTCGTCTTTTGACCGATTGACTCGAAATTCGTCACGAATGTGGTCCTCTACTTGCTGAAAGAGACACAGCAGTCCCCATCGGATTCCGGTGAAATTTGTATTTTTGGTGAATATTTTAAAGAAAAAAGTGGCCCATTTTCTCAATAGCTTCCAGGTCTTTGGACCGATTGACTCGAAATCGCTCCCAAATGTGCTCCTATACTGGCTGAACGAGACACAGCAGTCCCCATCGGATTCTGGTGAAATTTGTATTTTTGGTGAATATTTTAAAGAAAAAAGTGGCCCATTTTTTCAATAGCTTCCAGGTCTTTGGACCGATTGACTCGAAATCGCTCCCAAATGTGCTCCTATACTGGCTGAACGAGACACAGCAGTCCCCATCGGATTCTGGTGAAATTTGTATTTTTGGTGAATATTTTAGTGAAAAGAGACAATGTTTCATGAGACTGCCTTAAGGCTGGCATTAAGGTTAGGGTTAGGGTTAGGGTTATGGAGGTAGGGTTAGGGTTACGGTCGTCTTTTGACCGATTGACTCGAAATTCGTCACGAATGTGGTCCTCTACTCGCTGAATGAGACATAGCAGTCCCCATCGGATTCCGGTGAAATTTGTATTTTTGGTGAATATTTTAAAGAAAAAAGTGGCCCATTTTTTCAATAGCTTCCAGGTCTTTGGACCGATTGACTCGAAATCGCTCCCAAATGTGCTCCTATACTGGCTGAACGAGACACAGCAGTCCCCATCGGATTCTGGTGAAATTTGTATTTTTGGTGAATATTTTAAAGAAAAAAGTGGCCCATTTTTTCAATAGCTTCCAGGTCTTTGGACCGATTGACTCGAAATCGCTCCCAAATGTGCTCCTATACTGGCTGAACGAGACACAGCAGTCCCCATCGGATTCCGGTGAAATTTGTATTTTTGGTGAATATTTTAGTGAAAAGAGACAATGTTTCATGAGACTGCCTTAAGGCTGGCATTAGGGTTAGGGTTAGGGTTAGGGTTATGGAGCTAGGGTTAGGGTTACGGTCGTCTTTTGACCGATTGACTCGAAATTCGTCACGAATGTGGTCCTCTACTTGCTGAATGAGACACAGCAGTCCCCATCGGATTCCGGTGAAATTTGTATTTTTGGTGAATATTTTAAAGAAAAAAGTGGCCCATTTTTTCAATAGCTTCCAGGTCTTTGGACCGATTGACTCGAAATCGCTCCCAAATGTGCTCCTATACTGGCTGAACGAGACACAGCAGTCCCCATCGGATTCCGGTAAAATTTGTATTTTTGGTGAATATTTTAAAGAAAAAAGTGGCCCATTTTTTCAATAGCTTCCAGGTCTTTGGACCGATTGACTCGAAATCGCTCCCAAATGTGCTCCTATACTGGCTGAACGAGACACAGCAGTCCCCATCGGATTCCGGTGAAATTTGTATTTTTGGTGAATATTTTAAAGAAAAAAGTGGCCCATTTTTTCAATAGCTTCCAGGTCTTTGGACCGATTGACTCGAAATCGCTCCCAAATGTGCTCCTATACTGGCTGAACGAGACACAGCAGTCCCCATCGGATTCCGGTGAAATTTGTATTTTTGGTGAATATTTTAGTGAAAAGAGACAATGTTTCATGAGACTGCCTTAAGGCTGGCATTAGGGTTAGGGTTAGGGTTAGGGTTATGGAGCTAGGGTTAGGGTTACGGTCGTCTTTTGACCGATTGACTCGAAATTCGTCACGAATGTGGTCCTCTACTTGCTGAATGAGACACAGCAGTCCCCATCGGATTCCGGTGAAATTTGTATTTTTGGTGAATATTTTAAAGAAAAAAGTGGCCCATTTTTTCAATAGCTTCCAGGTCTTTGGACCGATTGACTCGAAATCGCTCCCAAATGTGCTCCTATACTGGCTGAACGAGACACAGCAGTCCCCATCGGATTCTGGTGAAATTTGTATTTTTGGTGAATATTTTAAAGAAAAAAGTGGCCCATTTTTTCAATAGCTTCCAGGTCTTTGGACCGATTGACTCGAAATCGCTCCCAAATGTGCTCCTATACTGGCTGAACGAGACACAGCAGTCCCCATCGGATTCCGGTGAAATTTGTATTTTTGGTGAATATTTTAGTGAAAAGAGACAATGTTTCATGAGACTGCCTTAAGGCTGGCATTAGGGTTAGGGTTAGGGTTAGGGTTATGGAGCTAGGGTTAGGGTTACGGTCGTCTTTTGACCGATTGACTCGAAATTCGTCACGAATGTGGTCCTCTACTTGCTGAATGAGACACAGCAGTCCCCATCGGATTCCGGTGAAATTTGTATTTTTGGTGAATATTTTAAAGAAAAAAGTGGCCCATTTTTTCAATAGCTTCCAGGTCTTTGGACCGATTGACTCGAAATCGCTCCCAAATGTGCTCCTATACTGGCTGAACGAGACACAGCAGTCCCCATCGGATTCTGGTGAAATTTGTATTTTTGGTGAATATTTTAAAGAAAAAAGTGGCCCATTTTTTCAATAGCTTCCAGGTCTTTGGACCGATTGACTCGAAATCGCTCCCAAATGTGCTCCTATACTGGCTGAACGAGACACAGCAGTCCCCATCGGATTCCGGTGAAATTTGGATTTTTGGTGAATATTTTAGTGAAAAGAGACAATGTTTCATGAGACTGCCTTAAGGCTGGCATTAGGGTTAGGGTTAGGGTTAGGGTTATGGAGCTAGGGTTAGGGTTACGGTCGTCTTTTGACCGATTGACTCGAAATTCGTCACGAATGTGGTCCTCTACTTGCTGAATGAGACACAGCAGTCCCCATCGGATTCCGGTGAAATTTGTATTTTTGGTGAATATTTTAAAGAAAAAAGTGGCCCATTTTTTCAATAGCTTCCAGGTCTTTGGACCGATTGACTCGAAATCGCTCCCAAATGTGCTCCTATACTGGCTGAACGAGACACAGCAGTCCCCATCGGATTCCGGTGAAATTTGTATTTTTGGTGAATATTTTAAAGAAAAAAGTGGCCCATTTTTTCAATAGCTTCCAGGTCTTTGGACCGATTGACTCGAAATCGCTCCCAAATGTGCTCCTATACTGGCTGAACGAGACACAGCAGTCCCCATCGGATTCTGGTGAAATTTGTATTTTTGGTGAATATTTTAAAGAAAAAAGTGGCCCATTTTTTCAATAGCTTCCAGGTCTTTGGACCGATTGACTCGAAATCGCTCCCAAATGTGCTCCTATACTGGCTGAACGAGACACAGCAGTCCCCATCGGATTCCGGTGAAATTTGTATTTTTGGTGAATATTTTAGTGAAAAGAGACAATGTTTCATGAGACTGCCTTAAGGCTGGCATTAGGGTTAGGGTTAGGGTTAGGGTTATGGAGCTAGGGTTAGGGTTACGGTCGTCTTTTGACCGATTGACTCGAAATTCGTCACGAATGTGGTCCTCTACTTGCTGAATGAGACACAGCAGTCCCCATCGGATTCCGGTGAAATTTGTATTTTTGGTGAATATTTTAGTGAAAAGAGACAATGTTTCATGAGACTGCCTTAAGGCTGGCATTAGGGTTAGGGTTAGGGTTAGGGTTATGGAGCTAGGGTTAGGGTTACGGTCGTCTTTTGACCGATTGACTCGAAATTCGTCACGAATGTGGTCCTCTACTTGCTGAATGAGACACAGCAGTCCCCATCGGATTCCGGTGAAATTTGTATTTTTGGTGAATATTTTAAAGAAAAAAGTGGCCCATTTTTTCAATAGCTTCCAGGTCTTTGGACCGATTGACTCGAAATCGCTCCCAAATGTGCTCCTATACTGGCTGAACGAGACACAGCAGTCCCCATCGGATTCTGGTGAAATTTGTATTTTTGGTGAATATTTTAGTGAAAAGAGACAATGTTTCATGAGACTGCCTTAAGGCTGGCATTAGGGTTAGGGTTAGGGTTAGGGTTATGGAGCTAGGGTTAGGGTTACGGTCGTCTTTTGACCGATTGACTCGAAATTCGTCACGAATGTGGTCCTCTACTTGCTGAATGAGACACAGCAGTCCCCATCGGATTCCGGTGAAATTTGTATTTTTGGTGAATATTTTAAAGAAAAAAGTGGCCCATTTTTTCAATAGCTTCCAGGTCTTTGGACCGATTGACTCGAAATCGCTCCCAAATGTGCTCCTATACTGGCTGAACGAGACACAGCAGTCCCCATCGGATTCTGGTGAAATTTGTATTTTTGGTGAATATTTTAAAGAAAAAAGTGGCCCATTTTTTCAATAGCTTCCAGGTCTTTGGACCGATTGACTCGAAATCGCTCCCAAATGTGCTCCTATACTGGCTGAACGAGACACAGCAGTCCCCATCGGATTCTGGTGAAATTTGTATTTTTGGTGAATATTTTAGTGAAAAGAGACAATGTTTCATGAGACTGCCTTAAGGCTGGCATTAAGGTTAGGGTTAGGGTTAGGGTTATGGAGCTAGGGTTAGGGTTACGGTCGTCTTTTGACCGATTGACTCGAAATTCGTCACGAATGTGGTCCTCTACTCGCTGAATGAGACACAGCAGTCCCCATCGGATTCCGGTGAAATTTGTATTTTTGGTGAATATTTTAAAGAAAAAAGTGGCCCATTTTTTCAATAGCTTCCAGGTCTTTGGACCGATTGACTCGAAATCGCTCCCAAATGTGCTCCTATACTGGCTGAACGAGACACAGCAGTCCCCATCGGATTCTGGTGAAATTTGTATTTTTGGTGAATAATTTAAAGAAAAAAGTGGCCCATTTTTTCAATAGCTTCCAGGTCTTTGGACCGATTGACTCGAAATCGCTCCCAAATGTGCTCCTATACTGGCTGAACGAGACACAGCAGTCCCCATCGGATTCCGGTGAAATTTGTATTTTTGGTGAATATTTTAGTGAAAAGAGACAATGTTTCATGAGACTGCCTTAAGGCTGGCATTAGGGTTAGGGTTAGGGTTAGGGTTATGGAGCTAGGGTTAGGGTTACGGTCGTCTTTTGACCGATTGACTCGAAATTCGTCACGAATGTGGTCCTCTACTTGCTGAATGAGACACAGCAGTCCCCATCGGATTCCGGTGAAATTTGTATTTTTGGTGAATATTTTAAAGAAAAAAGTGGCCCATTTTTTCAATAGCTTCCAGGTCTTTGGACCGATTGACTCGAAATCGCTCCCAAATGTGCTCCTATACTGGCTGAACGAGACACAGCAGTCCCCATCGGATTCCGGTAAAATTTGTATTTTTGGTGAATATTTTAAAGAAAAAAGTGGCCCATTTTTTCAATAGCTTCCAGGTCTTTGGACCGATTGACTCGAAATCGCTCCCAAATGTGCTCCTATACTGGCTGAACGAGACACAGCAGTCCCCATCGGATTCCGGTGAAATTTGGATTTTTGGTGAATATTTTAGTGAAAAGAGACAATGTTTCATGAGACTGCCTTAAGGCTGGCATTAGGGTTAGGGTTAGGGTTAGGGTTATGGAGCTAGGGTTAGGGTTACGGTCGTCTTTTGACCGATTGACTCGAAATTCGTCACGAATGTGGTCCTCTACTTGCTGAATGAGACACAGCAGTCCCCATCGGATTCCGGTGAAATTTGTATTTTTGGTGAATATTTTAAAGAAAAAAGTGGCCCATTTTTTCAATAGCTTCCAGGTCTTTGGACCGATTGACTCGAAATCGCTCCCAAATGTGCTCCTATACTGGCTGAACGAGACACAGCAGTCCCCATCGGATTCCGGTAAAATTTGTATTTTTGGTGAATATTTTAAAGAAAAAAGTGGCCCATTTTTTCAATAGCTTCCAGGTCTTTGGACCGATTGACTCGAAATCGCTCCCAAATGTGCTCCTATACTGGCTGAACGAGACACAGCAGTCCCCATCGGATTCCGGTGAAATTTGTATTTTTGGTGAATATTTTAAAGAAAAAAGTGGCCCATTTTTTCAATAGCTTCCAGGTCTTTGGACCGATTGACTCGAAATCGCTCCCAAATGTGCTCCTATACTGGCTGAACGAGACACAGCAGTCCCCATCGGATTCCGGTGAAATTTGTATTTTTGGTGAATATTTTAGTGAAAAGAGACAATGTTTCATGAGACTGCCTTAAGGCTGGCATTAGGGTTAGGGTTAGGGTTAGGGTTATGGAGCTAGGGTTAGGGTTACGGTCGTCTTTTGACCGATTGACTCGAAATTCGTCACGAATGTGGTCCTCTACTTGCTGAATGAGACACAGCAGTCCCCATCGGATTCCGGTGAAATTTGTATTTTTGGTGAATATTTTAAAGAAAAAAGTGGCCCATTTTTTCAATAGCTTCCAGGTCTTTGGACCGATTGACTCGAAATCGCTCCCAAATGTGCTCCTATACTGGCTGAACGAGACACAGCAGTCCCCATCGGATTCCGGTGAAATTTGTATTTTTGGTGAATATTTTAAAGAAAAAAGTGGCCCATTTTTTCAATAGCTTCCAGGTCTTTGGACCGATTGACTCGAAATCGCTCCCAAATGTGCTCCTATACTGGCTGAACGAGACACAGCAGTCCCCATCGGATTCCGGTGAAATTTGTATTTTTGGTGAATATTTTAGTGAAAAGAGACAATGTTTCATGAGACTGCCTTAAGGCTGGCATTAGGGTTAGGGTTAGGGTTAGGGTTATGGAGCTAGGGTTAGGGTTACGGTCGTCTTTTGACCGATTGACTCGAAATTCGTCACGAATGTGGTCCTCTACTTGCTGAATGAGACACAGCAGTCCCCATCGGATTCCGGTGAAATTTGTATTTTTGGTGAATATTTTAAAGAAAAAAGTGGCCCATTTTTTCAATAGCTTCCAGGTCTTTGGACCGATTGACTCGAAATCGCTCCCAAATGTGCTCCTATACTGGCTGAACGAGACACAGCAGTCCCCATCGGATTCCGGTGAAATTTGTATTTTTGGTGAATATTTTAAAGAAAAAAGTGGCCCATTTTTTCAATAGCTTCCAGGTCTTTGGACCGATTGACTCGAAATCGCTCCCAAATGTGCTCCTATACTGGCTGAACGAGACACAGCAGTCCCCATCGGATTCCGGTGAAATTTGTATTTTTGGTGAATATTTTAGTGAAAAGAGACAATGTTTCATGAGACTGCCTTAAGGCTGGCATTAGGGTTAGGGTTAGGGTTAGGGTTATGGAGCTAGGGTTAGGGTTACGGTCGTCTTTTGACCGATTGACTCGAAATTCGTCACGAATGTGGTCCTCTACTTGCTGAATGAGACACAGCAGTCCCCATCGGATTCCGGTGAAATTTGTATTTTTGGTGAATATTTTAAAGAAAAAAGTGGCCCATTTTTTCAATAGCTTCCAGGTCTTTGGACCGATTGACTCGAAATCGCTCCCAAATGTGCTCCTATACTGGCTGAACGAGACACAGCAGTCCCCATCGGATTCCGGTAAAATTTGTATTTTTGGTGAATATTTTAAAGAAAAAAGTGGCCCATTTTTTCAATAGCTTCCAGGTCTTTGGACCGATTGACTCGAAATCGCTCCCAAATGTGCTCCTATACTGGCTGAACGAGACACAGCAGTCCCCATCGGATTCCGGTGAAATTTGTATTTTTGGTGAATATTTTAAAGAAAAAAGTGGCCCATTTTTTCAATAGCTTCCAGGTCTTTGGACCGATTGACTCGAAATCGCTCCCAAATGTGCTCCTATACTGGCTGAACGAGACACAGCAGTCCCCATCGGATTCCGGTGAAATTTGTATTTTTGGTGAATATTTTAGTGAAAAGAGACAATGTTTCATGAGACTGCCTTAAGGCTGGCATTAGGGTTAGGGTTAGGGTTAGGGTTATGGAGCTAGGGTTAGGGTTACGGTCGTCTTTTGACCGATTGACTCGAAATTCGTCACGAATGTGGTCCTCTACTTGCTGAATGAGACACAGCAGTCCCCATCGGATTCCGGTGAAATTTGTATTTTTGGTGAATATTTTAAAGAAAAAAGTGGCCCATTTTTTCAATAGCTTCCAGGTCTTTGGACCGATTGACTCGAAATCGCTCCCAAATGTGCTCCTATACTGGCTGAACGAGACACAGCAGTCCCCATCGGATTCCGGTGAAATTTGTATTTTTGGTGAATATTTTAAAGAAAAAAGTGGCCCATTTTTTCAATAGCTTCCAGGTCTTTGGACCGATTGACTCGAAATCGCTCCCAAATGTGCTCCTATACTGGCTGAACGAGACACAGCAGTCCCCATCGGATTCCGGTGAAATTTGTATTTTTGGTGAATATTTTAGTGAAAAGAGACAATGTTTCATGAGACTGCCTTAAGGCTGGCATTAGGGTTAGGGTTAGGGTTAGGGTTATGGAGCTAGGGTTAGGGTTACGGTCGTCTTTTGACCGATTGACTCGAAATTCGTCACGAATGTGGTCCTCTACTTGCTGAATGAGACACAGCAGTCCCCATCGGATTCCGGTGAAATTTGTATTTTTGGTGAATATTTTAAAGAAAAAAGTGGCCCATTTTTTCAATAGCTTCCAGGTCTTTGGACCGATTGACTCGAAATCGCTCCCAAATGTGCTCCTATACTGGCTGAACGAGACACAGCAGTCCCCATCGGATTCCGGTGAAATTTGTATTTTTGGTGAATATTTTAAAGAAAAAAGTGGCCCATTTTTTCAATAGCTTCCAGGTCTTTGGACCGATTGACTCGAAATCGCTCCCAAATGTGCTCCTATACTGGCTGAACGAGACACAGCAGTCCCCATCGGATTCCGGTGAAATTTGGATTTTTGGTGAATATTTTAGTGAAAAGAGACAATGTTTCATGAGACTGCCTTAAGGCTGGCATTAGGGTTAGGGTTAGGGTTAGGGTTATGGAGCTAGGGTTAGGGTTACGGTCGTCTTTTGACCGATTGACTCGAAATTCGTCACGAATGTGGTCCTCTACTTGCTGAACGAGACACAGCAGTCCCCATCGGATTCCGGTGAAATTTGTATTTTTGGTGAATATTTTAAAGAAAAAAGTGGCCCATTTTTTCAATAGCTTCCAGGTCTTTGGACCGATTGACTCGAAATCGCTCCCAAATGTGCTCCTATACTGGCTGAACGAGACACAGCAGTCCCCATCGGATTCTGGTGAAATTTGTATTTTTGGTGAATATTTTAGTGAAAAGAGACAATGTTTCATGAGACTGCCTTAAGGCTGGCATTAGGGTTAGGGTTAGGGTTAGGGTTATGGAGCTAGGGTTAGGGTTACGGTCGTCTTTTGACCGATTGACTCGAAATTCGTCACGAATGTGGTCCTCTACTTGCTGAATGAGACACAGCAGTCCCCATCGGATTCCGGTGAAATTTGTATTTTTGGTGAATATTTTAAAGAAAAAAGTGGCCCATTTTTTCAATAGCTTCCAGGTCTTTGGACCGATTGACTCGAAATCGCTCCCAAATGTGCTCCTATACTGGCTGAACGAGACACAGCAGTCCCCATCGGATTCCGGTGAAATTTGTATTTTTGGTGAATATTTTAGTGAAAAGAGACAATGTTTCATGAGACTGCCTTAAGGCTGGCATTAGGGTTAGGGTTAGGGTTAGGGTTATGGAGCTAGGGTTAGGGTTACGGTCGTCTTTTGACCGATTGACTCGAAATTCGTCACGAATGTGGTCCTCTACTTGCTGAATGAGACACAGCAGTCCCCATCGGATTCCGGTGAAATTTGTATTTTTGGTGAATATTTTAAAGAAAAAAGTGGCCCATTTTTTCAATAGCTTCCAGGTCTTTGGACCGATTGACTCGAAATCGCTCCCAAATGTGCTCCTATACTGGCTGAACGAGACACAGCAGTCCCCATCGGATTCCGGTGAAATTTGTATTTTTGGTGAATATTTTAGTGAAAAGAGACAATGTTTCATGAGACTGCCTTAAGGCTGGCATTAGGGTTAGGGTTAGGGTTAGGGTTATGGAGCTAGGGTTAGGGTTACGGTCGTCTTTTGACCGATTGACTCGAAATTCGTCACGAATGTGGTCCTCTACTTGCTGAATGAGACACAGCAGTCCCCATCGGATTCCGGTGAAATTTGTATTTTTGGTGAATATTTTAAAGAAAAAAGTGGCCCATTTTTTCAATAGCTTCCAGGTCTTTGGACCGATTGACTCGAAATCGCTCCCAAATGTGCTCCTATACTGGCTGAACGAGACACAGCAGTCCCCATCGGATTCTGGTGAAATTTGTATTTTTGGTGAATATTTTAGTGAAAAGAGACAATGTTTCATGAGACTGCCTTAAGGCTGGCATTAGGGTTAGGGTTAGGGTTAGGGTTATGGAGCTAGGGTTAGGGTTACGGTCGTCTTTTGACCGATTGACTCGAAATTCGTCACGAATGTGGTCCTCTACTCGCTGAATGAGACACAGCAGTCCCCATCGGATTCCGGTGAAATTTGTATTTTTGGTGAATATTTTAAAGAAAAAAGTGGCCCATTTTTTCAATAGCTTCCAGGTCTTTGGACCGATTGACTCGAAATCGCTCCCAAATGTGCTCCTATACTGGCTGAACGAGACACAGCAGTCCCCATCGGATTCCGGTGAAATTTGTATTTTTGGTGAATATTTTAGTGAAAAGAGACAATGTTTCATGAGACTGCCTTAAGGCTGGCATTAGGGTTAGGGTTAGGGTTAGGGTTATGGAGCTATGGTTAGGGTTACGGTCGTCTTTTGACCGATTGACTCGAAATTCGTCACGAATGTGGTCCTCTACTTGCTGAATGAGACACAGCAGTCCCCATCGGATTCCGGTGAAATTTGTATTTTTGGTGAATATTTTAAAGAAAAAAGTGGCCCATTTTTTCAATAGCTTCCAGGTCTTTGGACCGATTGACTCGAAATCGCTCCCAAATGTGCTCCTATACTGGCTGAACGAGACACAGCAGTCCCCATCGGATTCTGGTGAAATTTGTATTTTTGGTGAATATTTTAAAGAAAAAAGTGGCCCATTTTTTCAATAGCTTCCAGGTCTTTGGACCGATTGACTCGAAATCGCTCCCAAATGTGCTCCTATACTGGCTGAACGAGACACAGCAGTCCCCATCGGATTCCGGTGAAATTTGTATTTTTGGTGAATATTTTAGTGAAAAGAGACAATGTTTCATGAGACTGCCTTAAGGCTGGCATTAGGGTTAGGGTTAGGGTTAGGGTTATGGAGCTAGGGTTAGGGTTACGGTCGTCTTTTGACCGATTGACTCGAAATTCGTCACGAATGTGGTCCTCTACTTGCTGAAAGAGACACAGCAGTCCCCATCGGATTCCGGTGAAATTTGTATTTTTGGTGAATATTTTAAAGAAAAAAGTGGCCCATTTTCTCAATAGCTTCCAGGTCTTTGGACCGATTGACTCGAAATCGCTCCCAAATGTGCTCCTATACTGGCTGAACGAGACACAGCAGTCCCCATCGGATTCTGGTGAAATTTGTATTTTTGGTGAATATTTTAAAGAAAAAAGTGGCCCATTTTTTCAATAGCTTCCAGGTCTTTGGACCGATTGACTCGAAATCGCTCCCAAATGTGCTCCTATACTGGCTGAACGAGACACAGCAGTCCCCATCGGATTCTGGTGAAATTTGTATTTTTGGTGAATATTTTAGTGAAAAGAGACAATGTTTCATGAGACTGCCTTAAGGCTGGCATTAAGGTTAGGGTTAGGGTTAGGGTTATGGAGGTAGGGTTAGGGTTACGGTCGTCTTTTGACCGATTGACTCGAAATTCGTCACGAATGTGGTCCTCTACTCGCTGAATGAGACACAGCAGTCCCCATCGGATTCCGGTGAAATTTGTATTTTTGGTGAATATTTTAAAGAAAAAAGTGGCCCATTTTTTCAATAGCTTCCAGGTCTTTGGACCGATTGACTCGAAATCGCTCCCAAATGTGCTCCTATACTGGCTGAACGAGACACAGCAGTCCCCATCGGATTCTGGTGAAATTTGTATTTTTGGTGAATATTTTAAAGAAAAAAGTGGCCCATTTTTTCAATAGCTTCCAGGTCTTTGGACCGATTGACTCGAAATCGCTCCCAAATGTGCTCCTATACTGGCTGAACGAGACACAGCAGTCCCCATCGGATTCCGGTGAAATTTGTATTTTTGGTGAATATTTTAAAGAAAAAAGTGGCCCATTTTTTCAATAGCTTCCAGGTCTTTGGACCGATTGACTCGAAATCGCTCCCAAATGTGCTCCTATACTGGCTGAACGAGACACAGCAGTCCCCATCGGATTCCGGTGAAATTTGTATTTTTGGTGAATATTTTAGTGAAAAGAGACAATGTTTCATGAGACTGCCTTAAGGCTGGCATTAGGGTTAGGGTTAGGGTTAGGGTTATGGAGCTAGGGTTAGGGTTACGGTCGTCTTTTGACCGATTGACTCGAAATTCGTCACGAATGTGGTCCTCTACTTGCTGAATGAGACACAGCAGTCCCCATCGGATTCCGGTGAAATTTGTATTTTTGGTGAATATTTTAAAGAAAAAAGTGGCCCATTTTTTCAATAGCTTCCAGGTCTTTGGACCGATTGACTCGAAATCGCTCCCAAATGTGCTCCTATACTGGCTGAACGAGACACAGCAGTCCCCATCGGATTCCGGTGAAATTTGTATTTTTGGTGAATATTTTAAAGAAAAAAGTGGCCCATTTTTTCAATAGCTTCCAGGTCTTTGGACCGATTGACTCGAAATCGCTCCCAAATGTGCTCCTATACTGGCTGAACGAGACACAGCAGTCCCCATCGGATTCCGGTGAAATTTGTATTTTTGGTGAATATTTTAGTGAAAAGAGACAATGTTTCATGAGACTGCCTTAAGGCTGGCATTAGGGTTAGGGTTAGGGTTAGGGTTATGGAGCTAGGGTTAGGGTTACGGTCGTCTTTTGACCGATTGACTCGAAATTCGTCACGAATGTGGTCCTCTACTTGCTGAATGAGACACAGCAGTCCCCATCGGATTCCGGTGAAATTTGTATTTTTGGTGAATATTTTAAAGAAAAAAGTGGCCCATTTTTTCAATAGCTTCCAGGTCTTTGGACCGATTGACTCGAAATCGCTCCCAAATGTGCTCCTATACTGGCTGAACGAGACACAGCAGTCCCCATCGGATTCCGGTGAAATTTGTATTTTTGGTGAATATTTTAAAGAAAAAAGTGGCCCATTTTTTCAATAGCTTCCAGGTCTTTGGACCGATTGACTCGAAATCGCTCCCAAATGTGCTCCTATACTGGCTGAACGAGACACAGCAGTCCCCATCGGATTCCGGTGAAATTTGGATTTTTGGTGAATATTTTAGTGAAAAGAGACAATGTTTCATGAGACTGCCTTAAGGCTGGCATTAGGGTTAGGGTTAGGGTTAGGGTTATGGAGCTAGGGTTAGGGTTACGGTCGTCTTTTGACCGATTGACTCGAAATTCGTCACGAATGTGGTCCTCTACTTGCTGAACGAGACACAGCAGTCCCCATCGGATTCCGGTGAAATTTGTATTTTTGGTGAATATTTTAAAGAAAAAAGTGGCCCATTTTTTCAATAGCTTCCAGGTCTTTGGACCGATTGACTCGAAATCGCTCCCAAATGTGCTCCTATACTGGCTGAACGAGACACAGCAGTCCCCATCGGATTCTGGTGAAATTTGTATTTTTGGTGAATATTTTAGTGAAAAGAGACAATGTTTCATGAGACTGCCTTAAGGCTGGCATTAGGGTTAGGGTTAGGGTTAGGGTTATGGAGCTAGGGTTAGGGTTACGGTCGTCTTTTGACCGATTGACTCGAAATTCGTCACGAATGTGGTCCTCTACTTGCTGAATGAGACACAGCAGTCCCCATCGGATTCCGGTGAAATTTGTATTTTTGGTGAATATTTTAAAGAAAAAAGTGGCCCATTTTTTCAATAGCTTCCAGGTCTTTGGACCGATTGACTCGAAATCGCTCCCAAATGTGCTCCTATACTGGCTGAACGAGACACAGCAGTCCCCATCGGATTCCGGTGAAATTTGTATTTTTGGTGAATATTTTAGTGAAAAGAGACAATGTTTCATGAGACTGCCTTAAGGCTGGCATTAGGGTTAGGGTTAGGGTTAGGGTTATGGAGCTAGGGTTAGGGTTACGGTCGTCTTTTGACCGATTGACTCGAAATTCGTCACGAATGTGGTCCTCTACTTGCTGAATGAGACACAGCAGTCCCCATCGGATTCCGGTGAAATTTGTATTTTTGGTGAATATTTTAAAGAAAAAAGTGGCCCATTTTTTCAATAGCTTCCAGGTCTTTGGACCGATTGACTCGAAATCGCTCCCAAATGTGCTCCTATACTGGCTGAACGAGACACAGCAGTCCCCATCGGATTCCGGTGAAATTTGTATTTTTGGTGAATATTTTAGTGAAAAGAGACAATGTTTCATGAGACTGCCTTAAGGCTGGCATTAGGGTTAGGGTTAGGGTTAGGGTTATGGAGCTAGGGTTAGGGTTACGGTCGTCTTTTGACCGATTGACTCGAAATTCGTCACGAATGTGGTCCTCTACTTGCTGAATGAGACACAGCAGTCCCCATCGGATTCCGGTGAAATTTGTATTTTTGGTGAATATTTTAAAGAAAAAAGTGGCCCATTTTTTCAATAGCTTCCAGGTCTTTGGACCGATTGACTCGAAATCGCTCCCAAATGTGCTCCTATACTGGCTGAACGAGACACAGCAGTCCCCATCGGATTCTGGTGAAATTTGTATTTTTGGTGAATATTTTAGTGAAAAGAGACAATGTTTCATGAGACTGCCTTAAGGCTGGCATTAGGGTTAGGGTTAGGGTTAGGGTTATGGAGCTAGGGTTAGGGTTACGGTCGTCTTTTGACCGATTGACTCGAAATTCGTCACGAATGTGGTCCTCTACTCGCTGAATGAGACACAGCAGTCCCCATCGGATTCCGGTGAAATTTGTATTTTTGGTGAATATTTTAAAGAAAAAAGTGGCCCATTTTTTCAATAGCTTCCAGGTCTTTGGACCGATTGACTCGAAATCGCTCCCAAATGTGCTCCTATACTGGCTGAACGAGACACAGCAGTCCCCATCGGATTCCGGTGAAATTTGTATTTTTGGTGAATATTTTAGTGAAAAGAGACAATGTTTCATGAGACTGCCTTAAGGCTGGCATTAGGGTTAGGGTTAGGGTTAGGGTTATGGAGCTATGGTTAGGGTTACGGTCGTCTTTTGACCGATTGACTCGAAATTCGTCACGAATGTGGTCCTCTACTTGCTGAATGAGACACAGCAGTCCCCATCGGATTCCGGTGAAATTTGTATTTTTGGTGAATATTTTAAAGAAAAAAGTGGCCCATTTTTTCAATAGCTTCCAGGTCTTTGGACCGATTGACTCGAAATCGCTCCCAAATGTGCTCCTATACTGGCTGAACGAGACACAGCAGTCCCCATCGGATTCTGGTGAAATTTGTATTTTTGGTGAATATTTTAAAGAAAAAAGTGGCCCATTTTTTCAATAGCTTCCAGGTCTTTGGACCGATTGACTCGAAATCGCTCCCAAATGTGCTCCTATACTGGCTGAACGAGACACAGCAGTCCCCATCGGATTCCGGTGAAATTTGTATTTTTGGTGAATATTTTAGTGAAAAGAGACAATGTTTCATGAGACTGCCTTAAGGCTGGCATTAGGGTTAGGGTTAGGGTTAGGGTTATGGAGCTAGGGTTAGGGTTACGGTCGTCTTTTGACCGATTGACTCGAAATTCGTCACGAATGTGGTCCTCTACTTGCTGAAAGAGACACAGCAGTCCCCATCGGATTCCGGTGAAATTTGTATTTTTGGTGAATATTTTAAAGAAAAAAGTGGCCCATTTTCTCAATAGCTTCCAGGTCTTTGGACCGATTGACTCGAAATCGCTCCCAAATGTGCTCCTATACTGGCTGAACGAGACACAGCAGTCCCCATCGGATTCTGGTGAAATTTGTATTTTTGGTGAATATTTTAAAGAAAAAAGTGGCCCATTTTTTCAATAGCTTCCAGGTCTTTGGACCGATTGACTCGAAATCGCTCCCAAATGTGCTCCTATACTGGCTGAACGAGACACAGCAGTCCCCATCGGATTCTGGTGAAATTTGTATTTTTGGTGAATATTTTAGTGAAAAGAGACAATGTTTCATGAGACTGCCTTAAGGCTGGCATTAAGGTTAGGGTTAGGGTTAGGGTTATGGAGGTAGGGTTAGGGTTACGGTCGTCTTTTGACCGATTGACTCGAAATTCGTCACGAATGTGGTCCTCTACTCGCTGAATGAGACACAGCAGTCCCCATCGGATTCCGGTGAAATTTGTATTTTTGGTGAATATTTTAAAGAAAAAAGTGGCCCATTTTTTCAATAGCTTCCAGGTCTTTGGACCGATTGACTCGAAATCGCTCCCAAATGTGCTCCTATACTGGCTGAACGAGACACAGCAGTCCCCATCGGATTCTGGTGAAATTTGTATTTTTGGTGAATATTTTAAAGAAAAAAGTGGCCCATTTTTTCAATAGCTTCCAGGTCTTTGGACCGATTGACTCGAAATCGCTCCCAAATGTGCTCCTATACTGGCTGAACGAGACACAGCAGTCCCCATCGGATTCCGGTGAAATTTGTATTTTTGGTGAATATTTTAGTGAAAAGAGACAATGTTTCATGAGACTGCCTTAAGGCTGGCATTAGGGTTAGGGTTAGGGTTAGGGTTATGGAGCTAGGGTTAGGGTTACGGTCGTCTTTTGACCGATTGACTCGAAATTCGTCACGAATGTGGTCCTCTACTTGCTGAATGAGACACAGCAGTCCCCATCGGATTCCGGTGAAATTTGTATTTTTGGTGAATATTTTAAAGAAAAAAGTGGCCCATTTTTTCAATAGCTTCCAGGTCTTTGGACCGATTGACTCGAAATCGCTCCCAAATGTGCTCCTATACTGGCTGAACGAGACACAGCAGTCCCCATCGGATTCCGGTAAAATTTGTATTTTTGGTGAATATTTTAAAGAAAAAAGTGGCCCATTTTTTCAATAGCTTCCAGGTCTTTGGACCGATTGACTCGAAATCGCTCCCAAATGTGCTCCTATACTGGCTGAACGAGACACAGCAGTCCCCATCGGATTCCGGTGAAATTTGTATTTTTTGTGAATATTTTAAAGAAAAAAGTGGCCCATTTTTTCAATAGCTTCCAGGTCTTTGGACCGATTGACTCGAAATCGCTCCCAAATGTGCTCCTATACTGGCTGAACGAGACACAGCAGTCCCCATCGGATTCCGGTGAAATTTGTATTTTTGGTGAATATTTTAGTGAAAAGAGACAATGTTTCATGAGACTGCCTTAAGGCTGGCATTAGGGTTAGGGTTAGGGTTAGGGTTATGGAGCTAGGGTTAGGGTTACGGTCGTCTTTTGACCGATTGACTCGAAATTCGTCACGAATGTGGTCCTCTACTTGCTGAATGAGACACAGCAGTCCCCATCGGATTCCGGTGAAATTTGTATTTTTGGTGAATATTTTAAAGAAAAAAGTGGCCCATTTTTTCAATAGCTTCCAGGTCTTTGGACCGATTGACTCGAAATCGCTCCCAAATGTGCTCCTATACTGGCTGAACGAGACACAGCAGTCCCCATCGGATTCTGGTGAAATTTGTATTTTTGGTGAATATTTTAAAGAAAAAAGTGGCCCATTTTTTCAATAGCTTCCAGGTCTTTGGACCGATTGACTCGAAATCGCTCCCAAATGTGCTCCTATACTGGCTGAACGAGACACAGCAGTCCCCATCGGATTCCGGTGAAATTTGTATTTTTGGTGAATATTTTAGTGAAAAGAGACAATGTTTCATGAGACTGCCTTAAGGCTGGCATTAGGGTTAGGGTTAGGGTTAGGGTTATGGAGCTAGGGTTAGGGTTACGGTCGTCTTTTGACCGATTGACTCGAAATTCGTCACGAATGTGGTCCTCTACTTGCTGAATGAGACACAGCAGTCCCCATCGGATTCCGGTGAAATTTGTATTTTTGGTGAATATTTTAAAGAAAAAAGTGGCCCATTTTTTCAATAGCTTCCAGGTCTTTGGACCGATTGACTCGAAATCGCTCCCAAATGTGCTCCTATACTGGCTGAACGAGACACAGCAGTCCCCATCGGATTCCGGTAAAATTTGTATTTTTGGTGAATATTTTAAAGAAAAAAGTGGCCCATTTTTTCAATAGCTTCCAGGTCTTTGGACCGATTGACTCGAAATCGCTCCCAAATGTGCTCCTATACTGGCTGAACGAGACACAGCAGTCCCCATCGGATTCCGGTGAAATTTGTATTTTTTGTGAATATTTTAAAGAAAAAAGTGGCCCATTTTTTCAATAGCTTCCAGGTCTTTGGACCGATTGACTCGAAATCGCTCCCAAATGTGCTCCTATACTGGCTGAACGAGACACAGCAGTCCCCATCGGATTCCGGTGAAATTTGTATTTTTGGTGAATATTTTAGTGAAAAGAGACAATGTTTCATGAGACTGCCTTAAGGCTGGCATTAGGGTTAGGGTTAGGGTTAGGGTTATGGAGCTAGGGTTAGGGTTACGGTCGTCTTTTGACCGATTGACTCGAAATTCGTCACGAATGTGGTCCTCTACTTGCTGAATGAGACACAGCAGTCCCCATCGGATTCCGGTGAAATTTGTATTTTTGGTGAATATTTTAAAGAAAAAAGTGGCCCATTTTTTCAATAGCTTCCAGGTCTTTGGACCGATTGACTCGAAATCGCTCCCAAATGTGCTCCTATACTGGCTGAACGAGACACAGCAGTCCCCATCGGATTCTGGTGAAATTTGTATTTTTGGTGAATATTTTAAAGAAAAAAGTGGCCCATTTTTTCAATAGCTTCCAGGTCTTTGGACCGATTGACTCGAAATCGCTCCCAAATGTGCTCCTATACTGGCTGAACGAGACACAGCAGTCCCCATCGGATTCCGGTGAAATTTGGATTTTTGGTGAATATTTTAGTGAAAAGAGACAATGTTTCATGAGACTGCCTTAAGGCTGGCATTAGGGTTAGGGTTAGGGTTAGGGTTATGGAGCTAGGGTTAGGGTTACGGTCGTCTTTTGACCGATTGACTCGAAATTCGTCACGAATGTGGTCCTCTACTTGCTGAATGAGACACAGCAGTCCCCATCGGATTCCGGTGAAATTTGTATTTTTGGTGAATATTTTAGTGAAAAGAGACAATGTTTCATGAGACTGCCTTAAGGCTGGCATTAGGGTTAGGGTTAGGGTTAGGGTTATGGAGCTAGGGTTAGGGTTACGGTCGTCTTTTGACCGATTGACTCGAAATTCGTCACGAATGTGGTCCTCTACTTGCTGAATGAGACACAGCAGTCCCCATCGGATTCCGGTGAAATTTGTATTTTTGGTGAATATTTTAAAGAAAAAAGTGGCCCATTTTTTCAATAGCTTCCAGGTCTTTGGACCGATTGACTCGAAATCGCTCCCAAATGTGCTCCTATACTGGCTGAACGAGACACAGCAGTCCCCATCGGATTCTGGTGAAATTTGTATTTTTGGTGAATATTTTAGTGAAAAGAGACAATGTTTCATGAGACTGCCTTAAGGCTGGCATTAGGGTTAGGGTTAGGGTTAGGGTTATGGAGCTAGGGTTAGGGTTACGGTCGTCTTTTGACCGATTGACTCGAAATTCGTCACGAATGTGGTCCTCTACTTGCTGAATGAGACACAGCAGTCCCCATCGGATTCCGGTGAAATTTGTATTTTTGGTGAATATTTTAAAGAAAAAAGTGGCCCATTTTTTCAATAGCTTCCAGGTCTTTGGACCGATTGACTCGAAATCGCTCCCAAATGTGCTCCTATACTGGCTGAACGAGACACAGCAGTCCCCATCGGATTCCGGTAAAATTTGTATTTTTGGTGAATATTTTAAAGAAAAAAGTGGCCCATTTTTTCAATAGCTTCCAGGTCTTTGGACCGATTGACTCGAAATCGCTCCCAAATGTGCTCCTATACTGGCTGAACGAGACACAGCAGTCCCCATCGGATTCCGGTGAAATTTGTATTTTTGGTGAATATTTTAAAGAAAAAAGTGGCCCATTTTTTCAATAGCTTCCAGGTCTTTGGACCGATTGACTCGAAATCGCTCCCAAATGTGCTCCTATACTGGCTGAACGAGACACAGCAGTCCCCATCGGATTCCGGTGAAATTTGTATTTTTGGTGAATATTTTAGTGAAAAGAGACAATGTTTCATGAGACTGCCTTAAGGCTGGCATTAGGGTTAGGGTTAGGGTTAGGGTTATGGAGCTAGGGTTAGGGTTACGGTCGTCTTTTGACCGATTGACTCGAAATTCGTCACGAATGTGGTCCTCTACTTGCTGAATGAGACACAGCAGTCCCCATCGGATTCCGGTGAAATTTGTATTTTTGGTGAATATTTTAAAGAAAAAAGTGGCCCATTTTTTCAATAGCTTCCAGGTCTTTGGACCGATTGACTCGAAATCGCTCCCAAATGTGCTCCTATACTGGCTGAACGAGACACAGCAGTCCCCATCGGATTCTGGTGAAATTTGTATTTTTGGTGAATATTTTAAAGAAAAAAGTGGCCCATTTTTTCAATAGCTTCCAGGTCTTTGGACCGATTGACTCGAAATCGCTCCCAAATGTGCTCCTATACTGGCTGAACGAGACACAGCAGTCCCCATCGGATTCCGGTGAAATTTGTATTTTTGGTGAATATTTTAGTGAAAAGAGACAATGTTTCATGAGACTGCCTTAAGGCTGGCATTAGGGTTAGGGTTAGGGTTAGGGTTATGGAGCTAGGGTTAGGGTTACGGTCGTCTTTTGACCGATTGACTCGAAATTCGTCACGAATGTGGTCCTCTACTTGCTGAATGAGACACAGCAGTCCCCATCGGATTCCGGTGAAATTTGTATTTTTGGTGAATATTTTAAAGAAAAAAGTGGCCCATTTTTTCAATAGCTTCCAGGTCTTTGGACCGATTGACTCGAAATCGCTCCCAAATGTGCTCCTATACTGGCTGAACGAGACACAGCAGTCCCCATCGGATTCTGGTGAAATTTGTATTTTTGGTGAATATTTTAAAGAAAAAAGTGGCCCATTTTTTCAATAGCTTCCAGGTCTTTGGACCGATTGACTCGAAATCGCTCCCAAATGTGCTCCTATACTGGCTGAACGAGACACAGCAGTCCCCATCGGATTCCGGTGAAATTTGGATTTTTGGTGAATATTTTAGTGAAAAGAGACAATGTTTCATGAGACTGCCTTAAGGCTGGCATTAGGGTTAGGGTTAGGGTTAGGGTTATGGAGCTAGGGTTAGGGTTACGGTCGTCTTTTGACCGATTGACTCGAAATTCGTCACGAATGTGGTCCTCTACTTGCTGAATGAGACACAGCAGTCCCCATCGGATTCCGGTGAAATTTGTATTTTTGGTGAATATTTTAGTGAAAAGAGACAATGTTTCATGAGACTGCCTTAAGGCTGGCATTAGGGTTAGGGTTAGGGTTAGGGTTATGGAGCTAGGGTTAGGGTTACGGTCGTCTTTTGACCGATTGACTCGAAATTCGTCACGAATGTGGTCCTCTACTTGCTGAATGAGACACAGCAGTCCCCATCGGATTCCGGTGAAATTTGTATTTTTGGTGAATATTTTAAAGAAAAAAGTGGCCCATTTTTTCAATAGCTTCCAGGTCTTTGGACCGATTGACTCGAAATCGCTCCCAAATGTGCTCCTATACTGGCTGAACGAGACACAGCAGTCCCCATCGGATTCTGGTGAAATTTGTATTTTTGGTGAATATTTTAGTGAAAAGAGACAATGTTTCATGAGACTGCCTTAAGGCTGGCATTAGGGTTAGGGTTAGGGTTAGGGTTATGGAGCTAGGGTTAGGGTTACGGTCGTCTTTTGACCGATTGACTCGAAATTCGTCACGAATGTGGTCCTCTACTTGCTGAATGAGACACAGCAGTCCCCATCGGATTCCGGTGAAATTTGTATTTTTGGTGAATATTTTAAAGAAAAAAGTGGCCCATTTTTTCAATAGCTTCCAGGTCTTTGGACCGATTGACTCGAAATCGCTCCCAAATGTGCTCCTATACTGGCTGAACGAGACACAGCAGTCCCCATCGGATTCCGGTAAAATTTGTATTTTTGGTGAATATTTTAAAGAAAAAAGTGGCCCATTTTTTCAATAGCTTCCAGGTCTTTGGACCGATTGACTCGAAATCGCTCCCAAATGTGCTCCTATACTGGCTGAACGAGACACAGCAGTCCCCATCGGATTCCGGTGAAATTTGTATTTTTGGTGAATATTTTAAAGAAAAAAGTGGCCCATTTTTTCAATAGCTTCCAGGTCTTTGGACCGATTGACTCGAAATCGCTCCCAAATGTGCTCCTATACTGGCTGAACGAGACACAGCAGTCCCCATCGGATTCCGGTGAAATTTGTATTTTTGGTGAATATTTTAGTGAAAAGAGACAATGTTTCATGAGACTGCCTTAAGGCTGGCATTAGGGTTAGGGTTAGGGTTAGGGTTATGGAGCTAGGGTTAGGGTTACGGTCGTCTTTTGACCGATTGACTCGAAATTCGTCACGAATGTGGTCCTCTACTTGCTGAATGAGACACAGCAGTCCCCATCGGATTCCGGTGAAATTTGTATTTTTGGTGAATATTTTAAAGAAAAAAGTGGCCCATTTTTTCAATAGCTTCCAGGTCTTTGGACCGATTGACTCGAAATCGCTCCCAAATGTGCTCCTATACTGGCTGAACGAGACACAGCAGTCCCCATCGGATTCTGGTGAAATTTGTATTTTTGGTGAATATTTTAAAGAAAAAAGTGGCCCATTTTTTCAATAGCTTCCAGGTCTTTGGACCGATTGACTCGAAATCGCTCCCAAATGTGCTCCTATACTGGCTGAACGAGACACAGCAGTCCCCATCGGATTCCGGTGAAATTTGTATTTTTGGTGAATATTTTAGTGAAAAGAGACAATGTTTCATGAGACTGCCTTAAGGCTGGCATTAGGGTTAGGGTTAGGGTTAGGGTTATGGAGCTAGGGTTAGGGTTACGGTCGTCTTTTGACCGATTGACTCGAAATTCGTCACGAATGTGGTCCTCTACTTGCTGAATGAGACACAGCAGTCCCCATCGGATTCCGGTGAAATTTGTATTTTTGGTGAATATTTTAAAGAAAAAAGTGGCCCATTTTTTCAATAGCTTCCAGGTCTTTGGACCGATTGACTCGAAATCGCTCCCAAATGTGCTCCTATACTGGCTGAACGAGACACAGCAGTCCCCATCGGATTCTGGTGAAATTTGTATTTTTGGTGAATATTTTAAAGAAAAAAGTGGCCCATTTTTTCAATAGCTTCCAGGTCTTTGGACCGATTGACTCGAAATCGCTCCCAAATGTGCTCCTATACTGGCTGAACGAGACACAGCAGTCCCCATCGGATTCCGGTGAAATTTGTATTTTTGGTGAATATTTTAGTGAAAAGAGACAATGTTTCATGAGACTGCCTTAAGGCTGGCATTAGGGTTAGGGTTAGGGTTAGGGTTATGGAGCTAGGGTTAGGGTTACGGTCGTCTTTTGACCGATTGACTCGAAATTCGTCACGAATGTGGTCCTCTACTTGCTGAATGAGACACAGCAGTCCCCATCGGATTCCGGTGAAATTTGTATTTTTGGTGAATATTTTAAAGAAAAAAGTGGCCCATTTTTTCAATAGCTTCCAGGTCTTTGGACCGATTGACTCGAAATCGCTCCCAAATGTGCTCCTATACTGGCTGAACGAGACACAGCAGTCCCCATCGGATTCCGGTAAAATTTGTATTTTTGGTGAATATTTTAAAGAAAAAAGTGGCCCATTTTTTCAATAGCTTCCAGGTCTTTGGACCGATTGACTCGAAATCGCTCCCAAATGTGCTCCTATACTGGCTGAACGAGACACAGCAGTCCCCATCGGATTCCGGTGAAATTTGTATTTTTGGTGAATATTTTAAAGAAAAAAGTGGCCCATTTTTTCAATAGCTTCCAGGTCTTTGGACCGATTGACTCGAAATCGCTCCCAAATGTGCTCCTATACTGGCTGAACGAGACACAGCAGTCCCCATCGGATTCCGGTGAAATTTGTATTTTTGGTGAATATTTTAGTGAAAAGAGACAATGTTTCATGAGACTGCCTTAAGGCTGGCATTAGGGTTAGGGTTAGGGTTAGGGTTATGGAGCTAGGGTTAGGGTTACGGTCGTCTTTTGACCGATTGACTCGAAATTCGTCACGAATGTGGTCCTCTACTTGCTGAATGAGACACAGCAGTCCCCATCGGATTCCGGTGAAATTTGTATTTTTGGTGAATATTTTAAAGAAAAAAGTGGCCCATTTTTTCAATAGCTTCCAGGTCTTTGGACCGATTGACTCGAAATCGCTCCCAAATGTGCTCCTATACTGGCTGAACGAGACACAGCAGTCCCCATCGGATTCCGGTGAAATTTGTATTTTTGGTGAATATTTTAAAGAAAAAAGTGGCCCATTTTTTCAATAGCTTCCAGGTCTTTGGACCGATTGACTCGAAATCGCTCCCAAATGTGCTCCTATACTGGCTGAACGAGACACAGCAGTCCCCATCGGATTCTGGTGAAATTTGTATTTTTGGTGAATATTTTAAAGAAAAAAGTGGCCCATTTTTTCAATAGCTTCCAGGTCTTTGGACCGATTGACTCGAAATCGCTCCCAAATGTGCTCCTATACTGGCTGAACGAGACACAGCAGTCCCCATCGGATTCCGGTGAAATTTGTATTTTTGGTGAATATTTTAGTGAAAAGAGACAATGTTTCATGAGACTGCCTTAAGGCTGGCATTAGGGTTAGGGTTAGGGTTAGGGTTATGGAGCTAGGGTTAGGGTTACGGTCGTCTTTTGACCGATTGACTCGAAATTCGTCACGAATGTGGTCCTCTACTTGCTGAATGAGACACAGCAGTCCCCATCGGATTCCGGTGAAATTTGTATTTTTGGTGAATATTTTAGTGAAAAGAGACAATGTTTCATGAGACTGCCTTAAGGCTGGCATTAGGGTTAGGGTTAGGGTTAGGGTTATGGAGCTAGGGTTAGGGTTACGGTCGTCTTTTGACCGATTGACTCGAAATTCGTCACGAATGTGGTCCTCTACTTGCTGAATGAGACACAGCAGTCCCCATCGGATTCCGGTGAAATTTGTATTTTTGGTGAATATTTTAAAGAAAAAAGTGGCCCATTTTTTCAATAGCTTCCAGGTCTTTGGACCGATTGACTCGAAATCGCTCCCAAATGTGCTCCTATACTGGCTGAACGAGACACAGCAGTCCCCATCGGATTCTGGTGAAATTTGTATTTTTGGTGAATATTTTAGTGAAAAGAGACAATGTTTCATGAGACTGCCTTAAGGCTGGCATTAGGGTTAGGGTTAGGGTTAGGGTTATGGAGCTAGGGTTAGGGTTACGGTCGTCTTTTGACCGATTGACTCGAAATTCGTCACGAATGTGGTCCTCTACTCGCTGAATGAGACACAGCAGTCCCCATCGGATTCCGGTGAAATTTGTATTTTTGGTGAATATTTTAAAGAAAAAAGTGGCCCATTTTTTCAATAGCTTCCAGGTCTTTTGACCGATTGACTCGAAATCGCTCCCAAATGTGCTCCTATACTGGCTGAACGAGACACAGCAGTCCCCATCGGATTCTGGTGAAATTTGTATTTTTGGTGAATATTTTAAAGAAAAAAGTGGCCCATTTTTTCAATAGCTTCCAGGTCTTTGGACCGATTGACTCGAAATCGCTCCCAAATGTGCTCCTATACTGGCTGAACGAGACACAGCAGTCCCCATCGGATTCTGGTGAAATTTGTATTTTTGGTGAATATTTTAGTGAAAAGAGACAATGTTTCATGAGACTGCCTTAAGGCTGGCATTAAGGTTAGGGTTAGGGTTAGGGTTATGGAGCTAGGGTTAGGGTTACGGTCGTCTTTTGACCGATTGACTCGAAATTCGTCACGAATGTGGTCCTCTACTCGCTGAATGAGACACAGCAGTCCCCATCGGATTCCGGTGAAATTTGTATTTTTGGTGAATATTTTAAAGAAAAAAGTGGCCCATTTTTTCAATAGCTTCCAGGTCTTTGGACCGATTGACTCGAAATCGCTCCCAAATGTGCTCCTATACTGGCTGAACGAGACACAGCAGTCCCCATCGGATTCTGGTGAAATTTGTATTTTTGGTGAATATTTTAAAGAAAAAAGTGGCCCATTTTTTCAATAGCTTCCAGGTCTTTGGACCGATTGACTCGAAATCGCTCCCAAATGTGCTCCTATACTGGCTGAACGAGACACAGCAGTCCCCATCGGATTCCGGTGAAATTTGTATTTTTGGTGAATATTTTAGTGAAAAGAGACAATGTTTCATGAGACTGCCTTAAGGCTGGCATTAGGGTTAGGGTTAGGGTTAGGGTTATGGAGCTAGGGTTAGGGTTACGGTCGTCTTTTGACCGATTGACTCGAAATTCGTCACGAATGTGGTCCTCTACTTGCTGAATGAGACACAGCAGTCCCCATCGGATTCCGGTGAAATTTGTATTTTTGGTGAATATTTTAAAGAAAAAAGTGGCCCATTTTTTCAATAGCTTCCAGGTCTTTGGACCGATTGACTCGAAATCGCTCCCAAATGTGCTCCTATACTGGCTGAACGAGACACAGCAGTCCCCATCGGATTCCGGTAAAATTTGTATTTTTGGTGAATATTTTAAAGAAAAAAGTGGCCCATTTTTTCAATAGCTTCCAGGTCTTTGGACCGATTGACTCGAAATCGCTCCCAAATGTGCTCCTATACTGGCTGAACGAGACACAGCAGTCCCCATCGGATTCCGGTGAAATTTGTATTTTTGGTGAATATTTTAGTGAAAAGAGACAATGTTTCATGAGACTGCCTTAAGGCTGGCATTAGGGTTAGGGTTAGGGTTAGGGTTATGGAGCTAGGGTTAGGGTTACGGTCGTCTTTTGACCGATTGACTCGAAATTCGTCACGAATGTGGTCCTCTACTTGCTGAATGAGACACAGCAGTCCCCATCGGATTCCGGTGAAATTTGTATTTTTGGTGAATATTTTAAAGAAAAAAGTGGCCCATTTTTTCAATAGCTTCCAGGTCTTTGGACCGATTGACTCGAAATCGCTCCCAAATGTGCTCCTATACTGGCTGAACGAGACACAGCAGTCCCCATCGGATTCCGGTAAAATTTGTATTTTTGGTGAATATTTTAAAGAAAAAAGTGGCCCATTTTTTCAATAGCTTCCAGGTCTTTGGACCGATTGACTCGAAATCGCTCCCAAATGTGCTCCTATACTGGCTGAACGAGACACAGCAGTCCCCATCGGATTCTGGTGAAATTTGTATTTTTGGTGAATATTTTAAAGAAAAAAGTGGCCCATTTTTTCAATAGCTTCCAGGTCTTTGGACCGATTGACTCGAAATCGCTCCCAAATGTGCTCCTATACTGGCTGAACGAGACACAGCAGTCCCCATCGGATTCCGGTGAAATTTGTATTTTTGGTGAATATTTTAGTGAAAAGAGACAATGTTTCATGAGACTGCCTTAAGGCTGGCATTAGGGTTAGGGTTAGGGTTAGGGTTATGGAGCTAGGGTTAGGGTTACGGTCGTCTTTTGACCGATTGACTCGAAATTCGTCACGAATGTGGTCCTCTACTTGCTGAATGAGACACAGCAGTCCCCATCGGATTCCGGTGAAATTTGTATTTTTGGTGAATATTTTAAAGAAAAAAGTGGCCCATTTTTTCAATAGCTTCCAGGTCTTTGGACCGATTGACTCGAAATCGCTCCCAAATGTGCTCCTATACTGGCTGAACGAGACACAGCAGTCCCCATCGGATTCCGGTAAAATTTGTATTTTTGGTGAATATTTTAAAGAAAAAAGTGGCCCATTTTTTCAATAGCTTCCAGGTCTTTGGACCGATTGACTCGAAATCGCTCCCAAATGTGCTCCTATACTGGCTGAACGAGACACAGCAGTCCCCATCGGATTCCGGTGAAATTTGTATTTTTGGTGAATATTTTAGTGAAAAGAGACAATGTTTCATGAGACTGCCTTAAGGCTGGCATTAGGGTTAGGGTTAGGGTTAGGGTTATGGAGCTAGGGTTAGGGTTACGGTCGTCTTTTGACCGATTGACTCGAAATTCGTCACGAATGTGGTCCTCTACTTGCTGAATGAGACACAGCAGTCCCCATCGGATTCCGGTGAAATTTGTATTTTTGGTGAATATTTTAAAGAAAAAAGTGGCCCATTTTTTCAATAGCTTCCAGGTCTTTGGACCGATTGACTCGAAATCGCTCCCAAATGTGCTCCTATACTGGCTGAACGAGACACAGCAGTCCCCATCGGATTCCGGTAAAATTTGTATTTTTGGTGAATATTTTAAAGAAAAAAGTGGCCCATTTTTTCAATAGCTTCCAGGTCTTTGGACCGATTGACTCGAAATCGCTCCCAAATGTGCTCCTATACTGGCTGAACGAGACACAGCAGTCCCCATCGGATTCCGGTGAAATTTGTATTTTTGGTGAATATTTTAGTGAAAAGAGACAATGTTTCATGAGACTGCCTTAAGGCTGGCATTAGGGTTAGGGTTAGGGTTAGGGTTATGGAGCTAGGGTTAGGGTTACGGTCGTCTTTTGACCGATTGACTCGAAATTCGTCACGAATGTGGTCCTCTACTTGCTGAATGAGACACAGCAGTCCCCATCGGATTCCGGTGAAATTTGTATTTTTGGTGAATATTTTAAAGAAAAAAGTGGCCCATTTTTTCAATAGCTTCCAGGTCTTTGGACCGATTGACTCGAAATCGCTCCCAAATGTGCTCCTATACTGGCTGAACGAGACACAGCAGTCCCCATCGGATTCCGGTAAAATTTGTATTTTTGGTGAATATTTTAAAGAAAAAAGTGGCCCATTTTTTCAATAGCTTCCAGGTCTTTGGACCGATTGACTCGAAATCGCTCCCAAATGTGCTCCTATACTGGCTGAACGAGACACAGCAGTCCCCATCGGATTCCGGTGAAATTTGTATTTTTGGTGAATATTTTAAAGAAAAAAGTGGCCCATTTTTTCAATAGCTTCCAGGTCTTTGGACCGATTGACTCGAAATTGCTCCCAAATGTGCTCCTATACTGGCTGAACGAGACACAGCAGTCCCCATCGGATTCCGGTGAAATTTGTATTTTTGGTGAATATTTTAGTGAAAAGAGACAATGTTTCATGAGACTGCCTTAAGGCTGGCATTAGGGTTAGGGTTAGGGTTAGGGTTATGGAGCTAGGGTTAGGGTTACGGTCGTCTTTTGACCGATTGACTCGAAATTCGTCACGAATGTGGTCCTCTACTTGCTGAATGAGACACAGCAGTCCCCATCGGATTCCGGTGAAATTTGTATTTTTGGTGAATATTTTAAAGAAAAAAGTGGCCCATTTTTTCAATAGCTTCCAGGTCTTTGGACCGATTGACTCGAAATCGCTCCCAAATGTGCTCCTATACTGGCTGAACGAGACACAGCAGTCCCCATCGGATTCCGGTAAAATTTGTATTTTTGGTGAATATTTTAAAGAAAAAAGTGGCCCATTTTTTCAATAGCTTCCAGGTCTTTGGACCGATTGACTCGAAATCGCTCCCAAATGTGCTCCTATACTGGCTGAACGAGACACAGCAGTCCCCATCGGATTCCGGTGAAATTTGTATTTTTGGTGAATATTTTAGTGAAAAGAGACAATGTTTCATGAGACTGCCTTAAGGCTGGCATTAGGGTTAGGGTTAGGGTTAGGGTTATGGAGCTAGGGTTAGGGTTACGGTCGTCTTTTGACCGATTGACTCGAAATTCGTCACGAATGTGGTCCTCTACTTGCTGAATGAGACACAGCAGTCCCCATCGGATTCCGGTGAAATTTGTATTTTTGGTGAATATTTTAAAGAAAAAAGTGGCCCATTTTTTCAATAGCTTCCAGGTCTTTGGACCGATTGACTCGAAATCGCTCCCAAATGTGCTCCTATACTGGCTGAACGAGACACAGCAGTCCCCATCGGATTCCGGTAAAATTTGTATTTTTGGTGAATATTTTAAAGAAAAAAGTGGCCCATTTTTTCAATAGCTTCCAGGTCTTTGGACCGATTGACTCGAAATCGCTCCCAAATGTGCTCCTATACTGGCTGAACGAGACACAGCAGTCCCCATCGGATTCCGGTGAAATTTGTATTTTTGGTGAATATTTTAAAGAAAAAAGTGGCCCATTTTTTCAATAGCTTCCAGGTCTTTGGACCGATTGACTCGAAATTGCTCCCAAATGTGCTCCTATACTGGCTGAACGAGACACAGCAGTCCCCATCGGATTCCGGTGAAATTTGTATTTTTGGTGAATATTTTAGTGAAAAGAGACAATGTTTCATGAGACTGCCTTAAGGCTGGCATTAGGGTTAGGGTTAGGGTTAGGGTTATGGAGCTAGGGTTAGGGTTACGGTCGTCTTTTGACCGATTGACTCGAAATTCGTCACGAATGTGGTCCTCTACTTGCTGAATGAGACACAGCAGTCCCCATCGGATTCCGGTGAAATTTGTATTTTTGGTGAATATTTTAAAGAAAAAAGTGGCCCATTTTTTCAATAGCTTCCAGGTCTTTGGACCGATTGACTCGAAATCGCTCCCAAATGTGCTCCTATACTGGCTGAACGAGACACAGCAGTCCCCATCGGATTCTGGTGAAATTTGTATTTTTGGTGAATATTTTAAAGAAAAAAGTGGCCCATTTTTTCAATAGCTTCCAGGTCTTTGGACCGATTGACTCGAAATCGCTCCCAAATGTGCTCCTATACTGGCTGAACGAGACACAGCAGTCCCCATCGGATTCCGGTGAAATTTGTATTTTTGGTGAATATTTTAGTGAAAAGAGACAATGTTTCATGAGACTGCCTTAAGGCTGGCATTAGGGTTAGGGTTAGGGTTAGGGTTATGGAGCTAGGGTTAGGGTTACGGTCGTCTTTTGACCGATTGACTCGAAATTCGTCACGAATGTGGTCCTCTACTTGCTGAATGAGACACAGCAGTCCCCATCGGATTCCGGTGAATTTTGTATTTTTGGTGAATATTTTAAAGAAAAAAGTGGCCCATTTTTTCAATAGCTTCCAGGTCTTTGGACCGATTGACTCGAAATCGCTCCCAAATGTGCTCCTATACTGGCTGAACGAGACACAGCAGTCCCCATCGGATTCTGGTGAAATTTGTATTTTTGGTGAATATTTTAGTGAAAAGAGACAATGTTTCATGAGACTGCCTTAAGGCTGGCATTAGGGTTAGGGTTAGGGTTAGGGTTATGGAGCTAGGGTTAGGGTTACGGTCGTCTTTTGACCGATTGACTCGAAATTCGTCACGAATGTGGTCCTCTACTTGCTGAATGAGACACAGCAGTCCCCATCGGATTCCGGTGAAATTTGTATTTTTGGTGAATATTTTAAAGAAAAAAGTGGCCCATTTTTTCAATAGCTTCCAGGTCTTTGGACCGATTGACTCGAAATCGCTCCCAAATGTGCTCCTATACTGGCTGAACGAGACACAGCAGTCCCCATCGGATTCCGGTGAAATTTGTATTTTTGGTGAATATTTTAAAGAAAAAAGTGGCCCATTTTTTCAATAGCTTCCAGGTCTTTGGACCGATTGACTCGAAATCGCTCCCAAATGTGCTCCTATACTGGCTGAACGAGACACAGCAGTCCCCATCGGATTCCGGTGAAATTTGGATTTTTGGTGAATATTTTAGTGAAAAGAGACAATGTTTCATGAGACTGCCTTAAGGCTGGCATTAGGGTTAGGGTTAGGGTTAGGGTTATGGAGCTAGGGTTAGGGTTACGGTCGTCTTTTGACTGATTGACTCGAAATTCGTCACGAATGTGGTCCTCTACTTGCTGAACGAGACACAGCAGTCCCCATCGGATTCCGGTGAAATTTGTATTTTTGGTGAATATTTTAAAGAAAAAAGTGGCCCATTTTTTCAATAGCTTCCAGGTCTTTGGACCGATTGACTCGAAATCGCTCCCAAATGTGCTCCTATACTGGCTGAACGAGACACAGCAGTCCCCATCGGATTCCGGTGAAATTTGTATTTTTGGTGAATATTTTAGTGAAAAGAGACAATGTTTCATGAGACTGCCTTAAGGCTGGCATTAGGGTTAGGGTTAGGGTTAGGGTTATGGAGCTAGGGTTAGGGTTACGGTCGTCTTTTGACCGATTGACTCGAAATTCGTCACGAATGTGGTCCTCTACTTGCTGAATGAGACACAGCAGTCCCCATCGGATTCCGGTGAAATTTGTATTTTTGGTGAATATTTTAAAGAAAAAAGTGGCCCATTTTTTCAATAGCTTCCAGGTCTTTGGACCGATTGACTCGAAATCGCTCCCAAATGTGCTCCTATACTGGCTGAACGAGACACAGCAGTCCCCATCGGATTCTGGTGAAATTTGTATTTTTGGTGAATATTTTAGTGAAAAGAGACAATGTTTCATGAGACTGCCTTAAGGCTGGCATTAGGGTTAGGGTTAGGGTTAGGGTTATGGAGCTAGGGTTAGGGTTACGGTCGTCTTTTGACCGATTGACTCGAAATTCGTCACGAATGTGGTCCTCTACTTGCTGAATGAGACACAGCAGTCCCCATCGGATTCCGGTGAAATTTGTATTTTTGGTGAATATTTTAAAGAAAAAAGTGGCCCATTTTTTCAATAGCTTCCAGGTCTTTGGACCGATTGACTCGAAATCGCTCCCAAATGTGCTCCTATACTGGCTGAACGAGACACAGCAGTCCCCATCGGATTCCGGTGAAATTTGTATTTTTGGTGAATATTTTAAAGAAAAAAGTGGCCCATTTTTTCAATAGCTTCCAGGTCTTTGGACCGATTGACTCGAAATCGCTCCCAAATGTGCTCCTATACTGGCTGAACGAGACACAGCAGTCCCCATCGGATTCCGGTGAAATTTGGATTTTTGGTGAATATTTTAGTGAAAAGAGACAATGTTTCATGAGACTGCCTTAAGGCTGGCATTAGGGTTAGGGTTAGGGTTAGGGTTATGGAGCTAGGGTTAGGGTTACGGTCGTCTTTTGACCGATTGACTCGAAATTCGTCACGAATGTGGTCCTCTACTTGCTGAATGAGACACAGCAGTCCCCATCAGGTTCCGGTGAAATTTGTATTTTTGGTGAATATTTTAAAGAAAAAAGTGGCCCATTTTTTCAATAGCTTCCAGGTCTTTGGACCGATTGACTCGAAATCGCTCCCAAATGTGCTCCTATACTGGCTGAACGAGACACAGCAGTCCCCATCGGATTCCGGTGAAATTTGTATTTTTGGTGAATATTTTAGTGAAAAGAGACAATGTTTCATGAGACTGCCTTAAGGCTGGCATTAGGGTTAGGGTTAGGGTTAGGGTTATGGAGCTAGGGTTAGGGTTACGGTCGTCTTTTGACCGATTGACTCGAAATTCGTCACGAATGTGGTCCTCTACTTGCTGAATGAGACACAGCAGTCCCCATCGGATTCCGGTGAAATTTGTATTTTTGGTGAATATTTTAAAGAAAAAAGTGGCCCATTTTTTCAATAGCTTCCAGGTCTTTGGACCGATTGACTCGAAATCGCTCCCAAATGTGCTCCTATACTGGCTGAACGAGACACAGCAGTCCCCATCGGATTCTGGTGAAATTTGTATTTTTGGTGAATATTTTAGTGAAAAGAGACAATGTTTCATGAGACTGCCTTAAGGCTGGCATTAGGGTTAGGGTTAGGGTTATGGAGCTAGGGTTAGGGTTACGGTCGTCTTTTGACCGATTGACTCGAAATTCGTCACGAATGTGGTCCTCTACTCGCTGAATGAGACACAGCAGTCCCCATCGGATTCCGGTGAAATTTGTATTTTTGGTGAATATTTTAAAGAAAAAAGTGGCCCATTTTTTCAATAGCTTCCAGGTCTTTTGACCGATTGACTCGAAATCGCTCCCAAATGTGCTCCTATACTGGCTGAACGAGACACAGCAGTCCCCATCGGATTCTGGTGAAATTTGTATTTTTGGTGAATATTTTAAAGAAAAAAGTGGCCCATTTTTTCAATAGCTTCCAGGTCTTTGGACCGATTGACTCGAAATCGCTCCCAAATGTGCTCCTATACTGGCTGAACGAGACACAGCAGTCCCCATCGGATTCCGGTGAAATTTGTATTTTTGGTGAATATTTTAGTGAAAAGAGACAATGTTTCATGAGACTGCCTTAAGGCTGGCATTAGGGTTAGGGTTAGGGTTAGGGTTATGGAGCTAGGGTTAGGGTTACGGTCGTCTTTTGACCGATTGACTCGAAATTCGTCACGAATGTGGTCCTCTACTTGCTGAATGAGACACAGCAGTCCCCATCGGATTCCGGTGAAATTTGTATTTTTGGTGAATATTTTAAAGAAAAAAGTGGCCCATTTTTTCAATAGCTTCCAGGTCTTTGGACCGATTGACTCGAAATCGCTCCCAAATGTGCTCCTATACTGGCTGAACGAGACACAGCAGTCCCCATCGGATTCTGGTGAAATTTGTATTTTTGGTGAATATTTTAAAGAAAAAAGTGGCCCATTTTTTCAATAGCTTCCAGGTCTTTGGACCGATTGACTCGAAATCGCTCCCAAATGTGCTCCTATACTGGCTGAACGAGACACAGCAGTCCCCATCGGATTCCGGTGAAATTTGTATTTTTGGTGAATATTTTAGTGAAAAGAGACAATGTTTCATGAGACTGCCTTAAGGCTGGCATTAGGGTTAGGGTTAGGGTTAGGGTTATGGAGCTAGGGTTAGGGTTACGGTCGTCTTTTGACCGATTGACTCGAAATTCGTCACGAATGTGGTCCTCTACTTGCTGAAAGAGACACAGCAGTCCCCATCGGATTCCGGTGAAATTTGTATTTTTGGTGAATATTTTAAAGAAAAAAGTGGCCCATTTTTTCAATAGCTTCCAGGTCTTTGGACCGATTGACTCGAAATCGCTCCCAAATGTGCTCCTATACTGGCTGAACGAGACACAGCAGTCCCCATCGGATTCTGGTGAAATTTGTATTTTTGGTGAATATTTTAAAGAAAAAAGTGGCCCATTTTTTCAATAGCTTCCAGGTCTTTGGACCGATTGACTCGAAATCGCTCCCAAATGTGCTCCTATACTGGCTGAACGAGACACAGCAGTCCCCATCGGATTCTGGTGAAATTTGTATTTTTGGTGAATATTTTAGTGAAAAGAGACAATGTTTCATGAGACTGCCTTAAGGCTGGCATTAAGGTTAGGGTTAGGGTTAGGGTTATGGAGCTAGGGTTAGGGTTACGGTCGTCTTTTGACCGATTGACTCGAAATTCGTCACGAATGTGGTCCTCTACTCGCTGAATGAGACACAGCAGTCCCCATCGGATTCCGGTGAAATTTGTATTTTTGGTGAATATTTTAAAGAAAAAAGTGGCCCATTTTTTCAATAGCTTCCAGGTCTTTGGACCGATTGACTCGAAATCGCTCCCAAATGTGCTCCTATACTGGCTGAACGAGACACAGCAGTCCCCATCGGATTCCGGTGAAATTTGTATTTTTGGTGAATATTTTAAAGAAAAAAGTGGCCCATTTTTTCAATAGCTTCCAGGTCTTTGGACCGATTGACTCGAAATCGCTCCCAAATGTGCTCCTATACTGGCTGAACGAGACACAGCAGTCCCCATCGGATTCCGGTGAAATTTGTATTTTTGGTGAATATTTTAGTGAAAAGAGACAATGTTTCATGAGACTGCCTTAAGGCTGGCATTAGGGTTAGGGTTAGGGTTAGGGTTATGGAGCTAGGGTTAGGGTTACGGTCGTCTTTTGACCGATTGACTCGAAATTCGTCACGAATGTGGTCCTCTACTTGCTGAATGAGACACAGCAGTCCCCATCGGATTCCGGTGAAATTTGTATTTTTGGTGAATATTTTAAAGAAAAAAGTGGCCCATTTTTTCAATAGCTTCCAGGTCTTTGGACCGATTGACTCGAAATCGCTCCCAAATGTGCTCCTATACTGGCTGAACGAGACACAGCAGTCCCCATCGGATTCCGGTGAAATTTGTATTTTTGGTGAATATTTTAGTGAAAAGAGACAATGTTTCATGAGACTGCCTTAAGGCTGGCATTAGGGTTAGGGTTAGGGTTAGGGTTATGGAGCTAGGGTTAGGGTTACGGTCGTCTTTTGACCGATTGACTCGAAATTCGTCACGAATGTGGTCCTCTACTTGCTGAATGAGACACAGCAGTCCCCATCGGATTCCGGTGAAATTTGTATTTTTGGTGAATATTTTAAAGAAAAAAGTGGCCCATTTTTTCAATAGCTTCCAGGTCTTTGGACCGATTGACTCGAAATCGCTCCCAAATGTGCTCCTATACTGGCTGAACGAGACACAGCAGTCCCCATCGGATTCTGGTGAAATTTGTATTTTTGGTGAATATTTTAAAGAAAAAAGTGGCCCATTTTTTCAATAGCTTCCAGGTCTTTGGACCGATTGACTCGAAATCGCTCCCAAATGTGCTCCTATACTGGCTGAACGAGACACAGCAGTCCCCATCGGATTCCGGTGAAATTTGTATTTTTGGTGAATATTTTAGTGAAAAGAGACAATGTTTCATGAGACTGCCTTAAGGCTGGCATTAGGGTTAGGGTTAGGGTTATGGAGCTAGGGTTAGGGTTACGGTCGTCTTTTGACCGATTGACTCGAAATTCGTCACGAATGTGGTCCTCTACTTGCTGAATGAGACACAGCAGTCCCCATCGGATTCCGGTGAAATTTGTATTTTTGGTGAATATTTTAAAGAAAAAAGTGGCCCATTTTTTCAATAGCTTCCAGGTCTTTGGACCGATTGACTCGAAATCGCTCCCAAATGTGCTCCTATACTGGCTGAACGAGACACAGCAGTCCCCATCGGATTCCGGTAAAATTTGTATTTTTGGTGAATATTTTAAAGAAAAAAGTGGCCCATTTTTTCAATAGCTTCCAGGTCTTTGGACCGATTGACTCGAAATCGCTCCCAAATGTGCTCCTATACTGGCTGAACGAGACACAGCAGTCCCCATCGGATTCCGGTGAAATTTGTATTTTTGGTGAATATTTTAGTGAAAAGAGACAATGTTTCATGAGACTGCCTTAAGGCTGGCATTAGGGTTAGGGTTAGGGTTAGGGTTATGGAGCTAGGGTTAGGGTTACGGTCGTCTTTTGACCGATTGACTCGAAATTCGTCACGAATGTGGTCCTCTACTTGCTGAATGAGACACAGCAGTCCCCATCGGATTCCGGTGAAATTTGTATTTTTGGTGAATATTTTAAAGAAAAAAGTGGCCCATTTTTTCAATAGCTTCCAGGTCTTTGGACCGATTGACTCGAAATCGCTCCCAAATGTGCTCCTATACTGGCTGAACGAGACACAGCAGTCCCCATCGGATTCCGGTGAAATTTGTATTTTTGGTGAATATTTTAGTGAAAAGAGACAATGTTTCATGAGACTGCCTTAAGGCTGGCATTAGGGTTAGGGTTAGGGTTAGGGTTATGGAGCTAGGGTTAGGGTTACGGTCGTCTTTTGACCGATTGACTCGAAATTCGTCACGAATGTGGTCCTCTACTTGCTGAATGAGACACAGCAGTCCCCATCGGATTCCGGTGAAATTTGTATTTTTGGTGAATATTTTAAAGAAAAAAGTGGCCCATTTTTTCAATAGCTTCCAGGTCTTTGGACCGATTGACTCGAAATCGCTCCCAAATGTGCTCCTATACTGGCTGAACGAGACACAGCAGTCCCCATCGGATTCCGGTGAAATTTGTATTTTTGGTGAATATTTTAAAGAAAAAAGTGGCCCATTTTTTCAATAGCTTCCAGGTCTTTGGACCGATTGACTCGAAATCGCTCCCAAATGTGCTCCTATACTGGCTGAACGAGACACAGCAGTCCCCATCGGATTCCGGTGAAATTTGGATTTTTGGTGAATATTTTAGTGAAAAGAGACAATGTTTCATGAGACTGCCTTAAGGCTGGCATTAGGGTTAGGGTTAGGGTTAGGGTTATGGAGCTAGGGTTAGGGTTACGGTCGTCTTTTGACCGATTGACTCGAAATTCGTCACGAATGTGGTCCTCTACTTGCTGAATGAGACACAGCAGTCCCCATCAGGTTCCGGTGAAATTTGTATTTTTGGTGAATATTTTAAAGAAAAAAGTGGCCCATTTTTTCAATAGCTTCCAGGTCTTTGGACCGATTGACTCGAAATCGCTCCCAAATGTGCTCCTATACTGGCTGAACGAGACACAGCAGTCCCCATCGGATTCCGGTGAAATTTGTATTTTTGGTGAATATTTTAGTGAAAAGAGACAATGTTTCATGAGACTGCCTTAAGGCTGGCATTAGGGTTAGGGTTAGGGTTAGGGTTATGGAGCTAGGGTTAGGGTTACGGTCGTCTTTTGACCGATTGACTCGAAATTCGTCACGAATGTGGTCCTCTACTTGCTGAATGAGACACAGCAGTCCCCATCGGATTCCGGTGAAATTTGTATTTTTGGTGAATATTTTAAAGAAAAAAGTGGCCCATTTTTTCAATAGCTTCCAGGTCTTTGGACCGATTGACTCGAAATCGCTCCCAAATGTGCTCCTATACTGGCTGAACGAGACACAGCAGTCCCCATCGGATTCCGGTGAAATTTGTATTTTTGGTGAATATTTTAGTGAAAAGAGACAATGTTTCATGAGACTGCCTTAAGGCTGGCATTAGGGTTAGGGTTAGGGTTAGGGTTATGGAGCTAGGGTTAGGGTTACGGTCGTCTTTTGACCGATTGACTCGAAATTCGTCACGAATGTGGTCCTCTACTTGCTGAATGAGACACAGCAGTCCCCATCGGATTCCGGTGAAATTTGTATTTTTGGTGAATATTTTAAAGAAAAAAGTGGCCCATTTTTTCAATAGCTTCCAGGTCTTTGGACCGATTGACTCGAAATCGCTCCCAAATGTGCTCCTATACTGGCTGAACGAGACACAGCAGTCCCCATCGGATTCCGGTAAAATTTGTATTTTTGGTGAATATTTTAAAGAAAAAAGTGGCCCATTTTTTCAATAGCTTCCAGGTCTTTGGACCGATTGACTCGAAATCGCTCCCAAATGTGCTCCTATACTGGCTGAACGAGACACAGCAGTCCCCATCGGATTCCGGTGAAATTTGTATTTTTGGTGAATATTTTAAAGAAAAAAGTGGCCCATTTTTTCAATAGCTTCCAGGTCTTTGGACCGATTGACTCGAAATCGCTCCCAAATGTGCTCCTATACTGGCTGAACGAGACACAGCAGTCCCCATCGGATTCCGGTGAAATTTGTATTTTTGGTGAATATTTTAGTGAAAAGAGACAATGTTTCATGAGACTGCCTTAAGGCTGGCATTAGGGTTAGGGTTAGGGTTAGGGTTATGGAGCTAGGGTTAGGGTTACGGTCGTCTTTTGACCGATTGACTCGAAATTCGTCACGAATGTGGTCCTCTACTTGCTGAATGAGACACAGCAGTCCCCATCGGATTCCGGTGAAATTTGTATTTTTGGTGAATATTTTAAAGAAAAAAGTGGCCCATTTTTTCAATAGCTTCCAGGTCTTTGGACCGATTGACTCGAAATCGCTCCCAAATGTGCTCCTATACTGGCTGAACGAGACACAGCAGTCCCCATCGGATTCTGGTGAAATTTGTATTTTTGGTGAATATTTTAAAGAAAAAAGTGGCCCATTTTTTCAATAGCTTCCAGGTCTTTGGACCGATTGACTCGAAATCGCTCCCAAATGTGCTCCTATACTGGCTGAACGAGACACAGCAGTCCCCATCGGATTCCGGTGAAATTTGTATTTTTGGTGAATATTTTAGTGAAAAGAGACAATGTTTCATGAGACTGCCTTAAGGCTGGCATTAGGGTTAGGGTTAGGGTTAGGGTTATGGAGCTAGGGTTAGGGTTACGGTCGTCTTTTGACCGATTGACTCGAAATTCGTCACGAATGTGGTCCTCTACTTGCTGAAAGAGACACAGCAGTCCCCATCGGATTCCGGTGAAATTTGTATTTTTGGTGAATATTTTAAAGAAAAAAGTGGCCCATTTTTTCAATAGCTTCCAGGTCTTTGGACCGATTGACTCGAAATCGCTCCCAAATGTGCTCCTATACTGGCTGAACGAGACACAGCAGTCCCCATCGGATTCTGGTGAAATTTGTATTTTTGGTGAATATTTTAAAGAAAAAAGTGGCCCATTTTTTCAATAGCTTCCAGGTCTTTGGACCGATTGACTCGAAATCGCTCCCAAATGTGCTCCTATACTGGCTGAACGAGACACAGCAGTCCCCATCGGATTCTGGTGAAATTTGTATTTTTGGTGAATATTTTAGTGAAAAGAGACAATGTTTCATGAGACTGCCTTAAGGCTGGCATTAAGGTTAGGGTTAGGGTTAGGGTTATGGAGCTAGGGTTAGGGTTACGGTCGTCTTTTGACCGATTGACTCGAAATTCGTCACGAATGTGGTCCTCTACTCGCTGAATGAGACACAGCAGTCCCCATCGGATTCCGGTGAAATTTGTATTTTTGGTGAATATTTTAAAGAAAAAAGTGGCCCATTTTTTCAATAGCTTCCAGGTCTTTGGACCGATTGACTCGAAATCGCTCCCAAATGTGCTCCTATACTGGCTGAACGAGACACAGCAGTCCCCATCGGATTCCGGTGAAATTTGTATTTTTGGTGAATATTTTAAAGAAAAAAGTGGCCCATTTTTTCAATAGCTTCCAGGTCTTTGGACCGATTGACTCGAAATCGCTCCCAAATGTGCTCCTATACTGGCTGAACGAGACACAGCAGTCCCCATCGGATTCCGGTGAAATTTGTATTTTTGGTGAATATTTTAGTGAAAAGAGACAATGTTTCATGAGACTGCCTTAAGGCTGGCATTAGGGTTAGGGTTAGGGTTAGGGTTATGGAGCTAGGGTTAGGGTTACGGTCGTCTTTTGACCGATTGACTCGAAATTCGTCACGAATGTGGTCCTCTACTTGCTGAATGAGACACAGCAGTCCCCATCGGATTCCGGTGAAATTTGTATTTTTGGTGAATATTTTAAAGAAAAAAGTGGCCCATTTTTTCAATAGCTTCCAGGTCTTTGGACCGATTGACTCGAAATCGCTCCCAAATGTGCTCCTATACTGGCTGAACGAGACACAGCAGTCCCCATCGGATTCCGGTAAAATTTGTATTTTTGGTGAATATTTTAAAGAAAAAAGTGGCCCATTTTTTCAATAGCTTCCAGGTCTTTGGACCGATTGACTCGAAATCGCTCCCAAATGTGCTCCTATACTGGCTGAACGAGACACAGCAGTCCCCATCGGATTCCGGTGAAATTTGTATTTTTGGTGAATATTTTAAAGAAAAAAGTGGCCCATTTTTTCAATAGCTTCCAGGTCTTTGGACCGATTGACTCGAAATCGCTCCCAAATGTGCTCCTATACTGGCTGAACGAGACACAGCAGTCCCCATCGGATTCCGGTGAAATTTGTATTTTTGGTGAATATTTTAGTGAAAAGAGACAATGTTTCATGAGACTGCCTTAAGGCTGGCATTAGGGTTAGGGTTAGGGTTAGGGTTATGGAGCTAGGGTTAGGGTTACGGTCGTCTTTTGACCGATTGACTCGAAATTCGTCACGAATGTGGTCCTCTACTTGCTGAAAGAGACACAGCAGTCCCCATCGGATTCCGGTGAAATTTGTATTTTTGGTGAATATTTTAAAGAAAAAAGTGGCCCATTTTTTCAATAGCTTCCAGGTCTTTGGACCGATTGACTCGAAATCGCTCCCAAATGTGCTCCTATACTGGCTGAACGAGACACAGCAGTCCCCATCGGATTCTGGTGAAATTTGTATTTTTGGTGAATATTTTAAAGAAAAAAGTGGCCCATTTTTTCAATAGCTTCCAGGTCTTTGGACCGATTGACTCGAAATCGCTCCCAAATGTGCTCCTATACTGGCTGAACGAGACACAGCAGTCCCCATCGGATTCTGGTGAAATTTGTATTTTTGGTGAATATTTTAGTGAAAAGAGACAATGTTTCATGAGACTGCCTTAAGGCTGGCATTAAGGTTAGGGTTAGGGTTAGGGTTATGGAGCTAGGGTTAGGGTTACGGTCGTCTTTTGACCGATTGACTCGAAATTCGTCACGAATGTGGTCCTCTACTCGCTGAATGAGACACAGCAGTCCCCATCGGATTCCGGTGAAATTTGTATTTTTGGTGAATATTTTAAAGAAAAAAGTGGCCCATTTTTTCAATAGCTTCCAGGTCTTTGGACCGATTGACTCGAAATCGCTCCCAAATGTGCTCCTATACTGGCTGAACGAGACACAGCAGTCCCCATCGGATTCCGGTGAAATTTGTATTTTTGGTGAATATTTTAAAGAAAAAAGTGGCCCATTTTTTCAATAGCTTCCAGGTCTTTGGACCGATTGACTCGAAATCGCTCCCAAATGTGCTCCTATACTGGCTGAACGAGACACAGCAGTCCCCATCGGATTCCGGTGAAATTTGTATTTTTGGTGAATATTTTAGTGAAAAGAGACAATGTTTCATGAGACTGCCTTAAGGCTGGCATTAGGGTTAGGGTTAGGGTTAGGGTTATGGAGCTAGGGTTAGGGTTACGGTCGTCTTTTGACCGATTGACTCGAAATTCGTCACGAATGTGGTCCTCTACTTGCTGAATGAGACACAGCAGTCCCCATCGGATTCCGGTGAAATTTGTATTTTTGGTGAATATTTTAAAGAAAAAAGTGGCCCATTTTTTCAATAGCTTCCAGGTCTTTGGACCGATTGACTCGAAATCGCTCCCAAATGTGCTCCTATACTGGCTGAACGAGACACAGCAGTCCCCATCGGATTCCGGTAAAATTTGTATTTTTGGTGAATATTTTAAAGAAAAAAGTGGCCCATTTTTTCAATAGCTTCCAGGTCTTTGGACCGATTGACTCGAAATCGCTCCCAAATGTGCTCCTATACTGGCTGAACGAGACACAGCAGTCCCCATCGGATTCCGGTGAAATTTGTATTTTTTGTGAATATTTTAAAGAAAAAAGTGGCCCATTTTTTCAATAGCTTCCAGGTCTTTGGACCGATTGACTCGAAATCGCTCCCAAATGTGCTCCTATACTGGCTGAACGAGACACAGCAGTCCCCATCGGATTCCGGTGAAATTTGTATTTTTGGTGAATATTTTAGTGAAAAGAGACAATGTTTCATGAGACTGCCTTAAGGCTGGCATTAGGGTTAGGGTTAGGGTTAGGGTTATGGAGCTAGGGTTAGGGTTACGGTCGTCTTTTGACCGATTGACTCGAAATTCGTCACGAATGTGGTCCTCTACTTGCTGAATGAGACACAGCAGTCCCCATCGGATTCCGGTGAAATTTGTATTTTTGGTGAATATTTTAAAGAAAAAAGTGGCCCATTTTTTCAATAGCTTCCAGGTCTTTGGACCGATTGACTCGAAATCGCTCCCAAATGTGCTCCTATACTGGCTGAACGAGACACAGCAGTCCCCATCGGATTCTGGTGAAATTTGTATTTTTGGTGAATATTTTAAAGAAAAAAGTGGCCCATTTTTTCAATAGCTTCCAGGTCTTTGGACCGATTGACTCGAAATCGCTCCCAAATGTGCTCCTATACTGGCTGAACGAGACACAGCAGTCCCCATCGGATTCCGGTGAAATTTGTATTTTTGGTGAATATTTTAGTGAAAAGAGACAATGTTTCATGAGACTGCCTTAAGGCTGGCATTAGGGTTAGGGTTAGGGTTAGGGTTATGGAGCTAGGGTTAGGGTTACGGTCGTCTTTTGACCGATTGACTCGAAATTCGTCACGAATGTGGTCCTCTACTTGCTGAATGAGACACAGCAGTCCCCATCGGATTCCGGTGAAATTTGTATTTTTGGTGAATATTTTAAAGAAAAAAGTGGCCCATTTTTTCAATAGCTTCCAGGTCTTTGGACCGATTGACTCGAAATCGCTCCCAAATGTGCTCCTATACTGGCTGAACGAGACACAGCAGTCCCCATCGGATTCCGGTAAAATTTGTATTTTTGGTGAATATTTTAAAGAAAAAAGTGGCCCATTTTTTCAATAGCTTCCAGGTCTTTGGACCGATTGACTCGAAATCGCTCCCAAATGTGCTCCTATACTGGCTGAACGAGACACAGCAGTCCCCATCGGATTCCGGTGAAATTTGTATTTTTGGTGAATATTTTAGTGAAAAGAGACAATGTTTCATGAGACTGCCTTAAGGCTGGCATTAGGGTTAGGGATAGGGTTAGGGTTATGGAGCTAGGGTTAGGGTTACGGTCGTCTTTTGACCGATTGACTCGAAATTCGTCACGAATGTGGTCCTCTACTTGCTGAATGAGACACAGCAGTCCCCATCGGATTCCGGTGAAATTTGTATTTTTGGTGAATATTTTAAAGAAAAAAGTGGCCCATTTTTTCAATAGCTTCCAGGTCTTTGGACCGATTGACTCGAAATCGCTCCCAAATGTGCTCCTATACTGGCTGAACGAGACACAGCAGTCCCCATCGGATTCCGGTAAAATTTGTATTTTTGGTGAATATTTTAAAGAAAAAAGTGGCCCATTTTTTCAATAGCTTCCAGGTCTTTGGACCGATTGACTCGAAATCGCTCCCAAATGTGCTCCTATACTGGCTGAACGAGACACAGCAGTCCCCATCGGATTCCGGTGAAATTTGTATTTTTGGTGAATATTTTAAAGAAAAAAGTGGCCCATTTTTTCAATAGCTTCCAGGTCTTTGGACCGATTGACTCGAAATCGCTCCCAAATGTGCTCCTATACTGGCTGAACGAGACACAGCAGTCCCCATCGGATTCCGGTGAAATTTGTATTTTTGGTGAATATTTTAGTGAAAAGAGACAATGTTTCATGAGACTGCCTTAAGGCTGGCATTAGGGTTAGGGTTAGGGTTAGGGTTATGGAGCTAGGGTTAGGGTTACGGTCGTCTTTTGACCGATTGACTCGAAATTCGTCACGAATGTGGTCCTCTACTTGCTGAATGAGACACAGCAGTCCCCATCGGATTCCGGTGAAATTTGTATTTTTGGTGAATATTTTAAAGAAAAAAGTGGCCCATTTTTTCAATAGCTTCCAGGTCTTTGGACCGATTGACTCGAAATCGCTCCCAAATGTGCTCCTATACTGGCTGAACGAGACACAGCAGTCCCCATCGGATTCTGGTGAAATTTGTATTTTTGGTGAATATTTTAAAGAAAAAAGTGGCCCATTTTTTCAATAGCTTCCAGGTCTTTGGACCGATTGACTCGAAATCGCTCCCAAATGTGCTCCTATACTGGCTGAACGAGACACAGCAGTCCCCATCGGATTCCGGTGAAATTTGTATTTTTGGTGAATATTTTAGTGAAAAGAGACAATGTTTCATGAGACTGCCTTAAGGCTGGCATTAGGGTTAGGGTTAGGGTTAGGGTTATGGAGCTAGGGTTAGGGTTACGGTCGTCTTTTGACCGATTGACTCGAAATTCGTCACGAATGTGGTCCTCTACTTGCTGAATGAGACACAGCAGTCCCCATCGGATTCCGGTGAAATTTGTATTTTTGGTGAATATTTTAAAGAAAAAAGTGGCCCATTTTTTCAATAGCTTCCAGGTCTTTGGACCGATTGACTCGAAATCGCTCCCAAATGTGCTCCTATACTGGCTGAACGAGACACAGCAGTCCCCATCGGATTCCGGTAAAATTTGTATTTTTGGTGAATATTTTAAAGAAAAAAGTGGCCCATTTTTTCAATAGCTTCCAGGTCTTTGGACCGATTGACTCGAAATCGCTCCCAAATGTGCTCCTATACTGGCTGAACGAGACACAGCAGTCCCCATCGGATTCCGGTGAAATTTGTATTTTTGGTGAATATTTTAGTGAAAAGAGACAATGTTTCATGAGACTGCCTTAAGGCTGGCATTAGGGTTAGGGTTAGGGTTAGGGTTATGGAGCTAGGGTTAGGGTTACGGTCGTCTTTTGACCGATTGACTCGAAATTCGTCACGAATGTGGTCCTCTACTTGCTGAATGAGACACAGCAGTCCCCATCGGATTCCGGTGAAATTTGTATTTTTGGTGAATATTTTAAAGAAAAAAGTGGCCCATTTTTTCAATAGCTTCCAGGTCTTTGGACCGATTGACTCGAAATCGCTCCCAAATGTGCTCCTATACTGGCTGAACGAGACACAGCAGTCCCCATCGGATTCCGGTAAAATTTGTATTTTTGGTGAATATTTTAAAGAAAAAAGTGGCCCATTTTTTCAATAGCTTCCAGGTCTTTGGACCGATTGACTCGAAATCGCTCCCAAATGTGCTCCTATACTGGCTGAACGAGACACAGCAGTCCCCATCGGATTCCGGTGAAATTTGTATTTTTGGTGAATATTTTAGTGAAAAGAGACAATGTTTCATGAGACTGCCTTAAGGCTGGCATTAGGGTTAGGGTTAGGGTTAGGGTTATGGAGCTAGGGTTAGGGTTACGGTCGTCTTTTGACCGATTGACTCGAAATTCGTCACGAATGTGGTCCTCTACTTGCTGAATGAGACACAGCAGTCCCCATCGGATTCCGGTGAAATTTGTATTTTTGGTGAATATTTTAAAGAAAAAAGTGGCCCATTTTTTCAATAGCTTCCAGGTCTTTGGACCGATTGACTCGAAATCGCTCCCAAATGTGCTCCTATACTGGCTGAACGAGACACAGCAGTCCCCATCGGATTCCGGTAAAATTTGTATTTTTGGTGAATATTTTAAAGAAAAAAGTGGCCCATTTTTTCAATAGCTTCCAGGTCTTTGGACCGATTGACTCGAAATCGCTCCCAAATGTGCTCCTATACTGGCTGAACGAGACACAGCAGTCCCCATCGGATTCCGGTGAAATTTGTATTTTTGGTGAATATTTTAAAGAAAAAAGTGGCCCATTTTTTCAATAGCTTCCAGGTCTTTGGACCGATTGACTCGAAATCGCTCCCAAATGTGCTCCTATACTGGCTGAACGAGACACAGCAGTCCCCATCGGATTCCGGTGAAATTTGTATTTTTGGTGAATATTTTAGTGAAAAGAGACAATGTTTCATGAGACTGCCTTAAGGCTGGCATTAGGGTTAGGGTTAGGGTTAGGGTTATGGAGCTAGGGTTAGGGTTACGGTCGTCTTTTGACCGATTGACTCGAAATTCGTCACGAATGTGGTCCTCTACTTGCTGAATGAGACACAGCAGTCCCCATCGGATTCCGGTGAAATTTGTATTTTTGGTGAATATTTTAAAGAAAAAAGTGGCCCATTTTTTCAATAGCTTCCAGGTCTTTGGACCGATTGACTCGAAATCGCTCCCAAATGTGCTCCTATACTGGCTGAACGAGACACAGCAGTCCCCATCGGATTCTGGTGAAATTTGTATTTTTGGTGAATATTTTAAAGAAAAAAGTGGCCCATTTTTTCAATAGCTTCCAGGTCTTTGGACCGATTGACTCGAAATCGCTCCCAAATGTGCTCCTATACTGGCTGAACGAGACACAGCAGTCCCCATCGGATTCCGGTGAAATTTGTATTTTTGGTGAATATTTTAGTGAAAAGAGACAATGTTTCATGAGACTGCCTTAAGGCTGGCATTAGGGTTAGGGTTAGGGTTAGGGTTATGGAGCTAGGGTTAGGGTTACGGTCGTCTTTTGACCGATTGACTCGAAATTCGTCACGAATGTGGTCCTCTACTTGCTGAATGAGACACAGCAGTCCCCATCGGATTCCGGTGAAATTTGTATTTTTGGTGAATATTTTAAAGAAAAAAGTGGCCCATTTTTTCAATAGCTTCCAGGTCTTTGGACCGATTGACTCGAAATCGCTCCCAAATGTGCTCCTATACTGGCTGAACGAGACACAGCAGTCCCCATCGGATTCCGGTAAAATTTGTATTTTTGGTGAATATTTTAAAGAAAAAAGTGGCCCATTTTTTCAATAGCTTCCAGGTCTTTGGACCGATTGACTCGAAATCGCTCCCAAATGTGCTCCTATACTGGCTGAACGAGACACAGCAGTCCCCATCGGATTCCGGTGAAATTTGTATTTTTGGTGAATATTTTAGTGAAAAGAGACAATGTTTCATGAGACTGCCTTAAGGCTGGCATTAGGGTTAGGGTTAGGGTTAGGGTTATGGAGCTAGGGTTAGGGTTACGGTCGTCTTTTGACCGATTGACTCGAAATTCGTCACGAATGTGGTCCTCTACTTGCTGAATGAGACACAGCAGTCCCCATCGGATTCCGGTGAAATTTGTATTTTTGGTGAATATTTTAAAGAAAAAAGTGGCCCATTTTTTCAATAGCTTCCAGGTCTTTGGACCGATTGACTCGAAATCGCTCCCAAATGTGCTCCTATACTGGCTGAACGAGACACAGCAGTCCCCATCGGATTCCGGTAAAATTTGTATTTTTGGTGAATATTTTAAAGAAAAAAGTGGCCCATTTTTTCAATAGCTTCCAGGTCTTTGGACCGATTGACTCGAAATCGCTCCCAAATGTGCTCCTATACTGGCTGAACGAGACACAGCAGTCCCCATCGGATTCCGGTGAAATTTGTATTTTTGGTGAATATTTTAAAGAAAAAAGTGGCCCATTTTTTCAATAGCTTCCAGGTCTTTGGACCGATTGACTCGAAATCGCTCCCAAATGTGCTCCTATACTGGCTGAACGAGACACAGCAGTCCCCATCGGATTCCGGTGAAATTTGTATTTTTGGTGAATATTTTAGTGAAAAGAGACAATGTTTCATGAGACTGCCTTAAGGCTGGCATTAGGGTTAGGGTTAGGGTTAGGGTTATGGAGCTAGGGTTAGGGTTACGGTCGTCTTTTGACCGATTGACTCGAAATTCGTCACGAATGTGGTCCTCTACTTGCTGAATGAGACACAGCAGTCCCCATCGGATTCCGGTGAAATTTGTATTTTTGGTGAATATTTTAAAGAAAAAAGTGGCCCATTTTTTCAATAGCTTCCAGGTCTTTGGACCGATTGACTCGAAATCGCTCCCAAATGTGCTCCTATACTGGCTGAACGAGACACAGCAGTCCCCATCGGATTCTGGTGAAATTTGTATTTTTGGTGAATATTTTAAAGAAAAAAGTGGCCCATTTTTTCAATAGCTTCCAGGTCTTTGGACCGATTGACTCGAAATCGCTCCCAAATGTGCTCCTATACTGGCTGAACGAGGCACAGCAGTCCCCATCGGATTCCGGTGAAATTTGTATTTTTGGTGAATATTTTAGTGAAAAGAGACAATGTTTCATGAGACTGCCTTAAGGCTGGCATTAGGGTTAGGGTTAGGGTTAGGGTTATGGAGCTAGGGTTAGGGTTACGGTCGTCTTTTGACCGATTGACTCGAAATTCGTCACGAATGTGGTCCTCTACTTGCTGAATGAGACACAGCAGTCCCCATCGGATTCCGGTGAAATTTGTATTTTTGGTGAATATTTTAAAGAAAAAAGTGGCCCATTTTTTCAATAGCTTCCAGGTCTTTGGACCGATTGACTCGAAATCGCTCCCAAATGTGCTCCTATACTGGCTGAACGAGACACAGCAGTCCCCATCGGATTCCGGTAAAATTTGTATTTTTGGTGAATATTTTAAAGAAAAAAGTGGCCCATTTTTTCAATAGCTTCCAGGTCTTTGGACCGATTGACTCGAAATCGCTCCCAAATGTGCTCCTATACTGGCTGAACGAGACACAGCAGTCCCCATCGGATTCCGGTGAAATTTGTATTTTTGGTGAATATTTTAGTGAAAAGAGACAATGTTTCATGAGACTGCCTTAAGGCTGGCATTAGGGTTAGGGTTAGGGTTAGGGTTATGGAGCTAGGGTTAGGGTTACGGTCGTCTTTTGACCGATTGACTCGAAATTCGTCACGAATGTGGTCCTCTACTTGCTGAATGAGACACAGCAGTCCCCATCGGATTCCGGTGAAATTTGTATTTTTGGTGAATATTTTAAAGAAAAAAGTGGCCCATTTTTTCAATAGCTTCCAGGTCTTTGGACCGATTGACTCGAAATCGCTCCCAAATGTGCTCCTATACTGGCTGAACGAGACACAGCAGTCCCCATCGGATTCCGGTGAAATTTGTATTTTTGGTGAATATTTTAAAGAAAAAAGTGGCCCATTTTTTCAATAGCTTCCAGGTCTTTGGACCGATTGACTCGAAATCGCTCCCAAATGTGCTCCTATACTGGCTGAACGAGACACAGCAGTCCCCATCGGATTCCGGTGAAATTTGTATTTTTGGTGAATATTTTAGTGAAAAGAGACAATGTTTCATGAGACTGCCTTAAGGCTGGCATTAGGGTTAGGGTTAGGGTTAGGGTTATGGAGCTAGGGTTAGGGTTACGGTCGTCTTTTGACCGATTGACTCGAAATTCGTCACGAATGTGGTCCTCTACTTGCTGAATGAGACACAGCAGTCCCCATCGGATTCCGGTGAAATTTGTATTTTTGGTGAATATTTTAAAGAAAAAAGTGGCCCATTTTTTCAATAGCTTCCAGGTCTTTGGACCGATTGACTCGAAATCGCTCCCAAATGTGCTCCTATACTGGCTGAACGAGACACAGCAGTCCCCATCGGATTCCGGTAAAATTTGTATTTTTGGTGAATATTTTAAAGAAAAAAGTGGCCCATTTTTTCAATAGCTTCCAGGTCTTTGGACCGATTGACTCGAAATCGCTCCCAAATGTGCTCCTATACTGGCTGAACGAGACACAGCAGTCCCCATCGGATTCCGGTGAAATTTGTATTTTTGGTGAATATTTTAGTGAAAAGAGACAATGTTTCATGAGACTGCCTTAAGGCTGGCATTAGGGTTAGGGTTAGGGTTAGGGTTATGGAGCTAGGGTTAGGGTTACGGTCGTCTTTTGACCGATTGACTCGAAATTCGTCACGAATGTGGTCCTCTACTTGCTGAATGAGACACAGCAGTCCCCATCGGATTCCGGTGAAATTTGTATTTTTGGTGAATATTTTAAAGAAAAAAGTGGCCCATTTTTTCAATAGCTTCCAGGTCTTTGGACCGATTGACTCGAAATCGCTCCCAAATGTGCTCCTATACTGGCTGAACGAGACACAGCAGTCCCCATCGGATTCCGGTAAAATTTGTATTTTTGGTGAATATTTTAAAGAAAAAAGTGGCCCATTTTTTCAATAGCTTCCAGGTCTTTGGACCGATTGACTCGAAATCGCTCCCAAATGTGCTCCTATACTGGCTGAACGAGACACAGCAGTCCCCATCGGATTCCGGTGAAATTTGTATTTTTGGTGAATATTTTAAAGAAAAAAGTGGCCCATTTTTTCAATAGCTTCCAGGTCTTTGGACCGATTGACTCGAAATCGCTCCCAAATGTGCTCCTATACTGGCTGAACGAGACACAGCAGTCCCCATCGGATTCCGGTGAAATTTGTATTTTTGGTGAATATTTTAGTGAAAAGAGACAATGTTTCATGAGACTGCCTTAAGGCTGGCATTAGGGTTAGGGTTAGGGTTAGGGTTATGGAGCTAGGGTTAGGGTTACGGTCGTCTTTTGACCGATTGACTCGAAATTCGTCACGAATGTGGTCCTCTACTTGCTGAATGAGACACAGCAGTCCCCATCGGATTCCGGTGAAATTTGTATTTTTGGTGAATATTTTAAAGAAAAAAGTGGCCCATTTTTTCAATAGCTTCCAGGTCTTTGGACCGATTGACTCGAAATCGCTCCCAAATGTGCTCCTATACTGGCTGAACGAGACACAGCAGTCCCCATCGGATTCTGGTGAAATTTGTATTTTTGGTGAATATTTTAAAGAAAAAAGTGGCCCATTTTTTCAATAGCTTCCAGGTCTTTGGACCGATTGACTCGAAATCGCTCCCAAATGTGCTCCTATACTGGCTGAACGAGGCACAGCAGTCCCCATCGGATTCCGGTGAAATTTGTATTTTTGGTGAATATTTTAGTGAAAAGAGACAATGTTTCATGAGACTGCCTTAAGGCTGGCATTAGGGTTAGGGTTAGGGTTAGGGTTATGGAGCTAGGGTTAGGGTTACGGTCGTCTTTTGACCGATTGACTCGAAATTCGTCACGAATGTGGTCCTCTACTTGCTGAATGAGACACAGCAGTCCCCATCGGATTCCGGTGAAATTTGTATTTTTGGTGAATATTTTAAAGAAAAAAGTGGCCCATTTTTTCAATAGCTTCCAGGTCTTTGGACCGATTGACTCGAAATCGCTCCCAAATGTGCTCCTATACTGGCTGAACGAGACACAGCAGTCCCCATCGGATTCCGGTAAAATTTGTATTTTTGGTGAATATTTTAAAGAAAAAAGTGGCCCATTTTTTCAATAGCTTCCAGGTCTTTGGACCGATTGACTCGAAATCGCTCCCAAATGTGCTCCTATACTGGCTGAACGAGACACAGCAGTCCCCATCGGATTCCGGTGAAATTTGTATTTTTGGTGAATATTTTAGTGAAAAGAGACAATGTTTCATGAGACTGCCTTAAGGCTGGCATTAGGGTTAGGGTTAGGGTTAGGGTTATGGAGCTAGGGTTAGGGTTACGGTCGTCTTTTGACCGATTGACTCGAAATTCGTCACGAATGTGGTCCTCTACTTGCTGAATGAGACACAGCAGTCCCCATCGGATTCCGGTGAAATTTGTATTTTTGGTGAATATTTTAAAGAAAAAAGTGGCCCATTTTTTCAATAGCTTCCAGGTCTTTGGACCGATTGACTCGAAATCGCTCCCAAATGTGCTCCTATACTGGCTGAACGAGACACAGCAGTCCCCATCGGATTCCGGTAAAATTTGTATTTTTGGTGAATATTTTAAAGAAAAAAGTGGCCCATTTTTTCAATAGCTTCCAGGTCTTTGGACCGATTGACTCGAAATCGCTCCCAAATGTGCTCCTATACTGGCTGAACGAGACACAGCAGTCCCCATCGGATTCCGGTGAAATTTGTATTTTTGGTGAATATTTTAAAGAAAAAAGTGGCCCATTTTTTCAATAGCTTCCAGGTCTTTGGACCGATTGACTCGAAATCGCTCCCAAATGTGCTCCTATACTGGCTGAACGAGACACAGCAGTCCCCATCGGATTCCGGTGAAATTTGTATTTTTGGTGAATATTTTAGTGAAAAGAGACAATGTTTCATGAGACTGCCTTAAGGCTGGCATTAGGGTTAGGGTTAGGGTTAGGGTTATGGAGCTAGGGTTAGGGTTACGGTCGTCTTTTGACCGATTGACTCGAAATTCGTCACGAATGTGGTCCTCTACTTGCTGAATGAGACACAGCAGTCCCCATCGGATTCCGGTGAAATTTGTATTTTTGGTGAATATTTTAAAGAAAAAAGTGGCCCATTTTTTCAATAGCTTCCAGGTCTTTGGACCGATTGACTCGAAATCGCTCCCAAATGTGCTCCTATACTGGCTGAACGAGACACAGCAGTCCCCATCGGATTCTGGTGAAATTTGTATTTTTGGTGAATATTTTAAAGAAAAAAGTGGCCCATTTTTTCAATAGCTTCCAGGTCTTTGGACCGATTGACTCGAAATCGCTCCCAAATGTGCTCCTATACTGGCTGAACGAGACACAGCAGTCCCCATCGGATTCCGGTGAAATTTGTATTTTTGGTGAATATTTTAGTGAAAAGAGACAATGTTTCATGAGACTGCCTTAAGGCTGGCATTAGGGTTAGGGTTAGGGTTAGGGTTATGGAGCTAGGGTTAGGGTTACGGTCGTCTTTTGACCGATTGACTCGAAATTCGTCACGAATGTGGTCCTCTACTTGCTGAATGAGACACAGCAGTCCCCATCGGATTCCGGTGAAATTTGTATTTTTGGTGAATATTTTAAAGAAAAAAGTGGCCCATTTTTTCAATAGCTTCCAGGTCTTTGGACCGATTGACTCGAAATCGCTCCCAAATGTGCTCCTATACTGGCTGAACGAGACACAGCAGTCCCCATCGGATTCCGGTAAAATTTGTATTTTTGGTGAATATTTTAAAGAAAAAAGTGGCCCATTTTTTCAATAGCTTCCAGGTCTTTGGACCGATTGACTCGAAATCGCTCCCAAATGTGCTCCTATACTGGCTGAACGAGACACAGCAGTCCCCATCGGATTCCGGTGAAATTTGTATTTTTGGTGAATATTTTAGTGAAAAGAGACAATGTTTCATGAGACTGCCTTAAGGCTGGCATTAGGGTTAGGGTTAGGGTTAGGGTTATGGAGCTAGGGTTAGGGTTACGGTCGTCTTTTGACCGATTGACTCGAAATTCGTCACGAATGTGGTCCTCTACTTGCTGAATGAGACACAGCAGTCCCCATCGGATTCCGGTGAAATTTGTATTTTTGGTGAATATTTTAAAGAAAAAAGTGGCCCATTTTTTCAATAGCTTCCAGGTCTTTGGACCGATTGACTCGAAATCGCTCCCAAATGTGCTCCTATACTGGCTGAACGAGACACAGCAGTCCCCATCGGATTCCGGTAAAATTTGTATTTTTGGTGAATATTTTAAAGAAAAAAGTGGCCCATTTTTTCAATAGCTTCCAGGTCTTTGGACCGATTGACTCGAAATCGCTCCCAAATGTGCTCCTATACTGGCTGAACGAGACACAGCAGTCCCCATCGGATTCCGGTGAAATTTGTATTTTTGGTGAATATTTTAAAGAAAAAAGTGGCCCATTTTTTCAATAGCTTCCAGGTCTTTGGACCGATTGACTCGAAATCGCTCCCAAATGTGCTCCTATACTGGCTGAACGAGACACAGCAGTCCCCATCGGATTCCGGTGAAATTTGTATTTTTGGTGAATATTTTAGTGAAAAGAGACAATGTTTCATGAGACTGCCTTAAGGCTGGCATTAGGGTTAGGGTTAGGGTTAGGGTTATGGAGCTAGGGTTAGGGTTACGGTCGTCTTTTGACCGATTGACTCGAAATTCGTCACGAATGTGGTCCTCTACTTGCTGAATGAGACACAGCAGTCCCCATCGGATTCCGGTGAAATTTGTATTTTTGGTGAATATTTTAAAGAAAAAAGTGGCCCATTTTTTCAATAGCTTCCAGGTCTTTGGACCGATTGACTCGAAATCGCTCCCAAATGTGCTCCTATACTGGCTGAACGAGACACAGCAGTCCCCATCGGATTCTGGTGAAATTTGTATTTTTGGTGAATATTTTAAAGAAAAAAGTGGCCCATTTTTTCAATAGCTTCCAGGTCTTTGGACCGATTGACTCGAAATCGCTCCCAAATGTGCTCCTATACTGGCTGAACGAGACACAGCAGTCCCCATCGGATTCCGGTGAAATTTGTATTTTTGGTGAATATTTTAGTGAAAAGAGACAATGTTTCATGAGACTGCCTTAAGGCTGGCATTAGGGTTAGGGTTAGGGTTAGGGTTATGGAGCTAGGGTTAGGGTTACGGTCGTCTTTTGACCGATTGACTCGAAATTCGTCACGAATGTGGTCCTCTACTTGCTGAATGAGACACAGCAGTCCCCATCGGATTCCGGTGAAATTTGTATTTTTGGTGAATATTTTAAAGAAAAAAGTGGCCCATTTTTTCAATAGCTTCCAGGTCTTTGGACCGATTGACTCGAAATCGCTCCCAAATGTGCTCCTATACTGGCTGAACGAGACACAGCAGTCCCCATCGGATTCCGGTAAAATTTGTATTTTTGGTGAATATTTTAAAGAAAAAAGTGGCCCATTTTTTCAATAGCTTCCAGGTCTTTGGACCGATTGACTCGAAATCGCTCCCAAATGTGCTCCTATACTGGCTGAACGAGACACAGCAGTCCCCATCGGATTCCGGTGAAATTTGTATTTTTGGTGAATATTTTAAAGAAAAAAGTGGCCCATTTTTTCAATAGCTTCCAGGTCTTTGGACCGATTGACTCGAAATCGCTCCCAAATGTGCTCCTATACTGGCTGAACGAGACACAGCAGTCCCCATCGGATTCCGGTGAAATTTGTATTTTTGGTGAATATTTTAGTGAAAAGAGACAATGTTTCATGAGACTGCCTTAAGGCTGGCATTAGGGTTAGGGTTAGGGTTAGGGTTATGGAGCTAGGGTTAGGGTTACGGTCGTCTTTTGACCGATTGACTCGAAATTCGTCACGAATGTGGTCCTCTACTTGCTGAATGAGACACAGCAGTCCCCATCGGATTCCGGTGAAATTTGTATTTTTGGTGAATATTTTAAAGAAAAAAGTGGCCCATTTTTTCAATAGCTTCCAGGTCTTTGGACCGATTGACTCGAAATCGCTCCCAAATGTGCTCCTATACTGGCTGAACGAGACACAGCAGTCCCCATCGGATTCTGGTGAAATTTGTATTTTTGGTGAATATTTTAAAGAAAAAAGTGGCCCATTTTTTCAATAGCTTCCAGGTCTTTGGACCGATTGACTCGAAATCGCTCCCAAATGTGCTCCTATACTGGCTGAACGAGACACAGCAGTCCCCATCGGATTCCGGTGAAATTTGTATTTTTGGTGAATATTTTAGTGAAAAGAGACAATGTTTCATGAGACTGCCTTAAGGCTGGCATTAGGGTTAGGGTTAGGGTTAGGGTTATGGAGCTAGGGTTAGGGTTACGGTCGTCTTTTGACCGATTGACTCGAAATTCGTCACGAATGTGGTCCTCTACTTGCTGAATGAGACACAGCAGTCCCCATCGGATTCCGGTGAAATTTGTATTTTTGGTGAATATTTTAAAGAAAAAAGTGGCCCATTTTTTCAATAGCTTCCAGGTCTTTGGACCGATTGACTCGAAATCGCTCCCAAATGTGCTCCTATACTGGCTGAACGAGACACAGCAGTCCCCATCGGATTCCGGTAAAATTTGTATTTTTGGTGAATATTTTAAAGAAAAAAGTGGCCCATTTTTTCAATAGCTTCCAGGTCTTTGGACCGATTGACTCGAAATCGCTCCCAAATGTGCTCCTATACTGGCTGAACGAGACACAGCAGTCCCCATCGGATTCCGGTGAAATTTGTATTTTTGGTGAATATTTTAGTGAAAAGAGACAATGTTTCATGAGACTGCCTTAAGGCTGGCATTAGGGTTAGGGTTAGGGTTAGGGTTATGGAGCTAGGGTTAGGGTTACGGTCGTCTTTTGACCGATTGACTCGAAATTCGTCACGAATGTGGTCCTCTACTTGCTGAATGAGACACAGCAGTCCCCATCGGATTCCGGTGAAATTTGTATTTTTGGTGAATATTTTAAAGAAAAAAGTGGCCCATTTTTTCAATAGCTTCCAGGTCTTTGGACCGATTGACTCGAAATCGCTCCCAAATGTGCTCCTATACTGGCTGAACGAGACACAGCAGTCCCCATCGGATTCCGGTAAAATTTGTATTTTTGGTGAATATTTTAAAGAAAAAAGTGGCCCATTTTTTCAATAGCTTCCAGGTCTTTGGACCGATTGACTCGAAATCGCTCCCAAATGTGCTCCTATACTGGCTGAACGAGACACAGCAGTCCCCATCGGATTCCGGTGAAATTTGTATTTTTGGTGAATATTTTAAAGAAAAAAGTGGCCCATTTTTTCAATAGCTTCCAGGTCTTTGGACCGATTGACTCGAAATCGCTCCCAAATGTGCTCCTATACTGGCTGAACGAGACACAGCAGTCCCCATCGGATTCCGGTGAAATTTGTATTTTTGGTGAATATTTTAGTGAAAAGAGACAATGTTTCATGAGACTGCCTTAAGGCTGGCATTAGGGTTAGGGTTAGGGTTAGGGTTATGGAGCTAGGGTTAGGGTTACGGTCGTCTTTTGACCGATTGACTCGAAATTCGTCACGAATGTGGTCCTCTACTTGCTGAATGAGACACAGCAGTCCCCATCGGATTCCGGTGAAATTTGTATTTTTGGTGAATATTTTAAAGAAAAAAGTGGCCCATTTTTTCAATAGCTTCCAGGTCTTTGGACCGATTGACTCGAAATCGCTCCCAAATGTGCTCCTATACTGGCTGAACGAGACACAGCAGTCCCCATCGGATTCTGGTGAAATTTGTATTTTTGGTGAATATTTTAAAGAAAAAAGTGGCCCATTTTTTCAATAGCTTCCAGGTCTTTGGACCGATTGACTCGAAATCGCTCCCAAATGTGCTCCTATACTGGCTGAACGAGACACAGCAGTCCCCATCGGATTCCGGTGAAATTTGTATTTTTGGTGAATATTTTAGTGAAAAGAGACAATGTTTCATGAGACTGCCTTAAGGCTGGCATTAGGGTTAGGGTTAGGGTTAGGGTTATGGAGCTAGGGTTAGGGTTACGGTCGTCTTTTGACCGATTGACTCGAAATTCGTCACGAATGTGGTCCTCTACTTGCTGAATGAGACACAGCAGTCCCCATCGGATTCCGGTGAAATTTGTATTTTTGGTGAATATTTTAAAGAAAAAAGTGGCCCATTTTTTCAATAGCTTCCAGGTCTTTGGACCGATTGACTCGAAATCGCTCCCAAATGTGCTCCTATACTGGCTGAACGAGACACAGCAGTCCCCATCGGATTCCGGTAAAATTTGTATTTTTGGTGAATATTTTAAAGAAAAAAGTGGCCCATTTTTTCAATAGCTTCCAGGTCTTTGGACCGATTGACTCGAAATCGCTCCCAAATGTGCTCCTATACTGGCTGAACGAGACACAGCAGTCCCCATCGGATTCCGGTGAAATTTGTATTTTTGGTGAATATTTTAGTGAAAAGAGACAATGTTTCATGAGACTGCCTTAAGGCTGGCATTAGGGTTAGGGTTAGGGTTAGGGTTATGGAGCTAGGGTTAGGGTTACGGTCGTCTTTTGACCGATTGACTCGAAATTCGTCACGAATGTGGTCCTCTACTTGCTGAATGAGACACAGCAGTCCCCATCGGATTCCGGTGAAATTTGTATTTTTGGTGAATATTTTAAAGAAAAAAGTGGCCCATTTTTTCAATAGCTTCCAGGTCTTTGGACCGATTGACTCGAAATCGCTCCCAAATGTGCTCCTATACTGGCTGAACGAGACACAGCAGTCCCCATCGGATTCCGGTAAAATTTGTATTTTTGGTGAATATTTTAAAGAAAAAAGTGGCCCATTTTTTCAATAGCTTCCAGGTCTTTGGACCGATTGACTCGAAATCGCTCCCAAATGTGCTCCTATACTGGCTGAACGAGACACAGCAGTCCCCATCGGATTCCGGTGAAATTTGTATTTTTGGTGAATATTTTAGTGAAAAGAGACAATGTTTCATGAGACTGCCTTAAGGCTGGCATTAGGGTTAGGGTTAGGGTTAGGGTTATGGAGCTAGGGTTAGGGTTACGGTCGTCTTTTGACCGATTGACTCGAAATTCGTCACGAATGTGGTCCTCTACTTGCTGAATGAGACACAGCAGTCCCCATCGGATTCCGGTGAAATTTGTATTTTTGGTGAATATTTTAAAGAAAAAAGTGGCCCATTTTTTCAATAGCTTCCAGGTCTTTGGACCGATTGACTCGAAATCGCTCCCAAATGTGCTCCTATACTGGCTGAACGAGACACAGCAGTCCCCATCGGATTCCGGTAAAATTTGTATTTTTGGTGAATATTTTAAAGAAAAAAGTGGCCCATTTTTTCAATAGCTTCCAGGTCTTTGGACCGATTGACTCGAAATTGCTCCCAAATGTGCTCCTATACTGGCTGAACGAGACACAGCAGTCCCCATCGGATTCCGGTGAAATTTGTATTTTTGGTGAATATTTTAAAGAAAAAAGTGGCCCATTTTTTCAATAGCTTCCAGGTCTTTGGACCGATTGACTCGAAATCGCTCCCAAATGTGCTCCTATACTGGCTGAACGAGACACAGCAGTCCCCATCGGATTCCGGTGAAATTTGTATTTTTGGTGAATATTTTAGTGAAAAGAGACAATGTTTCATGAGACTGCCTTAAGGCTGGCATTAGGGTTAGGGTTAGGGTTAGGGTTATGGAGCTAGGGTTAGGGTTACGGTCGTCTTTTGACCGATTGACTCGAAATTCGTCACGAATGTGGTCCTCTACTTGCTGAATGAGACACAGCAGTCCCCATCGGATTCCGGTGAAATTTGTATTTTTGGTGAATATTTTAAAGAAAAAAGTGGCCCATTTTTTCAATAGCTTCCAGGTCTTTGGACCGATTGACTCGAAATCGCTCCCAAATGTGCTCCTATACTGGCTGAACGAGACACAGCAGTCCCCATCGGATTCTGATGAAATTTGTATTTTTGGTGAATATTTTAAAGAAAAAAGTGGCCCATTTTTTCAATAGCTTCCAGGTCTTTGGACCGATTGACTCGAAATCGCTCCCAAATGTGCTCCTATACTGGCTGAACGAGACACAGCAGTCCCCATCGGATTCCGGTGAAATTTGTATTTTTGGTGAATATTTTAGTGAAAAGAGACAATGTTTCATGAGACTGCCTTAAGGCTGGCATTAGGGTTAGGGTTAGGGTTAGGGTTATGGAGCTAGGGTTAGGGTTACGGTCGTCTTTTGACCGATTGACTCGAAATTCGTCACGAATGTGGTCCTCTACTTGCTGAATGAGACACAGCAGTCCCCATCGGATTCCGGTGAAATTTGTATTTTTGGTGAATATTTTAAAGAAAAAAGTGGCCCATTTTTTCAATAGCTTCCAGGTCTTTGGACCGATTGACTCGAAATCGCTCCCAAATGTGCTCCTATACTGGCTGAACGAGACACAGCAGTCCCCATCGGATTCCGGTAAAATTTGTATTTTTGGTGAATATTTTAAAGAAAAAAGTGGCCCATTTTTTCAATAGCTTCCAGGTCTTTGGACCGATTGACTCGAAATCGCTCCCAAATGTGCTCCTATACTGGCTGAACGAGACACAGCAGTCCCCATCGGATTCCGGTGAAATTTGTATTTTTGGTGAATATTTTAGTGAAAAGAGACAATGTTTCATGAGACTGCCTTAAGGCTGGCATTAGGGTTAGGGTTAGGGTTAGGGTTATGGAGCTAGGGTTAGGGTTACGGTCGTCTTTTGACCGATTGACTCGAAATTCGTCACGAATGTGGTCCTCTACTTGCTGAATGAGACACAGCAGTCCCCATCGGATTCCGGTGAAATTTGTATTTTTGGTGAATATTTTAAAGAAAAAAGTGGCCCATTTTTTCAATAGCTTCCAGGTCTTTGGACCGATTGACTCGAAATCGCTCCCAAATGTGCTCCTATACTGGCTGAACGAGACACAGCAGTCCCCATCGGATTCCGGTAAAATTTGTATTTTTGGTGAATATTTTAAAGAAAAAAGTGGCCCATTTTTTCAATAGCTTCCAGGTCTTTGGACCGATTGACTCGAAATTGCTCCCAAATGTGCTCCTATACTGGCTGAACGAGACACAGCAGTCCCCATCGGATTCCGGTGAAATTTGTATTTTTGGTGAATATTTTAAAGAAAAAAGTGGCCCATTTTTTCAATAGCTTCCAGGTCTTTGGACCGATTAACTCGAAATCGCTCCCAAATGTGCTCCTATACTGGCTGAACGAGACACAGCAGTCCCCATCGGATTCCGGTGAAATTTGTATTTTTGGTGAATATTTTAGTGAAAAGAGACAATGTTTCATGAGACTGCCTTAAGGCTGGCATTAGGGTTAGGGTTAGGGTTAGGGTTATGGAGCTAGGGTTAGGGTTACGGTCGTCTTTTGACCGATTGACTCGAAATTCGTCACGAATGTGGTCCTCTACTTGCTGAATGAGACACAGCAGTCCCCATCGGATTCCGGTGAAATTTGTATTTTTGGTGAATATTTTAAAGAAAAAAGTGGCCCATTTTTTCAATAGCTTCCAGGTCTTTGGACCGATTGACTCGAAATCGCTCCCAAATGTGCTCCTATACTGGCTGAACGAGACACAGCAGTCCCCATCGGATTCTGATGAAATTTGTATTTTTGGTGAATATTTTAAAGAAAAAAGTGGCCCATTTTTTCAATAGCTTCCAGGTCTTTGGACCGATTGACTCGAAATCGCTCCCAAATGTGCTCCTATACTGGCTGAACGAGACACAGCAGTCCCCATCGGATTCCGGTGAAATTTGTATTTTTGGTGAATATTTTAGTGAAAAGAGACAATGTTTCATGAGACTGCCTTAAGGCTGGCATTAGGGTTAGGGTTAGGGTTAGGGTTATGGAGCTAGGGTTAGGGTTACGGTCGTCTTTTGACCGATTGACTCGAAATTCGTCACGAATGTGGTCCTCTACTTGCTGAATGAGACACAGCAGTCCCCATCGGATTCCGGTGAAATTTGTATTTTTGGTGAATATTTTAAAGAAAAAAGTGGCCCATTTTTTCAATAGCTTCCAGGTCTTTGGACCGATTGACTCGAAATCGCTCCCAAATGTGCTCCTATACTGGCTGAACGAGACACAGCAGTCCCCATCGGATTCTGGTGAAATTTGTATTTTTGGTGAATATTTTAAAGAAAAAAGTGGCCCATTTTTTCAATAGCTTCCAGGTCTTTGGACCGATTGACTCGAAATCGCTCCCAAATGTGCTCCTATACTGGCTGAACGAGACACAGCAGTCCCCATCGGATTCCGGTGAAATTTGTATTTTTGGTGAATATTTTAGTGAAAAGAGACAATGTTTCATGAGACTGCCTTAAGGCTGGCATTAGGGTTAGGGTTAGGGTTAGGGTTATGGAGCTAGGGTTAGGGTTACGGTCGTCTTTGGACCGATTGACTCGAAATCGCTCCCAAATGTGCTCCTATACTGGCTGAACGAGACACAGCAGTCCCCATCGGATTCCGGTAAAATTTGTATTTTTGGTGAATATTTTAAAGAAAAAAGTGGCCCATTTTTTCAATAGCTTCCAGGTCTTTGGACCGATTGACTCGAAATCGCTCCCAAATGTGCTCCTATACTGGCTGAACGAGACACAGCAGTCCCCATCGGATTCTGGTGAAATTTGTATTTTTGGTGAATATTTTAAAGAAAAAAGTGGCCCATTTTTTCAATAGCTTCCAGGTCTTTGGACCGATTGACTCGAAATCGCTCCCAAATGTGCTCCTATACTGGCTGAACGAGACACAGCAGTCCCCATCGGATTCCGGTGAAATTTGTATTTTTGGTGAATATTTTAGTGAAAAGAGACAATGTTTCATGAGACTGCCTTAAGGCTGGCATTAGGGTTAGGGTTAGGGTTAGGGTTATGGAGCTAGGGTTAGGGTTACGGTCGTCTTTTGACCGATTGACTCGAAATTCGTCACGAATGTGGTCCTCTACTTGCTGAATGAGACACAGCAGTCCCCATCGGATTCCGGTGAAATTTGTATTTTTGGTGAATATTTTAAAGAAAAAAGTGGCCCATTTTTTCAATAGCTTCCAGGTCTTTGGACCGATTGACTCGAAATCGCTCCCAAATGTGCTCCTATACTGGCTGAACGAGACACAGCAGTCCCCATCGGATTCTGGTGAAATTTGTATTTTTGGTGAATATTTTAAAGAAAAAAGTGGCCCATTTTTTCAATAGCTTCCAGGTCTTTGGACCGATTGACTCGAAATCGCTCCCAAATGTGCTCCTATACTGGCTGAACGAGACACAGCAGTCCCCATCGGATTCCGGTGAAATTTGTATTTTTGGTGAATATTTTAGTGAAAAGAGACAATGTTTCATGAGACTGCCTTAAGGCTGGCATTAGGGTTAGGGTTAGGGTTAGGGTTATGGAGCTAGGGTTAGGGTTACGGTCGTCTTTTGACCGATTGACTCGAAATTCGTCACGAATGTGGTCCTCTACTTGCTGAATGAGACACAGCAGTCCCCATCGGATTCCGGTGAAATTTGTATTTTTGGTGAATATTTTAAAGAAAAAAGTGGCCCATTTTTTCAATAGCTTCCAGGTCTTTGGACCGATTGACTCGAAATCGCTCCCAAATGTGCTCCTATACTGGCTGAACGAGACACAGCAGTCCCCATCGGATTCCGGTAAAATTTGTATTTTTGGTGAATATTTTAAAGAAAAAAGTGGCCCATTTTTTCAATAGCTTCCAGGTCTTTGGACCGATTGACTCGAAATTGCTCCCAAATGTGCTCCTATACTGGCTGAACGAGACACAGCAGTCCCCATCGGATTCCGGTGAAATTTGTATTTTTGGTGAATATTTTAAAGAAAAAAGTGGCCCATTTTTTCAATAGCTTCCAGGTCTTTGGACCGATTGACTCGAAATCGCTCCCAAATGTGCTCCTATACTGGCTGAACGAGACACAGCAGTCCCCATCGGATTCCGGTGAAATTTGTATTTTTGGTGAATATTTTAGTGAAAAGAGACAATGTTTCATGAGACTGCCTTAAGGCTGGCATTAGGGTTAGGGTTAGGGTTAGGGTTATGGAGCTAGGGTTAGGGTTACGGTCGTCTTTTGACCGATTGACTCGAAATTCGTCACGAATGTGGTCCTCTACTTGCTGAATGAGACACAGCAGTCCCCATCGGATTCCGGTGAAATTTGTATTTTTGGTGAATATTTTAAAGAAAAAAGTGGCCCATTTTTTCAATAGCTTCCAGGTCTTTGGACCGATTGACTCGAAATCGCTCCCAAATGTGCTCCTATACTGGCTGAACGAGACACAGCAGTCCCCATCGGATTCTGATGAAATTTGTATTTTTGGTGAATATTTTAAAGAAAAAAGTGGCCCATTTTTTCAATAGCTTCCAGGTCTTTGGACCGATTGACTCGAAATCGCTCCCAAATGTGCTCCTATACTGGCTGAACGAGACACAGCAGTCCCCATCGGATTCCGGTGAAATTTGTATTTTTGGTGAATATTTTAGTGAAAAGAGACAATGTTTCATGAGACTGCCTTAAGGCTGGCATTAGGGTTAGGGTTAGGGTTAGGGTTATGGAGCTAGGGTTAGGGTTACGGTCGTCTTTGGACCGATTGACTCGAAATCGCTCCCAAATGTGCTCCTATACTGGCTGAACGAGACACAGCAGTCCCCATCGGATTCCGGTAAAATTTGTATTTTTGGTGAATATTTTAAAGAAAAAAGTGGCCCATTTTTTCAATAGCTTCCAGGTCTTTGGACCGATTGACTCGAAATCGCTCCCAAATGTGCTCCTATACTGGCTGAACGAGACACAGCAGTCCCCATCGGATTCTGGTGAAATTTGTATTTTTGGTGAATATTTTAAAGAAAAAAGTGGCCCATTTTTTCAATAGCTTCCAGGTCTTTGGACCGATTGACTCGAAATCGCTCCCAAATGTGCTCCTATACTGGCTGAACGAGACACAGCAGTCCCCATCGGATTCCGGTGAAATTTGTATTTTTGGTGAATATTTTAGTGAAAAGAGACAATGTTTCATGAGACTGCCTTAAGGCTGGCATTAGGGTTAGGGTTAGGGTTAGGGTTATGGAGCTAGGGTTAGGGTTACGGTCGTCTTTTGACCGATTGACTCGAAATTCGTCACGAATGTGGTCCTCTACTTGCTGAATGAGACACAGCAGTCCCCATCGGATTCCGGTGAAATTTGTATTTTTGGTGAATATTTTAAAGAAAAAAGTGGCCCATTTTTTCAATAGCTTCCAGGTCTTTGGACCGATTGACTCGAAATCGCTCCCAAATGTGCTCCTATACTGGCTGAACGAGACACAGCAGTCCCCATCGGATTCTGGTGAAATTTGTATTTTTGGTGAATATTTTAAAGAAAAAAGTGGCCCATTTTTTCAATAGCTTCCAGGTCTTTGGACCGATTGACTCGAAATCGCTCCCAAATGTGCTCCTATACTGGCTGAACGAGACACAGCAGTCCCCATCGGATTCCGGTGAAATTTGTATTTTTGGTGAATATTTTAGTGAAAAGAGACAATGTTTCATGAGACTGCCTTAAGGCTGGCATTAGGGTTAGGGTTAGGGTTAGGGTTATGGAGCTAGGGTTAGGGTTACGGTCGTCTTTTGACCGATTGACTCGAAATTCGTCACGAATGTGGTCCTCTACTTGCTGAATGAGACACAGCAGTCCCCATCGGATTCCGGTGAAATTTGTATTTTTGGTGAATATTTTAAAGAAAAAAGTGGCCCATTTTTTCAATAGCTTCCAGGTCTTTGGACCGATTGACTCGAAATCGCTCCCAAATGTGCTCCTATACTGGCTGAACGAGACACAGCAGTCCCCATCGGATTCTGGTGAAATTTGTATTTTTGGTGAATATTTTAAAGAAAAAAGTGGCCCATTTTTTCAATAGCTTCCAGGTCTTTGGACCGATTGACTCGAAATCGCTCCCAAATGTGCTCCTATACTGGCTGAACGAGACACAGCAGTCCCCATCGGATTCCGGTGAAATTTGTATTTTTGGTGAATATTTTAGTGAAAAGAGACAATGTTTCATGAGACTGCCTTAAGGCTGGCATTAGGGTTAGGGTTAGGGTTAGGGTTATGGAGCTAGGGTTAGGGTTACGGTCGTCTTTTGACCGATTGACTCGAAATTCGTCACGAATGTGGTCCTCTACTTGCTGAATGAGACACAGCAGTCCCCATCGGATTCCGGTGAAATTTGTATTTTTGGTGAATATTTTAAAGAAAAAAGTGGCCCATTTTTTCAATAGCTTCCAGGTCTTTGGACCGATTGACTCGAAATCGCTCCCAAATGTGCTCCTATACTGGCTGAACGAGACACAGCAGTCCCCATCGGATTCTGGTGAAATTTGTATTTTTGGTGAATATTTTAAAGAAAAAAGTGGCCCATTTTTTCAATAGCTTCCAGGTCTTTGGACCGATTGACTCGAAATCGCTCCCAAATGTGCTCCTATACTGGCTGAACGAGACACAGCAGTCCCCATCGGATTCCGGTGAAATTTGTATTTTTGGTGAATATTTTAGTGAAAAGAGACAATGTTTCATGAGACTGCCTTAAGGCTGGCATTAGGGTTAGGGTTAGGGTTAGGGTTATGGAGCTAGGGTTAGGGTTACGGTCGTCTTTTGACCGATTGACTCGAAATTCGTCACGAATGTGGTCCTCTACTTGCTGAATGAGACACAGCAGTCCCCATCGGATTCCGGTGAAATTTGTATTTTTGGTGAATATTTTAAAGAAAAAAGTGGCCCATTTTTTCAATAGCTTCCAGGTCTTTGGACCGATTGACTCGAAATCGCTCCCAAATGTGCTCCTATACTGGCTGAACGAGACACAGCAGTCCCCATCGGATTCCGGTAAAATTTGTATTTTTGGTGAATATTTTAAAGAAAAAAGTGGCCCATTTTTTCAATAGCTTCCAGGTCTTTGGACCGATTGACTCGAAATCGCTCCCAAATGTGCTCCTATACTGGCTGAACGAGACACAGCAGTCCCCATCGGATTCCGGTGAAATTTGTATTTTTGGTGAATATTTTAAAGAAAAAAGTGGCCCATTTTTTCAATAGCTTCCAGGTCTTTGGACCGATTGACTCGAAATCGCTCCCAAATGTGCTCCTATACTGGCTGAACGAGACACAGCAGTCCCCATCGGATTCCGGTGAAATTTGTATTTTTGGTGAATATTTTAGTGAAAAGAGACAATGTTTCATGAGACTGCCTTAAGGCTGGCATTAGGGTTAGGGTTAGGGTTAGGGTTATGGAGCTAGGGTTAGGGTTACGGTCGTCTTTTGACCGATTGACTCGAAATTCGTCACGAATGTGGTCCTCTACTTGCTGAATGAGACACAGCAGTCCCCATCGGATTCCGGTGAAATTTGTATTTTTGGTGAATATTTTAAAGAAAAAAGTGGCCCATTTTTTCAATAGCTTCCAGGTCTTTGGACCGATTGACTCGAAATCGCTCCCAAATGTGCTCCTATACTGGCTGAACGAGACACAGCAGTCCCCATCGGATTCTGGTGAAATTTGTATTTTTGGTGAATATTTTAAAGAAAAAAGTGGCCCATTTTTTCAATAGCTTCCAGGTCTTTGGACCGATTGACTCGAAATCGCTCCCAAATGTGCTCCTATACTGGCTGAACGAGACACAGCAGTCCCCATCGGATTCCGGTGAAATTTGTATTTTTGGTGAATATTTTAGTGAAAAGAGACAATGTTTCATGAGACTGCCTTAAGGCTGGCATTAGGGTTAGGGTTAGGGAACGAGACACAGCAGTCCCCATCGGATTCCGGTGAAATTTGGATTTTTGGTGAATATTTTAGTGAAAAGAGACAATGTTTCATGAGACTGCCTTAAGGCTGGCATTAGGGTTAGGGTTAGGGTTAGGGTTATGGAGCTAGGGTTAGGGTTACGGTCGTCTTTTGACCGATTGACTCGAAATTCGTCACGAATGTGGTCCTCTACTTGCTGAATGAGACACAGCAGTCCCCATCGGATTCCGGTGAAATTTGTATTTTTGGTGAATATTTTGAAGAAAAAAGTGGCCCATTTTTTCAATAGCTTCCAGGTCTTTGGACCGATTGACTCGAAATCGCTCCCAAATGTGCTCCTATACTGGCTGAACGAGACACAGCAGTCCCCATCGGATTCCGGTGAAATTTGTATTTTTGGTGAATATTTTAAAGAAAAAAGTGGCCCATTTTTTCAATAGCTTCCAGGTCTTTGGACCGATTGACTCGAAATCGCTCCCAAATGTGCTCCTATACTGGCTGAACGAGACACAGCAGTCCCCATCGGATTCTGGTGAAATTTGTATTTTTGGTGAATATTTTAAAGAAAAAAGTGGCCCATTTTTTCAATAGCTTCCAGGTCTTTGGACCGATTGACTCGAAATCGCTCCCAAATGTGCTCCTATACTGGCTGAACGAGACACAGCAGTCCCCATCGGATTCCGGTGAAATTTGTATTTTTGGTGAATATTTTAGTGAAAAGAGACAATGTTTCATGAGACTGCCTTAAGGCTGGCATTAGGGTTAGGGTTAGGGTTAGGGTTAGGGTTATGGAGCTAGGGTTAGGGTTACGGTCGTCTTTTGACCGATTGACTCGAAATTCGTCACGAATGTGGTCCTCTACTTGCTGAATGAGACACAGCAGTCCCCATCGGATTCCGGTGAAATTTGTATTTTTGGTGAATATTTTAGTGAAAAGAGACAATGTTTCATGAGACTGCCTTAAGGCTGGCATTAGGGTTAGGGTTAGGGTTAGGGTTATGGAGCTAGGGTTAGGGTTACGGTCGTCTTTTGACCGATTGACTCGAAATTCGTCACGAATGTGGTCCTCTACTTGCTGAATGAGACACAGCAGTCCCCATCGGATTCCGGTGAAATTTGTATTTTTGGTGAATATTTTAAAGAAAAAAGTGGCCCATTTTTTCAATAGCTTCCAGGTCTTTGGACCGATTGACTCGAAATCGCTCCCAAATGTGCTCCTATACTGGCTGAACGAGACACAGCAGTCCCCATCGGATTCTGGTGAAATTTGTATTTTTGGTGAATATTTTAAAGAAAAAAGTGGCCCATTTTTTCAATAGCTTCCAGGTCTTTGGACCGATTGACTCGAAATTGCTCCCAAATGTGCTCCTATACTGGCTGAACGAGACACAGCAGTCCCCATCGGATTCCGGTGAAATTTGTATTTTTGGTGAATATTTTAGTGAAAAGAGACAATGTTTCATGAGACTGCCTTAAGGCTGGCATTAGGGTTAGGGTTAGGGTTAGGGTTATGGAGCTAGGGTTAGGGTTACGGTCGTCTTTGGACCGATTGACTCGAAATCGCTCCCAAATGTGCTCCTATACTGGCTGAACGAGACACAGCAGTCCCCATCGGATTCCGGTAAAATTTGTATTTTTGGTGAATATTTTAAAGAAAAAAGTGGCCCATTTTTTCAATAGCTTCCAGGTCTTTGGACCGATTGACTCGAAATCGCTCCCAAATGTGCTCCTATACTGGCTGAACGAGACACAGCAGTCCCCATCGGATTCCGGTGAAATTTGTATTTTTGGTGAATATTTTAAAGAAAAAAGTGGCCCATTTTTTCAATAGCTTCCAGGTCTTTGGACCGATTGACTCGAAATCGCTCCCAAATGTGCTCCTATACTGGCTGAACGAGACACAGCAGTCCCCATCGGATTCCGGTGAAATTTGTATTTTTGGTGAATATTTTAGTGAAAAGAGACAATGTTTCATGAGACTGCCTTAAGGCTGGCATTAGGGTTAGGGTTAGGGTTAGGGTTATGGAGCTAGGGTTAGGGTTACGGTCGTCTTTTGACCGATTGACTCGAAATTCGTCACGAATGTGGTCCTCTACTTGCTGAATGAGACACAGCAGTCCCCATCGGATTCCGGTGAAATTTGTATTTTTGGTGAATATTTTAAAGAAAAAAGTGGCCCATTTTTTCAATAGCTTCCAGGTCTTTGGACCGATTGACTCGAAATCGCTCCCAAATGTGCTCCTATACTGGCTGAACGAGACACAGCAGTCCCCATCGGATTCTGGTGAAATTTGTATTTTTGGTGAATATTTTAAAGAAAAAAGTGGCCCATTTTTTCAATAGCTTCCAGGTCTTTGGACCGATTGACTCGAAATCGCTCCCAAATGTGCTCCTATACTGGCTGAACGAGACACAGCAGTCCCCATCGGATTCCGGTGAAATTTGTATTTTTGGTGAATATTTTAGTGAAAAGAGACAATGTTTCATGAGACTGCCTTAAGGCTGGCATTAGGGTTAGGGTTAGGGTTAGGGTTATGGAGCTAGGGTTAGGGTTACGGTCGTCTTTGGACCGATTGACTCGAAATCGCTCCCAAATGTGCTCCTATACTGGCTGAACGAGACACAGCAGTCCCCATCGGATTCCGGTAAAATTTGTATTTTTGGTGAATATTTTAAAGAAAAAAGTGGCCCATTTTTTCAATAGCTTCCAGGTCTTTGGACCGATTGACTCGAAATCGCTCCCAAATGTGCTCCTATACTGGCTGAACGAGACACAGCAGTCCCCATCGGATTCTGGTGAAATTTGTATTTTTGGTGAATATTTTAAAGAAAAAAGTGGCCCATTTTTTCAATAGCTTCCAGGTCTTTGGACCGATTGACTCGAAATCGCTCCCAAATGTGCTCCTATACTGGCTGAACGAGACACAGCAGTCCCCATCGGATTCCGGTGAAATTTGTATTTTTGGTGAATATTTTAGTGAAAAGAGACAATGTTTCATGAGACTGCCTTAAGGCTGGCATTAGGGTTAGGGTTAGGGTTAGGGTTATGGAGCTAGGGTTAGGGTTACGGTCGTCTTTTGACCGATTGACTCGAAATTCGTCACGAATGTGGTCCTCTACTTGCTGAATGAGACACAGCAGTCCCCATCGGATTCCGGTGAAATTTGTATTTTTGGTGAATATTTTAAAGAAAAAAGTGGCCCATTTTTTCAATAGCTTCCAGGTCTTTGGACCGATTGACTCGAAATCGCTCCCAAATGTGCTCCTATACTGGCTGAACGAGACACAGCAGTCCCCATCGGATTCTGGTGAAATTTGTATTTTTGGTGAATATTTTAAAGAAAAAAGTGGCCCATTTTTTCAATAGCTTCCAGGTCTTTGGACCGATTGACTCGAAATCGCTCCCAAATGTGCTCCTATACTGGCTGAACGAGACACAGCAGTCCCCATCGGATTCCGGTGAAATTTGTATTTTTGGTGAATATTTTAGTGAAAAGAGACAATGTTTCATGAGACTGCCTTAAGGCTGGCATTAGGGTTAGGGTTAGGGTTAGGGTTATGGAGCTAGGGTTAGGGTTACGGTCGTCTTTTGACCGATTGACTCGAAATTCGTCACGAATGTGGTCCTCTACTTGCTGAATGAGACACAGCAGTCCCCATCGGATTCCGGTGAAATTTGTATTTTTGGTGAATATTTTAAAGAAAAAAGTGGCCCATTTTTTCAATAGCTTCCAGGTCTTTGGACCGATTGACTCGAAATCGCTCCCAAATGTGCTCCTATACTGGCTGAACGAGACACAGCAGTCCCCATCGGATTCTGGTGAAATTTGTATTTTTGGTGAATATTTTAAAGAAAAAAGTGGCCCATTTTTTCAATAGCTTCCAGGTCTTTGGACCGATTGACTCGAAATCGCTCCCAAATGTGCTCCTATACTGGCTGAACGAGACACAGCAGTCCCCATCGGATTCCGGTGAAATTTGTATTTTTGGTGAATATTTTAGTGAAAAGAGACAATGTTTCATGAGACTGCCTTAAGGCTGGCATTAGGGTTAGGGTTAGGGTTAGGGTTATGGAGCTAGGGTTAGGGTTACGGTCGTCTTTTGACCGATTGACTCGAAATTCGTCACGAATGTGGTCCTCTACTTGCTGAATGAGACACAGCAGTCCCCATCGGATTCCGGTGAAATTTGTATTTTTGGTGAATATTTTAAAGAAAAAAGTGGCCCATTTTTTCAATAGCTTCCAGGTCTTTGGACCGATTGACTCGAAATCGCTCCCAAATGTGCTCCTATACTGGCTGAACGAGACACAGCAGTCCCCATCGGATTCTGGTGAAATTTGTATTTTTGGTGAATATTTTAAAGAAAAAAGTGGCCCATTTTTTCAATAGCTTCCAGGTCTTTGGACCGATTGACTCGAAATCGCTCCCAAATGTGCTCCTATACTGGCTGAACGAGACACAGCAGTCCCCATCGGATTCCGGTGAAATTTGTATTTTTGGTGAATATTTTAGTGAAAAGAGACAATGTTTCATGAGACTGCCTTAAGGCTGGCATTAGGGTTAGGGTTAGGGTTAGGGTTATGGAGCTAGGGTTAGGGTTACGGTCGTCTTTTGACCGATTGACTCGAAATTCGTCACGAATGTGGTCCTCTACTTGCTGAATGAGACACAGCAGTCCCCATCGGATTCCGGTGAAATTTGTATTTTTGGTGAATATTTTAAAGAAAAAAGTGGCCCATTTTTTCAATAGCTTCCAGGTCTTTGGACCGATTGACTCGAAATCGCTCCCAAATGTGCTCCTATACTGGCTGAACGAGACACAGCAGTCCCCATCGGATTCCGGTAAAATTTGTATTTTTGGTGAATATTTTAAAGAAAAAAGTGGCCCATTTTTTCAATAGCTTCCAGGTCTTTGGACCGATTGACTCGAAATCGCTCCCAAATGTGCTCCTATACTGGCTGAACGAGACACAGCAGTCCCCATCGGATTCCGGTGAAATTTGTATTTTTGGTGAATATTTTAAAGAAAAAAGTGGCCCATTTTTTCAATAGCTTCCAGGTCTTTGGACCGATTGACTCGAAATCGCTCCCAAATGTGCTCCTATACTGGCTGAACGAGACACAGCAGTCCCCATCGGATTCCGGTGAAATTTGTATTTTTGGTGAATATTTTAGTGAAAAGAGACAATGTTTCATGAGACTGCCTTAAGGCTGGCATTAGGGTTAGGGTTAGGGTTAGGGTTATGGAGCTAGGGTTAGGGTTACGGTCGTCTTTTGACCGATTGACTCGAAATTCGTCACGAATGTGGTCCTCTACTTGCTGAATGAGACACAGCAGTCCCCATCGGATTCCGGTGAAATTTGTATTTTTGGTGAATATTTTAAAGAAAAAAGTGGCCCATTTTTTCAATAGCTTCCAGGTCTTTGGACCGATTGACTCGAAATCGCTCCCAAATGTGCTCCTATACTGGCTGAACGAGACACAGCAGTCCCCATCGGATTCTGGTGAAATTTGTATTTTTGGTGAATATTTTAAAGAAAAAAGTGGCCCATTTTTTCAATAGCTTCCAGGTCTTTGGACCGATTGACTCGAAATCGCTCCCAAATGTGCTCCTATACTGGCTGAACGAGACACAGCAGTCCCCATCGGATTCCGGTGAAATTTGTATTTTTGGTGAATATTTTAGTGAAAAGAGACAATGTTTCATGAGACTGCCTTAAGGCTGGCATTAGGGTTAGGGTTAGGGAACGAGACACAGCAGTCCCCATCGGATTCCGGTGAAATTTGGATTTTTGGTGAATATTTTAGTGAAAAGAGACAATGTTTCATGAGACTGCCTTAAGGCTGGCATTAGGGTTAGGGTTAGGGTTAGGGTTATGGAGCTAGGGTTAGGGTTACGGTCGTCTTTTGACCGATTGACTCGAAATTCGTCACGAATGTGGTCCTCTACTTGCTGAATGAGACACAGCAGTCCCCATCGGATTCCGGTGAAATTTGTATTTTTGGTGAATATTTTGAAGAAAAAAGTGGCCCATTTTTTCAATAGCTTCCAGGTCTTTGGACCGATTGACTCGAAATCGCTCCCAAATGTGCTCCTATACTGGCTGAACGAGACACAGCAGTCCCCATCGGATTCCGGTGAAATTTGTATTTTTGGTGAATATTTTAAAGAAAAAAGTGGCCCATTTTTTCAATAGCTTCCAGGTCTTTGGACCGATTGACTCGAAATCGCTCCCAAATGTGCTCCTATACTGGCTGAACGAGACACAGCAGTCCCCATCGGATTCTGGTGAAATTTGTATTTTTGGTGAATATTTTAAAGAAAAAAGTGGCCCATTTTTTCAATAGCTTCCAGGTCTTTGGACCGATTGACTCGAAATCGCTCCCAAATGTGCTCCTATACTGGCTGAACGAGACACAGCAGTCCCCATCGGATTCCGGTGAAATTTGTATTTTTGGTGAATATTTTAGTGAAAAGAGACAATGTTTCATGAGACTGCCTTAAGGCTGGCATTAGGGTTAGGGTTAGGGTTAGGGTTAGGGTTATGGAGCTAGGGTTAGGGTTACGGTCGTCTTTTGACCGATTGACTCGAAATTCGTCACGAATGTGGTCCTCTACTTGCTGAATGAGACACAGCAGTCCCCATCGGATTCCGGTGAAATTTGTATTTTTGGTGAATATTTTAGTGAAAAGAGACAATGTTTCATGAGACTGCCTTAAGGCTGGCATTAGGGTTAGGGTTAGGGTTAGGGTTATGGAGCTAGGGTTAGGGTTACGGTCGTCTTTTGACCGATTGACTCGAAATTCGTCACGAATGTGGTCCTCTACTTGCTGAATGAGACACAGCAGTCCCCATCGGATTCCGGTGAAATTTGTATTTTTGGTGAATATTTTAAAGAAAAAAGTGGCCCATTTTTTCAATAGCTTCCAGGTCTTTGGACCGATTGACTCGAAATCGCTCCCAAATGTGCTCCTATACTGGCTGAACGAGACACAGCAGTCCCCATCGGATTCTGGTGAAATTTGTATTTTTGGTGAATATTTTAAAGAAAAAAGTGGCCCATTTTTTCAATAGCTTCCAGGTCTTTGGACCGATTGACTCGAAATTGCTCCCAAATGTGCTCCTATACTGGCTGAACGAGACACAGCAGTCCCCATCGGATTCCGGTGAAATTTGTATTTTTGGTGAATATTTTAGTGAAAAGAGACAATGTTTCATGAGACTGCCTTAAGGCTGGCATTAGGGTTAGGGTTAGGGTTAGGGTTATGGAGCTAGGGTTAGGGTTACGGTCGTCTTTGGACCGATTGACTCGAAATCGCTCCCAAATGTGCTCCTATACTGGCTGAACGAGACACAGCAGTCCCCATCGGATTCCGGTAAAATTTGTATTTTTGGTGAATATTTTAAAGAAAAAAGTGGCCCATTTTTTCAATAGCTTCCAGGTCTTTGGACCGATTGACTCGAAATCGCTCCCAAATGTGCTCCTATACTGGCTGAACGAGACACAGCAGTCCCCATCGGATTCCGGTGAAATTTGTATTTTTGGTGAATATTTTAAAGAAAAAAGTGGCCCATTTTTTCAATAGCTTCCAGGTCTTTGGACCGATTGACTCGAAATCGCTCCCAAATGTGCTCCTATACTGGCTGAACGAGACACAGCAGTCCCCATCGGATTCCGGTGAAATTTGTATTTTTGGTGAATATTTTAGTGAAAAGAGACAATGTTTCATGAGACTGCCTTAAGGCTGGCATTAGGGTTAGGGTTAGGGTTAGGGTTATGGAGCTAGGGTTAGGGTTACGGTCGTCTTTTGACCGATTGACTCGAAATTCGTCACGAATGTGGTCCTCTACTTGCTGAATGAGACACAGCAGTCCCCATCGGATTCCGGTGAAATTTGTATTTTTGGTGAATATTTTAAAGAAAAAAGTGGCCCATTTTTTCAATAGCTTCCAGGTCTTTGGACCGATTGACTCGAAATCGCTCCCAAATGTGCTCCTATACTGGCTGAACGAGACACAGCAGTCCCCATCGGATTCTGGTGAAATTTGTATTTTTGGTGAATATTTTAAAGAAAAAAGTGGCCCATTTTTTCAATAGCTTCCAGGTCTTTGGACCGATTGACTCGAAATCGCTCCCAAATGTGCTCCTATACTGGCTGAACGAGACACAGCAGTCCCCATCGGATTCCGGTGAAATTTGTATTTTTGGTGAATATTTTAGTGAAAAGAGACAATGTTTCATGAGACTGCCTTAAGGCTGGCATTAGGGTTAGGGTTAGGGTTAGGGTTATGGAGCTAGGGTTAGGGTTACGGTCGTCTTTTGACCGATTGACTCGAAATTCGTCACGAATGTGGTCCTCTACTTGCTGAATGAGACACAGCAGTCCCCATCGGATTCCGGTGAAATTTGTATTTTTGGTGAATATTTTAAAGAAAAAAGTGGCCCATTTTTTCAATAGCTTCCAGGTCTTTGGACCGATTGACTCGAAATCGCTCCCAAATGTGCTCCTATACTGGCTGAACGAGACACAGCAGTCCCCATCGGATTCTGGTGAAATTTGTATTTTTGGTGAATATTTTAAAGAAAAAAGTGGCCCATTTTTTCAATAGCTTCCAGGTCTTTGGACCGATTGACTCGAAATCGCTCCCAAATGTGCTCCTATACTGGCTGAACGAGACACAGCAGTCCCCATCGGATTCCGGTGAAATTTGTATTTTTGGTGAATATTTTAGTGAAAAGAGACAATGTTTCATGAGACTGCCTTAAGGCTGGCATTAGGGTTAGGGTTAGGGTTAGGGTTATGGAGCTAGGGTTAGGGTTACGGTCGTCTTTGGACCGATTGACTCGAAATCGCTCCCAAATGTGCTCCTATACTGGCTGAACGAGACACAGCAGTCCCCATCGGATTCCGGTAAAATTTGTATTTTTGGTGAATATTTTAAAGAAAAAAGTGGCCCATTTTTTCAATAGCTTCCAGGTCTTTGGACCGATTGACTCGAAATCGCTCCCAAATGTGCTCCTATACTGGCTGAACGAGACACAGCAGTCCCCATCGGATTCTGGTGAAATTTGTATTTTTGGTGAATATTTTAAAGAAAAAAGTGGCCCATTTTTTCAATAGCTTCCAGGTCTTTGGACCGATTGACTCGAAATCGCTCCCAAATGTGCTCCTATACTGGCTGAACGAGACACAGCAGTCCCCATCGGATTCCGGTGAAATTTGTATTTTTGGTGAATATTTTAGTGAAAAGAGACAATGTTTCATGAGACTGCCTTAAGGCTGGCATTAGGGTTAGGGTTAGGGTTAGGGTTATGGAGCTAGGGTTAGGGTTACGGTCGTCTTTTGACCGATTGACTCGAAATTCGTCACGAATGTGGTCCTCTACTTGCTGAATGAGACACAGCAGTCCCCATCGGATTCCGGTGAAATTTGTATTTTTGGTGAATATTTTAAAGAAAAAAGTGGCCCATTTTTTCAATAGCTTCCAGGTCTTTGGACCGATTGACTCGAAATCGCTCCCAAATGTGCTCCTATACTGGCTGAACGAGACACAGCAGTCCCCATCGGATTCTGGTGAAATTTGTATTTTTGGTGAATATTTTAAAGAAAAAAGTGGCCCATTTTTTCAATAGCTTCCAGGTCTTTGGACCGATTGACTCGAAATCGCTCCCAAATGTGCTCCTATACTGGCTGAACGAGACACAGCAGTCCCCATCGGATTCTGGTGAAATTTGTATTTTTGGTGAATATTTTAAAGAAAAAAGTGGCCCATTTTTTCAATAGCTTCCAGGTCTTTGGACCGATTGACTCGAAATCGCTCCCAAATGTGCTCCTATACTGGCTGAACGAGACACAGCAGTCCCCATCGGATTCCGGTGAAATTTGTATTTTTGGTGAATATTTTAGTGAAAAGAGACAATGTTTCATGAGACTGCCTTAAGGCTGGCATTAGGGTTAGGGTTAGGGTTAGGGTTATGGAGCTAGGGTTAGGGTTACGGTCGTCTTTTGACCGATTGACTCGAAATTCGTCACGAATGTGGTCCTCTACTTGCTGAATGAGACACAGCAGTCCCCATCGGATTCCGGTGAAATTTGTATTTTTGGTGAATATTTTAAAGAAAAAAGTGGCCCATTTTTTCAATAGCTTCCAGGTCTTTGGACCGATTGACTCGAAATCGCTCCCAAATGTGCTCCTATACTGGCTGAACGAGACACAGCAGTCCCCATCGGATTCTGGTGAAATTTGTATTTTTGGTGAATATTTTAAAGAAAAAAGTGGCCCATTTTTTCAATAGCTTCCAGGTCTTTGGACCGATTGACTCGAAATCGCTCCCAAATGTGCTCCTATACTGGCTGAACGAGACACAGCAGTCCCCATCGGATTCCGGTGAAATTTGTATTTTTGGTGAATATTTTAGTGAAAAGAGACAATGTTTCATGAGACTGCCTTAAGGCTGGCATTAGGGTTAGGGTTAGGGTTAGGGTTATGGAGCTAGGGTTAGGGTTACGGTCGTCTTTGGACCGATTGACTCGAAATCGCTCCCAAATGTGCTCCTATACTGGCTGAACGAGACACAGCAGTCCCCATCGGATTCCGGTAAAATTTGTATTTTTGGTGAATATTTTAAAGAAAAAAGTGGCCCATTTTTTCAATAGCTTCCAGGTCTTTGGACCGATTGACTCGAAATCGCTCCCAAATGTGCTCCTATACTGGCTGAACGAGACACAGCAGTCCCCATCGGATTCTGGTGAAATTTGTATTTTTGGTGAATATTTTAAAGAAAAAAGTGGCCCATTTTTTCAATAGCTTCCAGGTCTTTGGACCGATTGACTCGAAATCGCTCCCAAATGTGCTCCTATACTGGCTGAACGAGACACAGCAGTCCCCATCGGATTCCGGTGAAATTTGTATTTTTGGTGAATATTTTAGTGAAAAGAGACAATGTTTCATGAGACTGCCTTAAGGCTGGCATTAGGGTTAGGGTTAGGGTTAGGGTTATGGAGCTAGGGTTAGGGTTACGGTCGTCTTTTGACCGATTGACTCGAAATTCGTCACGAATGTGGTCCTCTACTTGCTGAATGAGACACAGCAGTCCCCATCGGATTCCGGTGAAATTTGTATTTTTGGTGAATATTTTAAAGAAAAAAGTGGCCCATTTTTTCAATAGCTTCCAGGTCTTTGGACCGATTGACTCGAAATCGCTCCCAAATGTGCTCCTATACTGGCTGAACGAGACACAGCAGTCCCCATCGGATTCTGGTGAAATTTGTATTTTTGGTGAATATTTTAAAGAAAAAAGTGGCCCATTTTTTCAATAGCTTCCAGGTCTTTGGACCGATTGACTCGAAATCGCTCCCAAATGTGCTCCTATACTGGCTGAACGAGACACAGCAGTCCCCATCGGATTCTGGTGAAATTTGTATTTTTGGTGAATATTTTAAAGAAAAAAGTGGCCCATTTTTTCAATAGCTTCCAGGTCTTTGGACCGATTGACTCGAAATCGCTCCCAAATGTGCTCCTATACTGGCTGAACGAGACACAGCAGTCCCCATCGGATTCCGGTGAAATTTGTATTTTTGGTGAATATTTTAGTGAAAAGAGACAATGTTTCATGAGACTGCCTTAAGGCTGGCATTAGGGTTAGGGTTAGGGTTAGGGTTATGGAGCTAGGGTTAGGGTTACGGTCGTCTTTTGACCGATTGACTCGAAATTCGTCACGAATGTGGTCCTCTACTTGCTGAATGAGACACAGCAGTCCCCATCGGATTCCGGTGAAATTTGTATTTTTGGTGAATATTTTAAAGAAAAAAGTGGCCCATTTTTTCAATAGCTTCCAGGTCTTTGGACCGATTGACTCGAAATCGCTCCCAAATGTGCTCCTATACTGGCTGAACGAGACACAGCAGTCCCCATCGGATTCTGGTGAAATTTGTATTTTTGGTGAATATTTTAAAGAAAAAAGTGGCCCATTTTTTCAATAGCTTCCAGGTCTTTGGACCGATTGACTCGAAATCGCTCCCAAATGTGCTCCTATACTGGCTGAACGAGACACAGCAGTCCCCATCGGATTCCGGTGAAATTTGTATTTTTGGTGAATATTTTAGTGAAAAGAGACAATGTTTCATGAGACTGCCTTAAGGCTGGCATTAGGGTTAGGGTTAGGGTTAGGGTTATGGAGCTAGGGTTAGGGTTACGGTCGTCTTTTGACCGATTGACTCGAAATTCGTCACGAATGTGGTCCTCTACTTGCTGAATGAGACACAGCAGTCCCCATCGGATTCCGGTGAAATTTGTATTTTTGGTGAATATTTTAAAGAAAAAAGTGGCCCATTTTTTCAATAGCTTCCAGGTCTTTGGACCGATTGACTCGAAATCGCTCCCAAATGTGCTCCTATACTGGCTGAACGAGACACAGCAGTCCCCATCGGATTCCGGTAAAATTTGTATTTTTGGTGAATATTTTAAAGAAAAAAGTGGCCCATTTTTTCAATAGCTTCCAGGTCTTTGGACCGATTGACTCGAAATCGCTCCCAAATGTGCTCCTATACTGGCTGAACGAGACACAGCAGTCCCCATCGGATTCCGGTGAAATTTGTATTTTTGGTGAATATTTTAAAGAAAAAAGTGGCCCATTTTTTCAATAGCTTCCAGGTCTTTGGACCGATTGACTCAAAATCGCTCCCAAATGTGCTCCTATACTGGCTGAACGAGACACAGCAGTCCCCATCGGATTCCGGTGAAATTTGTATTTTTGGTGAATATTTTAGTGAAAAGAGACAATGTTTCATGAGACTGCCTTAAGGCTGGCATTAGGGTTAGGGTTAGGGTTAGGGTTATGGAGCTAGGGTTAGGGTTACGGTCGTCTTTTGACCGATTGACTCGAAATTCGTCACGAATGTGGTCCTCTACTTGCTGAATGAGACACAGCAGTCCCCATCGGATTCCGGTGAAATTTGTATTTTTGGTGAATATTTTAAAGAAAAAAGTGGCCCATTTTTTCAATAGCTTCCAGGTCTTTGGACCGATTGACTCGAAATCGCTCCCAAATGTGCTCCTATACTGGCTGAACGAGACACAGCAGTCCCCATCGGATTCTGGTGAAATTTGTATTTTTGGTGAATATTTTAAAGAAAAAAGTGGCCCATTTTTTCAATAGCTTCCAGGTCTTTGGACCGATTGACTCGAAATCGCTCCCAAATGTGCTCCTATACTGGCTGAACGAGACACAGCAGTCCCCATCGGATTCCGGTGAAATTTGTATTTTTGGTGAATATTTTAGTGAAAAGAGACAATGTTTCATGAGACTGCCTTAAGGCTGGCATTAGGGTTAGGGTTAGGGAACGAGACACAGCAGTCCCCATCGGATTCCGGTGAAATTTGGATTTTTGGTGAATATTTTAGTGAAAAGAGACAATGTTTCATGAGACTGCCTTAAGGCTGGCATTAGGGTTAGGGTTAGGGTTAGGGTTATGGAGCTAGGGTTAGGGTTACGGTCGTCTTTTGACCGATTGACTCGAAATTCGTCACGAATGTGGTCCTCTACTTGCTGAATGAGACACAGCAGTCCCCATCGGATTCCGGTGAAATTTGTATTTTTGGTGAATATTTTGAAGAAAAAAGTGGCCCATTTTTTCAATAGCTTCCAGGTCTTTGGACCGATTGACTCGAAATCGCTCCCAAATGTGCTCCTATACTGGCTGAACGAGACACAGCAGTCCCCATCGGATTCCGGTGAAATTTGTATTTTTGGTGAATATTTTAAAGAAAAAAGTGGCCCATTTTTTCAATAGCTTCCAGGTCTTTGGACCGATTGACTCGAAATCGCTCCCAAATGTGCTCCTATACTGGCTGAACGAGACACAGCAGTCCCCATCGGATTCTGGTGAAATTTGTATTTTTGGTGAATATTTTAAAGAAAAAAGTGGCCCATTTTTTCAATAGCTTCCAGGTCTTTGGACCGATTGACTCGAAATCGCTCCCAAATGTGCTCCTATACTGGCTGAACGAGACACAGCAGTCCCCATCGGATTCCGGTGAAATTTGTATTTTTGGTGAATATTTTAGTGAAAAGAGACAATGTTTCATGAGACTGCCTTAAGGCTGGCATTAGGGTTAGGGTTAGGGTTAGGGTTATGGAGCTAGGGTTAGGGTTACGGTCGTCTTTTGACCGATTGACTCGAAATTCGTCACGAATGTGGTCCTCTACTTGCTGAATGAGACACAGCAGTCCCCATCGGATTCCGGTGAAATTTGTATTTTTGGTGAATATTTTAGTGAAAAGAGACAATGTTTCATGAGACTGCCTTAAGGCTGGCATTAGGGTTAGGGTTAGGGTTAGGGTTATGGAGCTAGGGTTAGGGTTACGGTCGTCTTTTGACCGATTGACTCGAAATTCGTCACGAATGTGGTCCTCTACTTGCTGAATGAGACACAGCAGTCCCCATCGGATTCCGGTGAAATTTGTATTTTTGGTGAATATTTTAAAGAAAAAAGTGGCCCATTTTTTCAATAGCTTCCAGGTCTTTGGACCGATTGACTCGAAATCGCTCCCAAATGTGCTCCTATACTGGCTGAACGAGACACAGCAGTCCCCATCGGATTCTGGTGAAATTTGTATTTTTGGTGAATATTTTAAAGAAAAAAGTGGCCCATTTTTTCAATAGCTTCCAGGTCTTTGGACCGATTGACTCGAAATTGCTCCCAAATGTGCTCCTATACTGGCTGAACGAGACACAGCAGTCCCCATCGGATTCCGGTGAAATTTGTATTTTTGGTGAATATTTTAGTGAAAAGAGACAATGTTTCATGAGACTGCCTTAAGGCTGGCATTAGGGTTAGGGTTAGGGTTAGGGTTATGGAGCTAGGGTTAGGGTTACGGTCGTCTTTGGACCGATTGACTCGAAATCGCTCCCAAATGTGCTCCTATACTGGCTGAACGAGACACAGCAGTCCCCATCGGATTCCGGTAAAATTTGTATTTTTGGTGAATATTTTAAAGAAAAAAGTGGCCCATTTTTTCAATAGCTTCCAGGTCTTTGGACCGATTGACTCGAAATCGCTCCCAAATGTGCTCCTATACTGGCTGAACGAGACACAGCAGTCCCCATCGGATTCCGGTGAAATTTGTATTTTTGGTGAATATTTTAAAGAAAAAAGTGGCCCATTTTTTCAATAGCTTCCAGGTCTTTGGACCGATTGACTCGAAATCGCTCCCAAATGTGCTCCTATACTGGCTGAACGAGACACAGCAGTCCCCATCGGATTCCGGTGAAATTTGTATTTTTGGTGAATATTTTAGTGAAAAGAGACAATGTTTCATGAGACTGCCTTAAGGCTGGCATTAGGGTTAGGGTTAGGGTTAGGGTTATGGAGCTAGGGTTAGGGTTACGGTCGTCTTTTGACCGATTGACTCGAAATTCGTCACGAATGTGGTCCTCTACTTGCTGAATGAGACACAGCAGTCCCCATCGGATTCCGGTGAAATTTGTATTTTTGGTGAATATTTTAAAGAAAAAAGTGGCCCATTTTTTCAATAGCTTCCAGGTCTTTGGACCGATTGACTCGAAATCGCTCCCAAATGTGCTCCTATACTGGCTGAACGAGACACAGCAGTCCCCATCGGATTCTGGTGAAATTTGTATTTTTGGTGAATATTTTAAAGAAAAAAGTGGCCCATTTTTTCAATAGCTTCCAGGTCTTTGGACCGATTGACTCGAAATCGCTCCCAAATGTGCTCCTATACTGGCTGAACGAGACACAGCAGTCCCCATCGGATTCCGGTGAAATTTGTATTTTTGGTGAATATTTTAGTGAAAAGAGACAATGTTTCATGAGACTGCCTTAAGGCTGGCATTAGGGTTAGGGTTAGGGTTAGGGTTATGGAGCTAGGGTTAGGGTTACGGTCGTCTTTTGACCGATTGACTCGAAATTCGTCACGAATGTGGTCCTCTACTTGCTGAATGAGACACAGCAGTCCCCACCGGATTCCGGTGAAATTTGTATTTTTGGTGAATATTTTAAAGAAAAAAGTGGCCCATTTTTTCAATAGCTTCCAGGTCTTTGGACCGATTGACTCGAAATCGCTCCCAAATGTGCTCCTATACTGGCTGAACGAGACACAGCAGTCCCCATCGGATTCCGGTGAAATTTGTATTTTTGGTGAATATTTTAAAGAAAAAAGTGGCCCATTTTTTCAATAGCTTCCAGGTCTTTGGACCGATTGACTCGAAATCGCTCCCAAATGTGCTCCTATACTGGCTGAACGAGACACAGCAGTCCCCATCGGATTCCGGTAAAATTTGTATTTTTGGTGAATATTTTAAAGAAAAAAGTGGCCCATTTTTTCAATAGCTTCCAGGTCTTTGGACCGATTGACTCGAAATCGCTCCCAAATGTGCTCCTATACTGGCTGAACGAGACACAGCAGTCCCCATCGGATTCCGGTGAAATTTGTATTTTTGGTGAATATTTTAAAGAAAAAAGTGGCCCATTTTTTCAATAGCTTCCAGGTCTTTGGACCGATTGACTCGAAATCGCTCCCAAATGTGCTCCTATACTGGCTGAACGAGACACAGCAGTCCCCATCGGATTCCGGTGAAATTTGTATTTTTGGTGAATATTTTAGTGAAAAGAGACAATGTTTCATGAGACTGCCTTAAGGCTGGCATTAGGGTTAGGGTTAGGGTTAGGGTTATGGAGCTAGGGTTAGGGTTACGGTCGTCTTTTGACCGATTGACTCGAAATTCGTCACGAATGTGGTCCTCTACTTGCTGAATGAGACACAGCAGTCCCCATCGGATTCCGGTGAAATTTGTATTTTTGGTGAATATTTTAAAGAAAAAAGTGGCCCATTTTTTCAATAGCTTCCAGGTCTTTGGACCGATTGACTCGAAATCGCTCCCAAATGTGCTCCTATACTGGCTGAACGAGACACAGCAGTCCCCATCGGATTCCGGTGAAATTTGTATTTTTGGTGAATATTTTAAAGAAAAAAGTGGCCCATTTTTTCAATAGCTTCCAGGTCTTTGGACCGATTGACTCGAAATCGCTCCCAAATGTGCTCCTATACTGGCTGAACGAGACACAGCAGTCCCCATCGGATTCTGGTGAAATTTGTATTTTTGGTGAATATTTTAAAGAAAAAAGTGGCCCATTTTTTCAATAGCTTCCAGGTCTTTGGACCGATTGACTCGAAATCGCTCCCAAATGTGCTCCTATACTGGCTGAACGAGACACAGCAGTCCCCATCGGATTCCGGTGAAATTTGTATTTTTGGTGAATATTTTAGTGAAAAGAGACAATGTTTCATGAGACTGCCTTAAGGCTGGCATTAGGGTTAGGGTTAGGGTTAGGGTTATGGAGCTAGGGTTAGGGTTACGGTCGTCTTTTGACCGATTGACTCGAAATTCGTCACGAATGTGGTCCTCTACTTGCTGAATGAGACACAGCAGTCCCCATCGGATTCCGGTGAAATTTGTATTTTTGGTGAATATTTTAAAGAAAAAAGTGGCCCATTTTTTCAATAGCTTCCAGGTCTTTGGACCGATTGACTCGAAATCGCTCCCAAATGTGCTCCTATACTGGCTGAACGAGACACAGCAGTCCCCATCGGATTCTGGTGAAATTTGTATTTTTGGTGAATATTTTAAAGAAAAAAGTGGCCCATTTTTTCAATAGCTTCCAGGTCTTTGGACCGATTGACTCGAAATCGCTCCCAAATGTGCTCCTATACTGGCTGAACGAGACACAGCAGTCCCCATCGGATTCCGGTGAAATTTGTATTTTTGGTGAATATTTTAGTGAAAAGAGACAATGTTTCATGAGACTGCCTTAAGGCTGGCATTAGGGTTAGGGTTAGGGTTAGGGTTATGGAGCTAGGGTTAGGGTTACGGTCGTCTTTTGACCGATTGACTCGAAATTCGTCACGAATGTGGTCCTCTACTTGCTGAATGAGACACAGCAGTCCCCATCGGATTCCGGTGAAATTTGTATTTTTGGTGAATATTTTAAAGAAAAAAGTGGCCCATTTTTTCAATAGCTTCCAGGTCTTTGGACCGATTGACTCGAAATCGCTCCCAAATGTGCTCCTATACTGGCTGAACGAGACACAGCAGTCCCCATCGGATTCCGGTAAAATTTGTATTTTTGGTGAATATTTTAAAGAAAAAAGTGGCCCATTTTTTCAATAGCTTCCAGGTCTTTGGACCGATTGACTCGAAATCGCTCCCAAATGTGCTCCTATACTGGCTGAACGAGACACAGCAGTCCCCATCGGATTCCGGTGAAATTTGTATTTTTGGTGAATATTTTAAAGAAAAAAGTGGCCCATTTTTTCAATAGCTTCCAGGTCTTTGGACCGATTGACTCGAAATCGCTCCCAAATGTGCTCCTATACTGGCTGAACGAGACACAGCAGTCCCCATCGGATTCCGGTGAAATTTGTATTTTTGGTGAATATTTTAGTGAAAAGAGACAATGTTTCATGAGACTGCCTTAAGGCTGGCATTAGGGTTAGGGTTAGGGTTAGGGTTATGGAGCTAGGGTTAGGGTTACGGTCGTCTTTTGACCGATTGACTCGAAATTCGTCACGAATGTGGTCCTCTACTTGCTGAATGAGACACAGCAGTCCCCATCGGATTCCGGTGAAATTTGTATTTTTGGTGAATATTTTAAAGAAAAAAGTGGCCCATTTTTTCAATAGCTTCCAGGTCTTTGGACCGATTGACTCGAAATCGCTCCCAAATGTGCTCCTATACTGGCTGAACGAGACACAGCAGTCCCCATCGGATTCCGGTGAAATTTGTATTTTTGGTGAATATTTTAAAGAAAAAAGTGGCCCATTTTTTCAATAGCTTCCAGGTCTTTGGACCGATTGACTCGAAATCGCTCCCAAATGTGCTCCTATACTGGCTGAACGAGACACAGCAGTCCCCATCGGATTCTGGTGAAATTTGTATTTTTGGTGAATATTTTAAAGAAAAAAGTGGCCCATTTTTTCAATAGCTTCCAGGTCTTTGGACCGATTGACTCGAAATCGCTCCCAAATGTGCTCCTATACTGGCTGAACGAGACACAGCAGTCCCCATCGGATTCCGGTGAAATTTGTATTTTTGGTGAATATTTTAGTGAAAAGAGACAATGTTTCATGAGACTGCCTTAAGGCTGGCATTAGGGTTAGGGTTAGGGTTAGGGTTATGGAGCTAGGGTTAGGGTTACGGTCGTCTTTTGACCGATTGACTCGAAATTCGTCACGAATGTGGTCCTCTACTCGCTGAATGAGACACAGCAGTCCCCATCGGATTCCGGTGAAATTTGTATTTTTGGTGAATATTTTAAAGAAAAAAGTGGCCCATTTTTTCAATAGCTTCCAGGTCTTTGGACCGATTGACTCGAAATCGCTCCCAAATGTGCTCCTATACTGGCTGAACGAGACACAGCAGTCCCCATCGGATTCTGGTGAAATTTGTATTTTTGGTGAATATTTTAAAGAAAAAAGTGGCCCATTTTTTCAATAGCTTCCAGGTCTTTGGACCGATTGACTCGAAATCGCTCCCAAATGTGCTCCTATACTGGCTGAACGAGACACAGCAGTCCCCATCGGATTCCGGTGAAATTTGTATTTTTGGTGAATATTTTAGTGAAAAGAGACAATGTTTCATGAGACTGCCTTAAGGCTGGCATTAGGGTTAGGGTTAGGGTTAGGGTTATGGAGCTAGGGTTAGGGTTACGGTCGTCTTTTGACCGATTGACTCGAAATTCGTCACGAATGTGGTCCTCTACTTGCTGAATGAGACACAGCAGTCCCCATCGGATTCCGGTGAAATTTGTATTTTTGGTGAATATTTTAAAGAAAAAAGTGGCCCATTTTTTCAATAGCTTCCAGGTCTTTGGACCGATTGACTCGAAATCGCTCCCAAATGTGCTCCTATACTGGCTGAACGAGACACAGCAGTCCCCATCGGATTCCGGTAAAATTTGTATTTTTGGTGAATATTTTAAAGAAAAAAGTGGCCCATTTTTTCAATAGCTTCCAGGTCTTTGGACCGATTGACTCGAAATCGCTCCCAAATGTGCTCCTATACTGGCTGAACGAGACACAGCAGTCCCCATCGGATTCTGGTGAAATTTGTATTTTTGGTGAATATTTTAAAGAAAAAAGTGGCCCATTTTTTCAATAGCTTCCAGGTCTTTGGACCGATTGACTCGAAATCGCTCCCAAATGTGCTCCTATACTGGCTGAACGAGACACAGCAGTCCCCATCGGATTCCGGTGAAATTTGTATTTTTGGTGAATATTTTAGTGAAAAGAGACAATGTTTCATGAGACTGCCTTAAGGCTGGCATTAGGGTTAGGGTTAGGGTTAGGGTTATGGAGCTAGGGTTAGGGTTACGGTCGTCTTTTGACCGATTGACTCGAAATTCGTCACGAATGTGGTCCTCTACTTGCTGAATGAGACACAGCAGTCCCCATCGGATTCCGGTGAAATTTGTATTTTTGGTGAATATTTTAAAGAAAAAAGTGGCCCATTTTTTCAATAGCTTCCAGGTCTTTGGACCGATTGACTCGAAATCGCTCCCAAATGTGCTCCTATACTGGCTGAACGAGACACAGCAGTCCCCATCGGATTCTGGTGAAATTTGTATTTTTGGTGAATATTTTAAAGAAAAAAGTGGCCCATTTTTTCAATAGCTTCCAGGTCTTTGGACCGATTGACTCGAAATCGCTCCCAAATGTGCTCCTATACTGGCTGAACGAGACACAGCAGTCCCCATCGGATTCTGGTGAAATTTGTATTTTTGGTGAATATTTTAGTGAAAAGAGACAATGTTTCATGAGACTGCCTTAAGGCTGGCATTAAGGTTAGGGTTAGGGTTAGGGTTATGGAGCTAGGGTTAGGGTTACGGTCGTCTTTTGACCGATTGACTCGAAATTCGTCACGAATGTGGTCCTCTACTCGCTGAATGAGACACAGCAGTCCCCATCGGATTCCGGTGAAATTTGTATTTTTGGTGAATATTTTAAAGAAAAAAGTGGCCCATTTTTTCAATAGCTTCCAGGTCTTTGGACCGATTGACTCGAAATCGCTCCCAAATGTGCTCCTATACTGGCTGAACGAGACACAGCAGTCCCCATCGGATTCTGGTGAAATTTGTATTTTTGGTGAATATTTTAAAGAAAAAAGTGGCCCATTTTTTCAATAGCTTCCAGGTCTTTGGACCGATTGACTCGAAATCGCTCCCAAATGTGCTCCTATACTGGCTGAACGAGACACAGCAGTCCCCATCGGATTCCGGTGAAATTTGTATTTTTGGTGAATATTTTAGTGAAAAGAGACAATGTTTCATGAGACTGCCTTAAGGCTGGCATTAGGGTTAGGGTTAGGGTTAGGGTTATGGAGCTAGGGTTAGGGTTACGGTCGTCTTTTGACCGATTGACTCGAAATTCGTCACGAATGTGGTCCTCTACTTGCTGAATGAGACACAGCAGTCCCCATCGGATTCCGGTGAAATTTGTATTTTTGGTGAATATTTTAAAGAAAAAAGTGGCCCATTTTTTCAATAGCTTCCAGGTCTTTGGACCGATTGACTCGAAATCGCTCCCAAATGTGCTCCTATACTGGCTGAACGAGACACAGCAGTCCCCATCGGATTCTGGTGAAATTTGTATTTTTGGTGAATATTTTAAAGAAAAAAGTGGCCCATTTTTTCAATAGCTTCCAGGTCTTTGGACCGATTGACTCGAAATCGCTCCCAAATGTGCTCCTATACTGGCTGAACGAGACACAGCAGTCCCCATCGGATTCCGGTGAAATTTGTATTTTTGGTGAATATTTTAGTGAAAAGAGACAATGTTTCATGAGACTGCCTTAAGGCTGGCATTAGGGTTAGGGTTAGGGTTAGGGTTATGGAGCTAGGGTTAGGGTTACGGTCGTCTTTTGACCGATTGACTCGAAATTCGTCACGAATGTGGTCCTCTACTTGCTGAATGAGACACAGCAGTCCCCATCGGATTCCGGTGAAATTTGTATTTTTGGTGAATATTTTAAAGAAAAAAGTGGCCCATTTTTTCAATAGCTTCCAGGTCTTTGGACCGATTGACTCGAAATCGCTCCCAAATGTGCTCCTATACTGGCTGAACGAGACACAGCAGTCCCCATCGGATTCTGGTGAAATTTGTATTTTTGGTGAATATTTTAAAGAAAAAAGTGGCCCATTTTTTCAATAGCTTCCAGGTCTTTGGACCGATTGACTCGAAATCGCTCCCAAATGTGCTCCTATACTGGCTGAACGAGACACAGCAGTCCCCATCGGATTCTGGTGAAATTTGTATTTTTGGTGAATATTTTAGTGAAAAGAGACAATGTTTCATGAGACTGCCTTAAGGCTGGCATTAAGGTTAGGGTTAGGGTTAGGGTTATGGAGGTAGGGTTAGGGTTACGGTCGTCTTTTGACCGATTGACTCGAAATTCGTCACGAATGTGGTCCTCTACTCGCTGAATGAGACACAGCAGTCCCCATCGGATTCCGGTGAAATTTGTATTTTTGGTGAATATTTTAAAGAAAAAAGTGGCCCATTTTTTCAATAGCTTCCAGGTCTTTGGACCGATTGACTCGAAATCGCTCCCAAATGTGCTCCTATACTGGCTGAACGAGACACAGCAGTCCCCATCGGATTCTGGTGAAATTTGTATTTTTGGTGAATATTTTAAAGAAAAAAGTGGCCCATTTTTTCAATAGCTTCCAGGTCTTTGGACCGATTGACTCGAAATCGCTCCCAAATGTGCTCCTATACTGGCTGAACGAGACACAGCAGTCCCCATCGGATTCCGGTGAAATTTGTATTTTTGGTGAATATTTTAGTGAAAAGAGACAATGTTTCATGAGACTGCCTTAAGGCTGGCATTAGGGTTAGGGTTAGGGTTAGGGTTATGGAGCTAGGGTTAGGGTTACGGTCGTCTTTTGACCGATTGACTCGAAATTCGTCACGAATGTGGTCCTCTACTTGCTGAATGAGACACAGCAGTCCCCATCGGATTCCGGTGAAATTTGTATTTTTGGTGAATATTTTAAAGAAAAAAGTGGCCCATTTTTTCAATAGCTTCCAGGTCTTTGGACCGATTGACTCGAAATCGCTCCCAAATGTGCTCCTATACTGGCTGAACGAGACACAGCAGTCCCCATCGGATTCCGGTAAAATTTGTATTTTTGGTGAATATTTTAAAGAAAAAAGTGGCCCATTTTTTCAATAGCTTCCAGGTCTTTGGACCGATTGACTCGAAATCGCTCCCAAATGTGCTCCTATACTGGCTGAACGAGACACAGCAGTCCCCATCGGATTCCGGTGAAATTTGTATTTTTGGTGAATATTTTAAAGAAAAAAGTGGCCCATTTTTTCAATAGCTTCCAGGTCTTTGGACCGATTGACTCGAAATCGCTCCCAAATGTGCTCCTATACTGGCTGAACGAGACACAGCAGTCCCCATCGGATTCCGGTGAAATTTGTATTTTTGGTGAATATTTTAGTGAAAAGAGACAATGTTTCATGAGACTGCCTTAAGGCTGGCATTAGGGTTAGGGTTAGGGTTAGGGTTATGGAGCTAGGGTTAGGGTTACGGTCGTCTTTTGACCGATTGACTCGAAATTCGTCACGAATGTGGTCCTCTACTTGCTGAATGAGACACAGCAGTCCCCATCGGATTCCGGTGAAATTTGTATTTTTGGTGAATATTTTAAAGAAAAAAGTGGCCCATTTTTTCAATAGCTTCCAGGTCTTTGGACCGATTGACTCGAAATCGCTCCCAAATGTGCTCCTATACTGGCTGAACGAGACACAGCAGTCCCCATCGGATTCCGGTGAAATTTGTATTTTTGGTGAATATTTTAAAGAAAAAAGTGGCCCATTTTTTCAATAGCTTCCAGGTCTTTGGACCGATTGACTCGAAATCGCTCCCAAATGTGCTCCTATACTGGCTGAACGAGACACAGCAGTCCCCATCGGATTCTGGTGAAATTTGTATTTTTGGTGAATATTTTAAAGAAAAAAGTGGCCCATTTTTTCAATAGCTTCCAGGTCTTTGGACCGATTGACTCGAAATCGCTCCCAAATGTGCTCCTATACTGGCTGAACGAGACACAGCAGTCCCCATCGGATTCTGGTGAAATTTGTATTTTTGGTGAATATTTTAGTGAAAAGAGACAATGTTTCATGAGACTGCCTTAAGGCTGGCATTAAGGTTAGGGTTAGGGTTAGGGTTATGGAGCTAGGGTTAGGGTTACGGTCGTCTTTTGACCGATTGACTCGAAATTCGTCACGAATGTGGTCCTCTACTCGCTGAATGAGACACAGCAGTCCCCATCGGATTCCGGTGAAATTTGTATTTTTGGTGAATATTTTAAAGAAAAAAGTGGCCCATTTTTTCAATAGCTTCCAGGTCTTTGGACCGATTGACTCGAAATCGCTCCCAAATGTGCTCCTATACTGGCTGAACGAGACACAGCAGTCCCCATCGGATTCTGGTGAAATTTGTATTTTTGGTGAATATTTTAAAGAAAAAAGTGGCCCATTTTTTCAATAGCTTCCAGGTCTTTGGACCGATTGACTCGAAATCGCTCCCAAATGTGCTCCTATACTGGCTGAACGAGACACAGCAGTCCCCATCGGATTCCGGTGAAATTTGTATTTTTGGTGAATATTTTAGTGAAAAGAGACAATGTTTCATGAGACTGCCTTAAGGCTGGCATTAGGGTTAGGGTTAGGGTTAGGGTTATGGAGCTAGGGTTAGGGTTACGGTCGTCTTTTGACCGATTGACTCGAAATTCGTCACGAATGTGGTCCTCTACTTGCTGAATGAGACACAGCAGTCCCCATCGGATTCCGGTGAAATTTGTATTTTTGGTGAATATTTTAAAGAAAAAAGTGGCCCATTTTTTCAATAGCTTCCAGGTCTTTGGACCGATTGACTCGAAATCGCTCCCAAATGTGCTCCTATACTGGCTAAACGAGACACAGCAGTCCCCATCGGATTCCGGTAAAATTTGTATTTTTGGTGAATATTTTAAAGAAAAAAGTGGCCCATTTTTTCAATAGCTTCCAGGTCTTTGGACCGATTGACTCGAAATCGCTCCCAAATGTGCTCCTATACTGGCTGAACGAGACACAGCAGTCCCCATCGGATTCCGGTGAAATTTGTATTTTTGGTGAATATTTTAAAGAAAAAAGTGGCCCATTTTTTCAATAGCTTCCAGGTCTTTGGACCGATTGACTCGAAATCGCTCCCAAATGTGCTCCTATACTGGCTGAACGAGACACAGCAGTCCCCATCGGATTCCGGTGAAATTTGTATTTTTGGTGAATATTTTAGTGAAAAGAGACAATGTTTCATGAGACTGCCTTAAGGCTGGCATTAGGGTTAGGGTTAGGGTTAGGGTTATGGAGCTAGGGTTAGGGTTACGGTCGTCTTTTGACCGATTGACTCGAAATTCGTCACGAATGTGGTCCTCTACTTGCTGAATGAGACACAGCAGTCCCCATCGGATTCCGGTGAAATTTGTATTTTTGGTGAATATTTTAAAGAAAAAAGTGGCCCATTTTTTCAATAGCTTCCAGGTCTTTGGACCGATTGACTCGAAATCGCTCCCAAATGTGCTCCTATACTGGCTGAACGAGACACAGCAGTCCCCATCGGATTCCGGTGAAATTTGTATTTTTGGTGAATATTTTAAAGAAAAAAGTGGCCCATTTTTTCAATAGCTTCCAGGTCTTTGGACCGATTGACTCGAAATCGCTCCCAAATGTGCTCCTATACTGGCTGAACGAGACACAGCAGTCCCCATCGGATTCTGGTGAAATTTGTATTTTTGGTGAATATTTTAAAGAAAAAAGTGGCCCATTTTTTCAATAGCTTCCAGGTCTTTGGACCGATTGACTCGAAATCGCTCCCAAATGTGCTCCTATACTGGCTGAACGAGACACAGCAGTCCCCATCGGATTCTGGTGAAATTTGTATTTTTGGTGAATATTTTAGTGAAAAGAGACAATGTTTCATGAGACTGCCTTAAGGCTGGCATTAAGGTTAGGGTTAGGGTTAGGGTTATGGAGCTAGGGTTAGGGTTACGGTCGTCTTTTGACCGATTGACTCGAAATTCGTCACGAATGTGGTCCTCTACTCGCTGAATGAGACACAGCAGTCCCCATCGGATTCCGGTGAAATTTGTATTTTTGGTGAATATTTTAAAGAAAAAAGTGGCCCATTTTTTCAATAGCTTCCAGGTCTTTGGACCGATTGACTCGAAATCGCTCCCAAATGTGCTCCTATACTGGCTGAACGAGACACAGCAGTCCCCATCGGATTCTGGTGAAATTTGTATTTTTGGTGAATATTTTAAAGAAAAAAGTGGCCCATTTTTTCAATAGCTTCCAGGTCTTTGGACCGATTGACTCGAAATCGCTCCCAAATGTGCTCCTATACTGGCTGAACGAGACACAGCAGTCCCCATCGGATTCCGGTGAAATTTGTATTTTTGGTGAATATTTTAGTGAAAAGAGACAATGTTTCATGAGACTGCCTTAAGGCTGGCATTAGGGTTAGGGTTAGGGTTAGGGTTATGGAGCTAGGGTTAGGGTTACGGTCGTCTTTTGACCGATTGACTCGAAATTCGTCACGAATGTGGTCCTCTACTTGCTGAATGAGACACAGCAGTCCCCATCGGATTCCGGTGAAATTTGTATTTTTGGTGAATATTTTAAAGAAAAAAGTGGCCCATTTTTTCAATAGCTTCCAGGTCTTTGGACCGATTGACTCGAAATCGCTCCCAAATGTGCTCCTATACTGGCTGAACGAGACACAGCAGTCCCCATCGGATTCCGGTGAAATTTGTATTTTTGGTGAATATTTTAAAGAAAAAAGTGGCCCATTTTTTCAATAGCTTCCAGGTCTTTGGACCGATTGACTCGAAATCGCTCCCAAATGTGCTCCTATACTGGCTGAACGAGACACAGCAGTCCCCATCGGATTCCGGTGAAATTTGTATTTTTGGTGAATATTTTAGTGAAAAGAGACAATGTTTCATGAGACTGCCTTAAGGCTGGCATTAGGGTTAGGGTTAGGGAACGAGACACAGCAGTCCCCATCGGATTCCGGTGAAATTTGGATTTTTGGTGAATATTTTAGTGAAAAGAGACAATGTTTCATGAGACTGCCTTAAGGCTGGCATTAGGGTTAGGGTTAGGGTTAGGGTTATGGAGCTAGGGTTAGGGTTACGGTCGTCTTTTGACCGATTGACTCGAAATTCGTCACGAATGTGGTCCTCTACTTGCTGAATGAGACACAGCAGTCCCCATCGGATTCCGGTGAAATTTGTATTTTTGGTGAATATTTTAAAGAAAAAAGTGGCCCATTTTTTCAATAGCTTCCAGGTCTTTGGACCGATTGACTCGAAATCGCTCCCAAATGTGCTCCTATACTGGCTGAACGAGACACAGCAGTCCCCATCGGATTCCGGTGAAATTTGTATTTTTGGTGAATATTTTAGTGAAAAGAGACAATGTTTCATGAGACTGCCTTAAGGCTGGCATTAGGGTTAGGGTTAGGGTTAGGGTTATGGAGCTAGGGTTAGGGTTAGGGTTAGGGTTATGGAGCTAGGGTTAGGGTTAGGGTTAGGGTTATGGAGCTAGGGTTAGGGTTACGGTCGTCTTTTGACCGATTGACTCGAAATTCGTCACGAATGTGGTCCTCTACTTGCTGAATGAGACACAGCAGTCCCCATCGGATTCTGGTGAAATTTGTATTTTTGGTGAATATTTTAGTGAAAAGAGACAATGTTTCATGAGACTGCCTTAAGGCTGGCATTAAGGTTAGGGTTAGGGTTAGGGTTATGGAGCTAGGGTTAGGGTTACGGTCGTCTTTTGACCGATTGACTCGAAATTCGTCACGAATGTGGTCCTCTACTCGCTGAATGAGACACAGCAGTCCCCATCGGATTCCGGTGAAATTTGTATTTTTGGTGAATATTTTAAAGAAAAAAGTGGCCCATTTTTTCAATAGCTTCCAGGTCTTTGGACCGATTGACTCGAAATCGCTCCCAAATGTGCTCCTATACTGGCTGAACGAGACACAGCAGTCCCCATCGGATTCCGGTGAAATTTGTATTTTTGGTGAATATTTTAGTGAAAAGAGACAATGTTTCATGAGACTGCCTTAAGGCTGGCATTAGGGTTAGGGTTAGGGTTAGGGTTATGGAGCTAGGGTTAGGGTTAGGGTTAGTGTTATGGAGCTAGGGTTAGGGTTAGGGTTAGGGTTATGGAGCTAGGGTTAGGGTTACGGTCGTCTTTTGACCGATTGACTCGAAATTCGTCACGAATGTGGTCCTCTACTTGCTGAATGAGACACAGCAGTCCCCATCGGATTCTGGTGAAATTTGTATTTTTGGTGAATATTTTAGTGAAAAGAGACAATGTTTCATGAGACTGCCTTAAGGCTGGCATTAAGGTTAGGGTTAGGGTTAGGGTTATGGAGCTAGGGTTAGGGTTACGGTCGTCTTTTGACCGATTGACTCGAAATTCGTCACGAATGTGGTCCTCTACTCGCTGAATGAGACACAGCAGTCCCCATCGGATTCCGGTGAAATTTGTATTTTTGGTGAATATTTTAAAGAAAAAAGTGGCCCATTTTTTCAATAGCTTCCAGGTCTTTGGACCGATTGACTCGAAATCGCTCCCAAATGTGCTCCTATACTGGCTGAACGAGACACAGCAGTCCCCATCGGATTCTGGTGAAATTTGTATTTTTGGTGAATATTTTAAAGAAAAAAGTGGCCCATTTTTTCAATAGCTTCCAGGTCTTTGGACCGATTGACTCGAAATCGCTCCCAAATGTGCTCCTATACTGGCTGAACGAGACACAGCAGTCCCCATCGGATTCCGGTGAAATTTGTATTTTTGGTGAATATTTTAGTGAAAAGAGACAATGTTTCATGAGACTGCCTTAAGGCTGGCATTAGGGTTAGGGTTAGGGTTAGGGTTATGGAGCTAGGGTTAGGGTTACGGTCGTCTTTTGACCGATTGACTCGAAATTCGTCACGAATGTGGTCCTATACTTGCTGAATGAGACACAGCAGTCCCCATCGGATTCCGGTGAAATTTGTATTTTTGGTGAATATTTTAAAGAAAAAAGTGGCCCATTTTTTCAATAGCTTCCAGGTCTTTGGACCGATTGACTCGAAATCGCTCCCAAATGTGCTCCTATACTGGCTGAACGAGACACAGCAGTCCCCATCGGATTCCGGTAAAATTTGTATTTTTGGTGAATATTTTAAAGAAAAAAGTGGCCCATTTTTTCAATAGCTTCCAGGTCTTTGGACCGATTGACTCGAAATCGCTCCCAAATGTGCTCCTATACTGGCTGAACGAGACACAGCAGTCCCCATCGGATTCCGGTGAAATTTGTATTTTTGGTGAATATTTTAAAGAAAAAAGTGGCCCATTTTTTCAATAGCTTCCAGGTCTTTGGACCGATTGACTCGAAATCGCTCCCAAATGTGCTCCTATACTGGCTGAACGAGACACAGCAGTCCCCATCGGATTCCGGTGAAATTTGTATTTTTGGTGAATATTTTAGTGAAAAGAGACAATGTTTCATGAGACTGCCTTAAGGCTGGCATTAGGGTTAGGGTTAGGGTTAGGGTTATGGAGCTAGGGTTAGGGTTACGGTCGTCTTTTGACCGATTGACTCGAAATTCGTCACGAATGTGGTCCTCTACTTGCTGAATGAGACACAGCAGTCCCCATCGGATTCCGGTGAAATTTGTATTTTTGGTGAATATTTTAAAGAAAAAAGTGGCCCATTTTTTCAATAGCTTCCAGGTCTTTGGACCGATTGACTCGAAATCGCTCCCAAATGTGCTCCTATACTGGCTGAACGAGACACAGCAGTCCCCATCGGATTCCGGTGAAATTTGTATTTTTGGTGAATATTTTAAAGAAAAAAGTGGCCCATTTTTTCAATAGCTTCCAGGTCTTTGGACCGATTGACTCGAAATCGCTCCCAAATGTGCTCCTATACTGGCTGAACGAGACACAGCAGTCCCCATCGGATTCTGGTGAAATTTGTATTTTTGGTGAATATTTTAAAGAAAAAAGTGGCCCATTTTTTCAATAGCTTCCAGGTCTTTGGACCGATTGACTCGAAATCGCTCCCAAATGTGCTCCTATACTGGCTGAACGAGACACAGCAGTCCCCATCGGATTCTGGTGAAATTTGTATTTTTGGTGAATATTTTAGTGAAAAGAGACAATGTTTCATGAGACTGCCTTAAGGCTGGCATTAAGGTTAGGGTTAGGGTTAGGGTTATGGAGCTAGGGTTAGGGTTACGGTCGTCTTTTGACCGATTGACTCGAAATTCGTCACGAATGTGGTCCTCTACTCGCTGAATGAGACACAGCAGTCCCCATCGGATTCCGGTGAAATTTGTATTTTTGGTGAATATTTTAAAGAAAAAAGTGGCCCATTTTTTCAATAGCTTCCAGGTCTTTGGACCGATTGACTCGAAATCGCTCCCAAATGTGCTCCTATACTGGCTGAACGAGACACAGCAGTCCCCATCGGATTCTGGTGAAATTTGTATTTTTGGTGAATATTTTAAAGAAAAAAGTGGCCCATTTTTTCAATAGCTTCCAGGTCTTTGGACCGATTGACTCGAAATCGCTCCCAAATGTGCTCCTATACTGGCTGAACGAGACACAGCAGTCCCCATCGGATTCCGGTGAAATTTGTATTTTTGGTGAATATTTTAGTGAAAAGAGACAATGTTTCATGAGACTGCCTTAAGGCTGGCATTAGGGTTAGGGTTAGGGTTAGGGTTATGGAGCTAGGGTTAGGGTTACGGTCGTCTTTTGACCGATTGACTCGAAATTCGTCACGAATGTGGTCCTATACTTGCTGAATGAGACACAGCAGTCCCCATCGGATTCCGGTGAAATTTGTATTTTTGGTGAATATTTTAAAGAAAAAAGTGGCCCATTTTTTCAATAGCTTCCAGGTCTTTGGACCGATTGACTCGAAATCGCTCCCAAATGTGCTCCTATACTGGCTAAACGAGACACAGCAGTCCCCATCGGATTCCGGTAAAATTTGTATTTTTGGTGAATATTTTAAAGAAAAAAGTGGCCCATTTTTTCAATAGCTTCCAGGTCTTTGGACCGATTGACTCGAAATCGCTCCCAAATGTGCTCCTATACTGGCTGAACGAGACACAGCAGTCCCCATCGGATTCCGGTGAAATTTGTATTTTTGGTGAATATTTTAAAGAAAAAAGTGGCCCATTTTTTCAATAGCTTCCAGGTCTTTGGACCGATTGACTCGAAATCGCTCCCAAATGTGCTCCTATACTGGCTGAACGAGACACAGCAGTCCCCATCGGATTCCGGTGAAATTTGTATTTTTGGTGAATATTTTAGTGAAAAGAGACAATGTTTCATGAGACTGCCTTAAGGCTGGCATTAGGGTTAGGGTTAGGGTTAGGGTTATGGAGCTAGGGTTAGGGTTACGGTCGTCTTTTGACCGATTGACTCGAAATTCGTCACGAATGTGGTCCTCTACTTGCTGAATGAGACACAGCAGTCCCCATCGGATTCCGGTGAAATTTGTATTTTTGGTGAATATTTTAAAGAAAAAAGTGGCCCATTTTTTCAATAGCTTCCAGGTCTTTGGACCGATTGACTCGAAATCGCTCCCAAATGTGCTCCTATACTGGCTGAACGAGACACAGCAGTCCCCATCGGATTCCGGTGAAATTTGTATTTTTGGTGAATATTTTAAAGAAAAAAGTGGCCCATTTTTTCAATAGCTTCCAGGTCTTTGGACCGATTGACTCGAAATCGCTCCCAAATGTGCTCCTATACTGGCTGAACGAGACACAGCAGTCCCCATCGGATTCCGGTGAAATTTGTATTTTTGGTGAATATTTTAGTGAAAAGAGACAATGTTTCATGAGACTGCCTTAAGGCTGGCATTAGGGTTAGGGTTAGGGAACGAGACACAGCAGTCCCCATCGGATTCCGGTGAAATTTGGATTTTTGGTGAATATTTTAGTGAAAAGAGACAATGTTTCATGAGACTGCCTTAAGGCTGGCATTAGGGTTAGGGTTAGGGTTAGGGTTATGGAGCTAGGGTTAGGGTTACGGTCGTCTTTTGACCGATTGACTCGAAATTCGTCACGAATGTGGTCCTCTACTTGCTGAATGAGACACAGCAGTCCCCATCGGATTCCGGTGAAATTTGTATTTTTGGTGAATATTTTAAAGAAAAAAGTGGCCCATTTTTTCAATAGCTTCCAGGTCTTTGGACCGATTGACTCGAAATCGCTCCCAAATGTGCTCCTATACTGGCTGAACGAGACACAGCAGTCCCCATCGGATTCCGGTGAAATTTGTATTTTTGGTGAATATTTTAGTGAAAAGAGACAATGTTTCATGAGACTGCCTTAAGGCTGGCATTAGGGTTAGGGTTAGGGTTAGGGTTATGGAGCTAGGGTTAGGGTTAGGGTTAGGGTTATGGAGCTAGGGTTAGGGTTAGGGTTAGGGTTATGGAGCTAGGGTTAGGGTTACGGTCGTCTTTTGACCGATTGACTCGAAATTCGTCACGAATGTGGTCCTCTACTTGCTGAATGAGACACAGCAGTCCCCATCGGATTCTGGTGAAATTTGTATTTTTGGTGAATATTTTAGTGAAAAGAGACAATGTTTCATGAGACTGCCTTAAGGCTGGCATTAAGGTTAGGGTTAGGGTTAGGGTTATGGAGCTAGGGTTAGGGTTACGGTCGTCTTTTGACCGATTGACTCGAAATTCGTCACGAATGTGGTCCTCTACTCGCTGAATGAGACACAGCAGTCCCCATCGGATTCCGGTGAAATTTGTATTTTTGGTGAATATTTTAAAGAAAAAAGTGGCCCATTTTTTCAATAGCTTCCAGGTCTTTGGACCGATTGACTCGAAATCGCTCCCAAATGTGCTCCTATACTGGCTGAACGAGACACAGCAGTCCCCATCGGATTCCGGTGAAATTTGTATTTTTGGTGAATATTTTAGTGAAAAGAGACAATGTTTCATGAGACTGCCTTAAGGCTGGCATTAGGGTTAGGGTTAGGGTTAGGGTTATGGAGCTAGGGTTAGGGTTAGGGTTAGGGTTATGGAGCTAGGGTTAGGGTTAGGGTTAGGGTTATGGAGCTAGGGTTAGGGTTACGGTCGTCTTTTGACCGATTGACTCGAAATTCGTCACGAATGTGGTCCTCTACTTGCTGAATGAGACACAGCAGTCCCCATCGGATTCTGGTGAAATTTGTATTTTTGGTGAATATTTTAGTGAAAAGAGACAATGTTTCATGAGACTGCCTTAAGGCTGGCATTAAGGTTAGGGTTAGGGTTAGGGTTATGGAGCTAGGGTTAGGGTTACGGTCGTCTTTTGACCGATTGACTCGAAATTCGTCACGAATGTGGTCCTCTACTCGCTGAATGAGACACAGCAGTCCCCATCGGATTCCGGTGAAATTTGTATTTTTGGTGAATATTTTAAAGAAAAAAGTGGCCCATTTTTTCAATAGCTTCCAGGTCTTTGGACCGATTGACTCGAAATCGCTCCCAAATGTGCTCCTATACTGGCTGAACGAGACACAGCAGTCCCCATCGGATTCCGGTAAAATTTGTATTTTTGGTGAATATTTTAAAGAAAAAAGTGGCCCATTTTTTCAATAGCTTCCAGGTCTTTGGACCGATTGACTCGAAATCGCTCCCAAATGTGCTCCTATACTGGCTGAACGAGACACAGCAGTCCCCATCGGATTCCGGTGAAATTTGTATTTTTGGTGAATATTTTAAAGAAAAAAGTGGCCCATTTTTTCAATAGCTTCCAGGTCTTTGGACCGATTGACTCGAAATCGCTCCCAAATGTGCTCCTATACTGGCTGAACGAGACACAGCAGTCCCCATCGGATTCCGGTGAAATTTGTATTTTTGGTGAATATTTTAGTGAAAAGAGACAATGTTTCATGAGACTGCCTTAAGGCTGGCATTAGGGTTAGGGTTAGGGTTAGGGTTATGGAGCTAGGGTTAGGGTTACGGTCGTCTTTTGACCGATTGACTCGAAATTCGTCACGAATGTGGTCCTCTACTTGCTGAATGAGACACAGCAGTCCCCATCGGATTCCGGTGAAATTTGTATTTTTGGTGAATATTTTAAAGAAAAAAGTGGCCCATTTTTTCAATAGCTTCCAGGTCTTTGGACCGATTGACTCGAAATCGCTCCCAAATGTGCTCCTATACTGGCTGAACGAGACACAGCAGTCCCCATCGGATTCCGGTGAAATTTGTATTTTTGGTGAATATTTTAAAGAAAAAAGTGGCCCATTTTTTCAATAGCTTCCAGGTCTTTGGACCGATTGACTCGAAATCGCTCCCAAATGTGCTCCTATACTGGCTGAACGAGACACAGCAGTCCCCATCGGATTCCGGTGAAATTTGTATTTTTGGTGAATATTTTAGTGAAAAGAGACAATGTTTCATGAGACTGCCTTAAGGCTGGCATTAGGGTTAGGGTTAGGGAACGAGACACAGCAGTCCCCATCGGATTCCGGTGAAATTTGGATTTTTGGTGAATATTTTAGTGAAAAGAGACAATGTTTCATGAGACTGCCTTAAGGCTGGCATTAGGGTTAGGGTTAGGGTTAGGGTTATGGAGCTAGGGTTAGGGTTACGGTCGTCTTTTGACCGATTGACTCGAAATTCGTCACGAATGTGGTCCTCTACTTGCTGAATGAGACACAGCAGTCCCCATCGGATTCCGGTGAAATTTGTATTTTTGGTGAATATTTTAAAGAAAAAAGTGGCCCATTTTTTCAATAGCTTCCAGGTCTTTGGACCGATTGACTCGAAATCGCTCCCAAATGTGCTCCTATACTGGCTGAACGAGACACAGCAGTCCCCATCGGATTCCGGTGAAATTTGTATTTTTGGTGAATATTTTAGTGAAAAGAGACAATGTTTCATGAGACTGCCTTAAGGCTGGCATTAGGGTTAGGGTTAGGGTTAGGGTTATGGAGCTAGGGTTAGGGTTAGGGTTAGGGTTATGGAGCTAGGGTTAGGGTTAGGGTTAGGGTTATGGAGCTAGGGTTAGGGTTACGGTCGTCTTTTGACCGATTGACTCGAAATTCGTCACGAATGTGGTCCTCTACTTGCTGAATGAGACACAGCAGTCCCCATCGGATTCTGGTGAAATTTGTATTTTTGGTGAATATTTTAGTGAAAAGAGACAATGTTTCATGAGACTGCCTTAAGGCTGGCATTAAGGTTAGGGTTAGGGTTAGGGTTATGGAGCTAGGGTTAGGGTTACGGTCGTCTTTTGACCGATTGACTCGAAATTCGTCACGAATGTGGTCCTCTACTCGCTGAATGAGACACAGCAGTCCCCATCGGATTCCGGTGAAATTTGTATTTTTGGTGAATATTTTAAAGAAAAAAGTGGCCCATTTTTTCAATAGCTTCCAGGTCTTTGGACCGATTGACTCGAAATCGCTCCCAAATGTGCTCCTATACTGGCTGAACGAGACACAGCAGTCCCCATCGGATTCCGGTGAAATTTGTATTTTTGGTGAATATTTTAGTGAAAAGAGACAATGTTTCATGAGACTGCCTTAAGGCTGGCATTAGGGTTAGGGTTAGGGTTAGGGTTATGGAGCTAGGGTTAGGGTTAGGGTTAGGGTTATGGAGCTAGGGTTAGGGTTAGGGTTAGGGTTATGGAGCTAGGGTTAGGGTTACGGTCGTCTTTTGACCGATTGACTCGAAATTCGTCACGAATGTGGTCCTCTACTTGCTGAATGAGACACAGCAGTCCCCATCGGATTCTGGTGAAATTTGTATTTTTGGTGAATATTTTAGTGAAAAGAGACAATGTTTCATGAGACTGCCTTAAGGCTGGCATTAAGGTTAGGGTTAGGGTTAGGGTTATGGAGCTAGGGTTAGGGTTACGGTCGTCTTTTGACCGATTGACTCGAAATTCGTCACGAATGTGGTCCTCTACTCGCTGAATGAGACACAGCAGTCCCCATCGGATTCCGGTGAAATTTGTATTTTTGGTGAATATTTTAAAGAAAAAAGTGGCCCATTTTTTCAATAGCTTCCAGGTCTTTGGACCGATTGACTCGAAATCGCTCCCAAATGTGCTCCTATACTGGCTGAACGAGACACAGCAGTCCCCATCGGATTCCGGTAAAATTTGTATTTTTGGTGAATATTTTAAAGAAAAAAGTGGCCCATTTTTTCAATAGCTTCCAGGTCTTTGGACCGATTGACTCGAAATCGCTCCCAAATGTGCTCCTATACTGGCTGAACGAGACACAGCAGTCCCCATCGGATTCCGGTGAAATTTGTATTTTTGGTGAATATTTTAAAGAAAAAAGTGGCCCATTTTTTCAATAGCTTCCAGGTCTTTGGACCGATTGACTCGAAATCGCTCCCAAATGTGCTCCTATACTGGCTGAACGAGACACAGCAGTCCCCATCGGATTCCGGTGAAATTTGTATTTTTGGTGAATATTTTAGTGAAAAGAGACAATGTTTCATGAGACTGCCTTAAGGCTGGCATTAGGGTTAGGGTTAGGGTTAGGGTTATGGAGCTAGGGTTAGGGTTACGGTCGTCTTTTGACCGATTGACTCGAAATTCGTCACGAATGTGGTCCTCTACTTGCTGAATGAGACACAGCAGTCCCCATCGGATTCCGGTGAAATTTGTATTTTTGGTGAATATTTTAAAGAAAAAAGTGGCCCATTTTTTCAATAGCTTCCAGGTCTTTGGACCGATTGACTCGAAATCGCTCCCAAATGTGCTCCTATACTGGCTGAACGAGACACAGCAGTCCCCATCGGATTCCGGTGAAATTTGTATTTTTGGTGAATATTTTAAAGAAAAAAGTGGCCCATTTTTTCAATAGCTTCCAGGTCTTTGGACCGATTGACTCGAAATCGCTCCCAAATGTGCTCCTATACTGGCTGAACGAGACACAGCAGTCCCCATCGGATTCCGGTGAAATTTGTATTTTTGGTGAATATTTTAGTGAAAAGAGACAATGTTTCATGAGACTGCCTTAAGGCTGGCATTAGGGTTAGGGTTAGGGAACGAGACACAGCAGTCCCCATCGGATTCCGGTGAAATTTGGATTTTTGGTGAATATTTTAGTGAAAAGAGACAATGTTTCATGAGACTGCCTTAAGGCTGGCATTAGGGTTAGGGTTAGGGTTAGGGTTATGGAGCTAGGGTTAGGGTTACGGTCGTCTTTTGACCGATTGACTCGAAATTCGTCACGAATGTGGTCCTCTACTTGCTGAATGAGACACAGCAGTCCCCATCGGATTCCGGTGAAATTTGTATTTTTGGTGAATATTTTAAAGAAAAAAGTGGCCCATTTTTTCAATAGCTTCCAGGTCTTTGGACCGATTGACTCGAAATCGCTCCCAAATGTGCTCCTATACTGGCTGAACGAGACACAGCAGTCCCCATCGGATTCCGGTGAAATTTGTATTTTTGGTGAATATTTTAGTGAAAAGAGACAATGTTTCATGAGACTGCCTTAAGGCTGGCATTAGGGTTAGGGTTAGGGTTAGGGTTATGGAGCTAGGGTTAGGGTTAGGGTTAGGGTTATGGAGCTAGGGTTAGGGTTAGGGTTAGGGTTATGGAGCTAGGGTTAGGGTTACGGTCGTCTTTTGACCGATTGACTCGAAATTCGTCACGAATGTGGTCCTCTACTTGCTGAATGAGACACAGCAGTCCCCATCGGATTCTGGTGAAATTTGTATTTTTGGTGAATATTTTAGTGAAAAGAGACAATGTTTCATGAGACTGCCTTAAGGCTGGCATTAAGGTTAGGGTTAGGGTTAGGGTTATGGAGCTAGGGTTAGGGTTACGGTCGTCTTTTGACCGATTGACTCGAAATTCGTCACGAATGTGGTCCTCTACTCGCTGAATGAGACACAGCAGTCCCCATCGGATTCCGGTGAAATTTGTATTTTTGGTGAATATTTTAAAGAAAAAAGTGGCCCATTTTTTCAATAGCTTCCAGGTCTTTGGACCGATTGACTCGAAATCGCTCCCAAATGTGCTCCTATACTGGCTGAACGAGACAGAGCAGTCCCCATCGGATTCCGGTGAAATTTGTATTTTTGGTGAATATTTTAGTGAAAAGAGACAATGTTTCATGAGACTGCCTTAAGGCTGGCATTAGGGTTAGGGTTAGGGTTAGGGTTATGGAGCTAGGGTTAGGGTTAGGGTTAGGGTTATGGAGCTAGGGTTAGGGTTAGGGTTAGGGTTATGGAGCTAGGGTTAGGGTTACGGTCGTCTTTTGACCGATTGACTCGAAATTCGTCACGAATGTGGTCCTCTACTTGCTGAATGAGACACAGCAGTCCCCATCGGATTCTGGTGAAATTTGTATTTTTGGTGAATATTTTAGTGAAAAGAGACAATGTTTCATGAGACTGCCTTAAGGCTGGCATTAAGGTTAGGGTTAGGGTTAGGGTTATGGAGCTAGGGTTAGGGTTACGGTCGTCTTTTGACCGATTGACTCGAAATTCGTCACGAATGTGGTCCTCTACTCGCTGAATGAGACACAGCAGTCCCCATCGGATTCCGGTGAAATTTGTATTTTTGGTGAATATTTTAAAGAAAAAAGTGGCCCATTTTTTCAATAGCTTCCAGGTCTTTGGACCGATTGACTCGAAATCGCTCCCAAATGTGCTCCTATACTGGCTGAACGAGACACAGCAGTCCCCATCGGATTCCGGTAAAATTTGTATTTTTGGTGAATATTTTAAAGAAAAAAGTGGCCCATTTTTTCAATAGCTTCCAGGTCTTTGGACCGATTGACTCGAAATCGCTCCCAAATGTGCTCCTATACTGGCTGAACGAGACACAGCAGTCCCCATCGGATTCCGGTGAAATTTGTATTTTTGGTGAATATTTTAAAGAAAAAAGTGGCCCATTTTTTCAATAGCTTCCAGGTCTTTGGACCGATTGACTCGAAATCGCTCCCAAATGTGCTCCTATACTGGCTGAACGAGACACAGCAGTCCCCATCGGATTCCGGTGAAATTTGTATTTTTGGTGAATATTTTAGTGAAAAGAGACAATGTTTCATGAGACTGCCTTAAGGCTGGCATTAGGGTTAGGGTTAGGGTTAGGGTTATGGAGCTAGGGTTAGGGTTACGGTCGTCTTTTGACCGATTGACTCGAAATTCGTCACGAATGTGGTCCTCTACTTGCTGAATGAGACACAGCAGTCCCCATCGGATTCCGGTGAAATTTGTATTTTTGGTGAATATTTTAAAGAAAAAAGTGGCCCATTTTTTCAATAGCTTCCAGGTCTTTGGACCGATTGACTCGAAATCGCTCCCAAATGTGCTCCTATACTGGCTGAACGAGACACAGCAGTCCCCATCGGATTCCGGTGAAATTTGTATTTTTGGTGAATATTTTAAAGAAAAAAGTGGCCCATTTTTTCAATAGCTTCCAGGTCTTTGGACCGATTGACTCGAAATCGCTCCCAAATGTGCTCCTATACTGGCTGAACGAGACAGAGCAGTCCCCATCGGATTCCGGTGAAATTTGTATTTTTGGTGAATATTTTAGTGAAAAGAGACAATGTTTCATGAGACTGCCTTAAGGCTGGCATTAGGGTTAGGGTTAGGGTTAGGGTTATGGAGCTAGGGTTAGGGTTAGGGTTAGGGTTATGGAGCTAGGGTTAGGGTTAGGGTTAGGGTTATGGAGCTAGGGTTAGGGTTACGGTCGTCTTTTGACCGATTGACTCGAAATTCGTCACGAATGTGGTCCTCTACTTGCTGAATGAGACACAGCAGTCCCCATCGGATTCTGGTGAAATTTGTATTTTTGGTGAATATTTTAGTGAAAAGAGACAATGTTTCATGAGACTGCCTTAAGGCTGGCATTAAGGTTAGGGTTAGGGTTAGGGTTATGGAGCTAGGGTTAGGGTTACGGTCGTCTTTTGACCGATTGACTCGAAATTCGTCACGAATGTGGTCCTCTACTCGCTGAATGAGACACAGCAGTCCCCATCGGATTCCGGTGAAATTTGTATTTTTGGTGAATATTTTAAAGAAAAAAGTGGCCCATTTTTTCAATAGCTTCCAGGTCTTTGGACCGATTGACTCGAAATCGCTCCCAAATGTGCTCCTATACTGGCTGAACGAGACACAGCAGTCCCCATCGGATTCCGGTAAAATTTGTATTTTTGGTGAATATTTTAAAGAAAAAAGTGGCCCATTTTTTCAATAGCTTCCAGGTCTTTGGACCGATTGACTCGAAATCGCTCCCAAATGTGCTCCTATACTGGCTGAACGAGACACAGCAGTCCCCATCGGATTCCGGTGAAATTTGTATTTTTGGTGAATATTTTAAAGAAAAAAGTGGCCCATTTTTTCAATAGCTTCCAGGTCTTTGGACCGATTGACTCGAAATCGCTCCCAAATGTGCTCCTATACTGGCTGAACGAGACACAGCAGTCCCCATCGGATTCCGGTGAAATTTGTATTTTTGGTGAATATTTTAGTGAAAAGAGACAATGTTTCATGAGACTGCCTTAAGGCTGGCATTAGGGTTAGGGTTAGGGTTAGGGTTATGGAGCTAGGGTTAGGGTTACGGTCGTCTTTTGACCGATTGACTCGAAATTCGTCACGAATGTGGTCCTCTACTTGCTGAATGAGACACAGCAGTCCCCATCGGATTCCGGTGAAATTTGTATTTTTGGTGAATATTTTAAAGAAAAAAGTGGCCCATTTTTTCAATAGCTTCCAGGTCTTTGGACCGATTGACTCGAAATCGCTCCCAAATGTGCTCCTATACTGGCTGAACGAGACACAGCAGTCCCCATCGGATTCCGGTGAAATTTGTATTTTTGGTGAATATTTTAAAGAAAAAAGTGGCCCATTTTTTCAATAGCTTCCAGGTCTTTGGACCGATTGACTCGAAATCGCTCCCAAATGTGCTCCTATACTGGCTGAACGAGACAGAGCAGTCCCCATCGGATTCCGGTGAAATTTGTATTTTTGGTGAATATTTTAGTGAAAAGAGACAATGTTTCATGAGACTGCCTTAAGGCTGGCATTAGGGTTAGGGTTAGGGTTAGGGTTATGGAGCTAGGGTTAGGGTTAGGGTTAGGGTTATGGAGCTAGGGTTAGGGTTAGGGTTAGGGTTATGGAGCTAGGGTTAGGGTTACGGTCGTCTTTTGACCGATTGACTCGAAATTCGTCACGAATGTGGTCCTCTACTTGCTGAATGAGACACAGCAGTCCCCATCGGATTCTGGTGAAATTTGTATTTTTGGTGAATATTTTAGTGAAAAGAGACAATGTTTCATGAGACTGCCTTAAGGCTGGCATTAAGGTTAGGGTTAGGGTTAGGGTTATGGAGCTAGGGTTAGGGTTACGGTCGTCTTTTGACCGATTGACTCGAAATTCGTCACGAATGTGGTCCTCTACTCGCTGAATGAGACACAGCAGTCCCCATCGGATTCCGGTGAAATTTGTATTTTTGGTGAATATTTTAAAGAAAAAAGTGGCCCATTTTTTCAATAGCTTCCAGGTCTTTGGACCGATTGACTCGAAATCGCTCCCAAATGTGCTCCTATACTGGCTGAACGAGACACAGCAGTCCCCATCGGATTCCGGTAAAATTTGTATTTTTGGTGAATATTTTAAAGAAAAAAGTGGCCCATTTTTTCAATAGCTTCCAGGTCTTTGGACCGATTGACTCGAAATCGCTCCCAAATGTGCTCCTATACTGGCTGAACGAGACACAGCAGTCCCCATCGGATTCCGGTGAAATTTGTATTTTTGGTGAATATTTTAAAGAAAAAAGTGGCCCATTTTTTCAATAGCTTCCAGGTCTTTGGACCGATTGACTCGAAATCGCTCCCAAATGTGCTCCTATACTGGCTGAACGAGACACAGCAGTCCCCATCGGATTCCGGTGAAATTTGTATTTTTGGTGAATATTTTAGTGAAAAGAGACAATGTTTCATGAGACTGCCTTAAGGCTGGCATTAGGGTTAGGGTTAGGGTTAGGGTTATGGAGCTAGGGTTAGGGTTACGGTCGTCTTTTGACCGATTGACTCGAAATTCGTCACGAATGTGGTCCTCTACTTGCTGAATGAGACACAGCAGTCCCCATCGGATTCCGGTGAAATTTGTATTTTTGGTGAATATTTTAAAGAAAAAAGTGGCCCATTTTTTCAATAGCTTCCAGGTCTTTGGACCGATTGACTCGAAATCGCTCCCAAATGTGCTCCTATACTGGCTGAACGAGACACAGCAGTCCCCATCGGATTCCGGTGAAATTTGTATTTTTGGTGAATATTTTAAAGAAAAAAGTGGCCCATTTTTTCAATAGCTTCCAGGTCTTTGGACCGATTGACTCGAAATCGCTCCCAAATGTGCTCCTATACTGGCTGAACGAGACACAGCAGTCCCCATCGGATTCCGGTGAAATTTGTATTTTTGGTGAATATTTTAGTGAAAAGAGACAATGTTTCATGAGACTGCCTTAAGGCTGGCATTAGGGTTAGGGTTAGGGTTAGGGTTATGGAGCTAGGGTTAGGGTTAGGGTTAGGGTTATGGAGCTTGGGTTAGGGTTAGGGTTAGGGTTATGGAGCTAGGGTTAGGGTTACGGTCGTCTTTTGACCGATTGACTCGAAATTCGTCACGAATGTGGTCCTCTACTTGCTGAATGAGACACAGCAGTCCCCATCGGATTCTGGTGAAATTTGTATTTTTGGTGAATATTTTAGTGAAAAGAGACAATGTTTCATGAGACTGCCTTAAGGCTGGCATTAAGGTTAGGGTTAGGGTTAGGGTTATGGAGCTAGGGTTAGGGTTACGGTCGTCTTTTGACCGATTGACTCGAAATTCGTCACGAATGTGGTCCTCTACTCGCTGAATGAGACACAGCAGTCCCCATCGGATTCCGGTGAAATTTGTATTTTTGGTGAATATTTTAAAGAAAAAAGTGGCCCATTTTTTCAATAGCTTCCAGGTCTTTGGACCGATTGACTCGAAATCGCTCCCAAATGTGCTCCTATACTGGCTGAACGAGACACAGCAGTCCCCATCGGATTCCGGTGAAATTTGTATTTTTGGTGAATATTTTAGTGAAAAGAGACAATGTTTCATGAGACTGCCTTAAGGCTGGCATTAGGGTTAGGGTTAGGGTTAGGGTTATGGAGCTAGGGTTAGGGTTAGGGTTAGGGTTATGGAGCTAGGGTTAGGGTTAGGGTTAGGGTTATGGAGCTAGGGTTAGGGTTACGGTCGTCTTTTGACCGATTGACTCGAAATTCGTCACGAATGTGGTCCTCTACTTGCTGAATGAGACACAGCAGTCCCCATCGGATTCTGGTGAAATTTGTATTTTTGGTGAATATTTTAGTGAAAAGAGACAATGTTTCATGAGACTGCCTTAAGGCTGGCATTAAGGTTAGGGTTAGGGTTAGGGTTATGGAGCTAGGGTTAGGGTTACGGTCGTCTTTTGACCGATTGACTCGAAATTCGTCACGAATGTGGTCCTCTACTCGCTGAATGAGACACAGCAGTCCCCATCGGATTCCGGTGAAATTTGTATTTTTGGTGAATATTTTAAAGAAAAAAGTGGCCCATTTTTTCAATAGCTTCCAGGTCTTTGGACCGATTGATTCGAAATCGCTCCCAAATGTGCTCCTATACTGGCTGAACGAGACACAGCAGTCCCCATCGGATTCTGGTGAAATTTGTATTTTTGGTGAATATTTTAAAGAAAAAAGTGGCCCATTTTTTCAATAGCTTCCAGGTCTTTGGACCGATTGACTCGAAATCGCTCCCAAATGTGCTCCTATACTGGCTGAACGAGACACAGCAGTCCCCATCGGATTCCGGTGAAATTTGTATTTTTGGTGAATATTTTAGTGAAAAGAGACAATGTTTCATGAGACTGCCTTAAGGCTGGCATTAGGGTTAGGGTTAGGGTTAGGGTTATGGAGCTAGGGTTAGGGTTACGGTCGTCTTTTGACCGATTGACTCGAAATTCGTCACGAATGTGGTCCTCTACTTGCTGAATGAGACACAGCAGTCCCCATCGGATTCCGGTGAAATTTGTATTTTTGGTGAATATTTTAAAGAAAAAAGTGGCCCATTTTTTCAATAGCTTCCAGGTCTTTGGACCGATTGACTCGAAATCGCTCCCAAATGTGCTCCTATACTGGCTGAACGAGACACAGCAGTCCCCATCGGATTCCGGTAAAATTTGTATTTTTGGTGAATATTTTAAAGAAAAAAGTGGCCCATTTTTTCAATAGCTTCCAGGTCTTTGGACCGATTGACTCGAAATCGCTCCCAAATGTGCTCCTATACTGGCTGAACGAGACACAGCAGTCCCCATCGGATTCCGGTGAAATTTGTATTTTTGGTGAATATTTTAGTGAAAAGAGACAATGTTTCATGAGACTGCCTTAAGGCTGGCATTAGGGTTAGGGTTAGGGTTAGGGTTATGGAGCTAGGGTTAGGGTTACGGTCGTCTTTTGACCGATTGACTCGAAATTCGTCACGAATGTGGTCCTCTACTTGCTGAATGAGACACAGCAGTCCCCATCGGATTCCGGTGAAATTTGTATTTTTGGTGAATATTTTAAAGAAAAAAGTGGCCCATTTTTTCAATAGCTTCCAGGTCTTTGGACCGATTGACTCGAAATCGCTCCCAAATGTGCTCCTATACTGGCTGAACGAGACACAGCAGTCCCCATCGGATTCCGGTAAAATTTGTATTTTTGGTGAATATTTTAAAGAAAAAAGTGGCCCATTTTTTCAATAGCTTCCAGGTCTTTGGACCGATTGACTCGAAATCGCTCCCAAATGTGCTCCTATACTGGCTGAACGAGACACAGCAGTCCCCATCGGATTCCGGTGAAATTTGTATTTTTGGTGAATATTTTAAAGAAAAAAGTGGCCCATTTTTTCAATAGCTTCCAGGTCTTTGGACCGATTGACTCGAAATCGCTCCCAAATGTGCTCCTATACTGGCTGAACGAGACACAGCAGTCCCCATCGGATTCCGGTGAAATTTGTATTTTTGGTGAATATTTTAGTGAAAAGAGACAATGTTTCATGAGACTGCCTTAAGGCTGGCATTAGGGTTAGGGTTAGGGTTAGGGTTATGGAGCTAGGGTTAGGGTTACGGTCGTCTTTTGACCGATTGACTCGAAATTCGTCACGAATGTGGTCCTCTACTTGCTGAATGAGACACAGCAGTCCCCATCGGATTCCGGTGAAATTTGTATTTTTGGTGAATATTTTAAAGAAAAAAGTGGCCCATTTTTTCAATAGCTTCCAGGTCTTTGGACCGATTGACTCGAAATCGCTCCCAAATGTGCTCCTATACTGGCTGAACGAGACACAGCAGTCCCCATCGGATTCTGGTGAAATTTGTATTTTTGGTGAATATTTTAAAGAAAAAAGTGGCCCATTTTTTCAATAGCTTCCAGGTCTTTGGACCGATTGACTCGAAATCGCTCCCAAATGTGCTCCTATACTGGCTGAACGAGACACAGCAGTCCCCATCGGATTCCGGTGAAATTTGTATTTTTGGTGAATATTTTAGTGAAAAGAGACAATGTTTCATGAGACTGCCTTAAGGCTGGCATTAGGGTTAGGGTTAGGGTTAGGGTTATGGAGCTAGGGTTAGGGTTACGGTCGTCTTTTGACCGATTGACTCGAAATTCGTCACGAATGTGGTCCTCTACTTGCTGAATGAGACACAGCAGTCCCCATCGGATTCCGGTGAAATTTGTATTTTTGGTGAATATTTTAAAGAAAAAAGTGGCCCATTTTTTCAATAGCTTCCAGGTCTTTGGACCGATTGACTCGAAATCGCTCCCAAATGTGCTCCTATACTGGCTGAACGAGACACAGCAGTCCCCATCGGATTCCGGTAAAATTTGTATTTTTGGTGAATATTTTAAAGAAAAAAGTGGCCCATTTTTTCAATAGCTTCCAGGTCTTTGGACCGATTGACTCGAAATCGCTCCCAAATGTGCTCCTATACTGGCTGAACGAGACACAGCAGTCCCCATCGGATTCCGGTGAAATTTGTATTTTTGGTGAATATTTTAGTGAAAAGAGACAATGTTTCATGAGACTGCCTTAAGGCTGGCATTAGGGTTAGGGTTAGGGTTAGGGTTATGGAGCTAGGGTTAGGGTTACGGTCGTCTTTTGACCGATTGACTCGAAATTCGTCACGAATGTGGTCCTCTACTTGCTGAATGAGACACAGCAGTCCCCATCGGATTCCGGTGAAATTTGTATTTTTGGTGAATATTTTAAAGAAAAAAGTGGCCCATTTTTTCAATAGCTTCCAGGTCTTTGGACCGATTGACTCGAAATCGCTCCCAAATGTGCTCCTATACTGGCTGAACGAGACACAGCAGTCCCCATCGGATTCCGGTAAAATTTGTATTTTTGGTGAATATTTTAAAGAAAAAAGTGGCCCATTTTTTCAATAGCTTCCAGGTCTTTGGACCGATTGACTCGAAATCGCTCCCAAATGTGCTCCTATACTGGCTGAACGAGACACAGCAGTCCCCATCGGATTCCGGTGAAATTTGTATTTTTGGTGAATATTTTAAAGAAAAAAGTGGCCCATTTTTTCAATAGCTTCCAGGTCTTTGGACCGATTGACTCGAAATCGCTCCCAAATGTGCTCCTATACTGGCTGAACGAGACACAGCAGTCCCCATCGGATTCCGGTGAAATTTGTATTTTTGGTGAATATTTTAGTGAAAAGAGACAATGTTTCATGAGACTGCCTTAAGGCTGGCATTAGGGTTAGGGTTAGGGTTAGGGTTATGGAGCTAGGGTTAGGGTTACGGTCGTCTTTTGACCGATTGACTCGAAATTCGTCACGAATGTGGTCCTCTACTTGCTGAATGAGACACAGCAGTCCCCATCGGATTCCGGTGAAATTTGTATTTTTGGTGAATATTTTAAAGAAAAAAGTGGCCCATTTTTTCAATAGCTTCCAGGTCTTTGGACCGATTGACTCGAAATCGCTCCCAAATGTGCTCCTATACTGGCTGAACGAGACACAGCAGTCCCCATCGGATTCCGGTGAAATTTGTATTTTTGGTGAATATTTTAAAGAAAAAAGTGGCCCATTTTTTCAATAGCTTCCAGGTCTTTGGACCGATTGACTCGAAATCGCTCCCAAATGTGCTCCTATACTGGCTGAACGAGACACAGCAGTCCCCATCGGATTCCGGTGAAATTTGTATTTTTGGTGAATATTTTAGTGAAAAGAGACAATGTTTCATGAGACTGCCTTAAGGCTGGCATTAGGGTTAGGGTTAGGGTTAGGGTTATGGAGCTAGGGTTAGGGTTAGGGTTAGGGTTATGGAGCTAGGGTTAGGGTTAGGGTTAGGGTTATGGAGCTAGGGTTAGGGTTACGGTCGTCTTTTGACCGATTGACTCGAAATTCGTCACGAATGTGGTCCTCTACTTGCTGAATGAGACACAGCAGTCCCCATCGGATTCTGGTGAAATTTGTATTTTTGGTGAATATTTTAGTGAAAAGAGACAATGTTTCATGAGACTGCCTTAAGGCTGGCATTAAGGTTAGGGTTAGGGTTAGGGTTATGGAGCTAGGGTTAGGGTTACGGTCGTCTTTTGACCGATTGACTCGAAATTCGTCACGAATGTGGTCCTCTACTCGCTGAATGAGACACAGCAGTCCCCATCGGATTCCGGTGAAATTTGTATTTTTGGTGAATATTTTAAAGAAAAAAGTGGCCCATTTTTTCAATAGCTTCCAGGTCTTTGGACCGATTGATTCGAAATCGCTCCCAAATGTGCTCCTATACTGGCTGAACGAGACACAGCAGTCCCCATCGGATTCTGGTGAAATTTGTATTTTTGGTGAATATTTTAAAGAAAAAAGTGGCCCATTTTTTCAATAGCTTCCAGGTCTTTGGACCGATTGACTCGAAATCGCTCCCAAATGTGCTCCTATACTGGCTGAACGAGACACAGCAGTCCCCATCGGATTCCGGTGAAATTTGTATTTTTGGTGAATATTTTAGTGAAAAGAGACAATGTTTCATGAGACTGCCTTAAGGCTGGCATTAGGGTTAGGGTTAGGGTTAGGGTTATGGAGCTAGGGTTAGGGTTACGGTCGTCTTTTGACCGATTGACTCGAAATTCGTCACGAATGTGGTCCTCTACTTGCTGAATGAGACACAGCAGTCCCCATCGGATTCCGGTGAAATTTGTATTTTTGGTGAATATTTTAAAGAAAAAAGTGGCCCATTTTTTCAATAGCTTCCAGGTCTTTGGACCGATTGACTCGAAATCGCTCCCAAATGTGCTCCTATACTGGCTGAACGAGACACAGCAGTCCCCATCGGATTCCGGTAAAATTTGTATTTTTGGTGAATATTTTAAAGAAAAAAGTGGCCCATTTTTTCAATAGCTTCCAGGTCTTTGGACCGATTGACTCGAAATCGCTCCCAAATGTGCTCCTATACTGGCTGAACGAGACACAGCAGTCCCCATCGGATTCCGGTGAAATTTGTATTTTTGGTGAATATTTTAGTGAAAAGAGACAATGTTTCATGAGACTGCCTTAAGGCTGGCATTAGGGTTAGGGTTAGGGTTAGGGTTATGGAGCTAGGGTTAGGGTTACGGTCGTCTTTTGACCGATTGACTCGAAATTCGTCACGAATGTGGTCCTCTACTTGCTGAATGAGACACAGCAGTCCCCATCGAATTCCGGTGAAATTTGTATTTTTGGTGAATATTTTAAAGAAAAAAGTGGCCCATTTTTTCAATAGCTTCCAGGTCTTTGGACCGATTGACTCGAAATCGCTCCCAAATGTGCTCCTATACTGGCTGAACGAGACACAGCAGTCCCCATCGGATTCCGGTAAAATTTGTATTTTTGGTGAATATTTTAAAGAAAAAAGTGGCCCATTTTTTCAATAGCTTCCAGGTCTTTGGACCGATTGACTCGAAATCGCTCCCAAATGTGCTCCTATACTGGCTGAACGAGACACAGCAGTCCCCATCGGATTCCGGTGAAATTTGTATTTTTGGTGAATATTTTAAAGAAAAAAGTGGCCCATTTTTTCAATAGCTTCCAGGTCTTTGGACCGATTGACTCGAAATCGCTCCCAAATGTGCTCCTATACTGGCTGAACGAGACACAGCAGTCCCCATCGGATTCCGGTGAAATTTGTATTTTTGGTGAATATTTTAGTGAAAAGAGACAATGTTTCATGAGACTGCCTTAAGGCTGGCATTAGGGTTAGGGTTAGGGTTAGGGTTATGGAGCTAGGGTTAGGGTTACGGTCGTCTTTTGACCGATTGACTCGAAATTCGTCACGAATGTGGTCCTCTACTTGCTGAATGAGACACAGCAGTCCCCATCGGATTCCGGTGAAATTTGTATTTTTGGTGAATATTTTAAAGAAAAAAGTGGCCCATTTTTTCAATAGCTTCCAGGTCTTTGGACCGATTGACTCGAAATCGCTCCCAAATGTGCTCCTATACTGGCTGAACGAGACACAGCAGTCCCCATCGGATTCTGGTGAAATTTGTATTTTTGGTGAATATTTTAAAGAAAAAAGTGGCCCATTTTTTCAATAGCTTCCAGGTCTTTGGACCGATTGACTCGAAATCGCTCCCAAATGTGCTCCTATACTGGCTGAACGAGACACAGCAGTCCCCATCGGATTCCGGTGAAATTTGTATTTTTGGTGAATATTTTAGTGAAAAGAGACAATGTTTCATGAGACTGCCTTAAGGCTGGCATTAGGGTTAGGGTTAGGGTTAGGGTTATGGAGCTAGGGTTAGGGTTACGGTCGTCTTTTGACCGATTGACTCGAAATTCGTCACGAATGTGGTCCTCTACTTGCTGAATGAGACACAGCAGTCCCCATCGGATTCCGGTGAAATTTGTATTTTTGGTGAATATTTTAAAGAAAAAAGTGGCCCATTTTTTCAATAGCTTCCAGGTCTTTGGACCGATTGACTCGAAATCGCTCCCAAATGTGCTCCTATACTGGCTGAACGAGACACAGCAGTCCCCATCGGATTCCGGTAAAATTTGTATTTTTGGTGAATATTTTAAAGAAAAAAGTGGCCCATTTTTTCAATAGCTTCCAGGTCTTTGGACCGATTGACTCGAAATCGCTCCCAAATGTGCTCCTATACTGGCTGAACGAGACACAGCAGTCCCCATCGGATTCCGGTGAAATTTGTATTTTTGGTGAATATTTTAAAGAAAAAAGTGGCCCATTTTTTCAATAGCTTCCAGGTCTTTGGACCGATTGACTCGAAATCGCTCCCAAATGTGCTCCTATACTGGCTGAACGAGACACAGCAGTCCCCATCGGATTCCGGTGAAATTTGTATTTTTGGTGAATATTTTAGTGAAAAGAGACAATGTTTCATGAGACTGCCTTAAGGCTGGCATTAGGGTTAGGGTTAGGGTTAGGGTTATGGAGCTAGGGTTAGGGTTACGGTCGTCTTTTGACCGATTGACTCGAAATTCGTCACGAATGTGGTCCTCTACTTGCTGAATGAGACACAGCAGTCCCCATCGGATTCCGGTGAAATTTGTATTTTTGGTGAATATTTTAAAGAAAAAAGTGGCCCATTTTTTCAATAGCTTCCAGGTCTTTGGACCGATTGACTCGAAATCGCTCCCAAATGTGCTCCTATACTGGCTGAACGAGACACAGCAGTCCCCATCGGATTCCGGTGAAATTTGTATTTTTGGTGAATATTTTAAAGAAAAAAGTGGCCCATTTTTTCAATAGCTTCCAGGTCTTTGGACCGATTGACTCGAAATCGCTCCCAAATGTGCTCCTATACTGGCTGAACGAGACACAGCAGTCCCCATCGGATTCCGGTGAAATTTGTATTTTTGGTGAATATTTTAGTGAAAAGAGACAATGTTTCATGAGACTGCCTTAAGGCTGGCATTAGGGTTAGGGTTAGGGTTAGGGTTATGGAGCTAGGGTTAGGGTTAGGGTTAGGGTTATGGAGCTAGGGTTAGGGTTAGGGTTAGGGTTATGGAGCTAGGGTTAGGGTTACGGTCGTCTTTTGACCGATTGACTCGAAATTCGTCACGAATGTGGTCCTCTACTTGCTGAATGAGACACAGCAGTCCCCATCGGATTCTGGTGAAATTTGTATTTTTGGTGAATATTTTAGTGAAAAGAGACAATGTTTCATGAGACTGCCTTAAGGCTGGCATTAAGGTTAGGGTTAGGGTTAGGGTTATGGAGCTAGGGTTAGGGTTACGGTCGTCTTTTGACCGATTGACTCGAAATTCGTCACGAATGTGGTCCTCTACTCGCTGAATGAGACACAGCAGTCCCCATCGGATTCCGGTGAAATTTGTATTTTTGGTGAATATTTTAAAGAAAAAAGTGGCCCATTTTTTCAATAGCTTCCAGGTCTTTGGACCGATTGATTCGAAATCGCTCCCAAATGTGCTCCTATACTGGCTGAACGAGACACAGCAGTCCCCATCGGATTCTGGTGAAATTTGTATTTTTGGTGAATATTTTAAAGAAAAAAGTGGCCCATTTTTTCAATAGCTTCCAGGTCTTTGGACCGATTGACTCGAAATCGCTCCCAAATGTGCTCCTATACTGGCTGAACGAGACACAGCAGTCCCCATCGGATTCCGGTGAAATTTGTATTTTTGGTGAATATTTTAGTGAAAAGAGACAATGTTTCATGAGACTGCCTTAAGGCTGGCATTAGGGTTAGGGTTAGGGTTAGGGTTATGGAGCTAGGGTTAGGGTTACGGTCGTCTTTTGACCGATTGACTCGAAATTCGTCACGAATGTGGTCCTCTACTTGCTGAATGAGACACAGCAGTCCCCATCGGATTCCGGTGAAATTTGTATTTTTGGTGAATATTTTAAAGAAAAAAGTGGCCCATTTTTTCAATAGCTTCCAGGTCTTTGGACCGATTGACTCGAAATCGCTCCCAAATGTGCTCCTATACTGGCTGAACGAGACACAGCAGTCCCCATCGGATTCCGGTAAAATTTGTATTTTTGGTGAATATTTTAAAGAAAAAAGTGGCCCATTTTTTCAATAGCTTCCAGGTCTTTGGACCGATTGACTCGAAATCGCTCCCAAATGTGCTCCTATACTGGCTGAACGAGACACAGCAGTCCCCATCGGATTCCGGTGAAATTTGTATTTTTGGTGAATATTTTAGTGAAAAGAGACAATGTTTCATGAGACTGCCTTAAGGCTGGCATTAGGGTTAGGGTTAGGGTTAGGGTTATGGAGCTAGGGTTAGGGTTACGGTCGTCTTTTGACCGATTGACTCGAAATTCGTCACGAATGTGGTCCTCTACTTGCTGAATGAGACACAGCAGTCCCCATCGGATTCCGGTGAAATTTGTATTTTTGGTGAATATTTTAAAGAAAAAAGTGGCCCATTTTTTCAATAGCTTCCAGGTCTTTGGACCGATTGACTCGAAATCGCTCCCAAATGTGCTCCTATACTGGCTGAACGAGACACAGCAGTCCCCATCGGATTCCGGTAAAATTTGTATTTTTGGTGAATATTTTAAAGAAAAAAGTGGCCCATTTTTTCAATAGCTTCCAGGTCTTTGGACCGATTGACTCGAAATCGCTCCCAAATGTGCTCCTATACTGGCTGAACGAGACACAGCAGTCCCCATCGGATTCCGGTGAAATTTGTATTTTTGGTGAATATTTTAAAGAAAAAAGTGGCCCATTTTTTCAATAGCTTCCAGGTCTTTGGACCGATTGACTCGAAATCGCTCCCAAATGTGCTCCTATACTGGCTGAACGAGACACAGCAGTCCCCATCGGATTCCGGTGAAATTTGTATTTTTGGTGAATATTTTAAAGAAAAAAGTGGCCCATTTTTTCAATAGCTTCCAGGTCTTTGGACCGATTGACTCGAAATCGCTCCCAAATGTGCTCCTATACTGGCTGAACGAGACACAGCAGTCCCCATCGGATTCCGGTGAAATTTGTATTTTTGGTGAATATTTTAGTGAAAAGAGACAATGTTTCATGAGACTGCCTTAAGGCTGGCATTAGGGTTAGGGTTAGGGTTAGGGTTATGGAGCTAGGGTTAGGGTTACGGTCGTCTTTTGACCGATTGACTCGAAATTCGTCACGAATGTGGTCCTCTACTTGCTGAATGAGACACAGCAGTCCCCATCGGATTCCGGTGAAATTTGTATTTTTGGTGAATATTTTAAAGAAAAAAGTGGCCCATTTTTTCAATAGCTTCCAGGTCTTTGGACCGATTGACTCGAAATCGCTCCCAAATGTGCTCCTATACTGGCTGAACGAGACACAGCAGTCCCCATCGGATTCTGGTGAAATTTGTATTTTTGGTGAATATTTTAAAGAAAAAAGTGGCCCATTTTTTCAATAGCTTCCAGGTCTTTGGACCGATTGACTCGAAATCGCTCCCAAATGTGCTCCTATACTGGCTGAACGAGACACAGCAGTCCCCATCGGATTCCGGTGAAATTTGTATTTTTGGTGAATATTTTAGTGAAAAGAGACAATGTTTCATGAGACTGCCTTAAGGCTGGCATTAGGGTTAGGGTTAGGGTTAGGGTTATGGAGCTAGGGTTAGGGTTACGGTCGTCTTTTGACCGATTGACTCGAAATTCGTCACGAATGTGGTCCTCTACTTGCTGAATGAGACACAGCAGTCCCCATCGGATTCCGGTGAAATTTGTATTTTTGGTGAATATTTTAAAGAAAAAAGTGGCCCATTTTTTCAATAGCTTCCAGGTCTTTGGACCGATTGACTCGAAATCGCTCCCAAATGTGCTCCTATACTGGCTGAACGAGACACAGCAGTCCCCATCGGATTCCGGTAAAATTTGTATTTTTGGTGAATATTTTAAAGAAAAAAGTGGCCCATTTTTTCAATAGCTTCCAGGTCTTTGGACCGATTGACTCGAAATCGCTCCCAAATGTGCTCCTATACTGGCTGAACGAGACACAGCAGTCCCCATCGGATTCCGGTGAAATTTGTATTTTTGGTGAATATTTTAGTGAAAAGAGACAATGTTTCATGAGACTGCCTTAAGGCTGGCATTAGGGTTAGGGTTAGGGTTAGGGTTATGGAGCTAGGGTTAGGGTTACGGTCGTCTTTTGACCGATTGACTCGAAATTCGTCACGAATGTGGTCCTCTACTTGCTGAATGAGACACAGCAGTCCCCATCGGATTCCGGTGAAATTTGTATTTTTGGTGAATATTTTAAAGAAAAAAGTGGCCCATTTTTTCAATAGCTTCCAGGTCTTTGGACCGATTGACTCGAAATCGCTCCCAAATGTGCTCCTATACTGGCTGAACGAGACACAGCAGTCCCCATCGGATTCCGGTAAAATTTGTATTTTTGGTGAATATTTTAAAGAAAAAAGTGGCCCATTTTTTCAATAGCTTCCAGGTCTTTGGACCGATTGACTCGAAATCGCTCCCAAATGTGCTCCTATACTGGCTGAACGAGACACAGCAGTCCCCATCGGATTCCGGTGAAATTTGTATTTTTGGTGAATATTTTAAAGAAAAAAGTGGCCCATTTTTTCAATAGCTTCCAGGTCTTTGGACCGATTGACTCGAAATCGCTCCCAAATGTGCTCCTATACTGGCTGAACGAGACACAGCAGTCCCCATCGGATTCCGGTGAAATTTGTATTTTTGGTGAATATTTTAGTGAAAAGAGACAATGTTTCATGAGACTGCCTTAAGGCTGGCATTAGGGTTAGGGTTAGGGTTAGGGTTATGGAGCTAGGGTTAGGGTTACGGTCGTCTTTTGACCGATTGACTCGAAATTCGTCACGAATGTGGTCCTCTACTTGCTGAATGAGACACAGCAGTCCCCATCGGATTCCGGTGAAATTTGTATTTTTGGTGAATATTTTAAAGAAAAAAGTGGCCCATTTTTTCAATAGCTTCCAGGTCTTTGGACCGATTGACTCGAAATCGCTCCCAAATGTGCTCCTATACTGGCTGAACGAGACACAGCAGTCCCCATCGGATTCCGGTGAAATTTGTATTTTTGGTGAATATTTTAAAGAAAAAAGTGGCCCATTTTTTCAATAGCTTCCAGGTCTTTGGACCGATTGACTCGAAATCGCTCCCAAATGTGCTCCTATACTGGCTGAACGAGACACAGCAGTCCCCATCGGATTCCGGTGAAATTTGTATTTTTGGTGAATATTTTAGTGAAAAGAGACAATGTTTCATGAGACTGCCTTAAGGCTGGCATTAGGGTTAGGGTTAGGGTTAGGGTTATGGAGCTAGGGTTAGGGTTACGGTCGTCTTTTGACCGATTGACTCGAAATTCGTCACGAATGTGGTCCTCTACTTGCTGAATGAGACACAGCAGTCCCCATCGGATTCCGGTGAAATTTGTATTTTTGGTGAATATTTTAAAGAAAAAAGTGGCCCATTTTTTCAATAGCTTCCAGGTCTTTGGACCGATTGACTCGAAATCGCTCCCAAATGTGCTCCTATACTGGCTGAACGAGACACAGCAGTCCCCATCGGATTCCGGTGAAATTTGTATTTTTGGTGAATATTTTAGTGAAAAGAGACAATGTTTCATGAGACTGCCTTAAGGCTGGCATTAGGGTTAGGGTTAGGGTTAGGGTTATGGAGCTAGGGTTAGGGTTACGGTCGTCTTTTGACCGATTGACTCGAAATTCGTCACGAATGTGGTCCTCTACTTGCTGAATGAGACACAGCAGTCCCCATCGGATTCCGGTGAAATTTGTATTTTTGGTGAATATTTTAAAGAAAAAAGTGGCCCATTTTTTCAATAGCTTCCAGGTCTTTGGACCGATTGACTCGAAATCGCTCCCAAATGTGCTCCTATACTGGCTGAACGAGACACAGCAGTCCCCATCGGATTCCGGTGAAATTTGTATTTTTGGTGAATATTTTAAAGAAAAAAGTGGCCCATTTTTTCAATAGCTTCCAGGTCTTTGGACCGATTGACTCGAAATCGCTCCCAAATGTGCTCCTATACTGGCTGAACGAGACACAGCAGTCCCCATCGGATTCCGGTGAAATTTGTATTTTTGGTGAATATTTTAGTGAAAAGAGACAATGTTTCATGAGACTGCCTTAAGGCTGGCATTAGGGTTAGGGTTAGGGTTAGGGTTATGGAGCTAGGGTTAGGGTTACGGTCGTCTTTTGACCGATTGACTCGAAATTCGTCACGAATGTGGTCCTCTACTTGCTGAATGAGACACAGCAGTCCCCATCAGATTCCGGTGAAATTTGTATTTTTGGTGAATATTTTAAAGAAAAAAGTGGCCCATTTTTTCAATAGCTTCCAGGTCTTTGGACCGATTGACTCGAAATCGCTCCCAAATGTGCTCCTATACTGGCTGAACGAGACACAGCAGTCCCCATCGGATTCCGGTAAAATTTGTATTTTTGGTGAATATTTTAAAGAAAAAAGTGGCCCATTTTTTCAATAGCTTCCAGGTCTTTGGACCGATTGACTCGAAATCGCTCCCAAATGTGCTCCTATACTGGCTGAACGAGACACAGCAGTCCCCATCGGATTCCGGTGAAATTTGTATTTTTGGTGAATATTTTAAAGAAAAAAGTGGCCCATTTTTTCAATAGCTTCCAGGTCTTTGGACCGATTGACTCGAAATCGCTCCCAAATGTGCTCCTATACTGGCTGAACGAGACACAGCAGTCCCCATCGGATTCCGGTGAAATTTGTATTTTTGGTGAATATTTTAGTGAAAAGAGACAATGTTTCATGAGACTGCCTTAAGGCTGGCATTAGGGTTAGGGTTAGGGTTAGGGTTATGGAGCTAGGGTTAGGGTTACGGTCGTCTTTTGACCGATTGACTCGAAATTCGTCACGAATGTGGTCCTCTACTTGCTGAATGAGACACAGCAGTCCCCATCGGATTCCGGTGAAATTTGTATTTTTGGTGAATATTTTAAAGAAAAAAGTGGCCCATTTTTTCAATAGCTTCCAGGTCTTTGGACCGATTGACTCGAAATCGCTCCCAAATGTGCTCCTATACTGGCTGAACGAGACACAGCAGTCCCCATCGGATTCCGGTGAAATTTGTATTTTTGGTGAATATTTTAAAGAAAAAAGTGGCCCATTTTTTCAATAGCTTCCAGGTCTTTGGACCGATTGACTCGAAATCGCTCCCAAATGTGCTCCTATACTGGCTGAACGAGACACAGCAGTCCCCATCGGATTCCGGTGAAATTTGTATTTTTGGTGAATATTTTAGTGAAAAGAGACAATGTTTCATGAGACTGCCTTAAGGCTGGCATTAGGGTTAGGGTTAGGGTTAGGGTTATGGAGCTAGGGTTAGGGTTACGGTCGTCTTTTGACCGATTGACTCGAAATTCGTCACGAATGTGGTCCTCTACTTGCTGAATGAGACACAGCAGTCCCCATCGGATTCCGGTGAAATTTGTATTTTTGGTGAATATTTTAAAGAAAAAAGTGGCCCATTTTTTCAATAGCTTCCAGGTCTTTGGACCGATTGACTCGAAATCGCTCCCAAATGTGCTCCTATACTGGCTGAACGAGACACAGCAGTCCCCATCGGATTCCGGTAAAATTTGTATTTTTGGTGAATATTTTAAAGAAAAAAGTGGCCCATTTTTTCAATAGCTTCCAGGTCTTTGGACCGATTGACTCGAAATCGCTCCCAAATGTGCTCCTATACTGGCTGAACGAGACACAGCAGTCCCCATCGGATTCCGGTGAAATTTGTATTTTTGGTGAATATTTTAGTGAAAAGAGACAATGTTTCATGAGACTGCCTTAAGGCTGGCATTAGGGTTAGGGTTAGGGTTAGGGTTATGGAGCTAGGGTTAGGGTTACGGTCGTCTTTTGACCGATTGACTCGAAATTCGTCACGAATGTGGTCCTCTACTTGCTGAATGAGACACAGCAGTCCCCATCGGATTCCGGTGAAATTTGTATTTTTGGTGAATATTTTAAAGAAAAAAGTGGCCCATTTTTTCAATAGCTTCCAGGTCTTTGGACCGATTGACTCGAAATCGCTCCCAAATGTGCTCCTATACTGGCTGAACGAGACACAGCAGTCCCCATCGGATTCCGGTGAAATTTGTATTTTTGGTGAATATTTTAGTGAAAAGAGACAATGTTTCATGAGACTGCCTTAAGGCTGGCATTAGGGTTAGGGTTAGGGAACGAGACACAGCAGTCCCCATCGGATTCCGGTGAAATTTGGATTTTTGGTGAATATTTTAGTGAAAAGAGACAATGTTTCATGAGACTGCCTTAAGGCTGGCATTAGGGTTAGGGTTAGGGTTAGGGTTATGGAGCTAGGGTTAGGGTTACGGTCGTCTTTTGACCGATTGACTCGAAATTCGTCACGAATGTGGTCCTCTACTTGCTGAATGAGACACAGCAGTCCCCATCGGATTCCGGTGAAATTTGTATTTTTGGTGAATATTTTAAAGAAAAAAGTGGCCCATTTTTTCAATAGCTTCCAGGTCTTTGGACCGATTGACTCGAAATCGCTCCCAAATGTGCTCCTATACTGGCTGAACGAGACACAGCAGTCCCCATCGGATTCCGGTGAAATTTGTATTTTTGGTGAATATTTTAGTGAAAAGAGACAATGTTTCATGAGACTGCCTTAAGGCTGGCATTAGGGTTAGGGTTAGGGTTAGGGTTATGGAGCTAGGGTTAGGGTTACGGTCGTCTTTTGACCGATTGACTCGAAATTCGTCACGAATGTGGTCCTCTACTTGCTGAATGAGACACAGCAGTCCCCATCGGATTCCGGTGAAATTTGTATTTTTGGTGAATATTTTAAAGAAAAAAGTGGCCCATTTTTTCAATAGCTTCCAGGTCTTTGGACCGATTGACTCGAAATCGCTCCCAAATGTGCTCCTATACTGGCTGAACGAGACACAGCAGTCCCCATCGGATTCCGGTGAAATTTGTATTTTTGGTGAATATTTTAAAGAAAAAAGTGGCCCATTTTTTCAATAGCTTCCAGGTCTTTGGACCGATTGACTCGAAATCGCTCCCAAATGTGCTCCTATACTGGCTGAACGAGACACAGCAGTCCCCATCGGATTCCGGTGAAATTTGTATTTTTGGTGAATATTTTAGTGAAAAGAGACAATGTTTCATGAGACTGCCTTAAGGCTGGCATTAGGGTTAGGGTTAGGGTTAGGGTTATGGAGCTAGGGTTAGGGTTACGGTCGTCTTTTGACCGATTGACTCGAAATTCGTCACGAATGTGGTCCTCTACTTGCTGAATGAGACACAGCAGTCCCCATCGGATTCCGGTGAAATTTGTATTTTTGGTGAATATTTTAAAGAAAAAAGTGGCCCATTTTTTCAATAGCTTCCAGGTCTTTGGACCGATTGACTCGAAATCGCTCCCAAATGTGCTCCTATACTGGCTGAACGAGACACAGCAGTCCCCATCGGAATCCGGTAAAATTTGTATTTTTGGTGAATATTTTAAAGAAAAAAGTGGCCCATTTTTTCAATAGCTTCCAGGTCTTTGGACCGATTGACTCGAAATCGCTCCCAAATGTGCTCCTATACTGGCTGAACGAGACACAGCAGTCCCCATCGGATTCCGGTGAAATTTGTATTTTTGGTGAATATTTTAGTGAAAAGAGACAATGTTTCATGAGACTGCCTTAAGGCTGGCATTAGGGTTAGGGTTAGGGTTAGGGTTATGGAGCTAGGGTTAGGGTTACGGTCGTCTTTTGACCGATTGACTCGAAATTCGTCACGAATGTGGTCCTCTACTTGCTGAATGAGACACAGCAGTCCCCATCGGATTCCGGTGAAATTTGTATTTTTGGTGAATATTTTAAAGAAAAAAGTGGCCCATTTTTTCAATAGCTTCCAGGTCTTTGGACCGATTGACTCGAAATCGCTCCCAAATGTGCTCCTATACTGGCTGAACGAGACACAGCAGTCCCCATCGGATTCCGGTGAAATTTGTATTTTTGGTGAATATTTTAAAGAAAAAAGTGGCCCATTTTTTCAATAGCTTCCAGGTCTTTGGACCGATTGACTCGAAATCGCTCCCAAATGTGCTCCTATACTGGCTGAACGAGACACAGCAGTCCCCATCGGATTCCGGTGAAATTTGTATTTTTGGTGAATATTTTAGTGAAAAGAGACAATGTTTCATGAGACTGCCTTAAGGCTGGCATTAGGGTTAGGGTTAGGGTTAGGGTTATGGAGCTAGGGTTAGGGTTACGGTCGTCTTTTGACCGATTGACTCGAAATTCGTCACGAATGTGGTCCTCTACTTGCTGAATGAGACACAGCAGTCCCCATCGGATTCCGGTGAAATTTGTATTTTTGGTGAATATTTTAAAGAAAAAAGTGGCCCATTTTTTCAATAGCTTCCAGGTCTTTGGACCGATTGACTCGAAATCGCTCCCAAATGTGCTCCTATACTGGCTGAACGAGACACAGCAGTCCCCATCGGATTCTGGTGAAATTTGTATTTTTGGTGAATATTTTAAAGAAAAAAGTGGCCCATTTTTTCAATAGCTTCCAGGTCTTTGGACCGATTGACTCGAAATCGCTCCCAAATGTGCTCCTATACTGGCTGAACGAGACACAGCTGTCCCCATCGGATTCCGATGAAATTTGTATTTTTGGTGAATATTTTAGTGAAAAGAGACAATGTTTCATGAGACTGCCTTAAGGCTGGCATTAGGGTTAGGGTTAGGGTTAGGGTTATGGAGCTAGGGTTAGGGTTACGGTCGTCTTTTGACCGATTGACTCGAAATTCGTCACGAATGTGGTCCTCTACTTGCTGAATGAGACACAGCAGTCCCCATCGGATTCCGGTGAAATTTGTATTTTTGGTGAATATTTTAAAGAAAAAAGTGGCCCATTTTTTCAATAGCTTCCAGGTCTTTGGACCGATTGACTCGAAATCGCTCCCAAATGTGCTCCTATACTGGCTGAACGAGACACAGCAGTCCCCATCGGATTCTGGTGAAATTTGTATTTTTGGTGAATATTTTAAAGAAAAAAGTGGCCCATTTTTTCAATAGCTTCCAGGTCTTTGGACCGATTGACTCGAAATCGCTCCCAAATGTGCTCCTATACTGACTGAACGAGACACAGCTGTCCCCATCGGATTCCGGTGAAATTTGTATTTTTGGTGAATATTTTAGTGAAAAGAGACAATGTTTCATGAGACTGCCTTAAGGCTGGCATTAGGGTTAGGGTTAGGGTTAGGGTTATGGAGCTAGGGTTAGGGTTACGGTCGTCTTTTGACCGATTGACTCGAAATTCGTCACGAATGTGGTCCTCTACTCGCTGAATGAGACACAGCAGTCCCCATCGGATTCCGGTAAAATTTGTATTTTTGGTGAATATTTTAAAGAAAAAAGTGGCCCATTTTTTCAATAGCTTCCAAGTCTTTGGACCGATTGACTCGAAATCGCTCCCAAATGTGCTCCTATACTGGCTGAACGAGACACAGCAGTCCCCATCGGATTCCGGTGAAATTTGTATTTTTGGTGAATATTTTAAAGAAAAAAGTGGCCCATTTTTTCAATAGCTTCCAGGTCTTTGGACCGATTGACTCGAAATCGCTCCCAAATGTGCTCCTATACTGGCTGAACGAGACACAGCAGTCCCCATCGGATTCCGGTGAAATTTGTATTTTTGGTGAATATTTTAGTGAAAAGAGACAATGTTTCATGAGACTGCCTTAAGGCTGGCATTAGGGTTAGGGTTAGGGTTAGGGTTATGGAGCTAGGGTTAGGGTTACGGTCGTCTTTTGACCGATTGACTCGAAATTCGTCACGAATGTGGTCCTCTACTTGCTGAATGAGACACAGCAGTCCCCATCGGATTCCGGTGAAATTTGTATTTTTGGTGAATATTTTAAAGAAAAAAGTGGCCCATTTTTTCAATAGCTTCCAGGTCTTTGGACCGATTGACTCGAAATCGCTCCCAAATGTGCTCCTATACTGGCTGAACGAGACACAGCAGTCCCCATCGGATTCCGGTGAAATTTGTATTTTTGGTGAATATTTTAAAGAAAAAAGTGGCCCATTTTTTCAATAGCTTCCAGGTCTTTGGACCGATTGACTCGAAATCGCTCCCAAATGTGCTCCTATACTGGCTGAACGAGACACAGCAGTCCCCATCGGATTCCGGTGAAATTTGTATTTTTGGTGAATATTTTAGTGAAAAGAGACAATGTTTCATGAGACTGCCTTAAGGCTGGCATTAGGGTTAGGGTTAGGGTTAGGGTTATGGAGCTAGGGTTAGGGTTACGGTCGTCTTTTGACCGATTGACTCGAAATTCGTCACGAATGTGGTCCTCTACTTGCTGAATGAGACACAGCAGTCCCCATCGGATTCCGGTGAAATTTGTATTTTTGGTGAATATTTTAAAGAAAAAAGTGGCCCATTTTTTCAATAGCTTCCAGGTCTTTGGACCGATTGACTCGAAATCGCTCCCAAATGTGCTCCTATACTGGCTGAACGAGACACAGCAGTCCCCATCGGATTCCGGTAAAATTTGTATTTTTGGTGAATATTTTAAAGAAAAAAGTGGCCCATTTTTTCAATAGCTTCCAGGTCTTTGGACCGATTGACTCGAAATCGCTCCCAAATGTGCTCCTATACTGGCTGAACGAGACACAGCAGTCCCCATCGGATTCCGGTGAAATTTGTATTTTTGGTGAATATTTTAGTGAAAAGAGACAATGTTTCATGAGACTGCCTTAAGGCTGGCATTAGGGTTAGGGTTAGGGTTAGGGTTATGGAGCTAGGGTTAGGGTTACGGTCGTCTTTTGACCGATTGACTCGAAATTCGTCACGAATGTGGTCCTCTACTTGCTGAATGAGACACAGCAGTCCCCATCGGATTCCGGTGAAATTTGTATTTTTGGTGAATATTTTAAAGAAAAAAGTGGCCCATTTTTTCAATAGCTTCCAGGTCTTTGGACCGATTGACTCGAAATCGCTCCCAAATGTGCTCCTATACTGGCTGAACGAGACACAGCAGTCCCCATCGGATTCCGGTGAAATTTGTATTTTTGGTGAATATTTTAGTGAAAAGAGACAATGTTTCATGAGACTGCCTTAAGGCTGGCATTAGGGTTAGGGTTAGGGAACGAGACACAGCAGTCCCCATCGGATTCCGGTGAAATTTGGATTTTTGGTGAATATTTTAGTGAAAAGAGACAATGTTTCATGAGACTGCCTTAAGGCTGGCATTAGGGTTAGGGTTAGGGTTAGGGTTATGGAGCTAGGGTTAGGGTTACGGTCGTCTTTTGACCGATTGACTCGAAATTCGTCACGAATGTGGTCCTCTACTTGCTGAATGAGACACAGCAGTCCCCATCGGATTCCGGTGAAATTTGTATTTTTGGTGAATATTTTAAAGAAAAAAGTGGCCCATTTTTTCAATAGCTTCCAGGTCTTTGGACCGATTGACTCGAAATCGCTCCCAAATGTGCTCCTATACTGGCTGAACGAGACACAGCAGTCCCCATCGGATTCCGGTGAAATTTGTATTTTTGGTGAATATTTTAGTGAAAAGAGACAATGTTTCATGAGACTGCCTTAAGGCTGGCATTAGGGTTAGGGTTAGGGTTAGGGTTATGGAGCTAGGGTTAGGGTTAGGGTTAGGGTTATGGAGCTAGGGTTAGGGTTACGGTCGTCTTTTGACCGATTGACTCGAAATTCGTCACGAATGTGGTCCTCTACTTGCTGAATGAGACACAGCAGTCCCCATCGGATTCCGGTGAAATTTGTATTTTTGGTGAATATTTTAAAGAAAAAAGTGGCCCATTTTTTCAATAGCTTCCAGGTCTTTGGACCGATTGACTCGAAATCGCTCCCAAATGTGCTCCTATACTGGCTGAACGAGACACAGCAGTCCCCATCGGATTCCGGTGAAATTTGTATTTTTGGTGAATATTTTAAAGAAAAAAGTGGCCCATTTTTTCAATAGCTTCCAGGTCTTTGGACCGATTGACTCGAAATCGCTCCCAAATGTGCTCCTATACTGGCTGAACGAGACACAGCAGTCCCCATCGGATTCCGGTGAAATTTGTATTTTTGGTGAATATTTTAGTGAAAAGAGACAATGTTTCATGAGACTGCCTTAAGGCTGGCATTAGGGTTAGGGTTAGGGTTAGGGTTATGGAGCTAGGGTTAGGGTTACGGTCGTCTTTTGACCGATTGACTCGAAATTCGTCACGAATGTGGTCCTCTACTTGCTGAATGAGACACAGCAGTCCCCATCGGATTCCGGTGAAATTTGTATTTTTGGTGAATATTTTAAAGAAAAAAGTGGCCCATTTTTTCAATAGCTTCCAGGTCTTTGGACCGATTGACTCGAAATCGCTCCCAAATGTGCTCCTATACTGGCTGAACGAGACACAGCAGTCCCCATCGGAATCCGGTAAAATTTGTATTTTTGGTGAATATTTTAAAGAAAAAAGTGGCCCATTTTTTCAATAGCTTCCAGGTCTTTGGACCGATTGACTCGAAATCGCTCCCAAATGTGCTCCTATACTGGCTGAACGAGACACAGCAGTCCCCATCGGATTCCGGTGAAATTTGTATTTTTGGTGAATATTTTAGTGAAAAGAGACAATGTTTCATGAGACTGCCTTAAGGCTGGCATTAGGGTTAGGGTTAGGGTTAGGGTTATGGAGCTAGGGTTAGGGTTACGGTCGTCTTTTGACCGATTGACTCGAAATTCGTCACGAATGTGGTCCTCTACTTGCTGAATGAGACACAGCAGTCCCCATCGGATTCCGGTGAAATTTGTATTTTTGGTGAATATTTTAAAGAAAAAAGTGGCCCATTTTTTCAATAGCTTCCAGGTCTTTGGACCGATTGACTCGAAATCGCTCCCAAATGTGCTCCTATACTGGCTGAACGAGACACAGCAGTCCCCATCGGATTCCGGTGAAATTTGTATTTTTGGTGAATATTTTAAAGAAAAAAGTGGCCCATTTTTTCAATAGCTTCCAGGTCTTTGGACCGATTGACTCGAAATCGCTCCCAAATGTGCTCCTATACTGGCTGAACGAGACACAGCAGTCCCCATCGGATTCCGGTGAAATTTGTATTTTTGGTGAATATTTTAGTGAAAAGAGACAATGTTTCATGAGACTGCCTTAAGGCTGGCATTAGGGTTAGGGTTAGGGTTAGGGTTATGGAGCTAGGGTTAGGGTTACGGTCGTCTTTTGACCGATTGACTCGAAATTCGTCACGAATGTGGTCCTCTACTTGCTGAATGAGACACAGCAGTCCCCATCGGATTCCGGTGAAATTTGTATTTTTGGTGAATATTTTAAAGAAAAAAGTGGCCCATTTTTTCAATAGCTTCCAGGTCTTTGGACCGATTGACTCGAAATCGCTCCCAAATGTGCTCCTATACTGGCTGAACGAGACACAGCAGTCCCCATCGGATTCTGGTGAAATTTGTATTTTTGGTGAATATTTTAAAGAAAAAAGTGGCCCATTTTTTCAATAGCTTCCAGGTCTTTGGACCGATTGACTCGAAATCGCTCCCAAATGTGCTCCTATACTGGCTGAACGAGACACAGCTGTCCCCATCGGATTCCGGTGAAATTTGTATTTTTGGTGAATATTTTAGTGAAAAGAGACAATGTTTCATGAGACTGCCTTAAGGCTGGCATTAGGGTTAGGGTTAGGGTTAGGGTTATGGAGCTAGGGTTAGGGTTACGGTCGTCTTTTGACCGATTGACTCGAAATTCGTCACGAATGTGGTCCTCTACTTGCTGAATGAGACACAGCAGTCCCCATCGGATTCCGGTGAAATTTGTATTTTTGGTGAATATTTTAAAGAAAAAAGTGGCCCATTTTTTCAATAGCTTCCAGGTCTTTGGACCGATTGACTCGAAATCGCTCCCAAATGTGCTCCTATACTGGCTGAACGAGACACAGCAGTCCCCATCGGATTCCGGTGAAATTTGTATTTTTGGTGAATATTTTAAAGAAAAAAGTGGCCCATTTTTTCAATAGCTTCCAGGTCTTTGGACCGATTGACTCGAAATCGCTCCCAAATGTGCTCCTATACTGGCTGAACGAGACACAGCAGTCCCCATCGGATTCCGGTGAAATTTGTATTTTTGGTGAATATTTTAGTGAAAAGAGACAATGTTTCATGAGACTGCCTTAAGGCTGGCATTAGGGTTAGGGTTAGGGTTAGGGTTATGGAGCTAGGGTTAGGGTTACGGTCGTCTTTTGACCGATTGACTCGAAATTCGTCACGAATGTGGTCCTCTACTTGCTGAATGAGACACAGCAGTCCCCATCGGATTCCGGTGAAATTTGTATTTTTGGTGAATATTTTAAAGAAAAAAGTGGCCCATTTTTTCAATAGCTTCCAGGTCTTTGGACCGATTGACTCGAAATCGCTCCCAAATGTGCTCCTATACTGGCTGAACGAGACACAGCAGTCCCCATCGGATTCTGGTGAAATTTGTATTTTTGGTGAATATTTTAAAGAAAAAAGTGGCCCATTTTTTCAATAGCTTCCAGGTCTTTGGACCGATTGACTCGAAATCGCTCCCAAATGTGCTCCTATACTGGCTGAACGAGACACAGCAGTCCCCATCGGATTCCGGTGAAATTTGTATTTTTGGTGAATATTTTAGTGAAAAGAGACAATGTTTCATGAGACTGCCTTAAGGCTGGCATTAGGGTTAGGGTTAGGGTTAGGGTTATGGAGCTAGGGTTAGGGTTACGGTCGTCTTTTGACCGATTGACTCGAAATTCGTCACGAATGTGGTCCTCTACTTGCTGAATGAGACACAGCAGTCCCCATCGGATTCCGGTGAAATTTGTATTTTTGGTGAATATTTTAAAGAAAAAAGTGGCCCATTTTTTCAATAGCTTCCAGGTCTTTGGACCGATTGACTCGAAATCGCTCCCAAATGTGCTCCTATACTGGCTGAACGAGACACAGCAGTCCCCATCGGATTCCGGTGAAATTTGTATTTTTGGTGAATATTTTAGTGAAAAGAGACAATGTTTCATGAGACTGCCTTAAGGCTGGCATTAGGGTTAGGGTTAGGGTTAGGGTTATGGAGCTAGGGTTAGGGTTAGGGTTAGGGTTATGGAGCTAGGGTTAGGGTTACGGTCGTCTTTTGACCGATTGACTCGAAATTCGTCACGAATGTGGTCCTCTACTTGCTGAATGAGACACAGCAGTCCCCATCGGATTCCGGTGAAATTTGTATTTTTGGTGAATATTTTAAAGAAAAAAGTGGCCCATTTTTTCAATAGCTTCCAGGTCTTTGGACCGATTGACTCGAAATCGCTCCCAAATGTGCTCCTATACTGGCTGAACGAGACACAGCAGTCCCCATCGGATTCCGGTGAAATTTGTATTTTTGGTGAATATTTTAAAGAAAAAAGTGGCCCATTTTTTCAATAGCTTCCAGGTCTTTGGACCGATTGACTCGAAATCGCTCCCAAATGTGCTCCTATACTGGCTGAACGAGACACAGCAGTCCCCATCGGATTCCGGTGAAATTTGTATTTTTGGTGAATATTTTAGTGAAAAGAGACAATGTTTCATGAGACTGCCTTAAGGCTGGCATTAGGGTTAGGGTTAGGGTTAGGGTTATGGAGCTAGGGTTAGGGTTACGGTCGTCTTTTGACCGATTGACTCGAAATTCGTCACGAATGTGGTCCTCTACTTGCTGAATGAGACACAGCAGTCCCCATCAGATTCCGGTGAAATTTGTATTTTTGGTGAATATTTTAAAGAAAAAAGTGGCCCATTTTTTCAATAGCTTCCAGGTCTTTGGACCGATTGACTCGAAATCGCTCCCAAATGTGCTCCTATACTGGCTGAACGAGACACAGCAGTCCCCATCGGATTCCGGTGAAATTTGTATTTTTGGTGAATATTTTAAAGAAAAAAGTGGCCCATTTTTTCAATAGCTTCCAGGTCTTTGGACCGATTGACTCGAAATCGCTCCCAAATGTGCTCCTATACTGGCTGAACGAGACACAGCAGTCCCCATCGGATTCCGGTGAAATTTGTATTTTTGGTGAATATTTTAGTGAAAAGAGACAATGTTTCATGAGACTGCCTTAAGGCTGGCATTAGGGTTAGGGTTAGGGTTAGGGTTATGGAGCTAGGGTTAGGGTTACGGTCGTCTTTTGACCGATTGACTCGAAATTCGTCACGAATGTGGTCCTCTACTTGCTGAATGAGACACAGCAGTCCCCATCGGATTCCGGTGAAATTTGTATTTTTGGTGAATATTTTAAAGAAAAAAGTGGCCCATTTTTTCAATAGCTTCCAGGTCTTTGGACCGATTGACTCGAAATCGCTCCCAAATGTGCTCCTATACTGGCTGAACGAGACACAGCAGTCCCCATCGGATTCCGGTGAAATTTGTATTTTTGGTGAATATTTTAGTGAAAAGAGACAATGTTTCATGAGACTGCCTTAAGGCTGGCATTAGGGTTAGGGTTAGGGTTAGGGTTATGGAGCTAGGGTTAGGGTTACGGTCGTCTTTTTACCGATTGACTCGAAATTCGTCATGAATGTGGTCCTCTACTTGCTGAATGAGACACAGCAGTCCCCATCGGATTCCGGTGAAATTTGTATTTTTGGTGAATATTTTAAAGAAAAAAGTGGCCCATTTTTTCAATAGCTTCCAGGTCTTTGGACCGATTGACTCGAAATCGCTCCCAAATGTGCTCCTATACTGGCTGAACGAGACACAGCAGTCCCCATCGGATTCCGGTGAAATTTGTATTTTTGGTGAATATTTTAAAGAAAAAAGTGGCCCATTTTTTCAATAGCTTCCAGGTCTTTGGACCGATTGACTCGAAATCGCTCCCAAATGTGCTCCTATACTGGCTGAACGAGACACAGCAGTCCCCATCGGATTCCGGTGAAATTTGTATTTTTGGTGAATATTTTAGTGAAAAGAGACAATGTTTCATGAGACTGCCTTAAGGCTGGCATTAGGGTTAGGGTTAGGGTTAGGGTTATGGAGCTAGGGTTAGGGTTACGGTCGTCTTTTGACCGATTGACTCGAAATTCGTCACGAATGTGGTCCTCTACTTGCTGAATGAGACACAGCAGTCCCCATCGGATTCCGGTGAAATTTGTATTTTTGGTGAATATTTTAAAGAAAAAAGTGGCCCATTTTTTCAATAGCTTCCAGGTCTTTGGACCGATTGACTCGAAATCGCTCCCAAATGTGCTCCTATACTGGCTGAACGAGACACAGCAGTCCCCATCGGATTCCGGTGAAATTTGTATTTTTGGTGAATATTTTAGTGAAAAGAGACAATGTTTCATGAGACTGCCTTAAGGCTGGCATTAGGGTTAGGGTTAGGGTTAGGGTTATGGAGCTAGGGTTAGGGTTACGGTCGTCTTTTGACCGATTGACTCGAAATTCGTCACGAATGTGGTCCTCTACTTGCTGAATGAGACACAGCAGTCCCCATCGGATTCCGGTGAAATTTGTATTTTTGGTGAATATTTTAAAGAAAAAAGTGGCCCATTTTTTCAATAGCTTCCAGGTCTTTGGACCGATTGACTCGAAATCGCTCCCAAATGTGCTCCTATACTGGCTGAACGAGACACAGCAGTCCCCATCGGATTCCGGTGAAATTTGTATTTTTGGTGAATATTTTAAAGAAAAAAGTGGCCCATTTTTTCAATAGCTTGCAGGTCTTTGGACCGATTGACTCAAAATCGCTCCCAAATGTGCTCCTATACTGGCTGAACGAGACACAGCAGTCCCCATCGGATTCCGGTGAAATTTGTATTTTTGGTGAATATTTTAAAGAAAAAAGTGGCCCATTTTTTCAATAGCTTCCAGGTCTTTGGACCGATTGACTCGAAATCGCTCCCAAATGTGCTCCTATACTGGCTGAACGAGACACAGCAGTCCCCATCGGATTCCGGTGAAATTTGTATTTTTGGTGAATATTTTAGTGAAAAGAGACAATGTTTCATGAGACTGCCTTAAGGCTGGCATTAGGGTTAGGGTTAGGGTTAGGGTTATGGAGCTAGGTTAGGGTTACGGTCGTCTTTTGACCGATTGACTCGAAATTCGTCACGAATGTGGTCCTCTACTTGCTGAATGAGACACAGCAGTCCCCATCGGATTCCGGTGAAATTTGTATTTTTGGTGAATATTTTAAAGAAAAAAGTGGCCCATTTTTTCAATAGCTTCCAGGTCTTTGGACCGATTGACTCGAAATCGCTCCCAAATGTGCTCCTATACTGGCTGAACGAGACACAGCAGTCCCCATCGGATTCCGGTAAAATTTGTATTTTTGGTGAATATTTTAAAGAAAAAAGTGGCCCATTTTTTCAATAGCTTCCAGGTCTTTGGACCGATTGACTCGAAATCGCTCCCAAATGTGCTCCTATACTGGCTGAACGAGACACAGCAGTCCCCATCGGATTCCGGTGAAATTTGTATTTTTGGTGAATATTTTAGTGAAAAGAGACAATGTTTCATGAGACTGCCTCAAGGCTGGCATTAGGGTTAGGGTTAGGGTTAGGGTTATGGAGCTAGGGTTAGGGTTACGGTCGTCTTTTGACCGATTGACTCGAAATTCGTCACGAATGTGGTCCTCTACTTGCTGAATGAGACACAGCAGTCCCCATCGGATTCCGGTGAAATTTGTATTTTTGGTGAATATTTTAAAGAAAAAAGTGGCCCATTTTTTCAATAGCTTCCAGGTCTTTGGACCGATTGACTCGAAATCGCTCCCAAATGTGCTCCTATACTGGCTGAACGAGACACAGCAGTCCCCATCGGATTCTGGTGAAATTTGTATTTTTGGTGAATATTTTAGTGAAAAGAGACAATGTTTCATGAGACTGCCTTAAGGCTGGCATTAGGGTTAGGGTTAGGGTTAGGGTTATGGAGCTAGGGTTAGGGTTACGGTCGTCTTTTGACCGATTGACTCGAAATTCGTCACGAATGTGGTCCTCTACTTGCTGAATGAGACACAGCAGTCCCCATCGGATTCCGGTGAAATTTGTATTTTTGGTGAATATTTTAAAGAAAAAAGTGGCCCATTTTTTCAATAGCTTCCAGGTCTTTGGACCGATTGACTCGAAATCGCTCCCAAATGTGCTCCTATACTGGCTGAACGAGACACAGCAGTCCCCATCGGATTCCGGTAAAATTTGTATTTTTGGTGAATATTTTAAAGAAAAAAGTGGCCCATTTTTTCAATAGCTTCCAGGTCTTTGGACCGATTGACTCGAAATCGCTCCCAAATGTGCTCCTATACTGGCTGAACGAGACACAGCAGTCCCCATCGGATTCCGGTGAAATTTGTATTTTTGGTGAATATTTTAGTGAAAAGAGACAATGTTTCATGAGACTGCCTCAAGGCTGGCATTAGGGTTAGGGTTAGGGTTAGGGTTATGGAGCTAGGGTTAGGGTTACGGTCGTCTTTTGACCGATTGACTCGAAATTCGTCACGAATGTGGTCCTCTACTTGCTGAATGAGACACAGCAGTCCCCATCGGATTCCGGTGAAATTTGTATTTTTGGTGAATATTTTAAAGAAAAAAGTGGCCCATTTTTTCAATAGCTTCCAGGTCTTTGGACCGATTGACTCGAAATCGCTCCCAAATGTGCTCCTATACTGGCTGAACGAGACACAGCAGTCCCCATCGGATTCTGGTGAAATTTGTATTTTTGGTGAATATTTTAGTGAAAAGAGACAATGTTTCATGAGACTGCCTTAAGGCTGGCATTAGGGTTAGGGTTAGGGTTAGGGTTATGGAGCTAGGGTTAGGGTTACGGTCGTCTTTTGACCGATTGACTCGAAATTCGTCACGAATGTGGTCCTCTACTTGCTGAATGAGACACAGCAGTCCCCATCGGATTCCGGTGAAATTTGTATTTTTGGTGAATATTTTAAAGAAAAAAGTGGCCCATTTTTTCAATAGCTTCCAGGTCTTTGGACCGATTGACTCGAAATCGCTCCCAAATGTGCTCCTATACTGGCTGAACGAGACACAGCAGTCCCCATCGGATTCCGGTAAAATTTGTATTTTTGGTGAATATTTTAAAGAAAAAAGTGGCCCATTTTTTCAATAGCTTCCAGGTCTTTGGACCGATTGACTCGAAATCGCTCCCAAATGTGCTCCTATACTGGCTGAACGAGACACAGCAGTCCCCATCGGATTCCGGTGAAATTTGTATTTTTGGTGAATATTTTAGTGAAAAGAGACAATGTTTCATGAGACTGCCTTAAGGCTGGCATTAGGGTTAGGGTTAGGGTTAGGGTTATGGAGCTAGGGTTAGGGTTACGGTCGTCTTTTGACCGATTGACTCGAAATTCGTCACGAATGTGGTCCTCTACTTGCTGAATGAGACACAGCAGTCCCCATCGGATTCCGGTGAAATTTGTATTTTTGGTGAATATTTTAAAGAAAAAAGTGGCCCATTTTTTCAATAGCTTCCAGGTCTTTGGACCGATTGACTCGAAATCGCTCCCAAATGTGCTCCTATACTGGCTGAACGAGACACAGCAGTCCCCATCGGATTCCGGTGAAATTTGTATTTTTGGTGAATATTTTAAAGAAAAAAGTGGCCCATTTTTTCAATAGCTTCCAGGTCTTTGGACCGATTGACTCGAAATCGCTCCCAAATGTGCTCCTATACTGGCTGAACGAGACACAGCAGTCCCCATCGGATTCCGGTGAAATTTGTATTTTTGGTGAATATTTTAGTGAAAAGAGACAATGTTTCATGAGACTGCCTTAAGGCTGGCATTAGGGTTAGGGTTAGGGTTAGGGTTATGGAGCTAGGGTTAGGGTTACGGTCGTCTTTTGACCGATTGACTCGAAATTCGTCACGAATGTGGTCCTCTACTTGCTGAATGAGACACAGCAGTCCCCATCGGATTCCGGTGAAATTTGTATTTTTGGTTAATATTTTAAAGAAAAAAGTGGCCCATTTTTTCAATAGCTTCCAGGTCTTTGGACCGATTGACTCGAAATCGCTCCCAAATGTGCTCCTATACTGGCTGAACGAGACACAGCAGTCCCCATCGGATTCTGGTGAAATTTGTATTTTTGGTGAATATTTTAAAGAAAAAAGTGGCCCATTTTTTCAATAGCTTCCAGGTCTTTGGACCGATTGACTCGAAATCGCTCCCAAATGTGCTCCTATACTGGCTGAACGAGACACAGCAGTCCCCATCGGATTCCGGTGAAATTTGTATTTTTGGTGAATATTTTAGTGAAAAGAGACAATGTTTCATGAGACTGCCTTAAGGCTGGCATTAGGGTTAGGGTTAGGGTTAGGGTTATGGAGCTAGGGTTAGGGTTACGGTCGTCTTTTGACCGATTGACTCGAAATTCGTCACGAATGTGGTCCTCTACTTGCTGAATGAGACACAGCAGTCCCCATCGGATTCCGGTGAAATTTGTATTTTTGGTGAATATTTTAAAGAAAAAAGTGGCCCATTTTTTCAATAGCTTCCAGGTCTTTGGACCGATTGACTCGAAATCGCTCCCAAATGTGCTCCTATACTGGCTGAACGAGACACAGCAGTCCCCATCGGATTCCGGTGAAATTTGTATTTTTGGTGAATATTTTAGTGAAAAGAGACAATGTTTCATGAGACTGCCTTAAGGCTGGCATTAGGGTTAGGGTTAGGGTTAGGGTTATGGAGCTAGGGTTAGGGTTACGGTCGTCTTTTTACCGATTGACTCGAAATTCGTCACGAATGTGGTCCTCTACTTGCTGAATGAGACACAGCAGTCCCCATCGGATTCCGGTGAAATTTGTATTTTTGGTGAATATTTTAAAGAAAAAAGTGGCCCATTTTTTCAATAGCTTCCAGGTCTTTGGACCGATTGACTCGAAATCGCTCCCAAATGTGCTCCTATACTGGCTGAACGAGACACAGCAGTCCCCATCGGATTCCGGTGAAATTTGTATTTTTGGTGAATATTTTAAAGAAAAAAGTGGCCCATTTTTTCAATAGCTTCCAGGTCTTTGGACCGATTGACTCGAAATCGCTCCCAAATGTGCTCCTATACTGGCTGAACGAGACACAGCAGTCCCCATCGGATTCCGGTGAAATTTGTATTTTTGGTGAATATTTTAGTGAAAAGAGACAATGTTTCATGAGACTGCCTTAAGGCTGGCATTAGGGTTAGGGTTAGGGTTAGGGTTATGGAGCTAGGGTTAGGGTTACGGTCGTCTTTTGACCGATTGACTCGAAATTCGTCACGAATGTGGTCCTCTACTTGCTGAATGAGACACAGCAGTCCCCATCGGATTCCGGTGAAATTTGTATTTTTGGTGAATATTTTAAAGAAAAAAGTGGCCCATTTTTTCAATAGCTTCCAGGTCTTTGGACCGATTGACTCGAAATCGCTCCCAAATGTGCTCCTATACTGGCTGAACGAGACACAGCAGTCCCCATCGGATTCCGGTGAAATTTGTATTTTTGGTGAATATTTTAGTGAAAAGAGACAATGTTTCATGAGACTGCCTTAAGGCTGGCATTAGGGTTAGGGTTAGGGTTAGGGTTATGGAGCTAGGGTTAGGGTTACGGTCGTCTTTTGACCGATTGACTCGAAATTCGTCACGAATGTGGTCCTCTACTTGCTGAATGAGACACAGCAGTCCCCATCGGATTCCGGTGAAATTTGTATTTTTGGTGAATATTTTAAAGAAAAAAGTGGCCCATTTTTTCAATAGCTTCCAGGTCTTTGGACCGATTGACTCGAAATCGCTCCCAAATGTGCTCCTATACTGGCTGAACGAGACACAGCAGTCCCCATCGGATTCCGGTGAAATTTGTATTTTTGGTGAATATTTTAGTGAAAAGAGACAATGTTTCATGAGACTGCCTTAAGGCTGGCATTAGGGTTAGGGTTAGGGTTAGGGTTATGGAGCTAGGGTTAGGGTTACGGTCGTCTTTTGACCGATTGACTCGAAATTCGTCACGAATGTGGTCCTCTACTTGCTGAATGAGACACAGCAGTCCCCATCGGATTCCGGTGAAATTTGTATTTTTGGTGAATATTTTAAAGAAAAAAGTGGCCCATTTTTTCAATAGCTTCCAGGTCTTTGGACCGATTGACTCGAAATCGCTCCCAAATGTGCTCCTATACTGGCTGAACGAGACACAGCAGTCCCCATCGGATTCCGGTGAAATTTGTATTTTTGGTGAATATTTTAGTGAAAAGAGACAATGTTTCATGAGACTGCCTTAAGGCTGGCATTAGGGTTAGGGTTAGGGTTAGGGTTATGGAGCTAGGTTAGGGTTACGGTCGTCTTTTGACCGATTGACTCGAAATTCGTCACGAATGTGGTCCTCTACTTGCTGAATGAGACACAGCAGTCCCCATCGGATTCCGGTGAAATTTGTATTTTTGGTGAATATTTTAAAGAAAAAAGTGGCCCATTTTTTCAATAGCTTCCAGGTCTTTGGACCGATTGACTCGAAATCGCTCCCAAATGTGCTCCTATACTGGCTGAACGAGACACAGCAGTCCCCATCGGATTCCGGTAAAATTTGTATTTTTGGTGAATATTTTAAAGAAAAAAGTGGCCCATTTTTTCAATAGCTTCCAGGTCTTTGGACCGATTGACTCGAAATCGCTCCCAAATGTGCTCCTATACTGGCTGAACGAGACACAGCAGTCCCCATCGGATTCCGGTGAAATTTGTATTTTTGGTGAATATTTTAGTGAAAAGAGACAATGTTTCATGAGACTGCCTTAAGGCTGGCATTAGGGTTAGGGTTAGGGTTAGGGTTATGGAGCTAGGGTTAGGGTTACGGTCGTCTTTTGACCGATTGACTCGAAATTCGTCACGAATGTGGTCCTCTACTTGCTGAATGAGACACAGCAGTCCCCATCGGATTCCGGTGAAATTTGTATTTTTGGTGAATATTTTAAAGAAAAAAGTGGCCCATTTTTTCAATAGCTTCCAGGTCTTTGGACCGATTGACTCGAAATCGCTCCCAAATGTGCTCCTATACTGGCTGAACGAGACACAGCAGTCCCCATCGGATTCCGGTGAAATTTGTATTTTTGGTGAATATTTTAGTGAAAAGAGACAATGTTTCATGAGACTGCCTTAAGGCTGGCATTAGGGTTAGGGTTAGGGTTAGGGTTATGGAGCTAGGGTTAGGGTTACGGTCGTCTTTTTACCGATTGACTCGAAATTCGTCACGAATGTGGTCCTCTACTTGCTGAATGAGACACAGCAGTCCCCATCGGATTCCGGTGAAATTTGTATTTTTGGTGAATATTTTAAAGAAAAAAGTGGCCCATTTTTTCAATAGCTTCCAGGTCTTTGGACCGATTGACTCGAAATCGCTCCCAAATGTGCTCCTATACTGGCTGAACGAGACACAGCAGTCCCCATCGGATTCCGGTGAAATTTGTATTTTTGGTGAATATTTTAAAGAAAAAAGTGGCCCATTTTTTCAATAGCTTCCAGGTCTTTGGACCGATTGACTCGAAATCGCTCCCAAATGTGCTCCTATACTGGCTGAACGAGACACAGCAGTCCCCATCGGATTCCGGTGAAATTTGTATTTTTGGTGAATATTTTAGTGAAAAGAGACAATGTTTCATGAGACTGCCTTAAGGCTGGCATTAGGGTTAGGGTTAGGGTTAGGGTTATGGAGCTAGGGTTAGGGTTACGGTCGTCTTTTGACCGATTGACTCGAAATTCGTCACGAATGTGGTCCTCTACTTGCTGAATGAGACACAGCAGTCCCCATCGGATTCCGGTGAAATTTGTATTTTTGGTGAATATTTTAAAGAAAAAAGTGGCCCATTTTTTCAATAGCTTCCAGGTCTTTGGACCGATTGACTCGAAATCGCTCCCAAATGTGCTCCTATACTGGCTGAACGAGACACAGCAGTCCCCATCGGATTCCGGTGAAATTTGTATTTTTGGTGAATATTTTAGTGAAAAGAGACAATGTTTCATGAGACTGCCTTAAGGCTGGCATTAGGGTTAGGGTTAGGGTTAGGGTTATGGAGCTAGGGTTAGGGTTACGGTCGTCTTTTGACCGATTGACTCGAAATTCGTCACGAATGTGGTCCTCTACTTGCTGAATGAGACACAGCAGTCCCCATCGGATTCCGGTGAAATTTGTATTTTTGGTGAATATTTTAAAGAAAAAAGTGGCCCATTTTTTCAATAGCTTCCAGGTCTTTGGACCGATTGACTCGAAATCGCTCCCAAATGTGCTCCTATACTGGCTGAACGAGACACAGCAGTCCCCATCGGATTCCGGTGAAATTTGTATTTTTGGTGAATATTTTAGTGAAAAGAGACAATGTTTCATGAGACTGCCTTAAGGCTGGCATTAGGGTTAGGGTTAGGGTTAGGGTTATGGAGCTAGGGTTAGGGTTACGGTCGTCTTTTGACCGATTGACTCGAAATTCGTCACGAATGTGGTCCTCTACTTGCTGAATGAGACACAGCAGTCCCCATCGGATTCCGGTGAAATTTGTATTTTTGGTGAATATTTTAAAGAAAAAAGTGGCCCATTTTTTCAATAGCTTCCAGGTCTTTGGACCGATTGACTCGAAATCGCTCCCAAATGTGCTCCTATACTGGCTGAACGAGACACAGCAGTCCCCATCGGATTCCGGTGAAATTTGTATTTTTGGTGAATATTTTAGTGAAAAGAGACAATGTTTCATGAGACTGCCTTAAGGCTGGCATTAGGGTTAGGGTTAGGGTTAGGGTTATGGAGCTAGGTTAGGGTTACGGTCGTCTTTTGACCGATTGACTCGAAATTCGTCACGAATGTGGTCCTCTACTTGCTGAATGAGACACAGCAGTCCCCATCGGATTCCGGTGAAATTTGTATTTTTGGTGAATATTTTAAAGAAAAAAGTGGCCCATTTTTTCAATAGCTTCCAGGTCTTTGGACCGATTGACTCGAAATCGCTCCCAAATGTGCTCCTATACTGGCTGAACGAGACACAGCAGTCCCCATCGGATTCCGGTAAAATTTGTATTTTTGGTGAATATTTTAAAGAAAAAAGTGGCCCATTTTTTCAATAGCTTCCAGGTCTTTGGACCGATTGACTCGAAATCGCTCCCAAATGTGCTCCTATACTGGCTGAACGAGACACAGCAGTCCCCATCGGATTCCGGTGAAATTTGTATTTTTGGTGAATATTTTAGTGAAAAGAGACAATGTTTCATGAGACTGCCTCAAGGCTGGCATTAGGGTTAGGGTTAGGGTTAGGGTTATGGAGCTAGGGTTAGGGTTACGGTCGTCTTTTGACCGATTGACTCGAAATTCGTCACGAATGTGGTCCTCTACTTGCTGAATGAGACACAGCAGTCCCCATCGGATTCCGGTGAAATTTGTATTTTTGGTGAATATTTTAAAGAAAAAAGTGGCCCATTTTTTCAATAGCTTCCAGGTCTTTGGACCGATTGACTCGAAATCGCTCCCAAATGTGCTCCTATACTGGCTGAACGAGACACAGCAGTCCCCATCGGATTCTGGTGAAATTTGTATTTTTGGTGAATATTTTAAAGAAAAAAGTGGCCCATTTTTTCAATAGCTTCCAGGTCTTTGGACCGATTGACTCGAAATCGCTCCCAAATGTGCTCCTATACTGGCTGAACGAGACACAGCAGTCCCCATCGGATTCCGGTGAAATTTGTATTTTTGGTGAATATTTTAGTGAAAAGAGACAATGTTTCATGAGACTGCCTTAAGGCTGGCATTAGGGTTAGGGTTAGGGTTAGGGTTATGGAGCTAGGGTTAGGGTTACGGTCGTCTTTTGACCGATTGACTCGAAATTCGTCACGAATGTGGTCCTCTACTTGCTGAATGAGACACAGCAGTCCCCATCGGATTCCGGTGAAATTTGTATTTTTGGTGAATATTTTAAAGAAAAAAGTGGCCCATTTTTTCAATAGCTTCCAGGTCTTTGGACCGATTGACTCGAAATCGCTCCCAAATGTGCTCCTATACTGGCTGAACGAGACACAGCAGTCCCCATCGGATTCCGGTGAAATTTGTATTTTTGGTGAATATTTTAGTGAAAAGAGACAATGTTTCATGAGACTGCCTTAAGGCTGGCATTAGGGTTAGGGTTAGGGTTAGGGTTATGGAGCTAGGGTTAGGGTTACGGTCGTCTTTTTACCGATTGACTCGAAATTCGTCACGAATGTGGTCCTCTACTTGCTGAATGAGACACAGCAGTCCCCATCGGATTCCGGTGAAATTTGTATTTTTGGTGAATATTTTAAAGAAAAAAGTGGCCCATTTTTTCAATAGCTTCCAGGTCTTTGGACCGATTGACTCGAAATCGCTCCCAAATGTGCTCCTATACTGGCTGAACGAGACACAGCAGTCCCCATCGGATTCCGGTGAAATTTGTATTTTTGGTGAATATTTTAAAGAAAAAAGTGGCCCATTTTTTCAATAGCTTCCAGGTCTTTGGACCGATTGACTCGAAATCGCTCCCAAATGTGCTCCTATACTGGCTGAACGAGACACAGCAGTCCCCATCGGATTCCGGTGAAATTTGTATTTTTGGTGAATATTTTAGTGAAAAGAGACAATGTTTCATGAGACTGCCTTAAGGCTGGCATTAGGGTTAGGGTTAGGGTTAGGGTTATGGAGCTAGGGTTAGGGTTACGGTCGTCTTTTGACCGATTGACTCGAAATTCGTCACGAATGTGGTCCTCTACTTGCTGAATGAGACACAGCAGTCCCCATCGGATTCCGGTGAAATTTGTATTTTTGGTGAATATTTTAAAGAAAAAAGTGGCCCATTTTTTCAATAGCTTCCAGGTCTTTGGACCGATTGACTCGAAATCGCTCCCAAATGTGCTCCTATACTGGCTGAACGAGACACAGCAGTCCCCATCGGATTCCGGTGAAATTTGTATTTTTGGTGAATATTTTAGTGAAAAGAGACAATGTTTCATGAGACTGCCTTAAGGCTGGCATTAGGGTTAGGGTTAGGGTTAGGGTTATGGAGCTAGGGTTAGGGTTACGGTCGTCTTTTGACCGATTGACTCGAAATTCGTCACGAATGTGGTCCTCTACTTGCTGAATGAGACACAGCAGTCCCCATCGGATTCCGGTGAAATTTGTATTTTTGGTGAATATTTTAAAGAAAAAAGTGGCCCATTTTTTCAATAGCTTCCAGGTCTTTGGACCGATTGACTCGAAATCGCTCCCAAATGTGCTCCTATACTGGCTGAACGAGACACAGCAGTCCCCATCGGATTCCGGTGAAATTTGTATTTTTGGTGAATATTTTAGTGAAAAGAGACAATGTTTCATGAGACTGCCTTAAGGCTGGCATTAGGGTTAGGGTTAGGGTTAGGGTTATGGAGCTAGGGTTAGGGTTACGGTCGTCTTTTGACCGATTGACTCGAAATTCGTCACGAATGTGGTCCTCTACTTGCTGAATGAGACACAGCAGTCCCCATCGGATTCCGGTGAAATTTGTATTTTTGGTGAATATTTTAAAGAAAAAAGTGGCCCATTTTTTCAATAGCTTCCAGGTCTTTGGACCGATTGACTCGAAATCGCTCCCAAATGTGCTCCTATACTGGCTGAACGAGACACAGCAGTCCCCATCGGATTCCGGTGAAATTTGTATTTTTGGTGAATATTTTAGTGAAAAGAGACAATGTTTCATGAGACTGCCTTAAGGCTGGCATTAGGGTTAGGGTTAGGGTTAGGGTTATGGAGCTAGGTTAGGGTTACGGTCGTCTTTTGACCGATTGACTCGAAATTCGTCACGAATGTGGTCCTCTACTTGCTGAATGAGACACAGCAGTCCCCATCGGATTCCGGTGAAATTTGTATTTTTGGTGAATATTTTAAAGAAAAAAGTGGCCCATTTTTTCAATAGCTTCCAGGTCTTTGGACCGATTGACTCGAAATCGCTCCCAAATGTGCTCCTATACTGGCTGAACGAGACACAGCAGTCCCCATCGGATTCCGGTAAAATTTGTATTTTTGGTGAATATTTTAAAGAAAAAAGTGGCCCATTTTTTCAATAGCTTCCAGGTCTTTGGACCGATTGACTCGAAATCGCTCCCAAATGTGCTCCTATACTGGCTGAACGAGACACAGCAGTCCCCATCGGATTCCGGTGAAATTTGTATTTTTGGTGAATATTTTAGTGAAAAGAGACAATGTTTCATGAGACTGCCTCAAGGCTGGCATTAGGGTTAGGGTTAGGGTTAGGGTTATGGAGCTAGGGTTAGGGTTACGGTCGTCTTTTGACCGATTGACTCGAAATTCGTCACGAATGTGGTCCTCTACTTGCTGAATGAGACACAGCAGTCCCCATCGGATTCCGGTGAAATTTGTATTTTTGGTGAATATTTTAAAGAAAAAAGTGGCCCATTTTTTCAATAGCTTCCAGGTCTTTGGACCGATTGACTCGAAATCGCTCCCAAATGTGCTCCTATACTGGCTGAACGAGACACAGCAGTCCCCATCGGATTCTGGTGAAATTTGTATTTTTGGTGAATATTTTATTGAAAAGAGACAATGTTTCATGAGACTGCCTTAAGGCTGGCATTAGGGTTAGGGTTAGGGTTAGGGTTATGGAGCTAGGGTTAGGGTTACGGTCGTCTTTTGACCGATTGACTCGAAATTCGTCACGAATGTGGTCCTCTACTTGCTGAATGAGACACAGCAGTCCCCATCGGATTCCGGTGAAATTTGTATTTTTGGTGAATATTTTAAAGAAAAAAGTGGCCCATTTTTTCAATAGCTTCCAGGTCTTTGGACCGATTGACTCGAAATCGCTCCCAAATGTGCTCCTATACTGGCTGAACGAGACACAGCAGTCCCCATCGGATTCCGGTAAAATTTGTATTTTTGGTGAATATTTTAAAGAAAAAAGTGGCCCATTTTTTCAATAGCTTCCAGGTCTTTGGACCGATTGACTCGAAATCGCTCCCAAATGTGCTCCTATACTGGCTGAACGAGACACAGCAGTCCCCATCGGATTCCGGTGAAATTTGTATTTTTGGTGAATATTTTAGTGAAAAGAGACAATGTTTCATGAGACTGCCTTAAGGCTGGCATTAGGGTTAGGGTTAGGGTTAGGGTTATGGAGCTAGGGTTAGGGTTACGGTCGTCTTTTGACCGATTGACTCGAAATTCGTCACGAATGTGGTCCTCTACTTGCTGAATGAGACACAGCAGTCCCCATCGGATTCCGGTGAAATTTGTATTTTTGGTGAATATTTTAAAGAAAAAAGTGGCCCATTTTTTCAATAGCTTCCAGGTCTTTGGACCGATTGACTCGAAATCGCTCCCAAATGTGCTCCTATACTGGCTGAACGAGACACAGCAGTCCCCATCGGATTCCGGTGAAATTTGTATTTTTGGTGAATATTTTAAAGAAAAAAGTGGCCCATTTTTTCAATAGCTTCCAGGTCTTTGGACCGATTGACTCGAAATCGCTCCCAAATGTGCTCCTATACTGGCTGAACGAGACACAGCAGTCCCCATCGGATTCCGGTGAAATTTGTATTTTTGGTGAATATTTTAGTGAAAAGAGACAATGTTTCATGAGACTGCCTTAAGGCTGGCATTAGGGTTAGGGTTAGGGTTAGGGTTATGGAGCTAGGGTTAGGGTTACGGTCGTCTTTTGACCGATTGACTCGAAATTCGTCACGAATGTGGTCCTCTACTTGCTGAATGAGACACAGCAGTCCCCATCGGATTCCGGTGAAATTTGTATTTTTGGTGAATATTTTAAAGAAAAAAGTGGCCCATTTTTTCAATAGCTTCCAGGTCTTTGGACCGATTGACTCGAAATCGCTCCCAAATGTGCTCCTATACTGGCTGAACGAGACACAGCAGTCCCCATCGGATTCTGGTGAAATTTGTATTTTTGGTGAATATTTTAAAGAAAAAAGTGGCCCATTTTTTCAATAGCTTCCAGGTCTTTGGACCGATTGACTCGAAATCGCTCCCAAATGTGCTCCTATACTGGCTGAACGAGACACAGCTGTCCCCATCGGATTCCGGTGAAATTTGTATTTTTGGTGAATATTTTAGTGAAAAGAGACAATGTTTCATGAGACTGCCTTAAGGCTGGCATTAGGGTTAGGGTTAGGGTTAGGGTTATGGAGCTAGGGTTAGGGTTACGGTCGTCTTTTGACCGATTGACTCGAAATTCGTCACGAATGTGGTCCTCTACTTGCTGAATGAGACACAGCAGTCCCCATCGGATTCCGGTGAAATTTGTATTTTTGGTGAATATTTTAAAGAAAAAAGTGGCCCATTTTTTCAATAGCTTCCAGGTCTTTGGACCGATTGACTCGAAATCGCTCCCAAATGTGCTCCTATACTGGCTGAACGAGACACAGCAGTCCCCATCGGATTCCGGTGAAATTTGTATTTTTGGTGAATATTTTAAAGAAAAAAGTGGCCCATTTTTTCAATAGCTTCCAGGTCTTTGGACCGATTGACTCGAAATCGCTCCCAAATGTGCTCCTATACTGGCTGAACGAGACACAGCAGTCCCCATCGGATTCCGGTGAAATTTGTATTTTTGGTGAATATTTTAGTGAAAAGAGACAATGTTTCATGAGACTGCCTTAAGGCTGGCATTAGGGTTAGGGTTAGGGTTAGGGTTATGGAGCTAGGGTTAGGGTTACGGTCGTCTTTTGACCGATTGACTCGAAATTCGTCACGAATGTGGTCCTCTACTTGCTGAATGAGACACAGCAGTCCCCATCGGATTCCGGTGAAATTTGTATTTTTGGTGAATATTTTAAAGAAAAAAGTGGCCCATTTTTTCAATAGCTTCCAGGTCTTTGGACCGATTGACTCGAAATCGCTCCCAAATGTGCTCCTATACTGGCTGAACGAGACACAGCAGTCCCCATCGGATTCTGGTGAAATTTGTATTTTTGGTGAATATTTTAAAGAAAAAAGTGGCCCATTTTTTCAATAGCTTCCAGGTCTTTGGACCGATTGACTCGAAATCGCTCCCAAATGTGCTCCTATACTGACTGAACGAGACACAGCTGTCCCCATCGGATTCCGGTGAAATTTGTATTTTTGGTGAATATTTTAGTGAAAAGAGACAATGTTTCATGAGACTGCCTTAAGGCTGGCATTAGGGTTAGGGTTAGGGTTAGGGTTATGGAGCTAGGGTTAGGGTTACGGTCGTCTTTTGACCGATTGACTCGAAATTCGTCACGAATGTGGTCCTCTACTCGCTGAATGAGACACAGCAGTCCCCATCGGATTCCGGTGAAATTTGTATTTTTGGTGAATATTTTAAAGAAAAAAGTGGCCCATTTTTTCAATAGCTTCCAAGTCTTTGGACCGATTGACTCGAAATCGCTCCCAAATGTGCTCCTATACTGGCTGAACGAGACACAGCAGTCCCCATCGGATTCCGGTGAAATTTGTATTTTTGGTGAATATTTTAAAGAAAAAAGTGGCCCATTTTTTCAATAGCTTCCAGGTCTTTGGACCGATTGACTCGAAATCGCTCCCAAATGTGCTCCTATACTGGCTGAACGAGACACAGCAGTCCCCATCGGATTCCGGTGAAATTTGTATTTTTGGTGAATATTTTAGTGAAAAGAGACAATGTTTCATGAGACTGCCTTAAGGCTGGCATTAGGGTTAGGGTTAGGGTTAGGGTTATGGAGCTAGGGTTAGGGTTACGGTCGTCTTTTGACCGATTGACTCGAAATTCGTCACGAATGTGGTCCTCTACTTGCTGAATGAGACACAGCAGTCCCCATCGGATTCCGGTGAAATTTGTATTTTTGGTGAATATTTTAAAGAAAAAAGTGGCCCATTTTTTCAATAGCTTCCAGGTCTTTGGACCGATTGACTCGAAATCGCTCCCAAATGTGCTCCTATACTGGCTGAACGAGACACAGCAGTCCCCATCGGATTCCGGTGAAATTTGTATTTTTGGTGAATATTTTAAAGAAAAAAGTGGCCCATTTTTTCAATAGCTTCCAGGTCTTTGGACCGATTGACTCGAAATCGCTCCCAAATGTGCTCCTATACTGGCTGAACGAGACACAGCAGTCCCCATCGGATTCCGGTGAAATTTGTATTTTTGGTGAATATTTTAGTGAAAAGAGACAATGTTTCATGAGACTGCCTTAAGGCTGGCATTAGGGTTAGGGTTAGGGTTAGGGTTATGGAGCTAGGGTTAGGGTTACGGTCGTCTTTTGACCGATTGACTCGAAATTCGTCACGAATGTGGTCCTCTACTCGCTGAATGAGACACAGCAGTCCCCATCGGATTCCGGTGAAATTTGTATTTTTGGTGAATATTTTAGTGAAAAAAGTGGCCCATTTTTTCAATAGCTTCCAGGTCTTTGGACCGATTGACTCGAAATCGCTCCCAAATGTGCTCCTATACTGGCTGAACGAGACACAGCAGTCCCCATCGGATTCTGGTGAAATTTGTATTTTTGGTGAATATTTTAAAGAAAAAAGTGGCCCATTTTTTCAATAGCTTCCAGGTCTTTGGACCGATTGACTCGAAATCGCTCCCAAATGTGCTCCTATACTGGCTGAACGAGACACAGCAGTCCCCATCGGATTCCGGTGAAATTTGTATTTTTGGTGAATATTTTAGTGAAAAGAGACAATGTTTCATGAGACTGCCTTAAGGCTGGCATTAGGGTTAGGGTTAGGGTTAGGGTTATGGAGCTAGGGTTAGGGTTACGGTCGTCTTTTGACCGATTGACTCGAAATTCGTCACGAATGTGGTCCTCTACTTGCTGAATGAGACACAGCAGTCCCCATCGGATTCCGGTGAAATTTGTATTTTTGGTGAATATTTTAAAGAAAAAAGTGGCCCATTTTTTCAATAGCTTCCAGGTCTTTGGACCGATTGACTCGAAATCGCTCCCAAATGTGCTCCTATACTGGCTGAACGAGACACAGCAGTCCCCATCGGATTCCGGTGAAATTTGTATTTTTGGTGAATATTTTAAAGAAAAAAGTGGCCCATTTTTTCAATAGCTTCCAGGTCTTTGGACCGATTGACTCGAAATCGCTCCCAAATGTGCTCCTATACTGGCTGAACGAGACACAGCAGTCCCCATCGGATTCTGGTGAAATTTGTATTTTTGGTGAATATTTTAAAGAAAAAAGTGGCCCATTTTTTCAATAGCTTCCAGGTCTTTGGACCGATTGACTCGAAATCGCTCCCAAATGTGCTCCTATACTGGCTGAACGAGACACAGCTGTCCCCATCGGATTCCGGTGAAATTTGTATTTTTGGTGAATATTTTAGTGAAAAGAGACAATGTTTCATGAGACTGCCTTAAGGCTGGCATTAGGGTTAGGGTTAGGGTTAGGGTTATGGAGCTAGGGTTAGGGTTACGGTCGTCTTTTGACCGATTGACTCGAAATTCGTCACGAATGTGGTCCTCTACTTGCTGAATGAGACACAGCAGTCCCCATCGGATTCCAGTGAAATTTGTATTTTTGGTGAATATTTTAAAGAAAAAAGTGGCCCATTTTTTCAATAGCTTCCAGGTCTTTGGACCGATTGACTCGAAATCGCTCCCAAATGTGCTCCTATACTGCCTGAACGAGACACAGCAGTCCCCATCGGATTCCGGTAAAATTTGTATTTTTGGTGAATATTTTAAAGAAAAAAGTGGCCCATTTTTTCAATAGCTTCCAGGTCTTTGGACCGATTGACTCGAAATCGCTCCCAAATGTGCTCCTATACTGGCTGAACGAGACACAGCAGTCCCCATCGGATTCCGGTGAAATTTGTATTTTTGGTGAATATTTTAGTGAAAAGAGACAATGTTTCATGAGACTGCCTTAAGGCTGGCATTAGGGTTAGGGTTAGGGTTAGGGTTATGGAGCTAGGGTTAGGGTTACGGTCGTCTTTTGACCGATTGACTCGAAATTCGTCACGAATGTGGTCCTCTACTTGCTGAATGAGACACAGCAGTCCCCATCGGATTCCGGTGAAATTTGTATTTTTGGTGAATATTTTAAAGAAAAAAGTGGCCCATTTTTTCAATAGCTTCCAGTTCTTTGGACCGATTGACTCGAAATCGCTCCCAAATGTGCTCCTATACTGGCTGAACGAGACACAGCAGTCCCCATCGGATTCCGGTGAAATTTGTATTTTTGGTGAATATTTTAAAGAAAAAAGTGGCCCATTTTTTCAATAGCTTCCAGGTCTTTGGACCGATTGACTCGAAATCGCTCCCAAATGTGCTCCTATACTGGCTGAACGAGACACAGCAGTCCCCATCGGATTCCGGTGAAATTTGTATTTTTGGTGAATATTTTAGTGAAAAGAGACAATGTTTCATGAGACTGCCTTAAGGCTGGCATTAGGGTTAGGGTTAGGGTTAGGGTTATGGAGCTAGGGTTAGGGTTACGGTCGTCTTTTGACCGATTGACTCGAAATTCGTCACGAATGTGGTCCTCTACTTGCTGAATGAGACACAGCAGTCCCCATCGGATTCCGGTGAAATTTGTATTTTTGGTGAATATTTTAAAGAAAAAAGTGGCCCATTTTTTCAATAGCTTCCAGGTCTTTGGACCGATTGACTCGAAATCGCTCCCAAATGTGCTCCTATACTGGCTGAACGAGACACAGCAGTCCCCATCGGATTCCGGTGAAATTTGTATTTTTGGTGAATATTTTAAAGAAAAAAGTGGCCCATTTTTTCAATAGCTTCCAGGTCTTTGGACCGATTGACTCGAAATCGCTCCCAAATGTGCTCCTATACTGGCTGAACGAGACACAGCAGTCCCCATCGGATTCCGGTGAAATTTGTATTTTTGGTGAATATTTTAGTGAAAAGAGACAATGTTTCATGAGACTGCCTTAAGGCTGGCATTAGGGTTAGGGTTAGGGTTAGGGTTATGGAGCTAGGGTTAGGGTTACGGTCGTCTTTTGACCGATTGACTCGAAATTCGTCACGAATGTGGTCCTCTACTTGCTGAATGAGACACAGCAGTCCCCATCGGATTCCGGTGAAATTTGTATTTTTGGTGAATATTTTAAAGAAAAAAGTGGCCCATTTTTTCAATAGCTTCCAGGTCTTTGGACCGATTGACTCGAAATCGCTCCCAAATGTGCTCCTATACTGGCTGAACGAGACACAGCAGTCCCCATCGGATTCCGGTGAAATTTGTATTTTTGGTGAATATTTTAGTGAAAAGAGACAATGTTTCATGAGACTGCCTTAAGGCTGGCATTAGGGTTAGGGTTAGGGTTAGGGTTATGGAGCTAGGGTTAGGGTTACGGTCGTCTTTTGACCGATTGACTCGAAATTCGTCACGAATGTGGTCCTCTACTTGCTGAATGAGACACAGCAGTCCCCATCGGATTCCGGTGAAATTTGTATTTTTGGTTTATATTTTAAAGAAAAAAGTGGCCCATTTTTTCAATAGCTTCCAGGTCTTTGGACCGATTGACTCGAAATCGCTCCCAAATGTGCTCCTATACTGGCTGAACGAGACACAGCAGTCCCCATCGGATTCCGGTGAAATTTGTATTTTTGGTGAATATTTTAGTGAAAAGAGACAATGTTTCATGAGACTGCCTTAAGGCTGGCATTAGGGTTAGGGTTAGGGTTAGGGTTATGGAGCTAGGGTTAGGGTTACGGTCGTCTTTTGACCGATTGACTCGAAATTCGTCACGAATGTGGTCCTCTACTCGCTGAATGAGACACAGCAGTCCCCATCGGATTCCGGTGAAATTTGTATTTTTGGTGAATATTTTAAAGAAAAAAGTGGCCCATTTTTTCAATAGCTTCCAAGTCTTTGGACCGATTGACTCGAAATCGCTCCCAAATGTGCTCCTATACTGGCTGAACGAGACACAGCAGTCCCCATCGGATTCTGGTGAAATTTGTATTTTTGGTGAATATTTTAAAGAAAAAAGTGGCCCATTTTTTCAATAGCTTCCAGGTCTTTGGACCGATTGACTCGAAATCGCTCCCAAATGTGCTCCTATACTGGCTGAACGAGACACAGCAGTCCCCATCGGATTCCGGTGAAATTTGTATTTTTGGTGAATATTTTAAAGAAAAAAGTGGCCCATTTTTTCAATAGCTTCCAGGTCTTTGGACCGATTGACTCGAAATCGCTCCCAAATGTGCTCCTATACTGGCTGAACGAGACACAGCAGTCCCCATCGGATTCCGGTGAAATTTGTATTTTTGGTGAATATTTTAAAGAAAAAAGTTGCCCATTTTTTCAATAGCTTCCAGGTCTTTGGACAGATTGACTCGAAATCGCTCCCAAATGTGCTCCTATACTGGCTGAACGAGACACAGCAGTCCCCATCGGATTCCGGTGAAATTTGTATTTTTGGTGAATATTTTAGTGAAAAGAGACAATGTTTCATGAGACTGCCTTAAGGCTGGCATTAGGGTTAGGGTTAGGGTTAGGGTTATGGAGCTAGGGTTAGGGTTACGGTCGTCTTTTGACCGATTGACTCGAAATTCGTCACGAATGTGGTCCTCTACTTGCTGAATGAGACACAGCAGTCCCCATCGGATTCCGGTGAAATTTGTATTTTTGGTGAATATTTTAAAGAAAAAAGTGGCCCATTTTTTCAATAGCTTCCAGGTCTTTGGACCGATTGACTCGAAATCGCTCCCAAATGTGCTCCTATACTGGCTGAACGAGACACAGCAGTCCCCATCGGATTCCGGTGAAATTTGTATTTTTGGTGAATATTTTAAAGAAAAAAGTGGCCCATTTTTTCAATAGCTTCCAGGTCTTTGGACCGATTGACTCGAAATCGCTCCCAAATGTGCTCCTATACTGGCTGAACGAGACACAGCAGTCCCCATCGGATTCCGGTGAAATTTGTATTTTTGGTGAATATTTTAGTGAAAAGAGACAATGTTTCATGAGACTGCCTTAAGGCTGGCATTAGGGTTAGGGTTAGGGTTAGGGTTATGGAGCTAGGGTTAGGGTTACGGTCGTCTTTTGACCGATTGACTCGAAATTCGTCACGAATGTGGTCCTCTACTTGCTGAATGAGACACAGCAGTCCCCATCGGATTCCGGTGAAATTTGTATTTTTGGTGAATATTTTAAAGAAAAAAGTGGCCCATTTTTTCAATAGCTTCCAGGTCTTTGGACCGATTGACTCGAAATCGCTCCCAAATGTGCTCCTATACTGGCTGAACGAGACACAGCAGTCCCCATCGGATTCCGGTGAAATTTGTATTTTTGGTGAATATTTTAGTGAAAAGAGACAATGTTTCATGAGACTGCCTTAAGGCTGGCATTAGGGTTAGGGTTAGGGTTAGGGTTATGGAGCTAGGGTTAGGGTTACGGTCGTCTTTTGACCGATTGACTCGAAATTCGTCACGAATGTGGTCCTCTACTTGCTGAATGAGACACAGCAGTCCCCATCGGATTCCGGTGAAATTTGTATTTTTGGTGAATATTTTAAAGAAAAAAGTGGCCCATTTTTTCAATAGCTTCCAGGTCTTTGGACCGATTGACTCGAAATCGCTCCCAAATGTGCTCCTATACTGGCTGAACGAGACACAGCAGTCCCCATCGGATTCCGGTGAAATTTGTATTTTTGGTGAATATTTTAAAGAAAAAAGTGGCCCATTTTTTCAATAGCTTCCAGGTCTTTGGACCGATTGACTCAAAATCGCTCCCAAATGTGCTCCTATACTGGCTGAACGAGACACAGCAGTCCCCATCGGATTCCGGTGAAATTTGTATTTTTGGTGAATATTTTAAAGAAAAAAGTGGCCCATTTTTTCAATAGCTTCCAGGTCTTTGGACCGATTGACTCGAAATCGCTCCCAAATGTGCTCCTATACTGGCTGAACGAGACACAGCAGTCCCCATCGGATTCCGGTGAAATTTGTATTTTTGGTGAATATTTTAGTGAAAAGAGACAATGTTTCATGAGACTGCCTTAAGGCTGGCATTAGGGTTAGGGTTAGGGTTAGGGTTATGGAGCTAGGGTTAGGGTTACGGTCGTCTTTTGACCGATTGACTCGAAATTCGTCACGAATGTGGTCCTCTACTTGCTGAATGAGACACAGCAGTCCCCATCGGATTCCGGTGAAATTTGTATTTTTGGTGAATATTTTAAAGAAAAAAGTGGCCCATTTTTTCAATAGCTTCCAGGTCTTTGGACCGATTGACTCGAAATCGCTCCCAAATGTGCTCCTATACTGGCTGAACGAGACACAGCAGTCCCCATCGGATTCCGGTGAAATTTGTATTTTTGGTGAATATTTTAAAGAAAAAAGTGGCCCATTTTTTCAATAGCTTCCAGGTCTTTGGACCGATTGACTCGAAATCGCTCCCAAATGTGCTCCTATACTGGCTGAACGAGACACAGCAGTCCCCATCGGATTCCGGTGAAATTTGTATTTTTGGTGAATATTTTAGTGAAAAGAGACAATGTTTCATGAGACTGCCTTAAGGCTGGCATTAGGGTTAGGGTTAGGGTTAGGGTTATGGAGCTAGGGTTAGGGTTACGGTCGTCTTTTGACCGATTGACTCGAAATTCGTCACGAATGTGGTCCTCTACTTGCTGAATGAGACACAGCAGTCCCCATCGGATTCCGGTGAAATTTGTATTTTTGGTGAATATTTTAAAGAAAAAAGTGGCCCATTTTTTCAATAGCTTCCAGGTCTTTGGACCGATTGACTCGAAATCGCTCCCAAATGTGCTCCTATACTGGCTGAACGAGACACAGCAGTCCCCATCGGATTCCGGTGAAATTTGTATTTTTGGTGAATATTTTAGTGAAAAGAGACAATGTTTCATGAGACTGCCTTAAGGCTGGCATTAGGGTTAGGGTTAGGGTTAGGGTTATGGAGCTAGGGTTAGGGTTACGGTCGTCTTTTGACCGATTGACTCGAAATTCGTCACGAATGTGGTCCTCTACTCGCTGAATGAGACACAGCAGTCCCCATCGGATTCCGGTGAAATTTGTATTTTTGGTGAATATTTTAAAGAAAAAAGTGGCCCATTTTTTCAATAGCTTCCAAGTCTTTGGACCGATTGACTCGAAATCGCTCCCAAATGTGCTCCTATACTGGCTGAACGAGACACAGCAGTCCCCATCGGATTCTGGTGAAATTTGTATTTTTGGTGAATATTTTAAAGAAAAAAGTGGCCCATTTTTTCAATAGCTTCCAGGTCTTTGGACCGATTGACTCGAAATCGCTCCCAAATGTGCTCCTATACTGGCTGAACGAGACACAGCAGTCCCCATCGGATTCCGGTGAAATTTGTATTTTTGGTGAATATTTTAAAGAAAAAAGTGGCCCATTTTTTCAATAGCTTCCAGGTCTTTGGACCGATTGACTCGAAATCGCTCCCAAATGTGCTCCTATACTGGCTGAACGAGACACAGCAGTCCCCATCGGATTCCGGTAAAATTTGTATTTTTGGTGAATATTTTAAAGAAAAAAGTGGCCCATTTTTTCAATAGCTTCCAGGTCTTTGGACCGATTGACTCGAAATCGCTCCCAAATGTGCTCCTATACTGGCTGAACGAGACACAGCAGTCCCCATCGGATTCCGGTGAAATTTGTATTTTTGGTGAATATTTTAGTGAAAAGAGACAATGTTTCATGAGACTGCCTTAAGGCTGGCATTAGGGTTAGGGTTAGGGTTAGGGTTATGGAGCTAGGGTTAGGGTTACGGTCGTCTTTTGACCGATTGACTCGAAATTCGTCACAAATGTGGTCCTCTACTTGCTGAATGAGACACAGCAGTCCCCATCGGATTCCGGTGAAATTTGTATTTTTGGTGAATATTTTAAAGAAAAAAGTGGCCCATTTTTTCAATAGCTTCCAGGTCTTTGGACCGATTGACTCGAAATCGCTCCCAAATGTGCTCCTATACTGGCTGAACGAGACACAGCAGTCCCCATCGGATTCCGGTGAAATTTGTATTTTTGGTGAATATTTTAGTGAAAAGAGACAATGTTTCATGAGACTGCCTTAAGGCTGGCATTAGGGTTAGGGTTAGGGTTAGGGTTATGGAGCTAGGGTTAGGGTTACGGTCGTCTTTTGACCGATTGACTCGAAATTCGTCACGAATGTGGTCCTCTACACGCTGAATGAGACACAGCAGTCCCCATCGGATTCCGGTGAAATTTGTATTTTTGGTGAATATTTTAAAGAAAAAAGTGGCCCATTTTTTCAATAGCTTCCAAGTCTTTGGACCGATTGACTCGAAATCGCTCCCAAATGTGCTCCTATACTGGCTGAACGAGACACAGCAGTCCCCATCGGATTCTGGTGAAATTTGTATTTTTGGTGAATATTTTAAAGAAAAAAGTGGCCCATTTTTTCAATAGCTTCCAGGTCTTTGGACCGATTGACTCGAAATCGCTCCCAAATGTGCTCCTATACTGGCTGAACGAGACACAGCAGTCCCCATCGGATTCCGGTGAAATTTGTATTTTTGGTGAATATTTTAAAGAAAAAAGTGGCCCATTTTTTCAATAGCTTCCAGGTCTTTGGACCGATTGACTCGAAATCGCTCCCAAATGTGCTCCTATACTGGCTGAACGAGACACAGCAGTCCCCATCGGATTCCGGTGAAATTTGTATTTTTGGTGAATATTTTAGTGAAAAGAGACAATGTTTCATGAGACTGCCTTAAGGCTGGCATTAGGGTTAGGGTTAGGGTTAGGGTTATGGAGCTAGGGTTAGGGTTACGGTCGTCTTTTGACCGATTGACTCGAAATTCGTCACGAATGTGGTCCTCTACTTGCTGAATGAGACACAGCAGTCCCCATCGGATTCCGGTGAAATTTGTATTTTTGGTGAATATTTTAAAGAAAAAAGTGGCCCATTTTTTCAATAGCTTCCAGGTCTTTGGACCGATTGACTCGAAATCGCTCCCAAATGTGCTCCTATACTGGCTGAACGAGACACAGCAGTCCCCATCGGATTCCGGTGAAATTTGTATTTTTGGTGAATATTTTAGTGAAAAGAGACAATGTTTCATGAGACTGCCTTAAGGCTGGCATTAGGGTTAGGGTTAGGGTTAGGGTTATGGAGCTAGGGTTAGGGTTACGGTCGTCTTTTGACCGATTGACTCGAAATTCGTCACGAATGTGGTCCTCTACACGCTGAATGAGACACAGCAGTCCCCATCGGATTCCGGTGAAATTTGTATTTTTGGTGAATATTTTAAAGAAAAAAGTGGCCCATTTTTTCAATAGCTTCCAAGTCTTTGGACCGATTGACTCGAAATCGCTCCCAAATGTGCTCCTATACTGGCTGAACGAGACACAGCAGTCCCCATCGGATTCTGGTGAAATTTGTATTTTTGGTGAATATTTTAAAGAAAAAAGTGGCCCATTTTTTCAATAGCTTCCAGGTCTTTGGACCGATTGACTCGAAATCGCTCCCAAATGTGCTCCTATACTGGCTGAACGAGACACAGCAGTCCCCATCGGATTCCGGTGAAATTTGTATTTTTGGTGAATATTTTAAAGAAAAAAGTGGCCCATTTTTTCAATAGCTTCCAGGTCTTTGGACCGATTGACTCGAAATCGCTCCCAAATGTGCTCCTATACTGGCTGAACGAGACACAGCAGTCCCCATCGGATTCCGGTGAAATTTGTATTTTTGGTGAATATTTTAGTGAAAAGAGACAATGTTTCATGAGACTGCCTTAAGGCTGGCATTAGGGTTAGGGTTAGGGTTAGGGTTATGGAGCTAGGGTTAGGGTTACGGTCGTCTTTTGACCGATTGACTCGAAATTCGTCACGAATGTGGTCCTCTACTCGCTGAATGAGACACAGCAGTCCCCATCGGATTCCGGTGAAATTTGTATTTTTGGTGAATATTTTAAAGAAAAAAGTGGCCCATTTTTTCAATAGCTTCCAAGTCTTTGGACCGATTGACTCGAAATCGCTCCCAAATGTGCTCCTATACTGGCTGAACGAGACACAGCAGTCCCCATCGGATTCTGGTGAAATTTGTATTTTTGGTGAATATTTTAAAGAAAAAAGTGGCCCATTTTTTCAATAGCTTCCAGGTCTTTGGACCGATTGACTCGAAATCGCTCCCAAATGTGCTCCTATACTGGCTGAACGAGACACAGCAGTCCCCATCGGATTCCGGTGAAATTTGTATTTTTGGTGAATATTTTAGTGAAAAGAGACAATGTTTCATGAGACTGCCTTAAGGCTGGCATTAGGGTTAGGGTTAGGGTTAGGGTTATGGAGCTAGGGTTAGGGTTACGGTCGTCTTTTGACCGATTGACTCGAAATTCGTCACGAATGTGGTCCTCTACTCGCTGAATGAGACACAGCAGTCCCCATCGGATTCCGGTGAAATTTGTATTTTTGGTGAATATTTTAAAGAAAAAAGTGGCCCATTTTTTCAATAGCTTCCAAGTCTTTGGACCGATTGACTCGAAATCGCTCCCAAATGTGCTCCTATACTGGCTGAACGAGACACAGCAGTCCCCATCGGATTCTGGTGAAATTTGTATTTTTGGTGAATATTTTAAAGAAAAAAGTGGCCCATTTTTTCAATAGCTTCCAGGTCTTTGGACCGATTGACTCGAAATCGCTCCCAAATGTGCTCCTATACTGGCTGAACGAGACACAGCAGTCCCCATCGGATTCCGGTGAAATTTGTATTTTTGGTGAATATTTTAGTGAAAAGAGACAATGTTTCATGAGACTGCCTTAAGGCTGGCATTAGGGTTAGGGTTAGGGTTAGGGTTATGGAGCTAGGGTTAGGGTTACGGTCGTCTTTTGACCGATTGACTCGAAATTCGTCACGAATGTGGTCCTCTACTTGCTGAATGAGACACAGCAGTCCCCATCGGATTCCGGTGAAATTTGTATTTTTGGTGAATATTTTAAAGAAAAAAGTGGCCCATTTTTTCAATAGCTTCCAGGTCTTTGGACCGATTGACTCGAAATCGCTCCCAAATGTGCTCCTATACTGGCTGAACGAGACACAGCAGTCCCCATCGGATTCCGGTAAAATTTGTATTTTTGGTGAATATTTTAAAGAAAAAAGTGGCCCATTTTTTCAATAGCTTCCAGGTCTTTGGACCGATTGACTCGAAATCGCTCCCAAATGTGCTCCTATACTGGCTGAATGAGACACAGCAGTCCCCATCGGATTCCGGTGAAATTTGTATTTTTGGTGAATATTTTAGTGAAAAGAGACAATGTTTCATGAGACTGCCTTAAGGCTGGCATTAGGGTTAGGGTTAGGGTTAGGGTTATGGAGCTAGGGTTAGGGTTACGGTCGTCTTTTGACCGATTGACTCGAAATTCGTCACGAATGTGGTCCTCTACTTGCTGAATGAGACACAGCAGTCCCCATCGGATTCCGGTGAAATTTGTATTTTTGGTGAATATTTTAAAGAAAAAAGTGGCCCATTTTTTCAATAGCTTCCAGGTCTTTGGACCGATTGACTCGAAATCGCTCCCAAATGTGCTCCTATACTGGCTGAACGAGACACAGCAGTCCCCATCGGATTCCGGTGAAATTTGTATTTTTGGTGAATATTTTAGTGAAAAGAGACAATGTTTCATGAGACTGCCTTAAGGCTGGCATTAGGGTTAGGGTTAGGGTTAGGGTTATGGAGCTAGGGTAAGGGTTACGGTCGTCTTTTGACCGATTGACTCGAAATTCGTCACGAATGTGGTCCTCTACTCGCTGAATGAGACACAGCATTCCCCATCGGATTCCGGTGAAATTTGTATTTTTGGTGAATATTTTAAAGAAAAAAGTGGCCCATTTTTTCAATAGCTTCCAAGTCTTTGGACCGATTGACTCGAAATCGCTCCCAAATGTGCTCCTATACTGGCTGAACAAGACACAGCAGTCCCCATCGGATTCTGGTGAAATTTGTATTTTTGGTGAATATTTTAAAGAAAAAAGTGGCCCATTTTTTCAATAGCTTCCAGGTCTTTGGACCGATTGACTCGAAATCGCTCCCAAATGTGCTCCTATACTGGCTGAACGAGACACAGCAGTCCCCATCGGATTCCGGTGAAATTTGTATTTTTGGTGAATATTTTAAAGAAAAAAGTGGCCCATTTTTTCAATAGCTTCCAGGTCTTTGGACCGATTGACTCGAAATCGCTCCCAAATGTGCTCCTATACTGGCTGAACGAGACACAGCAGTCCCCATCGGATTCCGGTGAAATTTGTATTTTTGGTGAATATTTTAAAGAAAAAAGTGGCCCATTTTTTCAATAGCTTCCAGGTCTTTGGACCGATTGACTCGAAATCGCTCCCAAATGTGCTCCTATACTGGCTGAACGAGACACAGCAGTCCCCATCGGATTCCGGTGAAATTTGTATTTTTGGTGAATATTTTAGTGAAAAGAGACAATGTTTCATGAGACTGCCTTAAGGCTGGCATTAGGGTTAGGGTTAGGGTTAGGGTTAGGGTTATGGAGCTAGGGTTAGGGTTACGGTCGTCTTTTGACCGATTGACTCGAAATTCGTCACGAATGTGGTCCTCTACTCGCTGAATGAGACACAGCAGTCCCCATCGGATTCCGGTCAAATTTGTATTTTTGGTGAATATTTTAAAGAAAAAAGTGGCCCATTTTTTCAATAGCTTCCAAGTCTTTGGACCGATTGACTCGAAATCGCTCCCAAATGTGCTCCTATACTGGCTGAACGAGACACAGCAGTCCCCATCGGATTCTGGTGAAATTTGTATTTTTGGTGAATATTTTAAAGAAAAAAGTGGCCCATTTTTTCAATAGCTTCCAGGTCTTTGGACCGATTGACTCGAAATCGCTCCCAAATGTGCTCCTATACTGGCTGAACGAGACACAGCAGTCCCCATCGGATTCCGGTGAAATTTGTATTTTTGGTGAATATTTTAGTGAAAAGAGACAATGTTTCATGAGACTGCCTTAAGGCTGGCATTAGGGTTAGGGTTAGGGTTAGGGTTATGGAGCTAGGGTTAGGGTTACGGTCGTCTTTTGACCGATTGACTCGAAATTCGTCACGAATGTGGTCCTCTACTTGCTGAATGAGACACAGCAGTCCCCATCGGATTCCGGTGAAATTTGTATTTTTGGTGAATATTTTAAAGAAAAAAGTGGCCCATTTTTTCAATAGCTTCCAGGTCTTTGGACCGATTGACTCGAAATCGCTCCCAAATGTGCTCCTATACTGGCTGAACGAGACACAGCAGTCCCCATCGGATTCCGGTAAAATTTGTATTTTTGGTGAATATTTTAAAGAAAAAAGTGGCCCATTTTTTCAATAGCTTCCAGGTCTTTGGACCGATTGACTCGAAATCGCTCCCAAATGTGCTCCTATACTGGCTGAACGAGACACAGCAGTCCCCATCGGATTCCGGTGAAATTTGTATTTTTGGTGAATATTTTAGTGAAAAGAGACAATGTTTCATGAGACTGCCTTAAGGCTGGCATTAGGGTTAGGGTTAGGGTTAGGGTTATGGAGCTAGGGTTAGGGTTACGGTCGTCTTTTGACCGATTGACTCGAAATTCGTCACGAATGTGGTCCTCTACTTGCTGAATGAGACACAGCAGTCCCCATCGGATTCCGGTGAAATTTGTATTTTTGGTGAATATTTTAAAGAAAAAAGTGGCCCATTTTTTCAATAGCTTCCAGGTCTTTGGACCGATTGACTCGAAATCGCTCCCAAATGTGCTCCTATACTGGCTGAACGAGACACAGCAGTCCCCATCGGATTCCGGTGAAATTTGTATTTTTGGTGAATATTTTAGTGAAAAGAGACAATGTTTCATGAGACTGCCTTAAGGCTGGCATTAGGGTTAGGGTTAGGGTTAGGGTTATGGAGCTAGGGTTAGGGTTACGGTCGTCTTTTGACCGATTGACTCGAAATTCGTCACGAATGTGGTCCTCTACTTGCTGAATGAGACACAGCAGTCCCCATCGGATTCCGGTGAAATTTGTATTTTTGGTGAATATTTTAAAGAAAAAAGTGGCCCATTTTTTCAATAGCTTCCAGGTCTTTGGACCGATTGACTCGAAATCGCTCCCAAATGTGCTCCTATACTGGCTGAACGAGACACAGCAGTCCCCATCGGATTCCGGTGAAATTTGTATTTTTGGTGAATATTTTAAAGAAAAAAGTGGCCCATTTTTTCAATAGCTTCCAGGTCTTTGGACCGATTGACTCGAAATCGCTCCCAAATGTGCTCCTATACTGGCTGAACGAGACACAGCAGTCCCCATCGGATTCCGGTGAAATTTGTATTTTTGGTGAATATTTTAGTGAAAAGAGACAATGTTTCATGAGACTGCCTTAAGGCTGGCATTAGGGTTAGGGTTAGGGTTAGGGTTAGGGTTAGGGTTATGGAGCTAGGTTAGGGTTACGGTCGTCTTTTGACCGATTGACTCGAAATTCGTCACGAATGTGGTCCTCTACTTGCTGAATGAGACACAGCAGTCCCCATCGGATTCCGGTGAAATTTGTATTTTTGGTGAATATTTTAAAGAAAAAAGTGGCCCATTTTTTCAATAGCTTCCAGGTCTTTGGACCGATTGACTCGAAATCGCTCCCAAATGTGCTCCTATACTGGCTGAACGAGACACAGCAGTCCCCATCGGATTCCGGTGAAATTTGTATTTTTGGTGAATATTTTAGTGAAAAGAGACAATGTTTCATGAGACTGCCTTAAGGCTGGCATTAGGGTTAGGGTTAGGGTTAGGGTTATGGAGCTAGGTTAGGGTTACGGTCGTCTTTTGACCGATTGACTCGAAATTCGTCACGAATGTGGTCCTCTACTTGCTGAATGAGACACAGCAGTCCCCATCGGATTCCGGTGAAATTTGTATTTTTGGTGAATATTTTAAAGAAAAAAGTGGCCCATTTTTTCAATAGCTTCCAGGTCTTTGGACCGATTGACTCGAAATCGCTCCCAAATGTGCTCCTATACTGGCTGAACGAGACACAGCAGTCCCCATCGGATTCCGGTGAAATTTGTATTTTTGGTGAATATTTTAAAGAAAAAAGTGGCCCATTTTTTCAATAGCTTCCAGGTCTTTGGACCGATTGACTCGAAATCGCTCCCAAATGTGCTCCTATACTGGCTGAACGAGACACAGCAGTCCCCATCGGATTCCGGTGAAATTTGTATTTTTGGTGAATATTTTAAAGAAAAAAGTGGCCCATTTTTTCAATAGCTTCCAGGTCTTTGGACCGATTGACTCGAAATCGCTCCCAAATGTGCTCCTATACTGGCTGAACGAGACACAGCAGTCCCCATCGGATTCTGGTGAAATTTGTATTTTTGGTGAATATTTTAAAGAAAAAAGTGGCCCATTTTTTCAATAGCTTCCAGGTCTTTGGACCGATTGACTCGAAATCGCTCCCAAATGTGCTCCTATACTGGCTGAACGAGACACAGCTGTCCCCATCGGATTCCGATGAAATTTGTATTTTTGGTGAATATTTTAGTGAAAAGAGACAATGTTTCATGAGACTGCCTTAAGGCTGGCATTAGGGTTAGGGTTAGGGTTAGGGTTATGGAGCTAGGGTTAGGGTTACGGTCGTCTTTTGACCGATTGACTCGAAATTCGTCACGAATGTGGTCCTCTACTTGCTGAATGAGACACAGCAGTCCCCATCGGATTCCGGTGAAATTTGTATTTTTGGTGAATATTTTAAAGAAAAAAGTGGCCCATTTTTTCAATAGCTTCCAGGTCTTTGGACCGATTGACTCGAAATCGCTCCCAAATGTGCTCCTATACTGGCTGAACGAGACACAGCAGTCCCCATCGGATTCTGGTGAAATTTGTATTTTTGGTGAATATTTTAAAGAAAAAAGTGGCCCATTTTTTCAATAGCTTCCAGGTCTTTGGACCGATTGACTCGAAATCGCTCCCAAATGTGCTCCTATACTGACTGAACGAGACACAGCTGTCCCCATCGGATTCCGGTGAAATTTGTATTTTTGGTGAATATTTTAGTGAAAAGAGACAATGTTTCATGAGACTGCCTTAAGGCTGGCATTAGGGTTAGGGTTAGGGTTAGGGTTATGGAGCTAGGGTTAGGGTTACGGTCGTCTTTTGACCGATTGACTCGAAATTCGTCACGAATGTGGTCCTCTACTCGCTGAATGAGACACAGCAGTCCCCATCGGATTCCGGTAAAATTTGTATTTTTGGTGAATATTTTAAAGAAAAAAGTGGCCCATTTTTTCAATAGCTTCCAAGTCTTTGGACCGATTGACTCGAAATCGCTCCCAAATGTGCTCCTATACTGGCTGAACGAGACACAGCAGTCCCCATCGGATTCCGGTGAAATTTGTATTTTTGGTGAATATTTTAAAGAAAAAAGTGGCCCATTTTTTCAATAGCTTCCAGGTCTTTGGACCGATTGACTCGAAATCGCTCCCAAATGTGCTCCTATACTGGCTGAACGAGACACAGCAGTCCCCATCGGATTCCGGTGAAATTTGTATTTTTGGTGAATATTTTAGTGAAAAGAGACAATGTTTCATGAGACTGCCTTAAGGCTGGCATTAGGGTTAGGGTTAGGGTTAGGGTTATGGAGCTAGGGTTAGGGTTACGGTCGTCTTTTGACCGATTGACTCGAAATTCGTCACGAATGTGGTCCTCTACTTGCTGAATGAGACACAGCAGTCCCCATCGGATTCCGGTGAAATTTGTATTTTTGGTGAATATTTTAAAGAAAAAAGTGGCCCATTTTTTCAATAGCTTCCAGGTCTTTGGACCGATTGACTCGAAATCGCTCCCAAATGTGCTCCTATACTGGCTGAACGAGACACAGCAGTCCCCATCGGATTCCGGTGAAATTTGTATTTTTGGTGAATATTTTAAAGAAAAAAGTGGCCCATTTTTTCAATAGCTTCCAGGTCTTTGGACCGATTGACTCGAAATCGCTCCCAAATGTGCTCCTATACTGGCTGAACGAGACACAGCAGTCCCCATCGGATTCCGGTGAAATTTGTATTTTTGGTGAATATTTTAGTGAAAAGAGACAATGTTTCATGAGACTGCCTTAAGGCTGGCATTAGGGTTAGGGTTAGGGTTAGGGTTATGGAGCTAGGGTTAGGGTTACGGTCGTCTTTTGACCGATTGACTCGAAATTCGTCACGAATGTGGTCCTCTACTTGCTGAATGAGACACAGCAGTCCCCATCGGATTCCGGTGAAATTTGTATTTTTGGTGAATATTTTAAAGAAAAAAGTGGCCCATTTTTTCAATAGCTTCCAGGTCTTTGGACCGATTGACTCGAAATCGCTCCCAAATGTGCTCCTATACTGGCTGAACGAGACACAGCAGTCCCCATCGGATTCCGGTAAAATTTGTATTTTTGGTGAATATTTTAAAGAAAAAAGTGGCCCATTTTTTCAATAGCTTCCAGGTCTTTGGACCGATTGACTCGAAATCGCTCCCAAATGTGCTCCTATACTGGCTGAACGAGACACAGCAGTCCCCATCGGATTCCGGTGAAATTTGTATTTTTGGTGAATATTTTAGTGAAAAGAGACAATGTTTCATGAGACTGCCTTAAGGCTGGCATTAGGGTTAGGGTTAGGGTTAGGGTTATGGAGCTAGGGTTAGGGTTACGGTCGTCTTTTGACCGATTGACTCGAAATTCGTCACGAATGTGGTCCTCTACTTGCTGAATGAGACACAGCAGTCCCCATCGGATTCCGGTGAAATTTGTATTTTTGGTGAATATTTTAAAGAAAAAAGTGGCCCATTTTTTCAATAGCTTCCAGGTCTTTGGACCGATTGACTCGAAATCGCTCCCAAATGTGCTCCTATACTGGCTGAACGAGACACAGCAGTCCCCATCGGATTCCGGTGAAATTTGTATTTTTGGTGAATATTTTAGTGAAAAGAGACAATGTTTCATGAGACTGCCTTAAGGCTGGCATTAGGGTTAGGGTTAGGGAACGAGACACAGCAGTCCCCATCGGATTCCGGTGAAATTTGGATTTTTGGTGAATATTTTAGTGAAAAGAGACAATGTTTCATGAGACTGCCTTAAGGCTGGCATTAGGGTTAGGGTTAGGGTTAGGGTTATGGAGCTAGGGTTAGGGTTACGGTCGTCTTTTGACCGATTGACTCGAAATTCGTCACGAATGTGGTCCTCTACTTGCTGAATGAGACACAGCAGTCCCCATCGGATTCCGGTGAAATTTGTATTTTTGGTGAATATTTTAAAGAAAAAAGTGGCCCATTTTTTCAATAGCTTCCAGGTCTTTGGACCGATTGACTCGAAATCGCTCCCAAATGTGCTCCTATACTGGCTGAACGAGACACAGCAGTCCCCATCGGATTCCGGTGAAATTTGTATTTTTGGTGAATATTTTAGTGAAAAGAGACAATGTTTCATGAGACTGCCTTAAGGCTGGCATTAGGGTTAGGGTTAGGGTTAGGGTTATGGAGCTAGGGTTAGGGTTAGGGTTAGGGTTATGGAGCTAGGGTTAGGGTTACGGTCGTCTTTTGACCGATTGACTCGAAATTCGTCACGAATGTGGTCCTCTACTTGCTGAATGAGACACAGCAGTCCCCATCGGATTCCGGTGAAATTTGTATTTTTGGTGAATATTTTAAAGAAAAAAGTGGCCCATTTTTTCAATAGCTTCCAGGTCTTTGGACCGATTGACTCGAAATCGCTCCCAAATGTGCTCCTATACTGGCTGAACGAGACACAGCAGTCCCCATCGGATTCCGGTGAAATTTGTATTTTTGGTGAATATTTTAAAGAAAAAAGTGGCCCATTTTTTCAATAGCTTCCAGGTCTTTGGACCGATTGACTCGAAATCGCTCCCAAATGTGCTCCTATACTGGCTGAACGAGACACAGCAGTCCCCATCGGATTCCGGTGAAATTTGTATTTTTGGTGAATATTTTAGTGAAAAGAGACAATGTTTCATGAGACTGCCTTAAGGCTGGCATTAGGGTTAGGGTTAGGGTTAGGGTTATGGAGCTAGGGTTAGGGTTACGGTCGTCTTTTGACCGATTGACTCGAAATTCGTCACGAATGTGGTCCTCTACTTGCTGAATGAGACACAGCAGTCCCCATCGGATTCCGGTGAAATTTGTATTTTTGGTGAATATTTTAAAGAAAAAAGTGGCCCATTTTTTCAATAGCTTCCAGGTCTTTGGACCGATTGACTCGAAATCGCTCCCAAATGTGCTCCTATACTGGCTGAACGAGACACAGCAGTCCCCATCGGAATCCGGTAAAATTTGTATTTTTGGTGAATATTTTAAAGAAAAAAGTGGCCCATTTTTTCAATAGCTTCCAGGTCTTTGGACCGATTGACTCGAAATCGCTCCCAAATGTGCTCCTATACTGGCTGAACGAGACACAGCAGTCCCCATCGGATTCCGGTGAAATTTGTATTTTTGGTGAATATTTTAGTGAAAAGAGACAATGTTTCATGAGACTGCCTTAAGGCTGGCATTAGGGTTAGGGTTAGGGTTAGGGTTATGGAGCTAGGGTTAGGGTTACGGTCGTCTTTTGACCGATTGACTCGAAATTCGTCACGAATGTGGTCCTCTACTTGCTGAATGAGACACAGCAGTCCCCATCGGATTCCGGTGAAATTTGTATTTTTGGTGAATATTTTAAAGAAAAAAGTGGCCCATTTTTTCAATAGCTTCCAGGTCTTTGGACCGATTGACTCGAAATCGCTCCCAAATGTGCTCCTATACTGGCTGAACGAGACACAGCAGTCCCCATCGGATTCCGGTGAAATTTGTATTTTTGGTGAATATTTTAAAGAAAAAAGTGGCCCATTTTTTCAATAGCTTCCAGGTCTTTGGACCGATTGACTCGAAATCGCTCCCAAATGTGCTCCTATACTGGCTGAACGAGACACAGCAGTCCCCATCGGATTCCGGTGAAATTTGTATTTTTGGTGAATATTTTAGTGAAAAGAGACAATGTTTCATGAGACTGCCTTAAGGCTGGCATTAGGGTTAGGGTTAGGGTTAGGGTTATGGAGCTAGGGTTAGGGTTACGGTCGTCTTTTGACCGATTGACTCGAAATTCGTCACGAATGTGGTCCTCTACTTGCTGAATGAGACACAGCAGTCCCCATCGGATTCCGGTGAAATTTGTATTTTTGGTGAATATTTTAAAGAAAAAAGTGGCCCATTTTTTCAATAGCTTCCAGGTCTTTGGACCGATTGACTCGAAATCGCTCCCAAATGTGCTCCTATACTGGCTGAACGAGACACAGCAGTCCCCATCGGATTCTGGTGAAATTTGTATTTTTGGTGAATATTTTAAAGAAAAAAGTGGCCCATTTTTTCAATAGCTTCCAGGTCTTTGGACCGATTGACTCGAAATCGCTCCCAAATGTGCTCCTATACTGGCTGAACGAGACACAGCTGTCCCCATCGGATTCCGGTGAAATTTGTATTTTTGGTGAATATTTTAGTGAAAAGAGACAATGTTTCATGAGACTGCCTTAAGGCTGGCATTAGGGTTAGGGTTAGGGTTAGGGTTATGGAGCTAGGGTTAGGGTTACGGTCGTCTTTTGACCGATTGACTCGAAATTCGTCACGAATGTGGTCCTCTACTTGCTGAATGAGACACAGCAGTCCCCATCGGATTCCGGTGAAATTTGTATTTTTGGTGAATATTTTAAAGAAAAAAGTGGCCCATTTTTTCAATAGCTTCCAGGTCTTTGGACCGATTGACTCGAAATCGCTCCCAAATGTGCTCCTATACTGGCTGAACGAGACACAGCAGTCCCCATCGGATTCTGGTGAAATTTGTATTTTTGGTGAATATTTTAAAGAAAAAAGTGGCCCATTTTTTCAATAGCTTCCAGGTCTTTGGACCGATTGACTCGAAATCGCTCCCAAATGTGCTCCTATACTGACTGAACGAGACACAGCTGTCCCCATCGGATTCCGGTGAAATTTGTATTTTTGGTGAATATTTTAGTGAAAAGAGACAATGTTTCATGAGACTGCCTTAAGGCTGGCATTAGGGTTAGGGTTAGGGTTAGGGTTATGGAGCTAGGGTTAGGGTTACGGTCGTCTTTTGACCGATTGACTCGAAATTCGTCACGAATGTGGTCCTCTACTCGCTGAATGAGACACAGCAGTCCCCATCGGATTCCGGTAAAATTTGTATTTTTGGTGAATATTTTAAAGAAAAAAGTGGCCCATTTTTTCAATAGCTTCCAAGTCTTTGGACCGATTGACTCGAAATCGCTCCCAAATGTGCTCCTATACTGGCTGAACGAGACACAGCAGTCCCCATCGGATTCCGGTGAAATTTGTATTTTTGGTGAATATTTTAAAGAAAAAAGTGGCCCATTTTTTCAATAGCTTCCAGGTCTTTGGACCGATTGACTCGAAATCGCTCCCAAATGTGCTCCTATACTGGCTGAACGAGACACAGCAGTCCCCATCGGATTCCGGTGAAATTTGTATTTTTGGTGAATATTTTAGTGAAAAGAGACAATGTTTCATGAGACTGCCTTAAGGCTGGCATTAGGGTTAGGGTTAGGGTTAGGGTTATGGAGCTAGGGTTAGGGTTACGGTCGTCTTTTGACCGATTGACTCGAAATTCGTCACGAATGTGGTCCTCTACTTGCTGAATGAGACACAGCAGTCCCCATCGGATTCCGGTGAAATTTGTATTTTTGGTGAATATTTTAAAGAAAAAAGTGGCCCATTTTTTCAATAGCTTCCAGGTCTTTGGACCGATTGACTCGAAATCGCTCCCAAATGTGCTCCTATACTGGCTGAACGAGACACAGCAGTCCCCATCGGATTCTGGTGAAATTTGTATTTTTGGTGAATATTTTAAAGAAAAAAGTGGCCCATTTTTTCAATAGCTTCCAGGTCTTTGGACCGATTGACTCGAAATCGCTCCCAAATGTGCTCCTATACTGGCTGAACGAGACACAGCAGTCCCCATCGGATTCCGGTGAAATTTGTATTTTTGGTGAATATTTTAGTGAAAAGAGACAATGTTTCATGAGACTGCCTTAAGGCTGGCATTAGGGTTAGGGTTAGGGTTAGGGTTATGGAGCTAGGGTTAGGGTTACGGTCGTCTTTTGACCGATTGACTCGAAATTCGTCACGAATGTGGTCCTCTACTTGCTGAATGAGACACAGCAGTCCCCATCGGATTCCGGTGAAATTTGTATTTTTGGTGAATATTTTAAAGAAAAAAGTGGCCCATTTTTTCAATAGCTTCCAGGTCTTTGGACCGATTGACTCGAAATCGCTCCCAAATGTGCTCCTATACTGGCTGAACGAGACACAGCAGTCCCCATCGGATTCCGGTGAAATTTGTATTTTTGGTGAATATTTTAGTGAAAAGAGACAATGTTTCATGAGACTGCCTTAAGGCTGGCATTAGGGTTAGGGTTAGGGTTAGGGTTATGGAGCTAGGGTTAGGGTTAGGGTTAGGGTTATGGAGCTAGGGTTAGGGTTACGGTCGTCTTTTGACCGATTGACTCGAAATTCGTCACGAATGTGGTCCTCTACTTGCTGAATGAGACACAGCAGTCCCCATCGGATTCCGGTGAAATTTGTATTTTTGGTGAATATTTTAAAGAAAAAAGTGGCCCATTTTTTCAATAGCTTCCAGGTCTTTGGACCGATTGACTCGAAATCGCTCCCAAATGTGCTCCTATACTGGCTGAACGAGACACAGCAGTCCCCATCGGATTCCGGTGAAATTTGTATTTTTGGTGAATATTTTAAAGAAAAAAGTGGCCCATTTTTTCAATAGCTTCCAGGTCTTTGGACCGATTGACTCGAAATCGCTCCCAAATGTGCTCCTATACTGGCTGAACGAGACACAGCAGTCCCCATCGGATTCCGGTGAAATTTGTATTTTTGGTGAATATTTTAGTGAAAAGAGACAATGTTTCATGAGACTGCCTTAAGGCTGGCATTAGGGTTAGGGTTAGGGTTAGGGTTATGGAGCTAGGGTTAGGGTTACGGTCGTCTTTTGACCGATTGACTCGAAATTCGTCACGAATGTGGTCCTCTACTTGCTGAATGAGACACAGCAGTCCCCATCAGATTCCGGTGAAATTTGTATTTTTGGTGAATATTTTAAAGAAAAAAGTGGCCCATTTTTTCAATAGCTTCCAGGTCTTTGGACCGATTGACTCGAAATCGCTCCCAAATGTGCTCCTATACTGGCTGAACGAGACACAGCAGTCCCCATCGGATTCCGGTGAAATTTGTATTTTTGGTGAATATTTTAAAGAAAAAAGTGGCCCATTTTTTCAATAGCTTCCAGGTCTTTGGACCGATTGACTCGAAATCGCTCCCAAATGTGCTCCTATACTGGCTGAACGAGACACAGCAGTCCCCATCGGATTCCGGTGAAATTTGTATTTTTGGTGAATATTTTAGTGAAAAGAGACAATGTTTCATGAGACTGCCTTAAGGCTGGCATTAGGGTTAGGGTTAGGGTTAGGGTTATGGAGCTAGGGTTAGGGTTACGGTCGTCTTTTGACCGATTGACTCGAAATTCGTCACGAATGTGGTCCTCTACTTGCTGAATGAGACACAGCAGTCCCCATCGGATTCCGGTGAAATTTGTATTTTTGGTGAATATTTTAAAGAAAAAAGTGGCCCATTTTTTCAATAGCTTCCAGGTCTTTGGACCGATTGACTCGAAATCGCTCCCAAATGTGCTCCTATACTGGCTGAACGAGACACAGCAGTCCCCATCGGATTCCGGTGAAATTTGTATTTTTGGTGAATATTTTAGTGAAAAGAGACAATGTTTCATGAGACTGCCTTAAGGCTGGCATTAGGGTTAGGGTTAGGGTTAGGGTTATGGAGCTAGGGTTAGGGTTACGGTCGTCTTTTTACCGATTGACTCGAAATTCGTCATGAATGTGGTCCTCTACTTGCTGAATGAGACACAGCAGTCCCCATCGGATTCCGGTGAAATTTGTATTTTTGGTGAATATTTTAAAGAAAAAAGTGGCCCATTTTTTCAATAGCTTCCAGGTCTTTGGACCGATTGACTCGAAATCGCTCCCAAATGTGCTCCTATACTGGCTGAACGAGACACAGCAGTCCCCATCGGATTCCGGTGAAATTTGTATTTTTGGTGAATATTTTAAAGAAAAAAGTGGCCCATTTTTTCAATAGCTTCCAGGTCTTTGGACCGATTGACTCGAAATCGCTCCCAAATGTGCTCCTATACTGGCTGAACGAGACACAGCAGTCCCCATCGGATTCCGGTGAAATTTGTATTTTTGGTGAATATTTTAGTGAAAAGAGACAATGTTTCATGAGACTGCCTTAAGGCTGGCATTAGGGTTAGGGTTAGGGTTAGGGTTATGGAGCTAGGGTTAGGGTTACGGTCGTCTTTTGACCGATTGACTCGAAATTCGTCACGAATGTGGTCCTCTACTTGCTGAATGAGACACAGCAGTCCCCATCGGATTCCGGTGAAATTTGTATTTTTGGTGAATATTTTAAAGAAAAAAGTGGCCCATTTTTTCAATAGCTTCCAGGTCTTTGGACCGATTGACTCGAAATCGCTCCCAAATGTGCTCCTATACTGGCTGAACGAGACACAGCAGTCCCCATCGGATTCCGGTGAAATTTGTATTTTTGGTGAATATTTTAGTGAAAAGAGACAATGTTTCATGAGACTGCCTTAAGGCTGGCATTAGGGTTAGGGTTAGGGTTAGGGTTATGGAGCTAGGGTTAGGGTTACGGTCGTCTTTTGACCGATTGACTCGAAATTCGTCACGAATGTGGTCCTCTACTTGCTGAATGAGACACAGCAGTCCCCATCGGATTCCGGTGAAATTTGTATTTTTGGTGAATATTTTAAAGAAAAAAGTGGCCCATTTTTTCAATAGCTTCCAGGTCTTTGGACCGATTGACTCGAAATCGCTCCCAAATGTGCTCCTATACTGGCTGAACGAGACACAGCAGTCCCCATCGGATTCCGGTGAAATTTGTATTTTTGGTGAATATTTTAAAGAAAAAAGTGGCCCATTTTTTCAATAGCTTGCAGGTCTTTGGACCGATTGACTCAAAATCGCTCCCAAATGTGCTCCTATACTGGCTGAACGAGACACAGCAGTCCCCATCGGATTCCGGTGAAATTTGTATTTTTGGTGAATATTTTAAAGAAAAAAGTGGCCCATTTTTTCAATAGCTTCCAGGTCTTTGGACCGATTGACTCGAAATCGCTCCCAAATGTGCTCCTATACTGGCTGAACGAGACACAGCAGTCCCCATCGGATTCCGGTGAAATTTGTATTTTTGGTGAATATTTTAGTGAAAAGAGACAATGTTTCATGAGACTGCCTTAAGGCTGGCATTAGGGTTAGGGTTAGGGTTAGGGTTATGGAGCTAGGTTAGGGTTACGGTCGTCTTTTGACCGATTGACTCGAAATTCGTCACGAATGTGGTCCTCTACTTGCTGAATGAGACACAGCAGTCCCCATCGGATTCCGGTGAAATTTGTATTTTTGGTGAATATTTTAAAGAAAAAAGTGGCCCATTTTTTCAATAGCTTCCAGGTCTTTGGACCGATTGACTCGAAATCGCTCCCAAATGTGCTCCTATACTGGCTGAACGAGACACAGCAGTCCCCATCGGATTCCGGTAAAATTTGTATTTTTGGTGAATATTTTAAAGAAAAAAGTGGCCCATTTTTTCAATAGCTTCCAGGTCTTTGGACCGATTGACTCGAAATCGCTCCCAAATGTGCTCCTATACTGGCTGAACGAGACACAGCAGTCCCCATCGGATTCCGGTGAAATTTGTATTTTTGGTGAATATTTTAGTGAAAAGAGACAATGTTTCATGAGACTGCCTCAAGGCTGGCATTAGGGTTAGGGTTAGGGTTAGGGTTATGGAGCTAGGGTTAGGGTTACGGTCGTCTTTTGACCGATTGACTCGAAATTCGTCACGAATGTGGTCCTCTACTTGCTGAATGAGACACAGCAGTCCCCATCGGATTCCGGTGAAATTTGTATTTTTGGTGAATATTTTAAAGAAAAAAGTGGCCCATTTTTTCAATAGCTTCCAGGTCTTTGGACCGATTGACTCGAAATCGCTCCCAAATGTGCTCCTATACTGGCTGAACGAGACACAGCAGTCCCCATCGGATTCTGGTGAAATTTGTATTTTTGGTGAATATTTTAGTGAAAAGAGACAATGTTTCATGAGACTGCCTTAAGGCTGGCATTAGGGTTAGGGTTAGGGTTAGGGTTATGGAGCTAGGGTTAGGGTTACGGTCGTCTTTTGACCGATTGACTCGAAATTCGTCACGAATGTGGTCCTCTACTTGCTGAATGAGACACAGCAGTCCCCATCGGATTCCGGTGAAATTTGTATTTTTGGTGAATATTTTAAAGAAAAAAGTGGCCCATTTTTTCAATAGCTTCCAGGTCTTTGGACCGATTGACTCGAAATCGCTCCCAAATGTGCTCCTATACTGGCTGAACGAGACACAGCAGTCCCCATCGGATTCCGGTAAAATTTGTATTTTTGGTGAATATTTTAAAGAAAAAAGTGGCCCATTTTTTCAATAGCTTCCAGGTCTTTGGACCGATTGACTCGAAATCGCTCCCAAATGTGCTCCTATACTGGCTGAACGAGACACAGCAGTCCCCATCGGATTCCGGTGAAATTTGTATTTTTGGTGAATATTTTAGTGAAAAGAGACAATGTTTCATGAGACTGCCTCAAGGCTGGCATTAGGGTTAGGGTTAGGGTTAGGGTTATGGAGCTAGGGTTAGGGTTACGGTCGTCTTTTGACCGATTGACTCGAAATTCGTCACGAATGTGGTCCTCTACTTGCTGAATGAGACACAGCAGTCCCCATCGGATTCCGGTGAAATTTGTATTTTTGGTGAATATTTTAAAGAAAAAAGTGGCCCATTTTTTCAATAGCTTCCAGGTCTTTGGACCGATTGACTCGAAATCGCTCCCAAATGTGCTCCTATACTGGCTGAACGAGACACAGCAGTCCCCATCGGATTCTGGTGAAATTTGTATTTTTGGTGAATATTTTAGTGAAAAGAGACAATGTTTCATGAGACTGCCTTAAGGCTGGCATTAGGGTTAGGGTTAGGGTTAGGGTTATGGAGCTAGGGTTAGGGTTACGGTCGTCTTTTGACCGATTGACTCGAAATTCGTCACGAATGTGGTCCTCTACTTGCTGAATGAGACACAGCAGTCCCCATCGGATTCCGGTGAAATTTGTATTTTTGGTGAATATTTTAAAGAAAAAAGTGGCCCATTTTTTCAATAGCTTCCAGGTCTTTGGACCGATTGACTCGAAATCGCTCCCAAATGTGCTCCTATACTGGCTGAACGAGACACAGCAGTCCCCATCGGATTCCGGTAAAATTTGTATTTTTGGTGAATATTTTAAAGAAAAAAGTGGCCCATTTTTTCAATAGCTTCCAGGTCTTTGGACCGATTGACTCGAAATCGCTCCCAAATGTGCTCCTATACTGGCTGAACGAGACACAGCAGTCCCCATCGGATTCCGGTGAAATTTGTATTTTTGGTGAATATTTTAGTGAAAAGAGACAATGTTTCATGAGACTGCCTTAAGGCTGGCATTAGGGTTAGGGTTAGGGTTAGGGTTATGGAGCTAGGGTTAGGGTTACGGTCGTCTTTTGACCGATTGACTCGAAATTCGTCACGAATGTGGTCCTCTACTTGCTGAATGAGACACAGCAGTCCCCATCGGATTCCGGTGAAATTTGTATTTTTGGTGAATATTTTAAAGAAAAAAGTGGCCCATTTTTTCAATAGCTTCCAGGTCTTTGGACCGATTGACTCGAAATCGCTCCCAAATGTGCTCCTATACTGGCTGAACGAGACACAGCAGTCCCCATCGGATTCCGGTGAAATTTGTATTTTTGGTGAATATTTTAAAGAAAAAAGTGGCCCATTTTTTCAATAGCTTCCAGGTCTTTGGACCGATTGACTCGAAATCGCTCCCAAATGTGCTCCTATACTGGCTGAACGAGACACAGCAGTCCCCATCGGATTCCGGTGAAATTTGTATTTTTGGTGAATATTTTAGTGAAAAGAGACAATGTTTCATGAGACTGCCTTAAGGCTGGCATTAGGGTTAGGGTTAGGGTTAGGGTTATGGAGCTAGGGTTAGGGTTACGGTCGTCTTTTGACCGATTGACTCGAAATTCGTCACGAATGTGGTCCTCTACTTGCTGAATGAGACACAGCAGTCCCCATCGGATTCCGGTGAAATTTGTATTTTTGGTTAATATTTTAAAGAAAAAAGTGGCCCATTTTTTCAATAGCTTCCAGGTCTTTGGACCGATTGACTCGAAATCGCTCCCAAATGTGCTCCTATACTGGCTGAACGAGACACAGCAGTCCCCATCGGATTCTGGTGAAATTTGTATTTTTGGTGAATATTTTAAAGAAAAAAGTGGCCCATTTTTTCAATAGCTTCCAGGTCTTTGGACCGATTGACTCGAAATCGCTCCCAAATGTGCTCCTATACTGGCTGAACGAGACACAGCAGTCCCCATCGGATTCCGGTGAAATTTGTATTTTTGGTGAATATTTTAGTGAAAAGAGACAATGTTTCATGAGACTGCCTTAAGGCTGGCATTAGGGTTAGGGTTAGGGTTAGGGTTATGGAGCTAGGGTTAGGGTTACGGTCGTCTTTTGACCGATTGACTCGAAATTCGTCACGAATGTGGTCCTCTACTTGCTGAATGAGACACAGCAGTCCCCATCGGATTCCGGTGAAATTTGTATTTTTGGTGAATATTTTAAAGAAAAAAGTGGCCCATTTTTTCAATAGCTTCCAGGTCTTTGGACCGATTGACTCGAAATCGCTCCCAAATGTGCTCCTATACTGGCTGAACGAGACACAGCAGTCCCCATCGGATTCCGGTGAAATTTGTATTTTTGGTGAATATTTTAGTGAAAAGAGACAATGTTTCATGAGACTGCCTTAAGGCTGGCATTAGGGTTAGGGTTAGGGTTAGGGTTATGGAGCTAGGGTTAGGGTTACGGTCGTCTTTTTACCGATTGACTCGAAATTCGTCACGAATGTGGTCCTCTACTTGCTGAATGAGACACAGCAGTCCCCATCGGATTCCGGTGAAATTTGTATTTTTGGTGAATATTTTAAAGAAAAAAGTGGCCCATTTTTTCAATAGCTTCCAGGTCTTTGGACCGATTGACTCGAAATCGCTCCCAAATGTGCTCCTATACTGGCTGAACGAGACACAGCAGTCCCCATCGGATTCCGGTGAAATTTGTATTTTTGGTGAATATTTTAAAGAAAAAAGTGGCCCATTTTTTCAATAGCTTCCAGGTCTTTGGACCGATTGACTCGAAATCGCTCCCAAATGTGCTCCTATACTGGCTGAACGAGACACAGCAGTCCCCATCGGATTCCGGTGAAATTTGTATTTTTGGTGAATATTTTAGTGAAAAGAGACAATGTTTCATGAGACTGCCTTAAGGCTGGCATTAGGGTTAGGGTTAGGGTTAGGGTTATGGAGCTAGGGTTAGGGTTACGGTCGTCTTTTGACCGATTGACTCGAAATTCGTCACGAATGTGGTCCTCTACTTGCTGAATGAGACACAGCAGTCCCCATCGGATTCCGGTGAAATTTGTATTTTTGGTGAATATTTTAAAGAAAAAAGTGGCCCATTTTTTCAATAGCTTCCAGGTCTTTGGACCGATTGACTCGAAATCGCTCCCAAATGTGCTCCTATACTGGCTGAACGAGACACAGCAGTCCCCATCGGATTCCGGTGAAATTTGTATTTTTGGTGAATATTTTAGTGAAAAGAGACAATGTTTCATGAGACTGCCTTAAGGCTGGCATTAGGGTTAGGGTTAGGGTTAGGGTTATGGAGCTAGGGTTAGGGTTACGGTCGTCTTTTGACCGATTGACTCGAAATTCGTCACGAATGTGGTCCTCTACTTGCTGAATGAGACACAGCAGTCCCCATCGGATTCCGGTGAAATTTGTATTTTTGGTGAATATTTTAAAGAAAAAAGTGGCCCATTTTTTCAATAGCTTCCAGGTCTTTGGACCGATTGACTCGAAATCGCTCCCAAATGTGCTCCTATACTGGCTGAACGAGACACAGCAGTCCCCATCGGATTCCGGTGAAATTTGTATTTTTGGTGAATATTTTAGTGAAAAGAGACAATGTTTCATGAGACTGCCTTAAGGCTGGCATTAGGGTTAGGGTTAGGGTTAGGGTTATGGAGCTAGGGTTAGGGTTACGGTCGTCTTTTGACCGATTGACTCGAAATTCGTCACGAATGTGGTCCTCTACTTGCTGAATGAGACACAGCAGTCCCCATCGGATTCCGGTGAAATTTGTATTTTTGGTGAATATTTTAAAGAAAAAAGTGGCCCATTTTTTCAATAGCTTCCAGGTCTTTGGACCGATTGACTCGAAATCGCTCCCAAATGTGCTCCTATACTGGCTGAACGAGACACAGCAGTCCCCATCGGATTCCGGTGAAATTTGTATTTTTGGTGAATATTTTAGTGAAAAGAGACAATGTTTCATGAGACTGCCTTAAGGCTGGCATTAGGGTTAGGGTTAGGGTTAGGGTTATGGAGCTAGGTTAGGGTTACGGTCGTCTTTTGACCGATTGACTCGAAATTCGTCACGAATGTGGTCCTCTACTTGCTGAATGAGACACAGCAGTCCCCATCGGATTCCGGTGAAATTTGTATTTTTGGTGAATATTTTAAAGAAAAAAGTGGCCCATTTTTTCAATAGCTTCCAGGTCTTTGGACCGATTGACTCGAAATCGCTCCCAAATGTGCTCCTATACTGGCTGAACGAGACACAGCAGTCCCCATCGGATTCCGGTAAAATTTGTATTTTTGGTGAATATTTTAAAGAAAAAAGTGGCCCATTTTTTCAATAGCTTCCAGGTCTTTGGACCGATTGACTCGAAATCGCTCCCAAATGTGCTCCTATACTGGCTGAACGAGACACAGCAGTCCCCATCGGATTCCGGTGAAATTTGTATTTTTGGTGAATATTTTAGTGAAAAGAGACAATGTTTCATGAGACTGCCTCAAGGCTGGCATTAGGGTTAGGGTTAGGGTTAGGGTTATGGAGCTAGGGTTAGGGTTACGGTCGTCTTTTGACCGATTGACTCGAAATTCGTCACGAATGTGGTCCTCTACTTGCTGAATGAGACACAGCAGTCCCCATCGGATTCCGGTGAAATTTGTATTTTTGGTGAATATTTTAAAGAAAAAAGTGGCCCATTTTTTCAATAGCTTCCAGGTCTTTGGACCGATTGACTCGAAATCGCTCCCAAATGTGCTCCTATACTGGCTGAACGAGACACAGCAGTCCCCATCGGATTCTGGTGAAATTTGTATTTTTGGTGAATATTTTATTGAAAAGAGACAATGTTTCATGAGACTGCCTTAAGGCTGGCATTAGGGTTAGGGTTAGGGTTAGGGTTATGGAGCTAGGGTTAGGGTTACGGTCGTCTTTTGACCGATTGACTCGAAATTCGTCACGAATGTGGTCCTCTACTTGCTGAATGAGACACAGCAGTCCCCATCGGATTCCGGTGAAATTTGTATTTTTGGTGAATATTTTAAAGAAAAAAGTGGCCCATTTTTTCAATAGCTTCCAGGTCTTTGGACCGATTGACTCGAAATCGCTCCCAAATGTGCTCCTATACTGGCTGAACGAGACACAGCAGTCCCCATCGGATTCCGGTAAAATTTGTATTTTTGGTGAATATTTTAAAGAAAAAAGTGGCCCATTTTTTCAATAGCTTCCAGGTCTTTGGACCGATTGACTCGAAATCGCTCCCAAATGTGCTCCTATACTGGCTGAACGAGACACAGCAGTCCCCATCGGATTCCGGTGAAATTTGTATTTTTGGTGAATATTTTAGTGAAAAGAGACAATGTTTCATGAGACTGCCTTAAGGCTGGCATTAGGGTTAGGGTTAGGGTTAGGGTTATGGAGCTAGGGTTAGGGTTACGGTCGTCTTTTGACCGATTGACTCGAAATTCGTCACGAATGTGGTCCTCTACTTGCTGAATGAGACACAGCAGTCCCCATCGGATTCCGGTGAAATTTGTATTTTTGGTGAATATTTTAAAGAAAAAAGTGGCCCATTTTTTCAATAGCTTCCAGGTCTTTGGACCGATTGACTCGAAATCGCTCCCAAATGTGCTCCTATACTGGCTGAACGAGACACAGCAGTCCCCATCGGATTCCGGTGAAATTTGTATTTTTGGTGAATATTTTAAAGAAAAAAGTGGCCCATTTTTTCAATAGCTTCCAGGTCTTTGGACCGATTGACTCGAAATCGCTCCCAAATGTGCTCCTATACTGGCTGAACGAGACACAGCAGTCCCCATCGGATTCCGGTGAAATTTGTATTTTTGGTGAATATTTTAGTGAAAAGAGACAATGTTTCATGAGACTGCCTTAAGGCTGGCATTAGGGTTAGGGTTAGGGTTAGGGTTATGGAGCTAGGGTTAGGGTTACGGTCGTCTTTTGACCGATTGACTCGAAATTCGTCACGAATGTGGTCCTCTACTTGCTGAATGAGACACAGCAGTCCCCATCGGATTCCGGTGAAATTTGTATTTTTGGTGAATATTTTAAAGAAAAAAGTGGCCCATTTTTTCAATAGCTTCCAGGTCTTTGGACCGATTGACTCGAAATCGCTCCCAAATGTGCTCCTATACTGGCTGAACGAGACACAGCAGTCCCCATCGGATTCTGGTGAAATTTGTATTTTTGGTGAATATTTTAAAGAAAAAAGTGGCCCATTTTTTCAATAGCTTCCAGGTCTTTGGACCGATTGACTCGAAATCGCTCCCAAATGTGCTCCTATACTGGCTGAACGAGACACAGCTGTCCCCATCGGATTCCGGTGAAATTTGTATTTTTGGTGAATATTTTAGTGAAAAGAGACAATGTTTCATGAGACTGCCTTAAGGCTGGCATTAGGGTTAGGGTTAGGGTTAGGGTTATGGAGCTAGGGTTAGGGTTACGGTCGTCTTTTGACCGATTGACTCGAAATTCGTCACGAATGTGGTCCTCTACTTGCTGAATGAGACACAGCAGTCCCCATCGGATTCCGGTGAAATTTGTATTTTTGGTGAATATTTTAAAGAAAAAAGTGGCCCATTTTTTCAATAGCTTCCAGGTCTTTGGACCGATTGACTCGAAATCGCTCCCAAATGTGCTCCTATACTGGCTGAACGAGACACAGCAGTCCCCATCGGATTCCGGTGAAATTTGTATTTTTGGTGAATATTTTAAAGAAAAAAGTGGCCCATTTTTTCAATAGCTTCCAGGTCTTTGGACCGATTGACTCGAAATCGCTCCCAAATGTGCTCCTATACTGGCTGAACGAGACACAGCAGTCCCCATCGGATTCCGGTGAAATTTGTATTTTTGGTGAATATTTTAGTGAAAAGAGACAATGTTTCATGAGACTGCCTTAAGGCTGGCATTAGGGTTAGGGTTAGGGTTAGGGTTATGGAGCTAGGGTTAGGGTTACGGTCGTCTTTTGACCGATTGACTCGAAATTCGTCACGAATGTGGTCCTCTACTTGCTGAATGAGACACAGCAGTCCCCATCGGATTCCGGTGAAATTTGTATTTTTGGTGAATATTTTAAAGAAAAAAGTGGCCCATTTTTTCAATAGCTTCCAGGTCTTTGGACCGATTGACTCGAAATCGCTCCCAAATGTGCTCCTATACTGGCTGAACGAGACACAGCAGTCCCCATCGGATTCTGGTGAAATTTGTATTTTTGGTGAATATTTTAAAGAAAAAAGTGGCCCATTTTTTCAATAGCTTCCAGGTCTTTGGACCGATTGACTCGAAATCGCTCCCAAATGTGCTCCTATACTGACTGAACGAGACACAGCTGTCCCCATCGGATTCCGGTGAAATTTGTATTTTTGGTGAATATTTTAGTGAAAAGAGACAATGTTTCATGAGACTGCCTTAAGGCTGGCATTAGGGTTAGGGTTAGGGTTAGGGTTATGGAGCTAGGGTTAGGGTTACGGTCGTCTTTTGACCGATTGACTCGAAATTCGTCACGAATGTGGTCCTCTACTCGCTGAATGAGACACAGCAGTCCCCATCGGATTCCGGTGAAATTTGTATTTTTGGTGAATATTTTAAAGAAAAAAGTGGCCCATTTTTTCAATAGCTTCCAAGTCTTTGGACCGATTGACTCGAAATCGCTCCCAAATGTGCTCCTATACTGGCTGAACGAGACACAGCAGTCCCCATCGGATTCCGGTGAAATTTGTATTTTTGGTGAATATTTTAAAGAAAAAAGTGGCCCATTTTTTCAATAGCTTCCAGGTCTTTGGACCGATTGACTCGAAATCGCTCCCAAATGTGCTCCTATACTGGCTGAACGAGACACAGCAGTCCCCATCGGATTCCGGTGAAATTTGTATTTTTGGTGAATATTTTAGTGAAAAGAGACAATGTTTCATGAGACTGCCTTAAGGCTGGCATTAGGGTTAGGGTTAGGGTTAGGGTTATGGAGCTAGGGTTAGGGTTACGGTCGTCTTTTGACCGATTGACTCGAAATTCGTCACGAATGTGGTCCTCTACTTGCTGAATGAGACACAGCAGTCCCCATCGGATTCCGGTGAAATTTGTATTTTTGGTGAATATTTTAAAGAAAAAAGTGGCCCATTTTTTCAATAGCTTCCAGGTCTTTGGACCGATTGACTCGAAATCGCTCCCAAATGTGCTCCTATACTGGCTGAACGAGACACAGCAGTCCCCATCGGATTCCGGTGAAATTTGTATTTTTGGTGAATATTTTAAAGAAAAAAGTGGCCCATTTTTTCAATAGCTTCCAGGTCTTTGGACCGATTGACTCGAAATCGCTCCCAAATGTGCTCCTATACTGGCTGAACGAGACACAGCAGTCCCCATCGGATTCCGGTGAAATTTGTATTTTTGGTGAATATTTTAGTGAAAAGAGACAATGTTTCATGAGACTGCCTTAAGGCTGGCATTAGGGTTAGGGTTAGGGTTAGGGTTATGGAGCTAGGGTTAGGGTTACGGTCGTCTTTTGACCGATTGACTCGAAATTCGTCACGAATGTGGTCCTCTACTTGCTGAATGAGACACAGCAGTCCCCATCGGATTCCGGTGAAATTTGTATTTTTGGTGAATATTTTAAAGAAAAAAGTGGCCCATTTTTTCAATAGCTTCCAGGTCTTTGGACCGATTGACTCGAAATCGCTCCCAAATGTGCTCCTATACTGGCTGAACGAGACACAGCAGTCCCCATCGGATTCCGGTAAAATTTGTATTTTTGGTGAATATTTTAAAGAAAAAAGTGGCCCATTTTTTCAATAGCTTCCAGGTCTTTGGACCGATTGACTCGAAATCGCTCCCAAATGTGCTCCTATACTGGCTGAACGAGACACAGCAGTCCCCATCGGATTCCGGTGAAATTTGTATTTTTGGTGAATATTTTAGTGAAAAGAGACAATGTTTCATGAGACTGCCTTAAGGCTGGCATTAGGGTTAGGGTTAGGGTTAGGGTTATGGAGCTAGGGTTAGGGTTACGGTCGTCTTTTGACCGATTGACTCGAAATTCGTCACGAATGTGGTCCTCTACTTGCTGAATGAGACACAGCAGTCCCCATCGGATTCCGGTGAAATTTGTATTTTTGGTGAATATTTTAAAGAAAAAAGTGGCCCATTTTTTCAATAGCTTCCAGGTCTTTGGACCGATTGACTCGAAATCGCTCCCAAATGTGCTCCTATACTGGCTGAACGAGACACAGCAGTCCCCATCGGATTCCGGTGAAATTTGTATTTTTGGTGAATATTTTAAAGAAAAAAGTGGCCCATTTTTTCAATAGCTTCCAGGTCTTTGGACCGATTGACTCGAAATCGCTCCCAAATGTGCTCCTATACTGGCTGAACGAGACACAGCAGTCCCCATCGGATTCCGGTGAAATTTGTATTTTTGGTGAATATTTTAGTGAAAAGAGACAATGTTTCATGAGACTGCCTTAAGGCTGGCATTAGGGTTAGGGTTAGGGTTAGGGTTATGGAGCTAGGGTTAGGGTTACGGTCGTCTTTTGACCGATTGACTCGAAATTCGTCACGAATGTGGTCCTCTACTTGCTGAATGAGACACAGCAGTCCCCATCGGATTCCGGTGAAATTTGTATTTTTGGTGAATATTTTAAAGAAAAAAGTGGCCCATTTTTTCAATAGCTTCCAGGTCTTTGGACCGATTGACTCGAAATCGCTCCCAAATGTGCTCCTATACTGGCTGAACGAGACACAGCTGTCCCCATCGGATTCCGGTGAAATTTGTATTTTTGGTGAATATTTTAGTGAAAAGAGACAATGTTTCATGAGACTGCCTTAAGGCTGGCATTAGGGTTAGGGTTAGGGTTAGGGTTATGGAGCTAGGGTTAGGGTTACGGTCGTCTTTTGACCGATTGACTCGAAATTCGTCACGAATGTGGTCCTCTACTTGCTGAATGAGACACAGCAGTCCCCATCGGATTCCGGTGAAATTTGTATTTTTGGTGAATATTTTAAAGAAAAAAGTGGCCCATTTTTTCAATAGCTTCCAGGTCTTTGGACCGATTGACTCGAAATCGCTCCCAAATGTGCTCCTATACTGGCTGAACGAGACACAGCAGTCCCCATCGGATTCCGGTGAAATTTGTATTTTTGGTGAATATTTTAAAGAAAAAAGTGGCCCATTTTTTCAATAGCTTCCAGGTCTTTGGACCGATTGACTCGAAATCGCTCCCAAATGTGCTCCTATACTGGCTGAACGAGACACAGCAGTCCCCATCGGATTCCGGTGAAATTTGTATTTTTGGTGAATATTTTAGTGAAAAGAGACAATGTTTCATGAGACTGCCTTAAGGCTGGCATTAGGGTTAGGGTTAGGGTTAGGGTTATGGAGCTAGGGTTAGGGTTACGGTCGTCTTTTGACCGATTGACTCGAAATTCGTCACGAATGTGGTCCTCTACTTGCTGAATGAGACACAGCAGTCCCCATCGGATTCCGGTGAAATTTGTATTTTTGGTGAATATTTTAAAGAAAAAAGTGGCCCATTTTTTCAATAGCTTCCAGGTCTTTGGACCGATTGACTCGAAATCGCTCCCAAATGTGCTCCTATACTGGCTGAACGAGACACAGCAGTCCCCATCGGATTCTGGTGAAATTTGTATTTTTGGTGAATATTTTAAAGAAAAAAGTGGCCCATTTTTTCAATAGCTTCCAGGTCTTTGGACCGATTGACTCGAAATCGCTCCCAAATGTGCTCCTATACTGACTGAACGAGACACAGCTGTCCCCATCGGATTCCGGTGAAATTTGTATTTTTGGTGAATATTTTAGTGAAAAGAGACAATGTTTCATGAGACTGCCTTAAGGCTGGCATTAGGGTTAGGGTTAGGGTTAGGGTTATGGAGCTAGGGTTAGGGTTACGGTCGTCTTTTGACCGATTGACTCGAAATTCGTCACGAATGTGGTCCTCTACTCGCTGAATGAGACACAGCAGTCCCCATCGGATTCCGGTGAAATTTGTATTTTTGGTGAATATTTTAAAGAAAAAAGTGGCCCATTTTTTCAATAGCTTCCAAGTCTTTGGACCGATTGACTCGAAATCGCTCCCAAATGTGCTCCTATACTGGCTGAACGAGACACAGCAGTCCCCATCGGATTCCGGTGAAATTTGTATTTTTGGTGAATATTTTAAAGAAAAAAGTGGCCCATTTTTTCAATAGCTTCCAGGTCTTTGGACCGATTGACTCGAAATCGCTCCCAAATGTGCTCCTATACTGGCTGAACGAGACACAGCAGTCCCCATCGGATTCCGGTGAAATTTGTATTTTTGGTGAATATTTTAGTGAAAAGAGACAATGTTTCATGAGACTGCCTTAAGGCTGGCATTAGGGTTAGGGTTAGGGTTAGGGTTATGGAGCTAGGGTTAGGGTTACGGTCGTCTTTTGACCGATTGACTCGAAATTCGTCACGAATGTGGTCCTCTACTTGCTGAATGAGACACAGCAGTCCCCATCGGATTCCGGTGAAATTTGTATTTTTGGTGAATATTTTAAAGAAAAAAGTGGCCCATTTTTTCAATAGCTTCCAGGTCTTTGGACCGATTGACTCGAAATCGCTCCCAAATGTGCTCCTATACTGGCTGAACGAGACACAGCAGTCCCCATCGGATTCCGGTGAAATTTGTATTTTTGGTGAATATTTTAAAGAAAAAAGTGGCCCATTTTTTCAATAGCTTCCAGGTCTTTGGACCGATTGACTCGAAATCGCTCCCAAATGTGCTCCTATACTGGCTGAACGAGACACAGCAGTCCCCATCGGATTCCGGTGAAATTTGTATTTTTGGTGAATATTTTAGTGAAAAGAGACAATGTTTCATGAGACTGCCTTAAGGCTGGCATTAGGGTTAGGGTTAGGGTTAGGGTTATGGAGCTAGGGTTAGGGTTACGGTCGTCTTTTGACCGATTGACTCGAAATTCGTCACGAATGTGGTCCTCTACTTGCTGAATGAGACACAGCAGTCCCCATCGGATTCCGGTGAAATTTGTATTTTTGGTGAATATTTTAAAGAAAAAAGTGGCCCATTTTTTCAATAGCTTCCAGGTCTTTGGACCGATTGACTCGAAATCGCTCCCAAATGTGCTCCTATACTGGCTGAACGAGACACAGCAGTCCCCATCGGATTCCGGTAAAATTTGTATTTTTGGTGAATATTTTAAAGAAAAAAGTGGCCCATTTTTTCAATAGCTTCCAGGTCTTTGGACCGATTGACTCGAAATCGCTCCCAAATGTGCTCCTATACTGGCTGAACGAGACACAGCAGTCCCCATCGGATTCCGGTGAAATTTGTATTTTTGGTGAATATTTTAGTGAAAAGAGACAATGTTTCATGAGACTGCCTTAAGGCTGGCATTAGGGTTAGGGTTAGGGTTAGGGTTATGGAGCTAGGGTTAGGGTTACGGTCGTCTTTTGACCGATTGACTCGAAATTCGTCACGAATGTGGTCCTCTACTTGCTGAATGAGACACAGCAGTCCCCATCGGATTCCGGTGAAATTTGTATTTTTGGTGAATATTTTAAAGAAAAAAGTGGCCCATTTTTTCAATAGCTTCCAGGTCTTTGGACCGATTGACTCGAAATCGCTCCCAAATGTGCTCCTATACTGGCTGAACGAGACACAGCAGTCCCCATCGGATTCCGGTGAAATTTGTATTTTTGGTGAATATTTTAAAGAAAAAAGTGGCCCATTTTTTCAATAGCTTCCAGGTCTTTGGACCGATTGACTCGAAATCGCTCCCAAATGTGCTCCTATACTGGCTGAACGAGACACAGCAGTCCCCATCGGATTCCGGTGAAATTTGTATTTTTGGTGAATATTTTAGTGAAAAGAGACAATGTTTCATGAGACTGCCTTAAGGCTGGCATTAGGGTTAGGGTTAGGGTTAGGGTTATGGAGCTAGGGTTAGGGTTACGGTCGTCTTTTGACCGATTGACTCGAAATTCGTCACGAATGTGGTCCTCTACTTGCTGAATGAGACACAGCAGTCCCCATCGGATTCCGGTGAAATTTGTATTTTTGGTGAATATTTTAAAGAAAAAAGTGGCCCATTTTTTCAATAGCTTCCAGGTCTTTGGACCGATTGACTCGAAATCGCTCCCAAATGTGCTCCTATACTGGCTGAACGAGACACAGCAGTCCCCATCGGATTCTGGTGAAATTTGTATTTTTGGTGAATATTTTAAAGAAAAAAGTGGCCCATTTTTTCAATAGCTTCCAGGTCTTTGGACCGATTGACTCGAAATCGCTCCCAAATGTGCTCCTATACTGGCTGAACGAGACACAGCTGTCCCCATCGGATTCCGGTGAAATTTGTATTTTTGGTGAATATTTTAGTGAAAAGAGACAATGTTTCATGAGACTGCCTTAAGGCTGGCATTAGGGTTAGGGTTAGGGTTAGGGTTATGGAGCTAGGGTTAGGGTTACGGTCGTCTTTTGACCGATTGACTCGAAATTCGTCACGAATGTGGTCCTCTACTTGCTGAATGAGACACAGCAGTCCCCATCGGATTCCGGTGAAATTTGTATTTTTGGTGAATATTTTAAAGAAAAAAGTGGCCCATTTTTTCAATAGCTTCCAGGTCTTTGGACCGATTGACTCGAAATCGCTCCCAAATGTGCTCCTATACTGGCTGAACGAGACACAGCAGTCCCCATCGGATTCCGGTGAAATTTGTATTTTTGGTGAATATTTTAGTGAAAAGAGACAATGTTTCATGAGACTGCCTTAAGGCTGGCATTAGGGTTAGGGTTAGGGTTAGGGTTATGGAGCTAGGGTTAGGGTTACGGTCGTCTTTTGACCGATTGACTCGAAATTCGTCACGAATGTGGTCCTCTACTTGCTGAATGAGACACAGCAGTCCCCATCGGATTCCGGTGAAATTTGTATTTTTGGTGAATATTTTAAAGAAAAAAGTGGCCCATTTTTTCAATAGCTTCCAGGTCTTTGGACCGATTGACTCGAAATCGCTCCCAAATGTGCTCCTATACTGGCTGAACGAGACACAGCAGTCCCCATCGGATTCTGGTGAAATTTGTATTTTTGGTGAATATTTTAAAGAAAAAAGTGGCCCATTTTTTCAATAGCTTCCAGGTCTTTGGACCGATTGACTCGAAATCGCTCCCAAATGTGCTCCTATACTGACTGAACGAGACACAGCTGTCCCCATCGGATTCCGGTGAAATTTGTATTTTTGGTGAATATTTTAGTGAAAAGAGACAATGTTTCATGAGACTGCCTTAAGGCTGGCATTAGGGTTAGGGTTAGGGTTAGGGTTATGGAGCTAGGGTTAGGGTTACGGTCGTCTTTTGACCGATTGACTCGAAATTCGTCACGAATGTGGTCCTCTACTCGCTGAATGAGACACAGCAGTCCCCATCGGATTCCGGTGAAATTTGTATTTTTGGTGAATATTTTAAAGAAAAAAGTGGCCCATTTTTTCAATAGCTTCCAAGTCTTTGGACCGATTGACTCGAAATCGCTCCCAAATGTGCTCCTATACTGGCTGAACGAGACACAGCAGTCCCCATCGGATTCCGGTGAAATTTGTATTTTTGGTGAATATTTTAAAGAAAAAAGTGGCCCATTTTTTCAATAGCTTCCAGGTCTTTGGACCGATTGACTCGAAATCGCTCCCAAATGTGCTCCTATACTGGCTGAACGAGACACAGCAGTCCCCATCGGATTCCGGTGAAATTTGTATTTTTGGTGAATATTTTAGTGAAAAGAGACAATGTTTCATGAGACTGCCTTAAGGCTGGCATTAGGGTTAGGGTTAGGGTTAGGGTTATGGAGCTAGGGTTAGGGTTACGGTCGTCTTTTGACCGATTGACTCGAAATTCGTCACGAATGTGGTCCTCTACTTGCTGAATGAGACACAGCAGTCCCCATCGGATTCCGGTGAAATTTGTATTTTTGGTGAATATTTTAAAGAAAAAAGTGGCCCATTTTTTCAATAGCTTCCAGGTCTTTGGACCGATTGACTCGAAATCGCTCCCAAATGTGCTCCTATACTGGCTGAACGAGACACAGCAGTCCCCATCGGATTCTGGTGAAATTTGTATTTTTGGTGAATATTTTAAAGAAAAAAGTGGCCCATTTTTTCAATAGCTTCCAGGTCTTTGGACCGATTGACTCGAAATCGCTCCCAAATGTGCTCCTATACTGGCTGAACGAGACACAGCAGTCCCCATCGGATTCCGGTGAAATTTGTATTTTTGGTGAATATTTTAGTGAAAAGAGACAATGTTTCATGAGACTGCCTTAAGGCTGGCATTAGGGTTAGGGTTAGGGTTAGGGTTATGGAGCTAGGGTTAGGGTTACGGTCGTCTTTTGACCGATTGACTCGAAATTCGTCACGAATGTGGTCCTCTACTCGCTGAATGAGACACAGCAGTCCCCATCGGATTCCGGTGAAATTTGTATTTTTGGTGAATATTTTAGTGAAAAAAGTGGCCCATTTTTTCAATAGCTTCCAGGTCTTTGGACCGATTGACTCGAAATCGCTCCCAAATGTGCTCCTATACTGGCTGAACGAGACACAGCAGTCCCCATCGGATTCTGGTGAAATTTGTATTTTTGGTGAATATTTTAAAGAAAAAAGTGGCCCATTTTTTCAATAGCTTCCAGGTCTTTGGACCGATTGACTCGAAATCGCTCCCAAATGTGCTCCTATACTGGCTGAACGAGACACAGCAGTCCCCATCGGATTCCGGTGAAATTTGTATTTTTGGTGAATATTTTAGTGAAAAGAGACAATGTTTCATGAGACTGCCTTAAGGCTGGCATTAGGGTTAGGGTTAGGGTTAGGGTTATGGAGCTAGGGTTAGGGTTACGGTCGTCTTTTGACCGATTGACTCGAAATTCGTCACGAATGTGGTCCTCTACTTGCTGAATGAGACACAGCAGTCCCCATCGGATTCCGGTGAAATTTGTATTTTTGGTGAATATTTTAAAGAAAAAAGTGGCCCATTTTTTCAATAGCTTCCAGGTCTTTGGACCGATTGACTCGAAATCGCTCCCAAATGTGCTCCTATACTGGCTGAACGAGACACAGCAGTCCCCATCGGATTCCGGTGAAATTTGTATTTTTGGTGAATATTTTAAAGAAAAAAGTGGCCCATTTTTTCAATAGCTTCCAGGTCTTTGGACCGATTGACTCGAAATCGCTCCCAAATGTGCTCCTATACTGGCTGAACGAGACACAGCAGTCCCCATCGGATTCCGGTGAAATTTGTATTTTTGGTGAATATTTTAGTGAAAAGAGACAATGTTTCATGAGACTGCCTTAAGGCTGGCATTAGGGTTAGGGTTAGGGTTAGGGTTATGGAGCTAGGGTTAGGGTTACGGTCGTCTTTTGACCGATTGACTCGAAATTCGTCACGAATGTGGTCCTCTACTTGCTGAATGAGACACAGCAGTCCCCATCGGATTCCGGTGAAATTTGTATTTTTGGTGAATATTTTAAAGAAAAAAGTGGCCCATTTTTTCAATAGCTTCCAGGTCTTTGGACCGATTGACTCGAAATCGCTCCCAAATGTGCTCCTATACTGGCTGAACGAGACACAGCAGTCCCCATCGGATTCTGGTGAAATTTGTATTTTTGGTGAATATTTTAAAGAAAAAAGTGGCCCATTTTTTCAATAGCTTCCAGGTCTTTGGACCGATTGACTCGAAATCGCTCCCAAATGTGCTCCTATACTGGCTGAACGAGACACAGCTGTCCCCATCGGATTCCGGTGAAATTTGTATTTTTGGTGAATATTTTAGTGAAAAGAGACAATGTTTCATGAGACTGCCTTAAGGCTGGCATTAGGGTTAGGGTTAGGGTTAGGGTTATGGAGCTAGGGTTAGGGTTACGGTCGTCTTTTGACCGATTGACTCGAAATTCGTCACGAATGTGGTCCTCTACTTGCTGAATGAGACACAGCAGTCCCCATCGGATTCCGGTGAAATTTGTATTTTTGGTGAATATTTTAAAGAAAAAAGTGGCCCATTTTTTCAATAGCTTCCAGGTCTTTGGACCGATTGACTCGAAATCGCTCCCAAATGTGCTCCTATACTGGCTGAACGAGACACAGCAGTCCCCATCGGATTCCGGTGAAATTTGTATTTTTGGTGAATATTTTAGTGAAAAGAGACAATGTTTCATGAGACTGCCTTAAGGCTGGCATTAGGGTTAGGGTTAGGGTTAGGGTTATGGAGCTAGGGTTAGGGTTACGGTCGTCTTTTGACCGATTGACTCGAAATTCGTCACGAATGTGGTCCTCTACTTGCTGAATGAGACACAGCAGTCCCCATCGGATTCCGGTGAAATTTGTATTTTTGGTGAATATTTTAAAGAAAAAAGTGGCCCATTTTTTCAATAGCTTCCAGGTCTTTGGACCGATTGACTCGAAATCGCTCCCAAATGTGCTCCTATACTGGCTGAACGAGACACAGCAGTCCCCATCGGATTCCGGTGAAATTTGTATTTTTGGTGAATATTTTAGTGAAAAGAGACAATGTTTCATGAGACTGCCTTAAGGCTGGCATTAGGGTTAGGGTTAGGGTTAGGGTTATGGAGCTAGGGTTAGGGTTACGGTCGTCTTTTGACCGATTGACTCGAAATTCGTCACGAATGTGGTCCTCTACTTGCTGAATGAGACACAGCAGTCCCCATCGGATTCCGGTGAAATTTGTATTTTTGGTGAATATTTTAAAGAAAAAAGTGGCCCATTTTTTCAATAGCTTCCAGGTCTTTGGACCGATTGACTCGAAATCGCTCCCAAATGTGCTCCTATACTGGCTGAACGAGACACAGCAGTCCCCATCGGATTCTGGTGAAATTTGTATTTTTGGTGAATATTTTAAAGAAAAAAGTGGCCCATTTTTTCAATAGCTTCCAGGTCTTTGGACCGATTGACTCGAAATCGCTCCCAAATGTGCTCCTATACTGACTGAACGAGACACAGCTGTCCCCATCGGATTCCGGTGAAATTTGTATTTTTGGTGAATATTTTAGTGAAAAGAGACAATGTTTCATGAGACTGCCTTAAGGCTGGCATTAGGGTTAGGGTTAGGGTTAGGGTTATGGAGCTAGGGTTAGGGTTACGGTCGTCTTTTGACCGATTGACTCGAAATTCGTCACGAATGTGGTCCTCTACTCGCTGAATGAGACACAGCAGTCCCCATCGGATTCCGGTGAAATTTGTATTTTTGGTGAATATTTTAAAGAAAAAAGTGGCCCATTTTTTCAATAGCTTCCAAGTCTTTGGACCGATTGACTCGAAATCGCTCCCAAATGTGCTCCTATACTGGCTGAACGAGACACAGCAGTCCCCATCGGATTCCGGTGAAATTTGTATTTTTGGTGAATATTTTAAAGAAAAAAGTGGCCCATTTTTTCAATAGCTTCCAGGTCTTTGGACCGATTGACTCGAAATCGCTCCCAAATGTGCTCCTATACTGGCTGAACGAGACACAGCAGTCCCCATCGGATTCCGGTGAAATTTGTATTTTTGGTGAATATTTTAGTGAAAAGAGACAATGTTTCATGAGACTGCCTTAAGGCTGGCATTAGGGTTAGGGTTAGGGTTAGGGTTATGGAGCTAGGGTTAGGGTTACGGTCGTCTTTTGACCGATTGACTCGAAATTCGTCACGAATGTGGTCCTCTACTTGCTGAATGAGACACAGCAGTCCCCATCGGATTCCGGTGAAATTTGTATTTTTGGTGAATATTTTAAAGAAAAAAGTGGCCCATTTTTTCAATAGCTTCCAGGTCTTTGGACCGATTGACTCGAAATCGCTCCCAAATGTGCTCCTATACTGGCTGAACGAGACACAGCAGTCCCCATCGGATTCTGGTGAAATTTGTATTTTTGGTGAATATTTTAAAGAAAAAAGTGGCCCATTTTTTCAATAGCTTCCAGGTCTTTGGACCGATTGACTCGAAATCGCTCCCAAATGTGCTCCTATACTGGCTGAACGAGACACAGCAGTCCCCATCGGATTCCGGTGAAATTTGTATTTTTGGTGAATATTTTAGTGAAAAGAGACAATGTTTCATGAGACTGCCTTAAGGCTGGCATTAGGGTTAGGGTTAGGGTTAGGGTTATGGAGCTAGGGTTAGGGTTACGGTCGTCTTTTGACCGATTGACTCGAAATTCGTCACGAATGTGGTCCTCTACTCGCTGAATGAGACACAGCAGTCCCCATCGGATTCCGGTGAAATTTGTATTTTTGGTGAATATTTTAGTGAAAAAAGTGGCCCATTTTTTCAATAGCTTCCAGGTCTTTGGACCGATTGACTCGAAATCGCTCCCAAATGTGCTCCTATACTGGCTGAACGAGACACAGCAGTCCCCATCGGATTCTGGTGAAATTTGTATTTTTGGTGAATATTTTAAAGAAAAAAGTGGCCCATTTTTTCAATAGCTTCCAGGTCTTTGGACCGATTGACTCGAAATCGCTCCCAAATGTGCTCCTATACTGGCTGAACGAGACACAGCAGTCCCCATCGGATTCCGGTGAAATTTGTATTTTTGGTGAATATTTTAGTGAAAAGAGACAATGTTTCATGAGACTGCCTTAAGGCTGGCATTAGGGTTAGGGTTAGGGTTAGGGTTATGGAGCTAGGGTTAGGGTTACGGTCGTCTTTTGACCGATTGACTCGAAATTCGTCACGAATGTGGTCCTCTACTTGCTGAATGAGACACAGCAGTCCCCATCGGATTCCGGTGAAATTTGTATTTTTGGTGAATATTTTAAAGAAAAAAGTGGCCCATTTTTTCAATAGCTTCCAGGTCTTTGGACCGATTGACTCGAAATCGCTCCCAAATGTGCTCCTATACTGGCTGAACGAGACACAGCAGTCCCCATCGGATTCCGGTGAAATTTGTATTTTTGGTGAATATTTTAAAGAAAAAAGTGGCCCATTTTTTCAATAGCTTCCAGGTCTTTGGACCGATTGACTCGAAATCGCTCCCAAATGTGCTCCTATACTGGCTGAACGAGACACAGCAGTCCCCATCGGATTCTGGTGAAATTTGTATTTTTGGTGAATATTTTAAAGAAAAAAGTGGCCCATTTTTTCAATAGCTTCCAGGTCTTTGGACCGATTGACTCGAAATCGCTCCCAAATGTGCTCCTATACTGGCTGAACGAGACACAGCTGTCCCCATCGGATTCCGGTGAAATTTGTATTTTTGGTGAATATTTTAGTGAAAAGAGACAATGTTTCATGAGACTGCCTTAAGGCTGGCATTAGGGTTAGGGTTAGGGTTAGGGTTATGGAGCTAGGGTTAGGGTTACGGTCGTCTTTTGACCGATTGACTCGAAATTCGTCACGAATGTGGTCCTCTACTTGCTGAATGAGACACAGCAGTCCCCATCGGATTCCAGTGAAATTTGTATTTTTGGTGAATATTTTAAAGAAAAAAGTGGCCCATTTTTTCAATAGCTTCCAGGTCTTTGGACCGATTGACTCGAAATCGCTCCCAAATGTGCTCCTATACTGCCTGAACGAGACACAGCAGTCCCCATCGGATTCCGGTAAAATTTGTATTTTTGGTGAATATTTTAAAGAAAAAAGTGGCCCATTTTTTCAATAGCTTCCAGGTCTTTGGACCGATTGACTCGAAATCGCTCCCAAATGTGCTCCTATACTGGCTGAACGAGACACAGCAGTCCCCATCGGATTCCGGTGAAATTTGTATTTTTGGTGAATATTTTAGTGAAAAGAGACAATGTTTCATGAGACTGCCTTAAGGCTGGCATTAGGGTTAGGGTTAGGGTTAGGGTTATGGAGCTAGGGTTAGGGTTACGGTCGTCTTTTGACCGATTGACTCGAAATTCGTCACGAATGTGGTCCTCTACTCGCTGAATGAGACACAGCAGTCCCCATCGGATTCCGGTGAAATTTGTATTTTTGGTGAATATTTTAGTGAAAAAAGTGGCCCATTTTTTCAATAGCTTCCAGGTCTTTGGACCGATTGACTCGAAATCGCTCCCAAATGTGCTCCTATACTGGCTGAACGAGACACAGCAGTCCCCATCGGATTCTGGTGAAATTTGTATTTTTGGTGAATATTTTAAAGAAAAAAGTGGCCCATTTTTTCAATAGCTTCCAGGTCTTTGGACCGATTGACTCGAAATCGCTCCCAAATGTGCTCCTATACTGGCTGAACGAGACACAGCAGTCCCCATCGGATTCCGGTGAAATTTGTATTTTTGGTGAATATTTTAGTGAAAAGAGACAATGTTTCATGAGACTGCCTTAAGGCTGGCATTAGGGTTAGGGTTAGGGTTAGGGTTATGGAGCTAGGGTTAGGGTTACGGTCGTCTTTTGACCGATTGACTCGAAATTCGTCACGAATGTGGTCCTCTACTTGCTGAATGAGACACAGCAGTCCCCATCGGATTCCGGTGAAATTTGTATTTTTGGTGAATATTTTAAAGAAAAAAGTGGCCCATTTTTTCAATAGCTTCCAGGTCTTTGGACCGATTGACTCGAAATCGCTCCCAAATGTGCTCCTATACTGGCTGAACGAGACACAGCAGTCCCCATCGGATTCCGGTGAAATTTGTATTTTTGGTGAATATTTTAAAGAAAAAAGTGGCCCATTTTTTCAATAGCTTCCAGGTCTTTGGACCGATTGACTCGAAATCGCTCCCAAATGTGCTCCTATACTGGCTGAACGAGACACAGCAGTCCCCATCGGATTCTGGTGAAATTTGTATTTTTGGTGAATATTTTAAAGAAAAAAGTGGCCCATTTTTTCAATAGCTTCCAGGTCTTTGGACCGATTGACTCGAAATCGCTCCCAAATGTGCTCCTATACTGGCTGAACGAGACACAGCTGTCCCCATCGGATTCCGGTGAAATTTGTATTTTTGGTGAATATTTTAGTGAAAAGAGACAATGTTTCATGAGACTGCCTTAAGGCTGGCATTAGGGTTAGGGTTAGGGTTAGGGTTATGGAGCTAGGGTTAGGGTTACGGTCGTCTTTTGACCGATTGACTCGAAATTCGTCACGAATGTGGTCCTCTACTTGCTGAATGAGACACAGCAGTCCCCATCGGATTCCAGTGAAATTTGTATTTTTGGTGAATATTTTAAAGAAAAAAGTGGCCCATTTTTTCAATAGCTTCCAGGTCTTTGGACCGATTGACTCGAAATCGCTCCCAAATGTGCTCCTATACTGCCTGAACGAGACACAGCAGTCCCCATCGGATTCCGGTAAAATTTGTATTTTTGGTGAATATTTTAAAGAAAAAAGTGGCCCATTTTTTCAATAGCTTCCAGGTCTTTGGACCGATTGACTCGAAATCGCTCCCAAATGTGCTCCTATACTGGCTGAACGAGACACAGCAGTCCCCATCGGATTCCGGTGAAATTTGTATTTTTGGTGAATATTTTAGTGAAAAGAGACAATGTTTCATGAGACTGCCTTAAGGCTGGCATTAGGGTTAGGGTTAGGGTTAGGGTTATGGAGCTAGGGTTAGGGTTACGGTCGTCTTTTGACCGATTGACTCGAAATTCGTCACGAATGTGGTCCTCTACTTGCTGAATGAGACACAGCAGTCCCCATCGGATTCCGGTGAAATTTGTATTTTTGGTGAATATTTTAAAGAAAAAAGTGGCCCATTTTTTCAATAGCTTCCAGGTCTTTGGACCGATTGACTCGAAATCGCTCCCAAATGTGCTCCTATACTGGCTGAACGAGACACAGCAGTCCCCATCGGATTCCGGTGAAATTTGTATTTTTGGTGAATATTTTAAAGAAAAAAGTGGCCCATTTTTTCAATAGCTTCCAGGTCTTTGGACCGATTGACTCGAAATCGCTCCCAAATGTGCTCCTATACTGGCTGAACGAGACACAGCAGTCCCCATCGGATTCCGGTGAAATTTGTATTTTTGGTGAATATTTTAGTGAAAAGAGACAATGTTTCATGAGACTGCCTTAAGGCTGGCATTAGGGTTAGGGTTAGGGTTAGGGTTATGGAGCTAGGGTTAGGGTTACGGTCGTCTTTTGACCGATTGACTCGAAATTCGTCACGAATGTGGTCCTCTACTTGCTGAATGAGACACAGCAGTCCCCATCGGATTCCGGTGAAATTTGTATTTTTGGTGAATATTTTAAAGAAAAAAGTGGCCCATTTTTTCAATAGCTTCCAGGTCTTTGGACCGATTGACTCGAAATCGCTCCCAAATGTGCTCCTATACTGGCTGAACGAGACACAGCAGTCCCCATCGGATTCCGGTGAAATTTGTATTTTTGGTGAATATTTTAAAGAAAAAAGTGGCCCATTTTTTCAATAGCTTCCAGGTCTTTGGACCGATTGACTCGAAATCGCTCCCAAATGTGCTCCTATACTGGCTGAACGAGACACAGCAGTCCCCATCGGATTCCGGTGAAATTTGTATTTTTGGTGAATATTTTAGTGAAAAGAGACAATGTTTCATGAGACTGCCTTAAGGCTGGCATTAGGGTTAGGGTTAGGGTTAGGGTTATGGAGCTAGGGTTAGGGTTACGGTCGTCTTTTGACCGATTGACTCGAAATTCGTCACGAATGTGGTCCTCTACTTGCTGAATGAGACACAGCAGTCCCCATCGGATTCCGGTGAAATTTGTATTTTTGGTGAATATTTTAAAGAAAAAAGTGGCCCATTTTTTCAATAGCTTCCAGGTCTTTGGACCGATTGACTCGAAATCGCTCCCAAATGTGCTCCTATACTGGCTGAACGAGACACAGCAGTCCCCATCGGATTCCGGTGAAATTTGTATTTTTGGTGAATATTTTAGTGAAAAGAGACAATGTTTCATGAGACTGCCTTAAGGCTGGCATTAGGGTTAGGGTTAGGGTTAGGGTTATGGAGCTAGGGTTAGGGTTACGGTCGTCTTTTGACCGATTGACTCGAAATTCGTCACGAATGTGGTCCTCTACTTGCTGAATGAGACACAGCAGTCCCCATCGGATTCCGGTGAAATTTGTATTTTTGGTTTATATTTTAAAGAAAAAAGTGGCCCATTTTTTCAATAGCTTCCAGGTCTTTGGACCGATTGACTCGAAATCGCTCCCAAATGTGCTCCTATACTGGCTGAACGAGACACAGCAGTCCCCATCGGATTCCGGTGAAATTTGTATTTTTGGTGAATATTTTAGTGAAAAGAGACAATGTTTCATGAGACTGCCTTAAGGCTGGCATTAGGGTTAGGGTTAGGGTTAGGGTTATGGAGCTAGGGTTAGGGTTACGGTCGTCTTTTGACCGATTGACTCGAAATTCGTCACGAATGTGGTCCTCTACTCGCTGAATGAGACACAGCAGTCCCCATCGGATTCCGGTGAAATTTGTATTTTTGGTGAATATTTTAAAGAAAAAAGTGGCCCATTTTTTCAATAGCTTCCAAGTCTTTGGACCGATTGACTCGAAATCGCTCCCAAATGTGCTCCTATACTGGCTGAACGAGACACAGCAGTCCCCATCGGATTCTGGTGAAATTTGTATTTTTGGTGAATATTTTAAAGAAAAAAGTGGCCCATTTTTTCAATAGCTTCCAGGTCTTTGGACCGATTGACTCGAAATCGCTCCCAAATGTGCTCCTATACTGGCTGAACGAGACACAGCAGTCCCCATCGGATTCCGGTGAAATTTGTATTTTTGGTGAATATTTTAAAGAAAAAAGTGGCCCATTTTTTCAATAGCTTCCAGGTCTTTGGACCGATTGACTCGAAATCGCTCCCAAATGTGCTCCTATACTGGCTGAACGAGACACAGCAGTCCCCATCGGATTCCGGTGAAATTTGTATTTTTGGTGAATATTTTAGTGAAAAGAGACAATGTTTCATGAGACTGCCTTAAGGCTGGCATTAGGGTTAGGGTTAGGGTTAGGGTTATGGAGCTAGGGTTAGGGTTACGGTCGTCTTTTGACCGATTGACTCGAAATTCGTCACGAATGTGGTCCTCTACTTGCTGAATGAGACACAGCAGTCCCCATCGGATTCCGGTGAAATTTGTATTTTTGGTGAATATTTTAAAGAAAAAAGTGGCCCATTTTTTCAATAGCTTCCAGGTCTTTGGACCGATTGACTCGAAATCGCTCCCAAATGTGCTCCTATACTGGCTGAACGAGACACAGCAGTCCCCATCGGATTCCGGTGAAATTTGTATTTTTGGTGAATATTTTAAAGAAAAAAGTGGCCCATTTTTTCAATAGCTTCCAGGTCTTTGGACCGATTGACTCGAAATCGCTCCCAAATGTGCTCCTATACTGGCTGAACGAGACACAGCAGTCCCCATCGGATTCCGGTGAAATTTGTATTTTTGGTGAATATTTTAGTGAAAAGAGACAATGTTTCATGAGACTGCCTTAAGGCTGGCATTAGGGTTAGGGTTAGGGTTAGGGTTATGGAGCTAGGGTTAGGGTTACGGTCGTCTTTTGACCGATTGACTCGAAATTCGTCACGAATGTGGTCCTCTACTTGCTGAATGAGACACAGCAGTCCCCATCGGATTCCGGTGAAATTTGTATTTTTGGTGAATATTTTAAAGAAAAAAGTGGCCCATTTTTTCAATAGCTTCCAGGTCTTTGGACCGATTGACTCGAAATCGCTCCCAAATGTGCTCCTATACTGGCTGAACGAGACACAGCAGTCCCCATCGGATTCCGGTGAAATTTGTATTTTTGGTGAATATTTTAGTGAAAAGAGACAATGTTTCATGAGACTGCCTTAAGGCTGGCATTAGGGTTAGGGTTAGGGTTAGGGTTATGGAGCTAGGGTTAGGGTTACGGTCGTCTTTTGACCGATTGACTCGAAATTCGTCACGAATGTGGTCCTCTACTTGCTGAATGAGACACAGCAGTCCCCATCGGATTCCGGTGAAATTTGTATTTTTGGTGAATATTTTAAAGAAAAAAGTGGCCCATTTTTTCAATAGCTTCCAGGTCTTTGGACCGATTGACTCGAAATCGCTCCCAAATGTGCTCCTATACTGGCTGAACGAGACACAGCAGTCCCCATCGGATTCCGGTGAAATTTGTATTTTTGGTGAATATTTTAAAGAAAAAAGTGGCCCATTTTTTCAATAGCTTCCAGGTCTTTGGACCGATTGACTCAAAATCGCTCCCAAATGTGCTCCTATACTGGCTGAACGAGACACAGCAGTCCCCATCGGATTCCGGTGAAATTTGTATTTTTGGTGAATATTTTAAAGAAAAAAGTGGCCCATTTTTTCAATAGCTTCCAGGTCTTTGGACCGATTGACTCGAAATCGCTCCCAAATGTGCTCCTATACTGGCTGAACGAGACACAGCAGTCCCCATCGGATTCCGGTGAAATTTGTATTTTTGGTGAATATTTTAGTGAAAAGAGACAATGTTTCATGAGACTGCCTTAAGGCTGGCATTAGGGTTAGGGTTAGGGTTAGGGTTATGGAGCTAGGGTTAGGGTTACGGTCGTCTTTTGACCGATTGACTCGAAATTCGTCACGAATGTGGTCCTCTACTTGCTGAATGAGACACAGCAGTCCCCATCGGATTCCGGTGAAATTTGTATTTTTGGTGAATATTTTAAAGAAAAAAGTGGCCCATTTTTTCAATAGCTTCCAGGTCTTTGGACCGATTGACTCGAAATCGCTCCCAAATGTGCTCCTATACTGGCTGAACGAGACACAGCAGTCCCCATCGGATTCCGGTGAAATTTGTATTTTTGGTGAATATTTTAAAGAAAAAAGTGGCCCATTTTTTCAATAGCTTCCAGGTCTTTGGACCGATTGACTCGAAATCGCTCCCAAATGTGCTCCTATACTGGCTGAACGAGACACAGCAGTCCCCATCGGATTCCGGTGAAATTTGTATTTTTGGTGAATATTTTAGTGAAAAGAGACAATGTTTCATGAGACTGCCTTAAGGCTGGCATTAGGGTTAGGGTTAGGGTTAGGGTTATGGAGCTAGGGTTAGGGTTACGGTCGTCTTTTGACCGATTGACTCGAAATTCGTCACGAATGTGGTCCTCTACTTGCTGAATGAGACACAGCAGTCCCCATCGGATTCCGGTGAAATTTGTATTTTTGGTGAATATTTTAAAGAAAAAAGTGGCCCATTTTTTCAATAGCTTCCAGGTCTTTGGACCGATTGACTCGAAATCGCTCCCAAATGTGCTCCTATACTGGCTGAACGAGACACAGCAGTCCCCATCGGATTCCGGTGAAATTTGTATTTTTGGTGAATATTTTAGTGAAAAGAGACAATGTTTCATGAGACTGCCTTAAGGCTGGCATTAGGGTTAGGGTTAGGGTTAGGGTTATGGAGCTAGGGTTAGGGTTACGGTCGTCTTTTGACCGATTGACTCGAAATTCGTCACGAATGTGGTCCTCTACTCGCTGAATGAGACACAGCAGTCCCCATCGGATTCCGGTGAAATTTGTATTTTTGGTGAATATTTTAAAGAAAAAAGTGGCCCATTTTTTCAATAGCTTCCAAGTCTTTGGACCGATTGACTCGAAATCGCTCCCAAATGTGCTCCTATACTGGCTGAACGAGACACAGCAGTCCCCATCGGATTCTGGTGAAATTTGTATTTTTGGTGAATATTTTAAAGAAAAAAGTGGCCCATTTTTTCAATAGCTTCCAGGTCTTTGGACCGATTGACTCGAAATCGCTCCCAAATGTGCTCCTATACTGGCTGAACGAGACACAGCAGTCCCCATCGGATTCCGGTGAAATTTGTATTTTTGGTGAATATTTTAGTGAAAAGAGACAATGTTTCATGAGACTGCCTTAAGGCTGGCATTAGGGTTAGGGTTAGGGTTAGGGTTAGGGTTATGGAGCTAGGGTTAGGGTTACGGTCGTCTTTTGACCGATTGACTCGAAATTCGTCACGAATGTGGTCCTCTACTCGCTGAATGAGACACAGCAGTCCCCATCGGATTCCGGTGAAATTTGTATTTTTGGTGAATATTTTAAAGAAAAAAGTGGCCCATTTTTTCAATAGCTTCCAAGTCTTTGGACCGATTGACTCGAAATCGCTCCCAAATGTGCTCCTATACTGGCTGAACGAGACACAGCAGTCCCCATCGGATTCTGGTGAAATTTGTATTTTTGGTGAATATTTTAAAGAAAAAAGTGGCCCATTTTTTCAATAGCTTCCAGGTCTTTGGACCGATTGACTCGAAATCGCTCCCAAATGTGCTCCTATACTGGCTGAACGAGACACAGCAGTCCCCATCGGATTCCGGTGAAATTTGTATTTTTGGTGAATATTTTAAAGAAAAAAGTGGCCCATTTTTTCAATAGCTTCCAGGTCTTTGGACCGATTGACTCGAAATCGCTCCCAAATGTGCTCCTATACTGGCTGAACGAGACACAGCAGTCCCCATCGGATTCCGGTGAAATTTGTATTTTTGGTGAATATTTTAGTGAAAAGAGACAATGTTTCATGAGACTGCCTTAAGGCTGGCATTAGGGTTAGGGTTAGGGTTAGGGTTATGGAGCTAGGGTTAGGGTTACGGTCGTCTTTTGACCGATTGACTCGAAATTCGTCACGAATGTGGTCCTCTACTTGCTGAATGAGACACAGCAGTCCCCATCGGATTCCGGTGAAATTTGTATTTTTGGTGAATATTTTAAAGAAAAAAGTGGCCCATTTTTTCAATAGCTTCCAGGTCTTTGGACCGATTGACTCGAAATCGCTCCCAAATGTGCTCCTATACTGGCTGAACGAGACACAGCAGTCCCCATCGGATTCCGGTGAAATTTGTATTTTTGGTGAATATTTTAAAGAAAAAAGTGGCCCATTTTTTCAATAGCTTCCAGGTCTTTGGACCGATTGACTCGAAATCGCTCCCAAATGTGCTCCTATACTGGCTGAACGAGACACAGCAGTCCCCATCGGATTCCGGTGAAATTTGTATTTTTGGTGAATATTTTAGTGAAAAGAGACAATGTTTCATGAGACTGCCTTAAGGCTGGCATTAGGGTTAGGGTTAGGGTTAGGGTTATGGAGCTAGGGTTAGGGTTACGGTCGTCTTTTGACCGATTGACTCGAAATTCGTCACGAATGTGGTCCTCTACTTGCTGAATGAGACACAGCAGTCCCCATCGGATTCCGGTGAAATTTGTATTTTTGGTGAATATTTTAAAGAAAAAAGTGGCCCATTTTTTCAATAGCTTCCAGGTCTTTGGACCGATTGACTCGAAATCGCTCCCAAATGTGCTCCTATACTGGCTGAACGAGACACAGCAGTCCCCATCGGATTCCGGTGAAATTTGTATTTTTGGTGAATATTTTAGTGAAAAGAGACAATGTTTCATGAGACTGCCTTAAGGCTGGCATTAGGGTTAGGGTTAGGGTTAGGGTTATGGAGCTAGGGTTAGGGTTACGGTCGTCTTTTGACCGATTGACTCGAAATTCGTCACGAATGTGGTCCTCTACTTGCTGAATGAGACACAGCAGTCCCCATCGGATTCCGGTGAAATTTGTATTTTTGGTGAATATTTTAAAGAAAAAAGTGGCCCATTTTTTCAATAGCTTCCAGGTCTTTGGACCGATTGACTCGAAATCGCTCCCAAATGTGCTCCTATACTGGCTGAACGAGACACAGCAGTCCCCATCGGATTCCGGTGAAATTTGTATTTTTGGTGAATATTTTAAAGAAAAAAGTGGCCCATTTTTTCAATAGCTTCCAGGTCTTTGGACCGATTGACTCAAAATCGCTCCCAAATGTGCTCCTATACTGGCTGAACGAGACACAGCAGTCCCCATCGGATTCCGGTGAAATTTGTATTTTTGGTGAATATTTTAAAGAAAAAAGTGGCCCATTTTTTCAATAGCTTCCAGGTCTTTGGACCGATTGACTCGAAATCGCTCCCAAATGTGCTCCTATACTGGCTGAACGAGACACAGCAGTCCCCATCGGATTCCGGTGAAATTTGTATTTTTGGTGAATATTTTAGTGAAAAGAGACAATGTTTCATGAGACTGCCTTAAGGCTGGCATTAGGGTTAGGGTTAGGGTTAGGGTTATGGAGCTAGGGTTAGGGTTACGGTCGTCTTTTGACCGATTGACTCGAAATTCGTCACGAATGTGGTCCTCTACTTGCTGAATGAGACACAGCAGTCCCCATCGGATTCCGGTGAAATTTGTATTTTTGGTGAATATTTTAAAGAAAAAAGTGGCCCATTTTTTCAATAGCTTCCAGGTCTTTGGACCGATTGACTCGAAATCGCTCCCAAATGTGCTCCTATACTGGCTGAACGAGACACAGCAGTCCCCATCGGATTCCGGTGAAATTTGTATTTTTGGTGAATATTTTAAAGAAAAAAGTGGCCCATTTTTTCAATAGCTTCCAGGTCTTTGGACCGATTGACTCGAAATCGCTCCCAAATGTGCTCCTATACTGGCTGAACGAGACACAGCAGTCCCCATCGGATTCCGGTGAAATTTGTATTTTTGGTGAATATTTTAGTGAAAAGAGACAATGTTTCATGAGACTGCCTTAAGGCTGGCATTAGGGTTAGGGTTAGGGTTAGGGTTATGGAGCTAGGGTTAGGGTTACGGTCGTCTTTTGACCGATTGACTCGAAATTCGTCACGAATGTGGTCCTCTACTTGCTGAATGAGACACAGCAGTCCCCATCGGATTCCGGTGAAATTTGTATTTTTGGTGAATATTTTAAAGAAAAAAGTGGCCCATTTTTTCAATAGCTTCCAGGTCTTTGGACCGATTGACTCGAAATCGCTCCCAAATGTGCTCCTATACTGGCTGAACGAGACACAGCAGTCCCCATCGGATTCCGGTGAAATTTGTATTTTTGGTGAATATTTTAGTGAAAAGAGACAATGTTTCATGAGACTGCCTTAAGGCTGGCATTAGGGTTAGGGTTAGGGTTAGGGTTATGGAGCTAGGGTTAGGGTTACGGTCGTCTTTTGACCGATTGACTCGAAATTCGTCACGAATGTGGTCCTCTACTCGCTGAATGAGACACAGCAGTCCCCATCGGATTCCGGTGAAATTTGTATTTTTGGTGAATATTTTAAAGAAAAAAGTGGCCCATTTTTTCAATAGCTTCCAAGTCTTTGGACCGATTGACTCGAAATCGCTCCCAAATGTGCTCCTATACTGGCTGAACGAGACACAGCAGTCCCCATCGGATTCTGGTGAAATTTGTATTTTTGGTGAATATTTTAAAGAAAAAAGTGGCCCATTTTTTCAATAGCTTCCAGGTCTTTGGACCGATTGACTCGAAATCGCTCCCAAATGTGCTCCTATACTGGCTGAACGAGACACAGCAGTCCCCATCGGATTCCGGTGAAATTTGTATTTTTGGTGAATATTTTAAAGAAAAAAGTGGCCCATTTTTTCAATAGCTTCCAGGTCTTTGGACCGATTGACTCGAAATCGCTCCCAAATGTGCTCCTATACTGGCTGAACGAGACACAGCAGTCCCCATCGGATTCCGGTAAAATTTGTATTTTTGGTGAATATTTTAAAGAAAAAAGTGGCCCATTTTTTCAATAGCTTCCAGGTCTTTGGACCGATTGACTCGAAATCGCTCCCAAATGTGCTCCTATACTGGCTGAACGAGACACAGCAGTCCCCATCGGATTCCGGTGAAATTTGTATTTTTGGTGAATATTTTAGTGAAAAGAGACAATGTTTCATGAGACTGCCTTAAGGCTGGCATTAGGGTTAGGGTTAGGGTTAGGGTTATGGAGCTAGGGTTAGGGTTACGGTCGTCTTTTGACCGATTGACTCGAAATTCGTCACAAATGTGGTCCTCTACTTGCTGAATGAGACACAGCAGTCCCCATCGGATTCCGGTGAAATTTGTATTTTTGGTGAATATTTTAAAGAAAAAAGTGGCCCATTTTTTCAATAGCTTCCAGGTCTTTGGACCGATTGACTCGAAATCGCTCCCAAATGTGCTCCTATACTGGCTGAACGAGACACAGCAGTCCCCATCGGATTCCGGTGAAATTTGTATTTTTGGTGAATATTTTAGTGAAAAGAGACAATGTTTCATGAGACTGCCTTAAGGCTGGCATTAGGGTTAGGGTTAGGGTTAGGGTTATGGAGCTAGGGTTAGGGTTACGGTCGTCTTTTGACCGATTGACTCGAAATTCGTCACGAATGTGGTCCTCTACACGCTGAATGAGACACAGCAGTCCCCATCGGATTCCGGTGAAATTTGTATTTTTGGTGAATATTTTAAAGAAAAAAGTGGCCCATTTTTTCAATAGCTTCCAAGTCTTTGGACCGATTGACTCGAAATCGCTCCCAAATGTGCTCCTATACTGGCTGAACGAGACACAGCAGTCCCCATCGGATTCTGGTGAAATTTGTATTTTTGGTGAATATTTTAAAGAAAAAAGTGGCCCATTTTTTCAATAGCTTCCAGGTCTTTGGACCGATTGACTCGAAATCGCTCCCAAATGTGCTCCTATACTGGCTGAACGAGACACAGCAGTCCCCATCGGATTCCGGTAAAATTTGTATTTTTGGTGAATATTTTAAAGAAAAAAGTGGCCCATTTTTTCAATAGCTTCCAGGTCTTTGGACCGATTGACTCGAAATCGCTCCCAAATGTGCTCCTATACTGGCTGAACGAGACACAGCAGTCCCCATCGGATTCCGGTGAAATTTGTATTTTTGGTGAATATTTTAGTGAAAAGAGACAATGTTTCATGAGACTGCCTTAAGGCTGGCATTAGGGTTAGGGTTAGGGTTAGGGTTATGGAGCTAGGGTTAGGGTTACGGTCGTCTTTTGACCGATTGACTCGAAATTCGTCACAAATGTGGTCCTCTACTTGCTGAATGAGACACAGCAGTCCCCATCGGATTCCGGTGAAATTTGTATTTTTGGTGAATATTTTAAAGAAAAAAGTGGCCCATTTTTTCAATAGCTTCCAGGTCTTTGGACCGATTGACTCGAAATCGCTCCCAAATGTGCTCCTATACTGGCTGAACGAGACACAGCAGTCCCCATCGGATTCCGGTGAAATTTGTATTTTTGGTGAATATTTTAGTGAAAAGAGACAATGTTTCATGAGACTGCCTTAAGGCTGGCATTAGGGTTAGGGTTAGGGTTAGGGTTATGGAGCTAGGGTTAGGGTTACGGTCGTCTTTTGACCGATTGACTCGAAATTCGTCACGAATGTGGTCCTCTACACGCTGAATGAGACACAGCAGTCCCCATCGGATTCCGGTGAAATTTGTATTTTTGGTGAATATTTTAAAGAAAAAAGTGGCCCATTTTTTCAATAGCTTCCAAGTCTTTGGACCGATTGACTCGAAATCGCTCCCAAATGTGCTCCTATACTGGCTGAACGAGACACAGCAGTCCCCATCGGATTCTGGTGAAATTTGTATTTTTGGTGAATATTTTAAAGAAAAAAGTGGCCCATTTTTTCAATAGCTTCCAGGTCTTTGGACCGATTGACTCGAAATCGCTCCCAAATGTGCTCCTATACTGGCTGAACGAGACACAGCAGTCCCCATCGGATTCCGGTGAAATTTGTATTTTTGGTGAATATTTTAAAGAAAAAAGTGGCCCATTTTTTCAATAGCTTCCAGGTCTTTGGACCGATTGACTCGAAATCGCTCCCAAATGTGCTCCTATACTGGCTGAACGAGACACAGCAGTCCCCATCGGATTCCGGTGAAATTTGTATTTTTGGTGAATATTTTAGTGAAAAGAGACAATGTTTCATGAGACTGCCTTAAGGCTGGCATTAGGGTTAGGGTTAGGGTTAGGGTTATGGAGCTAGGGTTAGGGTTACGGTCGTCTTTTGACCGATTGACTCGAAATTCGTCACGAATGTGGTCCTCTACTTGCTGAATGAGACACAGCAGTCCCCATCGGATTCCGGTGAAATTTGTATTTTTGGTGAATATTTTAAAGAAAAAAGTGGCCCATTTTTTCAATAGCTTCCAGGTCTTTGGACCGATTGACTCGAAATCGCTCCCAAATGTGCTCCTATACTGGCTGAACGAGACACAGCAGTCCCCATCGGATTCCGGTGAAATTTGTATTTTTGGTGAATATTTTAGTGAAAAGAGACAATGTTTCATGAGACTGCCTTAAGGCTGGCATTAGGGTTAGGGTTAGGGTTAGGGTTATGGAGCTAGGGTTAGGGTTACGGTCGTCTTTTGACCGATTGACTCGAAATTCGTCACGAATGTGGTCCTCTACACGCTGAATGAGACACAGCAGTCCCCATCGGATTCCGGTGAAATTTGTATTTTTGGTGAATATTTTAAAGAAAAAAGTGGCCCATTTTTTCAATAGCTTCCAAGTCTTTGGACCGATTGACTCGAAATCGCTCCCAAATGTGCTCCTATACTGGCTGAACGAGACACAGCAGTCCCCATCGGATTCTGGTGAAATTTGTATTTTTGGTGAATATTTTAAAGAAAAAAGTGGCCCATTTTTTCAATAGCTTCCAGGTCTTTGGACCGATTGACTCGAAATCGCTCCCAAATGTGCTCCTATACTGGCTGAACGAGACACAGCAGTCCCCATCGGATTCCGGTGAAATTTGTATTTTTGGTGAATATTTTAAAGAAAAAAGTGGCCCATTTTTTCAATAGCTTCCAGGTCTTTGGACCGATTGACTCGAAATCGCTCCCAAATGTGCTCCTATACTGGCTGAACGAGACACAGCAGTCCCCATCGGATTCCGGTGAAATTTGTATTTTTGGTGAATATTTTAGTGAAAAGAGACAATGTTTCATGAGACTGCCTTAAGGCTGGCATTAGGGTTAGGGTTAGGGTTAGGGTTATGGAGCTAGGGTTAGGGTTACGGTCGTCTTTTGACCGATTGACTCGAAATTCGTCACAAATGTGGTCCTCTACTTGCTGAATGAGACACAGCAGTCCCCATCGGATTCCGGTGAAATTTGTATTTTTGGTGAATATTTTAAAGAAAAAAGTGGCCCATTTTTTCAATAGCTTCCAGGTCTTTGGACCGATTGACTCGAAATCGCTCCCAAATGTGCTCCTATACTGGCTGAACGAGACACAGCAGTCCCCATCGGATTCCGGTGAAATTTGTATTTTTGGTGAATATTTTAGTGAAAAGAGACAATGTTTCATGAGACTGCCTTAAGGCTGGCATTAGGGTTAGGGTTAGGGTTAGGGTTATGGAGCTAGGGTTAGGGTTACGGTCGTCTTTTGACCGATTGACTCGAAATTCGTCACGAATGTGGTCCTCTACACGCTGAATGAGACACAGCAGTCCCCATCGGATTCCGGTGAAATTTGTATTTTTGGTGAATATTTTAAAGAAAAAAGTGGCCCATTTTTTCAATAGCTTCCAAGTCTTTGGACCGATTGACTCGAAATCGCTCCCAAATGTGCTCCTATACTGGCTGAACGAGACACAGCAGTCCCCATCGGATTCTGGTGAAATTTGTATTTTTGGTGAATATTTTAAAGAAAAAAGTGGCCCATTTTTTCAATAGCTTCCAGGTCTTTGGACCGATTGACTCGAAATCGCTCCCAAATGTGCTCCTATACTGGCTGAACGAGACACAGCAGTCCCCATCGGATTCCGGTGAAATTTGTATTTTTGGTGAATATTTTAAAGAAAAAAGTGGCCCATTTTTTCAATAGCTTCCAGGTCTTTGGACCGATTGACTCGAAATCGCTCCCAAATGTGCTCCTATACTGGCTGAACGAGACACAGCAGTCCCCATCGGATTCCGGTGAAATTTGTATTTTTGGTGAATATTTTAGTGAAAAGAGACAATGTTTCATGAGACTGCCTTAAGGCTGGCATTAGGGTTAGGGTTAGGGTTAGGGTTATGGAGCTAGGGTTAGGGTTACGGTCGTCTTTTGACCGATTGACTCGAAATTCGTCACGAATGTGGTCCTCTACTTGCTGAATGAGACACAGCAGTCCCCATCGGATTCCGGTGAAATTTGTATTTTTGGTGAATATTTTAAAGAAAAAAGTGGCCCATTTTTTCAATAGCTTCCAGGTCTTTGGACCGATTGACTCGAAATCGCTCCCAAATGTGCTCCTATACTGGCTGAACGAGACACAGCAGTCCCCATCGGATTCCGGTGAAATTTGTATTTTTGGTGAATATTTTAGTGAAAAGAGACAATGTTTCATGAGACTGCCTTAAGGCTGGCATTAGGGTTAGGGTTAGGGTTAGGGTTATGGAGCTAGGGTTAGGGTTACGGTCGTCTTTTGACCGATTGACTCGAAATTCGTCACGAATGTGGTCCTCTACACGCTGAATGAGACACAGCAGTCCCCATCGGATTCCGGTGAAATTTGTATTTTTGGTGAATATTTTAAAGAAAAAAGTGGCCCATTTTTTCAATAGCTTCCAAGTCTTTGGACCGATTGACTCGAAATCGCTCCCAAATGTGCTCCTATACTGGCTGAACGAGACACAGCAGTCCCCATCGGATTCTGGTGAAATTTGTATTTTTGGTGAATATTTTAAAGAAAAAAGTGGCCCATTTTTTCAATAGCTTCCAGGTCTTTGGACCGATTGACTCGAAATCGCTCCCAAATGTGCTCCTATACTGGCTGAACGAGACACAGCAGTCCCCATCGGATTCCGGTGAAATTTGTATTTTTGGTGAATATTTTAAAGAAAAAAGTGGCCCATTTTTTCAATAGCTTCCAGGTCTTTGGACCGATTGACTCGAAATCGCTCCCAAATGTGCTCCTATACTGGCTGAACGAGACACAGCAGTCCCCATCGGATTCCGGTGAAATTTGTATTTTTGGTGAATATTTTAGTGAAAAGAGACAATGTTTCATGAGACTGCCTTAAGGCTGGCATTAGGGTTAGGGTTATGGAGCTAGGGTTAGGGTTACGGTCGTCTTTTGACCGATTGACTCGAAATTCGTCACGAATGTGGTCCTCTACTCGCTGAATGAGACACAGCAGTCCCCATCGGATTCCGGTGAAATTTGTATTTTTGGTGAATATTTTAAAGAAAAAAGTGGCCCATTTTTTCAATAGCTTCCAAGTCTTTGGACCGATTGACTCGAAATCGCTCCCAAATGTGCTCCTATACTGGCTGAACGAGACACAGCAGTCCCCATCGGATTCTGGTGAAATTTGTATTTTTGGTGAATATTTTAAAGAAAAAAGTGGCCCATTTTTTCAATAGCTTCCAGGTCTTTGGACCGATTGACTCGAAATCGCTCCCAAATGTGCTCCTATACTGGCTGAACGAGACACAGCAGTCCCCATCGGATTCCGGTGAAATTTGTATTTTTGGTGAATATTTTAGTGAAAAGAGACAATGTTTCATGAGACTGCCTTAAGGCTGGCATTAGGGTTAGGGTTAGGGTTAGGGTTATGGAGCTAGGGTTAGGGTTACGGTCGTCTTTTGACCGATTGACTCGAAATTCGTCACGAATGTGGTCCTCTACTCGCTGAATGAGACACAGCAGTCCCCATCGGATTCCGGTGAAATTTGTATTTTTGGTGAATATTTTAAAGAAAAAAGTGGCCCATTTTTTCAATAGCTTCCAAGTCTTTGGACCGATTGACTCGAAATCGCTCCCAAATGTGCTCCTATACTGGCTGAACGAGACACAGCAGTCCCCATCGGATTCTGGTGAAATTTGTATTTTTGGTGAATATTTTAAAGAAAAAAGTGGCCCATTTTTTCAATAGCTTCCAGGTCTTTGGACCGATTGACTCGAAATCGCTCCCAAATGTGCTCCTATACTGGCTGAACGAGACACAGCAGTCCCCATCGGATTCCGGTGAAATTTGTATTTTTGGTGAATATTTTAGTGAAAAGAGACAATGTTTCATGAGACTGCCTTAAGGCTGGCATTAGGGTTAGGGTTAGGGTTAGGGTTATGGAGCTAGGGTTAGGGTTACGGTCGTCTTTTGACCGATTGACTCGAAATTCGTCACGAATGTGGTCCTCTACTTGCTGAATGAGACACAGCAGTCCCCATCGGATTCCGGTGAAATTTGTATTTTTGGTGAATATTTTAAAGAAAAAAGTGGCCCATTTTTTCAATAGCTTCCAGGTCTTTGGACCGATTGACTCGAAATCGCTCCCAAATGTGCTCCTATACTGGCTGAACGAGACACAGCAGTCCCCATCGGATTCCGGTAAAATTTGTATTTTTGGTGAATATTTTAAAGAAAAAAGTGGCCCATTTTTTCAATAGCTTCCAGGTCTTTGGACCGATTGACTCGAAATCGCTCCCAAATGTGCTCCTATACTGGCTGAATGAGACACAGCAGTCCCCATCGGATTCCGGTGAAATTTGTATTTTTGGTGAATATTTTAGTGAAAAGAGACAATGTTTCATGAGACTGCCTTAAGGCTGGCATTAGGGTTAGGGTTAGGGTTAGGGTTATGGAGCTAGGGTTAGGGTTACGGTCGTCTTTTGACCGATTGACTCGAAATTCGTCACGAATGTGGTCCTCTACTTGCTGAATGAGACACAGCAGTCCCCATCGGATTCCGGTGAAATTTGTATTTTTGGTGAATATTTTAAAGAAAAAAGTGGCCCATTTTTTCAATAGCTTCCAGGTCTTTGGACCGATTGACTCGAAATCGCTCCCAAATGTGCTCCTATACTGGCTGAACGAGACATAGCAGTCCCCATCGGATTCCGGTGAAATTTGTATTTTTGGTGAATATTTTAGTGAAAAGAGACAATGTTTCATGAGACTGCCTTAAGGCTGGCATTAGGGTTAGGGTTAGGGTTAGGGTTATGGAGCTAGGGTAAGGGTTACGGTCGTCTTTTGACCGATTGACTCGAAATTCGTCACGAATGTGGTCCTCTACTCGCTGAATGAGACACAGCATTCCCCATCGGATTCCGGTGAAATTTGTATTTTTGGTGAATATTTTAAAGAAAAAAGTGGCCCATTTTTTCAATAGCTTCCAAGTCTTTGGACCGATTGACTCGAAATCGCTCCCAAATGTGCTCCTATACTGGCTGAACAAGACACAGCAGTCCCCATCGGATTCTGGTGAAATTTGTATTTTTGGTGAATATTTTAAAGAAAAAAGTGGCCCATTTTTTCAATAGCTTCCAGGTCTTTGGACCGATTGACTCGAAATCGCTCCCAAATGTGCTCCTATACTGGCTGAACGAGACACAGCAGTCCCCATCGGATTCCGGTGAAATTTGTATTTTTGGTGAATATTTTAGTGAAAAGAGACAATGTTTCATGAGACTGCCTTAAGGCTGGCATTAGGGTTAGGGTTAGGGTTAGGGTTATGGAGCTAGGGTTAGGGTTACGGTCGTCTTTTGACCGATTGACTCGAAATTCGTCACGAATGTGGTCCTCTACTTGCTGAATGAGACACAGCAGTCCCCATCGGATTCCGGTGAAATTTGTATTTTTGGTGAATATTTTAAAGAAAAAAGTGGCCCATTTTTTCAATAGCTTCCAGGTCTTTGGACCGATTGACTCGAAATCGCTCCCAAATGTGCTCCTATACTGGCTGAACGAGACACAGCAGTCCCCATCGGATTCCGGTGAAATTTGTATTTTTGGTGAATATTTTAAAGAAAAAAGTGGCCCATTTTTTCAATAGCTTCCAGGTCTTTGGACCGATTGACTCGAAATCGCTCCCAAATGTGCTCCTATACTGGCTGAACGAGACACAGCAGTCCCCATCGGATTCCGGTGAAATTTGTATTTTTGGTGAATATTTTAAAGAAAAAAGTGGCCCATTTTTTCAATAGCTTCCAGGTCTTTGGACCGATTGACTCGAAATCGCTCCCAAATGTGCTCCTATACTGGCTGAACGAGACACAGCAGTCCCCATCGGATTCCGGTGAAATTTGTATTTTTGGTGAATATTTTAGTGAAAAGAGACAATGTTTCATGAGACTGCCTTAAGGCTGGCATTAGGGTTAGGGTTAGGGTTAGGGTTAGGGTTATGGAGCTAGGGTTAGGGTTACGGTCGTCTTTTGACCGATTGACTCGAAATTCGTCACGAATGTGGTCCTCTACTCGCTGAATGAGACACAGCAGTCCCCATCGGATTCCGGTCAAATTTGTATTTTTGGTGAATATTTTAAAGAAAAAAGTGGCCCATTTTTTCAATAGCTTCCAAGTCTTTGGACCGATTGACTCGAAATCGCTCCCAAATGTGCTCCTATACTGGCTGAACGAGACACAGCAGTCCCCATCGGATTCTGGTGAAATTTGTATTTTTGGTGAATATTTTAAAGAAAAAAGTGGCCCATTTTTTCAATAGCTTCCAGGTCTTTGGACCGATTGACTCGAAATCGCTCCCAAATGTGCTCCTATACTGGCTGAACGAGACACAGCAGTCCCCATCGGATTCCGGTGAAATTTGTATTTTTGGTGAATATTTTAGTGAAAAGAGACAATGTTTCATGAGACTGCCTTAAGGCTGGCATTAGGGTTAGGGTTAGGGTTAGGGTTATGGAGCTAGGGTTAGGGTTACGGTCGTCTTTTGACCGATTGACTCGAAATTCGTCACGAATGTGGTCCTCTACTTGCTGAATGAGACACAGCAGTCCCCATCGGATTCCGGTGAAATTTGTATTTTTGGTGAATATTTTAAAGAAAAAAGTGGCCCATTTTTTCAATAGCTTCCAGGTCTTTGGACCGATTGACTCGAAATCGCTCCCAAATGTGCTCCTATACTGGCTGAACGAGACACAGCAGTCCCCATCGGATTCCGGTAAAATTTGTATTTTTGGTGAATATTTTAAAGAAAAAAGTGGCCCATTTTTTCAATAGCTTCCAGGTCTTTGGACCGATTGACTCGAAATCGCTCCCAAATGTGCTCCTATACTGGCTGAACGAGACACAGCAGTCCCCATCGGATTCCGGTGAAATTTGTATTTTTGGTGAATATTTTAGTGAAAAGAGACAATGTTTCATGAGACTGCCTTAAGGCTGGCATTAGGGTTAGGGTTAGGGTTAGGGTTATGGAGCTAGGGTTAGGGTTACGGTCGTCTTTTGACCGATTGACTCGAAATTCGTCACGAATGTGGTCCTCTACTTGCTGAATGAGACACAGCAGTCCCCATCGGATTCCGGTGAAATTTGTATTTTTGGTGAATATTTTAAAGAAAAAAGTGGCCCATTTTTTCAATAGCTTCCAGGTCTTTGGACCGATTGACTCGAAATCGCTCCCAAATGTGCTCCTATACTGGCTGAACGAGACACAGCAGTCCCCATCGGATTCCGGTGAAATTTGTATTTTTGGTGAATATTTTAGTGAAAAGAGACAATGTTTCATGAGACTGCCTTAAGGCTGGCATTAGGGTTAGGGTTAGGGTTAGGGTTATGGAGCTAGGGTTAGGGTTACGGTCGTCTTTTGACCGATTGACTCGAAATTCGTCACGAATGTGGTCCTCTACTTGCTGAATGAGACACAGCAGTCCCCATCGGATTCCGGTGAAATTTGTATTTTTGGTGAATATTTTAAAGAAAAAAGTGGCCCATTTTTTCAATAGCTTCCAGGTCTTTGGACCGATTGACTCGAAATCGCTCCCAAATGTGCTCCTATACTGGCTGAACGAGACACAGCAGTCCCCATCGGATTCCGGTGAAATTTGTATTTTTGGTGAATATTTTAAAGAAAAAAGTGGCCCATTTTTTCAATAGCTTCCAGGTCTTTGGACCGATTGACTCGAAATCGCTCCCAAATGTGCTCCTATACTGGCTGAACGAGACACAGCAGTCCCCATCGGATTCCGGTGAAATTTGTATTTTTGGTGAATATTTTAGTGAAAAGAGACAATGTTTCATGAGACTGCCTTAAGGCTGGCATTAGGGTTAGGGTTAGGGTTAGGGTTAGGGTTAGGGTTATGGAGCTAGGTTAGGGTTACGGTCGTCTTTTGACCGATTGACTCGAAATTCGTCACGAATGTGGTCCTCTACTTGCTGAATGAGACACAGCAGTCCCCATCGGATTCCGGTGAAATTTGTATTTTTGGTGAATATTTTAAAGAAAAAAGTGGCCCATTTTTTCAATAGCTTCCAGGTCTTTGGACCGATTGACTCGAAATCGCTCCCAAATGTGCTCCTATACTGGCTGAACGAGACACAGCAGTCCCCATCGGATTCCGGTGAAATTTGTATTTTTGGTGAATATTTTAGTGAAAAGAGACAATGTTTCATGAGACTGCCTTAAGGCTGGCATTAGGGTTAGGGTTAGGGTTAGGGTTATGGAGCTAGGTTAGGGTTACGGTCGTCTTTTGACCGATTGACTCGAAATTCGTCACGAATGTGGTCCTCTACTTGCTGAATGAGACACAGCAGTCCCCATCGGATTCCGGTGAAATTTGTATTTTTGGTGAATATTTTAAAGAAAAAAGTGGCCCATTTTTTCAATAGCTTCCAGGTCTTTGGACCGATTGACTCGAAATCGCTCCCAAATGTGCTCCTATACTGGCTGAACGAGACACAGCAGTCCCCATCGGATTCCGGTGAAATTTGTATTTTTGGTGAATATTTTAAAGAAAAAAGTGGCCCATTTTTTCAATAGCTTCCAGGTCTTTGGACCGATTGACTCGAAATCGCTCCCAAATGTGCTCCTATACTGGCTGAACGAGACACAGCAGTCCCCATCGGATTCCGGTGAAATTTGTATTTTTGGTGAATATTTTAAAGAAAAAAGTGGCCCATTTTTTCAATAGCTTCCAGGTCTTTGGACCGATTGACTCGAAATCGCTCCCAAATGTGCTCCTATACTGGCTGAACGAGACACACCAGTCCCCATCGGATTCCGGTGAAATTTGTATTTTTGGTGAATATTTTAAAGAAAAAAGTGGCCCATTTTTTCAATAGCTTCCAGGTCTTTGGACCGATTGACTCGAAATCGCTCCCAAATGTGCTCCTATACTGGCTGAACGAGACACAGCAGTCCCCATCGGATTCCGGTGAAATTTGTATTTTTGGTGAATATTTTAGTGAAAAGAGACAATGTTTCATGAGACTGCCTTAAGGCTGGCATTAGGGTTAGGGTTAGGGTTAGGGTTATGGAGCTAGGGTTAGGGTTACGGTCGTCTTTTGACCGATTGACTCGAAATTCGTCACGAATGTGGTCCTCTACTCGCTGAATGAGACACAGCAGTCCCCATCGGATTCCGGTGAAATTTGTATTTTTGGTGAATATTTTAAAGAAAAAAGTGGCCCATTTTTTCAATAGCTTCCAAGTCTTTGGACCGATTGACTCGAAATCGCTCCCAAATGTGCTCCTATACTGGCTGAACGAGACACAGCAGTCCCCATCGGATTCTGGTGAAATTTGTATTTTTGGTGAATATTTTAAAGAAAAAAGTGGCCCATTTTTTCAATAGCTTCCAGGTCTTTGGACCGATTGACTCGAAATCGCTCCCAAATGTGCTCCTATACTGGCTGAACGAGACACAGCAGTCCCCATCGGATTCCGGTGAAATTTGGATTTTTGGTGAATATTTTAGTGAAAAGAGACAATGTTTCATGAGACTGCCTTAAGGCTGGCATTAGGGTTAGGGTTAGGGTTAGGGTTATGGAGCTAGGGTTAGGGTTACGGTCGTCTTTTGACCGATTGACTCGAAATTCGTCACGAATGTGGTCCTCTACTTGCTGAATGAGACACAGCAGTCCCCATCGGATTCCGGTGAAATTTGTATTTTTGGTGAATATTTTAAAGAAAAAAGTGGCCCATTTTTTCAATAGCTTCCAGGTCTTTGGACCGATTGACTCGAAATCGCTCCCAAATGTGCTCCTATACTGGCTGAACGAGACACAGCAGTCCCCATCGGATTCCGGTGAAATTTGTATTTTTGGTGAATATTTTAAAGAAAAAAGTGGCCCATTTTTTCAATAGCTTCCAGGTCTTTGGACCGATTGACTCGAAATCGCTCCCAAATGTGCTCCTATACTGGCTGAACGAGACACAGCAGTCCCCATCGGATTCCGGTGAAATTTGTATTTTTGGTGAATATTTTAGTGAAAAGAGACAATGTTTCATGAGACTGCCTTAAGGCTGGCATTAGGGTTAGGGTTAGGGTTAGGGTTATGGAGCTAGGGTTAGGGTTACGGTCGTCTTTTGACCGATTGACTCGAAATTCGTCACGAATGTGGTCCTCTACTTGCTGAATGAGACACAGCAGTCCCCATCGGATTCCGGTGAAATTTGTATTTTTGGTGAATATTTTAAAGAAAAAAGTGGCCCATTTTTTCAATAGCTTCCAGGTCTTTGGACCGATTGACTCGAAATCGCTCCCAAATGTGCTCCTATACTGGCTGAACGAGACACAGCAGTCCCCATCGGATTCCGGTGAAATTTGTATTTTTGGTGAATATTTTAGTGAAAAGAGACAATGTTTCATGAGACTGCCTTAAGGCTGGCATTAGGGTTAGGGTTAGGGTTAGGGTTATGGAGCTAGGGTTAGGGTTACGGTCGTCTTTTGACCGATTGACTCGAAATTCGTCACGAATGTGGTCCTCTACTTGCTGAATGAGACACAGCAGTCCCCATCGGATTCCGGTGAAATTTGTATTTTTGGTGAATATTTTAAAGAAAAAAGTGGCCCATTTTTTCAATAGCTTCCAGGTCTTTGGACCGATTGACTCGAAATCGCTCCCAAATGTGCTCCTATACTGGCTGAACGAGACACAGCAGTCCCCATCGGATTCCGGTGAAATTTGTATTTTTGGTGAATATTTTAAAGAAAAAAGTGGCCCATTTTTTCAATAGCTTCCAGGTCTTTGGACCGATTGACTCGAAATCGCTCCCAAATGTGCTCCTATACTGGCTGAACGAGACACAGCAGTCCCCATCGGATTCCGGTGAAATTTGTATTTTTGGTGAATATTTTAGTGAAAAGAGACAATGTTTCATGAGACTGCCTTAAGGCTGGCATTAGGGTTAGGGTTAGGGTTAGGGTTATGGAGCTAGGGTTAGGGTTACGGTCGTCTTTTGACCGATTGACTCGAAATTCGTCACGAATGTGGTCCTCTACTTGCTGAATGAGACACAGCAGTCCCCATCGGATTCCGGTGAAATTTGTATTTTTGGTGAATATTTTAAAGAAAAAAGTGGCCCATTTTTTCAATAGCTTCCAGGTCTTTGGACCGATTGACTCGAAATCGCTCCCAAATGTGCTCCTATACTGGCTGAACGAGACACAGCAGTCCCCATCGGATTCCGGTGAAATTTGTATTTTTGGTGAATATTTTAGTGAAAAGAGACAATGTTTCATGAGACTGCCTTAAGGCTGGCATTAGGGTTAGGGTTAGGGTTAGGGTTATGGAGCTAGGGTTAGGGTTACGGTCGTCTTTTGACCGATTGACTCGAAATTCGTCACGAATGTGGTCCTCTACTTGCTGAATGAGACACAGCAGTCCCCATCGGATTCCGGTGAAATTTGTATTTTTGGTGAATATTTTAAAGAAAAAAGTGGCCCATTTTTTCAATAGCTTCCAGGTCTTTGGACCGATTGACTCGAAATCGCTCCCAAATGTGCTCCTATACTGGCTGAACGAGACACAGCAGTCCCCATCGGATTCCGGTGAAATTTGTATTTTTGGTGAATATTTTAAAGAAAAAAGTGGCCCATTTTTTCAATAGCTTCCAGGTCTTTGGACCGATTGACTCGAAATCGCTCCCAAATGTGCTCCTATACTGGCTGAACGAGACACAGCAGTCCCCATCGGATTCCGGTGAAATTTGTATTTTTGGTGAATATTTTAGTGAAAAGAGACAATGTTTCATGAGACTGCCTTAAGGCTGGCATTAGGGTTAGGGTTAGGGTTAGGGTTATGGAGCTAGGGTTAGGGTTACGGTCGTCTTTTGACCGATTGACTCGAAATTCGTCACGAATGTGGTCCTCTACTTGCTGAATGAGACACAGCAGTCCCCATCGGATTCCGGTGAAATTTGTATTTTTGGTGAATATTTTAAAGAAAAAAGTGGCCCATTTTTTCAATAGCTTCCAGGTCTTTGGACCGATTGACTCGAAATCGCTCCCAAATGTGCTCCTATACTGGCTGAACGAGACACAGCAGTCCCCATCGGATTCCGGTGAAATTTGTATTTTTGGTGAATATTTTAAAGAAAAAAGTGGCCCATTTTTTCAATAGCTTCCAGGTCTTTGGACCGATTGACTCGAAATCGCTCCCAAATGTGCTCCTATACTGGCTGAACGAGACACAGCAGTCCCCATCGGATTCCGGTGAAATTTGTATTTTTGGTGAATATTTTAGTGAAAAGAGACAATGTTTCATGAGACTGCCTTAAGGCTGGCATTAGGGTTAGGGTTAGGGTTAGGGTTATGGAGCTAGGGTTAGGGTTACGGTCGTCTTTTGACCGATTGACTCGAAATTCGTCACGAATGTGGTCCTCTACTTGCTGAATGAGACACAGCAGTCCCCATCGGATTCCGGTGAAATTTGTATTTTTGGTGAATATTTTAAAGAAAAAAGTGGCCCATTTTTTCAATAGCTTCCAGGTCTTTGGACCGATTGACTCGAAATCGCTCCCAAATGTGCTCCTATACTGGCTGAACGAGACACAGCAGTCCCCATCGGATTCCGGTGAAATTTGTATTTTTGGTGAATATTTTAAAGAAAAAAGTGGCCCATTTTTTCAATAGCTTCCAGGTCTTTGGACCGATTGACTCGAAATCGCTCCCAAATGTGCTCCTATACTGGCTGAACGAGACACAGCAGTCCCCATCGGATTCCGGTGAAATTTGTATTTTTGGTGAATATTTTAGTGAAAAGAGACAATGTTTCATGAGACTGCCTTAAGGCTGGCATTAGGGTTAGGGTTAGGGTTAGGGTTATGGAGCTAGGGTTAGGGTTACGGTCGTCTTTTGACCGATTGACTCGAAATTCGTCACGAATGTGGTCCTCTACTTGCTGAATGAGACACAGCAGTCCCCATCGGATTCCGGTGAAATTTGTATTTTTGGTGAATATTTTAAAGAAAAAAGTGGCCCATTTTTTCAATAGCTTCCAGGTCTTTGGACCGATTGACTCGAAATCGCTCCCAAATGTGCTCCTATACTGGCTGAACGAGACACAGCAGTCCCCATCGGATTCCGGTGAAATTTGTATTTTTGGTGAATATTTTAGTGAAAAGAGACAATGTTTCATGAGACTGCCTTAAGGCTGGCATTAGGGTTAGGGTTAGGGTTAGGGTTATGGAGCTAGGGTTAGGGTTACGGTCGTCTTTTGACCGATTGACTCGAAATTCGTCACGAATGTGGTCCTCTACTTGCTGAATGAGACACAGCAGTCCCCATCGGATTCCGGTGAAATTTGTATTTTTGGTGAATATTTTAAAGAAAAAAGTGGCCCATTTTTTCAATAGCTTCCAGGTCTTTGGACCGATTGACTCGAAATCGCTCCCAAATGTGCTCCTATACTGGCTGAACGAGACACAGCAGTCCCCATCGGATTCCGGTGAAATTTGTATTTTTGGTGAATATTTTAAAGAAAAAAGTGGCCCATTTTTTCAATAGCTTCCAGGTCTTTGGACCGATTGACTCGAAATCGCTCCCAAATGTGCTCCTATACTGGCTGAACGAGACACAGCAGTCCCCATCGGATTCCGGTGAAATTTGTATTTTTGGTGAATATTTTAGTGAAAAGAGACAATGTTTCATGAGACTGCCTTAAGGCTGGCATTAGGGTTAGGGTTAGGGTTAGGGTTATGGAGCTAGGGTTAGGGTTACGGTCGTCTTTTGACCGATTGACTCGAAATTCGTCACGAATGTGGTCCTCTACTTGCTGAATGAGACACAGCAGTCCCCATCGGATTCCGGTGAAATTTGTATTTTTGGTGAATATTTTAAAGAAAAAAGTGGCCCATTTTTTCAATAGCTTCCAGGTCTTTGGACCGATTGACTCGAAATCGCTCCCAAATGTGCTCCTATACTGGCTGAACGAGACACAGCAGTCCCCATCGGATTCCGGTGAAATTTGTATTTTTGGTGAATATTTTAGTGAAAAGAGACAATGTTTCATGAGACTGCCTTAAGGCTGGCATTAGGGTTAGGGTTAGGGTTAGGGTTATGGAGCTAGGGTTAGGGTTACGGTCGTCTTTTGACCGATTGACTCGAAATTCGTCACGAATGTGGTCCTCTACTTGCTGAATGAGACACAGCAGTCCCCATCGGATTCCGGTGAAATTTGTATTTTTGGTGAATATTTTAAAGAAAAAAGTGGCCCATTTTTTCAATAGCTTCCAGGTCTTTGGACCGATTGACTCGAAATCGCTCCCAAATGTGCTCCTATACTGGCTGAACGAGACACAGCAGTCCCCATCGGATTCCGGTGAAATTTGTATTTTTGGTGAATATTTTAAAGAAAAAAGTGGCCCATTTTTTCAATAGCTTCCAGGTCTTTGGACCGATTGACTCGAAATCGCTCCCAAATGTGCTCCTATACTGGCTGAACGAGACACAGCAGTCCCCATCGGATTCCGGTGAAATTTGTATTTTTGGTGAATATTTTAGTGAAAAGAGACAATGTTTCATGAGACTGCCTTAAGGCTGGCATTAGGGTTAGGGTTAGGGTTAGGGTTATGGAGCTAGGGTTAGGGTTACGGTCGTCTTTTGACCGATTGACTCGAAATTCGTCACGAATGTGGTCCTCTACTTGCTGAATGAGACACAGCAGTCCCCATCGGATTCCGGTGAAATTTGTATTTTTGGTGAATATTTTAAAGAAAAAAGTGGCCCATTTTTTCAATAGCTTCCAGGTCTTTGGACCGATTGACTCGAAATCGCTCCCAAATGTGCTCCTATACTGGCTGAACGAGACACAGCAGTCCCCATCGGATTCCGGTGAAATTTGTATTTTTGGTGAATATTTTAAAGAAAAAAGTGGCCCATTTTTTCAATAGCTTCCAGGTCTTTGGACCGATTGACTCGAAATCGCTCCCAAATGTGCTCCTATACTGGCTGAACGAGACACAGCAGTCCCCATCGGATTCCGGTGAAATTTGTATTTTTGGTGAATATTTTAGTGAAAAGAGACAATGTTTCATGAGACTGCCTTAAGGCTGGCATTAGGGTTAGGGTTAGGGTTAGGGTTATGGAGCTAGGGTTAGGGTTACGGTCGTCTTTTGACCGATTGACTCGAAATTCGTCACGAATGTGGTCCTCTACACGCTGAATGAGACACAGCAGTCCCCATCGGATTCCGGTGAAATTTGTATTTTTGGTGAATATTTTAAAGAAAAAAGTGGCCCATTTTTTCAATAGTTTCCAAGTCTTTGGACCGATTGACTCGAAATCGCTCCCAAATGTGCTCCTATACTGGCTGAACGAGACACAGCAGTCCCCATCGGATTCTGGTGAAATTTGTATTTTTGGTGAATATTTTAAAGAAAAAAGTGGCCCATTTTTTCAATAGCTTCCAGGTCTTTGGACCGATTGACTCGAAATCGCTCCCAAATGTGCTCCTATACTGGCTGAACGAGACACAGCAGTCCCCATCGGATTCCGGTGAAATTTGTATTTTTGGTGAATATTTTAAAGAAAAAAGTGGCCCATTTTTTCAATAGCTTCCAGGTCTTTGGACCGATTGACTCGAAATCGCTCCCAAATGTGCTCCTATACTGGCTGAACGAGACACAGCAGTCCCCATCGGATTCCGGTGAAATTTGTATTTTTGGTGAATATTTTAGTGAAAAGAGACAATGTTTCATGAGACTGCCTTAAGGCTGGCATTAGGGTTAGGGTTAGGGTTAGGGTTATGGAGCTAGGGTTAGGGTTACGGTCGTCTTTTGACCGATTGACTCGAAATTCGTCACGAATGTGGTCCTCTACTTGCTGAATGAGACACAGCAGTCCCCATCGGATTCTGGTGAAATTTGTATTTTTGGTGAATATTTTAAAGAAAAAAGTGGCCCATTTTTTCAATAGCTTCCAGGTCTTTGGACCGATTGACTCGAAATCGCTCCCAAATGTGCTCCTATACTGGCTGAACGAGACACAGCAGTCCCCATCGGATTCCAGTGAAATTTGTATTTTTGGTGAATATTTTAAAGAAAAAAGTGGCCCATTTTTTCAATAGCTTCCAGGTCTTTGGACCGATTGACTCGAAATCGCTCCCAAATGTGCTCCTATACTGGCTGAACGAGACACAGCAGTCCCCATCGGATTCCGGTGAAATTTGTATTTTTGGTGAATATTTTAGTGAAAAGAGACAATGTTTCATGAGACTGCCTTAAGGCTGGCATTAGGGTTAGGGTTAGGGTTAGGGTTATGGAGCTAGGGTTAGGGTTACGGTCGTCTTTTGACCGATTGACTCGAAATTCGTCACGAATGTGGTCCTCTACTTGCTGAATGAGACACAGCAGTCCCCATCGGATTCCGGTGAAATTTGTATTTTTGGTGAATATTTTAAAGAAAAAAGTGGCCCATTTTTTCAATAGCTTCCAGGTCTTTGGACCGATTGACTAGAAATCGCTCCCAAATGTGCTCCTATACTGGCTGAACGAGACACAGCAGTCCCCATCGGATTCCGGTGAAATTTGTATTTTTGGTGAATATTTTAAAGAAAAAAGTGGCCCATTTTTTCAATAGCTTCCAGGTCTTTGGACCGATTGACTCGAAATCGCTCCCAAATGTGCTCCTATACTGGCTGAACGAGACACAGCAGTCCCCATCGGATTCCGGTGAAATTTGTATTTTTGGTGAATATTTTAAAGAAAAAAGTGGCCCATTTTTTCAATAGCTTCCAGGTCTTTGGACCGATTGACTCGAAATCGCTCCCAAATGTGCTCCTATACTGGCTGAACGAGACACAGCAGTCCCCATCGGATTCCGGTGAAATTTGTATTTTTGGTGAATATTTTAGTGAAAAGAGACAATGTTTCATGAGACTGCCTTAAGGCTGGCATTAGGGTTAGGGTTAGGGTTAGGGTTATGGAGCTAGGGTTAGGGTTACGGTCGTCTTTTGACCGATTGACTCGAAATTCGTCACGAATGTGGTCCTCTACTTGCTGAATGAGACACAGCAGTCCCCATCGGATTCCGGTGAAATTTGTATTTTTGGTGAATATTTTAAAGAAAAAAGTGGCCCATTTTTTCAATAGCTTCCAGGTCTTTGGACCGATTGACTCGAAATCGCTCCCAAATGTGCTCCTATACTGGCTGAACGAGACACAGCAGTCCCCATCGGATTCCGGTGAAATTTGTATTTTTGGTGAATATTTTAAAGAAAAAAGTGGCCCATTTTTTCAATAGCTTCCAGGTCTTTGGACCGATTGACTCGAAATCGCTCCCAAATGTGCTCCTATACTGGCTGAACGAGACACAGCAGTCCCCATCGGATTCCGGTGAAATTTGGATTTTTGGTGAATATTTTAGTGAAAAGAGACAATGTTTCATGAGACTGCCTTAAGGCTGGCATTAGGGTTAGGGTTAGGGTTAGGGTTATGGAGCTAGGGTTAGGGTTACGGTCGTCTTTTGACCGATTGACTCGAAATTCGTCACGAATGTGGTCCTCTACTTGCTGAATGAGACACAGCAGTCCCCATCGGATTCCGGTGAAATTTGTATTTTTGGTGAATATTTTAAAGAAAAAAGTGGCCCATTTTTTCAATAGCTTCCAGGTCTTTGGACCGATTGACTCGAAATCGCTCCCAAATGTGCTCCTATACTGGCTGAACGAGACACAGCAGTCCCCATCGGATTCCGGTGAAATTTGTATTTTTGGTGAATATTTTAGTGAAAAGAGACAATGTTTCATGAGACTGCCTTAAGGCTGGCATTAGGGTTAGGGTTAGGGTTAGGGTTATGGAGCTAGGGTTAGGGTTACGGTCGTCTTTTGACCGATTGACTCGAAATTCGTCACGAATGTGGTCCTCTACTTGCTGAATGAGACACAGCAGTCCCCATCGGATTCCGGTGAAATTTGTATTTTTGGTGAATATTTTAAAGAAAAAAGTGGCCCATTTTTTCAATAGCTTCCAGGTCTTTGGACCGATTGACTCGAAATCGCTCCCAAATGTGCTCCTATACTGGCTGAACGAGACACAGCAGTCCCCATCGGATTCCGGTGAAATTTGTATTTTTGGTGAATATTTTAAAGAAAAAAGTGGCCCATTTTTTCAATAGCTTCCAGGTCTTTGGACCGATTGACTCGAAATCGCTCCCAAATGTGCTCCTATACTGGCTGAACGAGACACAGCAGTCCCCATCGGATTCCGGTGAAATTTGTATTTTTGGTGAATATTTTAGTGAAAAGAGACAATGTTTCATGAGACTGCCTTAAGGCTGGCATTAGGGTTAGGGTTAGGGTTAGGGTTATGGAGCTAGGGTTAGGGTTACGGTCGTCTTTTGACCGATTGACTCGAAATTCGTCACGAATGTGGTCCTCTACTTGCTGAATGAGACACAGCAGTCCCCATCGGATTCCGGTGAAATTTGTATTTTTGGTGAATATTTTAAAGAAAAAAGTGGCCCATTTTTTCAATAGCTTCCAGGTCTTTGGACCGATTGACTCGAAATCGCTCCCAAATGTGCTCCTATACTGGCTGAACGAGACACAGCAGTCCCCATCGGATTCCGGTGAAATTTGTATTTTTGGTGAATATTTTAAAGAAAAAAGTGGCCCATTTTTTCAATAGCTTCCAGGTCTTTGGACCGATTGACTCGAAATCGCTCCCAAATGTGCTCCTATACTGGCTGAACGAGACACAGCAGTCCCCATCGGATTCCGGTGAAATTTGTATTTTTGGTGAATATTTTAGTGAAAAGAGACAATGTTTCATGAGACTGCCTTAAGGCTGGCATTAGGGTTAGGGTTAGGGTTAGGGTTATGGAGCTAGGGTTAGGGTTACGGTCGTCTTTTGACCGATTGACTCGAAATTCGTCACGAATGTGGTCCTCTACTTGCTGAATGAGACACAGCAGTCCCCATCGGATTCCGGTGAAATTTGTATTTTTGGTGAATATTTTAAAGAAAAAAGTGGCCCATTTTTTCAATAGCTTCCAGGTCTTTGGACCGATTGACTCGAAATCGCTCCCAAATGTGCTCCTATACTGGCTGAACGAGACACAGCAGTCCCCATCGGATTCCGGTGAAATTTGTATTTTTGGTGAATATTTTAAAGAAAAAAGTGGCCCATTTTTTCAATAGCTTCCAGGTCTTTGGACCGATTGACTCGAAATCGCTCCCTAATGTGCTCCTATACTGGCTGAACGAGACACAGCAGTCCCCATCGGATTCCGGTGAAATTTGTATTTTTGGTGAATATTTTAGTGAAAAGAGACAATGTTTCATGAGACTGCCTTAAGGCTGGCATTAGGGTTAGGGTTAGGGTTAGGGTTATGGAGCTAGGGTTAGGGTTACGGTCGTCTTTTGACCGATTGACTCGAAATTCGTCACGAATGTGGTCCTCTACTTGCTGAATGAGACACAGCAGTCCCCATCGGATTCCGGTGAAATTTGTATTTTTGGTGAATATTTTAAAGAAAAAAGTGGCCCATTTTTTCAATAGCTTCCAGGTCTTTGGACCGATTGACTCGAAATCGCTCCCAAATGTGCTCCTATACTGGCTGAACGAGACACAGCAGTCCCCATCGGATTCCAGTGAAATTTGTATTTTTGGTGAATATTTTAAAGAAAAAAGTGGCCCATTTTTTCAATAGCTTCCAGGTCTTTGGACCGATTGACTCGAAATCGCTCCCAAATGTGCTCCTATACTGGCTGAACGAGACACAGCAGTCCCCATCGGATTCCGGTGAAATTTGTATTTTTGGTGAATATTTTAGTGAAAAGAGACAATGTTTCATGAGACTGCCTTAAGGCTGGCATTAGGGTTAGGGTTAGGGTTAGGGTTATGGAGCTAGGGTTAGGGTTACGGTCGTCTTTTGACCGATTGACTCGAAATTCGTCACGAATGTGGTCCTCTACTTGCTGAATGAGACACAGCAGTCCCCATCGGATTCCGGTGAAATTTGTATTTTTGGTGAATATTTTAAAGAAAAAAGTGGCCCATTTTTTCAATAGCTTCCAGGTCTTTGGACCGATTGACTCGAAATCGCTCCCAAATGTGCTCCTATACTGGCTGAACGAGACACAGCAGTCCCCATCGGATTCCGGTGAAATTTGTATTTTTGGTGAATATTTTAAAGAAAAAAGTGGCCCATTTTTTCAATAGCTTCCAGGTCTTTGGACCGATTGACTCGAAATCGCTCCCAAATGTGCTCCTATACTGGCTGAACGAGACACAGCAGTCCCCATCGGATTCCGGTGAAATTTGTATTTTTGGTGAATATTTTAAAGAAAAAAGTGGCCCATTTTTTCAATAGCTTCCAGGTCTTTGGACCGATTGACTCGAAATCGCTCCCAAATGTGCTCCTATACTGGCTGAACGAGACACAGCAGTCCCCATCGGATTCCGGTGAAATTTGTATTTTTGGTGAATATTTTAGTGAAAAGAGACAATGTTTCATGAGACTGCCTTAAGGCTGGCATTAGGGTTAGGGTTAGGGTTAGGGTTATGGAGCTAGGGTTAGGGTTACGGTCGTCTTTTGACCGATTGACTCGAAATTCGTCACGAATGTGGTCCTCTACTTGCTGAATGAGACACAGCAGTCCCCATCGGATTCCGGTGAAATTTGTATTTTTGGTGAATATTTTAAAGAAAAAAGTGGCCCATTTTTTCAATAGCTTCCAGGTCTTTGGACCGATTGACTCGAAATCGCTCCCAAATGTGCTCCTATACTGGCTGAACGAGACACAGCAGTCCCCATCGGATTCCGGTGAAATTTGTATTTTTGGTGAATATTTTAAAGAAAAAAGTGGCCCATTTTTTCAATAGCTTCCAGGTCTTTGGACCGATTGACTCGAAATCGCTCCCAAATGTGCTCCTATACTGGCTGAACGAGACACAACAGTCCCCATCGGATTCCGGTGAAATTTGGATTTTTGGTGAATATTTTAGTGAAAAGAGACAATGTTTCATGAGACTGCCTTAAGGCTGGCATTAGGGTTAGGGTTAGGGTTAGGGTTATGGAGCTAGGGTTAGGGTTACGGTCGTCTTTTGACCGATTGACTCGAAATTCGTCACGAATGTGGTCCTCTACTTGCTGAATGAGACACAGCAGTCCCCATCGGATTCCGGTGAAATTTGTATTTTTGGTGAATATTTTAAAGAAAAAAGTGGCCCATTTTTTCAATAGCTTCCAGGTCTTTGGACCGATTGACTCGAAATCGCTCCCAAATGTGCTCCTATACTGGCTGAACGAGACACAGCAGTCCCCATCGGATTCCAGTGAAATTTGTATTTTTGGTGAATATTTTAAAGAAAAAAGTGGCCCATTTTTTCAATAGCTTCCAGGTCTTTGGACCGATTGACTCGAAATCGCTCCCAAATGTGCTCCTATACTGGCTGAACGAGACACAGCAGTCCCCATCGGATTCCGGTGAAATTTGTATTTTTGGTGAATATTTTAGTGAAAAGAGACAATGTTTCATGAGACTGCCTTAAGGCTGGCATTAGGGTTAGGGTTAGGGTTAGGGTTATGGAGCTAGGGTTAGGGTTACGGTCGTCTTTTGACCGATTGACTCGAAATTCGTCACGAATGTGGTCCTCTACTTGCTGAATGAGACACAGCAGTCCCCATCGGATTCCGGTGAAATTTGTATTTTTGGTGAATATTTTAAAGAAAAAAGTGGCCCATTTTTTCAATAGCTTCCAGGTCTTTGGACCGATTGACTCGAAATCGCTCCCAAATGTGCTCCTATACTGGCTGAACGAGACACAGCAGTCCCCATCGGATTCCGGTGAAATTTGTATTTTTGGTGAATATTTTAAAGAAAAAAGTGGCCCATTTTTTCAATAGCTTCCAGGTCTTTGGACAGATTGACTCGAAATCGCTCCCAAATGTGCTCCTATACTGGCTGAACGAGACACAGCAGTCCCCATCGGATTCCGGTGAAATTTGTATTTTTGGTGAATATTTTAGTGAAAAGAGACAATGTTTCATGAGACTGCCTTAAGGCTGGCATTAGGGTTAGGGTTAGGGTTAGGGTTATGGAGCTAGGGTTAGGGTTACGGTCGTCTTTTGACCGATTGACTCGAAATTTGTCACGAATGTGGTCCTCTACTTGCTGAATGAGACACAGCAGTCCCCATCGGATTCCGGTGAAATTTGTATTTTTGGTGAATATTTTAAAGAAAAAAGTGGCCCATTTTTTCAATAGCTTCCAGGTCTTTGGACCGATTGACTCGAAATCGCTCCCAAATGTGCTCCTATACTGGCTGAACGAGACACAGCAGTCCCCATCAGATTCCGGTGAAATTTGTATTTTTGGTGAATATTTTAAAGAAAAAAGTGGCCCATTTTTTCAATAGCTTCCAGGTCTTTGGACCGATTGACTCGAAATCGCTCCCAAATGTGCTCCTATACTGGCTGAACGAGACACAGCAGTCCCCATCGGATTCCGGTGAAATTTGTATTTTTGGTGAATATTTTAAAGAAAAAAGTGGCCCATTTTTTCAATAGCTTCCAGGTCTTTGGACCGATTGACTCGAAATCGCTCCCAAATGTGCTCCTATACTGGCTGAACGAGACACAGCAGTCCCCATCGGATTCCGGTGAAATTTGTATTTTTGGTGAATATTTTAAAGAAAAAAGTGGCCCATTTTTTCAATAGCTTCCAGGTCTTTGGACCGATTGACTCGAAATCGCTCCCAAATGTGCTCCTATACTGGCTGAACGAGACACAGCAGTCCCCATCGGATTCCGGTGAAATTTGGATTTTTGGTGAATATTTTAGTGAAAAGAGACAATGTTTCATGAGACTGCCTTAAGGCTGGCATTAGGGTTAGGGTTAGGGTTAGGGTTATGGAGCTAGGGTTAGGGTTACGGTCGTCTTTTGACCGATTGACTCGAAATTCGTCACGAATGTGGTCCTCTACTTGCTGAATGAGACACAGCAGTCCCCATCGGATTCCGGTGAAATTTGTATTTTTGGTGAATATTTTAAAGAAAAAAGTGGCCCATTTTTTCAATAGCTTCCAGGTCTTTGGACCGATTGACTCGAAATCGCTCCCAAATGTGCTCCTATACTGGCTGAACGAGACACAGCAGTCCCCATCGGATTCCGGTGAAATTTGTATTTTTGGTGAATATTTTAAAGAAAAAAGTGGCCCATTTTTTCAATAGCTTCCAGGTCTTTGGACCGATTGACTCGAAATCGCTCCCAAATGTGCTCCTATACTGGCTGAACGAGACACAGCAGTCCCCATCGGATTCCGGTGAAATTTGTATTTTTGGTGAATATTTTAAAGAAAAAAGTGGCCCATTTTTTCAATAGCTTCCAGGTCTTTGGACCGATTGACTCGAAATCGCTCCCAAATGTGCTCCTATACTGGCTGAACGAGACACAGCAGTCCCCATCGGATTCCGGTGAAATTTGGATTTTTGGTGAATATTTTAGTGAAAAGAGACAATGTTTCATGAGACTGCCTTAAGGCTGGCATTAGGGTTAGGGTTAGGGTTAGGGTTATGGAGCTAGGGTTAGGGTTACGGTCGTCTTTTGACCGATTGACTCGAAATTCGTCACGAATGTGGTCCTCTACTTGCTGAATGAGACACAGCAGTCCCCATCGGATTCCGGTGAAATTTGTATTTTTGGTGAATATTTTAAAGAAAAAAGTGGCCCATTTTTTCAATAGCTTCCAGGTCTTTGGACCGATTGACTCGAAATCGCTCCCAAATGTGCTCCTATACTGGCTGAACGAGACACAGCAGTCCCCATCGGATTCCAGTGAAATTTGTATTTTTGGTGAATATTTTAAAGAAAAAAGTGGCCCATTTTTTCAATAGCTTCCAGGTCTTTGGACCGATTGACTCGAAATCGCTCCCAAATGTGCTCCTATACTGGCTGAACGAGACACAGCAGTCCCCATCGGATTCCGGTGAAATTTGTATTTTTGGTGAATATTTTAGTGAAAAGAGACAATGTTTCATGAGACTGCCTTAAGGCTGGCATTAGGGTTAGGGTTAGGGTTAGGGTTATGGAGCTAGGGTTAGGGTTACGGTCGTCTTTTGACCGATTGACTCGAAATTCGTCACGAATGTGGTCCTCTACTTGCTGAATGAGACACAGCAGTCCCCATCGGATTCCGGTGAAATTTGTATTTTTGGTGAATATTTTAAAGAAAAAAGTGGCCCATTTTTTCAATAGCTTCCAGGTCTTTGGACCGATTGACTCGAAATCGCTCCCAAATGTGCTCCTATACTGGCTGAACGAGACACAGCAGTCCCCATCGGATTCCGGTGAAATTTGGATTTTTGGTGAATATTTTAGTGAAAAGAGACAATGTTTCATGAGACTGCCTTAAGGCTGGCATTAGGGTTAGGGTTAGGGTTAGGGTTATGGAGCTAGGGTTAGGGTTACGGTCGTCTTTTGACCGATTGACTCGAAATTCGTCACGAATGTGGTCCTCTACTTGCTGAATGAGACACAGCAGTCCCCATCGGATTCCGGTGAAATTTGTATTTTTGGTGAATATTTTAAAGAAAAAAGTGGCCCATTTTTTCAATAGCTTCCAGGTCTTTGGACCGATTGACTCGAAATCGCTCCCAAATGTGCTCCTATACTGGCTGAACGAGACACAGCAGTCCCCATCGGATTCCGGTGAAATTTGTATTTTTGGTGAATATTTTAAAGAAAAAAGTGGCCCATTTTTTCAATAGCTTCCAGGTCTTTGGACCGATTGACTCGAAATCGCTCCCAAATGTGCTCCTATACTGGCTGAACGAGACACAGCAGTCCCCATCGGATTCCGGTGAAATTTGTATTTTTGGTGAATATTTTAGTGAAAAGAGACAATGTTTCATGAGACTGCCTTAAGGCTGGCATTAGGGTTAGGGTTAGGGTTAGGGTTATGGAGCTAGGGTTAGGGTTACGGTCGTCTTTTGACCGATTGACTCGAAATTCGTCACGAATGTGGTCCTCTACTTGCTGAATGAGACACAGCAGTCCCCATCGGATTCCGGTGAAATTTGTATTTTTGGTGAATATTTTAAAGAAAAAAGTGGCCCATTTTTTCAATAGCTTCCAGGTCTTTGGACCGATTGACTCGAAATCGCTCCCAAATGTGCTCCTATACTGGCTGAACGAGACACAGCAGTCCCCATCAGATTCCGGTGAAATTTGTATTTTTGGTGAATATTTTAAAGAAAAAAGTGGCCCATTTTTTCAATAGCTTCCAGGTCTTTGGACCGATTGACTCGAAATCGCTCCCAAATGTGCTCCTATACTGGCTGAACGAGACACAGCAGTCCCCATCGGATTCCGGTGAAATTTGTATTTTTGGTGAATATTTTAAAGAAAAAAGTGGCCCATTTTTTCAATAGCTTCCAGGTCTTTGGACCGATTGACTCGAAATCGCTCCCAAATGTGCTCCTATACTGGCTGAACGAGACACAGCAGTCCCCATCGGATTCCGGTGAAATTTGTATTTTTGGTGAATATTTTAAAGAAAAAAGTGGCCCATTTTTTCAATAGCTTCCAGGTCTTTGGACCGATTGACTCGAAATCGCTCCCAAATGTGCTCCTATACTGGCTGAACGAGACACAGCAGTCCCCATCGGATTCCGGTGAAATTTGGATTTTTGGTGAATATTTTAAAGAAAAAAGTGGCCCATTTTTTCAATAGCTTCCAGGTCTTTGGACCGATTGACTCGAAATCGCTCCCAAATGTGCTCCTATACTGGCTGAACGAGACACAGCAGTCCCCATCGGATTCCGGTGAAATTTGTATTTTTGGTGAATATTTTAGTGAAAAGAGACAATGTTTCATGAGACTGCCTTAAGGCTGGCATTAGGGTTAGGGTTAGGGTTAGGGTTATGGAGCTAGGGTTAGGGTTACGGTCGTCTTTTGACCGATTGACTCGAAATTCGTCACGAATGTGGTCCTCTACTTGCTGAATGAGACACAGCAGTCCCCATCGGATTCCGGTGAAATTTGTATTTTTGGTGAATATTTTAAAGAAAAAAGTGGCCCATTTTTTCAATAGCTTCCAGGTCTTTGGACCGATTGACTCGAAATCGCTCCCAAATGTGCTCCTATACTGGCTGAACGAGACACAGCAGTCCCCATCGGATTCCGGTGAAATTTGGATTTTTGGTGAATATTTTAGTGAAAAGAGACAATGTTTCATGAGACTGCCTTAAGGCTGGCATTAGGGTTAGGGTTAGGGTTAGGGTTATGGAGCTAGGGTTAGGGTTACGGTCGTCTTTTGACCGATTGACTCGAAATTCGTCACGAATGTGGTCCTCTACTTGCTGAATGAGACACAGCAGTCCCCATCGGATTCCGGTGAAATTTGTATTTTTGGTGAATATTTTAAAGAAAAAAGTGGCCCATTTTTTCAATAGCTTCCAGGTCTTTGGACCGATTGACTCGAAATCGCTCCCAAATGTGCTCCTATACTGGCTGAACGAGACACAGCAGTCCCCATCGGATTCCAGTGAAATTTGTATTTTTGGTGAATATTTTAAAGAAAAAAGTGGCCCATTTTTTCAATAGCTTCCAGGTCTTTGGACCGATTGACTCGAAATCGCTCCCAAATGTGCTCCTATACTGGCTGAACGAGACACAGCAGTCCCCATCGGATTCCGGTGAAATTTGTATTTTTGGTGAATATTTTAGTGAAAAGAGACAATGTTTCATGAGACTGCCTTAAGGCTGGCATTAGGGTTAGGGTTAGGGTTAGGGTTATGGAGCTAGGGTTAGGGTTACGGTCGTCTTTTGACCGATTGACTCGAAATTCGTCACGAATGTGGTCCTCTACTTGCTGAATGAGACACAGCAGTCCCCATCGGATTCCGGTGAAATTTGTATTTTTGGTGAATATTTTAAAGAAAAAAGTGGCCCATTTTTTCAATAGCTTCCAGGTCTTTGGACCGATTGACTCGAAATCGCTCCCAAATGTGCTCCTATACTGGCTGAACGAGACACAGCAGTCCCCATCGGATTCCGGTGAAATTTGTATTTTTGGTGAATATTTTAAAGAAAAAAGTGGCCCATTTTTTCAATAGCTTCCAGGTCTTTGGACCGATTGACTCGAAATCGCTCCCAAATGTGCTCCTATACTGGCTGAACGAGACACAGCAGTCCCCATCGGATTCCGGTGAAATTTGTATTTTTGGTGAATATTTTAGTGAAAAGAGACAATGTTTCATGAGACTGCCTTAAGGCTGGCATTAGGGTTAGGGTTAGGGTTAGGGTTATGGAGCTAGGGTTAGGGTTACGGTCGTCTTTTGACCGATTGACTCGAAATTCGTCACGAATGTGGTCCTCTACTTGCTGAATGAGACACAGCAGTCCCCATCGGATTCCGGTGAAATTTGTATTTTTGGTGAATATTTTAAAGAAAAAAGTGGCCCATTTTTTCAATAGCTTCCAGGTCTTTGGACCGATTGACTCGAAATCGCTCCCAAATGTGCTCCTATACTGGCTGAACGAGACACAGCAGTCCCCATCAGATTCCGGTGAAATTTGTATTTTTGGTGAATATTTTAAAGAAAAAAGTGGCCCATTTTTTCAATAGCTTCCAGGTCTTTGGACCGATTGACTCGAAATCGCTCCCAAATGTGCTCCTATACTGGCTGAACGAGACACAGCAGTCCCCATCGGATTCCGGTGAAATTTGTATTTTTGGTGAATATTTTAAAGAAAAAAGTGGCCCATTTTTTCAATAGCTTCCAGGTCTTTGGACCGATTGACTCGAAATCGCTCCCAAATGTGCTCCTATACTGGCTGAACGAGACACAGCAGTCCCCATCGGATTCCGGTGAAATTTGTATTTTTGGTGAATATTTTAAAGAAAAAAGTGGCCCATTTTTTCAATAGCTTCCAGGTCTTTGGACCGATTGACTCGAAATCGCTCCCAAATGTGCTCCTATACTGGCTGAACGAGACACAGCAGTCCCCATCGGATTCCGGTGAAATTTGGATTTTTGGTGAATATTTTAGTGAAAAGAGACAATGTTTCATGAGACTGCCTTAAGGCTGGCATTAGGGTTAGGGTTAGGGTTAGGGTTATGGAGCTAGGGTTAGGGTTACGGTCGTCTTTTGACCGATTGACTCGAAATTCGTCACGAATGTGGTCCTCTACTTGCTGAATGAGACACAGCAGTCCCCATCGGATTCCGGTGAAATTTGTATTTTTGGTGAATATTTTAAAGAAAAAAGTGGCCCATTTTTTCAATAGCTTCCAGGTCTTTGGACCGATTGACTCGAAATCGCTCCCAAATGTGCTCCTATACTGGCTGAACGAGACACAGCAGTCCCCATCGGATTCCAGTGAAATTTGTATTTTTGGTGAATATTTTAAAGAAAAAAGTGGCCCATTTTTTCAATAGCTTCCAGGTCTTTGGACCGATTGACTCGAAATCGCTCCCAAATGTGCTCCTATACTGGCTGAACGAGACACAGCAGTCCCCATCGGATTCCGGTGAAATTTGTATTTTTGGTGAATATTTTAGTGAAAAGAGACAATGTTTCATGAGACTGCCTTAAGGCTGGCATTAGGGTTAGGGTTAGGGTTAGGGTTATGGAGCTAGGGTTAGGGTTACGGTCGTCTTTTGACCGATTGACTCGAAATTCGTCACGAATGTGGTCCTCTACTTGCTGAATGAGACACAGCAGTCCCCATCGGATTCCGGTGAAATTTGTATTTTTGGTGAATATTTTAAAGAAAAAAGTGGCCCATTTTTTCAATAGCTTCCAGGTCTTTGGACCGATTGACTCGAAATCGCTCCCAAATGTGCTCCTATACTGGCTGAACGAGACACAGCAGTCCCCATCGGATTCCAGTGAAATTTGTATTTTTGGTGAATATTTTAAAGAAAAAAGTGGCCCATTTTTTCAATAGCTTCCAGGTCTTTGGACCGATTGACTCGAAATCGCTCCCAAATGTGCTCCTATACTGGCTGAACGAGACACAGCAGTCCCCATCGGATTCCGGTGAAATTTGTATTTTTGGTGAATATTTTAGTGAAAAGAGACAATGTTTCATGAGACTGCCTTAAGGCTGGCATTAGGGTTAGGGTTAGGGTTAGGGTTATGGAGCTAGGGTTAGGGTTACGGTCGTCTTTTGACCGATTGACTCGAAATTCGTCACGAATGTGGTCCTCTACTTGCTGAATGAGACACAGCAGTCCCCATCGGATTCCGGTGAAATTTGTATTTTTGGTGAATATTTTAAAGAAAAAAGTGGCCCATTTTTTCAATAGCTTCCAGGTCTTTGGACCGATTGACTCGAAATCGCTCCCAAATGTGCTCCTATACTGGCTGAACGAGACACAGCAGTCCCCATCGGATTCCGGTGAAATTTGGATTTTTGGTGAATATTTTAGTGAAAAGAGACAATGTTTCATGAGACTGCCTTAAGGCTGGCATTAGGGTTAGGGTTAGGGTTAGGGTTATGGAGCTAGGGTTAGGGTTACGGTCGTCTTTTGACCGATTGACTCGAAATTCGTCACGAATGTGGTCCTCTACTTGCTGAATGAGACACAGCAGTCCCCATCGGATTCCGGTGAAATTTGTATTTTTGGTGAATATTTTAAAGAAAAAAGTGGCCCATTTTTTCAATAGCTTCCAGGTCTTTGGACCGATTGACTCGAAATCGCTCCCAAATGTGCTCCTATACTGGCTGAACGAGACACAGCAGTCCCCATCGGATTCCGGTGAAATTTGTATTTTTGGTGAATATTTTAAAGAAAAAAGTGGCCCATTTTTTCAATAGCTTCCAGGTCTTTGGACCGATTGACTCGAAATCGCTCCCAAATGTGCTCCTATACTGGCTGAACGAGACACAGCAGTCCCCATCGGATTCCGGTGAAATTTGTATTTTTGGTGAATATTTTAAAGAAAAAAGTGGCCCATTTTTTCAATAGCTTCCAGGTCTTTGGACCGATTGACTCGAAATCGCTCCCAAATGTGCTCCTATACTGGCTGAACGAGACACAGCAGTCCCCATCGGATTCCGGTGAAATTTGGATTTTTGGTGAATATTTTAGTGAAAAGAGACAATGTTTCATGAGACTGCCTTAAGGCTGGCATTAGGGTTAGGGTTAGGGTTAGGGTTATGGAGCTAGGGTTAGGGTTACGGTCGTCTTTTGACCGATTGACTCGAAATTCGTCACGAATGTGGTCCTCTACTTGCTGAATGAGACACAGCAGTCCCCATCGGATTCCGGTGAAATTTGTATTTTTGGTGAATATTTTAAAGAAAAAAGTGGCCCATTTTTTCAATAGCTTCCAGGTCTTTGGACCGATTGACTCGAAATCGCTCCCAAATGTGCTCCTATACTGGCTGAACGAGACACAGCAGTCCCCATCGGATTCCAGTGAAATTTGTATTTTTGGTGAATATTTTAAAGAAAAAAGTGGCCCATTTTTTCAATAGCTTCCAGGTCTTTGGACCGATTGACTCGAAATCGCTCCCAAATGTGCTCCTATACTGGCTGAACGAGACACAGCAGTCCCCATCGGATTCCGGTGAAATTTGTATTTTTGGTGAATATTTTAGTGAAAAGAGACAATGTTTCATGAGACTGCCTTAAGGCTGGCATTAGGGTTAGGGTTAGGGTTAGGGTTATGGAGCTAGGGTTAGGGTTACGGTCGTCTTTTGACCGATTGACTCGAAATTCGTCACGAATGTGGTCCTCTACTTGCTGAATGAGACACAGCAGTCCCCATCGGATTCCGGTGAAATTTGTATTTTTGGTGAATATTTTAAAGAAAAAAGTGGCCCATTTTTTCAATAGCTTCCAGGTCTTTGGACCGATTGACTCGAAATCGCTCCCAAATGTGCTCCTATACTGGCTGAACGAGACACAGCAGTCCCCATCGGATTCCAGTGAAATTTGTATTTTTGGTGAATATTTTAAAGAAAAAAGTGGCCCATTTTTTCAATAGCTTCCAGGTCTTTGGACCGATTGACTCGAAATCGCTCCCAAATGTGCTCCTATACTGGCTGAACGAGACACAGCAGTCCCCATCGGATTCCGGTGAAATTTGTATTTTTGGTGAATATTTTAGTGAAAAGAGACAATGTTTCATGAGACTGCCTTAAGGCTGGCATTAGGGTTAGGGTTAGGGTTAGGGTTATGGAGCTAGGGTTAGGGTTACGGTCGTCTTTTGACCGATTGACTCGAAATTCGTCACGAATGTGGTCCTCTACTTGCTGAATGAGACACAGCAGTCCCCATCGGATTCCGGTGAAATTTGTATTTTTGGTGAATATTTTAAAGAAAAAAGTGGCCCATTTTTTCAATAGCTTCCAGGTCTTTGGACCGATTGACTCGAAATCGCTCCCAAATGTGCTCCTATACTGGCTGAACGAGACACAGCAGTCCCCATCGGATTCCGGTGAAATTTGGATTTTTGGTGAATATTTTAGTGAAAAGAGACAATGTTTCATGAGACTGCCTTAAGGCTGGCATTAGGGTTAGGGTTAGGGTTAGGGTTATGGAGCTAGGGTTAGGGTTACGGTCGTCTTTTGACCGATTGACTCGAAATTCGTCACGAATGTGGTCCTCTACTTGCTGAATGAGACACAGCAGTCCCCATCGGATTCCGGTGAAATTTGTATTTTTGGTGAATATTTTAAAGAAAAAAGTGGCCCATTTTTTCAATAGCTTCCAGGTCTTTGGACCGATTGACTCGAAATCGCTCCCAAATGTGCTCCTATACTGGCTGAACGAGACACAGCAGTCCCCATCGGATTCCGGTGAAATTTGTATTTTTGGTGAATATTTTAAAGAAAAAAGTGGCCCATTTTTTCAATAGCTTCCAGGTCTTTGGACCGATTGACTCGAAATCGCTCCCAAATGTGCTCCTATACTGGCTGAACGAGACACAGCAGTCCCCATCGGATTCCGGTGAAATTTGTATTTTTGGTGAATATTTTAGTGAAAAGAGACAATGTTTCATGAGACTGCCTTAAGGCTGGCATTAGGGTTAGGGTTAGGGTTAGGGTTATGGAGCTAGGGTTAGGGTTACGGTCGTCTTTTGACCGATTGACTCGAAATTCGTCACGAATGTGGTCCTCTACTTGCTGAATGAGACACAGCAGTCCCCATCGGATTCCGGTGAAATTTGTATTTTTGGTGAATATTTTAAAGAAAAAAGTGGCCCATTTTTTCAATAGCTTCCAGGTCTTTGGACCGATTGACTCGAAATCGCTCCCAAATGTGCTCCTATACTGGCTGAACGAGACACAGCAGTCCCCATCAGATTCCGGTGAAATTTGTATTTTTGGTGAATATTTTAAAGAAAAAAGTGGCCCATTTTTTCAATAGCTTCCAGGTCTTTGGACCGATTGACTCGAAATCGCTCCCAAATGTGCTCCTATACTGGCTGAACGAGACACAGCAGTCCCCATCGGATTCCGGTGAAATTTGTATTTTTGGTGAATATTTTAAAGAAAAAAGTGGCCCATTTTTTCAATAGCTTCCAGGTCTTTGGACCGATTGACTCGAAATCGCTCCCAAATGTGCTCCTATACTGGCTGAACGAGACACAGCAGTCCCCATCGGATTCCGGTGAAATTTGTATTTTTGGTGAATATTTTAAAGAAAAAAGTGGCCCATTTTTTCAATAGCTTCCAGGTCTTTGGACCGATTGACTCGAAATCGCTCCCAAATGTGCTCCTATACTGGCTGAACGAGACACAGCAGTCCCCATCGGATTCCGGTGAAATTTGGATTTTTGGTGAATATTTTAAAGAAAAAAGTGGCCCATTTTTTCAATAGCTTCCAGGTCTTTGGACCGATTGACTCGAAATCGCTCCCAAATGTGCTCCTATACTGGCTGAACGAGACACAGCAGTCCCCATCGGATTCCGGTGAAATTTGTATTTTTGGTGAATATTTTAGTGAAAAGAGACAATGTTTCATGAGACTGCCTTAAGGCTGGCATTAGGGTTAGGGTTAGGGTTAGGGTTATGGAGCTAGGGTTAGGGTTACGGTCGTCTTTTGACCGATTGACTCGAAATTCGTCACGAATGTGGTCCTCTACTTGCTGAATGAGACACAGCAGTCCCCATCGGATTCCGGTGAAATTTGTATTTTTGGTGAATATTTTAAAGAAAAAAGTGGCCCATTTTTTCAATAGCTTCCAGGTCTTTGGACCGATTGACTCGAAATCGCTCCCAAATGTGCTCCTATACTGGCTGAACGAGACACAGCAGTCCCCATCGGATTCCGGTGAAATTTGGATTTTTGGTGAATATTTTAGTGAAAAGAGACAATGTTTCATGAGACTGCCTTAAGGCTGGCATTAGGGTTAGGGTTAGGGTTAGGGTTATGGAGCTAGGGTTAGGGTTACGGTCGTCTTTTGACCGATTGACTCGAAATTCGTCACGAATGTGGTCCTCTACTTGCTGAATGAGACACAGCAGTCCCCATCGGATTCCGGTGAAATTTGTATTTTTGGTGAATATTTTAAAGAAAAAAGTGGCCCATTTTTTCAATAGCTTCCAGGTCTTTGGACCGATTGACTCGAAATCGCTCCCAAATGTGCTCCTATACTGGCTGAACGAGACACAGCAGTCCCCATCGGATTCCAGTGAAATTTGTATTTTTGGTGAATATTTTAAAGAAAAAAGTGGCCCATTTTTTCAATAGCTTCCAGGTCTTTGGACCGATTGACTCGAAATCGCTCCCAAATGTGCTCCTATACTGGCTGAACGAGACACAGCAGTCCCCATCGGATTCCGGTGAAATTTGTATTTTTGGTGAATATTTTAGTGAAAAGAGACAATGTTTCATGAGACTGCCTTAAGGCTGGCATTAGGGTTAGGGTTAGGGTTAGGGTTATGGAGCTAGGGTTAGGGTTACGGTCGTCTTTTGACCGATTGACTCGAAATTCGTCACGAATGTGGTCCTCTACTTGCTGAATGAGACACAGCAGTCCCCATCGGATTCCGGTGAAATTTGTATTTTTGGTGAATATTTTAAAGAAAAAAGTGGCCCATTTTTTCAATAGCTTCCAGGTCTTTGGACCGATTGACTCGAAATCGCTCCCAAATGTGCTCCTATACTGGCTGAACGAGACACAGCAGTCCCCATCGGATTCCGGTGAAATTTGTATTTTTGGTGAATATTTTAAAGAAAAAAGTGGCCCATTTTTTCAATAGCTTCCAGGTCTTTGGACCGATTGACTCGAAATCGCTCCCAAATGTGCTCCTATACTGGCTGAACGAGACACAGCAGTCCCCATCGGATTCCGGTGAAATTTGTATTTTTGGTGAATATTTTAGTGAAAAGAGACAATGTTTCATGAGACTGCCTTAAGGCTGGCATTAGGGTTAGGGTTAGGGTTAGGGTTATGGAGCTAGGGTTAGGGTTACGGTCGTCTTTTGACCGATTGACTCGAAATTCGTCACGAATGTGGTCCTCTACTTGCTGAATGAGACACAGCAGTCCCCATCGGATTCCGGTGAAATTTGTATTTTTGGTGAATATTTTAAAGAAAAAAGTGGCCCATTTTTTCAATAGCTTCCAGGTCTTTGGACCGATTGACTCGAAATCGCTCCCAAATGTGCTCCTATACTGGCTGAACGAGACACAGCAGTCCCCATCAGATTCCGGTGAAATTTGTATTTTTGGTGAATATTTTAAAGAAAAAAGTGGCCCATTTTTTCAATAGCTTCCAGGTCTTTGGACCGATTGACTCGAAATCGCTCCCAAATGTGCTCCTATACTGGCTGAACGAGACACAGCAGTCCCCATCGGATTCCGGTGAAATTTGTATTTTTGGTGAATATTTTAAAGAAAAAAGTGGCCCATTTTTTCAATAGCTTCCAGGTCTTTGGACCGATTGACTCGAAATCGCTCCCAAATGTGCTCCTATACTGGCTGAACGAGACACAGCAGTCCCCATCGGATTCCGGTGAAATTTGTATTTTTGGTGAATATTTTAAAGAAAAAAGTGGCCCATTTTTTCAATAGCTTCCAGGTCTTTGGACCGATTGACTCGAAATCGCTCCCAAATGTGCTCCTATACTGGCTGAACGAGACACAGCAGTCCCCATCGGATTCCGGTGAAATTTGGATTTTTGGTGAATATTTTAGTGAAAAGAGACAATGTTTCATGAGACTGCCTTAAGGCTGGCATTAGGGTTAGGGTTAGGGTTAGGGTTATGGAGCTAGGGTTAGGGTTACGGTCGTCTTTTGACCGATTGACTCGAAATTCGTCACGAATGTGGTCCTCTACTTGCTGAATGAGACACAGCAGTCCCCATCGGATTCCGGTGAAATTTGTATTTTTGGTGAATATTTTAAAGAAAAAAGTGGCCCATTTTTTCAATAGCTTCCAGGTCTTTGGACCGATTGACTCGAAATCGCTCCCAAATGTGCTCCTATACTGGCTGAACGAGACACAGCAGTCCCCATCGGATTCCAGTGAAATTTGTATTTTTGGTGAATATTTTAAAGAAAAAAGTGGCCCATTTTTTCAATAGCTTCCAGGTCTTTGGACCGATTGACTCGAAATCGCTCCCAAATGTGCTCCTATACTGGCTGAACGAGACACAGCAGTCCCCATCGGATTCCGGTGAAATTTGTATTTTTGGTGAATATTTTAGTGAAAAGAGACAATGTTTCATGAGACTGCCTTAAGGCTGGCATTAGGGTTAGGGTTAGGGTTAGGGTTATGGAGCTAGGGTTAGGGTTACGGTCGTCTTTTGACCGATTGACTCGAAATTCGTCACGAATGTGGTCCTCTACTTGCTGAATGAGACACAGCAGTCCCCATCGGATTCCGGTGAAATTTGTATTTTTGGTGAATATTTTAAAGAAAAAAGTGGCCCATTTTTTCAATAGCTTCCAGGTCTTTGGACCGATTGACTCGAAATCGCTCCCAAATGTGCTCCTATACTGGCTGAACGAGACACAGCAGTCCCCATCGGATTCCGGTGAAATTTGTATTTTTGGTGAATATTTTAAAGAAAAAAGTGGCCCATTTTTTCAATAGCTTCCAGGTCTTTGGACCGATTGACTCGAAATCGCTCCCAAATGTGCTCCTATACTGGCTGAACGAGACACAGCAGTCCCCATCGGATTCCGGTGAAATTTGTATTTTTGGTGAATATTTTAGTGAAAAGAGACAATGTTTCATGAGACTGCCTTAAGGCTGGCATTAGGGTTAGGGTTAGGGTTAGGGTTATGGAGCTAGGTTAGGGTTACGGTCGTCTTTTGACCGATTGACTCGAAATTCGTCACGAATGTGGTCCTCTACTTGCTGAATGAGACACAGCAGTCCCCATCGGATTCCGGTGAAATTTGTATTTTTGGTGAATATTTTAAAGAAAAAAGTGGCCCATTTTTTCAATAGCTTCCAGGTCTTTGGACCGATTGACTCGAAATCGCTCCCAAATGTGCTCCTATACTGGCTGAACGAGACACAGCAGTCCCCATCGGATTCCGGTGAAATTTGTATTTTTGGTGAATATTTTAGTGAAAAGAGACAATGTTTCATGAGACTGCCTTAAGGCTGGCATTAGGGTTAGGGTTAGGGTTAGGGTTATGGAGCTAGGGTTAGGGTTACGGTCGTCTTTTGACCGATTGACTCGAAATTCGTCACGAATGTGGTCCTCTACTTGCTGAATGAGACACAGCAGTCCCCATCGGATTCCGGTGAAATTTGTATTTTTGGTGAATATTTTAAAGAAAAAAGTGGCCCATTTTTTCAATAGCTTCCAGGTCTTTGGACCGATTGACTCGAAATCGCTCCCAAATGTGCTCCTATACTGGCTGAACGAGACACAGCAGTCCCCATCAGATTAGGGTGAAATTTGTATTTTTGGTGAATATTTTAAAGAAAAAAGTGGCCCATTTTTTCAATAGCTTCCAGGTCTTTGGACCGATTGACTCGAAATCGCTCCCAAATGTGCTCCTATACTGGCTGAACGAGACACAGCAGTCCCCATCGGATTCCGGTGAAATTTGTATTTTTGGTGAATATTTTAAAGAAAAAAGTGGCCCATTTTTTCAATAGCTTCCAGGTCTTTGGACCGATTGACTCGAAATCGCTCCCAAATGTGCTCCTATACTGGCTGAACGAGACACAGCAGTCCCCATCGGATTCCGGTGAAATTTGTATTTTTGGTGAATATTTTAGTGAAAAGAGACAATGTTTCATGAGACTGCCTTAAGGCTGGCATTAGGGTTAGGGTTAGGGTTAGGGTTATGGAGCTAGGTTAGGGTTACGGTCGTCTTTTGACCGATTGACTCGAAATTCGTCACGAATGTGGTCCTCTACTTGCTGAATGAGACACAGCAGTCCCCATCGGATTCCGGTGAAATTTGTATTTTTGGTGAATATTTTAAAGAAAAAAGTGGCCCATTTTTTCAATAGCTTCCAGGTCTTTGGACCGATTGACTCGAAATCGCTCCCAAATGTGCTCCTATACTGGCTGAACGAGACACAGCAGTCCCCATCGGATTCCGGTGAAATTTGTATTTTTGGTGAATATTTTAGTGAAAAGAGACAATGTTTCATGAGACTGCCTTAAGGCTGGCATTAGGGTTAGGGTTAGGGTTAGGGTTATGGAGCTAGGGTTAGGGTTACGGTCGTCTTTTGACCGATTGACTCGAAATTCGTCACGAATGTGGTCCTCTACTTGCTGAACGAGACACAGCAGTCCCCATCGGATTCCGGTGAAATTTGTATTTTTGGTGAATATTTTAGTGAAAAGAGACAATGTTTCATGAGACTGCCTTAAGGCTGGCAATAGGGTTAGGGTTAGGGTTAGGGTTATGGAGCTAGGGTTAGGGTTACGGTCGTCTTTTGACCGATTGACTCGAAATTCGTTACGAATGTGGTCCTCTACTTGCTGAATGAGACACAGCAGTCCCCATCGGATTCCGGTGAAATTTGTATTTTTGGTGAATATTTTAAAGAAAAAAGTGGCCCATTTTTTCAATAGCTTCCAGGTCTTTGGACCGATTGACTCGAAATCGCTCCCAAATGTGCTCCTATACTGGCTGAACGAGACACAGCAGTCCCCATCGGATTCCGGTGAAATTTGTATTTTTGGTGAATATTTTAAAGAAAAAAGTGGCCCATTTTTTCAATAGCTTCCAGGTCTTTGGACCGATTGACTCGAAATCGCTCCCAAATGTGCTCCTATACTGGCTGAACGAGACACAGCAGTCCCCATCGGATTCCGGTGAAATTTGTATTTTTGGTGAATATTTTAGTGAAAAGAGACAATGTTTCATGAGACTGCCTTAAGGCTGGCATTAGGGTTAGGGTTAGGGTTAGGGTTATGGAGCTAGGTTAGGGTTACGGTCGTCTTTTGACCGATTGACTCGAAATTCGTCACGAATGTGGTCCTCTACTTGCTGAATGAGACACAGCAGTCCCCATCGGATTCCGGTGAAATTTGTATTTTTGGTGAATATTTTAAAGAAAAAAGTGGCCCATTTTTTCAATAGCTTCCAGGTCTTTGGACCGATTGACTCGAAATCGCTCCCAAATGTGCTCCTATACTGGCTGAACGAGACACAGCAGTCCCCATCGGATTCCGGTGAAATTTGTATTTTTGGTGAATATTTTAGTGAAAAGAGACAATGTTTCATGAGACTGCCTTAAGGCTGGCATTAGGGTTAGGGTTAGGGTTAGGGTTATGGAGCTAGGTTAGGGTTACGGTCGTCTTTTGACCGATTGACTCGAAATTCGTCACGAATGTGGTCCTCTACTTGCTGAATGAGACACAGCAGTCCCCATCGGATTCCGGTGAAATTTGTATTTTTGGTGAATATTTTAAAGAAAAAAGTGGCCCATTTTTTCAATAGCTTCCAGGTCTTTGGACCGATTGACTCGAAATCGCTCCCAAATGTGCTCCTATACTGGCTGAACGAGACACAGCAGTCCCCATCGGATTCCGGTGAAATTTGTATTTTTGGTGAATATTTTAGTGAAAAGAGACAATGTTTCATGAGACTGCCTTAAGGCTGGCATTAGGGTTAGGGTTAGGGTTAGGGTTATGGAGCTAGGTTAGGGTTACGGTCGTCTTTTGACCGATTGACTCGAAATTCGTCACGAATGTGGTCCTCTACTTGCTGAATGAGACACAGCAGTCCCCATCGGATTCCGGTGAAATTTGTATTTTTGGTGAATATTTTAAAGAAAAAAGTGGCCCATTTTTTCAATAGCTTCCAGGTCTTTGGACCGATTGACTCGAAATCGCTCCCAAATGTGCTCCTATACTGGCTGAACGAGACACAGCAGTCCCCATCGGATTCCGGTGAAATTTGTATTTTTGGTGAATATTTTAGTGAAAAGAGACAATGTTTCATGAGACTGCCTTAAGGCTGGCATTAGGGTTAGGGTTAGGGTTAGGGTTATGGAGCTAGGGTTAGGGTTACGGTCGTCTTTTGACCGATTGACTCGAAATTCGTCACGAATGTGGTCCTCTACTTGCTGAACGAGACACAGCAGTCCCCATCGGATTCCGGTGAAATTTGTATTTTTGGTGAATATTTTAGTGAAAAGAGACAATGTTTCATGAGACTGCCTTAAGGCTGGCAATAGGGTTAGGGTTAGGGTTAGGGTTATGGAGCTAGGGTTAGGGTTACGGTCGTCTTTTGACCGATTGACTCGAAATTCGTTACGAATGTGGTCCTCTACTTGCTGAATGAGACACAGCAGTCCCCATCGGATTCCGGTGAAATTTGTATTTTTGGTGAATATTTTAAAGAAAAAAGTGGCCCATTTTTTCAATAGCTTCCAGGTCTTTGGACCGATTGACTCGAAATCGCTCCCAAATGTGCTCCTATACTGGCTGAACGAGACACAGCAGTCCCCATCGGATTCCGGTGAAATTTGTATTTTTGGTGAATATTTTAAAGAAAAAAGTGGCCCATTTTTTCAATAGCTTCCAGGTCTTTGGACCGATTGACTCGAAATCGCTCCCAAATGTGCTCCTATACTGGCTGAACGAGACACAGCAGTCCCCATCGGATTCCGGTGAAATTTGTATTTTTGGTGAATATTTTAGTGAAAAGAGACAATGTTTCATGAGACTGCCTTAAGGCTGGCATTAGGGTTAGGGTTAGGGTTAGGGTTATGGAGCTAGGTTAGGGTTACGGTCGTCTTTTGACCGATTGACTCGAAATTCGTCACGAATGTGGTCCTCTACTTGCTGAATGAGACACAGCAGTCCCCATCGGATTCCGGTGAAATTTGTATTTTTGGTGAATATTTTAAAGAAAAAAGTGGCCCATTTTTTCAATAGCTTCCAGGTCTTTGGACCGATTGACTCGAAATCGCTCCCAAATGTGCTCCTATACTGGCTGAACGAGACACAGCAGTCCCCATCGGATTCCGGTGAAATTTGTATTTTTGGTGAATATTTTAGTGAAAAGAGACAATGTTTCATGAGACTGCCTTAAGGCTGGCATTAGGGTTAGGGTTAGGGTTAGGGTTATGGAGCTAGGTTAGGGTTACGGTCGTCTTTTGACCGATTGACTCGAAATTCGTCACGAATGTGGTCCTCTACTTGCTGAATGAGACACAGCAGTCCCCATCGGATTCCGGTGAAATTTGTATTTTTGGTGAATATTTTAAAGAAAAAAGTGGCCCATTTTTTCAATAGCTTCCAGGTCTTTGGACCGATTGACTCGAAATCGCTCCCAAATGTGCTCCTATACTGGCTGAACGAGACACAGCAGTCCCCATCGGATTCCGGTGAAATTTGTATTTTTGGTGAATATTTTAGTGAAAAGAGACAATGTTTCATGAGACTGCCTTAAGGCTGGCATTAGGGTTAGGGTTAGGGTTAGGGTTATGGAGCTAGGGTTAGGGTTACGGTCGTCTTTTGACCGATTGACTCGAAATTCGTCACGAATGTGGTCCTCTACTTGCTGAATGAGACACAGCAGTCCCCATCGGATTCCGGTGAAATTTGTATTTTTGGTGAATATTTTAAAGAAAAAAGTGGCCCATTTTTTCAATAGCTTCCAGGTCTTTGGACCGATTGACTCGAAATCGCTCCCAAATGTGCTCCTATACTGGCTGAACGAGACACAGCAGTCCCCATCGGATTCCGGTGAAATTTGTATTTTTGGTGAATATTTTAAAGAAAAAAGTGGCCCATTTTTTCAATAGCTTCCAGGTCTTTGGACCGATTGACTCGAAATCGCTCCCAAATGTGCTCCTATACTGGCTGAACGAGACACAGCAGTCCCCATCGGATTCCGGTGAAATTTGTATTTTTGGTGAATATTTTAGTGAAAAGAGACAATGTTTCATGAGACTGCCTTAAGGCTGGCATTAGGGTTAGGGTTAGGGTTAGGGTTATGGAGCTAGGGTTAGGGTTACGGTCGTCTTTTGACCGATTGACTCGAAATTCGTCACGAATGTGGTCCTCTACTTGCTGAACGAGACACAGCAGTCCCCATCGGATTCCGGTGAAATTTGTATTTTTGGTGAATATTTTAAAGAAAAAAGTGGCCCATTTTTTCAATAGCTTCCAGGTCTTTGGACCGATTGACTCGAAATCGCTCCCAAATGTGCTCCTATACTGGCTGAACGAGACACAGCAGTCCCCATCGGATTCCGGTGAAATTTGTATTTTTGGTGAATATTTTAAAGAAAAAAGTGGCCCATTTTTTCAATAGCTTCCAGGTCTTTGGACCGATTGACTCGAAATCGCTCCCAAATGTGCTCCTATACTGGCTGAACGAGACACAGCAGTCCCCATCGGATTCCGGTGAAATTTGTATTTTTGGTGAATATTTTAGTGAAAAGAGACAATGTTTCATGAGACTGCCTTAAGGCTGGCATTAGGGTTAGGGTTAGGGTTAGGGTTATGGAGCTAGGGTTAGGGTTACGGTCGTCTTTTGACCGATTGACTCGAAATTCGTCACGAATGTGGTCCTCTACTTGCTGAACGAGACACAGCAGTCCCCATCGGATTCCGGTGAAATTTGTATTTTTGGTGAATATTTTAAAGAAAAAAGTGGCCCATTTTTTCAATAGCTTCCAGGTCTTTGGACCGATTGACTCGAAATCGCTCCCAAATGTGCTCCTATACTGGCTGAACGAGACACAGCAGTCCCCATCGGATTCCGGTGAAATTTGTATTTTTGGTGAATATTTTAAAGAAAAAAGTGGCCCATTTTTTCAATAGCTTCCAGGTCTTTGGACCGATTGACTCGAAATCGCTCCCAAATGTGCTCCTATACTGGCTGAACGAGACACAGCAGTCCCCATCGGATTCCGGTGAAATTTGTATTTTTGGTGAATATTTTAAAGAAAAAAGTGGCCCATTTTTTCAATAGCTTCCAGGTCTTTGGACCGATTGACTCGAAATCGCTCCCAAATGTGCTCCTATACTGGCTGAACGAGACACAGCAGTCCCCATCGGATTCCGGTGAAATTTGTATTTTTGGTGAATATTTTAGTGAAAAGAGACAATGTTTCATGAGACTGCCTTAAGGCTGGCATTAGGGTTAGGGTTAGGGTTAGGGTTATGGAGCTAGGTTAGGGTTACGGTCGTCTTTTGACCGATTGACTCGAAATTCGTCACGAATGTGGTCCTCTACTTGCTGAATGAGACACAGCAGTCCCCATCGGATTCCGGTGAAATTTGTATTTTTGGTGAATATTTTAAAGAAAAAAGTGGCCCATTTTTTCAATAGCTTCCAGGTCTTTGGACCGATTGACTCGAAATCGCTCCCAAATGTGCTCCTATACTGGCTGAACGAGACACAGCAGTCCCCATCGGATTCCGGTGAAATTTGTATTTTTGGTGAATATTTTAGTGAAAAGAGACAATGTTTCATGAGACTGCCTTAAGGCTGGCATTAGGGTTAGGGTTAGGGTTAGGGTTATGGAGCTAGGGTTAGGGTTACGGTCGTCTTTTGACCGATTGACTCGAAATTCGTCACGAATGTGGTCCTCTACTTGCTGAACGAGACACAGCAGTCCCCATCGGATTCCGGTGAAATTTGTATTTTTGGTGAATATTTTAGTGAAAAGAGACAATGTTTCATGAGACTGCCTTAAGGCTGGCAATAGGGTTAGGGTTAGGGTTAGGGTTATGGAGCTAGGGTTAGGGTTACGGTCGTCTTTTGACCGATTGACTCGAAATTCGTTACGAATGTGGTCCTCTACTTGCTGAATGAGACACAGCAGTCCCCATCGGATTCCGGTGAAATTTGTATTTTTGGTGAATATTTTAAAGAAAAAAGTGGCCCATTTTTTCAATAGCTTCCAGGTCTTTGGACCGATTGACTCGAAATCGCTCCCAAATGTGCTCCTATACTGGCTGAACGAGACACAGCAGTCCCCATCGGATTCCGGTGAAATTTGTATTTTTGGTGAATATTTTAAAGAAAAAAGTGGCCCATTTTTTCAATAGCTTCCAGGTCTTTGGACCGATTGACTCGAAATCGCTCCCAAATGTGCTCCTATACTGGCTGAACGAGACACAGCAGTCCCCATCGGATTCCGGTGAAATTTGTATTTTTGGTGAATATTTTAGTGAAAAGAGACAATGTTTCATGAGACTGCCTTAAGGCTGGCATTAGGGTTAGGGTTAGGGTTAGGGTTATGGAGCTAGGTTAGGGTTACGGTCGTCTTTTGACCGATTGACTCGAAATTCGTCACGAATGTGGTCCTCTACTTGCTGAATGAGACACAGCAGTCCCCATCGGATTCCGGTGAAATTTGTATTTTTGGTGAATATTTTAAAGAAAAAAGTGGCCCATTTTTTCAATAGCTTCCAGGTCTTTGGACCGATTGACTCGAAATCGCTCCCAAATGTGCTCCTATACTGGCTGAACGAGACACAGCAGTCCCCATCGGATTCCGGTGAAATTTGTATTTTTGGTGAATATTTTAGTGAAAAAAGACAATGTTTCATGAGACTGCCTTAAGGCTGGCATTAGGGTTAGGGTTAGGGTTAGGGTTATGGAGCTAGGTTAGGGTTACGGTCGTCTTTTGACCGATTGACTCGAAATTCGTCACGAATGTGGTCCTCTACTTGCTGAATGAGACACAGCAGTCCCCATCGGATTCCGGTGAAATTTGTATTTTTGGTGAATATTTTAAAGAAAAAAGTGGCCCATTTTTTCAATAGCTTCCAGGTCTTTGGACCGATTGACTCGAAATCGCTCCCAAATGTGCTCCTATACTGGCTGAACGAGACACAGCAGTCCCCATCGGATTCCGGTGAAATTTGTATTTTTGGTGAATATTTTAGTGAAAAGAGACAATGTTTCATGAGACTGCCTTAAGGCTGGCATTAGGGTTAGGGTTAGGGTTAGGGTTATGGAGCTAGGGTTAGGGTTACGGTCGTCTTTTGACCGATTGACTCGAAATTCGTCACGAATGTGGTCCTCTACTTGCTGAATGAGACACAGCAGTCCCCATCGGATTCCGGTGAAATTTGTATTTTTGGTGAATATTTTAAAGAAAAAAGTGGCCCATTTTTTCAATAGCTTCCAGGTCTTTGGACCGATTGACTCGAAATCGCTCCCAAATGTGCTCCTATACTGGCTGAAAGAGACACAGCAGTCCCCATCGGATTCCGGTGAAATTTGTATTTTTGGTGAATATTTTAAAGAAAAAAGTGGCCCATTTTTTCAATAGCTTCCAGGTCTTTGGACCGATTGACTCGAAATCGCTCCCAAATGTGCTCCTATACTGGCTGAACGAGACACAGCAGTCCCCATCGGATTCCGGTGAAATTTGTATTTTTGGTGAATATTTTAGTGAAAAGAGACAATGTTTCATGAGACTGCCTTAAGGCTGGCATTAGGGTTAGGGTTAGGGTTAGGGTTATGGAGCTAGGGTTAGGGTTACGGTCGTCTTTTGACCGATTGACTCGAAATTCGTCACGAATGTGGTCCTCTACTTGCTGAATGAGACACAGCAGTCCCCATCGGATTCCGGTGAAATTTGTATTTTTGGTGAATATTTTAAAGAAAAAAGTGGCCCATTTTTTCAATAGCTTCCAGGTCTTTGGACCGATTGACTCGAAATCGCTCCCAAATGTGCTCCTATACTGGCTGAACGAGACACAGCAGTCCCCATCGGATTCCGGTGAAATTTGTATTTTTGGTGAATATTTTAGTGAAAAGAGACAATGTTTCATGAGACTGCCTTAAGGCTGGCATTAGGGTTAGGGTTAGGGTTAGGGTTATGGAGCTAGGGTTAGGGTTACGGTCGTCTTTTGACCGATTGACTCGAAATTCGTCACGAATGTGGTCCTCTACTTGCTGAATGAGACACAGCAGTCCCCATCGGATTCCGGTGAAATTTGTATTTTTGGTGAATATTTTAAAGAAAAAAGTGGCCCATTTTTTCAATAGCTTCCAGGTCTTTGGACCGATTGACTCGAAATCGCTCCCAAATGTGCTCCTATACTGGCTGAAAGAGACACAGCAGTCCCCATCGGATTCCGGTGAAATTTGTATTTTTGGTGAATATTTTAAAGAAAAAAGTGGCCCATTTTTTCAATAGCTTCCAGGTCTTTGGACCGATTGACTCGAAATCGCTCCCAAATGTGCTCCTATACTGGCTGAACGAGACACAGCAGTCCCCATCGGATTCCGGTGAAATTTGTATTTTTGGTGAATATTTTAGTGAAAAGAGACAATGTTTCATGAGACTGCCTTAAGGCTGGCATTAGGGTTAGGGTTAGGGTTAGGGTTATGGAGCTAGGGTTAGGGTTACGGTCGTCTTTTGACCGATTGACTCGAAATTCGTCACGAATGTGGTCCTCTACTTGCTGAATGAGACACAGCAGTCCCCATCGGATTCCGGTGAAATTTGTATTTTTGGTGAATATTTTAAAGAAAAAAGTGGCCCATTTTTTCAATAGCTTCCAGGTCTTTGGACCGATTGACTCGAAATCGCTCCCAAATGTGCTCCTATACTGGCTGAACGAGACACAGCAGTCCCCATCGGATTCCGGTGAAATTTGTATTTTTGGTGAATATTTTAGTGAAAAGAGACAATGTTTCATGAGACTGCCTTAAGGCTGGCATTAGGGTTAGGGTTAGGGTTAGGGTTATGGAGCTAGGTTAGGGTTACGGTCGTCTTTTGACCGATTGACTCGAAATTCGTCACGAATGTGGTCCTCTACTTGCTGAATGAGACACAGCAGTCCCCATCGGATTCCGGTGAAATTTGTATTTTTGGTGAATATTTTAAAGAAAAAAGTGGCCCATTTTTTCAATAGCTTCCAGGTCTTTGGACCGATTGACTCGAAATCGCTCCCAAATGTGCTCCTATACTGGCTGAACGAGACACAGCAGTCCCCATCGGATTCCGGTGAAATTTGTATTTTTGGTGAATATTTTAGTGAAAAGAGACAATGTTTCATGAGACTGCCTTAAGGCTGGCATTAGGGTTAGGGTTAGGGTTAGGGTTATGGAGCTAGGTTAGGGTTACGGTCGTCTTTTGACCGATTGACTCGAAATTCGTCACGAATGTGGTCCTCTACTTGCTGAATGAGACACAGCAGTCCCCATCGGATTCCGGTGAAATTTGTATTTTTGGTGAATATTTTAAAGAAAAAAGTGGCCCATTTTTTCAATAGCTTCCAGGTCTTTGGACCGATTGACTCGAAATCGCTCCCAAATGTGCTCCTATACTGGCTGAACGAGACACAGCAGTCCCCATCGGATTCCGGTGAAATTTGTATTTTTGGTGAATATTTTAGTGAAAAGAGACAATGTTTCATGAGACTGCCTTAAGGCTGGCATTAGGGTTAGGGTTAGGGTTAGGGTTATGGAGCTAGGGTTAGGGTTACGGTCGTCTTTTGACCGATTGACTCGAAATTCGTCACGAATGTGGTCCTCTACTTGCTGAATGAGACACAGCAGTCCCCATCGGATTCCGGTGAAATTTGTATTTTTGGTGAATATTTTAAAGAAAAAAGTGGCCCATTTTTTCAATAGCTTCCAGGTCTTTGGACCGATTGACTCGAAATCGCTCCCAAATGTGCTCCTATACTGGCTGAAAGAGACACAGCAGTCCCCATCGGATTCCGGTGAAATTTGTATTTTTGGTGAATATTTTAAAGAAAAAAGTGGCCCATTTTTTCAATAGCTTCCAGGTCTTTGGACCGATTGACTCGAAATCGCTCCCAAATGTGCTCCTATACTGGCTGAACGAGACACAGCAGTCCCCATCGGATTCCGGTGAAATTTGTATTTTTGGTGAATATTTTAGTGAAAAGAGACAATGTTTCATGAGACTGCCTTAAGGCTGGCATTAGGGTTAGGGTTAGGGTTAGGGTTATGGAGCTAGGGTTAGGGTTACGGTCGTCTTTTGACCGATTGACTCGAAATTCGTCACGAATGTGGTCCTCTACTTGCTGAATGAGACACAGCAGTCCCCATCGGATTCCGGTGAAATTTGTATTTTTGGTGAATATTTTAAAGAAAAAAGTGGCCCATTTTTTCAATAGCTTCCAGGTCTTTGGACCGATTGACTCGAAATCGCTCCCAAATGTGCTCCTATACTGGCTGAAAGAGACACAGCAGTCCCCATCGGATTCCGGTGAAATTTGTATTTTTGGTGAATATTTTAAAGAAAAAAGTGGCCCATTTTTTCAATAGCTTCCAGGTCTTTGGACCGATTGACTCGAAATCGCTCCCAAATGTGCTCCTATACTGGCTGAACGAGACACAGCAGTCCCCATCGGATTCCGGTGAAATTTGTATTTTTGGTGAATATTTTAGTGAAAAGAGACAATGTTTCATGAGACTGCCTTAAGGCTGGCATTAGGGTTAGGGTTAGGGTTAGGGTTATGGAGCTAGGGTTAGGGTTACGGTCGTCTTTTGACCGATTGACTCGAAATTCGTCACGAATGTGGTCCTCTACTTGCTGAATGAGACACAGCAGTCCCCATCGGATTCCGGTGAAATTTGTATTTTTGGTGAATATTTTAAAGAAAAAAGTGGCCCATTTTTTCAATAGCTTCCAGGTCTTTGGACCGATTGACTCGAAATCGCTCCCAAATGTGCTCCTATACTGGCTGAACGAGACACAGCAGTCCCCATCGGATTCCGGTGAAATTTGTATTTTTGGTGAATATTTTAGTGAAAAGAGACAATGTTTCATGAGACTGCCTTAAGGCTGGCATTAGGGTTAGGGTTAGGGTTAGGGTTATGGAGCTAGGGTTAGGGTTACGGTCGTCTTTTGACCGATTGACTCGAAATTCGTCACGAATGTGGTCCTCTACTTGCTGAATGAGACACAGCAGTCCCCATCGGATTCCGGTGAAATTTGTATTTTTGGTGAATATTTTAAAGAAAAAAGTGGCCCATTTTTTCAATAGCTTCCAGGTCTTTGGACCGATTGACTCGAAATCGCTCCCAAATGTGCTCCTATACTGGCTGAAAGAGACACAGCAGTCCCCATCGGATTCCGGTGAAATTTGTATTTTTGGTGAATATTTTAAAGAAAAAAGTGGCCCATTTTTTCAATAGCTTCCAGGTCTTTGGACCGATTGACTCGAAATCGCTCCCAAATGTGCTCCTATACTGGCTGAACGAGACACAGCAGTCCCCATCGGATTCCGGTGAAATTTGTATTTTTGGTGAATATTTTAGTGAAAAGAGACAATGTTTCATGAGACTGCCTTAAGGCTGGCATTAGGGTTAGGGTTAGGGTTAGGGTTATGGAGCTAGGGTTAGGGTTACGGTCGTCTTTTGACCGATTGACTCGAAATTCGTCACGAATGTGGTCCTCTACTTGCTGAATGAGACACAGCAGTCCCCATCGGATTCCGGTGAAATTTGTATTTTTGGTGAATATTTTAAAGAAAAAAGTGGCCCATTTTTTCAATAGCTTCCAGGTCTTTGGACCGATTGACTCGAAATCGCTCCCAAATGTGCTCCTATACTGGCTGAACGAGACACAGCAGTCCCCATCGGATTCCGGTGAAATTTGTATTTTTGGTGAATATTTTAGTGAAAAGAGACAATGTTTCATGAGACTGCCTTAAGGCTGGCATTAGGGTTAGGGTTAGGGTTAGGGTTATGGAGCTAGGTTAGGGTTACGGTCGTCTTTTGACCGATTGACTCGAAATTCGTCACGAATGTGGTCCTCTACTTGCTGAATGAGACACAGCAGTCCCCATCGGATTCCGGTGAAATTTGTATTTTTGGTGAATATTTTAAAGAAAAAAGTGGCCCATTTTTTCAATAGCTTCCAGGTCTTTGGACCGATTGACTCGAAATCGCTCCCAAATGTGCTCCTATACTGGCTGAACGAGACACAGCAGTCCCCATCGGATTCCGGTGAAATTTGTATTTTTGGTGAATATTTTAGTGAAAAGAGACAATGTTTCATGAGACTGCCTTAAGGCTGGCATTAGGGTTAGGGTTAGGGTTAGGGTTATGGAGCTAGGTTAGGGTTACGGTCGTCTTTTGACCGATTGACTCGAAATTCGTCACGAATGTGGTCCTCTACTTGCTGAATGAGACACAGCAGTCCCCATCGGATTCCGGTGAAATTTGTATTTTTGGTGAATATTTTAAAGAAAAAAGTGGCCCATTTTTTCAATAGCTTCCAGGTCTTTGGACCGATTGACTCGAAATCGCTCCCAAATGTGCTCCTATACTGGCTGAACGAGACACAGCAGTCCCCATCGGATTCCGGTGAAATTTGTATTTTTGGTGAATATTTTAGTGAAAAGAGACAATGTTTCATGAGACTGCCTTAAGGCTGGCATTAGGGTTAGGGTTAGGGTTAGGGTTATGGAGCTAGGGTTAGGGTTACGGTCGTCTTTTGACCGATTGACTCGAAATTCGTCACGAATGTGGTCCTCTACTTGCTGAATGAGACACAGCAGTCCCCATCGGATTCCGGTGAAATTTGTATTTTTGGTGAATATTTTAAAGAAAAAAGTGGCCCATTTTTTCAATAGCTTCCAGGTCTTTGGACCGATTGACTCGAAATCGCTCCCAAATGTGCTCCTATACTGGCTGAAAGAGACACAGCAGTCCCCATCGGATTCCGGTGAAATTTGTATTTTTGGTGAATATTTTAAAGAAAAAAGTGGCCCATTTTTTCAATAGCTTCCAGGTCTTTGGACCGATTGACTCGAAATCGCTCCCAAATGTGCTCCTATACTGGCTGAACGAGACACAGCAGTCCCCATCGGATTCCGGTGAAATTTGTATTTTTGGTGAATATTTTAAAGAAAAAAGTGGCCCATTTTTTCAATAGCTTCCAGGTCTTTGGACCGATTGACTCGAAATCGCTCCCAAATGTGCTCCTATACTGGCTGAACGAGACACAGCAGTCCCCATCGGATTCCGGTGAAATTTGTATTTTTGGTGAATATTTTAGTGAAAAGAGACAATGTTTCATGAGACTGCCTTAAGGCTGGCATTAGGGTTAGGGTTAGGGTTAGGGTTATGGAGCTAGGGTTAGGGTTACGGTCGTCTTTTGACCGATTGACTCGAAATTCGTCACGAATGTGGTCCTCTACTTGCTGAACGAGACACAGCAGTCCCCATCGGATTCCGGTGAAATTTGTATTTTTGGTGAATATTTTAAAGAAAAAAGTGGCCCATTTTTTCAATAGCTTCCAGGTCTTTGGACCGATTGACTCGAAATCGCTCCCAAATGTGCTCCTATACTGGCTGAACGAGACACAGCAGTCCCCATCGGATTCCGGTCAAATTTGTATTTTTGGTGAATATTTTAAAGAAAAAAGTGGCCCATTTTTTCAATAGCTTCCAGGTCTTTGGACCGATTGACTCGAAATCGCTCCCAAATGTGCTCCTATACTGGCTGAACGAGACACAGCAGTCCCCATCGGATTCCGGTGAAATTTGGATTTTTGGTGAATATTTTAGTGAAAAGAGACAATGTTTCATGAGACTGCCTTAAGGCTGGCATTAGGGTTAGGGTTAGGGTTAGGGTTATGGAGCTAGGGTTAGGGTTACGGTCGTCTTTTGACCGATTGACTCGAAATTCGTCACGAATGTGGTCCTCTACTTGCTGAACGAGACACAGCAGTCCCCATCGGATTCCGGTGAAATTTGTATTTTTGGTGAATATTTTAAAGAAAAAAGTGGCCCATTTTTTCAATAGCTTCCAGGTCTTTGGACCGATTGACTCGAAATCGCTCCCAAATGTGCTCCTATACTGGCTGAACGAGACACAGCAGTCCCCATCGGATTCCGGTGAAATTTGTATTTTTGGTGAATATTTTAGTGAAAAGAGACAATGTTTCATGAGACTGCCTTAAGGCTGGCATTAGGGTTAGGGTTAGGGTTAGGGTTATGGAGCTAGGGTTAGGGTTACGGTCGTCTTTTGACCGATTGACTCGAAATTCGTCACGAATGTGGTCCTCTACTTGCTGAACGAGACACAGCAGTCCCCATCGGATTCCGGTGAAATTTGTATTTTTGGTGAATATTTTAAAGAAAAAAGTGGCCCATTTTTTCAATAGCTTCCAGGTCTTTGGACCGATTGACTCGAAATCGCTCCCAAATGTGCTCCTATACTGGCTGAACGAGACACAGCAGTCCCCATCGGATTCCGGTCAAATTTGTATTTTTGGTGAATATTTTAAAGAAAAAAGTGGCCCATTTTTTCAATAGCTTCCAGGTCTTTGGACCGATTGACTCGAAATCGCTCCCAAATGTGCTCCTATACTGGCTGAACGAGACACAGCAGTCCCCATCGGATTCCGGTGAAATTTGGATTTTTGGTGAATATTTTAGTGAAAAGAGACAATGTTTCATGAGACTGCCTTAAGGCTGGCATTAGGGTTAGGGTTAGGGTTAGGGTTATGGAGCTAGGGTTAGGGTTACGGTCGTCTTTTGACCGATTGACTCGAAATTCGTCACGAATGTGGTCCTCTACTTGCTGAACGAGACACAGCAGTCCCCATCGGATTCCGGTGAAATTTGTATTTTTGGTGAATATTTTAAAGAAAAAAGTGGCCCATTTTTTCAATAGCTTCCAGGTCTTTGGACCGATTGACTCGAAATCGCTCCCAAATGTGCTCCTATACTGGCTGAACGAGACACAGCAGTCCCCATCGGATTCCGGTGAAATTTGTATTTTTGGTGAATATTTTAAAGAAAAAAGTGGCCCATTTTTTCAATAGCTTCCAGGTCTTTGGACCGATTGACTCGAAATCGCTCCCAAATGTGCTCCTATACTGGCTGAACGAGACACAGCAGTCCCCATCGGATTCCGGTGAAATTTGTATTTTTGGTGAATATTTTAGTGAAAAGAGACAATGTTTCATGAGACTGCCTTAAGGCTGGCATTAGGGTTAGGGTTAGGGTTAGGGTTATGGAGCTAGGTTAGGGTTACGGTCGTCTTTTGACCGATTGACTCGAAATTCGTCACGAATGTGGTCCTCTACTTGCTGAATGAGACACAGCAGTCCCCATCGGATTCCGGTGAAATTTGTATTTTTGGTGAATATTTTAAAGAAAAAAGTGGCCCATTTTTTCAATAGCTTCCAGGTCTTTGGACCGATTGACTCGAAATCGCTCCCAAATGTGCTCCTATACTGGCTGAACGAGACACAGCAGTCCCCATCGGATTCCGGTGAAATTTGTATTTTTGGTGAATATTTTAGTGAAAAGAGACAATGTTTCATGAGACTGCCTTAAGGCTGGCATTAGGGTTAGGGTTAGGGTTAGGGTTATGGAGCTAGGGTTAGGGTTACGGTCGTCTTTTGACCGATTGACTCGAAATTCGTCACGAATGTGGTCCTCTACTTGCTGAATGAGACACAGCAGTCCCCATCGGGTTCCGGTGAAATTTGTATTTTTGGTGAATATTTTAAAGAAAAAAGTGGCCCATTTTTTCAATAGCTTCCAGGTCTTTGGACCGATTGACTCGAAATCGCTCCCAAATGTGCTCCTATACTGGCTGAACGAGACACAGCAGTCCCCATCGGATTCCGGTGAAATTTGTATTTTTGGTGAATATTTTAAAGAAAAAAGTGGCCCATTTTTTCAATAGCTTCCAGGTCTTTGGACCGATTGACTCGAAATCGCTCCCAAATGTGCTCCTATACTGGCTGAACGAGACACAGCAGTCCCCATCGGATTCCGGTGAAATTTGTATTTTTGGTGAATATTTTAAAGAAAAAAGTGGCCCATTTTTTCAATAGCTTCCAGGTCTTTGGACCGATTGACTCGAAATCGCTCCCAAATGTGCTCCTATACTGGCTGAACGAGACACAACAGTCCCCATCGGATTCCGGTGAAATTTGTATTTTTGGTGAATATTTTAAAGAAAAAAGTGGCCCATTTTTTCAATAGCTTCCAGGTCTTTGGACCGATTGACTCGAAATCGCTCCCAAATGTGCTCCTATACTGGCTGAACGAGACACAGCAGTCCCCATCGGATTCCGGTGAAATTTGTATTTTTGGTGAATATTTTAGTGAAAAGAGACAATGTTTCATGAGACTGCCTTAAGGCTGGCATTAGGGTTAGGGTTAGGGTTAGGGTTATGGAGCTAGGGTTAGGGTTACGGTCGTCTTTTGACCGATTGACTCGAAATTCGTCACGAATGTGGTCCTCTACTTGCTGAATGAGACACAGCAGTCCCCATCGGATTCCGGTGAAATTTGTATTTTTGGTGAATATTTTAAAGAAAAAAGTGGCCCATTTTTTCAATAGCTTCCAGGTCTTTGGACCGATTGACTCGAAATCGCTCCCAAATGTGCTCCTATACTGGCTGAACGAGACACAGCAGTCCCCATCGGATTCCGGTGAAATTTGTATTTTTGGTGAATATTTTAAAGAAAAAAGTGGCCCATTTTTTCAATAGCTTCCAGGTCTTTGGACCGATTGGTCGTCTTTTGACCGATTGACTCGAAATTCGTCACGAATGTGGTCCTCTACTTGCTGAATGAGACACAGCAGTCCCCATCGGGTTCCGGTGAAATTTGTATTTTTGGTGAATATTTTAAAGAAAAAAGTGGCCCATTTTTTCAATAGCTTCCAGGTCTTTGGACCGATTGACTCGAAATCGCTCCCAAATGTGCTCCTATACTGGCTGAACGAGACACAGCAGTCCCCATCGGATTCCGGTGAAATTTGTATTTTTGGTGAATATTTTAAAGAAAAAAGTGGCCCATTTTTTCAATAGCTTCCAGGTCTTTGGACCGATTGACTCGAAATCGCTCCCAAATGTGCTCCTATACTGGCTGAACGAGACACAGCAGTCCCCATCGGATTCCGGTGAAATTTGTATTTTTGGTGAATATTTTAAAGAAAAAAGTGGCCCATTTTTTCAATAGCTTCCAGGTCTTTGGACCGATTGACTCGAAATCGCTCCCAAATGTGCTCCTATACTGGCTGAACGAGACACAGCAGTCCCCATCGGATTCCGGTGAAATTTGTATTTTTGGTGAATATTTTAAAGAAAAAAGTGGCCCATTTTTTCAATAGCTTCCAGGTCTTTGGACCGATTGACTCGAAATCGCTCCCAAATGTGCTCCTATACTGGCTGAACGAGACACAGCAGTCCCCATCGGATTCCGGTGAAATTTGTATTTTTGGTGAATATTTTAGTGAAAAGAGACAATGTTTCATGAGACTGCCTTAAGGCTGGCATTAGGGTTAGGGTTAGGGTTAGGGTTATGGAGCTAGGGTTAGGGTTACGGTCGTCTTTTGACCGATTGACTCGAAATTCGTCACGAATGTGGTCCTCTACTTGCTGAATGAGACACAGCAGTCCCCATCGGATTCCGGTGAAATTTGTATTTTTGGTGAATATTTTAAAGAAAAAAGTGGCCCATTTTTTCAATAGCTTCCAGGTCTTTGGACCGATTGACTCGAAATCGCTCCCTAATGTGGTCCGATACTGGCTGAACCAGACACAGCAGTTTTTATTGGATTTTAGTGGAAATTGTATTTTTCATGAAAACATCGGCTGATTTTTTCAATAGCTTCCAGGTCGTTTGACCGATTCACTCGAAATCGATCAGAAATGTGGTTCTATACTGGTAGATTGAGACACAGCAGTTTTTATTGGATTTCAGTGGAATTTGTATTTTTCATGAATATTTTAATGAAGAGTCTCAATTTTTCATGAAGACATCGGGGATGGGGCTAGGGTTAGGGTTATGGTCAGGGGGTTTACCAGTTGACTCGAAATCGATCAAAAATGTGGTCCTACACTGGTAGAATGAGACATAGCAGTTTTTATTGGATTTTAGTGGAATTTGTATTTTTCCTGAATATTTTAAAGAAAAGTCACCATTTTTCATGAAAACGTCGGCCGATTTTTTCATTACCTTCCAGGTCATTTGAGCCATCGACTCAAAATCAGTGCCGAAATGTCTTGTTATACTGGTAGAATGAGACACACCTGTTTTCATTGGAGTTTCGTGGAATTTCTTTTTTTCATGAATATTTGAAAGAAAAATAACAATTTTTCATAAATACATCGGCCAGTCGTTTGTCACTGAGATGAGTCCCCTGTCTTGAAGGTGTTTGCCACAGGCTACAGGTTTTCCTTTCCATTCCTGGCCTCACATGTGGTCTCAGCATCTGAGAACAAAGCCTCTCTGTACAAGTATGTGTTTCCTCCTGAGCTGGACCGCCCCACTCTGGCCATAATTGGTCTAGTGCAGCCACTGGGGGCCATTCTGCCCGTCTCTGAGATGCAGGCCAGGTTTTTAAAGGCAAGACAGGTTTTTTTTTTTTTCAAATATTCAAGAGCTTTTACTCAAAACTCCTTCCTTTACAGCTGTCACCATTGCTGGCTGCATCAAGCTCACTTCAGTAGATGCCATGCTAAAAGATATGCGCTACAAGCAGGAGGCGATGGCTAAAAGCTAAGATTGTGGATTTTCTCAACTTTACAAGTGTCTATGTTGCATCTAAATGGCACAAAATCTTGCAATACACAACAAGTTCAGCTTGAATCTCTTTTCCAGGTATGTCACCAGTCAGAGACACACCATCCAAATCGACCATATCGGCTACAGAGAGCAGATGGGGATTCGACCCAACTTCCTGTGGCTGCTGCTGACTGATCCCAAGCTGGGACTGAATGTGATGCTCGGTCCCTGCACACCATACCAGTTTTGTCTCAGACGGCCAGGAAAGTGGGCTGGGGCCCGTCAGGCCATCCTCACTCAGTGGGAGAGAGTGGCTCGCCCCATGCAGACCAGGCCCTGTGATGAGCCCAGACACAAGAGATCATTTATATGGCCTCTGATTCTGCTGTGGGCTTGGCTGCCAACGTTAACAGGAACAACCTTCCAGCCTACCTACAAGATCCCATGCACTGTTGGACAAAATAAAAGTGTACCTGCCTGCACAGTGATATGCAATTATTGTTCAGTTATATCTGAGACTTGCAACTTATAATAATCAACATACATAGCACAAGTTACATTTAATAAAAATAGATGTCAAAACTAAAAGCACACAACAAATATAGTGTTATATTATTAACAAGGTAATGCATGTGCAAGCCGTAGCATTTTAATGCTCCTGCTGGTCAATGTCTATACTATTTGTGTACTGTAGTTTTAACTAAAATGATGCGTTATATTTCATAGCATTGAATTTAAAATCTTAATCTTGAAAATATACAGTAACTACACTTGTGTAATACTGGTGTAAAAAACACTATTTCCCGTCACAACAAAGCAAAATACTTTGGTAAAAGTGTCTCAAAATTGTACTCAAGGACAGTAATTAAGCGAATTTACTTTACTTTCCACGAATGGCAGTTTCTATTACATAGCTCCATCTCCAGGCTGGATCATTGATCAATGACCCCACCTACTGGCAGCTTCAGGATCTAGCTGAAGTTTGACCTGACAACTTCATGAAACAATGTATTGTCTAGAGCTTTGTGTCTCACTGCATCATACTGGGATCTCATTGTAGTCAAAGTCAGTAGTTGAGAGTTTTTTTCTCTAAAGATGATGGTGCAATTGTGTGTAAATCTGAAAAATCAAGCCAATAAAAACTGTCTGTCATTTTTCTGTATTTTGTATTTCAGTCAAGTTCAGCATCAGCTTTGTTTATATTTGTAGTCATGTTTATATTAAAAAACTAGGAAGCAGTTCGTTTTATTTGTTTTGTCATTTGTGGCCAAAAAGATTGTAAATCATTTGACATTTATCTATGTATTTACAGTACATATTGATTTAGATAAGGTGATTGAATTTTTTATATGTTTATTAATTGATTGGTTTAAATAACAAATGTAGGCCAACTTGTTAATGTTGGTTAGACCAATTTTGTCACTGATATATGATGGAATATATAAGTGAACTAAATATTTACACACTTGTGTAGTTTTGGAGAAGAAATTCAAATTGAGAATTTTAATATTAATGAGGTAATAATACAAAGTCAGAGCTATTTATTTTTACCATAACTAAATAAGTAAGCTTTTCTCAGAGGAAAATAAGGTCCCCAGAACACTGTTTGAAGCTAGAAAGGTGGCAGGGTCCGCCAAATATAAACAAAGTAAAACAGTATGCAGTTGTGTTGTCCTTTAAGGTCAGTTTGTTTATTCAGTTTATTCAGTCATGAAAGTAAAGAGTGTATATTTATTTAGTCTGTTAAGGCATAAACAAAATCAGACAGACAGATAGACAGACAGATAGACAGACAGATAGATAGATAGATAGATAGATAGATAGATAGATAGATAGATAGATAGAAAGAAAGAAAGAAAGAAAGAAAGAAAGAAAGAACCTTTATATCTATATGGACTTTTTCAATAGTCAACTATACAAACTATTAAGTGGATTAACTTTGAGCTGGACTTTGACTCGACTTCAAACTCGCCGCCTCTGGTGAACCACCGGTAGACCCCGGAAGAAGAATCGTCCACGCGTGACTCCTTAGCATTTGGGTTGCCAGGTTGGGGGACACCTATGGTATGAATGTTATTTGAGGGATGTCTAAGATTTGACATACTTACTTGAGAATATATCCTGTAAAGTCAGGTGTGTTTGTGTAGTTCCACACTTTTAACATAACTGTATGAATGTTACAGTTCACCTTATTGATCTATCAAGTAAGACTAGAGATACCACTCAAAAAATGAGTCAAGAGGACACTCAACAGCAGGATACATTTTATAAAAGGCTTTATTTATGACAACCTTGTTAAAAATAAATTCAGACATACTCCTAAGCCATAGGCCCAATGATACCAACCAACATAACAATATTTTCAGGGAATAGGCTAGAATAGGCTAATATGATAAGATGTGACGCCTCATTCATGCCTCAATGGATAACACGTACAGAAGTTTTGTCGCTTGTTAAAAAATCACTAAAATGATTATGACTTTGTTTGCAGCTTAGTCACTGTGCGTTTTAATAGCCTGCTGTTTTTACTACTGAATATAGCAATTATTATTCGCCCTATTATGTATTATCATTTACTCTAATCCTATGTTAAGTGTTAGCGATCAACCACAAATGTTACAAAATGTGTAGGCCTACATTAAAATTAAACATTATATTTTTTGGCTTTGAGGTGTTCAATATAATCTTATTTCCTTTTTTTTTAATGTAGATCAGTGTAGAGTGTTAATGCTATTAATGTCAACAGGAAAGTAGTGTATCACTCTTTTGTAAAGAAGCTGGATCTAGGTGGCTGACCTCTTTCTCACTGAGCGATGTTGGAGCTGACAGATGTGGTGACTGAGCACCTGCACAGGGGTTTGGGGTTAGAGAGGGGGGGATACGAGACGATAAATCTGGCAACCCCGGGCTGCCATCTTTGATTGTGCGACAGGCCGCGGCGCGAGCGGGGCCTCACTCATCTAGAAAAACGGTCTGGCACGAGATAACGGGTGGGGAGAGACACGGAACCACGGGACGACCACACACCGGTTCCCGCAGTCGCAGCCGAGCAGACGAGGACAGACCGGCGGCTTAAAACCCCGCGGAGAAGACGTAAAACAGCAGCCGTGCATGTGGAGAGCGGTTTGTTGGCAGCCAACGAGCAAAGTAGCTAACCATCGTTAGCCGAACTGGGTTAGCGGGCTAGCCAGCTTTTGTAATCCGCCGGCCAGACACACATTCGTCCACATCAAAACCAGGCCGAAACCGGATTTCAAGTCGGGCCACACAACAGCTGACAGGACAAAGAAGGCACCGGCGGTGGCAGGTGGGTCTGCACGTCACGCAAGTTGAATTTTTTTTAAAGTTGTGCCCCAGTAGCTGGTGTGTTGGTGTTCACACAGCGCTAGCTGGGTTAGCATGCTGTGGCCACTGAGGGGCTGGAAGTGGATGTGATGGCGACCAGTGAGAAACGAAACTATGCTAAACGATGCAAGCTGGCGGCCCGCTCTCTAACAGCACCACGTTTTAGATTAATCGCCAAAGTCTGTGTCGCCGGGGTGGATACGACGTTGGCATATGTGTGTACAACTTTTGAGCTATTGCAGTGTTATTTGAGCTCAGTCTGGTTGAGTTCCGGGCGAAGAGGGCCTCTTCTCCCTGCCGGTAAGAGCCACCCAGCCCACCAATAGTTTGATTCATGGGGATGGATGGCCTGCAGACTCATCAGTGGCAGTGATTTACAGAAATAGTCCCAATTCAGGTGTCATGCAAAGATATAAAATAGACTAACTGAGGATGTATTAAGATGTATTCTTAGTCGTTACGTCCTGTGTACAGATTAGCACAGTGGTTTTCTTCTCAGTCATAATATCATGCAGATCCAACAAAATTGGTCATGAAGGAGCACATTTTTGTTGTGTGAGTGTGCGCTTTTTTGGACTTTGGTAGGGCTCGGTGTGAAACACTCCAGATGATTCACAAACTCGTTATGTAGATATGGAAACCACCTGGAGGAATATTAATAGGCAGCATGGTGTTGTATCTATGTATGCATCCACGAATAGAAATGGGTCTGCATCTGACTAGGTTTAGGGAGGCCAGTCAGACTTGTATTGATTGGAGTGGTACTTATTGATTGACCAGTTAATGATATGGCCTGATAAGAGATCTACTGCTGATAATGGTATTGTGCATTGTATTGTGTTGAAAAATGAGATGCTAATGATTTCTATATTGTGATTCTCTTCATAATAAACAGACTCTAAAATGGGTAGGTATCAAATTTTGCATTTTATCCCCTAAAGTGTTCCCATGTGTATATTTCAAACTGGCATGTGCAGCTACAAATGGTTCGTTAGGACATTGAATCTACGCACTTTAGTGCCCAGTGAATGAAACTATGGCCACCCTCCCATTTCTCCTGTGCTTGATTTAAATTACCAACAGCTCCCAAGGGAGACCTTCTCAGTTGGTATTGATTGCCTGGCGTTGGAGGACCCCAATAATCTTAAATGGTTTCCAGTCCACAGCTTTTTCAATGCGTTTTTTCGTAAGGCCAAAACCAGTAAGCAATGGATGTTAGAAGCCCCTTGCATTGATACTGATCAAAGTGAAGATTAGTTGGCAGGTGCTTCATGTGCTAATCAATTCAAGTGGTGGAAACAACATTACATTTTTCTATTTTTATGGCCCAGGACGTGCAGTCCGTTATCTTGATTTTTATGTCACACCATACACATATTTTATGATTAAAAGTACAACCTTGTCTTATTGATGTAACTTTGGCTTGTAAAAGTAAAGATGATTTGCATAATATTTCCACCATTGTCATTGTAGAGATTTTGGACCGGAGTTCTTCACTTTAGACAACATTACAATACAAACCAATAGGGACACTGAAATACAAGCCTGTTCTTTCAACACCCATCATTTAGGCCATCTACATGACTTCTCATTCTGTGACTTCACTGTTGCATTAGACAGGTCAGTCCCATGACCCGCTGTAAACAAAAGAATGGGGTGCGTGAGCACTGTACAGGTAAGTTATCTGAGCCGACATGCAGGTTGAGTCCAGAAGTAAATCTACGATGCAAGAGAGGGACGTAAAGTTATTTTGGGGCAGGAACAGTTACCTTCTTAATTTAGACCTCCATTATGACTAGAGCCCGACCTATATGTCTGTTGGCTAATGTTATCGGCCAATATTGGATTATCAGATGTATCGGTATGTACTAATATGAAAACGTTTTACAGAACATAATGCAGAAAATTATGATTGGGGTGATTTTATAATTATTAGATTCCCAATTAATTCCTAGTTAGTTTTTATTGTTTACTTGTATCCTACTTGTATTCTACTTCCCCTACGTATCAGTCACAAGTGTTTACTACATGTAAGGGATCATTGTAATCTGATGTTAGTTTGTGTGTATGCTATGTACATATACAATGTGTATTCTACATGTAACGAATATCTGCTGATTTATCAATATCAGATTTTATTTGCACTCTAAAATTTATATTGGCATCGCCCCCAAAAATACAGTATCGGTTGGGCTCTAAATATAACTGCTGAGGTTTTTACTTCCCTGACGTTATTGGATTCCTAAATGTGTGTAAGCATAAGTCATTCCACTGTTGAAGTGGACAGTTCAATACAGTGAACTGACTGTAGTGGGTTTCTTGACCTCTTACTGTTAAGTATCATCACCAAGACAGGGAGGTAATTTTACTGGTCACATAGTTTAATGAGCGGAAGCTGTATTAATATCATTAGACCGCTAAATCTGTGAGAAACCTTTTAACACATGCACAAGTATAAATAAACTAGTTCTTGTCAAGCCGAAGCACAGAAATGCTGGTATTTTGTGTGTGTGTGTGCGTTACAAAAGGGAGGAAAAGTATGTACGCACCATGATTGATGGACTGTGATGCAAAAGTAGTTGCAGGGGTGCACGGTCAGCCTGGAGGTTGGGCTCAGCTGATTGAGACTGGGGAGCAGGGATGCTGTTGTATGCCCTGGGAAAAATCTTGGGTGTTTTTTTCCATGACATTTCTCCATACAACAAAGGTTCCCTCTCCTTTATCGTCAGTGAACGCATGTTAATAGTTTAAGAGATGAAGTGAACAGGGATGGTACACTAACTTGACCCCTTCTGTGTGGAGGGCTCATCCCCAGGTGACTTTGGCACCCAAGGTTCTCCTCTGGTCTCACTGGCACTGAACAGGTAACATAAGTTATGGTTTGAGCACAGAGGAAGTAGGACTGTTATCATCTGGGCTCGTTGGCCTCTCATCACTGTTCTCTCTTCCCTTATTTCAAACGCACACTCATACATCCCATATCCCTTTGCAAAATAGAGTGTGTATAAAATCTGACATCAAACACTTTACTCTGTCTTTCCACCCATCGTCTGCGCCATAATCCATAAAATGGCCTCTCACAAGAAGTGAATCGTGGCCAGGTTTGATATCATCAATTTGTGGTTTGTGGTGTGTGGGACTTTCAGACAAACACCAGCTATAGTCAAGAGAGACTACTTTAAAATAAAATGTCCCTGCTACATTCAAATAGTCTTGCCTCCCAAACTCCTGTCGAGCATCACAATTCAATCGATTTTATCTGCTAATGTCTGATCAGTCTGCTCAGCCAAATTAAGATACCATACTCATCCAAGTTTGGCAACAAACTGACTAGCAGGTCGATGTGTTCAAGGAATCAAAAGTGCACAATTTTGTGATCACAGAGCCTAGATAGATGGAGACTAGTGCTGATACTTTGTCAGAACTCAAGGTTTGTTGGCCTAAATGACTGTGACAAGACTGGTAAAAACACTAATTATGTGGTGTCACGTCTTCAGATTTGAAAAGCTCTTCGTCCAGTGTTGTTGTTTTTGGAAGAATCAATTTTTAGACAGCTGGAGAGTCTATCTTCACATACTTTGGCCCAAAGTCTCAATTGTAGTAATGCATAAAAGTGTCACCATTCCTCAGCCTTTAGTGATCAAAAGCAGTGACAAGAACTAGAATGATTTTGATGAAAATGCCAAGAGAGGGCGTTTTATAGCCTGCACTGTCTACTTACAGGGTAAATCATTTGAAGCTATGTAATTGTGCCCTTTGTGCTTTTATTGGACACTGCAGACACCTGAAGCAGAGGCACAGAAACACTCTGACCAGTGTAAAGATGCACTAACATGAGACCAGTGGTTGTACCAAGCATCGGAAGTAGATGAGCAGAGTACAGATTCAGGCCCTGGTTAAAATGTGCATGCAGAGCTTGGTGTAATTTGTTTGACAATGATACACTTTAAATAACTAACTTTTATGCATTTTATTTTGCATGTAGCATCAAAACATCATCATAATCCCAAATGCAACAGCATTTATCTAAAAGGCACACAAATACAATAATTTTATGTTGCATTTTATTATTAAAATAACACAAAATTTTTAGATTTTAATTTTTAAAAAAAAAATTTATGAGACAATACCCATAACACCTTGTCGTGTACGAGTACTAAGAAGCTGTAATGACAAGCATAACTATTAATGCCACAGATAATTTTCTATATGAGAAAGAAATTGCAACCTGTATTCTATTGAAATGGTTTGGGCCATCACTGCATTTGGTGTTATTTTACAAAATGCACACCAGGTTGTTTTCACATGAAAGGACTTTTCCTTTAAGTGGATGTTCCTTTGCAAAGTGTTCCAAGGCCAAGTTGCAGATAGACTGAGCTCATCAGAGCTGTCAGCTCCCCCCAACACACAGATACTCACACACACCTAACCACACACACAGACACTGTTCCACCACTGCTCCGTTAATAATAAATGACCTCTGTGTGACTTAGGAAAGACACTGCAGCCCCAAACATGCTGTCTCTCTGTCCATGGTTCTGCTCACTCCAATGCACTTTCTGCTTGTTTCTAGCTAACCCTCCAAGTAGCTTTAATCCTGCTCCATTTGCCTTGAGTGCCCCCACCAGTCAGTCAGTCGTGCTGTGTTATATTGGCTTCATACTGCATACAAAATTAGGATTGGTGTTTATTCTTCAGGATCCAAGTCTAGACCCAGTCGTGCTCTTCTTTAGCTGTTCCCTGGCACACATGGCCTATCAGTAGCCCCATTCACACTGCCCTTTCAAGGCGGGAATCTTGCACTGATATTCCGTCTGCAATGGTCAGCCCTCCCGGCCAAAAAAAAACAGTATTCCTTCTCGTGAATAAGAGCCAGACAGGGTCTGTTATTTACTGATAGTGATTCTGTGATGTAATTTAGAGCAAAATATGTAACTTTGTCACTTTCCACGATGCATGGTGGATCAGGATCTCAAATCACAACACATTATAACAGCATACATATGATTTATAAACAGTTGGCAGATACATGTTAAGATTATAGAGTGGAAAACGGGGGACACACGTTAAAAAACCCCACAGATTTCAACATTATGATGAGTACCGCCTCTTTTGGTTCTGCAACGCCAGCATGCTGTATGAAATGACACACTGGAGTGGCTTTATGCCGGCGCTGCTTGGTTCAGTGTGAACAGAAAAAGGCAGTGTAAAGGCAAGCCTTCGTTCGGCGATAATGCAGAATCTCGGTGTGAAAAGGGCTAATAATTGAAACAGCTGCCTGCAGCATGCTCTGCAGTTTGCTCATGCTCCAGTGTTTTTAACAAAGCTCAATGGGGCATTTTTGACAGCTGGTTTACCTTCATATTGTCCATCTTGCCCAAACTCCATGTTGCAGCACAGCACCAATGAGATACTGCTCTGTTGTGGTCTTATGTCCAGAGCCTAACCTCTAACCTCTGCACCTTTTGTGGTGGTCTTGTTTTTCTCTTGGTCTAAAGGAGGCTGGTTCTGGGGGCGAGGCCAAAGGACCAGACTCAATGAGTTTCCAGCGAAATGTCCGAGAAGTCAGGGCAGAGCACCAAGGCAAAGGATGGCAAAACAAAGTATGCAACCCTTAGCCTCTTCAATACCTATAAGGGCAAATCTCTGGAAACCCAGAAAACTGCGGGTAAGCTCCCTACTTTTACTCAGTATTATTCTTTCATACTATTGCATGTGATAACTATTAAGTGAACTGTATTTATGGTAGATGTGAATAACTTATTTTGTCTTGAGTTCAGCTGATCGAGACAATGTAATATAATTTGTAAGGAAGATCAACTTTTCACCCTGACTGTCTTAAAAACCTTTCCTCGCTCTTCTCCTACATGTGAAATGTTTTCCTCCTCTCAGTGGCTGCCAGACATGGGCTCCAAAGTTTGGGTAAAGTTGCGGTCAGCCGGCGCATGCCCCCTCCGGCCAACCTGCCCAGCCTGAAGGCAGAGAACAAGGGAAACGACCCCAACGTTAACATTGTCCCCAAAGACGGTAGTGGCTGGGCATCTCGAACTGAGGGAGGGGAGGAGAGGTAAATTGAGTTCATACACAAACTGCTTCTTTTCCTTTTAGTAAAACTCTTTCTAAATCAAGGTGTATGTTATGTCATCCACATTTCAAATTATGAGTTTTGATGAGAGCTCGGTCCTTTTTTTGTGCCACAGGCAACAGGAGACACCTCCACCCCAGATCAAACCAGCAGTGCTCCAGCCACAAGAGCTTTCTATTGGGGGCAGTCGCTCGTGGGCCAACAGCAAGCAGACACAACTAGACGGTAAATATGTTCTACACATTCTCACTGAGCATTACATCTACTCATGGTTACCCATGTTGTAGGCTTATAGTCATACAGCATTCAACCATTACAGTCTGCAGATCGTTTGATCTGTACTAAACGTGATGCTGGGTTGAAAACGGACCTGTACACCAAGTGAGGGTTAGACCTTTCAGTGCTTCTCTGTGAGTCACTGTATTGTATTCGATCTTTTGATTTCTGTGCATTCATAATAATATGCCTGTATTGTACAGGAGCCCCTCGTGTGAGCAGCCAATTTCACCAGGAGTTTCCCAGCTTGCAGGCAGCTGGTGAGGCAGAGAAAGGGGACGGTCAAGAGGAGGAGCCTTATGGACCAGGCCCCAGCCTCAGACCTCAAAGTAAGGCCACACTCCTGCACATAACCCTCAGTCAGTGTTCACTGATTGTCTTCAGGAACATCATGCCCCCTCCTGTAAGTCAAGTCAAACAATAAATATCTCTCCTTTTCTTCTGTCGTGTTAGATGTTGGGAGTTGGCGAGAGGGTGGAGGCAGGAATTTGAACACTGCACCCAGCCCCCCTGAGATGGACAACAGGCCTCCGGAGGAGGGTAGTACGGGCCTTGGTACCTCTACACCACCAGGGGAAGTTGATGAGCCTGGCCGAAATGTAACCACTGACGGTCAGAGAGAGAAGAGGGATGGCAGGGAGAGGTTGCCCCCCTCTGGCCCTCCTCAGCCTAAACTTAATGGGGGGCAGCAGCCTCCTGCAGGGGTGCCAACTCACTTCGACCCTGCTTTCAGGAGCATGATGCCACCCTATGTAAGTCATAGTTCGACATTCTGGATTGTCACATTAGCATATCGGAGTTAAGTATAGAGTCGTAGTGTTTATCCCTTCTTGACCCTATGTGATGCTTACTGTGTTTGGGTTTTAGATGTTCCACGCCTACCCTCAAATGACTTTTGCCCCAGGGCAAGGGAACTTCAGATACCCTGTATCACAAGACGGAGCAAAGTGAGTTCATATTTTAATGGAAAGGCCCTAAAAACCTGTGTTGAGGCAAAATAAAAGCTGCATTTTTTGGTGCTGCAGTACTCTGGATTCATCTTTGATAATTAACAAAAAAAATTAAAGGGTGTTTTAACATTTTATACAAGCTATGTTCATATGAGTTGCTGATTATTATAAGAAATGAACCCAAGTGTCTTAAACAATAAGCTTAATGTGTCAGAATATTACGTAGAAGCACATTGTACATATCAATATAAAAACAATTTTGTACATCTTTGCAGTTTATTGGCGAAAATTCTTAATCTACTAGACTGTGTCCCGTAATGAACTTTCCTCTCCTTATACGTCTGTTGGGTGTTCAGGGGTCCTCGTCCAGCACGACCCCAGCAGGCTCCCCCTCAGTCTTGGCTCCAGGACCCAGACAGACCCTCAATCGTCAGCGCAACAGAACTGAAAGAGCTGGACAACCTAGACACTGATGCTGATGAGGGCTGGGCAGGTTAGTGTATATAAGTTATAAATTACCTCTAAACTTTTGGATATAACTAATTAGGTAATTTTACAGTAGTTTGAACATCTATCAATCCCGTCTCCCCTGCATTCCAGGAGCTCAGATGGAGGTGGACTACACCGAGAAACTAAACTTCAGCGATGATGAGGAAAACCAAGCTGCTAAAGAAAAAAGAGAAAACTGGTGAGTATTTTGAGTTTAACATCTCAAAACTTGCCATTGTCTCACATTCGCTATTTAACTTCTCTACTGTACTATTAAAGATTCAGCAGAGAACCTTAACTTTTTAGATTGTTTTTCTACTTTGCAGAAAGGTCTTCATTTCCATCAGAGTCACTAGAGTCTGAAAATAAAATTTTGGAGATTTGAAAACTTGAGATGAGGGAGCACGATATGGATTTTTTCAGCGGATACCGATAACCGATAATTACCTGCTTCTCACGGCCGATACCGATAATAATTTCACACTTTTGTATTTTTCTTCTTCTCTGTGTTTATTGGTGGCTGGCAAACCCACTTTAAAGGTGCATACTGCCACATACTGTGTGTAAATGCTGCACTTACTTAAGGGGTCTAAAGTCAACTGAAGCTATTTGGCTATGTATTATCGGTTCTATTAATCGGCTATAATTTCATTATCTGCCGATAATTTATCGGTCCAATTTTATATCGTGTGTCCCTACTTAAGATAGATTGTTTTTAATTGTGATGTGGATATCCAGTGGATATCCAGTGCATAATGTTTTTAAAAACAATTTTTACTTACAAGTACATTACCATGGCATCCTTTGGCAAACCAATTACAAGTCTTTTCACGTTGACTTTTTGATCTCTGGCATGCCTTGAAACATGGCTGACAGTCATGTGAAAAATATGTTGTGTAGTAAACAGACTTAAACAAAGAAAAACGACAAACACTATAGTTCAGATACTGAAATATTTGTGCATGTTTTGTGCCGACATTAGGAAACTATTGCATCATGATTCCAAGTCCAAGAGCATAATATAATATAACTGACATACATGTATTTAGATAGAACACACTGTATGATAAATTATTAACATGCCACAATAATGCATTCTTTAATACAATTTATCAAAGCCAGTTTATGTCCAGTAAGAACATTTTTTAGCAAGGTTTTGATGTTGAGTCTGAGGTTGAAGTGAGTGGTTTGTCTGCTGGAATAACCTGTGATGTTTTTACTAAACTATATTGATGTCATTTCAGGGAGTGGATGGGTAAAGTGGAGCGTATGAGATCTCGGCCATTGGACGGTCAGGAGGGCTGGAAGGAGGGGTCTGAGGACCGTGGGAGCAATAAAACTGCATGGGCTGACTCTGCAGATCCCAGAGCACCATCACCTGGCAGTATGGGGCAGTACAATAAGTCAGCTGCTCCACAAGACTACCAGGTAAAGCTGAATATGCATTGCTCAAGCCACCCATCATGTGTGCACTGTTTTTTTTTATTTGAACAGCAGGACAATAAGTCTGTATCTGTACTCGCATCTCCTTTCTCCAGGGCGGCAGTCGTCCTGTTGGTGGAGGAGCTCCGCGTGGGAGTAAACCACCTGCTGCATCTGCACCTGGTGCTGAGGAGGACCCAGAGGCCTGGCGACAGAAGCGCAAGAAGCCTGCAGAAGTTTCTGAAGCCGTAGAACGAGCAAGACGGAGGAGAGAAGAAGAGGAACGGCGGATGGAAGAGCAGCGCCTCGCTGCTTGTGCTGAAAAACTTAAACGTCTCAATGAAAAACACCGCCAGGCAACTGAGGGCAAATCATCCCCTGCTCTGACCACCAATGATGACGCAGGAGTTGCTCTTGAGGAAGCCTCCTCATCAGCTCCTGCTCCTGTATCCAGTCCTGTACCTTCAACCCCAGTTTCACAATCACAGGCCCCAATCATGCAAGCCCCTCTACCTGAGCTGGTGGATCGAGACGGCGAGAGGATGGAGCGAGAACGAGAGAGAGTGGAACCAAGTGTAGAGGAGGAGGTTCACTTGCCTCATCAGCCCAGCCCCCCTGTCCACAGACCTGTGACTATAGCTCCAGAGCCTCAGGGTGAAGGAGAGAGCTCCGTGGTTGAGGTCCCTCTGATGGAGGAGAACCAGGCTGACAGGACAACAGTGCCTATACGAGACTATTTCAACATCGAGGATAACAGAGGTGAGCTATTGCTGAGCCTTTTTTTTTCATGTAAATTATCACTGTATATTGTGATGCCACTAGATACTATTGGTTTTGTTTTCCTCTAGTGGATGAGCCTCACCTGTCCCTGCCTCACATCGACACCCCCAGTGGTGAGGAAGTCCCTGTGGCACCACCACAGCTGGAAGGAGAAGCTGCAGCTGCTATGCGTCCATCACTCACCTCAGGCTATTCCAAACAGTTTCAGAAGTCTTTGCCACCTCGCTTCCTTAGACAGCAGGTAAGGGTGTCCACATCTGGCTTCTTGAGTGTACACTGGCTGAGATTTTGCTGGTTAAATCGAAGATTGTGGGTGTGTCAAACTGTAAACCAAAAGCAGACTTGATAATGAGTTTGAAAATCAAAGTTGGCACAACAAAAGAAAATTTCGTAACTTCAACCTGTTTACAATGTAGTATATACAAGTTATTAAATTATCAGTAACAAATTAGCTTTATTGATCACTATTCCTCATTGGCCTTGTAGGAGCAGATGAAGCAGCAACAATGGCAACAACAGCAACAGCAGAGTGGAGGCTCGGTGTCCCCATCAGGAAGTGGTGGAGTTCCAGCTACCCAACAGCAGCAGCAGCAACAGCAGCACCGCTCCATGTATCAGCCTATGGGCCCCCACCACCAGCACCTGGCCTCCATGGGGTTCGACCCCCGCTGGCTCATGATGCAGTCCTACATGGACCCCCGCATGATGTCAGGACGTCCTCCCATGGACATGCCAGCTAACATTCACCCTGGTATGGAGTTATGTGGAATAGAAAGAATGAATGAGTGTGGTTGTTTGTGTTTAATGTACTGACAAGCTGACAGATGTGCCAGACAACAAGTTTAAAGTCTTTCTGTTTTGTCGTCTCTAGGGAGGATGCCTCCAAAGCAGATTGTGCGTAGAGAGCCTGGAGACAACTCTAGCTCCAGTTCTGACTCCTTCGACCACTTGACCCGGCCAATTCGTGACCATGGCCTGCCTTCAGACTCACGGATGGTGTGGGGTTCAGACCCATACCCACAGTCGGAACCCTTGCCATCCGTAACTCCTCCAAAACAGCGAGATGATAACAAGGAGCCGAGGTTAAAAAATTAATAAAAATAAGTGACAAAATAAGGAAAAGCTTTTATTCTCTGCACATCACGCAATAACAATTGTTTCTCTACAGGATGGACTCTGGTTTGGATCTGGACAGGGGTCTCCCAGCTATGTATGCCCAGGACCACAGTGCATTGGACTCGCATAAAAGTAACTTCTTTCAGGATCCCACAGAGGCCCTGGCAGCATTTACCCAGGGTCCAGAGGATGCATCAGGGCCTCTAGACAGGGTGCCAGTAGGCCCAGCCTTTGATCCTGAGGAGCCAGGCCTACCCAGTGGGGAGGAGGTAGAAGCTCTTGGTCAAGCTATGCTCCAGAGGAGTGTCTCCCAGGGCTCCAGCCACTCCCTCAAACTGGATGAGCCAAGGTTTGATGGGTTACCCCTAGGTACAAAATCACTAGAGCTACAGGACACAGGAGAACGGGCTGATGATAAGCCCCAGAATGAACTCTACTCCCAGGCTGCAGTTACCAGCAACAGGGCTACACCCCCTGCTGATGGATTACACAAACAAGAGAAGCTGCCTCTGCCAGCCCCTAACAAGCAGAAAGCTGAGCTACGCTGGGGTGGCAGATCAGGGGCCGGACGCAGGGAAGGACCAGGGGGAGAGAGACCTGTCCGCAGGTCTGGACCAATAAAGAAGCCTGTCCTAAGGGACATGAAAGAAGAGAGGGAGCAAAGAGAGGAGAGGGAAAAGCGTCATGAGAGAGGGGAAAGAGGAGACCGGTCCAAAAAGGATCAGTCGTCCAAAGCTCCTTCTGCAGCTGCTGCTGTGTCTGAAGGCTCCAGACCTCAAGGTGAGGGGAAGAGAGAAGCTGCTCAGGTTGAGGAAACACCGACTGGCCATCCGAGAGCCAGGGACTCCCAGCCTTCATCTGGGGCACCCACCTCTTCCTCTCAAGAGGAGAAAGCAGACAAACCGCCCATCAATGACAAACATCCAGAACCCAAACTGCCCCCTAGGAAAGAGTCCAATCTTCCTCCACGTGCCTACCGACGAGAAGAGAGGGAGAGGGAACGTGAGCGGGAGAAGGAAATGGACAAGGACAGAGAGAGAGAGTGGCCTGCTGACTCAAATTTCAAAGGACGTGGCCGAGGGGAGTATTACTCCAGAGGACGCAGCTATCGGGGGACGTACGGTGGTCGAGGCAGGGGAACTCGTGGTCGAAGCAGAGCAGAGTACCCTTACCGAGAGCCACGATCACGCTCTGATTTACCTTCTGCTGGAGGTGCTGCTGCTTTCCGCAACAGGGAGGAAAGCGAGACGCGTAGTGAGAGCTCAGACTTTGAGGTTATACCAAAACGTAGACGGCGCCGTGGTTCAGACACAGATTCAGAAAGTGAAGGTGGGAGGGAGTCTGCCAGTGATACTGGACCCTCTGACCGTGAGCCCAGCACCAAACCTAGCCGTCCACTGAGAAGAGAGCTCCCTGGGGAGCCCCGGTCTGGACCTCACAAGCCAGGCTTTGGACCTCCTCACATGGGGGAAAAGATGGGACCCAGAGGGGACGATGAAGGCAGGCCCAAGCCAGGATTCCTTCCTAAAGGAGAGCCTTCTCGGAGAGGAAGAGGAGGACTATACAGTAGACGAGGTGGAGCAAGAGAACGTGGCGGCCCTCGCTCAGCCCCACTCAGACGGCCAGCAGCTAGAGAGTCCTCCTCTCAGTGGCCCTCTAAACCCATGGAGACATTCAGGCCTGAAGACACGGAGCCCTCACCAAGATATGACAATCCTCCCAATGACAGACGGCCCCCGAAGTCTGATGGCAAGAAATTTGGGGATGGGGCTCCTCAGAGTAGTAGAGAACGGCCCCGTCGATCCAGACCAGCACGGCCCCCCAGGCAAGATAAACCCCCTCGCTTTAGGCGCTTGAAAGAGAGGGAGGCTGCAGTGTTAGCCAGTGGAGACACAGCGCCCAGTCCCCCTGTACCTCTTCTTCCAGTGCCTGCTGCTGCTGTCCCTAGCTCTGCCCCTGTCCCAATCTCCCTCTCCCCAACCCTGTCTAGAGCTCCAGGAACCCCCGTAACTGTGCCTGCGGAAGTGGCAGCCACTATGCCTGCACCGGATTTGCCCTCTCCTATAGAAGCTCCCCTGCCAGATACCAGCAGCCCAACCATCACTGCAGTTGGTACCAAGTCACCTGACTTGTCCAATCAAAACTCTTCAGATCAAGCCAATGAAGAATGGGAAACTGCCTCTGAGAGCAGCGACTTCAACGAAAGGCGGGAGCGCGAAGAAAGGAAAGGAGCACTGGAGGCTGCTAATGAAGCAGCTGCTGCCTCTGCCCCGACACCTGCACCCCCTCAGGGCTCTTTGACCCCCAGTAAAACCCCTCCTGACGGAGGAGTGACTCCAAAGCGTGAAGGGGCTCCTGCAGCCAAGAGAAGTTTCTCAAGTCAGAGGCCTACAGAGAGACAGAATCGTAGAGGCAACAGTGGAGCCAAACCAGGCCGGACTTACGCAGGGGGCAAGGGAGAGAGGAGGGGAGGAGCCAAAGCTGGCCGAAAGGGGTGAGTTTGAACAATCAGGCTTTTGTCTGTTGTTAAGCGTTTATTTTGTCTGCTTACATTAACACTGTCTGCACAATGAAGTTGACTCCGTGAACACCACAGGTTTATTCACACACAATAAACCTTTTGTGTTGTATTCTTCTTACTTAATAGTTGCACATAACACTAGCACAGAATCTACATGCTTTAGTAAACTGTTTGTATTGCCTGTTCAAACACGCTTAGGCTGTTAGAGGATTCTCCAGTTGGATAGATTAATCTCCTTATGTGTGCTTTAGTTGGCCATTGAAGTGTTTTTGGTTGAAAGATAACTAAATATGGCATCAGTGTGGTGATATTTTTAGATTGTTTCTGTACCTTGGTTGTGGCTTTTTTGAGAAAGATCAGAGTGAAAACATTTTCTCCCTTCATCTGATGCATCAACACACTTGCTGTCTAGTAGGTTCTGTGTCGTTGTATGCTTCAGTGACAAGATGGTGATAAATTAAACAAAAAACACGTATATTTTTGGTTGCAAATGAGATATATTTGCACAAATTGCATGTCATTGATATATTATTTTACATGTAAACTTTTGTGTCTCAAGCTTACAATGACACACTGTTGCTCCACTAACTAAAATTTTCTTTCCACCATGTGTCTCTCTTTCTCTGATTCAAACAGCCCTACAGCCCAGCAGAACTCTGAGGCGACAGCACCAACAGCCGGAGGAGCATCCCAGAGGTCTGCGAAAGAGCAGTCTGCACGTCGCAAAGATGAGGCCAAACAGGCTGCAAAGAAGCCCAAAGAGAATGCTCTTTCTCAGTTTGATCTTAACAATTACGCTAGTAAGTAAATACATTTATGCTGTGACACTATCCCAGGCTCCAGATGCTCATCACATGAAAAATGAATGTGACTGACTGGATCCCTTTTTGTCCGTCACTGTAGGTGTTGTAATCATTGATGACCACCCAGAGGTCACCACCACAGAGGACCCACAGTCTAGCACCAATGATGACGGCTTCACAGAAGTGGTCTCCCGCAAACAACAGAAACGTCTGCAGGATGAAGAGAAACGGAAAAAAGAAGAACAGACTACTCAGGTAAGCGGAGGCATGGCTTGAGCTGAAACAGCAGTGTATTACTTTGATAGTGAGCTCTACCTCTATACTGTATTGACACTTCTAATACTAAACAGAACTGGAGTAAAAAGGGCTCTGGTGAGAAGGGCAGAGGAGGTGGAGGAAAGCTGCCACCAAGATTTGCTAAAAAGCAGTCATCGCAACAACAACAACAACAGCAGCAGCAGCAACAACAACAGCAACAACAGCAACAACAACAACAGCAGCAACAGGCCTCACAGTCTCAGCCTCCTGTAGCCCCCACGCCCCAGGCCCAACAGCAGCCTCCTATTTCTGCTCCCCAGCATCCTCACCTTGCCTCGTCACAGCCTGCTGCATCCCCTCAAACTCTGGAAGGAACAGTGGCTCCTCTGCCCTCCATCCCCGCTGCCGCTGTGGACTTCACCTCAAAGAGCCTACCCCCCGCACCTACACAGACACACAGCACTCTTGGTACAGAACTGTGGGAGAACAAGGTAGCGGGCTCCACTGTCCTCCCTGATGTCAAGAAGCGTGAGTGGATACATCAAATCTTATTTTAAAAAATGTCATTTGTCTTTACTCCTGAATCTTGTTGAGATGCAGGAGGGAATTTTAACAGCAAGCTCTTGTCTAAAATAATATTTGTGTTCCAGTTGGTCCAATCAGTCCTCCACAACCACCTTCTGTGAGTGCCTGGAACAAACCTCTTACCTCCTTTGCCGGCACCGTCTCCTCTGAGGTATCTTTAAATAAAATGTCTCACCTTTTGTTGTTGTTTTGTTGAGTGTATGATCCTTTTGCGATAAACCATGAAAAACATTATTTGTTTCAGGGTGTGAAGCCTGGATCAGAGGGCAGTGTTGAATTGGCAATAGACAGTATTCAGTTTGGAGCACCATCGTCTGCAGGCAGCACTGACAGCGATGGAGTTCCAGCGTTACTAGAAAGTGGCTCTGAAAACAAACTACCTGCTCCCAAAGAACAGAGACAGAAACAACCTCGAGCTGGCCCAATCAAAACGCAGAAGGTAACTGCTGTTCAGGAAACTTTGTTGGTTTGACGGTTTAAGCTGTTGAACAACACTGATATCTTTTAAGTTCTTCAAAAAATAACACTTAAATGTAAATGTTTCATCTCTCCTCCTCCCAAGCTTCCTGAAATGGAACCAGTGGAAACCAAGGAGTACAAGCCAGGTCCCATTGGTAAAGAGCGCTCTCTAAAGAACCGCAAGGCCAAAGACGCACGTGGAGGAGAAGTCGAGGGGCTGGAGGGAGGAGTCCCTGGAGCAGGCGTAAGTAGAGCCACAGACTCCAGTCCTCCAACCAGTGACACCACAGTACCAGAACTGGGAGGAGACATCGAGTGCATGATCACAGTCCCGTCAGCAGAGTACAACAGTAACTCAAAGGTATGTCATTGTCACATACCCTCACAGCTAGGCCTTATACTTTGAATGATGATTAAATGATTGTGTGTCATAAATTATTTTACCAAGTAACTAATGTCTTCATAACTCAAGACAAAATTTAAGAGTGGATCTATTAATTAGATTATACCTTCCCCAGTTTGTGTATCATGTTTTCTTGTGTATTGAATTTGTCTTTCCCTTTCAGGAGTCTGTCACTGACTACACCACCCCCTCCTCCTCACTGGCTGACAGTGTCCCCACAGGAGGGAACAAAATGGAAGAGAGTTTGGTGGCAAACGTGAGTACACATCTTCACACTGGTACAAAGTGTTGTACAGCTTTCTTTTTAATTTGTAGAGATAACACATCTGGACCACACAGTTTTTATAAGATGGCATGATTCAAATACTGCTTTGGGTTTTTTTTGGTGTGTTTCAGGTGGCACTACCCCACTCATTGCCCCTCCCTCGGCGAGAGACCCTGCAGCAGAGCTCCAGCCTCAGCACCGTCTCTCCTGCTACTGTTGACCTAACACTAAAGGTACACGGATGTACAGCATGCTCCAGCCAATGTTACATTCAAAGAAATATTTTTCTCTAAAGTGTCTGTGAAACATGACTGAAGTTTCTTACGTCTCCTCCTCAGATGGAATCGGCTCGTAAAGCTTGGGAGAACTCACCGAGTCTGGAGAAGAATTCTCCAGTCACTTCCTCTTCCTCCCCAATCACCTCCTGTGCATCCTCTTACTCCACCTTCTCCTCAGCCTCCATGCCACAGATCCCTGTGGCTTCTGTTACCCCAAGCACCTCTCTGTCAGGTAACATAACTCCCAGTTAACATCTACAGTGTTGTTTGTCTGGCATTGTAAGTACACTACAGTATTCACCATGTGTTTATCTGCACCCTGCAGGTTCTGGTACATACACAACGTCATCACTCAGCACCAAGACCACCACAGCCTCTGACCCCCCTAACATCTGTAAGGTGAAGCCCCAGCAACTGCAGGGTGGAAGTCTGTCCGCCTCCAGCAGTAGCAGTAGTAGCAGCAGCTTCTCTCAGTTGGGCTGCGTGCCTCCCCTCCTGCCCCAGCAGCAGCAGACCCCACAGGTGTACGTCTCTCAGTCTGCAGCAGGTGAGAGAAACGACACTGAACTGTAATGTTGGTGTACTAAAAATATTCATCAATCTGTATACATTTTAACACCAACTTCCTTGAAATTTAAAAAAAAAAAAATTTATAGCCCTGAAAATTCAGTTTCAACAGCTTATTTGAAGAGCTGTTTTTGTCTGTTTCTCATTGCTGATGTGTAATCACTTGTATGTCCAGGTTCTGCAGCTCAGATTCCAGCCTTCTACATGGACACTAGCCACCTCTTTAGTACACCCCACCCTCGCCTGGCTCCTCCCTCCCTGGCGCAGCAGCAAGGCTTCCAGCCTGGCCTCTCGCAGGTAGAGATTTTCAGCAGCCACCTCCAGGTTTTGTTTTTTTTTTCCTTTTTTTTTTTTTTTTTCTTTTGTTTTATTTTAACATTGAAGATTCAAATACCAATATGTTTCTTTCACCTTATAGCCGACGGCAGTGCAGCAGATTCCTATCCCCATCTACGCTCCACTGCAAGGTCAGCCGCAGCACCAACACACACACCAGGCTCAGCTAGGACTCAGCACTGGCCCTCCAGTCTCTCAGCCACAGGACCTGTTCAGCTCCTCTCTGCAGCCTTACAGGTAATGCACAACACAGCAGGTGTTCAGCCGTACTGTATGTTTCAGCCATGTTTTAGAGCAGAGTACTGAAGTGCCAGGACTTCCATTTTTATTTTTTTTAGCATTGTTCTTCTAACATTGATCTGTCCTCTGTCAGGTCTCAGCAGGCGTTCATGCAGAGCAGCCTGTCGCAGCCCTCCATGATGCTGTCAGGACCATCGCTGCATAGCTATGCTGGCGTCCAGGCATCTGAGCTGGGCAAGCCTCAGTCTAATCTGGCCTATCAGCAGCCCTCCTCCACCCAGCACATTCCCATCCTGTTTGAGCCGCAGCTAAACCAGCCCTCTGGCATGGGAGGCTCCCAGCTCATTGACACACACCTGCTGCAGGTAACCGAGCTGCGAAACAAAAATGTTACAGAGTCTGTATTTTATTTATTTTGTATATGTATATATTCCATCTGACGTATTAGTCTTTTTTTCAGGCACGACAGGGGATGAATCAGCATTCAAACATGTACTCGGGGCAGGTGCAACAACATGGCCAGAGTAGTTACTATAGCAACACTCAGTCGCCCAGTTCTGCAATGCAACAGGTAACCTACAAATAAACATGATGGTAGAAAAGGAAAAGAAAAAGAAAAACGGTACATTTTCTGTTTTTTCTTCCCACTGCTTCTTCGTACTTAACATTTGTGCATCTTATTCTCTCTCCAGGTGACCGTCCCTCTGCCCAGTTCCCAGTTGTCCCTGCCAAACTTTGGTTCAGGTGGAGGCCAGCCCCTCCTGGCACTGCCCCCCACTCCTCCACAGGCCCAGCCCCCCAACATCAACCGACAGCCCCCCGTCTCCCAGCCATACCGAGGCATCATGGGTCCCAACCACAGCATGATGCAGCCTCCCTCCAGCAAGGTACTGTGGTGTGTGTCCATGTGTGGCTCTTCAGGGCTGTCCACACCAACAACAATAACTAAAACATTGCTTGGTTCCTACTAATGTCCTCTTTGACAGTCATCAGGATAATTGATGTTGACTCATACGAACACATGAAAAAATGTTCTCTTCAAGAGAAGCCAACTGTTGTAACAGAGTAACTCCTCATCTTTGACGGATTTCATGAACCTGTATCCTTTTCATTTTCTTATGGTCAGCATTAACAGGATTGTATAGTGTATACTTTGCACCACCATTTACAGGATGTTATCATTCATCAGTGTGAAAGCTCACATGGTTATTGTTGCTGTTGTTGTTCCTGCTGTCAACAGCCCTTTAGACACACACAGAAACTGGCTATGATTTTTCGTAGTAGAGCTGTGACAGTTTTTTTGTTGACACTTTGCAGATGGACATGGATCTGAAGCTGTTTGGAAGTGGGATGGATGTGAAGCCTGGAACCCCTCCCATGAGCGCTAGGAGCACTACACCCACCTCCAGCCCTTACAGGTACAAAAACATAAAAAAAATAAAACATAAATACATGTGTACACACAATCTGCAACAAACCTCAAAGTGGCTGAGCCTTGCAGTGCAAAGCTGCGCGGCAGGCCTTCTTTTATAAAATGCTTGTGCTAAACAGACAAAAGTCAGCAAAGTGTCAAGTGTGGTCAACCCATCATGTGCCATTTAGTCATGCACTTTATTCACATGATTTTGTTGTTTCACTCTCCTCCGCCTGCAGGGCCAGCTCCACCTCTCCTAGTAGCCAGTCCAGTAAGATGAACAGTATGCTGTACCAGAAGCAGTTTCAGCAGAGCTCTGCTGGCATGAGAATGACACAGCACTTCCCCGGCCAGTTCAACCCACAGGTATAATAATGGTCACAAGACCTGTATTTTAATCATCTTTATATACGTACTTGACTGGTTACTGGCATGAAAGGCAACTGTCACCTCTTCATTTCAGATTTTGTCTCAGCCCAACATCGTCTCTCCGCTGGTTCGACCGCCTCATGTCAACTCGTTTGCTGGAGGTGTCCAACGCTCTCCCATGGGCCCTCCAATGTCAGCCAACGTGGGTGGTGGTCTCATGCCCCATCCCCGACCTCAGCACCCTCAGCACCCTCAGCACCCACAGCACCCACAGCACAGCCAGCATCCTCCCCGAGGACCTACTGGTCCCTCCCTTGCACCCAGGGGCACACACGCGGCTCTGAAGGCTGAACAGGACCTAAAGGTCTGGATCTATGTTTTATCTGCTAGTTCTTTGCATCTGTTTTAGATGACGAGATGTTTTTTCAGTGAACTGTGTTTTGACTTTAATTTTTGCTCTATCACTCTACAGGCAAAGCAGCGGGCTGAGGTGCTCCAGTCCACCCATAAGTTCTTCTCAGAGCAGCAGCAACAACAGCAACAGCAGCAACTCAAGGCCCCACAAGTCAGCAAAGTATCTCGACTGGATCAGGGAGGAAAACCCCCACTCGACACCTCAGCACCGAATCTCCAGGCAGGAGTTGAGCGCCCAGATTCTGACAAACCCCCCATCTCCACCGCCAAGCCCATACGGACTGGCCCCATAAAACCGCAGGCCATCAAACCGGAAGAGGGCAAGTAAAGAGCTCCCGACCCTCTTCAGATGACGATATGCATGGACGGAAGAGAGAGAATCTAGCCCCATTCACTCAGTCACCACCTCATATCAGCCCTGGGGGACAGTGTGGGGGAGGAGGATGAGTTGAGGTCCAGAAGGTAGTGGTTGATGAGAGTAGGCACTGTCCTGCGTATACATAATCCTCTTCTTTCTTCCCCAGTCTTGTCCCACTGTAGGTGGCGGCATTTGAGTTGGATTCTTCCATCATATTTAGATGCCGATAAAATGGCTGCACAAGTTGTTCCGTAGAAATCTACCGTGACGGTAGATCAGAGGCGAGTCGGAGGAAGAAAAATTGAAAAGAGATTTGCTGCTGAGTTTGCCATTTTTATAGCTCTTGATTTCTATTCCTTTATTCTATTTCTTTTCCCAAATAGGATCATGCATATTATAGGAGAAACCTGTTTTTGTTAACGAAAGAATGAATCAGTTTTGTTTCTGTAGTCAAAACAATCTTGTTAAGGAGATGTCATTTAGTGAAGCACACTTTTTGTTGCCCAGTCTCCCATCATAACTAATCCAGAGATTTGTGCACGTGGCGATGCACCACGTTACGACACGCACGCACGCTCACTCAACGGTTTCATCCACAGTTACTGCACAGAGACATGAAATCCGAAATTCTGTTGTCATTTTGTTTTTGGGTTTTGTTTTTTTGTTTTACCAGATTGGAAATGTGAAAATTGCAGCAGTTAATTGAATTTAATGATTGATTTATTGATTAGTCTGCCTGTGAGCCTTTGCTCCTGCCTTCTGCTCTCATCTCCTTGCCTGAGAATTATTGATGTGTTGGGGTGTGTGTGTCGGGTGTGTGTTTGTGGTATAAACGGGGAGGCGGGGAAGCTTGTCGCTGGACTCTCCTGTATATTTAGCCAAAGGTTAAAGCAGCGCGGAGATGATGTCACAGCCTTTTAGGATTGCTGTTGCCATGGCAGCGGAGTTTTGAGTGGACTTTAAGGATTACATGGATGATGTATGATCACTACTTACAGCTGTTCCAGTTTAGGGGCTACTGTCACACACCCTTTCACTGCTTTCACACCCATCCTTGCTGTCACACAAACACACACCTATACACACTTCACTGTAAAGCACCCAGACCTGCTGCTATTGACTGATTTCAGTGCCCTTAGCTAGAGTATAGCAGGATAGGGCTATTTAGAGGAATAGAAAATGGTGAGGAGTTGATTGTTGAAACCGTAGAAAACTTTTGAGTGTGTCTTGTTCTTGTTCCTCCCTCGCCGTGAGGGTCGACATACCCCGAGAACGAGGAAAAAGAAGAAATGAGAAGCCTCAAGTTCCGAAGCGTTTTGGCAGAAGGACACTTATTGTTTTGTTGTCTTTACTGATGAGAGCAATCAGTGCTGTTTTCTGTCTCTGCCTCACCTCCGCTGGCTGTCCCACCCACAATGCTTTCATCTCGGGGTTGTGGTGACAAGGGTCCTTCAGATATGTACAGTAGTATGCACCCTGAGGTGGGGAGGGTGTCCTCCTCACCTCAACCCTAACCGGGGGAAGAGTCCTTGCTTTGGAGGATGGATGAGGGAGGGAGGGTTATGATATTTTCTTTTTGTTTTTTTTGTTTTGTTTTTTGTTGAACTTGTACAGGGGTTTCATCGCTGTATTAAAATATGTACGGTCTTATTTACATTCTCTCGGTTTGGTTACAGAAACTAATAAAAATAATATACTGTTGAGATGTTTCACTGATGCCTGGTCTTTGCTTGAAGTCAACTTCCACATTTTTCTCCTTTTTTTTTTTTTAACTACATCAGAATCAAATTCAGCTTGGATCACCAGGTGGCGCTACAACACTTAGCCAACTTGAATTAGCATTTCAGAATGCTGAGGTAAGTAATGCAGTAATACAATGCTCCGGTAGCACTTTCAAGTGAGGTCCCCTTTTTAATGGGTTTATAAGGTAATTGGTTTTATCAATAGTAACTGATCAATAAAGCATTATTAAAGCTTTCATTAATAAGTCATTAGATTTGTGTTGCAAGGTTTGGGCTGGTGTTTATGTGAGGCCTTAAATGTCATTAAATTGACTTTAATTTGACTTTTGAGGTCTTGATTGGCCCTTCGACATGAAACTTCACATTTTGTATAAAGTAAAAACCCAATTGTTTTTACTTTAAACGTGCCCTTGTTGATATAAAACATCTGCACTGGAACACATACATAACACTTTTTTGTCTATACTTGTCTGCAATGCTGAATAAGAAAGATAATTTATTTAGAAAATCAGTCTGGGAGTTTTCACAACCCAAAAGTTATGAATGATAAAACTGATTTTTAAAGCACTACTTTGCTGTCCAGTGAGAACAATCACTGTGTTTTTTTTCTTGATAATCCACTGAGTTTTTAATTGTTTGCTTAAGAGGTAAATCAAATTGGATCCACAATTAACAGATGCAATATTTAGGATTTTAAAAAAAGTCTAATTACCCAAAAAATAAAATGATTTAAAAATATGCTACTCTAACTCTGATGCAGCATGTAAGTAATTAGTAACTAAATTTATCAAGTAAATGTAGAAAGCAAAAAGTACTGTACAGTTCTTGAGTAAATGTACTTATTCCACCACTGACAAATGTGTTGCCTTTAAAGTCATTTGTTCCAGCACTTGTCTGAAGTATATAATAAAAAAAACACATGAACTGTTAAGGAAGAAGTTTATTTCATGACAGTTTTGAACATTACGTCATTAAATTGACTACAGTGTACAAGTACATGCAATATTCAATAAATGCTGAGTGAGAGATAAAAGATGTTCAATCGTGAAGTACCACAGGAGTTTGTGTTGTAAATTGTATGCATCAATTATCTAACTTAGCTTGTAAAAATAAACTATGCTTCATCTTTCAGACCTCAAATATATATATAGCTCATCAAGAAAACAACAAAATCATACATCTGATTAAAGGCGGTACAAAAATAATTCCTCTAAAACACGTTTGTGGACCGAGCCACAGCGACGGCCCTCCCATTGAAGAATAGAGGGCAGACCTGCAGGGGACACTGTTCCTCAAACGTCTTCATTTCACTCTGGAGTTTGGTAGTTAGGCTCTTCTACACATGGATCTGATGGTGTTGGCTTTATAACAACTACCACCACACAAATTATACTCTAAAGCTCTGTGTCTCTGAAGCAGGAACAGGTGAGCAAATGTCACTTTTCAGCAGTCACTGATGGCAGCCTTAATTGGCCTGCTGGCGACCGAGCTTGATGTCATAGGACACCATGTGGTAGTTGTCCCAAGCAAACAGCTTCCTCTGAGCCCGGTTATAGTCAATCATGCTGTTGTAGCGGTGCTTGTTCCTGAAGGGGATGCTGACGGCCTTCCCCTGGCTGGTTTCAGTGTCGTACATGTGGTTGATGATGGTGTCAGGCGCTGTGTAGCTGGCCACAGTGTACAGCTTGCCGCAGATGATGAAGGAGTTGGCCACGGAGCTCTTCCTGATGTTGGTCTCCCAGCTCTTCTTCACCTCCAGACTGCTCGGGTCCAGTTTCGAGATCACAATGGCTCCCTTGGCTTTGCTGGTGGAGTATACAGCCCACAGCCCCTGCTCATCCACAGCCAGGTCGATGTCTGTGTAGCCTCCCCAGGAGTAGGGGAACTGGCCGTGGAAGCCGGCGTGGGGGAGTTCACGACGGGCTGCGACGCTCTCAGAGGCTAGGTCGTAGCGGATGAGAGTGCGGCTAAGGCGTCTCTGAAAATAGAGAGAGCCTCTGTACACTGTGGCACCAGTGCTCTCCACTTGCTCTGGCAGCAACAGGACCTGTCGAAGGAAAACATGAGACAATAACTAGGAATTACCTAAAGGTTTTGGCTCATTTGAACGAATGTCACCCATGTGACACCTACCTTTGATGGAAAGCCTTTAGCGAGTTGTTCCATGTCCTCATATCCAAACAGCTTCCTGACGTCAGAGCCAATGGTGTCGATGCGCCAGATCATGTTGGGTCCATAAAGGGAGGCAGCCTCAGGATCCTGCATCCAAACACCATATTTACCCTCTATGTTGTCAGCCTTCCTGTGCGTGACCGGCTCACCAACTGAAACCAGCTCCCCACAACCTGCGAGCACGAAGGAGAGGAAACGTGAGAGGGAAGGATAAAATGACCTGTGAGACTATCACTATCTGATATAAGGATCACATTATAAGAAGACAAAAGTCACCTTCATCTGATAAAATAATAAGGGCACCAACTGTATGTGGTGGGGCACCAGTGTTCACAAAGTCGTGACATATTTATAGTGAAGTGAGGTCACTTCACCACATTTTATGAATTGGATGGCGCCCAAGAGGGCACTAGATTCCACCGGTGGATACCGGGAACACAATAGGGGACTTAAAGGTCCACTTTGTCAGAAAGTTGATTTTTGAGTCTTATTCCATTTGGGAATGTAGCTCGGGTTCTTATTTGACGAGTTGGGAATGAAACTCAAAAATCAACTTTCTTACAAATATGCCCTTTAACAATCTCAAAGGGCTGAGAAGTTGTTTCTCTGATGGAACCGAGAGATAGCAGGTTTACTTTGACCTGAAATGCAACCTGAAGAAGGCGTGTCATACTGTACAGATCACGTCAATTGTGCAACGCCCTCTCCCCCATCCTTGATTTACAATGGTTCGCTCAAAACTGATGGAAATGCAGGCTGGCTGGCTAGATAGTACCAAGGTTCCAAGAGTCTTGAAGGGAACAGGTGCAAGAACAAGAGGTACTTTGGTGGAAAAGGGGTATGACTGATACAAGAAACATCCTAGAAGACGGGGGTTTCTGTCTGATACTGGGAACACGCTGCAGGACTATTAAATGTAACCAACCTTTCAAATTGGTCTATATTAAAAACTGGGCAAGATCTTTGGATCCTACACCCTCAGATGGTGTATGCTGACTGTTGCCAATAGGTTTCTCTAGTTTCTGCTAACTGGTCTTGTGTCTGCATCTGTTTCCCCATTAAATAATCAGGACTTCAAGCAGTAACGGTAGAAGGGATGGCAAAAAAGAGCTCCACACTGTGCATGTGCGATTCTATCGGGGCACTTCCTGATGCTGTGGCACAACAGTCTACTACGGGAGAACACCTGGTTTGCTGTACCCAGGAGTATGTCAAAAAGTGACAGAGGGATGCTGAAGGTAATCGGAGAGCTGATCAGGGGTATGATGAGGTCATCATTTCTCATCATGGAGGCAGACAGTAGGTCTAGAGATGCTGCCTGACATCTCTGTTAGCCACAACTTTCCGTCTGAGTCACCACCATCAGAGCAGCAACTCACCCTGGGCAGGAACTCTCCGCTGCTTGTCTTACCGGGACTTTATATTTACCCCTGCCTAAAATACACCCTTGCTCTCAGGTCCAGGACGTAGCTCTGGATTAAGGGTAAGATAGGAATATGTCTTATAAATACACCTATTACCATGTAGCTTCCCCGCAGCGTGGCCTCATCTGAGATTATATGACCTCACGTGTCAACCACACGTGTATTTTCACAATCTCCCAAACAATCAAACCTGCTCAGAGACAATCAGCACTGCGAGCTGTGGCGTGGTTTAGGGAAACCCATCAGGGGGAGGTTTAAGACAGTGTGACAGCCTCGTTAGGGGTGATTTCCTTTTACATTTACGAGGCAAACATGAAATTCAAACGGGGCCTCATACCTATGGACTGGCACGACTCTGGTATTCTCGCCCCAAATGCTGCAGTATTTATAGCAGTATTTGCTTTGAGGTTGTCAGCAGGAGGGCTGAGTGTCATGTTTGCCAGGTCAGATGGACAGAAGGGGAGGAGGGAAAAGGAGACAAGTATTAGCTGCCAGGACATGATTTTAAAGGACTATACCTATGTGTTTTGGATTTTTTAGCTTTAATGACAATGTGTTCGTTAAAGGCAGACTTTTGGCCACCTTCAGGAAATTTTAATACGGAAGTGTTGCACATTATATCTTTAAGGGCCTGACAAATATGTTGAATTCATTTCTTCAGTAAAGTTGATTTTTTAAATATTTTTGATTTTACATCCATGTAAGCTAGCTTGCAGTCTTTTTCTTGTCTGCCTTCGTTTCATTTTTGTGGACAATGATGACCTTTTTTTTTGCAATGATCCCCCAAATGTGTTTATCAAACACTTGTAACAAGTATATTATATTTTACAGTTTAACAATAAACTTTATTGACTGCACTGAAACTGTAAACTTCACTGGATATTTAATAATTATTAAAAAATATATAAATATATATTAATATATAAATATAATTATTTAATAATAATTAAATATCTCAAGCTACTTTTTCTGCACTATAATCTCTAAAAACACAAAACATGAATTGTTGTGTAGTGAAGGACATATATGCAGATATCAATATATCTGTGATAGGCCAATATCGGCCGTTCATAGTTGTCAACTGATATATCGGTCGGGCTCTAATTAGATCTAATTAATGTTTTCTGATGTCCTCCCAGTGTGTTTTTAGCTCAGGGACTTGCATGATGTTAAGATGATGGCACTTTTTGGCAAAGTTTCATTATCATTGTGCAGTGTGGCAGCGCAGCCTGATTCCAGATTTCTGCAGTGTTAAATAAAAATGGCAGTAAAACTAATGCAGACCTCATGTCCACTGTAATGAATTTAACAAGTCTGCTAAAAGATATTCCCATCCAAACAACGACGGTCCTGTAAGGCAGAAATAAACAAAGAATATTTCAAACAGAGACCTGTGTTCTCCTCAGAGCCGTCAGGAGCGGGTACCTCCGTCACCTCGGCCTTCAGCTCCTGGAAGCCTGGAGATCTGTACGGCCACGCTGAGTCTGTCGGGGAGAGATGGAGAAATTTAGTGAAACAATACACAGAGAGGTGGAGGCGACTCTGCAGAAAATGATTCCCACCTCTCAAACTGCTGCTGTCTCCCTGCCTGTTGGGCCTGGTCATCAGGTGAGACATCGCACTGGAACCTAAACACACACACACGCACATAGAGTTTAGTGATTTCTGTTGCATGTTTCACATGTAGTGTACAATAGTTAAGAGAGAGTTTGTGTACCCAAACGTGGCTATTGCACTACTGACAGCAGGGAATGTGACAGCAGGAAACAAACACCCCTGAATGGATTCCCAGCTGCTCTGGAGTCAGACAGTCGGTAGATTGGCCGACCATAACACACATACTTGACACACTCGACACCCCATCCAGCCCCAGCAATGTCAACTTCACGTCCTCAAACTTCAAGCCAGTCGTTTGGCCCTTTCTCCCCTGTATCACTGTCAGGTATCAGCCTTCTTCTTCTTCTTCTTTTCTTCTCTTCTCTTCTCTTCTCTTCTCTTCTCTTCTCTTCTCTTCTCTTCTCTTCTCTTCTCTTCTCTTTATCCCTGTTTACCCCTGACCCTGTCCTTAGTTTCCCATTTGCCTCCATCAGGAAACCATTACAGTGAAAAGTAAACAATGTCAACGTCGAACAGCGTCTGTAAACTGTATAGAAGTTGATGTTTGCGAGAGAAAAACAAGCTTTTCAAATAGGCTTTCATAAAAATGGATGAAAGGATGGATGTGTGTGTGTCTGTTTTCCAAATGTGAGCACGTGCCTGTTGTTTCTTGCACGTGCATTGTCCCGTGCTTTCAGGCGCATAATGAGCCCTAATGATGCAGATAACATTAAACGCTAGCATCTGGAAGCTGATGTTGATTCTCTGTGTTGATCAAGAGGTGCGGGTGGTCAGTAATGGGGCAGATGACGAACACCAGTGACATGGTAATGTTGCTGAGTGTTGAAGTTTTCTAAAAAAGCTAATGGTAAGAGTGGAGCCTGTTTACAAGCTTGTAAAATGGCAAAGGTCACTGGTGTTTTGAGGGTGAACAGCTACAAGGCTGTTCCCACAGGACACAGCCATTCATCATCATCACAGGTAAACAGCCACATTCTCTTACTGTCTTTACTCCTGTGTGTGTCCTTTGTGTGTGTGTGTGTGTGTGTGTGTGTGTGTGTGTGTGTGTGTGTATGTGTGTGTGTGCCACATGTGCCCTCATATCCTGCCTCTTTGTTTGAGATGTCACTGAGCTGAATACCATAAACCTCAGAGACCAAACGGGTCTAATTTCCCAGAGGAGGCTCAGTCAGAGCAGCCTAATCAGCCCCTGCTTATGGAGATCATCAAGACAGCCCTCCACAAAGTTCAACTCAGCAAATTGTTGTAATGAAACATTTGACAAAACATCTGGGCATTTGTCTGTCCTCAATATTCCTGACAACTGACAGAAGAAAAACATTTTACTCAAAATTGACCGCAGTCTGGCCATGTAGCCCCCTTACCAACTGAAGCATCTTGTTTACTGAACATGATTTGTGACTGCATTTCCTGCTGGTTGCATATTCAGGAAATTGAAAGAAAACATCTGAAAGGCATGGTGAAGGCATTTTAGTATTGGGCTTAATCGTAGGCCTGAAAGAACCAGAGCCCGACAGATACTTGATTTTTGGGGCTGGTGCCGACATCGATTAGGGAATAAAATATTCCTATGTCGATATATCAGCACATATACACACATTGTTTGCTATGATTTTGCAAATGTGGTTACCAAACACATGACAAGATATCATGGGCAGAATATTTTACAGTTAACAATACACTTTTGGTCTTAAATGACAGTTAACTTCACGGGGAATTTAATATTTTTTAAATTAACTCAAGCTTTCGCTTCTGCTTTATAAACTCTAAAAAAGTTGTCATATGGGACAACATATTCACCGATATATATCCATGATGGGCCAATATTAGCCCATAATATCAGCTAACTGATATATCGGTCAGGCTGTAGAGCGAACTGATGCACATGCTCCTCTCTGTGATTGACTATAACCTAAAACTGAAACGACTGCTAATTTGCAACTGCATTCCTCAGATTTAGCAAGTTTTCACCTTTAAATGTGATTTCAAAATATCGTTCTGTGTGCTCTTGAATGTTGTCAGCCCACACCTTTTCATTTTCTGCTTTGAGCACAAGCCAGCTCTCCGTTTATAAAGAACCGTTGCCACTTTTAGCATGCAGGCCTGCTGGCTTGTGTTGTCACTACTGGTGCAAACTTAATGCGAAGCTCTATTTTTAAAGTCCTTAAATAACATCCGCTCATATATTTTGAGAGGCAAATGTTAGTGAAGCTCATAACCACCGCTTGAGTTGTAAATGCTAAAATGTTCCTGTCAAAGTGAAAAATGCTTCGATTTTTATCTCAGCTGTCTTCCTCTTGCTGTGATCTATTCCACATCTGCCTCTCACCCTGAGAGGCCCCTCGCTGTGTATTTCAGGCTGCAGGTGTAAACATGAATAGCTAAGCAGATAACCTGGAGTATCCAGGAGATAGAGCGTGTAAACTCTCCTGATGCAGAGGGAATTGGGATGTCTGGTGGACGGGGAGATGGTGAGAAAGGATTTACTGCTTGGCTTTACAAGTAATACACTCTGAGGGGCGAGAGGGTAAACAGAGCGATGGATGGCTTAACTGAAAAGAAAGGGGGATGGTGGGTGAAAAGACGATCCCGGAGGCTAATTAGACGTATGTTTGGCCACTGCAAACATAGAATACCAGAGCTTAACCCCACTGGCTCCACGATAACTCCCAAGCTCTGTGCAGCCCTCTAACCTCTAGACGGGTTCTTGGCCCCGAGACCTTACCAACTCTGACCCGCCAGGCGTCATCAAAAGCCCCGAGATGAGACCTTGGCACGGAACTACCACTTCCAGAGAGTGCATCACATTTCAGTGCCTCCCCCCGCCTTTTTCTCCCCAGCCAGGCTATTCGCGCCCTGCTCGTCATGCAGAGGGAAACACCAGTCATTAAGAGCGCAGGAACTGCTCATAAATACTAAGCCGACCCTCTCTGAACTGCCACCATCACCCCTTAAATGCAGGCAGGAAGCGGGGAGGAGAAACTTGAGCCGAGCACCTTTGCAGACCAAAACATCAACCACACACATGCGTCAGTAGGAGGATGCACACACATTATTCTCCTGTTTTCTTTAAGGGGATCTGTGCAGGAGAAACATGAGCTTCAGTGTAAAGAAAGACACACACACACACACGAGATCCCTATGCCTGCAATGCACTCTATAAGTGCATGGTATTCCATACATAGATGACATTTACTGTGTGTGTCATCACTCCTCTGCTCCAGTTAGCCCATTATCCTTCAGCCAGAGTTGCCAAATAGACATTTCAACAGACAGACTCTGCAGGCAATTAGGTCATCTTAGGGAAATTCTGGGAATTCATAAATAGATCATTCTCAGGTAAAAAAAAAAAAAGTTTCTATTTATAAATGTCACAAACTGTGTGTTGGTTTGAGTGTATCTCTTACCCCCAGTAGGTCTCATCAGGCCACTGCCCTGCAGAGAGGGGCTCGGTTGCACCAAGGGGGTCTGCGGAGGACACGGTCTGTTCCTCAGCCTCTCCGTCTCCTTCCTCATCTCCTCCATCCTGCCCTGCAGCCCCACCAACTGCTGCTCCAGACGCTCCTTCTCCCCCTGCAGCAGGTTCTTCTCACCGGTGGCCCTGTTCAGCGCCGCCTGGAGCTCAGACTGAGCTCTGGCTCCAGCTCTTTGAGGGGCCACGGTCTCCCCTCCGGTCAGCCGGGCCACCAGCACCTCCAGCATGCTGAGTCTGGCCTTCAGACCCTCCATCTCGGGGCCTCCGGTCTGAGGACAGCTGGATTCAACAGGGCTGGGCACAGTGAAGCTGTACTGGCATCGTCCACTCCGGTCATTTCCCCTCCACAGAGAGGCTCGCTCCTGGGCGTCAGCATGCAGGAGAAGACTAGACATACACAACGAGAGGAGGAGGAACATGCTGGAGTCTGGAGTCCTTACACACAGACAGATCAGAAGTTGAAATTCTCTCCCTGAAGAATGATTTTCTTTCTTCTCTCCAGTCTTCTTTTATCAATTCTCCTTAAATCTACTAGTTCCCAATTTCCTGGTGAATTTCTTTTCTCAGGTATCTCTTTTTCTTCTTCTCTCCTCCCCTCACTTGTTCTGCTCTCCCCTGTTTCTGCTCAGTGGACAGGTCTGTAACACTGAGCTCTCCCCAACAGCTCACAGATATTTATACAATCTGGAGGGGAAGGAAGGAGGGATAGAGAGGAGAGGTGAAAAGGAAGGAGGGGAGACAGGGAGAGGACTGAGGGGGCAAAGAGGGAGGGAGGAAAAAGTGAAAGTAATGGGATGCTGCTTGTTTTGGGGACAAAAACAGACAATTTTTACACAAGTTCGAGTTTGTCTGTCCTCCTGTGCGGCTGTTTTTGGATTTAAGGCTCCAACATGGCAGTGCTGTCTTTTAAATTAGTGTGATTCAGCCTCTCCTTTGACATTTATTCAAGTCTTATCTGTAAAAACGTCTCTGATACAGTCTTGTGTGTCTGAGGGGATTCGGTTGAGGTTTGGCCCCCGGCGTGGCAGGGGAAGCTGGGCCTCATTGGATACAATTTCCTCCTGAGGAGCCGGTGTCCTCTTTCATATTGGCAGGGGGCCGGCACGTGACACAAGCGACCGATAAGGGTTGTCATTAGGAAGGGTCGGGGTTACAAGTCAATCGATGACCGAGATACCTGACGCTGGAGAGTCACACCTGAGAGTGTGCGTGTGTTTGTATTCATGCAGCAGAATCAACTCACTGCATTTTTTTTTTACATTTATATTTAATACAACATGAGCGAGCTGCCAGGACTCATTCCTCACTGAGCCCACTTCCTGTCACTTGCTGCCTGGGTGGATTTGTTGCAGTCTGCTTCTTGTCGCTCCTCCCGTCTCCTCGCTTCAACACAATATCACAGACGCGCTGAGCCGCTGCGTGCGAGGCCTGCTTCAGTCATGTGATATACGGAGGATGATGTCTTGTTTATTTTCAGAGAGGCAGGATGAAAGATTTGAAAGTGAGACGCTTGCTCAGAGAGGCACGCACATGCACCTTCCGATCTCAACAGTCCTCCTTTCACAGGTTTCATCTTGCCTTCATATCCTGACTCTTTGCTTCTGGCTCCTCTCCTGCACTTCTTTTCCTCATGCGTCCTTCCTCACATCCATCTCTGCTGACCCTGAAACCTAAAACATCACCTGAGGCCAGAGGGCAATGGGTGCACACCCATCAAAACACACACTTCTTCAGCCTCTTTCAGGTTGATGCCAGACTCACCTGCTTCTCTCAGCGCTTGTCTACAGACAGCAGGTGGTACCTGAGACAGTTTTATTGATTGATGAGACGAGCCTATCACTGGTGTGACGGATGGATGAATGGATGACTGAGGTATGGCATGTGAATCGCAGTCGGGGTGCATCCTCTTACAGGAAATATCAACAATGAGAAACTGAAGAGAGGGAGGAAGGTGGGGCACGTGAAATAAAGGATTGAATAAATCATCGTAGGAGGAAGAGCTGGGAGTAAAACCACATGCAACCAGAAATAAGACATTAGAGAGAATGAGCAATGAAAGAAGCTCTTGAGTGAGAAAGAGGTCAGCTAGAAATATGGAAAAATAGATTTGAACAATGTTTTATTCACGAGCGTCCCGATGAGTATCGAATGTACGCGGATTTCATTTTCTGGAGATTTATTCTCTATTTCCTCTCTATGACACATCCCTGTGCAGAGGCCGAGTCCTAACTGGACAGGGTGTGTGTGTGACTGACTAATGCTGGCTGGCACATTGTGCACTCTTCTCTCTTGTGAGTTTAGTTCACTTTTATTGGACTCATATAACTGCTGCTATGCCCGGAATCTGAAGTCATCCAGTTTTAGACCCTAACGGAGGATGAAAACATCCTGTGCTGCCAGCGTAGGTGTGTCTCTGCAGACAGAGAAGGCCAAAATGTCCTCATGTGCACAAACATTCAGTATAGTGTAACACACAATTCTTTTTTCCCCAGTCCAGACCAGAGGCAAAATTAAACTTCCAGGCGCCCAGTTTGCAGTTAAAGCAAATGACTTGTGTCTGCACATCTGTGAGACCTGAAAAGAGCTGTAGCATTTTACAGCCCCTTGTCCAACCAGGACTTTACTAACTTTGATTTGGCTGCAACTGAGCAGGACTCAGGCTTTTCACCACAGCTACATCAACATATAAACAAGTTCATGAGATGAAATGACCTGAAATAAAGCCACCAGCAACAGTGTGAGCTGGAAGACCATCTGCTGTGGCTCAATTAAGTAAAAGACCCATGTGGGCAGTTTACGTTCTGCTCCCTCAGAAAGGGTTGGGCACAGCTGGCCAGGCAAAGGGCAGAGCTGTCAGTGTGCGTTTGTGTCTACTGTCCTGAGAGGACAAGAGCAGCAAGTCTGCTAGATCAATAAAGCTTCATGGGCTCCAGTTCATCCAACTTTAGTGCCATCTTGGGACTCCATGTTGCCAGTAAAGTCACAGAGCAATAAAAAAAGGTCGGGTAATGAGAGGAGATAAAAGAAAACTCAGGACGATTAGTTTTCCCCACTTTACCTCCACTTATCCTTTCCATCGACCAAATAACACTTTTCTGTTACCCTCTGATTGCTCTCTCTCTCTCCATCTTCACACTTCTTTTCTGGGTTTCTCCTCCCAAGAAGATGTTCAGCTAGTTCAAACCAGATTGAACCACACCAGTGCCCTTTAAAATCACTTTATTCCAGAGCAAAACGGATCAATATATCACAGTCTTCCAATGCAATGCCAGAGTATTGTACATCATTACAGAATCAGTATTTACAGCTAAAATAAATTATATGAAAAATAATAAAATGACAATGTAGAGTGGTATTATACAGTTAATTAATCCAGACACAATGACACTTAAGTTTAATTTCACAGCCCCCTTAAATTATCCCTCTTTGAACTTAATGTAACAGTACAGAGAGACAAACTGTCCCTTCGGTGGCGACAGGAAATACCAGCTTTCATACAAGCGTTAACATTGAGCTACTGGCAGAAATAAGAACTTCAAAACAGTGGGAAACAAAAGACAGAAAGCAGAATTACAACCAAACAGAAACATCTGCAGAGTGAGAGACAGTTTAATGTCGCTAGCAGGAAAGTAGGATAGCCGTGACCAAACCGGCCCAGAGCTCAGCACAACCCAGGAGGAAGGTGTGAGGTTAAAGGTGTAGGAGACATTCATAACCTTGATGTTTTGGTTTGACATGGTCCTTGCTTTACAGTAGAACAAGCTATCAATAGGCAGACGGAAGTGGAAAAGCGGTGATTTATGAAGCCGAATGAGCAGGATGTTGTGTGAACACATGCGGCTTCTTTTCCGATCATCTGCACTGATGAGGAAACATACCTGATACGTGAAATCACTCTCCTGTCAGAGAAGCCTTTTTGATGAAGAAAAGAAGCGACCTTTGACTACGCAGATGAACCTCAGATGTTCCCTCACGTTGCAAGTGAAATCAAACTATTCCCTATAAACGTCATCCTCAGGCAGTGAGAGGACAGCACACGAGGAATAACAAGTAGACATCTGAGGTTCATTCGCTTAATGTTAGAGCCTCTTTATAGGAGGCTTCTGCAGCAGATATAGACCAGCTAGTTGGCGAGGATTCCCTGCCTTTACAGTATCTATCTATATGATGTAATATGCACAACCTGGAGTGTCCCTGTTGTCAAGGCAAAGACAGGGCCCTTCACGTGATATGTATCATGGAATGGAGCACTCCTTCACATTGACTAGAGGGCTGAGAGTCAGAGTTTTCTTCCAAACTGCAATAAAATATCTCCCCAGTTCTCCTGTGTTGCCGTTCTGTTCAAAACAAAGGGATCAAACAGAGCCTTAGTACTGATCTCACAGCAGATTTAAGTAGAAATGCCAAAGATAAGATCTGTACTAAGGGCAACTTGAGGCCAGATCCTCGAAGGTACACAGGCTGACACTGAGGAGGGTGTGGGAGGCTGCCTGGCGCCCCCTAGCTGGAGTGGAGGATTGTGTGCAGAGGAGAGAGAGAGAGAGGAAGAAGACGGAGAAGCGTCCGTCCTCGTCCTCCTCGTCAGACACTAGCGATATCGCATGATCACTGGAACTGAAAGAGAGAAAGAATATTTTGTGAGAATATGTGTAAGTTATGTGAATTCAAACATAGCGAGTGTGTTTGGTAAAATACTCACTGATGATAATGAGCAGGAGAGCCACAACTACCAAGGCGATAATCATCTTCATCTGTGGAGGAAACGACGCACTTTGAACACTTAACACTCATAATGCTAACTGCCTCTGACTTCAACTTTAATGTGAAGGTTAACTAGTTAAAATGAGAGTACAAATCATACTCTTAAAGGGTAATTCCACTAATTCAAAACAGTAAAGTGTTAACAGGTTTTGGGGAGTACTACTGCATATGTGTAAGAAGTAGTTTAAAGCTTTTTGTGGCTCCAAAGGAAGCTACATGTAACCTGATAAATTGCCTCCAGTGATGTCAGTGGCTAAGTTGCATTGTGGGTTATGTAGGAACCAGGTTTTGAAAAGAATTTGTGGCATGTGATATCTCTGGTTCTACGATTTTGATTATTTGTTTTAAAACTCTCCAAAATTACAGTACCTGTTCTTTATTAAACTGGTTGTCAGAGGAAAACTTAAAATATAAATATTTAATATATAAAATAAGTAAAATGGTGACCTAATCACATAAAGTCATAGTGACTTGATTGTCATTTGTTAATGGTGAGCCAAAGGAATTCATGATACTTCCTGCATTTATTCATGCATTAAATCATCATGAGTCACGCATTAGCTAAGTGTTACTTAAGCATATGATTTGTACTTTCATAAAGCGTTAACATGCAAACAAATACAGAAAAACAAAGAGACACTGAAGCTGTCACATGCTTGAACACACGCGCAAATATAAAACAGACAGACAGCGCACCTTCATGTCTCTCCACCACATCCTCCTGTGCAGCTGTTTGGCTCGGCTACTGAAGGCAGACGCGTTGTCCGATAGGCTCTCTGGAGCGTCACATGACCGCAGCACACACGGAGACACGTGAGGAGAAGAATGAATTGGAAGAAAAATAAATAATAAGCAGGCTATTGTTTTGACTTTGATGGTGGATAAGGTGACTCAAACTGCTTGGCTGTGTGTTGTACATGTGCAGTTATAAAGTGTTACAATTATGTAAGCCTTCGCTCTGCTGGTGAGATCACAGCTATGAACAGTTTTCTTTTACATATTGGCATGAAATGTTGAATAACAAGTTGCCAAATGAATACACACTTGCTCAGTCTTCCTCCCTTCTGTCCTTGTCATGATGTCCCTCTCCAACATGCTCGCCCACACTGCTCTGTCTCTCTGTTTCTTGGATACTGTTGTTAACTTTGTGTTTATGCATGCTAACAGGAAGGTTACGGCTCCCTAGCGTGCGGAACTGCTTGTCCAAGCCCATGTCCCTCTTCAGAGTGTCATGTGTCTGCTGTTTCAATGTCCACATGCCTGTTAACGACCTGTCCTTACTACAAAGAGAGAACGAGGCTTCTGAGAAGATGCTTGTTAATCTTTAGGAGTTCAACAAAAGGTTACCCGCACATGGGTCAGACAGCAAACTGCAAGTGTCAATCACAGGATATTATATTGCTCACATAAAGACACCTACTGAGGACAAGAGACACGCAACCAGCAGCCACACAAAGGTCCATAGACCCACAAATACAGCAAGACTCACATACACACAAAGACTTGTGTAAACACAAATGTGTTCCAGATGTGCGTTATTGTCTTGGGTGGCTGGTTGACACGAAAGAGCGAAGCAGTTATACAACATCAGTGTGGACGTCACGATGAGGACTATTAGACACGGCATGAGACACGAGGACACAAGGCTCATCTCTTCATCATGGAGGAGGAGGAGAAGGAGAAGAGCTGTGCGAGTGTTGTCTGAAAGCCTCGCACGTGTGTGAAGTTGTTGAACAAAGGGAGCTGAACATGTTTCACACACCTGTTTGATACACGCTGAGTGAATAAAGAGTGGGGCTGTGTGAATGCGAGTGTGAGACCTGTCAAAAAGGTTTCAGATACACACCTGGTAAAACACTCACCCTGGACAGATCATTAACAGCTTTAAAGTGCACTGAGAGTATTTACATGCAAGCAGTTGCTTCTACTGTACACAACCCCAGTCCTGCAGGAGAGAAGGTCTGTACCAGGCTACTTCAGTGCAAAGTCAAAGGGGAAAGCGGGTCTAAAGTTTATGTTAGCGGACTCCATTTCTAAACTTACATTAGCTACTGTTAGCCGAGAGGGACGAGAAATGTTTCATATTTCATATTATGATCTACTGCATATGGCCATTAAAAACTGACTTATACACGCAAACTGCTACAATTTGCTACTAAGAGCCACTTTAATGTTTTGTTGATTTTTTCTGCAAGTACATTAATTGATTAAATGATGGAGAAAAAAAACAGCATCTGGTTTTGATAATAGAGTAACTTTCTCAATGAGTTTTTTAAGCAAAAGTACCAAACAGTTGGCGGTTTCCCGCCTTTGGATTTAATGATTTTCTTTGTCCTTTATTAAACTAAACTGAATATCTTTGGGTTTTGAATCCGTCAGATCAGACAAAACAAAACATCTGAAACTGTCACCTTGGACTGTGGGAAATTAAAATAATATTCTTTTTACTATTTTCTGACAATCTGGCAACTGTTAGTAGCAGCCTTTCATGCAAACATTTTATATATGTATGTTATCATTGTTGTCGTCACTATTTTTTTTTTCTAATAATTAGTTTACCATGTTTTTATGTATTCATATTATTTTTTGTATGTTAATTGTGCCTTTTCTGTAACTTTGTGATATCTTTCTCAAAGAACAGAACAGGTTTTCTGCCTTTTTCCTGCACTGTATATTGTTTGTTTGATTGCAATTTAAATCGAATTAAATTGTGCAAAAGTAAAACTTAGCTTATTCTAAACTAAACTATTTCATTAATCTAACAGGTTGCCAAAGAGTGCTAAGTGTAAAGTGACACATTCACTCTATCAGTGGGCACTAACACAGCCTGTGAAAACTAAACGCTAAAACAAACCAGTGATAAAACATTCCCTGTAGGTTTTGTGTTAAAACTTAGTTTTACTTCGTACATGTGGGTGCACACAAAAACACACACCGTCCCGGTTTTGACTCACCCGACTTGTCCTGCAAGTCGTCGAGACGCTCGCCCCTCTCTATCACCTTGGAGATGTTCTCCTGCATCACATCGATCACCTCGTCCACCTGTGACTGCACCCTGAGAACACGAGTTGGTGTGAGTCAGAAATAATAGACATGAATCAGAAATGATAAAAAGTTGGGATTTTTTGTGGTTTGTTCTTTTGTTGATACTGTAAACCCACAACAGCCGAAACATCTGTTTTCCCAGGAATACTCTCTTCTCTTGCAGGCTATAAAAAGCCTAACTTGCCAGCACCTGTTCATTATATGCAGAATCACGCTCGAATCCTTGCTTTATTCATGGTATTCATACTTAACCATGACATGACTAGTACAGATTACCCTTCAGTCTCTCTTATTTCAAAGTAGCTCTTGGCAATATCTCTCGGAGGGATGCCGGCTCAGTGGGAGGAAGGATGTTGGTAAAGAAATAAAGAAAACAGAGTGGCTCATAAGTGACATACAAGACAAAGGAATTTGTTTTCCCTGATCAAATTTTCCATCAGACAAGGGACTGCAGGAAATGATCAGTCTTGGACTTTAGTTTGATTGCACGCTGAGGGCAGTAATAATAAACATGCCAAACCGTAGCCAGTGCAAAACACATCATCAGGAAGACGCATGGGTCTGCTACTAACACATAAAGACACTGTTGATCTGACCTGAGAGGTTCAGGTTCAGATGGATACAGAGCTGACGAGCCTGGGCAACATACACACAAAATTCCTGGAATCGGTAATGATGGCATCTGGTTTCATGCGCTCACAATGACAAACTGTCAAGTATGAAGATAGCGTGGCGAAACAAGCCTGGGTGCCAGACTGTCTCAACAATGCCCTCCTCTGCTCTGACTGGAGGTTAACGTGGCAACAGACTGCAGAGGGACCAGGACGTCCTGGGAAGGTTACACAATAACCTGCACACGACCGGACTCTCTTGCACAATCCGCTAACAACCTGCAGCTTCTGGAAACATCACGAACCACGGTTATATAACAACAACACCAAAACTCAGAGTGCTGGTAAACTACCCTGACCTCTGGCTTTCAGATGTAATGAGGAATGTGTAAGTACTTACTGCTTCATTTTGTCATTCTGAGGTCCAAATCTGGGTCCCGTGGGCCCTCTCCTGGAAAACAGGAACAAACAAAGCCAAAGTTACTGATTGTGTTGATTTTGTGTACTTGTGTTTTTACAACCCACACTAGTATTACTGCTCACATCTCTGGGTAAATTGGGTAAAAATAAAGAATCATTCAGTCGAGCGAAAGAAAATTAGTTGCTAACTTCTTTGAATCATTGTTTTAGTAATTTTCAAAGAAAAATTGTCAAACATTTTCTGTTTCTCCACCTTCTTAATTGTTAGGATTTGCTACTTTTCTTTGTCATGTATGGTAGTAAATGAAGATTCGTAGACTAAGCAATCAATTAATCGTGGCGAGAATAAACAGATTAATCAATTATGAAAATAATCGTTAGCTGCAGCCCTAATTTTAAACATATTTGATCGATTATTGTTTTAATAAGTTCAGTGACTGAAGAGAATATAACGTCTCACAAACTCACAGAAAGAAATCTTCCTCCTCATCAGAGTCTTCCTCCAGTAGGTTCCTCTGTAAAAGAAGAAAAGGTCAGAGGTCAGATAAGAGAATGTTCTGGATATTGACTGACTTCTGTCAACACCTACAGTATGTCTCTGCTTCCTTAATTGTGGACTACAAAATTTTGTATTTCAGCAGCGGTAATGCTTTCAGATTTGGGGTCAGGAACAAGCTCCAGTGCCAGCTGACTATAAGCCCACCCTGATGTAACCCACGTGAGGCCTCAAGTTTGGTATTATGGCCGACACTATTGTGTTTTTTTGGATCCAGAAGTGACCATATTTGGATGAGAAGGGGAAGCTAGGGAGGGTATTCTGATTGGATCTGACTGAGAACCCAATAAAACGCAGTGGTAGCGACTTGTCAATCACAAGGTAGCTACGCCCTAAAGCACACCCTGCATTATCGTCAATTTTACTGTAAATGGGATTATTATTTACGAAATGTTGAAACTAGAGATTGAGACCATAAACTCAGTAGGAAACTGTTTACTGACTGATGAATCAAGTGAGGAGTAGGGTCATTTTTTCACAAGCTTACACACAATCAGACTTCGTTTTGAAACCAGTGGAGTCGGCCCCTGCTGGCTATCAGAATAAATGCAAATTTAAGGCACTTCTGCATTGGCTTCCCCTTTCAGACTCGAAAGCACCATTCACTTATACTGTCAATGGTACCAGCATCTTATCAGTTGCTGAAACAGAGATATGAAACTCATATCGCCAGACAGCAGCTGTACTGATCAATAGATGCTTTTTCATTCTGTCTTTAGAAGGCAGACATGGCCAAATGCACTGCAATTATAGCGCACGTACATTATGATGACTTACTTACAATAAAAGACTATTGTTGCTCTGCTGTTTTGCTCGCCAAACCTCAATAAAATCTCTTCCTCTAGTGCTCTCTGTGACTCCTCAAAATATGACAAGGACAGTTTCCTGAGAATCCAAAATGTACCTGAACAGAATCAGGTGAAAAAAAACAAGAGGTTTCTGGGTTCTCAAGGTAGATTATCTACAGAAACACACAGCCATGTTCACAACCATGTCGGAACCAACTGATTGCTTAATAGGGGCAGAAAGCAGCCTGTGTAACATGCTATTCATAGAGAATTAGTGAGGACAGCAGCATTAAAGTCTCACAGGAGGAGAACTGGACCAGGAGGAGACGGGAACTGTCTGTTTCTCATTGGATGGCAGACAGGAGGACTATATTCATTACTGCTTGGAAAGAAAGGAGATTATCTTGGGATAGTAGTTTTGGTTGAATCTCAAATTTTTCAGTCATGGTTTTCACCTTCTAACAATCGTGAGACCCTGACACAACAAAGAACTGAGAGGAGGAAAAGCAGTTGATGTCCTGTAACGTTGACAGCCACTGCTGTGCCAATATAGACAGTTTACTCTCTTGTAAATACCCTGTCATCTGCAAAAAACCTGAGGGAATGCTGGCCATATGATCATGAAGAGCTTTATGAGTTGAGGCACTAACACTCTCCTTCTGTACAATGTCTTTCATTTTTCCACTGTCTAGCAAGGGAGACATATGGGAGAACTGGTAGCTATTATCAGAGGATGGGAGGATGGGCCATAAAAGGGAAGCATGGAAGATTGAAGGGAGGGTTTTGTTATGAAAGTCTCCCCGTAAGCTTAGCTTTGATCCCAGGTCGGCGCACTAAGAAACAGGATTAGACAGAGGAAACGAAGGACTGAATAAAGTAAAGGATCATGAGGACAGGGAAGGTGCAGGTGGGTGGGAGGGGATGACCACTTTGATGAGAACCAGACATTTGGCCAAAGGATTTTCTGGAGTTTCTTCACTTCACTTTGAAATTCTTACCTCTTTCAAAGGTTAAATCTCTTTTGGCATTCCCTCACTTTTTCCACTGATATCAAAACCACATTATGCAAGAATTGATATTTTTTTGCAACTTGGTGCCCTTCAGATTTACACCAGTGTCACACTGAGCCTGCAGTGGCTCCTACCAGGACTCTGCTCTGGATCATATATACTGTTTATGGAGAAAATATTTCTTTTTTTCCCCTTTGATGTCCTCCACCTGCTCTGTCTCAACTCTCTGTGATTTACAGAGTTTCTTGATGGACAGATAGCTTGCCATAAATGCAAGTGCAAACTGCTGCTAACTGTAGCGCAGTTAGCTGGTAAGCTCATTAACTCTGCAGCTAGCGGTCCTATCAGCTGACTCTGCCCGGATTGGGAGCTCGGAGCAATGGGGGCATGTTGGTGTTCACACCGCTAGCACAGGAGCTTTGGCGCGCCAGGAGGAGGTCGTTGTCTGGCCCGTGATGTGCTAGCAATGTGACCACTTACTGTGTGGCTAACTAAGCTAACTAGCCAACAGCTGCATAGTAGGCTGTAAAAACAATAGATATGTACTGAGATACCAAGCAAGCTTCTTCTTAGCTAAAGAATAAATGATTTAGCTGTTATTTTAAGGTAAAATAGTTGCATAATTTTGCTTTGATTTAATGGTCATCTTTCCAGTAAAGTCAATTATATCAACCAGTATAATCGATATCATTTGTGTGCCTAACTGACAGCTTTAAACCTTGTTCTGATTACAGCACGCTGAAATCAGATTCTCTTTTTTCCCATCCTGCACTCTGTTTGCCTCCTACATTGGCCGCTTCTGGATGATGGTGATAAGCTGTAACCTCAAAACACCATCACTCCCTCCACCTGTGTCTCACCCTCTCGCTGCGAATGGATCCTGTGACCTCGTCATCATTAAGGTGTCGTTTAAACTTGGGGGGCATGTTGTCTTCAGGCTGGTCCTCCCGATCTGGCTCGCTCTGCAGGACAGGAGGAGAAGAAGATTATCAGTTAGGATCTGCGGCACTGTGGGGAGAGCTTTATAATACCATGCACTGTACTCAACACACCTGCACCAAGCCACAAAGGTCTTAAGTGTTACACATGACAGTCTGCTAAAAGAGAGTATTCTGATATTGTTAGGTGGAATTGAGTGATTTGCCTTGCAGGCATAACCACAGCCAGGTCCTGCCTGGGAGCAGAACAAAGCATTAAGTGTATGAACAGAGTGAGACCCTAAATCTAAACTCTCCCAGTAACGATTGCATTAATGAGACTGGTCATGGTGAAGCAATCTGAGGAGGCCTCTAATCCAGACGTTTCCTGTTAAACAGCATGACTCTGTTATTAGTCACAGAGCTGATTTCATTCATTTCCTCTTCAATCTAATATTTACCACTGGTACATGTTATTAAGATGGTTCTTCCATTATGCCAGCTGTCTGTGAAATACAGTTTTATGCCTCATCAGTAATCAAAGAAATAAGAAAGTATTAAGATATCCTATTAAGATATTTCCTCATGTTTCTGGTGTGAGCAGCCACTCACACTCGCTTACTATGAAAGGAAATGTCATCATAGCTCTGTATGCCTTTGGGTAAACAACTCTACTGTGTCGGATGTGGAAAACACACTGTTCTTCCAATTATACCCCCCTGAGGCTGTGTTTGGGTGATACTTGATCCAAACAGTGTGACAAAACACACCAGTGCCTCAATAAAGTGCCTCTGTGACGCTGAACTAAACAACATGTGAGCCTCGGGCCCTGCAGTAACCATCAGGGGGGAATACAGCAGCCTCACTCATACACACACCACCACCTCTCAATCCAGCAATACGACTTGTACCATTGAATCCAGTTCAGTCGGACGCTGTGGCTTGCTCAGCAGCGTCCTTTTCTGGCACAGTGTTTGGAAAAAGGCCTTTCAGCGGCCAGGAGATGAGAGCAACTTTCCAGTAAACAGAGCAGAAGAGAAGCAGAGGAACGGGGCTCTATCTGAAGCAGCGACAGCGTGAAGAGACACAGAAAGAGAAAGTGAAGAGAAGCCAAGTCTATCATGTTAGACTTTAGAAAACTAGATTATTTCAGGAAAGCAATTTTAAAAGGTGCAATCCAGAGAAAATAAGTAGTCCAGTCACAGCAAAGTTGTGATTTATAAATTACAGACAGTTAGGTTTGGAGTAAATTGCATCATGATAACCACAGGAGCGGACTGGAGAGTACTTCTGATCACATAATCAATTTATGGATTGCAACTTTAAGGTAATGCTAAGAGGAGAATGCCATACAATACTTAATCAATATCTAGCAAGGAAGGAAAACAAGATGCTGCGTTCACGGGCCGAGGTACATTTTATTTTAGCTGAGTACTATTATTTTAATATGATGGCTTTAAGGTCCAAACAAGAGCTGAAAATGAAACTGACATCTCTAGAGCACATCTGCTATCAAGAACAGTAATTATATCACAGCAGTTGACAACTTTAGCTGGTTGAATTGTTTGTTCGCCAACATTTACTATCGTGTCTACCACTCTTTAATTATTTCATTAATACGCCACAGTAATTACAGTCAAAGGGGACCAATGTAAACGACAACACAGCTAGCTACTAGCTAATTTAGCTAGCTCAGAGAGGCCGCTTGGTCCACTGACAAATTTAGCTAGCCGGCTAGCGCTAAGCTAGGCTAAGGATGCTAACGCGGCTAGCTACCTGCTGTTTCCCTCAAGGTCCAGAAGACGCTCGATGCTGGCGGACACAGACACACAGACACTCGGGTGTTAATCCAGGGTTTCCAGGGCTCGGGGTGGCTTTACGGATGTGTCACTTTCATTTCATATGCTGTCCGGACGATGAGACAGGACTATCATCATGGATGCTAGCGGCTCGCTTGTCTTTTCTCCGTCTGAATCAGCTGACCAGGAAGTGAACACAAACAGCTGGATGAGGAGAGGGACCGCTGCAGATGTTTGACAGCAAGAGGAAAACATCGTTTTTATTTTATTTAGAAATAGACATTGACGTGGCACGATATTAATAAATACATACAGGTATTAAAGTGAACCATCTTCTCTGTAGATGTTACATAGTAAAACATGATCACATTCAAAAATAAAATAAAAATCATCATAAAATTAAAAAAAATCATAGCATACATTAACTTACTCAACTGTATATAACGTACATTAACATTTGCGTCACCTCAACCAATTACAAGAGTATTCGAGTGTTATAATGTATATTAATGTATAATACTTTTACTTTCGATACTTTAAGCACAAGTTTAATACCGCTTTGATTTTGCTGAAGTAAAATTTGAACTTCAGGAGTTTATCTTGAATGCAGTATTTTTTTTTTTTTTTTTATTGTTGTGTGTTTTTTGTTTTTAGTTTATTTTTGACTAAAATATCTGAATACTTCTTCCACACCTGCCAGTTTTAGGGTGCGTTTGCCTCACCTGTAGGTGGCAGCAGTGCGCATGACATGCGTTTAGAGTGGCTACAATTTGAGGAGTAGAAGAAGAACAGAAACTTTTTAACCGGAAGTCCTTGCTGGAGCAGTTGGTAGGTGAGATATTTGTTTATCACGCAGCGTTTACATACATATTATCACGTTTTCCTGAGTCAAATGTATTTTTATTTCAAAATACGGTGTTTCGGTGACTGTGGGTAGTTAAAAACAGGCTCTGTGTTTGTTGCTGTCTCTTCAGAGCTGCTCACAGGCTTCACGTGGAGATGCAGAGTGCCGCAGGCAGCGCGGGTCAGTCTCATCCTCTGTTTGGAGGAGCGCTGTCAGCTGTCCTCCCCCACAGCACCACGGACATCAGTGAGCTGAGGGAGATCCCGGACAATCAGGAGGTGTTTGCCCACGCACACACCGACCAGAGCCTGATCGTGGAGCTGGTGGAGTACCAGGCTCAGGTGGCAGACCAAGATGCTGCCAGGTATCACTTTGAAGACATAGCAGGCAGCAACAAAGCTTTAGAGCCAGGTGCTTTTGAAGTGACCAGTGTTGCGTCCCTGTCCAAATCTGAGCTGTCCCTGTCAGACTGCAGCTCTGCCTGGATGCTGACTGGGACACAGTGTGTGTCCAAATTCAACGAAGAAGCGAGGAATACAGTGACCCTCCACCTGGGCCTCTTCCGTCTGCCTCAGTTCTCCACGGATATCCTGATAACCTTCAATGACCCGCAGAGTATCAGCCCCGACAGCAGCAGTGCTGCTTCAGCGGGGACACACAGGGAGCCATGGTCAGTGCAGGACTTCCAACACTTGTTGCAGACTCTGACTCTGCACGACTCAGGACTGTTTGGGTAGACAACGACCGTGGGACTTCACCTGATGACAGATTTAGTCTCAGACACATTTCAACACATTCGGACTGTGTTTTGCTGGGGGCTTATGAGAATCTGGTCTGCAGCATGCTTGGGCTTCCATCCCAAGAAGAGATCCTTCTGAGCGGTGGTCCTGTCCCTGCCATTACACATACGGATACAAGTTCTGTTCTTTCTGTGATGTTGACTTTGCTCTGACAACTAAAATTGAACTGAAAACCAAACATCTCATGTCATAATAAATGTTTTAGCTGAAAAATTTTGAACAATTTCATTATTTTTACATTACCTGATTTAGATTTATTTGTATGTTAAACAGGGTAATTTGGTCTGTGCTCTCACAGATCAGACTACTATGATCACATCGATGTTACTTTCAAGGCATTTCTGTTTTATGTGAAGGTATGCATGTGAGAGACCTTGTTAATCAAGATGAGTAACAAATGTCTTAGACATTCAAATTTTCCACTTCTCTGTTTCCCACCACATTCCCCTTTTCCCACCCTTCTCCTACTCAGTCAAGCCTTTCCTGGCCTCTCTTCCTTTTATTTTACTCCAAATTTCTGCCACCATCCTTCAGCATGTTTTTATGCTCAGACATGTAGATACAAACCGCTAACAGAGAGTAGAACATAGCTGGTATTTAATGCACAATCTCCCCCTTGCAGGATCACCCAACTTGTGCTACACAGCTCTAGGATTGCAGTAGTATATTGGTGCCGTACCATGTACATTTGCTTATCTAGGTATTGAATTCTACTGTATTAGTGTTATTAAAAAATATAGGGCATATTATTGCGAAACTACTTGTTCAATAAAAAAACCTGCCAATCCTTTGATGATCATTGTAACTGATAATATTAACGTGTAATACCGTGATATTTTCTGAGATGGAAGTGACCGTGAAGATCTCATAGCATCTCATGCCACCACACACTGCTTTTAAAACTCCACATGATGTTAATGAAAACACATAAGTAATGGCAAAGGTTGAAGCAGAAGTCAGAAGGTTAGAGGTGAATTGAGAGTCCACACAGAAAACTCCCTCTGGAGCAGTTAAAATGCAGCTAATATTCATCGTCTTCAGTGGAACTAGAGTTTGGTCATAAACGGTGAAAACTGAGAGGACCAGTCCCAGCAGGAATATATATTAGGTCAACTGTTTCCATCGCTCACTGTGGTGGCCTCATGGTGAAATAATTCATTACTCTTTTTACCTTGAAAAATGCTGGAAAGACTTCATTCAACAGTGAGTCAGGTGAAACACAGAATTTATGGAATGGAAACTGACCCTCATTATTTGTTGCTCTGAAGCTAAAACCAGCCCTTTGGATTTGGAAGTGTAAAAGAAGTCATGTTCCCGTAGTTCCTTAGTGCTGTTGTTTTGAAGAAAAATATTTTTGACTTAAGTCTGCTATTAAAAAAAACTCATTACAGCGAGAGCATTCAGGTAAGCCTTGCATAACAAATAAGAGGAAGTTCAGTCTGTCTCCACAAAGCCACATCAAACCCTCTTCATCCTCTGGTGCAATCATGATGGATTAAGATCTCATAAAGTCAGGCATCTTTTCCTGTCAGTGATCCCACTGTATAGCAAATTCCTTCCTCCTTAACCACAACATCAACAAACCTCCTTCCCACTTGCCTGGATAAACATGCTGTTATTGGTTCTCTTTGTAATAAAAAGTCTGAAAACATCGTGTATTTCAGACCTGATGAGGGGTTTGGAACATCTCAGCCATCTGAGTTAAAGGTCATGCCAGGAGACAGTTTGCAAGGTGTTATGGATTTTTCCAGCCGATGACAGAATAGCTACTGGGTTACTAGAGTGCAGTGGTCTCAAACTTGTTGTGCTTGTGATACTTTGTCATGTGCTTGCGCACATGCAGAGTGGTGAGCAGTTTAACAAGAGAATGATTGTTCCAAAAGTCAGAAGAGGCAAGAGTAGACATGTATATTCTTTAGGTAATCAAGTAATAAAGAAACTATTATTTTCCTATTCTATTAATTATTTTATGACATTACACAATCACCTTGAATGCCCAAATACCCAAGCTGAGAGGCAATTGCATACAGTAAAAAGCTACTTGCAACTCAAGATACTTCAGTGCAACTCATTGCACTGAAGTATCTGTACTGGTAGATATGGGCTTATACAATTTAAGATTTTTCCCCTTGACCATTTATGGAGAGCTCAATACCTCAATGCCATGTTAAATGGATCAGGACTATAATGTTTCATCTTCAGGAGGAGAAAATAAATTCACCGTAAGGCGTGACGGTGATAAGCTCAAAAAATTCTGGACAACTTTTCTGATTTACTTTGACGATCTGACCAATGTAACAAACTAAGACACCTGTTGAGTCCCGACTGACCAAAACCTGAAAAAAAGACGAAGTGCAAATGTTATTACAGTTGGTACAATTTGATCAAAATAGTGCAAAAGATGTAATTTAAGTCAAGAATACCAAAATAATCTGTTATTCATAAAACCAATGTAATACGCAAAAATGTTGTTTCCTGTCTAATCTAAACAGTTACTATGTATCATATCAAAAATTAATATGACTAAAAATTGCAAATTTCCCTGTTGTGGGACTAATAAAGGATTATCTCATCTTAAAAACACCTTTATGCTGTAGTTGGTGGTTAGTTTGATTACGGTATGTGGTACTAAAGATGTTCTAGACATAACATCAGGATGAAACAGAAAGAACGTAAAATAATACTTTTGCATACATTTTTTACAACAATTCCAACTCCTTCTCAACTGACATTTTGCATCTTAAATCTTTTAAATTCTCAAAAATGCATAATGTAGAGGCCATATTGTGGGGGCCTGGCTGAATGCAGCAGCACTGAGGGTAACTGTGTTGACTTTAAGTCACAGAGGAAAAGAGGGAAGAGGAGGGATGCCTACATAGCGACGTCTTTGACCTCTAGTGACCTGACGTCTGGCACACATCTCGCATGTTTTGTTAAAAAAAAACTTGGCTGACAGGTGAATTGAAGTCTCCCTGATGAAGACAAATACTGCCTTCCTGTTCCTACTCACAACAACTTGCTACTTCCTGGTGAGTCCCTGAAACAAAACCAGAGGTCTAAGCAAACAGAGCGGCGCAGTCATTTCACAATCTATGGCGCCTTTGTTCTTATGAAGGGTCACGTTTACTAGCTGAGTATTGTTACTATTAATAACCAAGTGCAAAAGTTTTACATCAGTTGTTTCCACTATCATGTGGTCTTGCTCAGAGGATGCATGTGTTTGTGCATGTGTGACACTTCAGTACATCTGGGAGGAATCAGTCACAGGTGTTTGCATAGTTCCTGCTCAGAGACTTCCAGCTCCAGGGTCATTTATTACCCAAACTCCCCGGTTATCACTGTTCTGTTTGTACTGTACACGACCCCCTCCTCCTCTTCCTCCTCCTTCAGAGACCCTCTCCTCCCACACACCCATCTCTAAACAACTCCAGGAGACAGTCTTGCCCACAGAGTGGTCTGCTGCTCTCATCAGGATCCTCTTCTTTTTTTTTTATAATTTATGTTCTTGTCTAAGTCTACCTTTGTCTGTCTTTGGAAGTAAAAACTCGATAGGTTGTCTTTGAGTATCCAATGTGGAACAATGAAAAGTTCCTTGCAAAAAGTTTCCGTTATCTTTCCACATTATCTGGAGGATATTTTTAACATGCTCACTTCCTGACACACTGACACAGGGAAATCTTCAATAAGACTAAAAAAGAAACTGGGAATTTGTTTAAAAATTAACAAAATATTTATTGAAAAAACAGGAAAGACAATAGTATGCCGCATCTTTTTCACTGCAGATTCAACAAGTAGACATTGTGATCCATATCATAGTTTTCTGACCCAACAACAACAAATGACTCAGTTATAAGCGAGTATCCTTTATCCATCCTCTCCAGATTCAGAAACTGACGTTCACTTAAAATGACTCTTTAATCCTCCTCCTTTTTCTTCTTGCTCTGTGGTGAGGTACTGTTGGTTTGAGAGAAGTGCTCAGACATGGCAGCCAGTGCCCGATAGCGGTGAGAGATAGTGTTCTTCACGTCTTTGGGCAGTTCAGCATAGCTGCAGATGAGAGGGACATAGTTAAAAGTCAGCATGGCTATGCTTGGCATAATACTGATAAATAATCTCTAATGCACAGGATAAAGCAGGAGGGATCATCACACTGATGCATTTTATTGTATGAACTAATCTGCAATGTTCAACTAGTTCCGAATCTGAAAGTGTGTTGACCTCTGGCTCCCCCTTGTGGTATGTACAGGAAATTTCACGCAGCCGTTGCTTACGTTTTGTCATATCCATCTGGCTGGAAACAGGGATCCCATCCAAAGTCTCGAGGCCCCCTTGGTTCCACAATTTTTCCCTAAAAATATCAAGAGAAAGGAGTGAAATAAAACATATACACACATATAAAAAAGTATGCATTTTAAAAAAGATTCTGACCTCTGTTCTCCCTCTGAAGAGCTGTACTGGTTCGTCCCTCCCAGCAGAGAAAGCAAAGGTACAGAGAGCCCACGCTGACTTATCTTCAAACCCCGCTAGGAGTTTGTACAAGCCTACAACCAAACAGTTAACAAGATTAGAGACACTGGACAGCTCACTTCACTTTTTTATTAAGCTTTAAATATCTCTGCCCAAATATCTCAGCAGTTCATGTACTACGGCACTTACCTTCAGGCTTGAGTTTATCCAGGAACCACTTTCTACAAAAATAAAAGTTTAGTATGAATTATTACTGTTTATTACCACTACTAAATACAACATGCCTCAATGCAAAAGTTATACTAACATGTATGGACCAGGCAGACCTCCCAAAGCATTGAAACACAGACATGTGTCCTCCACTATGACTGGCCCATCAATCTGAAGGTGAATAACAACAACACATCAGTTTCAATCTAAACAAACATGTACATACATACTTGTATTAAAGCAGTGTACCTGTTTTGCAGCCTCCTTACACTTATGTATGGAAATCTCATCTGGCTCTCCTTGGTATTCAGGTACTGCACAGAGACATAGTTAGATCAGCAGTGATTACAGGAAGAATTGATTCCACTGGTATTCTCTCTTTTCATACTTACAGTCAATCTTTTTTGACACTAGTTTGTAGGGGAACTGGTTTCCCAGGATCTGAATGACCTAATAAATGTGACCAAAAAGAGAAAAAAAATAAATAATGGCAGCTCATGCTCACTGTCTATATTTAGCAAGCACCGGCTTAAACAGCATTTGGACACTAAGTGAAGAAGTATCCTGCCTGAAATGGTTTAGACAGGACAAACCGGATGAAAGCATATAATCCGCCTGAGTTATGAAATGTTTGACTCTTACCTCTTCCAGTTTTTTTGCGTTTCCAGTCACGAACACCACAGACCTTCCTGCTGGCACAGCCATGATGAATCACACCCGGAGGACTAACAAAGTCGGACCGAACACATCCGGCTCAGCAACGGCCAATAAAATCAGCTCTGGGAGCCTCAGCGAATCACAAGGCAGTATATGGCTCCGCCTTCCACACTGTTCTCCAATCAGCGAGCGGTGCTGCCAGCAATGTCGTCCGGCTTGGGAAGTCAGTGCAAGTGCCATGTGGAGAAGTGTCTGTAAACAGCCTCTGTCACTGTAAGCTGAAACGTTTTGGAGTATTGTGGCCGACAATGAGTCTCTTACCTCGGACTGCAGATGAGTTCAGCTCCGCAGAGTACTGGGAGAGGTTCTTTAAGAAGCGCGGAGAGAAGTCTTTTGAGTGGTATGGAGACTACAACAAACTGTGCGGCGTGCTGCATAAATACATCAAAGTCCAACATAAGGTAGGATACCTTGTTTAGCAGGGGTATAACAAGTGTCACTGGCATACATTTTTGATACAGCATACACAGTTTGTGTTGACAATTTGCCTAATATTCATTCACTTACTGCTAATATGTATGTATATCAGTGTGGTTAATATGGAAGAGGTTGGGATGTAACATTTCTTTCCTTGTCCTCTTAGAGTCGTTTTCATAATACACTTCCTGACTGATGTAACCAATGGTAGAAAGAATATTCAGATGTTTTACTTAAATAAAATTAGAAATAACATTATCACAGTGTGAAACTACCCCATTGCAGGAGAGGGTCTTGCATTCAAGACCTTAGTTAAAGCTACTACAAGGAACTTTTTTAACTGGCTAACGTCCTACTCACTGTAACTTTGCCTGTGAATATGTAAACATGGGCTCCTCCAGTCTGCATGCGGACCTGGTGGCAGGTGTTAATAAACACGAAATAGAAACAGATAATCTTCATGCTTCATATGTTAATTTGTTAGTAGCATTTCACAGCTCTAGATGGTCAAGTTGAAGCTGTTGGGTTGTAAAATCCACAGAAATGCAGTGTAACCACCAACTTTACCAGTCAAATAAAGAGGAGTGAAAAGTGCAAGATTTTTGAATTAATTGTAGTGGACGAGGAGTATGACATAGCATAAAAATGAACATACTCAAATAAGGTACGAATACCAAAACTGTTATTGCAGAATTAAGAATATAAGTAAATGTGCTAAGTTTCTTTCCTTCACTGCCAATGACAATAACTGATTATTTAACAGTGTTTTGTACTTCCTTCAGGTGCTGGTGGTCGGTTGTGGTAACTCAGAGCTGAGTGAACAGCTGTATGATGTCGGCTACAAACATCTAACTAATATCGACATAAGTGAGACAGTGGTGACCCATATGAACCAGCGAAACGCTGAGCGTCGGCCAGGCCTGACCTTTCAGCAGGTGGATGCTACACAAACTCCATATGAGGATGCCAGCTATCAGGCTGCTCTGGATAAAGGCACGTTGGATGCCATGGCATCAGAAGAAGAGGGAGCACTGGCCAGGAATATGCTCGCTGAGGTGAGAAATCAGTGGGTCAGGATGTGCACAGACCATGTGTTTTTTTGTCCCTTGATCTGTACACAGCAGTTTTCTTGTATCTGCAGGTGGGCCGTGTGCTAAGTGTTGGCGGCCGGTATGTCTGTGTGACATTGGCTCAAGAGAGTGTGATCAAGTTGGCTGTGGAGCACTTTGTGGAGCAGGGGTGGGCGGTGAGGCTCCACTGCCTGCAGGAGGAAAATGGGAAAGAAGGGGACTCCTTTGCTCTGCCTGTCTTTGTCCTGGTCTGCACCAAGTTTCGTCAGCCAATGCCCACGCCTATTCTGGAGATGTGTCTTGGGGAAGATGGAGCCCCTACCCGTCTCACACAGGTAGCAGATTTGTTGTCATCTGTGAGGGAGTATCAGGCTTACTCCGTCTTGAAAAAGAGGCTTCGTACAAGCACAGACGCCAGCTCGAACCTCTCACTCACTCTCTGCCATGCCAAGACAGGCCTTCCAAGATACACTCTCACAGTGCAAGACTGTCCCCCAGGTGCCAAGGTGCCAAGATCAAACCCCTTTGCTATTTTTATTGGTGAGCTCTCCTGTCATTCTGCCTTACTATGTTAGTCACACTGGTTGTATTTTGTTCTTCTCTGACGATTTTTCTCTCCTCTGCTTATCCTGTCAGTGCCACAAGGCAGTGAGACAGCTTGGCTCTACAGCTCCAGTGAGGGTCGGAGGCAGCTGGCAGCCAGTGCTAACTTTCGGCGCTTGGTTATTGTGACAATGCACAGAAATCAGCAGTATACAGACATGCAGGCTGTCCAGTCAGAACTTTCACCAATGGTAATGGACCTGGCTCCCCCGGGTATGCCAGCCAACCAGCAGGTAACACATATAATTATTCCTTTTAGAGATGTTTTTTTGTACGATAAAATATTTAATGTTGCATACATGTGCATCATTGTGTTCATTTGAGTTCTTGTCCCGTTACAGGTGCCGTTTCTGTCAGTTGGAGGTGACATGGGTTGGAGAGAGGAGGTCAGCAGGGGTGTGAGTGAACTGAGCGGGGAGTACTGTGTGGAGAATGTCAAAGGAGAAGACGGAGAACTGTACCGGAGACTCATTTTTCTGTCTAATGCTGCCCTCGTCCAATCAGAGAGCCGTCTTGTCTCTTCAAATACTGGTCAGTTGTTTTCTCTTGTCCACTCACATATGCTTTTTTTTTCTTTTTCTTTATGATAATCAATATATTCGCCAACTAAGCAATACCAACAATGCATATAGATGTATATAGTTTTATAATATCATCATAGTTTCTTAAAATGTACATGGTTGATGGTTTAAATTTATATTTTTATCCCAGCAGCATCCAGTCACAAGAAGAAAAACAAAAAGAAGGTCAAGCCAACAGCTGCACCAACATCATCCTCGGCCTCTCTGTCAGTGGACAGTGGCTTCCTGTGCTGTGCTCACCATGAAGTGATGGCGGCCAGCCTTGCCATGCTTGGAGTGGGCACACCACAGAACAAAGGTCTGTGCAAATCTGTTTTGTAAGTTCTTGTAACATGTCGGGAGGAAATACAGCCACAATGAATGAGCTTCACCTGGGACTTTTTCATCCCCTCCATCTTCCTTCTCAGATGTCCCAGTGTCGGTGCTCCTGGTGGGGCTTGGCGGAGGAGGCCTGCCTCAGTTTCTACGGGACTTTGTACCCAATGTCATTGTTGAGGTCGTAGAGCTGGACCCTGTTGTGATGGAGGTGGCAAAGGAATGGTTCGGGTTCCGACCAGATGATCGTTTGACTGTCACTCTCGGGGATGGCCTTGAACGCATCTGTGCTCTGGAGAAAGAAGGTGAGTGAAGAAGAAAGAAACAGGGTTCTCAATGGTCCTTCCATTTTAAAAAGTTTGTGACTTTGAGGTCATGGAAAGTGCATATATATGTATATACATATATATATAAGTTTTTTTTGTACTTAATGTTAGTACCTAGGCTACGTTCCTTGTCTGCATGTGCCTCCTGCAGTTTTCTGCTTTCACGGTATGACAGAACAGTGTTCACACTCTCAAGCCTCTCTCCCTTTTTAATTGTTGTCCTTAAGCTGTAGTTGTCATTATAAAAATTCTCACTGTTGTCACAGTAATTAACCCTGATCCATGTCTCAAACTATGCTGTGTTGGGTCATACAATTTGAGGGAACATTTGCCTAGAAAGTCCTTGAATTAGATTTTTCTGAAGCTTTGAACCCTGGATCAAACAGAAAGTAAAGTAAGGCGATAACAGTGAATGTATCAACAATACCAAGAAGTGACTATGGCTATAACTTTTTTTTCTCTTTAGGTGGTCGTTTGTTTGATGCCATCATGTTCGATGTAGACAATAAAGATAGTTCTCTGGGCATGAGCTGTCCTCCTGCTGCCTTTGTGGAAACCCTGATCCTGCAGAAAGTCTGCAGCCTGCTAACCCCCAGAGGTAAAGTATTTTTTAACTATTTATTTCCCTCCATCTGCTGGAATCTGTCATGTTTTCTATGAATTAATGACAATAAATGTATGTATTTACTGTAGATGACACATTCATAGGCACTCAATCACTGTTGATAAATTAGTTAATGTTTAATGTTTTCATTAGACGTGTAAAAAGTCTTTTTTTGTTTGTTTGTTTGTTTTGTACACCTCTCTCCTTCATCTATCTCCTCCTACAATTGGACCAGGTGTATTCATACTGAACCTTGCATGTCGCAACCCGGCCATGAGGAAAAGCACGTTGGAGCGTGTGAGCGCCGTGTTTCCCACCATCCTCTCTAGAAAGATTGAAGAGGAGATCAACGAAATCATTCTGTGCTCCCATGGTAAAAATGAGTCACAGGACGCTGCTCACATCCTTCAATCCCTGAACCAAGCAGCCAAGAGTCTGCAGAGCGCGCTGTGCTGCAACAGGACAGGGACCAACAGCAGCCCACATATAGACATTGCAGAGTTGTTGAAAGATCTGAAAGTAGAGTGAAGTTTGTGTGTGTGTGTGTGTGTGTGTGTGTGGGGTGGGGTGGGGTGGGGATTTGAGGGTGCTTTCACTTTGCTGTTTTGTGCAATGTAATGAAAAGTATTATATGTATACAATGTACAATCACAAGTAAAGAACACTTTATCTTTACACCATAACGTGGTGCTCTTAGATTTGTCAACGTTATGTCTCCATTAAATGTTGCCTTCAGTTTCTGTATCACTTGCCCTTCGTTTTCTAGTGTACTACACACCCTCACGTCCTCATTGCCAAAGAATCCAGCCGTGTTATTTACAGTAGATGAGTCTTCCACTGGAGCGTGGTTCTAGTTGCAGTGTTTATAGGTCTGCAGCAGAGCCCTACCCTCCTCACTGGATGTGTAGGGATTTTAAATAGCCGTCGGCTGGAGGAGTGAACTCTTGCACGTTGTCTGATAAAGGCTGGGTACTTTCATAATTGGCTACGAAGTGTGTCTGTCTACTGGTACTTGTCGCGCATGCGCAGGAGGTTTGATTCCGTTAGCTGTCAGGAGTGTTTTCCTCCCCTCAAACTCAACGCAGCGAGCGGCGGCTAGCTGCCTAAAAGTGTCCGGAGGTGACGGTCAAAACAACGCACTGTGAACTTTTGGACTTTTAAAACAGCAATAATGTCAACAAGGAGCTGTGTACGGAGATTTGAACGCGAGTACAAACTTGGAAACTACCGCCGGACACACTCACGGTAACGTAACTAACGGCTGCTGAGGTTGCGGAGCTTTAAAAGTTGTCACGGTCCTTTAAAAAGAGCGCTGGTTTCAAGTGTTGTACATTTCAGCAATGAAAACAGTGTACTTGTAAGTGACCATTAGTAATGGTAGCTACTCTATCGACTGGCGGAGCCTAGAACCGGAGTAAGTCAGGATTTAAAGGAGCCGGACCGGTAGCCCGGCTGCTCCGTTGCGATGGGCAACCGCGGGATGGAGGAGCTAATCCCGCTGGTCAACCGGCTACAAGACGCCCTGAGCACCGTGGGCGAGAGCTGCAGCCTCCACCTGCCCCAGATCGCTGTGGTGGGCGGGCAGAGCGCAGGCAAGAGCTCCGTCCTGGAAAACTTTGTGGGCAGGTAAGCTACGCACAATAAACTCTGAATGAACTGTACAGCATAGACATTATCAATTTACACAATCCCTCTTAAGTACACTTAGTCCAGGTGTGAGTGCAGGTGAGTACACTTTAGATATATAGAGTGATTTAATGATGCTTTATAGATCACTTTCAAGCCAATAATAAGCAGAATTTAGGGGGTTTCCAGGTTGTGAATAATCCCTTTGACTTTTACCTGCCCTGGACCAAAATTCATGAACAACAAACAAGTATGTAACTTCAGATCTGATGGCTATCAGAAAGAAAGAAACCATCAGTTTGTATTAATGGATTACTAACATGTCAAACCGCAGTAATGATGATTTGTATTAATTTATTTTACCTTTATTTCACCAAGAATATTACCACTAAGAATCAGAATCTGTTTTACAAGAAAATCCTGGCCAAGACAGCAGCATAGAAGGTAGCACATAAAGGAACAAGCAACAACTTAAAACAAACAAGCGACTTGACTTGAAACAATCAGCAAATTACATCAACACAAATTACCAGTGTTTGTTACAGAACGTGTGCCTTCAGTTCTCAAATAGTATTTAATCCTATTTTTCTAATCTTCCATACGTCCATCAAGTAATCGAGTTTAAGTTGTCTCTGTAGCTCACTCCAGGCTCAAGGTGCTCAAGGTGCTAAAGCTTCAGAAGCACTTTCACCAAAGAGAGATGCAGGGTCAAGGAATTACATTCATGCAGGTTAAAGCTACTGACAGTTTAGTGGAGATCACTAATAAGGACGCAATTCATCAATTTGGCCTTGGGAAAAATGTACCAGTCTGCCATCAGTATTTTTCACAAACAAATTGTTTTCATTAATGGCTTATAACTAATCTTAAAAGCATTAGTAAAGCCATTAGTTACCACTTCTGTAGAGTAACATCCACAAGATATAAAGACTGTAGGTAAAGTGTATTAATAAACGGTGTATGTCATTATATACAGTCTATGCTATCTTATAAATCCCTTAATTAGTCGCCTTAAATATATGCATTGCAAATATTGCTAATTCTAATACAATACTGAAAATGTGATACTATTTTAATAAGTTATGGTCTTTCAAAATCTGAATTTGAAATATGCTGGTATTTGTAAAAAACAAACAAACTACAAAGCATCCACAACCTTTGAGTGTGCAGATGTTTTTTTCATAGCTCAAGCTCCTCAGCAAAATCTGACACCGGGTGAGCAGATTTTTTCCCCCTCTGTTTATAAAGAATAAAGCCATGGCAACTGTGATTCAGGGGCTGGGTCAGGCTCAAGACACAAGGATCTGTGTTCCACTGAATTGAAAACAAGACTTCAGGCAACTACTGTGACTCATTACAGCATCTCCACGTGCGTCTCCACCCAGCACTAAAGATATGACTGGAGGTGCTGCTGGTTTGAAGTGGTAGATGCCTGAGCTGCCAGTGTCTGTGTGACAGCAGCCATACAGCAGCTTATCTCAGTGGCGGGCTGTGTGCGTGTAGGTGAATCATAACCTCCAAGTCCTTCGGTCAAGTTAAGTCAAAAGTGAGATTTGTTGTTGAATTCACAACCTTTTCTCACCTTTCACAAACCTCAACAACCTCAACGTTCTGCAGCCCACACATGAAGAACAGTGTGGTTTAGGTGGAGTTTAGATACAAGTTTCAGTTTGAGACAATGAGACTAAGTATTTCCATCCTGTCAGAAAAGAATGCCAGCGAGTAATTCAGTCGTTTCCCGTAAGACAGAGGAGCCCTGTTAACAAAAGGAGACCAATGTATTGTCCATGGCAGAATGGCCATGTAGGTCAGAATGTGTGTAGTAACTATAGAAGACTGTTGATCCTCACTTTCCTGAATGTGTAATGGATATTTCATCACACACTTCAGTTCTTTGTCTCAGCTGTGACTATGTTATGACATCCATTTTGTAGGAGTCTGTGCCAGCTTTTTGATCTGGGACAGGATGCAATAAAACAAACTTCCTGAATCTGATTATAATAGGAAAGAGGAGAATTATTTTGTTACCCTGTGCATTGTGTTTCTTTATACTTAACGTTACATTTAGCTTTTAGTCCTTATACATCTGGAATGGCTAATCATATGGTCAAGATTTTCTTCTGTCAGCCTTCCTGTTGGACTTCCTGATGTTATAGATAGTATGACTAAAATAAAACTACTGTGCAGATATGACTAAATTCAACTACTATGCAGCTATGTGTAATGCCTTTACTGGGCATTATTGGAAAGTTATGTGTAGGTTTAGTTTAATTGTCTTATCTGTGCATGTATGGACAGTAAAGTCATGTACAGTAAATTACTTTTTTAGACTAAAATAAAAGTTTCCGTTGACATCATGCGTGTGTGTGTGGATGTGGGTGTGGGTGTATCCTCCTCCAATTCAGTCTTCCTTCTCCAACAGAGACTTCCTTCCAAGGGGTTCAGGAATTGTCACTCGCAGACCTTTAGTCCTCCAGCTGCTTAGTGGTAACACGGGTAGGTAAGACACACTAAATATTCACTCATCCAGCATCTGCATTCTGCCATTCCTAAACTTGAATTTAAAGCTGCCACCAGATGGCAGCATGATATCTTCCAAACTATCCCAACTTGTGGGACAGTGCAGTAATTGGCATCTTATGGTCAGATTGAGTCCTGTAATTTTTGGCCCTCTCGCTTTGCTGTAGAGAATCAAGGTGAGAGGATAGCATTTTAATAATCTAATACAGAATAATCTCAAATGGTTTAAAATTTGCTTGAAGATTACAGTTATAAAAATAAACTTAATTTAAATAGCATTTATGTATCCTGCCGTCTTGTGGCCAGAATCACAGTGTCTTGAACCTGTTCTGTTCAGGATTCTTGGAAATTTGGTGCTATTTAGTGAACCAGCCTTTTCAACCAGTTGGGAGCAGAATCACTGTCTTCAAAGGAGGGCATCGCATAATGCACTTCGACCTGTATAATATGACACACCTACTTCAGTTTGCACTTCAGGTTAAGGAAAACCTGCTATTTTTTAGTTCCAGCTGGGAACCGACTTTTCAAATTCCAAACTGATTTATTTTGGTGTGAAATTGCTCCAATCATCAAAATTAGGTGGGCAAACTGCAACAGAGCCAGGTATATGCCAAAATATGCCAGCTAAAATTTAGATGCACTGGACAGGCATGACATTCCAAAGATAGTCCAAAGTTATGATCAAGTTGCTTCTATCATTGTTCACATCATTGTTCACCTGTTTTTTCCTTTCCAGAGTACGGTGAATTTCTCCACAGTAAAGGAAAAAAGTTCACAGACTTTGATGAGATCCGCAAGGAGATTGAGGCCGAGACACAAAGACTCACAGGATCCAATAAAGGCATCTCTTCTGTCCCCATCCACCTAAGGATTTATTCACCACATGGTAACACAGTGTGTATTTGTGTGTGCTTGACATGTAATATCCATTTACTGGTGTAAAATGTTTGACCTTTGTTTTTATTTGTACTCTTCTGCATGTGCATTTGTGTGTTTTCAGTGCTGAACCTGACTCTCGTCGACCTGCCTGGTATCACCAAGGTGCCTGTAGGCGACCAGCCAGCGGACATAGAGTACCAGATACGAGACATGATCATGCAGTTCATCTGTAAGGAAAACTGTCTCATCCTGGCTGTCACGCCAGCCAACACTGACCTGGCCAACTCTGATGCACTCAAACTGGCCAAAGATGTTGACCCTCAGGGTGAGCCACGTGTGTGTGTGGTGCACTTGTATAGTCTGGAGTTTACTGTGTCCTAAAAATGTGGCTCTACACCCTGGTGTTTTTATGGGGAATAATTATCACATTATTACAAGGAAAATTTTACATCAAACTTTTGAAGGGGCTGTCCAATATTATTCTTGTATCCACAGGTTGGTAAATCAGTTTTGGAGTTTGTGACATTTCCTCTTTTTTCATCTTCATTTCAGGCCAGCGCACAATTGGTGTAATCACTAAACTTGACCTCATGGATAAAGGAACAAATGCCCGGGAAATTCTTGAGAACAGGTTGCTTCCCCTACGCAGAGGTGGGCTGCTTGTTTTTGTGTGTGTGTATGTGTGTGAGAGAGAGAGAGTGTGAGAGAGGGGCAAAGTACAAGGCTATGCAGGGAGCTCCTGTGACAGTGTACAGACTGTGTAAAGCACCACCAGGTGCTGGCTCCTTCATGCTTCTCCTACAGTGCAAATGCATTAGCCATGGAAGCCCACTGAAATAACTGCCGTAGTAGCAGCATAGAGCTGAAGCATTAGATATGGAGCCTGGTGCTATTACATCTATTACTGCACCAAATAGGGGATTTGGCCTACTTTATACCACAGGCTTTGCTGTTGCACAAACATATTCATTTCCTGCACGTATGCTACAGCCATAAAGGCGGTCTGGGCACAGTTCCCAAGGACACGTCAGAAAATGCAAGTCGAATCTGACTTACAGTATATCAGAGTCCTTGATTGTTCCTTCCTCCTGTTGCACATTGCCTTCCTTACAGTGATCCCAGGCTCTTCATTTCCCTTCTCACTTCTTCCTCCCTAGGTTACATAGGGGTGGTGAACCGCAGTCAGAAGGACATTGATGGGAAAAAGGATATTAAGGCAGCTCTGCTTGCAGAGCAGAAGTTCTTCCTGTCCCATCCGGCCTACAAACACATGGCTGAAAGAATGGGCACCCCGTATTTACAAAGAACGCTTAACCAGGTTAAAAACCCACATACGAACTCAAGCATAGAAAATTAAATACATTGTGTCTGTGTTGTTACTGATCATTTTTGTTTGCAGCAACTTACAAACCACATCAGGGATACTTTGCCAGCCTTCCGCAGTCTTCTGCAGAGCCAGCTTCTGTCCTTGAACAAAGAGGCTGAAGAGTACAAACAGTATAGTCCTGATGACACTGCACACAGGACCAAGACGCTGCTACAGTCAGTCAGTCAGTTATTCTGAATGTGTGCTTACACATTTATTGTTTTTCTAATTATTTATATGTCAGTATTTCTCCTGGTCGGTGTGTTTCTGCCCTCTAGGTCAGTGCAGCACTTGGCTGCTGACTTTGAGAAACTCATCGAGGGCTCAGGCGACATAGTAGACACCGTCAATCTGTCAGGAGGGGCTAGGATCAACCGAATCTTCCATGAGCACTTCCCCTATCAACTGATCAAGGTATGTTACTGTGTGTGCGAGGTTCTGTGTATTATGTGCATATATAGCACTTGTTGACCAGTAGGTCCATGAATACTGTGTGTGCATGACAGTGTGCTGTGTTTGTCTTCAGCTTGAGTCTGATGAGAGCAAGCTGCGGCGGGAGATCAACTATGCCATCAGAAACATTCATGGTGTCAGGTGAAGTATAATGTTCATGCAATTGCAAAGGGTCAGATGTTTATACCCTGTTTACATTATCCTGATATGACATTTTTTGTGCACTACAACCAACTTTTTTTGTTTTCTACACTATAGGACAGGTCTCTTCACTCCCGACATGGCCTTTCAAGCCATAGTGAAGAAACAGATATCAGTGCTAGAGGGGCCATGCATGAAATTTGTTGACATGGTCAGTCAAGAATTAATGACCACTGTGCACCAGTGTATCAGCAAGGTATATATTTGCATGTGTGTGTCATGCACTTGTGGGATGAACTGTATTTCAGGGTTTTTAAAACTAACATATGTCCTGTTTTCTCCTTGTAGCTCAGTTCCTTTCCCAAACTGCAAGATGAGACTGAGAGGATTGTAACCACTGAAATACAACAGCAAGAGAGTAAATGCAGGGAGCAGGTCATTCACGCACAGTTGGACATTTAATTCACAAATTAGTTAAAGATAAATTTACTGGATTGTTAAGTTTCTAAATTTAATGTATTTTGCTCTGTTCAGGTCTTGTTGCTAATTAACATACAGCTTGCCTACATAAATACCAAACATGAGGATTTCATTGGCTTTACTAAGTGAGTAACCTAGAACATTTAAACTGTAAAATTTCTTTTATTTCTATCAAATCCAACAGATTAAATAACTTAAGCTCTTCCTCTCTCTCAGCGCCCAGCAAGGGTACAACCAAATCAATAAGAAAATTGTTGCAAGGATGGCCGGAAACCAGGTGAGACTTTCAACTTCATTCATAATGAATAAAACATTCATGATCCTCGAAGGATGCGTGCAAATCACTTTTGATCTACGGAAGTGTCACCAGAAGGTGACAGAAGGTGATATCCACAATTTCATAGCCATGAAGACCCTTGCTTTAGCACACATTTAGTCTTGTTTACCCTCCCTCTTATTCAGACTAATCTTTAAAGCAAAACAATACTATATATATATGTATATATTTGTGCATGACAGTGTGCTCCGCTTATGTGATGGTATATCCAGGTCTAAACACTCAAAATTGATCCAGTGGCTTTTCTGCAGCGCAGCATGTAGTGTGCATGGTTATGAACTACATTTTTTTCCATCCACTTAAATTTGGGTTTTTTAATTTTCAGTGATGTCACCGTCCCATGTGTTTTTGATTATTTAGCATTAACTGACGTTCGTAGCTGCAGATAAATGGGAGATTTGTCTGATTTTGCTGATCCATCATCCAACCACAGTTGATATTGGCTTTTTATAGGAATGCTGTCAAGCAGCAATAAATGGGGCTTTTTTTTGTCTCAGTGTGTTATGATTAATGTGAAACATAATATTAATGTGACACATTTGAAAGCAAGGATAATTAAAAACACAATCCCTGTTTGACTGTGTATAGTCAGGAACATTGATGTATGATGATGGCATTAGTTGAACAGCAGTACATTTTAACCACAGCTTGTTGTCAGTCATTAACACAATCTTTTATGTTATTTTGATACTAGTGAACTATTGAACTCATAATAAAATAGAAAAAATTTACTCCATCTTAATGTTACTCCCTTATCTCCTGTTTCTCTCCAGGGTGTGGCCCCTCTCTCAAGTCTAATAGTAGGAGACCGATCACTCTCTAAGCCCGCTCACTCACTGCTGCCTCTGCTGGAAATATTTCTGTGCAGGATTCAAACTTAAGGGTTGTGGGTTGGCTCGCTACTGATGGCAGCAAACATGCGCACTGCTCTGTTAATCATGTTTTTCATCACTGCAACTTATACGCTTCTCATGTTAAACACTCTTTTCCTCTCAGTTACAGATTGCGGTGTGTTTCTCTCTGTCTCAACCTAATCATCTTTACCTTCTGCAGTTTAAAAGCTCCACAAGTATTTGCAGATATGAATATTTTCCTAGTTTGCCGGAAGTATATGTCTTTTACTTCCTGTTCCCTTATTCATCACACTTCTGTCTTCCAGTGTCTTCCATTCTGTTTTTTCTCGTCAAATGTGTTTGCTCATGTTTGTTTCTTTGTCTACTTTGTCTGCCTGTGCATCTATTATTCTCTTTGACCACTTATGTCTGCTGATGGTCAGTGAATTTATGGCCCCGTGGCTGCATAATCTTACCACCGATCTCACAAATGTCTATTCTATTATCTCTAAAATCTTCCCCTTCAATGTCAACTGTTTGTGACCTTTACTCTTATTTCCATCAGCAAGGTCCACTGCCATTGTGTGACCTATGTCACACACCTTGTCGTCTGATTTTCATTGTGATGGTCCTGTCAGTCCTGTTATCTGAGCTCCTTACCCTTGGCTGTTGTGCAGGTCATACGCAAGGGCTGGCTGACCATCAGTAACATTGGCTTCATGAAGGGTGGAGCCAAGGAATACTGGTTTATCCTCACTGCAGAGAGCCTGTCCTGGTTCAAGGATGATGAGGTGAGGCATTCACACTCACAATCATGCTTGAAACAAATTGATTAACCCAAGAAATGTAATTTTGAGCAATATTCTAGATACTTTATAAATAAGAAAATAGTGAAGTCAAAACACAGCAGGACACTTACAGTAAATCATCAAAACTTTATTAACACACACCTCAGCTTGAAACAGCACGTTAATTGAGAAGTTGAGAGATCTGTTGATATTGTTGTCACCGTTCCAGTAAAGCACCTGCAGTTTTAGCGAAGTAAGTGGAAGAGCTTGTGGCCGTCTGTTCTGATGTCAGTGGGGCTGCCATCTGTCTGCCTGTCTGTGCCTGCTGTACAGGAGCAGAAGGTCTGCACAGCAAGTGTAGACAGGCAGACACACCACAACAGTCTCATCCTGTCACAGTTGATGTCATGGGAAGAGGAAAGGGCAAAGTGCAGGATGTGATGTCAGAGGAGGGGAACACATCACATTTGTATATGGATAGAAAGAGGCACCTGAAAACAATCGCATCTGATTGACTGTAGACCGTGCGGTTGTGGATGAGATTGAGTTGTTGTTTGACAGACATAATAGAGTGGACCGCACTAACATGGCTTGAAGGCTGTATTTTGGCTAAAACTAAACAGACATGCCCTTTATGGGTGCCATTAAACATAACTAAAAGAGCATCTTTAACCTTGTTTCTCTGTCTAGCGAACAGTTTTCTTTGCTTTTCTCTCCTGCCACCTGGATCTGCAACTGAGCCCCTCCGTTTCCCCCATTCATTCCTCTGACGCCCCCCTTCCCATTCGTCCCGCTCTCAGTTCACTCTTCCCCTTACTCCCCCTTTTCTTCCTCTTCTGGGAGTTCAGGCATTTGGAGCGGCTCACTCTGACACAGCTGGAGCTGCCCCAAGCCAAACTAAGACACACACACACACACACACACACATACACACACATGCATGCACAAGCACACACATTGCGACAGACTTGTATATACAGTATACAGTACACATGCAGAGTCTGATGTAAACAAACTGGCATGCAAATAGTGGAGAAAAATATACACTCACTCAGATAGACACACGGCCACTTTTCAGATAAACACTGGATCACTTGAACGCAGTGTTCCCAGACACAGCCCCAGGCATGCATATTGTACACACAGTGTTATAGGTTTACAAATCAGCTCACACAGACTTAGCACATCTGTGACAAATAACACTAAGACAAGCAAATATCTGTTGACCACATCAGAGCAACAAACTTTGGCTGTCTGTGGACGAGACGATGAGACATGTATGTCTCACTGCAGTTACTGAAGCTAATATGGAACTCTAAACCTTTTCAGTTAATTTTGGTTTGGTTTGACGAGTCACCCTTTAATCTTTATCAGCTGTGTTTGGAGGGGCTGAGTGCAGCGTCAGTCACCCGTATTATCACAGAAGATCAAATCTACTGACTTGCCACACGCATCTGTGTGTACGCACACACACACACACAGTCACACAAGCCAAGCTTCTGCTTCTTCTCTCTTGCAGTTCCCGCTCTCACTCTGCCCGCCCACACTACCTCCACAGACATTTCTTTTTTCTACCACTGCCCCCCCTCCTTTAAAAAAAAAAAAAAAAATTCTGTTTCTTTACCTCTGTTGCCTTTTCCTCCTCCTTCCTCTCCCTCTCTCTGTCTGTCTCCCCCTCTTTCTCTCTCTCTCCCCCTTTTCTGTGGTTGGCAGTCTCCCTGGGACTGTGCACATTCCTGGCTGGAAAATCTGAAGCTTTGTCCAAACACCAGCTTCCAAGATCTGCCCAGAGAAATCCCACATGGCTGTTTCTACACTGCAGACCTCCCCTTTGACTCCCCCTTTCTCCTCTCAACTCCTCCACAGTCTCTCGTACAAATACCCCCCCCCCCCCCCCTCACTCACCACCACCCTTTCCAAGATTCTCTCTCCATCCTTCTGGCGATTGCATCTATACACTCCAACTTTTTAATGTCTTTAAGGCCTTTCTGTGTGTCACAACAGTTGTAGCCTCATACTGACCTCATACTGAGAGTGCAGAATAATAGTTCAGAGTTTAATCTCCATAGCACACTAAGCAGACATACATTCCTTCACCCCTCGACTGCCAGGGCTCCACCAGGCAGTCTGAAGAAAAACAGATGGCTCATGCCTATACACTTAATCTACACAGTTGTGTGCAGTGCTGCATGTGTGTGCGCGTATGTGTGTGTGTGTGTGTGTGTGCGCGCGTATGTGTGTGAGTGTGTGTGTGTGTGTGTGAGTGAGGCCTGTTCCAAATCTCAAATCCATTAGTCTATAGGAAGAGGAGACACAGCTTCAGACACAGCAGCTCTGATGTATGATACTTCAGGACCACCCTGACATTACTGGGAATGTAACACACATGCACACACAGACACACAAGTGCATGCATATACAAAAGAGTGCCATGATGTCTGTGAACACAGGAGTTAACACACTTTCACACAGATTCACATGCAGAAACTCGGATTACCCAATGAGAGAAACTCGGAAAAAATTACTTTAGAGCTTCTCGACAATAAATGTGTGGAAAAGAAGTTCAAATAATTAGTTAGTCACAAGTTATAGCTTTTCTTGCTCAAATGTGCTGCACGTAAACTGCTCTGCCTTTAACGTATTTATCAGTCGCCATTAACAAAGACAATAATTTCAAGGTGACAAGCGCTACAAAATGGATGTCGTGATGCTTAATATAGAATCAATTACTGCATTTAAAAGAGTTAAAAGCTCATGATATTGTATGCACATTTAAAGGCATTTTGCACTTTTCAAGCAGGAAACATCAGAGAATATTAGACCCGAGATTGGCTTCAGAGCAGAGTACATGCAGGTTTTCACGTTGTCCTGAGTCATGCTGCTGAAGCACTTCCTTGCACAGTCTAACCAATGTGCAGACTACTGTACACCAGTAAGATCCTGAACAGGTAGTCTGAACACTGGGATGACGGAGCAGGACCCTTCTCACTTTCTCCTCGGCCTCGCCTTTTCCCACTCTGGTTGTTTGCTAGCAGTCCTGCCCGCGGCGGAGATGAGTTGGCAAAAGATTTCCTCTGTTATTCTTTCTTATCCTGTCTCGGTGTTGGGTCTCAAGGCGAGGGGTCTCTCCCGCACATCGGACATCCACTCCTATGTGTGTTGCTCCTCCGGAGATGTTCGCGTATCTCGAATCGGGGCGTCCGCAGGGCTGCCTCCCGGCATAGTATCCAGTCTTGACGTGGCACATTCAGTCATTGAGCAAGGGATCTGCCTGTTCACTTGGGGAAGGCATAAGGAAATTCTGGGAGTGAGAGAAGGAGAGAGAGAGTTAGGGAGGAACTTAGCAGCCATATATGGGTTGATGGGACCCATGGGGAATCAACTTTGGAGTGGTCTGTAGTTTCTCCCCACTTCTCCTGCACACTCTCTCCTGCTCTCTATGTGTTCCTCAATCCTTCCTCTTCTACTCTAGCTAAATCCACCTCCCTCTATCCCTCTATCCACCTCTATCCCTCCTCTTCCTCTCTTCCCCATCTCTACTTTCTATTTCTACCCCATCCGAGCACCCTATACTCTCCCCAGTCTCCTCCCCCTCTGTCTAAAGCGATCCCAGATGTTGCCGTATGGGCGCCAATCGCGTTCTGTCATTTTTTTTTCGGCCTCTGTTACAGGAAGTGGGCCCCTTTTGAAAAAAGGAAAGAGGAACGAAGGAAGAGAGTCGTAGGGTTCAGGGGAGCACTGAGAAAGGGAAGACCAAAATGTACTTCCAGCACGCTCACTCACATCTCATACCACATGTGTGCACGGACTCAAATGCAGGCGCGCACAAATGCATCCTCACATGCTTTTAAGGACATCCTCTTTGCAGGCATGTCTATGGTAGCCTCTTTACCTCATCCAAGGCTGTTCCTATTACCAGCCTTTCTGGAAGCCCTCTTCTCAAAGGTTAGAAAGAGGGAGCCGGCCAGGGAAGAGGGATGAGGGGGAAGGGCTTCACTTTAGGAGAAATGTTGTGTTAGAGCTTGAGTCTGAGTAATGACTTTCACATGTGAGCCCGGCCTCTCTCCCTCTTTTTTTTTGTACTCCTTCTCTCATTCCGTCCCTCCCTCCCTACTTCAGTCCTCTGTACCCTGCCTCCATACTGTCTGGTTCTCCTCACTCTGGCCGCTCCACTCCTCCCAACTGTTCTCTGTCATTCATAAGTCCCCACGGTGATGACAGACTATAGACTTATGGCACCTCTTTCCCCTTCTCTCTCCCTCTTCCACTGCCCGTCTTTCGCTAGTTAGTGCATTTATAATGTGAGACAGGCAAACACATCATCCGATATGTTCCACATCTCAAGTCTCTTGGCCCATTATTCTTCTCCAGGGACCGGCTGAAAAATATTTACTACCAGACATACAACTATTTTAGCCGAAGCCCCCAAGTGAACTGTCTTCAGTCTCTGTTGTTTTTTGCTATCAACACCTGTGTTGTCTCTCAGTGATGTCATATTTTACTCTGCATACCTCTGTCAAACTTTATCTCTCCATATTCTGTCTTTTCCAGGAGAAGGAGAAGAAATACATGCTTCCCCTGGACAACTTAAAGCTCAGAGATGTGGAGAAGGGCTTCATGTCCAGCAAATTTGTCTTTGCTATCTTCAACACAGAGTTAAGGTTTGTGTGTGTGTGTGTGTGTGGTTGGAGGCCTGTGTTTGTGTTTGTGTGCATGAGTCAGAAAAGGGAGTTCTGCTCTTGTCACCTGCTTGTTGAAGTTTTAGGGATATTTTGTGAGGGTGGACAAGTCAGAGGAGGAAAGGGAGGAGATGTCAGAGTGGTGTTTCGCCCTTCCCTTGACCTCCTCTGTTCAACTTTGCCACCGGAACTAAAAGGATATCCAGTGGGTGCTGCAGGTTTTTTTTTTAAAGAGTATAAGCCAGGCTTTTGAGGGCAGGGCTGGGTTTGGGTTTCTGGGTTTATGTGTGTGAAACAGATTGAGAAAGACAGAGAGACAAAGAGAGAGCATAAGAGAAAAAGAGAGAGAGAGTGTTTAGGAGCTGGAGCGGACCCAAAGCCTGGCTGATTGTACCAGAGCATGTGGGCTTTGTTTATAATTCTGTGCTATGCTGCATTCGGACACACAAACTGTGTGTTTCGCTCGCGCGTGTGCGTGTGTGTGTGTGTGTGTGTGTGTGTGTGTGTGTGTGTGTGTGTGTGTGTGTGTGTGTGTGCGTGTGTGTGCGTGCCTTTGCCAATGTGTGTGTGCGTGTGTCTGTATAGACCACAGCATACCGACGGCAGGCTCATTAAGCAGCTAATCAAAGCCAGAGAGCTTGGATCAGAGATGAGGCTGCTCTTGTTTGGAAAGAATTGCTCGACTCACCACAAAAAGGGGGGAGAAAGAAGAATTGGAAGGGTTGCGAGGAGAAAGAAAGCGGGAGAGAGAGAGTATCAGAGCCATTGGCCAGGAATGTGTCAAAGTCTGTCCTATGGCGCCCCCCCCCCCTCTTTCCTGCGCCCTTACTCTCTCTGTTTCTCTTTCTGTATTTGCATGTATGTGTGTGTGTGTGTGTGGCAGACATTGCAGTGGTTTTGTCCCTGTCTGACAGTAATCAAAAACCTCAGGAAACTCTTCAAATCTAAAGCAGTCGAGGCTCTGCGCAGAAATTCCTCAAGATGAGTAAAAAAACTCACTGCCCACGAGTTGAGGAGAGCATAGCAAAAGGGATGAGGAGAAAAAGGCGTCGCTGTGAGTGTTATATCAGCAAAGAGAGCAATTTTATTGTGCACTCGCTGGTGGATACGAGTGTTAGTATCTTGATTCTAGTGTAATAGCACTCTAGTATTGTCATCCTTGGCCTGGCTCCTCGTCTGTTAGCCACCACGCCCTGACTTATTAGCCTCACCCATCCTAGCCCAGCCATAAGCTCACAAGCCTGACTATTTCTTGATCTTTCTATCCCCTTTTTCTTTTTCCATTTCTGTTGTCTCTCTCGTTCTCACACGCACAAAGGTTTCACATATTTGGGGTTAATTGCTATGTGCTCTGAATGTGAGAAGGGGAACAACAAAAGGAGGAAAGAAACAAGCGAGTGATTAAGGAAAAATGTTTAACAGATGGTTCACAGCCTGCTCCAGATCCTTTGCTTGATTCTTACTTCGCAGCGCTGCCTCCACAGCCAAAGCACAGAGATATGCTGGTGTGAAGAGGGAAGTGAGAGGAATGATGGAGGGGAAAGAGGAGCAGGGGAATGAATAACATGGAGAAAATAGATGATGGAGATAAGGGGATGAGTTGCAGGGAGGTCATGTCAAGCGCAGCAGTTAGGGAGAAATAAATGAGACTGTTTTATTTTACTGTGTGTCTGTATGTGCGGATCTGCTTAGTAGCAAGTGCTGGTGTGTGTTTCTGTCCTTTAAGGATTGTACCAAAGCCTGTTCTACCCTTTCATTCATCAAGCACCTGTGAGCAATATGTGGTTCTCAACGTGGGGCTGACCCATGGGGCCCTTTTACACTAAACCCAATGACTTGTGTTCCCGTGTGTCAGTCATTTGCACAAGATGCAAGAATGGGACAAAAGGTCAGCCAGCTCACCACTTACATAGGTGGCCAATATCCACATACTTTACATCAGATACCACATGTTTAAAACGATTTGATCTCTGTTAATACGTTTGATGGTATCAAAAGTGCTGAAGCTATAAAACAAACAGATCTAGCCATCTATCAGATTTTCAACCCAAGGCTGCACGGAACATTATTACAAATGTGTTGGTATGTGTTCTTTTGAACCAGCACTGTGTGCTGGTTGTTAATTTTAAAAAAAGAAGAAAAATGTATCCCATTTTGTGCGCCTCCGACTCTTGTTCTTTTTGCCATGGTATCAAAAGAGGTATCGAGTATTATATCAATGTTTAACTTTACTAGGCTGTGACAATTGTACTGTTAATAATTTTGTCCAACACATGTTTTGAATTTTGGTAACTCTTCCCCACAAAGTTACAAGGAGTCTTGTAGCCTCTATTTTTTAGCATCTTTTATAAATCTCGCACTAACTCATCCAACATAAAACGTGTTCGTTTTATATTAGGGCTGTAGCGCTGTACTGATATTGACGATAATCGTGATATTAATAATATTGATATTATGTTAATATTGTGTAAATAAGACATCGCCTCCTAAATCATTTCTGTTTCTTTCCGTTCTCACTTTGTCACAGTGGTTGGTGGTAATGCATCTTAACTCGGTTTCCCATCTCCGTAAAACAGAACATTTCATTAAGTGTAAATGTTCTTTTTGTAAACTTTTGTACAGTTATGGTTACAGACCCTCTCACCACCTCCCTACACTCGTGTTTTGAGTTATTAATTTGCTAAAAAAAAGAGACAAAACACATAATAAACAAAGTTGAAGATTAATTTGACTGAGCATTATTTTTTTTCATATATTGGGAGAAAATATCATTATCGTGAATTCATTGGGCCACGATAATCGTTGAGTCATGACAGCCCTATTATATATAAAGACATTTTTGTGCATTGCTGTATAATGCAAACTAAACAATGAAACATGGAAACACTAAAATAACAAATTATTAATAAAATTGATTTTAATTTTACATTCCATTCATAGCGTCATGCACCTTTTACAATGAACAACAGAAAGTGAAGTGAAGTTTTTTCTGTTATCAGTAGATGTGTGCAGGAGCTCAGGTGACCTTTGCCTGTCTGGTGGATATGTAATAACATTGAATCTGAGACTACAGCTTATTGTGTAAGGAATGCATTTAATTCACATGTTACACCTTGTTCTAGTAATGATTGGCTTGTACACAAACTGGGTTAAGAGGCGAGTGACGAAAGGGTATTAAGAAATTATCCCTGTGTTTTTTGTACATTTCTTTGCACTGATGTCCTCTTTAAAGTACACTGCGTACTAACTGATAAAATGTGATCGGCATCATCTTGAGAATAACAGCTCTCAAGATAAGTGTTAAATAAACTGTGTGATACATACAGCGCATGTCTGAGTCTCAAAATATTTTGCAGGGGACACTTTTTTTTAGTACTACTAGGGACTTCTTTCCTCTCCTCCCACAAGACGTGGAGCAAGACTTGTTTTGGTTCCTCTGGAAGTGAAGGTGGTAAGAGTGAGGAGACAGCGTATAGCTAAAAATTACCAAAAACATCATTGCTCAGCTGAAATTATCCCACGCATTGTGACTAAAACTCTGGCTACATCTCCTACACTGAGAAACCAGTAATAACATGTCATTACTAAAAGGTCGGGATTCTTATTCTGGATATTGCATGTCATATTTAATCATTCAGCACTGTGCACCCCTGTTTACTATTGTTTTTTCTAATGGCATAAGTAAGGTTACCAACGGGTCAGCCTCCCCACAATTTGGTGTATTTTTTTAAGGTATGCATGGTTATGAGGTTGCTACCATGTTTTGTGGATGATTGTTATTATTGGCTGGGAAGCGTAGTTTTTGGAGAAGTCTGACACTATTGCACTGAATTTGCAGGAACGCGTATAAGGACTACAAAAGCCTGGAGTTGGCCTGTAACTCTCAAGAGGAGTTGGACAGCTGGAAGGCGTCTCTGCTGCAGGCCGGAGTCTACCCTGAGAAAGTCACCGTTAGTACTCTGACCCCTAATTCTACCTAATTAAACCCAGCCCTGACCTTCGCCTGTGGGAGCTGCACCTGTCTGCGCCTTACCTTTGTGTTGTACACACTCAGAGCATTTGCTAACCTCAAACCCTGGCCGTAACCCCTTACCCCTCTCTCCATGTTCCCCCTTCTCTTCCCCTGCCAAAAAACGAAAAAGCAAGTCCCCCCACCCCTTCCATCTCGCTCTGTTGTTGGCTCTTCTGCACAAAATTCTTGGCCCATGATGTCACTCCAATATGTGTGCATGTGTGCGTGTGTTCTAGTCTGTTTCTAATCAGCAGTTCCTCGTCCCTCACCCACTCCCCCTTTTTCTTCTGCCCACTCCTCCTCACCTCCCTCTTTTGTGTTCCCTCTGTTCTGCTCTCCCTGTTCCTATTGCAGTGACTCTATACTTCACAGGCATAGAATAGATGACAAGATATGGTAATGCATATAAGACTGATCTCTATGGCTTCGCACATCTGTATTAGCATGAAATTACCAGCTGTGTTACCTCAGCAGTCCCTGCAGCACATGACAGCCCTGGTTGAAAACACAAGGACAATCTGAGTAGTTTCTCCCAACTCCATCTTGTCTGTCTGTCCCATAGGTGGATGAGCAGGGAAATGGAGCTCCTGAAAACTTCACAGACCCCCAGCTGGAGCGCCAGGTGGAAACCATTCGTAGCCTGGTTGACTCCTACATGAGCATCATCTATAAGACCATCAAGGACTTAATGCCAAAGACCATTATGCACCTCATGATCACCAGAGTAAGCCACCCGGACCAGACTCTTAAGGCATTAATGTATTCTTAGTCCCCCTACAGTCAAAAAACAGTTTTCGTCCTGTCCCTACAGTTGAATCTCTGAGCTTCACTTTGAGAATGGTGTATGTTCAGAGTTTGACACTAGAAGACATTCACTCATTGAAAATCTGATTTTAATCTACCCACAAGCATGATTTGTGAGGTCACAAATAGTTAGGAGGCCAATCCTGGTCCAATATTCAGCATACACAAGTGTGATGTAGGAACTTGAAGCCTCCAGTGCACAGACACTGGGAATGGACTTTACAGTGAAGAAGGAGACATCTTGTGTCCAGCAGTTAAAGGTGCAATATGCAAGAATTGGCCATCTGTTAAATTCATACTCCAAGCAAAAAGGGGCAGCATATCACCAGAGTAACTGCTGCTAACTGTATTCTGTTTATACGTCTTGACTGTTGCTATTGTTAGCTTGTTAGCTCAGTTAGCCATGCAGCTAGCCGAACTACTGGGGAGTGTCAACACCTTTGCACCACTGGGAAAACAGTTTTCAGGCCCGGGGCTAGCTGGCTAGCATGCTAACTACAGTAGATATCTCTGGATATAACACAGTACATCGCAGTGTATATAATACACATAATATCAAAACTCACATTTCCTCACATTCTGTTGATAATTTAAGTTCATTTTTGAGTGTTTTGAACTAAAAGTGTTGTCCCTTTAAACTTGCACAATGAAAAATAGTTGCATATTTGTATAGTCTGTAACTTTTAATGAGGGAGAAGAAACAGGTGCCATTTTGAGAATTTTAATGTGGTAATTATTCTTTTATTCCTGCAAAAACTATTTCAGACACATATTAGAGAATTGTTTTGTGTGCCTGAATAAATATGTGGAGGGGATCTTTAACTTCTTAATAATTTCCACCTTCTTTCTTTAAATTTTCCAGCCAAAAGTTCACACGCATCGCAGCAAAATCTATATTCCCTGCTCTGCCATACAAGTATTTGTCAGTTGAAGCCCTGTTTGAGCATATTCCAATGGCTAGAAAAAGGAATGACATACCATAGAAAGAACGATTTTCACCACCCCTTTAACAATTAAGAGTCATAGTCCCAAATCAGAGTATAGTATCACTTTACAAAGTTTAACATTTTGACTCAATACGTTAATACGTTGACTCGTCACAGCTGTTTATAATCCCTCTCTGTAGGTGAAGGAGTTCATTAGCTCGGAGCTCCTGGCTCAGCTCTACGCTCTGGGAGAATGCTCAGCACTGATGGATGAGTCACCGGAGCAGCAGAAGTACCGGGAGGAAGTGCTCCGTAAGCATGCTGCCCTGAAGGAGGCGCTCGCTGTCGTCGGAAACATCTCCACCTCTACCTGCACCACCCCTATGCCTCCACCTGTGGACTCCTCCTGGATACAGCCCTCCAGGTACAGACACACAGGTGCTTAGATACATGCAGTTGACAAAAGTGTGCCTGTCACTTAATGACCTCTTCCCCAACCAGCCTGGCGACCAGTGGTAAGCCAGTGGTTCGTGGCCTGGCTCCATCTGCTCCTCGGGTGCCCGCTCACATTGGACACACTCCCTCCACAAGCACTGATGGCCTTCAGCACCTCACCGGCCAACCCCACCGCCCTCCACCCAGTGTGCCAAGGTGACTCAAAACTGCACAATTACAGCTGACCTGTTGTATTATGATGACCTCCAGTCTGTCACTCAAACATGCACTGGCATATATGCATGCACACACACCAGCATACACACAATTAAACCTTGCGCTACAGAGGGAGCGGGAAAGAGGGAGTTGTTATTTGAGCTGGGTGGGGGTCTGCTGGAAAAATGTGTTTCTCATATTCTCTTTCCCATCAGCCTCTGCAGACAGGACTTCTCTCTGTGCTGCTTTCTACTGGAGCCAGAGACAACAGGCTGAGCGCTCTGTCAAGTTTTCATCTTTCCCTCTGTCCTTCATCCCCCCTTTTCCTTCTCTCTCCTAGCATGCATTTGTTTTATTGCCTTCCCCAGTTTCCCTCATGCAATAACCGTTATTTTCCTTTTTCCCCCCTTCTTCTTTTTCTCGTACATTTCTCCTCTTTCACTGGTTCCTCCCCTGCTCTTGGCCTGTCTCTCCTTTTTCTCTCTGCCTCATTTCCTCTGTGCTCTCCAATGGTTCTTTAGGTTCTTTCCCGCATACAGTCTCCTTCTTTCCTGAATCTTTCCATCCAACCTTGTGTCTTTTTTCTTTTCTCAGTCTACCTCTCCCCTATAGATATACATGGGGCAGGAGGGTAATTCTATAAATCTTTTATCCCCCATTTGTATTCTCGTCATTGTAAAGCCTGTTAACTCTACAGGTTATAGATTATGTAACAATCGGAATGTGTGGCATTATGGCAAATTAAACTTAAACTTTAGAAATGAAGATGTACAAAATATATACATGGAAATCTGTGAGAATCACAATGCTCCAACATTTGGATTACGCATCTTTCCAATATTTCATGTTCTGTAACCAACTGCTGTTTTACCTAAACAGTCGTAATCTCTAACAACCATTATGTCCCACCCTTATTCACAAAGCTTCTCTCTCTTCTTTTAAACACCATATAAAACAATACATTCTCCATGTAATAGAGATGTAAAAGTCTTTATATCTTTCATTTAATTTTTTTGTGGCTGTTCTGTTAATGTTGTTATATCATATTGAATTTTATAGTAATATCTTTAATCTGATCTCTGCAGGAGGCAACCTCCAGCCATCCCAAATGTGAAATAACTGAACACTTTCTGTTCAGAACTCCATTACCCATCTACCCCCGTGCTCCATCCAGCTGCAGCGGACTGCTACCCAGAGACACCCGTTGACCTGTGTGATGTGTAATCCAGCTGAAGCACTATGCTGGGCTTCTCTCCGTCTCCTCTGGGAGCTGCTGTCTGCAAAATTCACTGAGTCTTGAGCCTGTTTTGTACATAATATCATTGGCTATAAAGGTTGGAATGTGCTCGACCGTCTTCTGACTTTTCTCAAGTGCCTGAACTTTGTGTAAATAAAAAATATCAACTATGAACTATTACTACAAAAAGAGAATACACATGCACTATTTTTTACTGTTTTTGAATAAACAGGTGTTTTATTTTTGAACATGTAGCCTCATGTAGTCTCATTATTTTAAGGTTTGAGATGAAAGAAATATTTATTGCTCTAGTGTGTCACCTATGAATTACTGTATTACGGATTTTTATATCTCCATAGCATTTCAACTTAGCTAAATTAAACTATTGTAGCAAATAATGGTGCATATCAGTGGTTTTCTAACTGAGATCCAAGGACATATAAGAGGTACTTATGGGTGTTTGTAGAGGTCTCCAGCAAAATGATGATAGGTCAGTTCCAGTTATGTCACTCTTGAACACTCTACTAAGAATGTAGCAGATATTAATGTTTAAGATGAAGTATTATCAAATATCTCTCATCCAAATGTAGATACCAAAAATATTTTTATTATTGAGGGTCCAAAAACACACCAGGTCTTTTGGCTGCAGAGGTGGAAGAAGTACTCAGATCATGTACTTACAACACAGTGTAGAAATTGTGTTACAAGAAGGCATTACATTTTTTAGTCAACGGGTAACTCCATGTGTCTTTTACATTAAAGTGTGTTTACAGGTCTTGGGGAGTACTGTATGTGAAGTACTCCCCTCTTCCTCTGGAGCCACAAAAGGATTTATACAGCTTTTTTCACATATGCAGTTGTACTACCCAAAACCTGTGAACACAATTTAATGTGTACATTTAGTGCAGTTACCCTTTTAGTATAAGTGCAAAAGTATTAGCATCAGCAATGAAGTAGAGGCAGTCATTATGCACAATTTAAATATTTTAGAGTTGTTATTGGATTGTAATTATTGATGCATATATGTGTACATAACTTTAATGGTGCAGCTTGTTAAGTATAGATACCCTGTTTCCGTAAATGTACTGCTTCAGTAAATGTACTCAGTTACTTCCCACCACTGTTTGGCTAATAGGACTCCCTAAAATGTTTGGGGACCCCCGGTGTATGCCTTATCACCAGTACTGGTTTTGTCTCACACGTAATTAAAACATCATCTAGACTAAATATAAGGAAACAAACAGACGTGTTCATGTTCTCTGGTGTCGCAGACGTGATATCCTCAACCCTTTTTGATTATATATATATATATTTATGTAGCCTGAAGATGATAGCAGCATCGATAGTAGTGGGGTGGTGTTGTTGTCATGACAACAGAGTGTTAACAGCATTTCTGTTGTATTTAAGAAGAAACATAAAGTGAGTGTCAGAGTTCACACATGCTGTTAAATCTCTACTAACTTTACGTGTGAGCGGCCAGAAAGCTGCTGCTGTGCTGCTCTCTATGGGCTGAAAGTTTTAAAGCAGCATGACTATAACAGGTGTTTCTCATCAACTGACCCCGCCAACGTGACGTCACGGATTAGGGTGTGGCCTGGAATGCAACATGGCGGACAGCCCCAAGAGAGCAGCAGCCTCAAGCCCCATGAGCAGCCCTGTACGATAATCAGGAGCTTGCTGTACTGGACTCCCAGATTTAACACTGTAATACTACATTATGAGAAAGAAAGAAGTCAGATTAATAAAAAAATTAAATTAAATGAAAAGCTCTCATTATTGTCATCGTTGACAAGCAAACTGCACTTCCATACAAAACTCAATTTAAAAACTTGTTGCTCAGTCACAATTTTGGTGGTCTAAAATTAAGATTAAATTAGCATCATTGAGACTAAAATTGAGGGTATACTTTCATTACTGTTGTATTACACAATCACTGCAGTTCAGGTAAAAGTCAAGTGTTTTATTAAATAACTTTTACGGAGAAAACATTTTTACTGCAAAATCCTTTAAAATCTTAATTTGCGCAATAATGTTTCATTTCAACATGGCTTTCAAGCCACTGTGCTTAACACTATATATCAGTACATTCATACTCTACATCAACATACTGAACACAACCATAAAACATGGAGCGTCTGCCACAGATTATTAAAACATCATGGGTTTTAAATTGGTGCATAGCATCAGACTGCTGCACATTAGTTGATACCCTCCAAACAAAGTGTGAGGTCAACACGTCTAAGACAATAGCAGCTTGATCATTAAAAACATCTTCATATTCTCCACAAGAGAATAACAAGTTGTCATGGCTGTCCAAACAGATGTGGACCACTGATAAAGTATTAACATTTGTCAGTTTAGTTGTACAGCACCAACATAATACTGCAGACTGACAGTTAATACATTCATTTTAAATTATCAGTTGTCTTACATCTTAAATGTAGCGGAAGACAGTGTCAGTGCACTCCTCTTGGCTCAGTCCATTAGTGAAGAAAGTGGTTGATGTCCTCATGAATCTCAGCCTCATCCCAGGGTCCTTGGATGTTGTCTTTGTGCCTCTGAAGCATGACTAGCAGCAGGGGGCAGAGCAACGTAACACTCCCTAAGGCAAGGGCTAAGAGCACAGCTCCCCCTGGCGACTGCGACCCCAGACCTCCCACCCCTCCGATACACACTCCCACACACAACCCAGTAAACTGACTAGGGGCGTTTTCCCTCAACCTCTGCAGCAGGCAGGGCCACATGGCAAACACCAGCAGGGCACAGCTAAGCATGGCGAAGGTGTGCAGAGCTCCAGGTAACCTTGAGGCCAGACACACTGAGGCAAACAGGGCTGCGTTTAGGGAGAGGCTGCCAGGGGGTGAGGGGTGAGCGTAAGGGAACGACACCAGGTGGGCCAGCAGCATCACAGCAGACATGGCATACACCGTGTCCGTACTCACAGACTCTGTTAGTGTCTTTAGAACTGGCGAGAAGCCGAACGTGAAGGACAGAAAAATAGCGGCACTCTGTAAGTCGGCCAGACGGGTCCGGAGCTCACAGCCCGATTCCATTTGAGATGTCAAAGCTTGGTGCAGTCCATAACCAAGCAGGGCGCAGACAAGGCTGGTCCACAACAGCCTCTCAGGGGACAGGAGACCCTGTGAGGAGAACAGAGAAGTGGATTAATTGTGCACTTAATGTACATTAGTCAAGGACCACAGATTCTCTCAAGCTTTACCTGCTCCATGTAGAGCCATAGGGTGATAAAAATGGCCACGCAGGACAGCTGCTGTCCCACAAAGCCTGCTTCTTTTACCACAGCCCAGTAGCGGTACTGCCGGATGCCCTCATTCCTCCGCAATTCCTCCAGGAACCGCTGGTCCACATAATTATCAGGGAACGGTTGGCGCTCCCACAGCACCTTCCGCCAGGGCACAGCTGGACCTGGAGCACTGTCTGGCCCCATCACCCTGACCACAGACATACAAACAAATACGGTCACAATTGTGAACAAGAACTTTACTTATCCACTGTTCAAGGTATATGGTGAAACTCAACATTAACCATTATTTTACCAAACTAGGAGTTTTAAAGGCTAGATGACCAATGCCTCTGGGGCCCCAGACACCCCAAAGCTGCACGCTTACTCTGTGTGAACTAGTTTGTACTAATTTATTTGTACTTTTTCCAGCACTGTGGAAAAAAAAATCAATTACCAAAGACTGTAAGGAGGGCACTGCTTAACTGCCTGATATAATGGTCTATATCCAACCCATGACCTTCATTGCAGCTTTGAGCTACAATGTCGAATATTCCCAAATGCATCTGTGATTTTCACCAAATTAACACACATCAAACCAATTACAAATTGTATTCTAGCGTAGAAAAACTGCACACATTAAACAGAGTGTGAGGGGAGGTCAAATACGATTTCAAAAAGTATGTTTCATCAAGAGTTTGCCAGTAATAATTGAGAGCAGTCGCACATAACAGAGCATTTCCCCTGAATACAGGTAGATTTACCTGAATACAGGATTTTGATAGCTTTGAAGCTAATGAGCTAGCTGTCATATTACGGCTTTGTTATTAATAATTTCATCAACATCTGTGACTGTGTCGAGATGCGGACTTGAATCATAGCCTACTTGTAGTGTTGTGTTGTGTTGTGTTTGCTGTCAGGTGACTGAATCTATTCTGAACAGGGTTTTGACCATTAGCTACAGATGTAAGCAGTGTTTACCGTGCTGCTAGCATGAAACTACCGGTACTTCCGGCTTTGACACGATACTAAAGTCAGACAAACCCTATTTATACGTGTGTCTATCAACAATAACATCGTGATAACCTGCCAAACAGTGTCCACAATTATTAAAAAGCTCTTTCCCCCTACCTGGGATGGGATTTTGTTCAGCAGTGATGCTACAATCTCTACATGTCCTCATCCCGGAAGTGAAGCTTTTTATCAGAGCTCACAGCGCCCTCTGTTGTTGGAGTCTGGAAAAAAGCAAGTTAACCAAATGTCTGCAAAGCACAACTGTCCAGTTCACACTAATACTGTTTTTTCTTTTTTCATAGATAAGGTATCAGTGGTGAAATTACCCAACTCCTTCCCTGCCAACAAGCAGACCAACATGCCTAACCTAACCATTTCAACATAAATCATTTTGAGGCTTTAAGTCATTTTTAAAGACATTTACTATGTTGACTGAGATATTCATCAATAACATCATCTGTATTCTGTCAAATGGCAGCGTCTCAGTCGGTGGACCACCACAGCCCTCTATCTTCAATGTGACAACTGGGGCAGCCACTACAGCTGTCAGCTCCAGCAAGCTGTCAAAGGAACCGCACACACCAACCAATCGTGATAAATTCTGCACATTCAACGCTAAGAAACCTTGGTGGACATCCACAAGACATTCCCAATCCACATACACTGGTTAAATTATTATCATCTTGTGCTTAGCTCTTTTACATGAGCCCTTTTTTCCCACCCAGGATCACATCTTGACGGTGTTTCCAGAAGGACTGGATCGTCCAAAATGCATCTAAGAGACCAGTTAGTGTAATAAATCAAAGTATATTTATGAGGAGGATGACTGATAATGATGACCAATGAATACGTTCTTATCTTTCAGTGTTCCTAGGCAGCAGCCGCTGTGCTTCGTGAGAGCCCGGGACCGCTAGTCACTTCTATTTCATCTGAGCTGCTGCATTCTTGTAGAGGCCCTAGTTTTCCTAGAGGTATCTGCATACACTGTCTCCATATACAGAATAATAAAGGTAGAAAAAACATCCAGCACAGTAGAAACACAATAGGACACAAAGATCAGAAAATGTATGATTGTTTAATTTTATACACATTTACAACTACAGGACATTAGTTAAATAAATATTGTATAACGTCACATTTCTTCTTCCCCACTGCTTCATCATGGTAGTAACAAAGATTTTTCAAAGACAGTGTTGCTGCTGATTTAGAAACTTTAACAACTTTCCACTCAGTAACTTAGCAATACCTTTTAGATTATTTGTAGTCTTTTATTTTTATAGAACTTTAAAGCACTTTAAAATGATAATAAACTCGTTTTAACTGCAACTTCATATTACTAATCAGTTAACCACTTTTGAGACAGAATCTCAACATACAGGACTTAAATTAAACATTGGATACAACAGTGACATCAGGTAGTCAGATGAATAAAGGGTGGTTGTTAAACTGAGACAGTGGATGACCATTTCTTACAGCAATAGACTTCCTGTACGTTACTGCAGGGACCCAAAATACATACTCTACATACTGTATCATTTTAAAATAAAGCAGATTGCTAAAATTTTGGTAACACAGCACTTCCAACATAAGGCTGTTAAAGTATGAAGGCAAGAACTCCCTGTATGATCTTTGTCTTACAGCAGAGGGCAAAAAGACAATGACCACGTGGCGCTTCCAGTCAGGGAAGCGGGGAACCAAGTTTCATCTGTGGAGCTCCATAATAACAATACAAGGAATCCTCTCAGCATCCATAATCACAAGCCACTGTGGTGTCTTAATACTATCAAAGCAACCAATGAGTCAAAAACCTCCTGAGCAGAAGGTGTAGACCCGTTTCTGGTCAGCCCCCCATAATTCTATAAAAAATACTTCTGGGCTCATAATGTTTATTTATCCTCTCAAAATATGAAGACACGAAAAAAGGTTGTTCTGTGGCATCAGAGGCAGTGCAATGATCAGATGTCAGTTTGTAATGATGGCGAATAAAATATGACTATCAAACAAAACAAACACAAGCGTTTGAAAAGACTGCTGACCTGCAATAGCAGCGAATGGCTCGTGCATATTGAACTGAGCAGTGCGCCCATGTAGTAGTGGTAATGACCTTCCAGGTGTTGGCAAGATAGAAATAGATTTCTGTCACCAGAGAGTCAGGCAGACTCAACATCTTCACACAGTAGGTGGCTGTAAGCAGACACCCAGCAGCAGGCATGAGGCGGAGCTGGCTGCCATTTGCCCCACGAGTCATGGCAGAGGAGAATAGGATGGGAGAGATTTGGAGAAGGCCCGTCTCCTTTCTTTCTCCATGATCCATTGGGTGCCAAAGAGCAGCATTAGCGGCATGGCCCTACTGAAACACCGGACTTTACAGTATTGGCATGAAAGGGAAAAATGAGACTGAATCTCTATGAAAAGGCCTCACAGACTGGCAGCTAAATACAAACCACTAAGGCATCATGGTAACAGACAAAGGAGGGGAAGATTTTCAATGGGGCGCACATGAGGAAGACACAGTAACTACACTTCCCACTCCCGTTTGGCAGAAATAAATCAAATTCTTCAGACACCATACCAGTTCTTCATCTAGTTTAGCACAAATAAAAACACGTCCAAAGAAAAGAGGACATTTTTGCAATTGGCAGATTACCTGATAATTATAGGCTTTGTTATAAAAATAGTCGCATCATAAATGTGCTTGTTTTGTCACTTTCTGTGAAGATTTACAGCAGCTAGGAAGGACCATAAAACAATGTACAAGGTTTTAGAGACAAAGAGACTTTTTTCTGCAGCAAAGAGACTTTGAAACAGAGACAAAGAGAGTTTGAAAAATTGAGGGGCTCCCGCTGCCCCTCAAACTCCAGTGGACTGAAGACCAGAGAAACAACAGTGGTGACTTTGTTATTAAGAATGTCAAAATGTCTGTCTGTTTGTGTAGTGTGTGCATATGTATGTGTATAGATGACACCCTTTGTTAAAAGTCACAAGCCAGGAGATCTGGGGAAAAAAATTCCAAATGGTATCCGTAGGCGAGTGTGTGAGGTTCTCTCTCTGTGTCCCTCCGTTTGGGGTGGTGTTATGTACGAATTTTCCTTTTATCTTCAAACAGTGAGCGGACCAGGTAGACCTGAACCGCTGATACCAGCATCATAACAATGAGGTTGATCACAGACCAAAGGTTCACCATGTCAAAGTTGCTCTCCTGGAGGTTTCTGTCACGAGCCTCGAACGCCCGCAGCACTGTCTGGATCTGCACACTTTTGCCCAGCCGACTCTTCACGTTGTTGATGGTGTCCTGAAGGAGATGAGACACACAGGATAGGACTGACTCAAGCTGTTATAAGAACTTTTAACTACATCGCTTCTATGGACAATCACTAAATGCAACAATGTGCAAAGTAGAAGGATTGCAATGAGAGTTAGATCTTTTGAGATTGTAAACAAAGTAGCTCAATCAGGTGTGTTCCTTCTTCCATGAGGGAACAACTTCCTGCACAGCTGGAAGATACATTTCCTGTCTTTTAAGTGAGCCCGATGTGACTTCTGCCACAGATGAAGGCTGTTTCTGGTCAAGGGGCAGTGCAGGCCACTGTGGTGCAAGCTGAAACAATTGGCTTCCCTCAGCCAATAGGTGAGAGTTCATGACATTGTCTAGTCTTGTGACAGCCTTATGACTCTGCCTGTATTAGGGTTTTTCCATTGGCTTGGTTGGTCCACCATTCCATGCATTTTCGCTACTGTCATAGCAGGGGAGAGCCATGCAGAGTCTTGTAGAAAATTAACTTAAGAGACAGGACCAACCATGTCCACCTTGTGATGGTCTTAGTGTTATCCTCAACTCTACAGTAAAGAGAAAGCTTTGTTTCTAAAAGTCTCTGTGTGTTCAGCTCTCAGCTCTTTTGATGCTTCTCTATGAATCTTTGTAGTCTGGAGTTTAGTTTTGCTCCTGTGTTCCAGTCTATACTTTCAGATATCACTCTTATTTCACATACACTTGTCACCAAGTTGGCAGCTATTTTTCAGTACCAATGGAATCAACCAGATATGGACATATTCTGCACTATTTAGTCAGCGGGTCAGTTGCAGCCGAAGTGGGCAACAAGGGCCTGCAGGTGACAGGCTCTTACTGTGGTTTAGAAACCTTCGGTGACTAGCACACCTCCAACATATCATCAAGGTAAGTTACTTTAGCTTGCTGTGCTGTGCAGTGGAAAACACTCACACCATGCCAGTGTGACCTGATGGCACTGCATAGCTCTGAGCGACTACCTCCTCTACTATGGAAAAACCCTTCATGTGGTGGATTGCATGCTATTTTGTTGACAGCCTATTGGGTCACTTTGCCCCCCATGTCATCCTGTGAGCATAAGTGGCACAGTGACAATTATCTCAATGGCAGGCAAGAGAGGGGCGAAGTCTGATAGATGCAGTGAGAATAAAACAAACACACGCTGAATAGGTTTTAGTGCCGTTCAAGCTTAAAAGTTACCACAAAGTCTATTTTTCCAACAAGTCTGGAATTGGTTCCATGCAAATTGTATTTTTTCTGGACTACATAACGAGACGTCTCTGGCTGCATCCTCACCATAATGTCTTCCAGCTTCATGTCCAGCATGTCTGTTCCATGGACATACTCCTTCCAGTCTTCTGGTTCTTCATCTGTATCCATGTTGTCCAGGATCAACTCAAAGAAGATGAGCTTCTCGGAGACGGCACTGAACGTGTTGTCGAAGCAGAACATGTAGTCTCCATCTTCAGTTTCAACACTGGGGGGAAACCACAGGGAGTGAGAGCTCATGCATGCGTCTGTGTCAGTAAAGTACAACTCTCACATCACCTGTGTAACTTACGTGTGCACTCCGTCTGACTTGCGGTAGTCACTGAACAGCACTTGGCCAGAAGGAGCGGAGATTGTGAAATCTACATCGAGACCCGCACCATCTAATACCTGTTAACAGCCGAGGACATCAACACAGAAAACATTAGCACATTGAGCGACATTGAAACAACACTGCATGCTTGTGCTGGTTGCTATTTTCTCCAGAGAGTGTTATAACAACCGTCTGTATTAGTTTATTTCATGCATTAAATGTGAGGAATGCTAGTATTTCATCTCAAGGTCTCCCTCATTCTCCACTTCAAGCGATAAGCCTGGACACCTTGTCCTCCATGGTAGACACTACAACAGATATATGAAATGCTTGGGATGTCTTCATTACAGGCAATAACAAAAGGCAGCTCCTGCTGACATCACCCAACACTTGACACACCAGAAAGTCAGAGATACATCCAGTGCTGTAAACTGCACAAAGACCCGGCATAACAGGTTCCCAACAATACGAATAGTGAGGTGTGAGCCACATAACCTGCTGGTTCTCTTACACAATAGATCATTAATTTTAACATAGTAGTACATCATTGCGGTTTGTATGTGATTTGCATGAATATTAACGTTAAATGACACTCACAACATGCAGAGAAAAAAAAACAAAAAACAGTGACAAGCTATAACCAACAGATGTTATATGTATATATATATATATACACATATTAACTTATGTCAATGTTGACTCTAGCTTAGGGGGTTATCAGACTACAGACAGAGATTTGGGTAGCTTTGCTTAAGTAACGGTACAATTTCATACAAAATTATATCACTTATGATAGTCTTTATGACCTGATATTCAATCTCCAGAGAGGCATCATTCTTCATGGTCTGGTAGAAACACTCCTTGCGACCGGGGGGTAGAGTGAATGTGAAGTCGCTGTCCATGGACTGGGAGAAGGAAGCCAGCACCACAAACCTCTCCGAGATAAGAGCACCAAACACGGACAGGACACATAAAAGTACCCGGACTACCTCCATGGTCAAGCCTGCGTGTGTAAAAGTCCAAAATAGCCCAAACGGTGCTACAGTAACTAGCTACTGTACTGTTAAGTGACTGACGAGGGAGCTAGCAATGTTCGCCCAAACTTCACTTCTGTTGAACTGTTCTCACTCTCTGGGCTGCCGACAGTTCAGGACCCCGCCTGTTTAAAATAGTAAAACATATTTATTTCGTACGTCAAAAAATGTCGGATTAATTCACTATTATATTTTAAGTTACTGCATTTTGGGTCATATTCGTACTGTATTCATCAATCGATATATATTGGCTACATCAAAAAGTAAAGGCAGATCTTTAGGGTTCTTCTCAGATTGCACTCTGGGATATGTAGTTCTTTTGTTCACGTGGGGTAAACAGAAGGAAACATTGACTGTAAAATCAAATTCTTCCTTACTGTAATCGGACAATTCACGTGACAACTTTAAAGAAGGAAGACATGGATGATGATAAATACACGTTTGAAGGTGTGTTTTAAGGGGGTGGGGCGAGATTTTTATATTCTAAAGGCTCGACAGATTTCAACGATATCAAGATGATAAAATATGATTAAAGTAAAATTATGGTCGTTAAATTTAACTTGAATTTTAATGATCGTTGGAATTACAAACAAAACTTTATTCGCCATCACATACAAGAAGATGAAGGTGTCACAATTTATGATACAGATACACTAATAAAATGTAGCTGCGTTGAGCCTTGAGCGTCAATAACGAATGATTATTCTTGACACATATTTTCAGGACTTTTCTGAATATTAATTGTTATTCTATATGACTGTATTTCATGATGAAGCCAAAAAGAACACAGTGTTCACATTGCTCCAAGCACCCACCACCCACCTCATCAAGTGCTTTGAACTTTCGCACAATTGCCTTCACATAAACACAGGTATCGACACCAGTATAGGTATATTGAAAAGTCTGTCATCAGGCGATTGAGCAATAACTTCAAATATTGCGTGCATTAGGGGATTTGCTTATCAAGAAATAGATGACGCGTCCTGCTCCACTATCACCAACTCATCTTCACGTCAACGGGTGGGGGTTGGCCCTGTCAGCGAGTGTTGCTACCTGTCCTGTGATTGGTCAAACACATCCAGAGGTCGGATCTGATTGGTCGGACGTGGAGCAGGGGTTGAACTTACCGACAGTCAGCTTCCCGTCAACAGCAGTGGCTGCTAAAGCTGAAAAAGAGGCGGACAAGCGGTCCGCACAATGAAAATTAGCACACTTCGAGTGTAGTTTTTAGGCACAGAAGACAGTCGTTTGTGTATTTGTAATTAACAAACCGGCCCTCAGTCAACAAAAAGCTTGTCTTCGGTGCCGTGAGAGATTAGAGAGAAAAACACAAAGAGCGAGGATGTTGGTCCCCGCGGGAAGATAATGAAGAGGCTGCGCGTTTTGTTGGTGTGCCTCATTGTAGCTCTCCTGTGCTGGTAAGCTAAGCCCGACGTCTCTATTCACATCATTAATGACATGTCAAACACATAACAGTCGTAACAATTTGTCGACCACGTTTAAGGATGAATTTACTGTCCGTCACGTCGCTTTGCTTAATGTCTTTTGCCGCATAATATCCGTCAGTCATCAGTGTTCAGTGGCATGGATCCTCCTACATAGCTAACGTTATCAGCTAGTTACTGTGTGTGGTGGGATGTTTGATTGACCTAATAATAAAGAACAGCATGAGCCTTGTTTTTGTTGATAATAAACATAGGTGACTGATTTAAGTTTGATGTTTAAATTGTTTTTAGTGGGTTAGTGGGTTAACCAGCCAGCTGTTGAATAGCAGCATAGCTAGCTAACCTTAACTAGATGGGCTGTGACAGCAAACGTTAGTTGCCTGTTTTCTGGTAAAATTAATCTTTAAAGACAGAGAAATGTGGGAAGTGATGTTTACAAGCCTTGTATTACTTCTCCTCAAGAATTATAATGATGCTCTTTGTAACACATTGCTTCAACAAACCATTATTTCACTATTGATATTTCAATTAACCCAATTAAGTATCTAGAAAATGCCAAAAGTCATATGAAATAAAGAATTTGTGAAAAAAAAAATCTTGGCATTCTCAGCCTAATCAATAAACTACTGACTACTATGGTCAAATACACTTTTCTGTCTGATTGATGTAGTCACACATCACATGACACATGAGATCCTCTGCTAAAACTCTGAAAAGCTAGAGTTTACAGTCAACAGTCCGTTACAGTTATTTACATTCAACAGTGTACATAAGTTGCATATATAAAGCACGGTGTGTAGTTCCTCTCCTGAGTACATGCATGCAGTGGAAAAATCGGGTAGATTAACACAACTCATGAATTTGTTTAATCTCAGAGGCACGGAGCAGGTAACAATACACACGGTTTGTGAAATGGGATTAGCAGTTCAGCTAACATGCCACCTTTGTCCATATTTGTGACTCATGAGCAGCAAAACCTTCACTGTGTGGCCTGCAGGCTGTTGTTTCTGTCTCCACTGTCCTGGTCATTTGTTTGTGATAATTATTCACCATCACTTTTCTTGGCAATGTAGAGGGTTAGATGGTTTCGTTCTAGAAAGAAAGTCGTAGAAATTACCATTTGAATCATCCAACAATTTAGCATTTCCATATTATGTAATACTTGAACTTCATATGTGCAATCATTTCCTTCATTATAATGCTTCTAGGAAATCTCAATACTTGAGTTGGCAGTACAGAGACAAGAATAGTTCAAGAAACGGTATAATGATCATATTAATTTAATTCATACTTGAGGTTCCTGTTAATTATAGTCTAAAAACTGTGTTGTTTTCCTCCTCAGTGTTTACTCATAGCATAGGAAACGCAGATTTGTGTGCTCATATTTTATTGATCATAACAGGGATACGCATTATGTAATGCCCTCATCAATAAGTAAAACGGTCTCCAGTACACAATCTGGTGAAGTACATCCATGCTAATATTCTTGTTTTGCAAAAATGAGGCAAACTTGTATAAAATAAGTCTAAATATTTGGCCAGACTGAATAGAAAAATCCTGACTGACAGACTTATATAAATCCACTTTTTAGTCTCTGTTTGTAACCCTTGTACCTTTTTTTTTTCTGGATGAATGATCACATTCGCATAGATTAGATTATTCCAAAAGAATTGCGGTGATACGATTTAGCGTACCTTTTTGTCTGTAAAGCAGGCAAATGAAGAAGAGAAACATGAGAACATGAAAACACAGCAACTAGGCAGAACAGGATACTGCTCTCTGGTCACTGAGAGCAAGTAAACCAGGGATAGAGACAGAAGGATCAACATATTCGTAGTTAGTCATTTAAATTCCAAAATGTTCAAGGGAATATTGAATTATAGATTTAATCCATGAATGAGACGGTCTTCCCTGGTACCAACTAGATTTGCTACACTCTTGCATGTTGGATATTTGCTTGCCTAAAACCTTGATGCACGTTTTCACTTTCCTACAGACTAACTAATGACCATGCAACCACACGCACAGACTTCATTACTAATGCAAACCCTTTTTAGTGTGCTGCTGTCGGCTTCTCGCTCGTCCATGCCAACTCTCACACGTCCTGGTGGGAACAGAGAAACGGGAAACGCAGTTGTTGCAGTAATCTGAAGGTTTCCAAGGCAGCAGTAATTTTAAACAGAGAGGGGCTCAGTATGAGGAGGCGGGTGGCAACAGACTGTGGGGAGCACCATTCTGTCGTCGCGATTAATCGGCTTTTTTTTCCTGTGCTGATTTAAATGGTCAGGGCTAATCTTGATATTTCTGGTCGTCCATGTGTGTTATGAGAATTTTTGTCCTCTGTATATAACTTTAAGTCAACTGTAGATGCTCAGCATGAGGTCTCTCTATGCTGCAGTGCTCTGAAAGGCACAGCAGAATGTATTCTGTGCGTGTCATGCTGCCCCTTCACTCACATATTCAACAACAGGGATCTTACTGTGTGCACGGTATGCTAGCTCGGGCTGTCGATGTCGGCTTCACCGTAGAGAGTTTGCTTTAGAGTGTTTGCTCGAGGGTGCACCCAGGTTGATTGTCAGTAATGATAGTTTACCACACACACATTTTCTCCCTGTTTTAGATTTTAATTTTCGTGCCTAGACGTCGGCTGGGTGTGTTGTGCCAGCACTCCTCTCTGCTGAACCCAATAAACCGACAGAGCTTGTTGTTGGACTTTCTCTCAAACATCTGGAATCTTTCTGCTGATTTTAATGTTAAACTACACGAGAGACAATATAAACAATTGGATTGTGATCATTGCATTTGTATAGGAGCATGCACAAGAGAAATAGCTGCATGTCTTGTCATTATCTCATTCAGTTCCTGTGTCATAGGCTTAATAGTTTCACAGCCATATGAAGATTATTGTTATTATGTAACATGATTAGCACTCAAGAGATAATTCTGCAGCCAATTGACCACCAGGGATTTTCTATTCTGTTCATTAGAGTGCCGATACTGTCTAATCATCCATAGCATAACAAAAATAGCAACACATTACACTTTGAGTAAAATTAATTTGTCAACCCAGTGCTGTTGAATTTGCTGACTCACATAATTGTTGTATGATATAGTATCTGTGCTGTCCATTCATTGTTTATGTAAATTAATTTCATGCAGTTTTAATAGCTTTATGGTACTGTGATGTGTTTTCTTCTTCACCCATAGTGGTGTTTGTGCTGTATGTTTTGACAGCAGTCCAGTAAGAGGACACCACGGGATTGCTTGTCTGACCTGTTTCCTTTCTGAGATCATCTATAGGGTGAGATGGTATATGAGCTTTCACTTGGCCTCTGCTGTCACGTCAAAGTTTCCCAATGCACAGTTTCAGTACTTGAGCAGGCTTGTGTGTAAACCTCTGTTTTGCAGCATAAACACTCTATAAATATCTTGGACATAGAAAAACAAAGACAAAAGAAAGCCCACAACCAGTTAGCATGTTAAATACATTCCCCTCCACTTTAAAGTGTGAAATTGTTGTGAAAAGGCAAAGGCGTGAAAATATTTCTAGACTGTGTGCTCCTCTGTCTGAAAGGTGTCCTCTGAAAGGACCATGTGAGCACCATATTAACAAGGAACTGAAGCATAGCTGGAGGACCCTCTCGTAAAAGAGCTACGTGTTCTGCCCACATCGTAAAAGTTCCCTTTTTGGGGCAGTTGTTGCATAAGTACATCCTCATTGTGTTACCCACGTGCATTAGTGGCCTGATAGAACTGCTTGTATCTCCCACCAGCAGACATTCTGCAGCACCTGTACTGGGCACGAGAGTAAATGACAGAAAAACAGAGAAGGCTGTGTGTGTTTTTGGCTGTACCAGCCATGAAAGGGGAGGGAAGGTGGGGTTGTAACTTGAAGGTAACATGGAAGGTAACAAAGCCTGCCTTTGGGCAAGACCATGTTGCTTACTTTAGTCTTCTCCTGAAGCTCATTACTGCCCAGCTATTCATTTCATCCAGCAGGCCTTGTTGTTGCTTTCATGGTCCTTTAAAACTGTGTTGCTGCTGTGATTTACGGCATGTGTGTTCATGCACATGCTCATTTTTTCTTTCTTCTCAGCCTTCAACAGATGACTCCCTTGTTGTTCTGGTATTGTCAAGCTTGATGTTTTACCTTTTTCAGCTTTTCAGCTATTTTTAGCATTATGTTTGCCACAGTCTGGCTTCATATTTGTTGATCAGAGGAGTATGATCAATAAGTGGTCGAACCCAACCTAAAGGTATGTAGACTGGCCAGCAATGTATGCTCCTACACTGACTTTTCTGTTGTCTGAAGGACATAGTTAATTTATAACAAGTTGCAGATCTATGCATAAGCACCCACATACTGAGCTGTCCCGCTGTGCAAGTCATGTGCATGTGGACACACAAATGTGCAGATAAGACATACATGAACTCGTGACATTGTGTTCAAGTCTGACTAAGTGCTATGCATTAACTCATTGTTTTATCTTGCAGTATAGAAGCATATCGAGCTTTGAACTTATCCATGTTTTTTAATTTTTTACTAACGGGTTATCTGGTTGGCTTGTTTTTTATCCCTCCTGACTAACTTTCTGAGTAAAGATGCAGCATATCTCAACCCTCAATTGAATGGTATCTAAGGTGCTCTATTCTTTAAACATTTGGAGCATTGTTGAAGTTACAAAGAATGGAAAAGGTTATCTGTCAGAGCAAACATGACATTTGACCTGCATGTCAAAAAATGAATCATCCTTTTCCGTGAGTAAACTAGGCCCAGGCCTCTTGTTCGAAGACGTAGTGGTTTGTTGTCTTTTCTCTTAGCTTAATCAAAGATTACCAGATAAGGCGTCTCTTCTTTTTTTAGTCAATTTTCAGAATTCAATATGAAACACAGATTAGGTAATGCTTAGTCAGTTAATTAGTGATCAACAGAAACATGTTGATTCAATCAATTATCAAATAAAAAAGCAAAAAATGTGCTGGTTTTGTTCATTTTTTATATCACGTGTGATAAGATTACTTTAATTTGACTGATTAGACTGGGTATAATCAGCTGTCAGTGGGTGCATTTATACCTTGTAATTCTGTCTTAAAATGTAGTGCTTCAACTTTCTCTTTCCTCAACTGTTGGCTTACAGACTAGAGGCTCAGAAACTGAGAGTCCATCTTTCTGTTGTTGTTATAGAGTTTAGCTCTGTGGGCTGGCAGTTCTAGTTTTATGTGAGGAGAGCTGGACTTGCACTCCAGAACACACTATTGTTCCTGCCCACTGGCCATAGAGATTGCTGAGCACATTGAGCTCTCATGCCTGATGGCCTTCCTGCCTCCCAGCTGCATGACTCTCTGTACATTATTGCTTTACTCTGGCACAACATGAGTCATGTTCAGTATTCGGAGTGGGCTAACATCTGAGGTAGATCCAGTGTTCGGTCAAGTCAGTACAGCAGGGTATCTAAGGCTGAGGGGTAGGACTGGGTGATCGAACAAGCTCAAAGCCAAATTGCAGTAACACTATCGATACTGAATATGAATGTTGAATGCTTGTAGTCAGTGTGAGTTGTGTGATGGGTGCCAACCATAAGCCAGTCAGACAGCAGTTTATACAATATAGCCATTTATACCGCAGTTTGTTTTGACTTCTCGCAATGGTGGTAAACTGAATCATAGATTGGTTGAGAGAAATAATCCCTACTTTATTAGTCTACTTTGTGCTTACTTGATCATAGCTGCACACTCTGTAGAAGTAAGTATGAAAGTAACAACAGGACAGATATCTACTTTGATATCGGACTATTTTGAGTAAAGTTTGAATTAGGGTTGCTGCCAGTTAATGTCATTAATAGTCAATTAATCGTTGCTTGCTCATCACAATTTCCCAGAGCCCAAAGTGACGTCTTAATTGCTTCTTTTGTCCATACAGCAGTCCAAAACCCAACAACTCTTCATTTACTATCATTTACTATCATAAATGACAAACAAAAGCAGCGAATCATTGCATTTAAGAATATTGAACCAGGAAAAAAATGTGTTAATTAGTGTGACTGTTATGACTGGAGAATAGCATAAAGCAAAGACACTTGGTCTGTCTTCATTAGGTATCTTGCAGATGTAAAAAGGATCAAGTATCGTCCCTCTTTCAGCTTTGTGTCAATTCATCTTGTCTCAGTAAGCTCATTTGAACTGTCCTAAGGACAATCTTATTAACCTGGCACTCTGCAACTACATGTGTAAACTGCCCCACACTGCAAAACAACATTTGTTTTATTGTGAATTGCTTCCATTAGATTCTTGTAGGTTTGTAAATTAAAAGAGCATGATGACATGTATTCTTAGAAAGCTTGCAGTTGTCTGTGAATAGCCACGTAACTCTTTGTTGCAAAGCGATTCAGTTACAACATTTTGCTTTATTTTCTGGCAGGGGGGATTTCTTTGCAGGATCCTGTTGCTCATATAATATGTTTCTGGGAATTGTCAGGCCTGTAGTGAGAGTTGAATGCTGGCCAGTAGCCTGAGGCCCTGTCAGTGGTTACAATGAAAATGCCACTGTTTACGACGTTAGTGAATAGTATTGTGAGGGTGGAGACTGTTAGGTCTTTAACGTGAAGACTTGCGTCAGATCACAAGTGTGAATAAGCGCTACTGCGTGTGTTTGCTTGTGTGAGAAGAGGGTATGACAAAGGTTTGATTGTTGATTGATCTACAGTATTTGACAACTGAGCATTCAGTTTGAACTTACAATAAACATATGTTCTGAGTTAATAACAGTGCACATGGTTTATCAGATTCTTAATTTATGTTAATTGTATGTAAAAAAATCTCAAATTCCAATGCATCTCAAGACTATTTCCAATTACGCCTGTTATGGTCTATACTCTTGAGTTTTTAATAGTTCATTTCACTTAAATCAGGGCTTGCTTTGCTTTTTCCTGCCCTCTTAGAGAAAGGCACTATTTTTCTCTCTTGAAAATGCTGTGGTTTCTCCTCCTCCCCTCCCCCTCTCTGGCTGTGCTCCTCACTGTTTACCTTTTGCAGCTACTTACTGGCTATGCTTGTTCTGTGTAGTATTCTATACCTAACTTTTGTCTTTGTTAATGCTTCAGTCTCATATACAGCAAGTGTGTTTGTCTGTGTATATGTGCCCTTAATCTGTCTGGGGGAGGGCAATGTACAGAACGATGTCTGTCCATAGCTGACTCACAGGGCTTCTAAAGAACATTGTGTACTAAAGCTAACAAGGGCATGTTTTGCTTAGGCACGCATGTGAAGACAGATCAATGCCATCAGATGTATTTTCTTCAAGCCGCCTGCTAAATGCAAAATCCCATTATCTTGTTTCACAGGCCAAATCAATTAGATTTGAAGTTGATATCAGAATCAAATAGGCAACATACAGTGGGCTCGTTGTTTCAGATTGGCTGAATATGTAAGCACCATCATATGAGTATAATGTATTGTTCAAAACCAAAATGTCATGGTATTCATGTCATTTTCCAGCTTTTTATTTAGTTTTTTCCTTGCTCGTTAGGAGGCCGCTGTTTGCATTGGAGTACATATGGTAAATGTAAATGTTTCACCACGCTGCACCACATGGGTACAATGTGTACTGAGGTGAATGTTTGATGAGTTTTTGTACTCCTGCTGTGCCTGCTGATGCATACACACTAAGAATGCACATGTATTGTTGTATGCAATCCCACCCATGCTAACCCCACACGGGCAGAATGGCTTTTCCTATCAAATTACATTATATCACATGACTGCGTCCTCCAGTCCCATTGTCCTGGCCCGATGTTCCCGATGTCGCATTCCCAAGCCTCTTTGATCCCAGTTTGACTGGGACAACTGTGATGCTTCACAGCTTCACTGTTGCCAGCAAAACTGTGGCTACGTGTCGTTTGTCTGGCTCAATGTTACAGAATTTGTGTTTAATTTGACTGCTATTAAATGTTATGCAGGCCATATCTTAAATAAATGGGAAATATTAGCTCAATTCATTATCCCTGAGAATAATGCTTTTGTTCTTGCAACCGAGTGTGTCTGTTAAATTTACTTTGAAGTGTTTCACATCTATACTATGATAATATTTATTAGGGCATTGCTAAAAACTCCAAACACCCACTCAAGTGATTTATTGTGATCCCTTTTTTAAACATTTAAATGTACTGTGAAATGCTATATATTTAGCTTGGATCAATTGATTTTTGTCTCTTAGGGGAGTAGCACTACCTCTTATGGCAAAGATCTTGATCTGGCTAGCACGCACATTTGTTTTGAAAGAAAGAAGCAACATCAGCTGTTTTCGGGGTGTATAGTGACAAAGTATATATTTGTGGCTATAGAAGATGAATCACTTATATGATGATGGTGAAACAAAGTAAACTTAAAATGTTATGTTATAAGCCAGTTGTTCAGCTGACATCTGGCAATACAGAAATATCTTCTGTCATACCACCAGACTTCAGAGCAGCTTCTTTCAGGCTCATCCTCAGCACACCGCCATAAAAATAGTTTTCTGGCTTTAGGAATTGCATAGAAATTGCCTACCTTCCTGCTGTTGACCTTATGTGCCTGTGTAGGTCATTTAGAGGCATCACTATTAAATTGAGACTGTTTCATAACCAGTTAAAATGTCCTTGTAGTATTTTAAGTACAGTGCTCTTAACTTGATTGTATTATCTCATTTCATCATGAAAAAAACAGTTGACAGTTGATTCATGTTGTCTGTGCTCAGAGCCTCTCTGCCAGTTATCTCACAGTTTTCTTTTGCACTTGAACAGTATAGATAATGTTGTATGCACCTGACTTGGTGCTACTGTTGTATTATTGAGGTTTAAATATTATTGCATCAGTAATCTAGTTGATAACACACAGATCTCTAACTGTTTGACTATAGATGCAAATATCTTTAATATCAGTGCGCTGCAGCATGTAAGGTGAATGCAACCCTACAGGAGCAGCAGTTTTTTTTTCACCTGGTGACTTGGTCTGCTTAGTGCCACAGGCTAATTTCCAAATAGAGGTGTGTCTGTTCATTCATACTACATCCTAGAGAAAGACTCCTGTGTACCTCTGGAAGGATTTCTGTGCGTCACAGAGCCGGTGTAGTCAAAGACGGATCCTTCCAGATCAGAAAGACAAACATGCTTTACAAATAGCTTAAAGTAATGTGGATTATAAGACTTTGAGGCCTTTCATTATATTTAATGAACTCAAAGTGTTTTATCAAATTGCAATTATCTGGCTCTAAGGTTAAACAGGATAAAGTGGTGTCATTGTTCCAGGAACTACTGGGCTGCTGCCAGTGTGTTTTATAAGCATGGCATTTTAACAGTGAGTAATAATGAGTAAGCCCCTAATGAAATTCTCTTTGAACACAAGCATGACATCAGTTCATAGGCATTGTTCCATTGCTTGAACAAAGCATTATTAATCCAAGCTTATATAATATCACCCGGTTTTATTCATTTATTCCTGAAATACAAGTGGTGGATTGATATTTTAAACTTAAGTATACCGTTACCTGCATTAATTTCAGAGAGTAAGTCAACTCATTTGAGTAGCTTTCATGATATTAATTGATATAAAGTTAATGTATGTATTTCGCTTTGAAAAATACAGATCTAGTTGAATAATTTACCAATTCAAACAACAAAGGATCTATGTACATGTTCTCTTTTTTAAAATCAGCTTGATCTCAACAGATTTGGATCCACTTTATATGAAGAAGTCTGTTATCATTTTATTTCAAAGATTGTTTATATTTTCCACATTTGAGGTGCAAAATGAACTTGAATATTCCAATTTTACCAGCTTCTCAATAGATTAGCTTTTATTGTTTTGGCTGGTAAGTGGTTCCTTTTTTGTGCCCGGTTCTGTGCATTCATGTTTGTCCTTTCACCGTCCACCTTCAGTTCTGCACTTGAGAAAAATTAAGAAATTAAGATGGTTCAAGCTTTTTTTGCTTTTACTCATAAGCCCGAACCCTAACCATCCTAAGTTCTAAGTTGGACCAAAAAAACATTTTTTGGACAGTTGGGACTGATTTCTGAGGCGCTCGATAAGTGCAGACCAAGATCCTTACAGCAGGCCTGTGGTCATAATCGTCAGACAGGAAGACTATATAGGGCATGCCTCTGTTCCTCCTATACAGCAAGTCAGCACACAACATAAGAGCACTTAGGAAAATGGGCCTGCCACTCCAACCTCATTTACCACTTACTCCATGCAGGAGAACATTAGTAAATAGAGCAGCAATGCTAAGCTTTGGGGCTCATATGTCTGCAGCAGCATGTAATAAACATGAAGTGGAGCTTCTTTACTGCTACTGGTATTGATTTGCTAGAATTGTGAGCGTTAAACAGTGCCCACGTTTGGTAAAGATGCATTGATTACTTGATTGCTAATAAATAATTGGCTGGTTAGAAAAGTATAAGTGGGTTGTTGCAGGTTAGCCAATAGTAGGTATCAGTATCTTCTGCACCAAGGAAAATAGTTTTAGGAGATGGATGGGGGAGAGTTGTCAGATGCCCAAAAGGTGTGAGCCAAATGTTCAGTGGTCAGAAAATCTGTGTTTTGAATTTTGTTCATGTGTGTGCAGTAGAGCCGTTTTCAGAGCCTTGGCTGACTTTTGTTTGTCTTTAGATGACAGTAGGGGAAGCACAGATCCACAATTTCTCCATGTGTGCAAGAAATCAATACAAAATATATCTTGAAAGGGGGACATTTTTATATACTTAATTTCCAGACAGTAAAATTCACTAAAAAGGCCTTTGTGTACCTGAGCTGAAAACCAAATGTTCCATAGGTGAAGTGGCAGGTCCAATTCATGAGTGAGTTAGAGAGCTATTCACCAGTTCAGCCACTATGTCCTGACTGCCGCGAGGATGAACCAGTGGAGAGGATTATGGAGGATCAGCAGGCTTTAGAACAAACTGCTGCTCTACATTATTCCGTGCTTCGATGTGGAGAGAAATTGGATCGTAAACGTGCACAAACAAACATGTTCAGTGCTCCTAGGCTAGGCTTTTAGGCCCTGCCTCCCCCTCTTTCCCTCCAAACTGTGACAACACGTTTTAGTCTGCCTGGCAGATGCGCTGGCCTACTTTTACTGGCGAGCCCTGGCGCATCTCCCTGCCCCACAATCCACCTCTGCACACGTGGATCCTGGATTCTCTCTCAGCTCTTTTCCTCCCTGTCCTCCTGTCTGACCGTTTTTTTTCTGTCAGCTATGGATGTGGAGGTAAACAGTGTGCTTAATTTGGATTCTCTGCTGCTTGGATGATTTATTCTTGGAAATGTTGTTTTGTAAGAAAACAGCTGGGTTATTTGGTCTTTTATTGTGTGTGTGTGTTTGTGTGTGTGTGTGTGTGTGTCTTTGTTCTCTCCATGTGAATCCGATCAATTTATAAGAAAACTAAGTCACTTCGTCATCACGCTGTTCTCCATCAGCCTTTCTCGCGTCATTAACCCATCTCCCAGCACGCTGTACATCAAGAGCAAACTGAACTTCAGTGAAAAACATCACAAGACTCACCTCTGCCTCTGAGGACAGACACGCTATTCACATTCATTTTAAATTATAACCAAGACCATACCTATATTGATCTATTTGTCTAATTTACTCCATTGGTGCTTATGATTCCTTCCTCTTCTTATGCTTTTGTTTTTCTGTCTCCTCTCTATGTTTTGTCACAACAGCTGAGACAGTGACACAGTTTAAGTAATTTAAGGCAATTAAGGAGGGACAAGACTTAATGTACATCACATGCTGTCAGTAAGTCAAAGACTACGTGCGTGTGCGAGTCTGTATAATGAGCAGCAACAAGCTGATCTGAGATTTAGGCCAGTAGAGAGAACGGCAGCAACTTATCCACCTCGGCCCAGCTTATGTACTTTGTGTGTTGCATGCCGTGTCATGCTTCGAGAAAGAGTGTGCACGAGAGGCCACAGTGACAAAGCTCTCTTGATGTTGACTAATCAAACACAAGAGTCAATTGGAAGGATGTCAAAGCAAGTTCACACATGCTGTCCTGCTACATGAAAACTTATAGTTAGCAGGCTAACATCCTGCCTGAGAAGAGATCAGAGCTCAGGTTCCAAGCCACGCAGATGGTGATAATGTTTGACTGGCTGCTTGCAGATGAATCTATCTTCACCCTGTTGTCTCTGCAGTTTTGTCTGCATTGTGTGAACCCAGTCAGTTGGCACAGTACAGTAGAGTTGGTTTATACCACGTCTCCTGGTTCTGAATGGTGCTAAAGCCAACAGGAAATGTCAGGGGATTTGGCTGTTCGGAACCAGCAGAGACAGTGTATCAGGAGATGAAGCTAGCATGTCTGTGTGCCTCTGTGCAGTGCTGTGTTGCTTTTAATTGTATTACTGTGCATTGAGAGTATGATGGTGTAAAAAGTGAACAGTTTATTAAGATTATGGCTCAGGTTGTAGTTGTGTCCTCTAGGAAGAGACTCTTTTTGTTCGCTCGCATGTTTCTGTAGGAAGTGGTAACTGTTAATATCCTCTTGAGCAATTATTTGAATATTACAAAATGACTGAGCTGTTTGTAGTCAGAAACTAGCATAAAAGATGGGAAAAACTTCTCCAAAACCCCCAGGTGATTCTGAAATGGGACAGGAAACGGGGATAGGGAATGAGGAAGAGTTGCAGGCTTTTTGCATGCTGCTGACTCATTACTCTTGCCTCAGGCTCTCCTGTCATTGGCTTGGCATTGACCCACTACTGGTATGTAACATACATTTGACACTTGAACATTTAATCTTTAGGTCTCTGCATTTCTCTCCATATGTGGGTCATATGTTTCTCCTCCCACTGTTGCATAACCATCTTGAACTAAAAAGTAGGTCACAGTATGGCCCTCAGATAAGCCCCCTCTTCAACTTTTTTTCCTCTCTCCTGCTTTCCTTTTTTTTTTTCATTTTTAGAAGGATGAGGATGAGTGTACACACTCAGCGTCATCTCCAGGAGCAAATAGAAAGACCTAAAAGTGGAGGAGGTGGAAGTTAAAGGGCATCATTTACTGTTGTTATACAGTACTGGGCATTTCTGCTCTTAAATTGCTCCACGTTTTAATACCTGTGCTTGAATTTTTGTATTTGACTAGCACGCTGTTACTTGGCAGGTTCTAGTTAAACATTGGTTCATTGAATCAGATTTGCATGCGTCATCACGGATGTTTGTACAGGATTGTTTACTCTGTGACGGTTTCACTTAAGCCTGCATTGTGGCATGTAGTCTGTTTGTCATTCATGTATTTACACAAGTATATGCTTATCTGGGCCATTGAAGACCTTTTAAAAAAATTGATAACAAATAAATATTTAGGGAACATAAACAGACCATTAAAGAATGATTAGTCGGTGTGACTATTGGATATTATTAACAACAACTGCTGATACACATTTAAGATCAGATTTTACAACTTTTTGAAGAATTTAGTGAATTATGTGTGATTCCCCCAGGTCCTTAGTTAAAAATAGACTGTGAAACTAGACAGTGAAACAACCCAGATTTGTTTCAGAGAACATGCAGGAACAAAGAGATCTTGACATTAAAACTCCTCAGCAAGGCAGACCATGTGACATTTTGTATAGCAACTCTAAGGCTTTTTTTTTTTTTTGCATTCTGTGCAAAAATGGTAGCAATGATATTCTTTAGCTTTTGAGTAAACAGACCATCCAAAGACTCAACGTGCTTTCCTGTGTTCTGAACAAAGAGATGAATTCCAGCATGTAGGATCTACATAATGATCTGCCAATTATTGAGAATTCTATGTTGGGATACTGATTGGCCCTATAACCACACTTTAAACAGATGTATATGTTCTGAGTGGGTAGACTTGTCTGGCGATAAGAATCAGTATGAAAAATATACAGTGACATAAATAAAATATTTCTTTTCTTGGGCTGACTATACCACTGTAAACGTTCAAACTCTTTCCTAACTTCTTCTATAGCTCTCTACTACCTGCTTGTCTCAGGATGGATACATACAGTGAACAGTACATGCGTTACAAGTTATGAATAATTTTTGAATAACTCTCAAAGGTTTTACAGACTTTACCTGGAAGAAGAGTAGTGAGGTACTGTATAATGAGTGAGAGGGAAGGAAGGAAACTGAGAGATGCATTAGTTGCTCTGTCAAGGAATCTGATTTTCCATATTTTTTTTTTTACTTGACTTTAACTGCTGAGCTATCATCCAAGTTCCTACATGTTGGTATTGGCTTTTCCTAGATAGCAATGTCACTCTTTACCTCACAATGTAGGCTGTGTTATTTGGGTGTGTTGTTTGACATAATTCTTTCTCTTGGGGGCAAAGAGTAGACTTGACTGAACACGTAATTTGAAGACTATCTCTCGTTCAGTCTGCCCCAATAATGAACAGTTAGTTATTGAGTTACTCAAAATAGAATTTTTACAATTTGAAAAAAAAATGGCCTTAATAATCATTTTAGTTGTACAGGGTTCACATGATGTCCTCAATTTTCTGGTTTATTTGCAGCAATGTGTTACACAATTGTGTTCATCGTGTTGTAATCAGTAAAATACGTGGAAGGTGTCTTCCCTGTATTACATGGGTGATGTACTGTTTAAGGGTGGAGGACGTCACAGGAGATACTTGAAACGCAGTACAGCATAGTTTAAAGCTATGGAAAGCTAAATTTAGTCTGAAGCCTATATTAGCCTGGTGGTTCATGTTAACCCCTCAGTATCTGTACACTTTGTGACTCTTGGGTTTCCCTCACTGACTTTGTGCCCCCCCCAGCCTTTCAGGGGGAAGCATATATTCTGAGGTGTCAGTGCATATAGCAACATGCATACATATCAACATCAGCAGGGATCCAAAACAACAGTATATGTCATGTGTTGGTTTCGGCATCAGTTGCTGTCACAACTGAGGAGCGGGTGTGTCTTCCTAGACATGACATTTTGCACCCATGTTCAACATTCAGTCACAGATAAATCCATCATGGAAGAGGCAGACATATTAATTTCCTCAGTTGTCTTTGCTGCAACATACTCGCATGGTGAGGACGTTGCGTTTTCAGTAATGGGTGAAAACTCTTGTATGAAAACTTTAATAAATGGAACGTCAATTTGCGTAGAAGAAGCCTCAATATTTAGATTAATAATTTATCTTGTTGTTGAATTTGCTCATAAATCTGATGCAGCTTTTTTTAAAGATGCTCTGACAAATTAAGTCTGAGCTGGATGTCATCTTTTAAGTCTTCATCAATCACCTCAAATGTTAATGAACAGAATACAGATGGCAAGGCTCTCTGACTGACAGAACACTGACTGGTACAGATGGTTCTCCCTGTGTGATTGCGAGTATTTGTGCTCACCGCTCATCTTCCTCCTCATGGTTTCAGGCTGACAGGGTGCTAACATGACTGTCCATGTGTCCTGCTCCCTCCTGACATTGATATTTGACTGCTCAAGGGGAGCCGCTCCAGTTTCAGTCACATGGCTGTTTGTATCCGAGCTTTGAGTCTTTGTGCCTGTTGTCACTGATGCAGTGTGTGACTACAGAACACTTAGATTTATTATCCAGCATTCCCATGATGTACACAGGCAGCCTTCAGGTTAAACAAATGTACAATGCACATTTTGGTGCCTGTGGTTCCCCATAATGGGTCTCAGAACTTTGTATCTATCCATAAGGGCGTGGTTTTGCAGGATGTGGCAGTGCACTCTTTGTTGAGCCTCGTGACCGTCCCAGCCTCCAAACCAAATGATTTGTGTATTTGACCTTACATCTACGTGCATCAAAAAGTGATAGTCTTATAGTCCTTGTAACACCGTTTGGGTTGTTATATGAGAGGCTCTCTGTCGGAAAACCTTTTGAGGGGCCAACAGAGAGTAAAGTTAATTGTCATGTCGAATCTTCTCTTTTCATGTCAGCCCTGTTGGAGTTTTTCACCCACATCCTTTAATGCCATCAAACTAACCCAATGTTTCTAGGGTAACTAAAATGTTCACTTGCGCTTCAGCTCATAAACATCTTCAACTGCTGCAATTTCCATAATTGGTACTGAGCTCACTCCTTAGCTACTTCCATCATCATCTTCAGGAAAATCCTCTCTGGCATTTTACTTGTCCCTGCAATCAGGCAATCCTTATTGTTGAGCCCTGAATAAAACCTGGATAAAGATGCTACAGCGGTATCTGATTTACTTTTAAAACTGATTAAATAAGCGTATGTGTTGTAGTGGCCAGATTTGGTCTTGTTTGGCCTAATTAAGTGCCAGTGTGTGTGTAAGAGCGAGAGGAAGGTCTTCATTTGATGCCGGTGCTCTTCAGTTTAACTCAATCTGTATGTGATCACTAAGCCTAATAGCTTTAAAGCAGTCTGCTGACTGTCTTACTAAAGTTCAAAGAAGTTGTGCATAGATTGTTGAGTGATTGATTGATTGATGGATGAACAGGGAAAAACCCCTGTGAGCACCATAGCATTGGGAACATGTTTAGACAGACCTCTTGGGAGTTCAGCTCCATTCTTCATTTGAACTCCACTGATAAGGTGACCAACAGCTGCTGTGTCTTCTCTGTGCCTTTCCTCATCCTTTTGTTTCCTTATCATTCTCTTACCCCGTCTGCCTCTCTATATCTAATGGCCTCTCATCCTTTTCATCCCCGATTATTTTTTTCACTCTCTGTCATCAGGATTATACACTGTCCTGTATTGAAAAGGTGCTCCTGTTTTTACAGTAGCCCCATTGTTTTGCAGAGATAATGCAGGTTAGGCTGTGCTCCAGGCCTCTCCTCTTCATGTCGGCCTTGTTGGCCTTGAGCACACTCACTGCAGGCACAGAGCAGCTATGTTTTGCTACCAGTGTGTACTTTGCATTGTGGGTAGCCTTTAAAGTAGTTGAGCATGATCTAGTGCACAGGAAAGCAGGCATTAGGTATGCAAAAAATATGGAGGCTGAACTGAAACTCATCAAAGCTGTGAAAGCTGCATGCATGTGAGCTGTTCTGAGAAAACATTGTAGTGCTGGCACCTGAAAAGCCCTGCTAAGTTTCATGGGCAGAAACAAGCAGGAGGGGGAGAGATGAGTGGTTCAAAAAATGTAGTTTGCCTTGAGCAGTTTGCGGAGAGTGGAATTTAGTTTACACCGCTGATTTACAAATTATTATTCTCTTTCTGTCTTGGTCTTACTGCCACAATTTGATGGTCTCTCCCTTTGTAGCTCTGCTAAATAATAAATAGTAATAACAGCTTGGATTTATATAGCGCCTTTCACAAGATCCAGGGATGCTTTACACACTGCTACTTCTCATGCACATTCAGCCTCCTTTGCTTTCCTGCACTCACATATTTTCATCTCCTGTGCCCCGAGAGTTTGTGTCAATTGCTCCCTGATCAACTAAAGTGCTTTCTCTGTGGAGGATGTGATGTAATACAGCTTCTGCATACTTCTTAATTCAAAGGCAGGCACCCACTGCTTAAAGCATATTGGGCTCTGTAACTTCTAATCATTGTTTTAAACCCCTACCATAATGTGGAAATGGCAGCAAGTTGACACAGGTTTTTATTGTTGATATTTTTCCATCATCTTTGACAACTACTTATACAATAACTGTCATTCATTACCCTACATATTCCTTTTGTATGATGATAAGAATTAGTTTGCATTTTGCCAACGTTTTTTTTTCCTTGTCTGTGTTTCAGGTACCCCAGTCAATATGTGTATTGTTCAGAGCAGAGCTTATCTGGCCCAGGTCAGCCTGCGGGGGACAAAAACCCTGACGGCCAGAAGCAAGAGCAGGAGCAGGACTCCACGCAACACAAGGTGCGTTTAAGTTCGGCGACTGTACATGCTTAAAAACGAGTCCAATTTTCTGGTCCACATTGCTTCCAGCTGGAATACACTATTATAATATAGCACACATAGATACATTGATAAATGATATCAAATAACAATCCTTGAAAAACTGACTTTTTAATGTCTTAAAATTTCAACCATGCTGGCGAGAAACTATTTCTAATAGTAATAGTGTGTGTTTGTGTGTTTTAATGAGTTAATTGTTTTAATTATAATAATTAATTCCACACCTGGCAATGGGAATCGGCCAAGACACACATAAACACAAAAAACACATAAGCCAGTGCCCCCTCCAAGAGGCAGATCTGGGGGAAGAGCTCACTGGTGAGTGTTTAGCAGCTGGGACTTGAGCCATGTGGCCTTGTTGGGCGCAGCTTGAAAGAAATACCTGGTCGGCCGTCCTGTTCGGCCACGACCTGCAGGGGATAGTCTTTGGGGTTGGGGTATTGTAAGCCAAGTGGCAGGCAAAGACAGGGACCTAGCCATGCTGCCCCCTGGCATACTACACCTCTCTGGTGGGGACTCCTAACTCCTGGTCAGGGGCTGGACTCCCCACTTTCTTTCTTTAGTTTTCCAGGTTGAGAGTCGTAGGGCAGGTGCGAGGATAGTCATGAGCACCAGAGGGTCAGTTCTGTGCAACTAGGAGATCAGCTGTGGGCTTTGGTTGCTGCCGAAGGGACTGGCTGGGTAGAGGGACCTCTGGAATACCTTGCGTAGCCTGTTGTCACATGGCCCAGCCATGGATAAGTGGCAGAAGAAGAAGTGGAGGGATATTCAGTGTTTTGAACATTGCTGCTTCATCTTATTGGCCAGCTGTGGGATGGTGAGCAATGAGCAGTAACATCAGACTCACTGCTCGCAGTAAACAAAAAGCATTTATGCTGAGGGGGCAGAACACTAAGAGGATGTGGTGGCAGCTGGGTCCTGCACTTTAAAGACCCACTAACCACTGGTGAGAAGTACAGTTGGAGAGATGGAGAATGGAGGGTAAGCCATAAATAATTGGTGTGAATGATCGTGGAGGTCCTGGATTATAGAGACAGGCCTGTTGATGGTGGGAGGGTGAAGTGATTGCATAATTCTTTGCTGCTCCCACCAAGACAGGCGTAACTGAGTAAGAAAACAACATATCAGTCATTTTGCCATATCTCTCTAACTTTACAACTGATAGTCTTGTTGTATAATTGAAACAATGTCCAGATCAAAGAGTGAAAACGGTATTCAGTACATAAAGATTAGAGCCACTTCCAGGTAAAAAGATACTTAGAAAGCAGCCCAGTTACACATTGTCAAGAACATATGTTTCCCTAGATATTGAGTCATAGAGGTGTGTGTGAAATAGGACCAGAGTTCAGAGTACACAAAGCTTGTTGGAGACCAATCCATCTTAAATCAGTCAACAAGAGTTTGCCAGAGGGGGACTGCTGCTGGCTCAGAGCTGGGTCTGGATTATATATTTGAAATCCTCAGCTCTTATGAATGGGCCCTCAAAGTTATGTGTGTGTTTGGGGAAATCTGTGCACGAGTATCAAAAAGAATGATAATTTGTGGAAGCGAGTGTGTTTTGGTATGCATGTGTGAGCACAGATGAAGGGGAATCATTGTTTGTGGTCCAGTAACAACCAGGCGTGCCAGGGCAGTTCAACAGGCCTGGCAGTCTGTCACTGGCCTTTATAACACGGCCTTTGTCTGACAACAAAAGGCTTTTTTCATAACCTTGGATGCAAAGACCTTTTACATCTACCATTTTCACACAAAAATTAGTTTTTGAAAATAAACATAATTTATCAATAATGTCTTTCAAAGAGTTTGAAGAGTCATCCTGTGAGGAAGCAACAAATATATCTCATATATTGTAGCTGCTATGTCAACATTTAAAGTTCCTGTTCAAGAATTTGGAGTGTGTTATGATGTGGATTCTTTATTTTTTTTTTCTCCCAGGTGTTGGAAGAATGGACGACACATACATCCTACGATATGGGACTGGAGACAGAGAGAGCAGCGCTAGAAAAACTGGCAACACACAATGTACACCAAGAACAGGTAACGTCATAAACTGTATCTACAGGTTATTTTAAAAGGTCTCAAAACTAAGGCTGGGCAATATTGTCTGAATATTTAATGATATAATCCAAAATGCTGAAAGTCTTTACGATTAAAAACTGTATTTCTCATTATTTACTTTTTATTTTAGCTGTTGATGGACTATGTTTTGTATGTGAATGTTTTTGTGTTTTCTCCCACCAGACTGTGAATCCTCGGGAAGCTGAGGTGAAGGAGACTAGGCCTGACCCAGAGTCTGATACTGTATCTGAAGCTCCTGAGCCAGAACCCCACCCAGACCCCCAGGCAGATTTAGTGCAGACTGACGCCCAGGACCACAACCAGGAAGTCCCTGTGTCCCCCACTCCAGTACCAGTTCCAGCACAGGGCCACGTGTCCACAGATGGCCCAACAGAGACCTTCAGCAAAGTCCCCGCTGCACACCCCAGCCTGGAGTCGCATCCAGCCACATCCCCACATGAAGCTGAAAACACACCTACCTCACAGAGTGCCGGCCAGACCCACACAGGGTAAGCTTACATTCACCTCCTCATTCCAGAGAGCTGCTCTCTGGCCTTAGAAGTTGGCTTTAACCTCAGAGAAGTCTCATTGGTTAACTAATATTATAATCGTAGATGACTAAGAAAATGCATTTTCTTCTTTGGAGGGTTAAAGCCAACTTCACTCACAATCTATGTATCTATGTTTTCCAATGCTGCCATTGTCATGCCAGACGTTGCACATTTTCTTTGATATTTTTGTTGGTTAATGTTTGTTCCCTTCAGTTGTTTCTTTTATTTTGATTATTTTAAGTCACTATTGACTAATCACAAACTGAAAAAGAATCTTAAATGAGAGTTGGTCTTACATCTTGGATATTTCAAAGTCCCTTTCCCTGGCAGCCACGGTTGTGAAGTTACAAGGAACTGCTCATGTACAGTGAATTTTGTCGAATGGACTTTGGGATGGACGCACTTGGACATTGTGGAAAATCACCGGTGAGGAAGTAGAACTTTGACCAAGATTAGTCTGGATATCCTTGGACCAAACCTTCAAGAAGAATATGTCCATGCAGTGGCACATTTGTATTCAACTCCTTGATCAAAGCGGCTGTCAACAGCAGGACATTTTAAGACTCAGCTGCCCAATCAGCAAACGACCTCGCCATCCCCTTTGTCCACCCATTTCCTCCTCTACTCTCTCGTTCTCCTACCTTTTCTTTCTCTCTTTCTCTCTCTCCACTTTGTGTCCTTTGTCTACTCTTCTTCATCCCCTTCCCTACCTCTCTCCTACCCCATCTTCGTCTCTCTACCCTCCCTAGTGTATGGAGGTGTGGTAAACACCATGTCCTTTCTTTCCCTCAGTGCAGTGTGGGTTGCCAGTGCAGGAGATGAACTCCCAGTAGACAACTTTGTCTTTGCTGAGCACTCTGATTCACAGTGCGGGGTCATTCCCCCCGAACTGGCAACCTGTGAAAACTCTCCTTTTGGCAGCCCTCTCCTCAGGTGAGTTTCTAACCCCCAGAAGCCAATCAAAGCACAGAGACAGGTAATCAAGTCACAAGCTACACCTCTCTGCTGTGCGCAACCGTCGACCGCTGGCCTTGCTCTCCACTTGCTTCTGCTTTTTTATTTTTTATTTCCTTTTTCCATCGTTTTGCCTGCTCACAACCAAGGACTGTCAGTACTTTCAAATAAATTGAACATTTTTAATGTTTTGCATCATGTGTCCAACATTGCCGCATACTTACTTGTGTTCTCCACCCTTCTTTATCCTTATTCCTCCCCTTTCTTTTACCTTCTCTTCCAATTCCTCTACCCTCTCCACCTCTTTGGCCCCGTCTCTGTGCTACAGTGTGGATGAGGCTGGCATAGAGGACCAGTGGTCAGACCAGAGCCACAGCTCTGGTCTTGAAGCAGAGGTCCAGTCTACTCCAGGCAATGTGGACCAGGAACAACAGCAGCAGCGTCAGGAGCTGGACGACAGACTGTCTGATTTCCAACTGGAGGGCAACACTTCACAACACCAACAAGAACGCAAGGTCAGCAGATCGTGGTTCCCAAGTATTTCTCCCATGTATCGGTAGTCCATGCAGAAAGGTTTTTAAAGGGTATTATACTATGCAGGAAAATCCTAAAAAAATAACTAAACAAAAAAAAAATCAGATTTTCTTATTATTTTGTTGTGTGCGGGACATTTCTGAGTGTCAGCCGTTGGGCAGTGGTGTGTAATCGCCAGCAAATAACAGTCGGGATTCTCTAAAAATGTAGCGACCAGGTTACTATTCCATCTCTTTACTGTGCTCCCGGTCTGTCGTGGATGTATAAAAAGCTGCCAGCCTGTTTGACTGAGGGCAGGGCTACGCTACTTACAGTTACATTTAAGTAAGTAAGTATCAGTAAGAGTAGTAGTATTGACTAAAATTTGGCTGATATCGTAAGAGACAAACATGAGCAGGGTGAGCAACTGTGGCCTAAATATGCTGTTTGTCACATGGTAAGTCCTCTGCCCACACATTGTTAGTCAGACTTTTAGGCACAACTGCAGTCAGCTTACCATGAAAGTTATAATTATTCAGTGTGAACAGCTGTTCTAGTTACAGGTAGCTTTTGAATGTTTCAGGTGGAAAATGCTGAGTCAGCTCGCTTTCAGTTGCTTTTTTCATGGTTCAAGGTTAATGAAAGACGACTGTGCTCGGGGGAAATTTACTTATTCTCAGTGGGATTGTCTGCCATTTGTGTCTGAACTGTTGGGGTGTTTACATAACAGGCTGTCTGAGTTGGTGGATTTTTAGGATCAGACTCTCGTGAGGTCCAAAAGGGTGCTTATGTAATCCATCACAATATTATTCACAGCTCAGTGCATTTCAATGCTTCAGTGGCCAGAGGCGAGCAGACTACCATGAACTGTGGATGGGTATAGTGGCTGGTCAGAGCATGCAATTCATGAAGTGGATCACAGATGCTGGGATACAAATAATCTTGTTAGTCGTATTAAGCAATAGTAGATTAATTTACTCTTGCATATCAGGATTTAAGCATGTGAGGAGATTAGGTGAGGTAATTATCACTATGAGCCTGTGTGTGTGATACACGTGTCTGTGTGTTCAGGCAGGGGATGCCAGTCCTGCTAAGGAGACTGATCCGTCAGTGCCCAGCAAAGAAGACATCCCCACTTTCGACGAGTGGAAGAAACAAGTCATGGAGGTGGAGATGGAGAAAAGTAAGTGCATACGTTATTAAAGCACACATTTAGAGACAAAAATGGAAAGAGAGACATCACGCTAACAACAAAGTGCAGTGCCCCTAAGTAAGTTTGGATCCAGAGTCTTGCTTCAAGGCAAATACAGTCCAATGATGTTAATCTGACTGTGTGACACAGGCAGTGCTTCTTTAGACAAAAGAGGACATTGTGTCAGTGTTCATGTACATCTCGTACATCTTGTCCTTCGTACTACTAGTTTTCTGTGCAGTGTCCCCCTCTACCTCTTTTTTCTTTTCTTTCCTTTCCTTCCTTTTGTTCTATTCCTGTCAATCTCTGTCACCATCTCCCTCTCTGTTCTCTCTTTCTCCTTCTGCACGGCATTTACAGTGGTCAGCAGAGCGTGTGTTTACGAGTGTTGCGTAACCTCTCTACTCGTTCCTCTCATGCAACTCTTCCTTCTTTTTTCAGTGTCTGTAATAGTCCTAATGTAACACTCCATCTCTGCCCAGGTCAGTCTCTCCACACCTCAACCAGCGGCAGCCCCCACCCGGTGAAAAAGGTCCAGAAAAACTTCAAGAATAACTACGCCTCTGTGGAGTGTGGTGCCAAGATACTCTCTGCCAACAATGAGGCCAAGGTTAGACACACATCACCCCTGTCCCCTTTTGCCTACATACAAGCATAGATGTTTAGTTGCAGATGGAAGAAACCTGCTTCATTACATTTAGGATATGTATTTAAGCCAAACCTGGGACAATAAACAATGTTTATGGCTGTTAAATAAGTGAATAAATTAAATCAAAAACTTGTGATTATAATGGTGGATGCTGATTTGCTCATTATTCTGTCTCTTCTTCAGAGCACTTCAGCTATTCTCATGGAGAATATGGACCTTTACATGCTAAATCCTTGCAGCAACAAAATCTGGTGAGTGCACTGACACACTCTCATACAAGTCTGTCTATAACACAGCTGAATTTTAGCAAGTTTCATACAAATATATCTTTAAATAAACATTCTGTTTCCCTCTCTCCAGGTTTGTGATAGAGCTCTGTGAGCCCATTCAAGTCAAGCAGCTGGACATTGCTAACTTTGAGCTCTTTTCTTCAACACCTAAAGACTTTTTAGTTTCCATCAGTGACAGGTACACTCACTTGTCTTTCTATTTTCTTTCAACCAATTTTAAACCTGACTGATATGTTCTCAAAGGCATGTGGTTGGTTTGTGACAAGCAAAGAGCACTGCATTGGGCTATGCAGAGGCCTCCAGGCCACTATGCACTGTCTTCTCCAGCTGACACACAATTGAGTACATGGAGGCAGGAAGATTTTCAGCAAAAAGGGTCCCCCATTTTGGGAGATGGCCAAACTGGCTGGCACATGGTTAAAATAAAACTGGTAACATCAAAACTGGTTAAAATCATTCTCCTCCCCCCTCATGTATTATCAGCTCTAACTTTAGTGCTGCCTGAGCTGTTGTGTTCTTTTGTTTTGGATTTCACGGCCAGGAATTATTTCCAGCGTCATCTTGCACCACATCTCATAAATTCCCCCCTCTGGCATGAAAGGACAGACCTCCAGTCACATGGAGCACAGTAGCATTTGCACCCAGCCTTTGAGAACATGCCAAAATGTGTTTGAAGCACATTGTACAACTCAAAGACAGGCATCTTACCTTTCCTTTGTTCTGTGTGCAGATATCCTACCAACAAGTGGGTAAAGCTTGGTACTTTCCACGCCCGTGATGAGCGCATAGTCCAGAGCTTCCCACTGGACGAGCAGCTTTATGCTAAATATGTGAAGGTACAGTATTGATTTCTTCTTCCTCCTACTCTAAAAGTATGCTTTTGTTTCAAGGAGAGGAAGCACAAACAATTAATTTATTCATTCTCAGTAGTATATTACATTTCGTCGTCGATAAATACACACAGACACATTCATACAGATGGGTTAAAGCTGTACTTTAAGCTCAGGGGACCCTCTTATGACTTCATGGTAAGTTAGCCATGCCGTCAGTGGGTCCTGTAACTGCTCCCTTCAACTGGATGAAGAAATGTGACTGAGGGTGTGTGTTCATGACAGTGTTTTACTTGTCTGAACTAAAGGGCAGATACACATTACTATTGCGTTGATTCTATTTGAGTTTTGGGTGTCACAGCTCTTCAGGCCGAGTTGGTCCATTGTAGTGTGGGCCAAAAGCTACTGACACTCAGGAAGTGAGATCATCAGTGTGTAATGTTAAAGGATGACAACTGTTGCCTTCTGTCTCTGTTCCCACAAAGATTAATTTAAACTTTAGGTCTTCAAATGTTTGAGTTGTACCACTGAATGCAGGACATTTTTTATGTGACAGGTGTGAGCTAAAAAACTGGCAAGCGAGCTTGAGAGTAGTGTGGCAGGATGTGAATGCAAAAGTATTTCAGAGTCCAGTTCATCCAGGTTTCACTAGCTACATTAACATGGAGCCTAATATTCAGTTTATAATTGGTTTAAAAGCCCAAACAGAATTAAAATGCTCAATATAAACACCTCAATCAGAATTAACAAGGCCCACATTGGTTGAAGAGAGGTACTTTCAACCTCTCATAACCCAATCAAAATAAAAACTGTCCCATGTTAACGATATAACCTGATTATTTCTGGCTGCATTCTTTCTGCTAATGCCCACCGTCTTGACGTAATTTCTCCACTAACCAAAGATGACTGCTTCACAGGGAAGTACTGTGCAGTAGATATCCATCTTCAGGACAAAAGAAATCAAATGTCCAATGAGGAAAAGGATTGCACAAATCACTTTGCATGTCACACAGCTGTTCTGATTAAATCCGCTGTTGCGTGTAAACACCACACCCTATTAATCCCATCCTATGTAAACATAGCTACTCTTGACCGATGATCTGCAACTCTCCATCCACAGTTTCACTTAAATTTGTCTGCTTTTGCCTAAAATTTGCACAAATAGCTGTTCTTTGATTGACTCTTTTGGTTCAGTCACACACAGCTTCCCTGTTGCTGAGTGTTTTGTTCTCTATAATAACTCGGTCATTCAAGATGTCCTCGATTCTGACCGACTGAAAACTAAAACTTGGTGTCTCTTAGTGAAAATTCATTACACATACGGTGTCTGGTTTTTCAATTTATTTTTTTTTGTTATTTCCAAACCCATTCTGTTTTCACACAAAACAGAAATATTGTTCTCATAGGATAACACTAGGCTACATTAATTTGACCAAGTGTTGATGTGATAAATGATAAGTACATGTGCTTTTCTGAGCTGTCGCTCTGCTCACACTTCTACCCTCAGTGTTGCTCACTAAATACTGACTGTGCAGACATGTTAAACAGTTGCACGGATGATTATCCTTTCTATGTTGTGAGTGTGGGAGTTAAGTGTGGGTGCTCGCTGTGATTCATGCGCTCTGTTATGAAATGATTGTGTTTGTATTACATAAACTGATTTTTGTCCAGGGAGTTATAAGATTATCTTGTTTTAGTTACTGCTTTGATCTAAGCAGCTGAAAAATGTCTTGTTCTAATGTTTCTGTCTTGAGCTTGTCTGTCTACCTGTCTGTCTTGCTTGTGCTTCTTTCTAGCAGCTTGTAAATAACCTCTTTTTAGTATTTTGTCTGTGGACTTTTACAGAACAATGATCCAGCATACACAAGCAGTGTGTTTGTCTTATGACAGAGCCCGACTGTAAGCAAATGCCTGACTTGCTTGTAGCTTGAATCAGTCCTTACTGATTTCTTTCTCTTGTTTTCTTTCTCTCTCCTCCTGTCCTTCTCCTGTTTTCCTCTCGCATCAGATGTTCATCAAGTACATAAAGGTTAGCACTCTTCTCTCTCTGTCAGAGGTTGTGTTGCACTTTAAAATACGATCTTGTAATACACTTTAATGGGTGAGCTTTGGCAGAGCACCATCTTTAATGCATGTGAAAGATATTACACTAGTATAACATGCAAACACGCCATATTGTCAACGCTTTGAAATTCAAGTATTTATTTTTCCTGGTTTTGGTGGTATTATGGGTTTATTGAGTTGGGTGCACATACATTATTGGCTTTAATGATATAATCAATTTTACCATCCATTTACCCTGCAGGTTGAGCTCCTCTCCCACTTTGGATCAGAACACTTTTGTCCTCTCAGTCTCATCAGGTAAGATACTAAATAGCTCTTCCAATTCACTTCTTATTCCAGGGCTTCTTGAGTTTGCTGAATCTAAATTAGCGCTACATGATCAGAGAAAACAGAAAAAGGACTATTGTATTCTCTTTTGCTCAAAAGTTAGAAAGCCTACAACAACCAGAATGCACTGCACCACACCAATAAACACGCTCCGGCTTGTGGTTGATGTACTGTGACTTGGGAAGTCCAAACAATCTTGTATAACAGCTAAACAGTACACTAAAGTATGTGTCTGAAAGCATTTAAGTGGATAAATAATTGGCGATGCTGTTACAGAATCTTGGTTCATATTTGAACAGCACTGCCTCATTTTACAATTTAATCTGAGTTTGGTCCATCTGCGAGCGGGGTGGCTTTCCCTGTTGATCCAACCTCTTGTACTTTTTGTGTCCGTTGAGGTGGGCATTCAAAAATGCAGAAACACAATCTGCAGTTCATACAACTGCCCTAGAGACAGCAAAAGTGAGCAGGAGGAAAGTTTAACACTGTTCATTTGAATTTGCATATGCTATCAATGTTGTAATGATATGAATCTGGTGGAAAATCAGCAGAGTTTCTCTGTGAAGATCTTATACACTTCAAACCCTTTCTATTTTATTATTTGATTAATTTGAAAAATGCCAGTGCTTTTAGTGATGGACAGAGCTTTATTCACTGCAGAGGCGCTTGGGAGGGGGAGGATCTATTACTGCAAGGTTACTGCCCTTACTTTTGTTAAGAAAATAGAAACACAGGAAATTGTATGTGTCTGTACCTAAAACCACACACCGCTTCATTCTGCCAGAACCAACAAACCAATTTTCATCTTTTTCATTTTGCTCTCATTTTACACTGGTGAAAAATGTATACATTGTTTGTTTTATCCTGAAGAATGTGTCAGTCAGTCAGTCTCTTATTAGATTATACAAGAAATGTTGTTGATCTTTTGCTCAGTCTCTTATTCCCTACCTCTCCTTTAGTGGTCTTTTGCTTTATGCACTCATCACATCCAAAACATGGTTGTTTATATTTCTGCACATTACTAATGACTCTGTTTCACCTGTTTACATTTAGAATTTTTTATCCATTTTTTTAAGCCCTCTCTTGTAGACGTACTGTTTATTTTCTTTATAGCTCTGTAATTTTCCATCACAGACTGGGGCCCAGCTTACATTGAGTCAAATCAGTCGTCAAATTAATTGCATTAAATAACACAACACAGAAATGCTTTGTAGCTTTGCATTGTACTGTCTTTTTAATTGTAGGAAAACAAACTTAACCTCATCATGCAGAATTAATAATTTCACACAAAAACGCACATATAGATACATGTCCCAGGTCAGCAGGGTCGTCAGAGACTTATTTTGAAGGAGCTGTTAGAGTTTAAAGGGGTCGTAAAACTCTTCTGCACATGTTTACAAGAAGGCTAATCATTATCTCTAGTTATTTTAGATTACCAATTTCCATGACCCTTCTCTTAGAATCTCATCTCTTCAAAAGCTGCCTTTCTCCAGAAACATTTTGCCACCCCCTTTGTGTAATAATAACAATAACAACCTTTGTCCTTTTCCGTAGGTATGTTTGTTTGTGTAACACATTATGCGTGTGTGTTTTGTGTAGGGTGTTTGGTACCAGCATGGTGGAGGAGTACGAGGAGATAGCAGATTCCCAGTACCCCTCAGAGAGACTGGAGTACTTGGATGAAGACTATGGTAAGATGATCTGTTATGTCATGAAATGTGATTTTTTTAAACATATGTTGTCCTTTTTTTTTTTTTTACAACATCAATTACAAATTAACCATTTTTATTCAACTAACAGATAAATGCACGTTTTAAGATTAAAATAATTTTAAACTGCCTCACCTGGAAGAACAAATAAAAGTGCTGCAAATTAGACAACAAAGGACCCTGAGTAGAGAGTCAAATGACATTCTTGCTCTTCAGCTTAATCACCAAATACCTCAGGCTTGAGTTAACTATTAATAACAGCTGACCTTTTGCACCTGAGTTTTCTTTACAGACTCCTCAACTCTGGCAGTGTTTTGTTATATTTTTTTGGTAAAATTCTATTTAAAAAAACAGTATGTCGTTTTTCCTCAGACTATCCTCCTGGCTACCAACCATCAGAGGACAAGGCCTCCAAAAACCTGCTCGGCTCAGCAACAAGTACGTACACAAAGACTCAGACATGCATAAATGGCTACATTAATGAAGACTAACGTACATCAAATAAGCTACAACATGGTTGAAAATAAGCAAAGATTAGATCCATTGTTTGTTTGCGTAATGAATGTTTAATCAAGCATTTCATTATTTATTAACAGTGAAATAATGACTAACTCAAGTTTAATTTACTATAAATTTACCATTTATTGATGATGGTTATTATAAAGTACTACCGAACATGTTACTCTAGGTTTTAAAGGGTTGGAGAACATTTTTGAAGACTTGTATTTACTACTGTCCTGCAGTGAATGCTTCCTCATTCTGTTGCAGTTTGTGGTGGCAGTGTATAGTTTGGAGGCTTCAAATCCTGAAATGTTAATTTAAGTGGTCCGTTGAATGTGATACTGTAGTTAGAGGAAAGTAATTACCAGGATGCACAGCTTTCCCAGTCGTTGGTGCAGCAACCAAAGGAAACAGCAGTGAGTTATGGACTGATTCCTTGTAAGTCAGTGTTGAATATTTCCTCAGAATTGGTAACGCACATAATCACACAGATGTATTCTGGGGTTTGGGTTCTAGAAATGTTGAGCTTGCACAAGACTTTTTAAACCACACACACACACACACACACACACACACACACACACGCACACACACACACACGTGCACACTGGTGCCCCTCTGTCTCCTGTCTCCTGATTTAGCAAAGGAAGGACTTGTGCACACACACGAACAGATACTGTACACACAAATTCTTCAGTGCTCAAACATTACAACCATTACTACCTGGAAAAGAAAGTTCAAGACAGGAAAGTTAAATAGGGGAATTACTGCAACTACAGCGTCAGAGAGGAGAGTTAGAGAAAAAAAGGAACAACAAATGCCAAAACTTGCGCTTTCATTGAATTGGACCGCAAGCTGCTGTGTGTCTACTCATTTACCAGGAACCCTTATGCCTTTCAGAATAACTGCAGTGTGGGTTTTTTTTTTCTTCTAGATGCCATCCTAAACATGGTAAACAACATTGCTGCTAACGTGCTGGGCGGCAAACCAGATCAGGAGGGTGGAACAGAAACAGGAGGTACTCATCCCTCTTCCACTTGATGCATCCTGTTTTTCTTCCTGCGTCACCTTTCATGTCAACACATGTCCACTTTTCTAATTTGCTACCTAAATCCTATCTTATCATTCTAATGTGGGAAGACTAATGTCTGACAATGGCAATGCTGTCGTGGTCTGTGGCATGTGGGATGCATTGGTGCAAACATTTGTTTTTCTTTTAAGATGGTTTGGTTTAGTTATCAGTTCGACAGCTGAAATATGTGCACTCTTTATCTGTAGTTCTTAGGAAAAATTGAACCAGCCTTCTTTTTTATTTGGAAACGAGGCTCTGCCATCTAGTTGCTGTTATTCTCTTTGAGCAACCACACCTTGACAAGTATAACTGGTTCATCCATAAAACTATTGATCATTTCCACATCAGCTCTCATAAAAAAAAAATAAAAAAAACTGAAACTCTCATACTATTGTTTGGCATGAGTCACTCATCCAGTTTTGATGCCATGTCATACTTGTCCTTTTCATTCATTGCAAATACAGAAACACAAGTTCATTGAAACACACTTACTCACATTTTCTTCCACAGAACATTTTAAAGAATGTATAGAAAACCACCGAACAACCCCCTTTTTCCTGCTCTCTGCTCAGCTGCCCTTTTTCTTCCTCTCTCTCTCTCTAGCTGCCTGTCTTTCCACATATTGTTTACATTAACTGCCTCTAAAACTAGGTCACTATGTTTCCTCCTTTAAAGCACAAGCATATGCATTGCCTTGAATGCTCTTGTGTGTGTGTGTGTGTGTATATATATGTATGTATGTATATGTATGTATGTATATATATGTATGTATGTATATATATGTATATATATATATATATATATATATATATATATATATATATATATATATATATATATATATATATATATATATATATATATATATATATACATATATATATATATATATATATATATATATATATATATATACATATATATATATATATATAATATGCTGACAGAACACGATGTTTATTTGGCCTTTGGCAGGAGGTCTCCAGCAGCGCTCCAGCAGCGCTTCAGCAGAACTTTAGCAGAACTTCAACAGAACTTTGACTATCTGTGGTTTACTTCTTGGCAGAGAAATACGATGAATTAAGACTGGGGGAGGCCTATGACGCCAAGCCTGTTTCTCCCATTTATCACACAGTGTTGATTCAGTGCAGCCTGACGCACAGATTTCACCTAGTTTTAAACTTTGTTGCACTTTGTTTGCTTCTTTATTATTTTTTTTAAGATTTGCGTTTCTCTAAATAAACGAAAGCAGAACACATGTACATTCATTCTAAAAGGAGTTTTATATTTGTTGTATTAGTACACAACATGTGTTCTTTATTTAAATGGAGTCCACAAAGTCATCATTGTGTTTAAAAAGTTGTACTGCTGCTCTGCAAAGTTACACTTCTGATTTCCATTTACACCCGCAGAGCAAGCAGGGAGGGAGACAGTGTGGGAGAGAGTTCAGTTCAAACTGGACTAGACTGGTTCACATTATTTCTGACTTTCCCAAACATGGGCCTGCAGCAAAAAGAGTCTCTGTTCCTCACTCCTACAGCCACATGGGGTTGGGGAGTAACCTGCCACTGCAAGTTACATTGTTCTGTGCAGTCTTGAACAGCAACCAAGTGAATCAAACTCCTGCTCTGAGTTTGTTAATAGTTGTGTTTGTCCTAATACCAGGTAATACAACATCAGAGGGGAGTGAGAAGGAGGGCACTGAAGTTACAACTAAACCAGCTGAAACACCTCCTGATGCGGCAGTGTAAGACCAATCAACCATTATGAATGTTAATTGATTCATGTCACAGAAGGATGAGTTAATTTTTTTCTTCTATAACCCTCCAAAAACACAATACTTCTGCTAATATGCTTCTAAATTTGTCTCTGTGTCTTTCTTCCAGACTGGAGCCTGCAGAACCAGAACAGCCTGCAACCCAGGAGGAATCTGCTGTCTCCAGTGACCCTTTCCCTCCATCAACAGACTCACATGAGGACAGACAGATTGTCACTCTGGTCGAGGAGGAGGAGGATGATGAAGAGCCCAGACAGTCTACTGTCACCCTGATGGAGGAGGAGGGGGAGGAAGAGGAAGAGAAGAGAGAGGAGGAGACGAGGAGGGAGGCAGACAGGAACCAGTGGGAGAACCAGACTTACTGTCCTTTCTCCTCCTTCTCCTCCCTGTCTCTGTCCTGCATGGCCACCCTGCCAGAGCTGCTCCACCGCTGGTGCTCCGCCAGGCTGGCCAAGGAGAGACTCCGCAGCCTCAGGCGGAGGCAGCTGAGCACTCAAACACAGACACATCCTGATGCAAACACCCCTTCCCTCACGCACACACCTCCACTGATCCCTCCCCCTGTTCCCACACCTGTTAAAGAAGCCCTCCCCCTCACAGAAAAGGCTCCAGAACCCGAGTTGCCCCAAAATGAGGGCAAAATCCTGGGTGAGGTGCATGTAACACATCCCAACACTCACACCCCTGACACACACACTCCAGAGCTCAACACCCACCTAGAGCCAAGTAGAACCACCACCATCCCCCCTCACAGTTTCTCAGACAGCCACAGCTCCCTGATGTGGCCTACCCCCACCCATGAGGAGAAGCTGCTCCCTCCAATTAAAGATGCAGCTCTGGACCCTGTCCCCACTCCACCCCTCCAAGCCATCTCCATCCCAGAGACGCAACAGGCCAGCAGTGCCACCCCCATCCTCGCTGTCAGCGCTCCCCCACAGCCTGTAGCCTCTGAGACAGCCTCTCCTGGTGTTGTGGTTCCTCCTGTCATGGAGCAGCCAGTTCATCCGCTTCCCACTGCATCCAGGCCCGAAGACCTTATCCCCCCTCCCACTGAGCTGCCAGCAGCTCCCGTACTGACAGACGCTCACACAGACTCAATAAAGTCAGGCACCGACAGTGGGGACTCACAGAGACACAGTGTCCAGACTTCTCAGGCTCACCTGGAGCAGGGGGACTCTCTCACTCAGACTGGAGAGCCCCATCGGGTGGAAGATTCGGTGGACGAGGACCTGTTGTCCACCAATGGGAACGTCCACCGGACGGCCACAGACTTCTACGCAGAGCTGCAGAATGGAGGAGATTATAATGGTGGAGGAGTGAATGGGAACGGTGTGTTATTGAACGGGGGAGCGGTGCATGGCTCCAGCCAGAAGGAGAGTGTGTTCATGAGGCTGAACAACAGGATCAAAGCCCTGGAGATGAACATGAGTCTCTCAAGCCGGTACCTGGAGGAGCTCAGCCAGAGGTAAACCATTGAAACTTCAAATGACACATTGATAACTTAATAACTTAACTTATAACTTTTTTTCATTGCTTATTCAACTAATATGACCAGTGCTCATACCATGAACTCAAAATCTGTGCAAGGGCACTTTAACAGGTTTTAATTTTTGCACTTGTGTTGCTTAGATACCGTAAACAGATGGAAGAGATGCAGAGAGCGTTCAATAAGACCATCATCAAACTGCAGAACACCTCCCGCATTGCTGAGGAGCAGGTGAGTTTAAACAATGTTGCTCAGAGCGAGACAAGTTAAAGCATAAAAAACAGACAATATAGTCTCATAGTTTACCTTTGTCTGATAGTAAAGACTTAAATGAGTGACTTGTGTGTTTCAGGACCAGAAGCAGACAGATTCAATCCAGGTGTTGCAGAGTCAGCTTGAGAACGTGACTAAACTGATGCTCAATCTTACCGCAACAGTGGGGCAGCTGCAGAGAGAGGTAACCCACTGTACTTCTATCAGTGATTGTTGTTGTGTAACCTGCTCCATATATAGTGATTACAGGTTCACACAATCAGTTCATAATGTCTGTTTACCGTACTAGTTTTGAGAGCTGACTAACACTGTAATATACATCCAAGCTAATAATTTGTGTACAGTGTTCAGTTCAGTGATTTTATTTCTCTGAGGACAATAATCATCTATATAAAGGGTGTTTCTGGTGGATCGTATGAACACCACAGTGGTTGTTTGGAGTACAACACTATTCATCAAACTGTTTGTTTTCTCTGCTGAACTGCCCGGGCCCGAACACAAACCAAAATCAGAAATGTGTTTGACTTCCTCCACGTGGCGCATAATGATCACAAGATGTTTGAAGTCGGACTGAACAGACCATATGGAAATGAGGCTGTGCAGCACTTTTTTAAACAAATTTAAAAAAGGCAAATACTGAGAAGATGATAGCTGAAAAAACATGGACAAATTATACGACTTATTATTATTTTAATTTCTGTAACCACTCCAGAGAATCGTTAGCTGAGACATGAGACAAAAAAAAAGGTTTGTTCAGAAATGGTTTATTAGCTGTCGGTGATACTATTGTGAGAAAGACAGATGCCGCTGTGTGGGCCATATAAATACAGAGAGAGCATGATAGCATTCACACAAGGCCACCATATAGCAACATTTGGAGACCATGCAAAACACACAAGTATTTCCATAGGTCATTCTCAGAATTCAGTCTGTCAACTCCTCAAAACTTTTAACTTTTCATGTTCAGCAGCTGAGTTCAAAGGTTATCCTTTTGACCTCCATTGAGAGCATACAGCTACAGTACAACTGATAAAAGAGGACATTTTGTACCCATAAGGAGTAGATTATATAAGAAACATATAGTTTTAAGAAAGATACATGCACAAAGAATGTAGTGAGCAGACACAGCTGGGAATATATTCCTATTAGATTTAATAAAATATAAAAATGTGCCATATTATCTTAAAAGACAGGAGAATATACTTTTTATTTCAGACTCTTTGCAGGTTCCCTTGAGAGAAAAAAGTGGAAAGTTTCTGGTAGAAGAACAGCTCATTTGTATTGTCCTTAATCAAAAGAACTGCTTCACAGGTCCAAATTAGACAGAAACCAAGGGTAACACCCTTAAACAGGAAGGAAAAAGTCCCAATAAAACCTTAGTAAGGAGGAGAAACCTTGGGAAAGATCACAAAAGGAGGAGGGACCTCCTTCCAAGACTAATAGCTGACTAGTTGGTAGCGTGACAAAGTGTAAAATCTGGGAGACAATGAAAGATTTTAGCATACCTGAATAACTCTATCCATCATTGCAAGTGAGGAAAAACTCAGGAGAGACTAAAGCAGATTATTTTAGTCTTGAGTTTACAAGTGAATTAATTCCTGCAAAACTTTTTTTTTCTTTGGGGACAAACTATTAATTACAAGGTTTTCTAATTCAGAGCAGAGTCTTAAATGCTCAACCTGCTGTTGTAGCAACCTACAGATGTAATATTTAATCCATGCTTTGTCATTTTATGTGGGAAAAGACATTATATGTATGTGTACTTTAACTGTTGAACCTTTTCTCTGCAGGTATCTGACCGTCAGAGCTACCTGGTGGTCTCTCTGGTTCTGTGTCTGGCTCTAGGCCTCCTGCTGTGTCTGCAGTGCTGCCGCAGCTCCTCTCCCAGCCCGAGCATCAACGCTGCTGCCCTTCCCAAGAGCAACCACTACCCAAGCCCGAAGAGGTTTGTCACAGACATTCCTGCAACACATGAATAGACAGATCTTTTTATTCAGAGTTATTTATAAGATTGTTGTTCTACCCTCCTCAGGTCTGTCATTATGATGCCCTACATCCTGTTTAGTGTTGCTGCTTTTAAATAGGGTGTATTAAATCACATTTTTGCTTCCCTTGTAATCTGCTTTCTAAATGCTGTATTCCTGGCCTGCCACTAACTGTCAGAAGCTGCATTAGTGACAATATAAACACTTTAAAAATGTTATCTTTTCTTGTCAGATGCTTCTCCTCCTATGACGATATGAGCCTAAAGCGCAGGGTGACCTGCCCGCTTGTTCGCTCCAAGTCGTTCCACTTGTCCTCTACAGAAGGTAAGAGCCCCGTCTCCTAAACACACACACCTACACACTCTACAGACACGTCCCTCCTCTGTTTTTCTCTCTGTGGTGTTTCTCCCTCTGCCCTTGTCATTGAAACATAAGCAACATCATCGCTGCTGTCGCCCTTTTCAGGCTAGTTGTGTCAGATGGCTGCAGCTCTTAGCACATAACTGTCCACATCCACTCCAGTCTTTCTTCGTTCTTTCTCTCTTTTTCAGCTCTCATTCTGTCTTAATCTCCTCTCACACATGTTGCCATGCTTAGTTGCTGATATGTGCCTGGAGCCCACAGGAAGAGGCTGGTGCAAACAATGAAAGAATAAAGACTCATGAAACCAAAAACTCCCCCTGCTGTTCATTATCCCTCAAGTGTGTGTGTGTGTGTGTGTGAGAGTGAGTGAGAGAGAGAGAGTGTGTGTGTGTGTGTGTGTGTGTGTGTGTGTGAGAGAGAGAGAGAGAGAGAGAGAGAGAGAGAGAGAGAGAGAGAGAGAGAGAGAGAGAGAGAGAGAGAGAGAGAGAGAGAGATTGCCCTTGAGGCTGAGAGGCTGTCATTGCCAGCTTGTGTGCACATGCAGGCTTAAGGAGTATAATAATAGCATGATGCTTTGCTGGCTCATGGTAGACATTTGCAAGTAGTAATTGGTAATAGTTTAGTTTAGTTTTAGTCAAATTTCTTGTGTTTTCTTCAGACATGAAGCCATGATCAGAATATGTATTTTTGCAGATGCATTTTTTAATGAAACTACTTGCAAGGTCACTTCATGCTTGTTACATGTATGTATTCCTGTTTCCCATTCCATCATTAACCTGGCCCCTCTCTCCCCTCCCCAGTAGGTCCAGATGACTTGTACATTGTAGAACCTCTAAGGTTTTCTCCAGAGAAAAAGGTACAGTGTCTGTTTCCGACTGCTGCTGTTGGCTGCCACGGCTGCTGTGTGTTTTCTAGTGTCAGTCAGTCTGTGCAATAAGTGTGTAAGAGCAGGGCATGACTTCTTCTTCTTCGTCAGTCACTCATTTCTGCTCTCAGTGGAAGTAGCCAAGATAAGGAAGGGAGCAGCTGAAGAGTGTTAATGTTCAGCCCACTCCAAATACCTGTTAACCACTTCTCTGTTGACTCTGTGGACTTATTTTTGACTTTGAAAACAAGCTTTAAAGCAAGTGTGTCACAATGTAAAACCTGCCACACACCTCTTCTGCAGCTACAACTCCAATGATTAATAATTAGTCTATTGAAAGAAAATTAATCGCTTACTGTTTTGATCATTTGTTTTACTCATTTCCAAGTAAAAATGTTGAACATTTGCTGGTTTTAGCAAGCAGCACAGCTGTTTTTCTTTGTCTTCTTTGATAATAAATGAAGAGTCTTTGGGTTTTAGATTGATTGGCCATTTTTGCAATTAACATGTTATAGACTAAACGATTAACCATGCAAATAATCGGTAGATTATTTTATAATGAAAATGATCTAAGGTGCAGCTCAATCCAGTACACCATATCCTTGCATGAAAACATTCAATGAGGTGAATTAAACCAGTGAACTGTGTGTAAACAGCACAGCATTAGGGTCTGTTATAAATGCTTTATTTAAATTCCATCATTCCCTGTTAAACTTTCCAACCCTTCTTTGATCCATTGTGTGACCCCAGTATCCAGCATAAAAGTGGTTAATATGGCTTAACATTTTTAAGTGTGTCCTGGCTTTTTCTTAATGTTTTTTTAATCATCTGCTCCTCCTGTCTTGTGTTCTTCTGTAGAAAAAACGCTGCAAGACAAAGTCTTTGGACAAGGTTGAGATTCTAAAGACATCTGAACCGTCTCCTCCGCTCACAAACGGGGAGATAAAGTGCAACGGTTTTCAACCATGCCTCCCTGTGCCGCCATCGCTGCCACCCCCTCCTCCTCCTCCTCCCCTTCCTCTCCCTCTTCTTCCCCTTCTTCCTCCTCCTTCTATCCCACCACCTCCTCCCCCTCTTATAGCAGCGGAGTTGTCATCACTGCCTGCTTGCACCTCCAAGGAGCTCCCCTCGGAAAGCAGCAGCTGCAGCTCGTCCACCCACTCCGAGGAGTCCTACACAAGCCGCCTCCCCCCTCCCTCCCCCATCTACCCCTCCCCTGGCCTGTGCAACGGTCTCAGCCTGCCTTTCCACCTCCAGCAGACCGCCGCCAAGTCCCGCCAGGAGAAGCGCTCCATCAAGCGGCGGAAGACGCGGCAGACGGAGCTGCAGTTTCCCACCATGACGAAGGGCAGCGTCGGCTCTCTGCCCAGCCTGCAGCAGCTTATGAAGGGAAACAAGGAGATCAGTGTTGGGACCATCGGGGTGACAGCAGTCACCGGACATGTCTGAACACTTACACTTTTACACAACTTTCTACTCACAACCACACATACATACACACACTATATGGTAGCAGACTTACATAGTAAGGAGATGAGGTCTTACTGCATCCCAAAGAACCACATTTCCCATGAGCTCCGAGGCGCACCGTGGAACTGAAGTGGCTATGGCAGCAGTAGCTCCACATCATCCGGTCCTGATCCACTCCTGTCAAAGACCTGTTTACGGTTATGTGCCTTTATATCTGTTCTGGACCTCTTAATGCTCAAAACATTTTAAAAAATAGTTCATGTGGACACTGTGGTGGGGAGAGAAACATGATACAAGTCAAATCCATTCAAGTGTGTTTTTTTTTTGTTTTTCTACTGGATAAGCACATTGTCCCCTGAGAGCCAAGCACCAGTGAGCGTTTATATCTCCACTCTGAGCACAGTGAGGAGAGGTGCTGGTCTCAGCTCTACAGTCCTTCACCCACGGGAACATGGAGAGGTATTAGAGGCTGCTCTTTGTATGAAATGCGAGAGAACTGCGTGACGAGAGCATGACAAACTACTTCTCTTTTCCTTTGTTCCTTCTGTCCTTCATCGCCATCGTTTGATCACATTCTGTCTTCGTACTTCATCCTAACATGACTGCAGGTGTTTGTATGGGACCACACTGTCACTGTACACCAGAATCTCTGTTCCTCCTCCTCTGTCTCTGTCAGTCTGTTCCAAACCAAGCATCAGAGCTGAATGAAGAACATAATTTTGCATGGGGGTGAAACAGTCCAAAAGTGTTAGTCCTTTCAGTTTAGTTTCCCATTTAACCTCATATTACAAATACAGATGCAGCAGGTTGGAGATCCTGAATAGAATTTAATACTGATTGATGCCACAAATGAAGAGAAATTGCTCTGTTACAGTAGATATTGTGACTGCAAGAGAGGTAAAATGGGTTTGAACAAGCTGGAGGTTTTTTATTGTCGTCTACTGCTATATTTTATTATTTCTTTCTTCCGTAACTGAGCCATGTTCCTCTCTTATTGTTGCTGGTGTGGTTGGTTTGTTCTTACAACCATTATGGAGGCAAATGTTTCCTGTTCAGGGTACAGGAGCACATTAGGTGGCAAAGCTGAATGTTTACACTTAACGTCTCACACACACACACACACACACACACACACACACTACTGGGACCCTGCAGCTGAGTCTGACAGGCCAGTTTTATTTATCTATTTATTTATTTAAATGACTACAGATTTTTCTAAAATACTGGCTCCAGTCTCCCAAACCTGCAGTGTCACAGTAGTTTATCCATGCGAGTATGTTACATAGAGATATAACAGTGCAATACATTTAACCATACTTACACATGACCATGGGGGATGGCTCAAGCATATTTTTTCTTTTTTGGTACATTTTAACTTGAGCTCTTATATTATAACAGCCCCGAATTCTGTTTGCCTCAGCCAGCCTGTAAAATCAGACAAGCATGATAGCAGTCACATGTCCTGCAGCAGCATTATATAAACACCAAGACAGTGTTGATTTACAATAACTACAGACTTCTCAGGATCTTCACACTGCTGCATATGTATATGTTCAGAGCTGCTGGGTGGTTAAAAGTAGGGGAAAGGGCTAAACTGAGTGTTTATTGTCCCGTTGTGTGTGTGAGTGTGTGTGTGTGTGCTTGTTTCAACATCTGTTGCTAACTAAAAGATTTTAATTCACCCTGTCGAGGGGGTTTTCATGTTGTTGTTTTTTTTTTTTTTTTTTAAATAAAATTGAAATGCATGTTTTTTCTTTATAAATGCAGTTTCTGACAGGCTCTGTGTGGTCTTACATTTTGACAGAGATGGAGACTTTTCTTCTAACTGTACTCTCCAAAAAGAGCATCATTTCTCTTCAACCATTAGCTCCACCTTCTTTTTTTAACATATCTTTATCCAACAAGGTCACCTCTGGCCCAGCACATTGCACGACTTTCTGTGACTGTGAAGAGAAGTTTTAATATGCCTGCTTTTATTAACCACTCGAAACATGTTCCCATTAGAAATGCTTTATCAGTCCACATGCTGATCTTTCTGTGCATCCTCACTCATTTTACACCAAACCTTTTATTCATTTGTCATTGCTCTTTGACTTTATGTGTTCGCCCCACCTTGAATTAGTAACACAATATGAATTGTTGAATAAAGGGAACGCAGCAAAGATGGGTATGATTTGGAACACTATTAATGTGATTCTGTATCTTCCACAAGCTGAGAAGATCATGTTTTGTTTTGTTTTTTACCCTTTTTGAATGTGTCTGATCTTATGCTTCTGTGTGTGTGTAAATTCGTATGCATGTGAGATTTTTTGTTGTTGATCTCCTGTATGTGTGTGTGTCTGAGTTATGAGAATGACTACTTTAAATCTACTTATCCCGTAACACAGCGACTAGGGAGGAACCCCCGCGGACAGAAATTCTAGGAGCGCAGTGTGCACTTTGTATGACTTCTCATGCCTTTTTGTTTTTCTACCTTATATGTCAAGTGCTATTTTTTTTTTTTTTCTCTTTCTCTCTGTGATTACTCTGAAGAGCTGCACAGTACTTTTGAGCAGGAGTGAGTTACTACAAAACTGTAGTGCCATTAGAAACTGTGAATTTCTAAATAAAACCTTTTTTTTTTTTGTCTTTCACCTTGTCTTTGGCTTTTATTGGGGGCCCCTTCATATTCAGCCATAGTGGGGATACTATATTTGTCACTCATTAACCCATTTTGAATTGTGCCTATTTTGTAAAGGACAATAAAATGGATGCATTTTTTTCACTGACTGTAAAAAACAGACATGAATGGGATGATCCTGATGAAGAAAATGACCACTGGACCTCTTAACCTAACTTTCTAAAGCCTGTTTTGTATTTAACATTATGCTCTTGATATAAAATAACATCCAGTGGGGCAATTTGCCTTTATATGAGGCATTTCTGATTCTGATTCAATATTACATTGCCTTTAAGTGCTGTTGGAAATGTTAGATGGTTACAGTGGTTCAATTATTCCAACCAACTGGAGAAATCAGTAAATACTGACAGCAGTAATATATGTATATACAGGTCGGAGAGATAAGAAAGTTAAAAACAACAGGAAACAATGCCTCAACAAAGAGGAAGACACACACACTTGAGAAACCTACCTAAAACGAAAGAAAGAAGGAACAAACGCAGATCAGATAGCACATCACCCCTATCATACTGAACACCCAGTCAGTTATGTAACTCTCAAGGGAATTTACTCCCTTTGACATATTTATAAAAAAAATACTGGATAAACCACTGATTGAAAATGTTGCTACATGACACCTTTGGGGTGACAAAGGGCATCTTAATCAGCAACATTTTGAGGATAAACGGGGGAGGGTGGGGAGATGGCATGCTGCGGGGGTCTGCGGGGTGGAGTCGAGCCTGGGGCCGCTGCAGTGAGGACAGCCTCTGTGCATGGGGCGCCTGCTCTTCCAGCTGAGCCACTGGGTACCCCAATGTTTTTACTTTCTTAAATCACATATACTCAGCTGTCAGACATATTTACATAGTTCTTGTTACCATGCAGCTGTATTACCTTATGTATACAAGAGAAACAACAATACATTGAATAAATGCTGTATCAAGAGGTGGTTTTGTTAAAGGAATCACTAATAAAATGAATCAGGACATCACTTTTGACTTTCCAAAACGAGATGTCCTGATCACTGTGGGTTTATAAAACACCAGCTTTCAAAAACAACTAGATGGGTGACTTTTTTTTAAAAAAAACTGTTCACAATATCAAAGTATAACAGAGGCACAGTGATGCAGGATGATGTTAGTACCTCCCACCACACGGTGTCGCTGTGCGCAGAGATGAACGCTGTCTCCCTCCGGCGCTCTGTGTCCTCTCTACGTTGTTTACGTTCATCCGTCAACATGGAGGACGAGCTGGATGTTGATATCGAGGGAGACGAGTTTGAAAACAGTATAAGGTGACAATATTGACTGTTTCTGTTGAATTTATGTATTTACAGTATGTTTGTCTCGTGTGCTGTAGTCCACAGAGAGCTAGTTGTAGTTTTCAGTCCCCTACAGCGCAGGTTATAGCTGTGGTTAGCTAGCTGACCTGTAGGATGTCTTCTCTGTCCCTCGAGTGCTGTGTTAATGACAGCTCATGCTCTTTGTGTTGCAGTGAGCTGGATGGAGGAGGTTTAGTCCAGGAGCACTTCGTACAGTCTGCGTGGAAGAGCAGCGCTGGTATACTGGTATGTAAGACTTCACGAAGCTAACAGCCCTTCAGCTGTGTGGCTGCGGATGCTTGTGCTGACTGTGTGTGTGTGTGTGTCCCCCTCTGTGTTGTGCTGCAGCCCTGGGAGCTGGACAGCTCCATCAGCCCGGAGAACAGAGAGGTCATCGAGAGGATGCTGCTGGAGGAACAGTATCCTTTCACTGTCCCTAAATGCGTCACACAACTTTGGAGATCGTGTGGCTGCACAGTCCTCAGTAGCGTCAGTTGCAGACTGATGAGCTGTGATGAAATCTACATTTTTCAGTGACATATAAGACTCACATACACAACATAATAGTGGTAGTTAAAAATAATACATTCAAGAGTGTCATAGGTTGATTGATCATACTGGTTAAAGCATAATTTCCTGTTACAGATGTGCTTTAGGCTGTGACATTATGGTCCCTACCTCTGGACTTCTCCCCTTTCAGTCCAAACCCAGGAATGAGCAGAAGAATTAAACACATTCATTAAAAAAATCAGTTTGGCTTGACTGGATAGATGCTGTACTGTCTACTGCATTTCAATTTAATCTAAAGCTTTTCAGTGTCATGACAGAGAAAAAGGCAGAATGTCCTGACAAATATTGCTGATTTAATAGAGCTCTCCAATTAAACTTCTAATTACAGGAAATACATAAATCTTAATAATATTATATAAACATATGCAGATAATAGAAAGAAATGGTGCAAAAAGGAATGATGAATGACTTAATTGTTGTTTTTTTTGAGTGAAATTAGCAAACATTTTTCTTTTAATGTGTTTTTTTTGTTTCACGTTATTAGTTGAACTATACTGTACTCTATATTTGTTCAGGTACTTAGTTTAGATAACACTGATTGCACTGGGTAATATGATATATGTGATTATATTGTTACATGAAAAGAGACTATATGTCGTCTTAAATTTTGGATATCATGATATGGCATACGTGTATGAACTTACAAGACTGTTCTACTCGTTCCAATACTTGTCTTTACCCACTTAGTCATTATTTCCACATTACTGAGGATTATTGATCACAAATGGCATTCCTAAAAAGTTGTCCCAGTATCGATATCAATGTATTTGCTCAAAAACATCTTGCCCAGTCCTAGCATTTATGAAGTGCTGTTGAGGATATTTCAAAATATCAAGATATAGCCTAAAAATAACACAATATTATTTTAAGGCCATATCACCCAGCCCTACCGCTCATTATTAAATCTGTTGGTCCTGAACCACATCTGTAGATACTATCTGACAGGGGAGAAGATTCCAAATCATATCTGGGAAAGTGATGCTGACAACAAGCCCAAAGTGAAGAAGTAAGTACATTTTCTTCCAGCATTCACATGAGCGGAGTACACCATCCTTTTTGTTGTTGGCATTCATGTCACGCTTGTGTCTGTCGGATTTTCAGGTCTCCAGCAAAGACTTCTGCCTCAGCCTCTGGCTCCTCTTCTCGTTGGTCCAAACAGGAGAAAGAACTGTTTGAGCAGGGATTGGTAAGCGTGTCAAAGTGCAGTTGATTTAACAACGGTTATATATGAGTTAGTGTGAGTGTATTGTCTATGATACCAGGTGGCTAAGGTGTGATTTCCTGCAGGCTCAGTTTGGTCGAAGGTGGACTAAGATTGCCAAGTTGGTGGGCAGCCGTTCTGTTCTTCAGGTCAAGAGCTACGCCAGACAGTATTTCAAACTCAAGGTGACAGACTCAAAGTTATACTTGTTTTATCCTCATTGTTCAAACTCTATTGCGAACAAGAATGCATTCTTGGGAAATTAGAATGAAGAATAAACAAATTCTTTCCTCATTTGTTTGTTTCCAGGCTAAATCAGAAACCAGAGCTGCAGCTCCCTCTGCAGGCCCCACGCTGCACTCACAACCTCCTCAGCCCACCTCCAGTCATGCATCCGCTCTGGCAAACACCGTTCGTATAGAGAAGCTTTCTTCGGATGAAGAAGATGAGGAGGTAGACATCACTGATGACCTGAGCGATGATGGAGATGATGACAATAAACCGCAGCTTGTGCTCAAAACTGAGTTGTGTGAGCCAGAGCAGCACAACCCCACAGAAGAGCAGGGAGATGCAGATCTGACTGAGACAAAGGAGCAACCTGGGGATACCTCGGCAACTTTGCATAGTCCTCAACCCTCGTCTTCCCTCCGTTGCTCAGAGAAGACTTGGCTGGACGAGGGAGGCGATGAGAGTGAATCGCTACTACCTCCAAATAATCTTCAGACAGCCTCAGAGCTAATAACTGAGGAGAAAGAAGGCCAGAGCTCCCAGTCTCAGAGCTCAGCACTGACTTGTCAACTGGAAGAGGCCTGTAGTGACAACACAGGTAAGACTGCTCCATTATGATGATGTAACTACTTTTTTCTTTTGCAAAGTTACACTGTGGTTGTATTTTCCTCCCAGATTCTGCTGATAAGACTGAGCAGGGTCCAGCTGATAGACTAGAAGAAGAAGAGGAAGAGGATGAGGAAGATGAAGAGGAGGAGCTGAAGGCCCCTGAGCAGGAAATAGAAATGGACATGGAGGCCATCAGTGAGGAGGAGAAACAAGCTATCCCAGAGTTCTTCGAGGGACGGCCATCCAAGACCCCTGAAAGATACCTCAAGATCCGAAACTACATCCTGGATCAGTGGTAAAACTGAATAAATGTCTGGTGATTTCTTCCACCACAGCTCTGCAGCAGAAAAATCAGTGTTTTTCTTTGTTCAACAGGCTGAAGAGTAAGCCCAAGTACCTGAACAAGACATCAGTCCGCCCTGGACTGAAGAACTGCGGAGATGTCAACTGCATCGGGAGGATACACACCTACCTGGAGCTCATTGGAGCCATCAACTTCAGCTGTGGTAACTTTACTGACAGAATTCTTCTGTTCTTTTTAAAAAAAATGATCTGGCTTCCTTTTTCACGTGAAGCTCTGTCTCTTGTAGAGCAAGCGATCTATAATCGCCCAAGGGTGGTGGACCGCTCCAAGCAAAAGGTGGGCAAAGATGTGCTAGAGGCCTACCAGCTGGCCCAGAGACTGCAGAGCATGGTAGGTCCACATCAACTCCTAAACTGACATCAAACCTAAAGTGTCTGAACTGCGAGTTTGCTTGATTTTGAGTTAACTGATTGGCTGCATGTTACAGCGGACCAGGAAGCGGCGTGTGCGGGACCTGTGGGGAAACTGGTGTGACGCTAAACACTTGGAGGGGCAGACGTATGAGGTTTGGACTTTGCAATTGTTCAGCAAAGTATTGATCACCGGGTTTAGTATATTACTGATCGTGTGGGTGGTTTTCTTCAGCATCTCAGTGCCGAGGAGCTCGCTCTGCGGAGAGAAGAGATGAAGAAGCAGCCCAAACCCTGCAAGATCTCCAGGTTCAAAGGGTGAGCATGATGGATCCATGCAACATGAGCTCAATTCCTGACAGTCTTATATTTATATAAGTGTAAATACTTATAGTGACACTTTTTTCTTCCAGATCTTTTGATCCCTTCCAGCTGATTCCCTGCAGGTTTTTTGGCGAGGATGTGCAGGTCAGTGGTCATTTATTTATTTTATTGAAAACAGTATTAACAAGCATGGTACCAACTATTTTAATTGTATTTTATTTGAACTGTTGTGATTCATATGCATCAGGGGCTGTATTCACAAACGCTCTGTTGGTGATAATGGACAGAAAACAGACCATGAAATCAATACACCTAATCCTAGAATTTAGTCTCTTTTAAGACATGGTATAATTATGAATGCTATTCACTGTAATGAAAATTGCAAGACGCAATTTCAAAATAGGCTACAAAATATATTAGAACACAGGCCTATTTACCATGCTGGCAATTTTAGTTGGCGTACTTAAACTATGTGATATTAACAAGCGTTAAACAATGATAAAAGAACAATTTGGCCTTGGCGTTAAGTCCTCCTCCCTACTCCTAACAGTTTTTCATCTTGGAAACTATCTTGAGGGCTGAGACACTCTGTGCATAACCTTTATCTTTACCAGAATTTAGTCTTAGCTTTTAGGGAAAATTCTTATAAATATTATAACTTCTTAGAATTTTGTCACTAGAAGCAAACTCTGTACTAGGAAGCTTTAGTTTAGACTTTGGCCCCAGGTCTTTTGTGGTCAAGTGTTAAAAGCTCCTCTTTGTTGCTCCTTCCCCCTCAGGCACCATTCCAGGTTATTGTGTGTGCAGAGACTCTACTCATAATGGACATGGTATGTTATACACACAACCATACATGCTGTATGTATTTTCCCTCTGGGATAGCACTGACATGTTAAGAGTCTTAAGAGGCTTGAGGAATGTTTCCATACTGTGTATATAGGAAATGATTAACTGAACCTTTGTTTATCCACTGAGCTGTAAGGCAAGTCAATAAATGATTTCCTGTTGTTGTTATTTTAAAATCTGAAATAAATGTCTAATTTAGTGTATCTTTAATTAACTTTCATTAATTGTATTCTAATGTTCCAAAAATGATCTAATATGCTGTGATTGTCAGCATGCCCACGTGTCGAGGGGGGAAGTCATCGGCCTGCTCGGTGGAACGTTCAATGAGGAAGAGAAAATATTAAAGGTAGGAAAAGAAGTGAAAAGCATAATTGAAAAAAGATGAGGATAGAGGTTTTATTTGCCACGTACAGTTTTTTAGAATTTGTTGCAAACAATCCTGTGTGTGTCTGCAGATCTGTGCGGCAGAGCCATGCAACAGCGTGAGCACAGGATTGCAGTGCGAGATGGACCCGCTGTCTCAGACACAGGCCTGTGATGTGCTGTCGTCCCTGGGCTTCAGTGTGGTTGGCTGGTACCACTCGCATCCCTCCTTCCACCCAAACCCTTCAGTCAGGGACATTACCACACAGGACCAGTTCCAGGTAAAATGAACACACAAAGAAGTCACACTGGAGTGACTCAGCATGCGTGTGTGATCTGATCCCTTTGTCTTGATTGTTCCAGAGTTATTTCTCACGTGGTGGAGCGCCCTTCATCGGGATGATAGTGAGCCCGTATGACCCAGCCAATCGCTCCCCCCACTCCCAAACTACTTGCTTGTTGGTGAAAGAGAGCCAGGAGCCTTCAGGCCCACAGAGTATGTTGACCACACACACACACACGATTCAAAACTTCAAAACAGTTCAAGAACAAGAGGCTTTGAAATCAAACTGACAATGTAGGTCAGTGATTTCAGCACACATTGGCACTGTTTATTCTCTGGCTGACTCTCTTGGTTACTCCACAGAGCTGCCCTACAGATTCGACTTCCTGTCATCACAAGACATTCCAGACTGGGAACAGACGTTGAGGAGAGCTCAGTGGATCATCCACAAATACTGTCAAACACCCGGGTGAGTCATAAACAAGACTGGAGGAGTCACATGTGGTCAAATACTGATACTTGTTTTGTGTGATTTAGATCAGTTTTTCTTTTTTTAGCTTAATGGTGGAGTATCTAAACTGTTTTTGTGCTCTTGGTAGGAGTGTGCAGATGGACAGATTTTTCCGGAAAGACTCTCATCTCACCTGTCTGGAGAAGGTATGTCTAGCCAATCAGTCAAGCTGCTGTTCACACATCCTAGTGGTTTCAACAACTATTTTATTTATGCTTCTACTTTGTCTCAATTCATTTGACCTCTTCTGTTAATCACCTCCCTTCAGATGCTGTCATCTCTGGCCAGATACCTCGAGCCCCTGCCCGAAGAGGAGGGAGACCCCTTCCTCAGCCAGATCCAGGCGCTTTTCCAGTCAGACTTTATTGCCAAGCAGCAAGTGTCTGACCAGGAAGAGGAAGAATCTCTAAATATCTCATCCAGACCAGTGGACTGCGATGACCTTGCTTATGATCAGCTGATCAGTGAGGAGAGGGCCCAGGAGGGAGGAAGAGAGTCTGATCCAGATTCTGGCAGAGCTTCAGACAACAGTGTGCATCCCACAGACACAACCTCGGAGGCAAACAGCAGCACAGTGTTACATCTGGGCTCTGTGCTGACGACTGAACATGACTATTTACTGTGATGGACCATATATCTGACTGTATCTGACCTCATAGATTATTTTATATATAAATACGATGAGGCTTTGTATCAGTATTACCAACTTACTCATTTAGTTTTTAACATTTTATTACTTAAGTCCTTTTAACCAAAAACCCAATGTGTGCGTGTGTGTGTGAGAGAGAGAGTGTGTCATTAGTGCGTGTCATTTTACTTCCATAGTTCTGCAGATTTCTTTTAAACATTAGAATAAACATTTATTTTCATACATTGTGATTGTGTTTTATTTTTGTGTAGTAGCTTGATTTATATTTTTGTTATAGTACTTAAAGGGGTAACTCCACCAATTTAACACATTAAAGTGAGTTTACAGGTCTTAAAGATTACTACTACATATGTGAAAAAAAAGAGTATAAAACCTTTTGTAGCTCCAGAGGAAACGGCATGTGATAAATTGCCTCCAGCGATGTCACTTAGTGCCAAGGATGAGTTGTGGGTAATGTAGGCGCTAAGTTTTGAAAAATAAGAACAATGTTTATATGGCGATAGTTCTGTTGTATCAATTTTGATCATCTGTTTTTAAACTGTCCAACAGTGTTAAAAGAGTGCAATGCCACTGGACTGCTTTTCAAAACCTGGTGCTTACATTACCCACAATGCAACGTAACCACTGAATGACATCACTGGAGACACTTCTGTTCAGCTAACTCGGGTGCATCTACATTTGTTTGAATGCTGATTAATGTACCCAGTCCCTTTTCTTAAAAAAAATCAAACATAAATAAACATAAGGGAGTAAAGACCTCCCCAAGATGTGTAATCACATAATGTGTGTGATAGGTGGAGTTACCCTATAAGTTGCTGTAATTTACAACACAATGTCAAACTGAGGTACAATTTTGCTTTTTCCATATAGAGAAATGTCAGAAAGTAGCCATGCGATATGATTAATTTCCATACATTCACATTTATTATTATTATTATTATTTTATATTAATTTAGCCCAGGCGGGCTGCTCAATGTGCACCCGGAACGTTCTTCACGAAGGTGTTTCTAGAGGGAATTATTTTGGAGGCAGGAGCGCACCAACGCTGCCACCTTCAAAGTTCCGTCCATTCTGTTGTTGAAACTACTTAAGATGCGCGTCGTAAGCAGGTGTTTCTTTAACTAGGCGTGTTAAAGTGTTACTCGGGATACATTTCAACATTTCGGTCTCGGTTGTTGCACTGCGGTAACCAAGGTTAACTTATTTGTAGCTAGCTTTTACTGATAGCAATGACATTGACAGCTGATAAAGAGGAATTACTGTTTGTTGTGAAATTAAATAACGAAGAAAAGTAGCGTCGACGTCCTTTGGCAGACGTTTCTACATTAAGATGAGGAAAAACAGCCCTCTCAGATAAAAGGCGAGGCTGCCAGTTGCTAAATACTTCATTGCTCTTAGGTAAGTCCGAGGACTGAATCAGGAAGAGTTGCTTTACCAGCCAGCACAATGGTTTTACTTTGCGTCAGTTTGTTAAGAAACAGTCGTTTCTGGTCCCTTCCTCTATATCTGCCGCGAAACCTCCAGATGTGCAAACAAGCTGGGCTTCCTCTGAAGCAGCTTCACTCTGTGTCCCCTCAGATCAGCTGTCACAGGACAACAAACTCTGCTCTCCTCAGAGCCACTCAGACAAGATCACCTCTCTTATTCTGTGCCAATGGAAGGACGGTGTGTTTTCAGATTAGTCCCAAAACCACCTCGCCCCTACAGTGCTCCGGTCCTGTCCTGTCACAGTGCGGACACTTCCACACCTCAGCCCCCGTGAGAGCCCTGCCTGCTCCTCTCATCTGGCTGGTGCTCAAACCTCTGCAGAAGCTCTTGGCTATAATACTGGGCAGGTAGGTAGCTGTATGATGCTGCCTTATTATTAGAGACTAAGTGGTTAATCAGTGTTGGTTCGTAATAAACATTAAAAAAAAAAAAAAAAAGTCCTCGCTTTAAAATGTTGTCCACTACATTAATTTAAAAAATAATTATGTCCTAATATTTTGAATACATTTCTAAGTGGATTTGAAGTGCAGATAGTTACACAAGCAAATTACCAATTTTGTATTTAATATACAGATAAATTGAGAAATGCACTAATCATTTAAAGCCACAATATTATATAATCAGACTTAATTAACACATGTTTACTTGTTTTATCACCAGTTTTATTCATTGTGTAATTTAAATTAGAACAAATAAATTACCTTATAAATTCTTGCGATGTTAATTAACTGTTTTTAATTAACTGGTAAAAAAAAACACCCCCTTTCATTACCGTGATGGGATTGTCTCACCTGTTATGTCTTGTTTCACTAATTTGAAAATAATACAGATTACTGGCAAAAATTAATCACTTACGTGTACTGACTGTGAGAGTATAATTTGGCACACGTGGGGCTCCATAACACACACCATCAGTGAGGCTGTTTTGGCTCAGAGAACTGAATCAGCCTTGAAACTCCCTGCAAGTCATACAACTATTTTGTTAAAGGAGAAATATCATGCTCATTCTCAGGTTCAATGTTTTATTTTGGGTTACTACTAGACTAGGTTTACATGCTTAAAGCTCCCATTCTGTCCAGTGCTAGCTTCCGTCTCTTTAGGGCAACCCCTCCTAAATAGTCTTCTCTGATTGGTCAGCTCTCACACGCCTGAGTAAGCACCGCGAACAACAACAGAGCGGCTGTGCAAAAGCATAATAAGTGTCCTTTAAGTCACTATTTCAAAAAGTCTTGGCCTACTTGTCTACTTAAATATTTGACTGTATTCTTTTTGCAAACACACAAAGTTACTTTTTGTGCATAGTACATTGTTGTGAACATGTTTTATGCATGTTTCGAGGCTGCTTTCTTTCCCAGATCCACTTTGAAAAAGATATTATTGATCTCAGCCTGCCTTGATTCCTCCATTTTTAATTGCTAATGATTTTTTCACTTGCATTTTCTCCTAAATTCCAAACATGTAAATTTTTCAGCATGAAAGAAACCTCAAACTATTCTCTTCTTTTCACCACTGTAGGGCAGATATGATTCTAAATTTACTGCATGAGTCTTTGTGAGCTACACAAACAGATATTGCAGACCTTGTGGCCTCTCTCTGTCTACAGGAGTATAAGGAAGTGGTGGGTGGCTCTACCAGCCAACCGCCAGCAGCTGTTGCGCGAATGGGCCTGGCACCGCCGCTGGCATCTGGCAGCGGGGGCAGGCGTTGCTATGGTGATTGTAGCCCTCCTTCTCCTGACCCACCTGGATGAGTCCCCTGTGACAGGACGGACCCGCCTGGTGGTGTTCAGCAGAGAGAACTACATGGAGCTGGCAGCTCTGACTTCAGAGGCGGTGAGGGAAGGAGGAGGGGGGTTAGGACATTGTGTGTGTGTGTGTGTGTGTGAGTGTGTGAGTGTGTGTGTGAGTGTGAGTGTGAGTGTGTGTGTGCGCCATGGATAGAAAATAACAAACTATCCCTGTTACACACAGTCTAAACAACATTTTTTGAGGTGAAACTATGATGACAAATAAACATTTAATATGCGGAAAATTTCAGCAAATAGAACTATTGCTAAAGTGCTTAAGTATGTGTGCGCGTGCGTGTTTCAGTACATGGAGGAGTTTGCAGAGCTGCTGGTTCCAGTCACTGACCCTCGTCACCAGGTGGTGGAGCGGGTGGTGCAGCACCTGGCACAAAGGAACAAGGACATCCCTGAAGTGTCTGATGTCACCTGGAACGTCCACGTGGTGCAAAGCCCCAATGTGAATGCCTTTGTCCTCCCGGTCAGTAAAAGACAGACAGGTGTAGAATCACAGATTATGTCTTTCATGTCTTCAAAGTCATATGTGAGGATGTCTTAGCATAAAGGAGTGTGTCTACACATCCACTTCCCTTATAATGTATCAAAGTACTAAGTGGCAAGGGCAATTACAGGTTCACAGTTACTGTCAACTTTTTGTATGACTCTAAAGAACATCTTCAAACACTGTTTGGCTCAGATTTTGGGTTGTGTTTTCCTTTGTGTAGAACGGGGAGGTGTTCATGTTTACGGGGATGCTGGAGGCCGTGGCAGATGTTCACCAGCTGACCTTTATCCTGGGACATGAGATGGCTCATGCTTTATTGGGACACTCTGTAAGTGTAAAACCCTCTGCAGATTGCCTTTGTGATTGTGGCATTATATCACCGTGTACGGTTATATTTCATATATTTCTTTATTTTTTTAATGTTTACAACAGTGTCTAACAGTGTATTGTATTACATTGCTCTGTTTTTTTTGTTTTTTCTAACTTTACGTGTTTCATTGTAAGTAATGGCAGAGATGAGGGACTAATATAGTGACAGATGGGCGCTCCATAATTAAAATGAAATCATGACTTTGTTTTATTTAGTTTATCATCCAAGTAGCTCAGTGTTTACTTTATCTGTTCTTTTAACTCATATTGTAGTCATCATATCATAAATCATGTCAATATTTAAAGCAGTTTTTAATAGAAAAACATCCAATATATCTCATATATTAGTGATGATTAACCCATAATGGATCGTTAAGGCAGCCAGCTATCAATTTAAGAAACTGCATAAAATTGTCATCCCCAGTACAATGTTACAATAATAAGTGTCCCAGCAACAACTCATGGGAGCATCCTAACTTTACACAAAGCTAGCGAATGGGATATGCTTAGATTGTGCTAATGCACAGAATGCATGCTAGCTAGCTAATGTTCTGACAGGAATTGAGCATAACATTGCAAGATGAAATAATTGCATTCATGAAATAATCGTTTTCATAACACTTCACTTAATGAATGTCGACTTTACGATCGTTAGTGATATAGTGATAAGTAACACACATTACATTTTACTTTTCTGCTTCCTACACCACTTCGACACAACGTAATACTAGAACCAGTAGTAGCCTTATAATAATGGTGATAACTAATGATTGTTTAACAACCAAGAAACAATTACGACCCTGCTTACTGTTGTACTTGACCTGACACTGGGAGTCCTTCACTTTATTTTTTTAAAGATAATATCCTCTTAGGAGTTTGCCTGGATGACCTTGAAACACGTTGACAACACACAAACACACAGCACTGCTGAATTGATGCAGGAGGCGCTGAAACCTGTTTAGCTCTGCAGAGAATGAATGCAGCTCCTGAGCCTGAGGTGTGTACAGTCTGCTGACTTTTTAGAGGCTTAGTTGATGGCAGAGGACCTTGCTTTGCATAAGGATGAGTCACTGAAAACACTTAAAGTGCAAATAATGTTCAAGAACAAAGTTTAGTCATTTCGAAGCCGTTGGCACACAGAATGGAAGTTACAGCTGGAAGTCTTCCAGGTCTCTCCCTGGCAAGGTTGTAAAATATGTATGTGGACCTCCTATATGTATGTGCATTATACACTGAGATCTCTAACTATTCATCATCACCCCCCCTCCTACTTCCAGTATAGTAATGGCTGTAGTGGCATCAGTTGCAGTGCTGTTGCATCAGCCGGTGATAAAGACTCACTGACAATCACCTCCAAGCGCTCACTAATCCTGTCTGTGCTATGATGACCAAAGTCCTGTCGACCTCAGGCACTGTCGTGCTTTATTAATTCTCCACAGATGGCTGTTTTTTCTTCTCTGCCTACACAAGCCCATTCTTCTTCTTGTTAAAAAAAGTGTCTAATGAAGTTGTGGGTATTTCAAGACTTTAAACGTTCTCAGAGGAAATGCTTGAAGGAGATTTTAATTAGATGAAGGGAATGAGCATCGATGGGCTTGGTATTACCCAGTAGGTGTGCTCTGTTGGATTGGATGTTAAAACCTCTAAATCTGTTACAGCGTAAAAGTTCCACTAAAATAGATGGGAACAATCAATATGTTCCAGCTGCCTTGTTCACCTCTCCAAAACTTTTTACCTTGATTTTTTTTTTTCTCTCTCTCTATCCCATTATCTTCTTTTCTGACCCCAATCCTTCACTTTCTTCATTCCCCCCCTTCTCCCCTCTGTCACCCCGTCCTCGTCATCCCGCCTCCCCCAGGCAGAGCAGGCCAGTCTGTCTCACGTCGTGGACCTCCTGTCCCTTATTCTTCTGACAGCCATCTGGGCCGTGTGTCCTCGAGACAGCCTGGCCCTGCTGGGACAGTGGGTGCAGGACAAGCTTTCCCAGGTGAGACCTAGAATGTTAATACCCTCATGAAATTTTCTTATTTTCGCTCAATTGAAGAAACATTTTCACACTTTACACACAGTTTTCACTGACAAAACAGTTTATTATGTTATCGTAGTGCCATTGTTATTGTAGATCTGTCTGATGTGAGTTTTGATAAGGGAAATATGGATCAATCTTATCATGCATGCATCATTTTTCTCTCCGGCAGCTGATGTTCAGCCGTCCCTACAGCAGGAAACTGGAAGCCGAGGCGGATCAAGTCGGATTACAGTTGGCTGCTAAGGTATCGGCATCTCCAGTTTGTTATTACTTAAAGGAGCACACAGATTTTACACATGAGGTTCAGTGCACTCTTCAAAAGCAGTACTAGACACCCAGAGAAAACAGAAAACTGTTTCATTGCATTTTTCAGTCTTAATTCTTCAGTTTAATTCAGATTTTTGGTCTGTTTCATTCTTAAATTGTCTGTTTTTTTTTCAGCCTGTTGAGATAGACCCAATGATGTCACCAGGGTTATCTTTGCTTGGGTTTTAAACTAAACATTTTTTACAAACTGGAAGTGTGTGGTTTGAACAAAGCAGGAGTGGTATTGAAAGATGGTATTGAGTTACATAATACAAAATGTAGGATTCCAGCATTTTTGTAGCTTTGCAGACACAAGGGACTAAAAGTAAGGACATGTCAGCGTCTGCTGCTTTGACAGTATGTCCCCCAACTTTATACAGCAATACTACATTGCTGGAGTACCCCTTAAACATAATATGACAAAACTAAAGATAATTGGTGCTTTTGGGGTTCATGTTTTATGATCAAACGATAAATTCACCACAAAACATTTCTGGAGCTTCTCAGCAAAACAGCCTTGCAGCGCTCAACAACTGAAGTAGATGGCTACTTGTTTTAAAATGTCAAGAAACAACTGAAAAAAATCCCAACATGGCTCCATGGCGTAATCCAAGCCTCCAGAAGCCCTTCACCTGACTTTCCATCGGCATTAGGGGGAATAGATAATGACTGAATTTTCATTTTTGAGTGAACCTATCCTTTATGAAATTGTTTAAAACCTTTTTGCTCTTTATGGGGTAATCAGTATTTTAACATTGCAAAGCTATAGTCATCTTATGTAGCTGCTGCTGTCCAACCTTGTAATCTGTCTGCAGCACACTAGGGGGCACTGTTGTCCAACAAAATTGAGATGATTAAACTGTAAGGACTTTCATCTCAGCACAAGACAGAGGGATGCCACATTGTGTGTGAGTGTGTGTTTCTGATTCCACAGTGTGTGTGTGTGTGTCCCCTCCCCAGGCCTGTGCAGATGTGCGAGCAGGCCCCGTATTCTGGCAGCAAATGGAAATCAGAGACCAGCTGAGAGGAGAGCCCACCGTCCCCGAGTGGCTGTCCACACACCCATCTCACAGGAACAGATTCACTCAGCTGGACCGCCTCATACCGCAGGTACCGTGGATAATGCTCAGTCCAAGTAACAGCAGGGGTAGCTCTTAAGTTGTACCTCAATTATACAAGCAAACACATTCCTGCTGCTCTGATTCATGCGTTTGTCTTAAGTAAAAGACTCTTTGATCCCCGTGCGAGGGGAGAGCCCAACACCTGTCTGTTGTGTAGGAGAAACAAGTGTAGCTTTAGGAGCTGTTGGAAGGAGTCTTAATGGAACTAATGAAGCGTCTGGAGAGATGTGCATCCACCTGCAGACATGTGGCGAGGAGGGCAGAGAGGAGGAAGAGACTTGGGGAGGAGAGGAAAAGATGCAAGGTTTTAGGAAGGCAGGAAAAACATTTTTGTCACACAGGGGCCTGGATGCCTGCTTAACTAACTGTCTTGGAGGCTTTGAGTTGAGGAGCTGAAAGAAAACAGCCTGACGCCAGCAGCTCGATCTCAGGGGCTCATACACACTGTGCCGACACTGTGGCGAGACAATCAATGGTATGTTAAGACCAGAAAGAAATCAACGCACAACTTCTATGGAAAGCGTCAGCATCCACAATCATTACGTGTGTCGTGTGTGTGTGTTTGTGTCTGAGGCAGAGAGAAACATGCACAATGTATCAGGCAGCAGCCAATTTAACCTTGAGCGTGAGTCTGACTGTTGGTACACAGTCAGATGCTCCAAACACGAAAGACGAACAGATGGGTAAACCACTAATTGTCCATCAGGTGCCTGTGTCATTCAGTGTGTGTACATGTTCTGTGTGCGAGTGTGTGTGTGTTATATGTTTGTGCATGTGCATCATATCACATCCCTGCGTGGTAGATTGACCTCTAGCAGCAGTCGTTTTTTTCGAGGCCAGGCTGCAGCCACAGGCAGTGAAGTGATGAACACTGTCGTTCGGGGGATTCATGCGCTCACTCAGAAAACTCTCTGGTATCTCTAATACCCTCCTCACACCAAACTGTTCGATCCAGCATAGCGGCACATACGAGCCAGTTAACAGCTGAGCTCAACCGGGTGAAAGTGATGCATAATGCGATGTTTTTAACCTTGCGAGGGGTGACAGCATTGAGCTACTTAACCCGACTCTTCTGAGGGCACTCCGCCTCCACGAGTGCGCTCATCATCCTTAAGCAAAGCGCATTAAGTCCACTGCTAGCGCGAGAGGGAGAGCCTGTTGAGTGGGAAGCCAAGTGCATGTATGTGCTAAGAGTCTTGTAGGTGATTCTAAGTGAGAGATTAATGAGTTTGGTGTGTGCGTGGGTGTGTGAGACAGACGACGAGAATGTCTCTAACTGCTGGGACGCGCTCGTAGTTAGTACAGCTCTGCTCACCCAACCTGTGTGAGAATGATTTCAGAAAGGGAGTTTTTTCCTGATATTTTTGTGTCCATATTTGTAGCTGTGACTGTCTGTCTGTCGACTGAAATATCAATGACTACTGGGCAGAGTGAGATGAAATTGTGTAAGAAGGATGAAGCAAACTGACTTTGGGGATCCCCCAACTCATGTTGAGTGTCATTATTAGTTTAAAATGCTATACTTTTTGACCAAGTACCTTCAAATAACGTTTTCATAATCCTAAGCTTTAAATCATGTTAACACACTTAACCAGGATGTGTTCACATTAAGCTTAAAGCATCACAGAGCTGCTACATTGACTCTCCTTTTCAAATTCTCCTCTATCTTTCTTTGTGTTGCATTCATTTCAGTTCATAGCTGCAGTTTGATGAAATATCTTATCACAAAGTAAAAAGAGAGAAAAAACAAGTAACTGATTTTTTTGTTATAATTCACTGCCAACAAAAACAACAAATGGCTCGCCATGTCAGGCTTTTCATATCCATCTTTGTACTTGTTGGTAATTGACTCCTTGTCTGAAGTCAGTACATTTTTAAAGTGTTGCTTAATGTCTGTTCTTCACTCCGTCTCCGTCCAGGCCCTGGAGCTGAGGGAGAGCTGTGTCTGCCCTGCTCTACCTGCTACCGACCCTCGTGCCGTCTTCTCCAAGAGTGTCCACGTGTTGCTGGAAAATGCCAAGGACCAGGGGAGAGCAGGGCAGGAAGGGGCACGTAAGCTCCACCTGCCACACAGCCCGGCTCCACTCCCCGCTGGACTGCCTGCCGCTCTGCTTGCCCAAACTTCCCTCCCTCCTTCCCCAAATGTGGATCAAGAAAGTAAAGAGCAAGTCTCACAAGCAGCTTCAGAGTTAGATGTAGCAACACCTACCCCTGCTCCTGCTGAGGGGGAAGGATGCCAGAACGTGGTGCAGAGTTGACAGGGGTGTTAAATCATCAGAATCTTCCACAAAGGTCTAGTTTTTTACAGACACACTGTTCAGATGAGTGAATGGGTGAGTGATTGATCGGTAAATCAGTTTACTGCTAAACTGCTGTTTTATTTGTCCATTAAATTTCAAAGCTACTGGGTGTGCACCATGGTGAAGGGTTAAATTAGCCTCCCTCCATAGCAGAATTAAATTGTAGAAAATGGCACTTGAATACAAAGTGAAAATTGCCTAAAATAAAGTCCCTATATCTCACTGAAATGCTACTTTTTAGATGATTGCGTCTTAAATTAAGTTTATTAAGATATTTTGACTATAAACCAGATAAATTTACTTGATAAGATTTTCTTGAGACTTTTATTGGTCACCAGCACATTGGAGGGTGGCGCTAGAGTGAAAATAAATCTCAGTCTCAGGTCTTTCTTAATTTGGAGAAAATTCAGAAAAGTCAGCACAAAGACAGAAAAAAATATCAAGGACCCTCTTAAGCTTTCTCTATACTGCAACACCCTGAACCTCAGAGAATGTTAACCATGCCTGGCGACTACAAAGATGCCACATTAATTAGATAACCCTCAAACAGGGAGATGCTGAACGAATCTTAGTAAGGCCTCCATACATTGCGAGATTAATATGTGCATTATTCATCGACACACGGCAACAGACGAGAAAGCATGCATGTTGGAGGCTCAGACCACGGCAGGCAGAGGACATCTACATTCTCATTATGACTACTGCATTCTCATGCCACACACACACAGCACTTTATGCATTCTCTAGCCTGAGGGACTTAATGGTGTAAATTTATGCCGGGTTGTTTGCAGGTTTTTAAAACACAGCCTTCCAGACAGGAATGCCAATATCCGCCATCAAGCTTTGAGAAAATCTTTCGCAGGATTTTGTAAAATCTTATTTAACAAGGCAAGGCGACTGCGAAAACATTCTTATTTACAGCAACGGCCCACGGGAGCAGCCGCACAATGAGGAGGGGGAGGGCAGTTATGGTTCATATCTTGATAATCTTTGGTGTGTGTAGTGAAACAAAGTAGCACACTTGCTTAAACTGTGAAGTCAAAAAAGGTACTACTGTTTTTATTTGAAATGAATTGTCTTATTTGTCATGCATTTCAGGTGCGGGCTTTGTATCAGCTTACAAAACATCAGTCTTTACATTTAATGTGGAAACTTTGCTTTGCTGCAAACAGGGTCAGTCTATTTTACAGTCTGTGTCTATGTTAGTGGCCGGTGATACGGTTTGTTCAAAGGGAGCAATGGTTTTTGCATATCAATAACTCAGCAGGAACGTGCTCTGATTGCAAGTGGATGGGGGTAAATAAAACCTTTGGAAGAAAAATTTGTGATTTAAGCTTATTTTTCCCACATTGCAAGATCCACTAAAACTCAACGGATCCCAGACAACAACAACAGAAATGAGAATTATGAAAACGCAGTGTAGTGTGTAGTGTGTGTGTGTGTGTGAGAGAGAGAGTATGAGGAAATTATCAGCCTGTGACATTGCATAAGAACATCAAAACCCTGCCATTGTCACACCAGCCAATTAGACAGTGGGTGAAAGATGAGAAGGGATGTAGACTGAGGAGTTGGCGGCTTCCTCTGAAGTCTTCATATCCGTATTTGTGTGTGAGTGTGTGTGTGTAACAGTAGTTGCAGCAGTTACTTATTGATGCCAGGCTCCTGGGGAATTTCCTTTGCTGGCCTCTCACAGCTGATCAGACAGATGTAACGTTTGGAAATCTCATAGATGAGATTACACCAAGCCACTCGTAATCAAATGAAAGCAGCTGGAATTCCCATCAGTTGGTGCTTTTGTAATGCTGGCCAACCGTTACAAGTTCTTGCTTAGTGAATACATGATCAATCTTTTGATATCTCTGAATAAAGACCACTGGAGCAACATCCACATGCTCTTTGAGCATGAACCTCCTTGCTTTTCGCTGCAAAGGAGACATGTTTAGCTCAAGCTGAGAAGGTGCTGCTAGATGTGACCCTTTTTTGGAATTTTTGGCTCCACAGCTCTGGATTCATTCAAACTGAGACTTCCTGTTTCCTGGTCACATTGTTGTGTACACGCCGAAGCATCTGGATGCAGCTCCCTCACTACTCAGGGAGAAACTGGAACACGAGCAGGCAACAGATGACACACTCACACCCAGAGGTAATTGTAATGAGTGTGAAACAATACACACACACACACACACACATACACACTGCGCTGAGTAATTGTAGCCTACTGCTCGAGTCTAAACAATACTGCAACAGAGAGCTTAATCAAGGAAAACAAAGAGACAGCAGTCAGATGGATTGAAAGGACAGAAATGGAAAATAGACAAAGTGGAACCAGGGGGATTGAAAGAAGGAAAGAAAAGATTTGTTTCAGGTGATTTGTTATTTACATTTATACCAAACATTTGTTGTTGTTTTTTTTTAACATTTCCTACTGTATTCTGTGTGGTTTCTTTGTGTTTCCATGCATAGCCTTGGGCAGATAAGATCAGTTCCACAAAGTGAGATAGAAATCAGATGTCTACTTTATGTCTGTAAATTCATCTCAAGTCTCAGATTGTTTTGCGGTTGTATATTCTTCCGCCCACCAGAGACATCAGACTGCTTCCGAGACCTCCGACAAACTGCTCGCAGGTATTTTCGAGGTATTGACGAGCAGCGTTGAGAAGTAGGAGAAGGCACAAAAAAGGTAGCACGCCCACAACACAGAGAGCTGAATGCACGATAGACGGCAAACTCGAGATGCTGTTTCCCCAACAAAAACACTCCCAGAGAGAGTCGGGGCAGTGAGAGAGCAGCCCAACACATCTGCTGTGTAGGTGGCTGAATGATGTCCCAGAATGCAGTCTGGCTGCCCTCTGACCTCCCTGTGGAGAGTAGCTCGAAGTGGCTCATCCACAGTTCCATTTCTTGGATCCGCCCCAACACACACACACAAATACACATGCATTAGCCGGCTGCAGCGTGTAGGGGGAATATGGTGATGGAAATGTGTGTGTGTGTGTGTGGTTGTGGTAAAAGTTGCAGTGTCCTTCCGCTGCGCATTAATTATACATGTGGCATGTGGGTGTCTGATTGAAATGAATATTTTACTGCTTTTAATCACTGCCATTGCCAGAGTGATGGAGCATCTGGCTGTGTTACCTGGGTAATTAAAGATGCTGTCTCACACACGCACACATGCAAGTCTCAGAGGTTGTGTCTGCAGTATGAGACAGGAGCACTCCAGAGGCTTACTAATGAGTCAAAATTAGATTTGGAATGTTTTAAAGCAAGGGGAAACAATAAAGGCTGCTCATTCCTGTTTGCTTTTGTCTCACTTTGATTAGCAAAGAGCTTTTCAAACAGGTCAGGGGGCAGTGGGAAACCCCTTTGAGCTGATGTGGCATGAGTGTTTTGCAGAGGTTGCCTCAGCTGGAGCTAAATCTTACAGTCTGTTGTTATGTTAGTGTATCTAATAATGGAGTACCATAAGCTTTATGCAACAGAAATATATATTTCCGTCTATGTCAATCTAAAATTGTAGTTGTTTTCATTATTTGTGTCGATTTAACATTGATTTCACCTTGTTATTACATATTCCAATGATATTAAGAGTCAACACAGGCTTATTAGTATCATCCTCATATTTATTAAAACATAAATCTTCATATTGAAATAAATATTTAATAATGTATCTTCCATGTGTTGCCATTTTACCGGTGTTGTAAAAATGACCCCATTGTTCTACTTGATTAAAAGTAAAGATATTGCAAATTTTGTATAACATCAATCAACATCAACATTTAAGGAGATCGAGATGAGGTTAAACTGATTACTTTCTGCTCTCTAGGAACAACTTTGTATCTAACTCCTGAGTTTCAGTTTGTCACTTCCTGTGCACTGGTATGACCCCCCCACCACCTCCACTGAACAAACCTGACACCAAAGAGTTATTTTTAGCAAATAGGGCAAAACTGTGGTGCTCGCGGAGGCTGGGGTTGTTCGTCTCTGGAGCAGTCTACGGTGTGATCTAAGTAGGCTGATAACACAGTGTGTTTCTTCCCCACATGAAAGCCCTGTCTAGTGCAGCTTCATTGTGAGCTAATGTCTGCATTAGTCATACAATAAATACAGTGCCAGCCTGAGAGAGAGTCATGCTTCCCTCAGTAAAGCTTACTTTTTTTTTTTTAAATGCAGTTGAGTTCACACATTAGCACAAGCACGGCTTAAAACTGACCTCCACTTTTAAATCTGGTGTTTTTTGAATGGAGTTTGGTTGTTTCAGGGAACTGTGCTTTCTGCTGTGTGAACTGCAGTGAAGGAGCAGTCTGGCACGGGGTCATCGAGGCTATCTGGGTATTCTCTTTCAACACACAATACAGGTCTTCCTCTAATGGCTCCTTGTGTCCTCTCCGTCTGGCTTATCTTCCTCATCTGTGCTTGCTTGCTTGCGTGTGTGTGTGTGTGTGTGTGTTCATGGTTGAACTAGTAGAGGTTTTTATAGTCTGGCTGCTCTGATGCTATTAGAGATTAGGATGTTAACACAGTCCCTCATCTGACTGCATCGATCCCAACCCTCGCGGTGGAATCACATTAATACTAACAACGTCAGGTACACGCTTTGTAGCTCCCTTTACCCCCCTCTCTCTCTTTTTACATCTGCTTCTCTGTCAGTGTTGATTTAAATTTGAGTAACCAGCTTTCTTCCCGGTGTTTCAAAAAAGAGGAGAGGGTGCAGTCTAATGAAGGGAACGAGGAGTGGAAGATTTCAGAAGCAGAAGGGGGACTAGAGGGTGTGGAAATGAGATGAGATGAAATGGTTTAAATCAGTCTTCCTCAGCTGCTCTGATACCGGTAGCTTTCAGTGTTCGAGCGCACACATGAATTCACAACTGAGGGTAAGCATATTAGATAGTGAACGAGTTCTTTGTATGGGCCTGTGAGGAAAATGAACAGCATGCAACAGTATGGTGGTGACAAAGTGAGATTAAAGCTGATGATAATGAAATTATATTCAAACCGACACTGGAAGTCTGAGTTCAGAAATCTGTGCCCTATTGGTGTAAACAAAACAAAAACCAAAACAGACAGTTTCCTTTTTTTTTTTTGTTCCCCGTCTCTGTGTCCGTCAGTGCAGCAATGCATTATATTCTTTCTTCTATTCTCTCACCTCCTCTGTGATCCCTGTGAATCCATCAAGACAACATGGGAGAGAGGAATTTACACCAAAACACTGTCAATGTCAGCAAAGTTTAACAAACCGTGACAGACCTGGTTGGACATTTAGACCTAGCACTGAACAGGCACAGTAGGTTTGTTTTCACGGCTTCCATTTTAAGAAAAACACCTAAAACACTGATGTTATTCAAATGAAAAAGTTGAATTTCATTCATATATATATATAAACTGTATAACATATAATAGGAGTGTTCACGGAGCAGCCGACTCTGATATATGAGATAGGCACCATTTCCTTAGGTGGCTGCTCCACTGACTTTAACCTACAATGAATAAAGAGGATGATAGGTACAACTGTCCTGTAGTTGTAGACTTAAGAGTTTGTTCCCAACAATATGATGAAACGATTAAATGATGTGTTTAAGATGATGAAATGCCCGGCCAAAAAAAAAAGGTCACACTCTAATATTTAATTAGGCTGCCTTTATCTCTTTGATTATGGCACGCAATCACCGTGGCATCGTTTTGATAAGCTTATGCAATGTCACAACATTTATATCCATCCAGAGCTGCATTCATTTTTTGTGTGGGAGAGTCGGGCCACTGCTTAAAGTCCTCTCCAGCACATCCCAAAGATTCTCAATGGGGTTAAGTTCTGGACTCTGTGGTCGCCAATCCATGTGTGAAAATTATGTCTCATGCTCCCTGAACCACTCTTTCATGATTTGAGCCTGATGAATCGTGGCATTGTCATTTTGGAATATGTCCGTGCCATCAGGGAAGGAAAAAAGTCCATGGATGGAAAAACCTGGTCATTCAGTATATTTAGGTAGTCAGCTGACCTCACATTAAAGTTGCTGAACCTAGACCTGACCAACTGAAGCAACCCCAGATCATAACACTGCACCCACAGGCTTGTACGGTAGGCACTAGGCATGATGGGTGCATCACTTCATCTGCCTCTCTTCTTACCCTGATCACTCTGGAACAGGGTAAATCTGGACTCATCAGACCACATGTCCTTTTTCCGTTGCTCCAGAGTCCAATCTTTATGGTCGCAAAGTGAAGCCTTTCTTTTCCAATCAGCCTCACCGATAAGTGGTTTTCATAAGGCTACACAGCTGTTTAGTCCCACTCCCTTGAGTTCTCTTTGCACTATTAAACATAGCCGTGAGTTCACCAAACGTTTCAGTGATCTCATCTTTTCCGCGACCACAGGATATGTCTTCCAGCATGGTTGTTTAAGAAATGAGAAGGCACTCACTGCATCAGTTAGGGTAAAAACAGCTGAAACATATCTATCACTGCAGTAATTATCCAATGGAAGGCTCTTATCTATTTGCTTAGTTAAATCCAGGTGGTGACTAGTCTGTTTTTGGCCAGGCAGTGTTTAAGTCCACCAAAATGTGTAAGTTAGGTTAAGGAGCTTCATGTAGGCCATTGTTTCATGTTCACTGCCACTAAAAGGAATAATGTTGATCATGGATAGAGGCATTTATAAGCTTCCTCAAATAAACTGAGCAACACAGCTTTGTAGCACCCCGCCCTGCACACCTACACAGGTGTTTTCAGTCATTCTCATTACACCACATCTCATGTTGAAATTGGGTTGAGCTAACCTGAGCATTATGAAAGCACCGGAGGATACAAAATGTCGACAAAGGCGGATAATTGCAAATTATGAATTTCTATACAAACATCTGCTGTCACAAAAACTGCATTGTTTGATAAATGTAAATAAAGGTATGAATTGTGCAACAGGAAGAGGGAGGGAGATTTCAATCAAGAGGGGAACCAATCAGGCGAATAAGTGAAAACACCTGTGTGGGTTTATCTTGTGTGTTGGCCCCTCTAAGTAAAATTAGAACAGTAGTTGGTGAAATGGCGAACCAAAGTGCTCAGTTAATTGCTGAGGATGCATCAGAAAAGAGAAGTTACAAATGATTTTTGGAGTTTCGACACAGGAGAGCAGCAACGAGCCCACCATGTCTCTGCAACCAGATGGAGATGTGGCTCTATGAAAATGGACCGGACAGACTGGACACAGGTGAGATTGAAGTTTAAAGATGCTTTAGGCTACTTACAAGAAAATACTGTTAGTTTGTTGCTTGAAAAGAATTAGGTAAAAAGGCTAAACACCTTAAAACATCCTTAAGGTTAAACTTTATCGGGGCTAAAAGTTCCTAGCTACAAGCTAAAGCTTGCTATAATGTTAACTAGTTTGTTAGCTTGTTTGTTAAGCCAGAACCAGTACAGGTTAACAGTTAGCAGGCTTAAACATGCTACGTTAGATAATTTATTAGACTACAACATGCTATAGGTTAACTTTAGCCACTAGTTTTATTAGGCTAAACATGCTAACGATACATATCCTTCATAAGGCTGAAACATGCTAGGCTACAATTTCAAATTTATTTGGCCATAACATGCTATAAGTTATGGTTTATTAGGCTAAAACATGCTACAAGATACAGTGTGTAAGGCTAAAACATGCTATGGGTTAAAGTCATCTTTTATCAACATTAGGCTAAACATGTTATAACATCCTTCAAGTTTATTAGGCAAAAATATCCTACAAGCTTGCTTTAGTTAGTTTATTAAGCTAAAACATTCTGGTGTGTAAGTTAACACTCATAAAGCATGCTATAAAATATACTATACTTTGAACTTGTACTTAAGTATTATTTAATAGCGGTAGTTTTACTTTTAATTGAGTAATATCTCAGTAATGTAACTGCACTCGTACTTGAGTAAAGACTTTTAGTTATCTTTCCACCACTACTCTAAGCTACTTATTGTTTATTAATATAAAACATGCTACAAGTTCAAATTTATTTGGATAAAACTTGCTGCAACATATGGTTTATTAGGCTAAACATGATACAAATTGTTTTGTAGTTCATTACACTAAAACTGGAGTGTATAACATATATAGTGCATAACGCTAAAACATGCTACAAGTTTGTGATTGTTAGGCTGAAACATACTTCAAGTTAATGTTGATTGGGCTAAAACATGTCTGAACAAGAAAGGAGCGGACTATTCCTGGTGGCCTTACTCGGGGAAAGAGAATTACTCTAGGCATCACTGTGTATGTGTGTGCATGGGAGACTGATTGTGAGTGTATGTGTGTCTGCCTTCTTCCAGCTACTTACCAGGGATATTATGAGGGATTAAGCCAGGAATAAATTAGAATAATTTCACATTAATCCTTGTACGTTTGTTTCTGTGACGTTTGTTTTAAATGTGACATTATAATTCCAGCTTACTGCCAGGGGAAACCAGCATAACATCTGAGGAAACTTTAATGCCAGCGACTACATGCTGTTCGCTAAGGTTCACAAAATAGACTTAGTGCCAAAACCTCAGTGATTGGGAATAACTGCACGCTTTCCGTTGGTTTGTGTCCAACTAGTTTCTGTGGGCTGTACGTGTTTGATGAGAAACTTTGATAGCCGAGACTAGGAAATTGTAAAGAAAACCCCACAGAGCCTTCACTAAACCACATTATGCCTTAAAGTCCTATAGATCTGCCAAGAAAATTAAGTTCCATTTCTATGTCTGTCTTATTACATGCGTGTACCATAAGGGGAGAGGGTGTTGAAAACGAGTGTTGAGAATCTTATTTTCGTTCTCCCACACACACATCTTCTTGGCTCGCCTCCCCTTCAGTCGTCCTCTCAGAAAAACCCCATCTATCCATACATCCATCCATCCATCCTCACTCAGCTTAAGCAGTGCTGTCTGTTCACTGTCTCGTTGCCATGGTTTCCATTATGCTTCCTGCCTGCTCTGGTTTGAAGGACAAAGCGCTGATGATGGGTAGTATTTAGAGAGAGTGAGAAGGAGAGAGAAAGAGGCAAAATAATGAAGGAAAATATATGTGCATATACTATACTTCTTTATTGCCACTGGTTGTTTTAATGTCATCTCTCACACAACACATGGACACACACACACACTATGATCTTCGATCCACATCCCCAGGGTGGCAGGGAAGGTAGAAAGGCAGCTCTACACCACAACTCCCTTTGGTGTCAGATGTTTAGCTGTAGCAAGCCTTATCTTTTAACTGATCAATAAGCAGGTGGTACAGTCCTCCCTCTGCTCTCTGTGGAGTAGGCTGCAGTTACACAGGACCGCACCGAACCACATCAGCCTGCACCGGGGCCCATGTTATGCGCAATGACCGTGCTGCACACTGTGTAGCAATACAGGAAAAAAGGATTTGCTCTGAAATCTATAACCAGCGCTCGATGACTGCGAGTGCATGACGTTGGATGTGTGTGTATGTGTATGTGTTCGCTCCTTGTGTCTGTGTGAAGTCATCAGACTGTCAGAAATTAGGCTAAAACCGTGGACTTTATTTAGCTGACCCGGTTGGAGAGTGAGGAGGAGTCGGTGGAGATGAGTGGGGAGGGAGATGGTCATGGAGTGTGTGTGCTGGTGAAAACAGAAAAGAGGGAATAGAGGGAGGGAAGGAAAGAAGGAGCTTAAACTCAATCCTTTCTCCACCACACGCATCACCCCCTCCGCTGTGTGATTCCCCCTCCCCCCTCTGTCTTATTGTAAGGGTCTTAGGGCCTTCCTTAACTTTTAATAAGAGTCTTTAATAAGTCCCCAGATCATGGCTTGGTCGGTCAGAGCTTCTATTTCAACACAGCTCTGCTTAATCTCGCTCTAAAATAGATCTGCTCCCTCCACTCTCTTACTCTCAGCCCCTCTGCCTCCTCTCTCTGTATTTCTCCACACGATTGTAAAAGTATTTAATAAACTACTGGGGGATCAAGCAAGGTTGTATTGTCCTCTGTGGTTTGTGTGTATGTAGGCAATCCATCAAAAGTATGTATGATTGGGGATGTGCCAGTTTTATTTCCCCCCCCAAAAAATCAACAGGAATGTTTTTAAGAGGGAATACCCCAGTTTTCAAAGCTATGAAGAGCAAAATTGGCAATTACCTGGTGACGGCCACACTGAAAATGTAATTCTCTGATTATTTTCAGAGCCCCGCTTAACTACCCAGTTACCAAAAGTGACTCAACCATTACACTCACACACTTTGAATCGCTAAAGTGGCTCCTAAAATGTGCTATCTGTGCTTGGAGTTCCTCGTTTCCATGGCCTGCGTGGTGATGCTATGGTGTGTCTGTGTGTCATACTTTAGTTTCAGTCTCTTTGGCCTACTTAGGCGTGTTGTAAGTAGCACACTGAGCTGCTTCTCCTATCCCCGTGGACTCGGGCTGAATAATTGAGTGGTGCTGAGGCAGGGTAATAAGCTACACTGCCGCTGTAATAACCTGCCGGACAACGTGTGTGTGTGTGAGTGTGTGCTCATGTTGCTTGTGCGCGGTAATGACTGCTATTACTCCAGGGCTGGGGAAGCAGACACATGCTGTTTAAGGAACCAGACATGTTATGTGAGCCTGTGTGTTTTTGTATTGTCTGTTTGCAGGCTACAAGAGGACAGATGCACGATCTGTTTTGTAATCTTACAAATCAGGCCTGACAGGAACCTCCTGACATTTTTGTCTACATTTAAGAGCAGGTGTCCTTCCTAAGAGCTTCTCATGCTGTTATAATCAGATTGATCCTTCAGAAATCGTATTTATATCTAAAGCCTTTGTTATAGTATTTTTATGCTTATTTATATACTTGCTGCGCTGTCATTTATTCTAGGGATGCAGGATGTATATTTGTTTCAGCCAATACTATTAACCGATAACTGTAGGAATGTGAAGATTTGTTGTGTTGTGTTTCTTCTTCTTCTTCTTCTTCTTCTTCTTCTTCTTCTTCTTCTTCTTCTTCTTCTTCTTCTTCTTCTTCTTCGTCGTCTTCTTCTTCTTCTTCTTCTTCTTCTTCTTCGTCTTCGTCTTCGTCTTCTTCTTCACTGCATATGTATATATATGTATATGTTGTTCAGTGTCATCTGGACATTTTGTAGGTATTGATAAAAGACTTTTGTCAGGAAAGGTTTCACGTACCAAAACATTACTACTGTATTTCCTGTCTGCATGTGTGTGTGTGTGTGCTTGTCTGTATCCGTCTGCAGTACTATCAAATGACGAAATGATGATACGAAAATGTCACGATCATTCTGGACAAAATATTCATAATATTATTCCGATAATCATCAAAGTAATCAGATAGAGCCCATTTTCTTCTTTTTTAATGAAAATTCTTTTCTGCATAAATTATGGATGAACTGTGGGTACCTCATCTCCCTGTCCTCGTATTTTCAGACATCTGATTTAACTTCTTTTATAGGGGATACAACTGGCAATCAGAATCTTGAGTCATGCTGACAGGCCGTGGGTTTTGGAGTGCCTGGAAAGATGCTGGGTCCTCTTATGGCAATTCAAAATAGATCAGGAAATCAATGTAAAATCAATCAATGCAAAATTGAATTGATGTAGGAATGTAAGTATTGAGCTAGACAGCTTTTTCAAGTTACTTGTGAGGATTTTCAAAATGATCCCAATAATGTAAATTCACCACAATCATCTTATGATCCTCCCATCCCTAATTATAAACATGGCTGCAACGGTGGTGCATATTGGGTTGAATGACAATAAGCTGAAACTGACACCTGTGCTCTACTTGTAGGTACATGAGCTGAGAAACTAAACCCTTAAATGATTTAATGTCAAATATGATGATCATTATGCAGCACAGTATGGCCTACCTTTAAGGCAATGTTCACAAGTGGACTTTGGGTAGAAGTTGTTCTCTATCAATATTTTTGTGTCCACCACCCATAACTCTGCTTCCTCCACCTACTGGGTGTATATATGATAAAAATACCCCCCACTGTCAAATGGTACACTCACCTCAGCAGTTTCCCCCCTGCCAAGCACCAGTATCACTCTACAGCTGAGTGAACCTCTCCCCTGCTGTAATCTCAAACCAGCATCACTTAGATCCCATAAATTCTTAATGCACAGTCCTAAACCTGAAATACTTCAAACCCACTCTGCAGTTTCACTCTGCCCGCTCCCTTTTCATCTGTCTCTTTTGGATGACTGACTGATTGTCTGCTTGTTTGATTGATTTGTTTAGTCTGTTTAATAATTCAAAAAGTAAAATGATAAGCAAAATCCAGGTGCTTTCCAGACACTGTATATCACATCTCCTGATGCCACCATCTTTCCTTCTTCTGCTTTGTACCTTTTGCAGATGAAAGCAATGCCTCCTGGTTACTGAAACATGACAAATCAGAGGGAGAGTCGAAGAAAAGCCATTTATCAAAAAGTTGGAGTTGACAACTGTGTTTTTTCTGCGGTGTCGCATGTAGGTGAGTGTGTTCTTTCTACTGGCTTTGTGTAAACTTTGAAGTGCATGTCTCTTGTTCCAGTACTCGGTGTGTGTATGAAAACTGTGGAACTAAAGGCACTGTCCTTGGTGTGTTGTGTGCAACAGTCTGCTGCAGACAGACATGCCGACGTTTCCTCTTGGCAACCTATGTTACCCTCCCTCCTCCTGTCAGTCATATTTCCATTTTGCTGCAGACGTTTATCCACCGCCTCATGTTGACAGCCAGTATAATGCTCTGTCATTCAATCACCTTGTTGCTTGGCTTTGGTAGCACAGAATCACCCTGTTACCAAGCTAACTAACTTCTGAAATGGCAGTCTCTCTCTCTCTCTCTCTCTCACTCACACACACACACACACACACACACACACACACTGAGTTAAAGCTGTCTGTGTGATGGATGTGCCCTCTCAGACAGAACTGCTGTGTGTTGCATCTCAACCTCCAGCCTCACCTTCAGGCTATACCCACTCCCGAGTGTGTGTGTGTGTGTGTGTGTGTGTGTGTGTGTGTGTGTGTGTGTGTGTGTGTGTGTGTGGACAGAAGGTTTGATCATGAATACTTTTTTCCGAAAATATAGTGGAATGTCAAAAAAACCCAAACATATGAAGAAGTCTCTCTCTCAAACACGCATGCACACACACACACACACACACACACACACACACACACACACACACACACATACACACACACACACACACACACACACACACACGCACACACAGAGGCTCCTAGTGGCTGATAAAGACCTTTTTGGCAGAGGCTCTCCTCTGTGCTGTGGGCTCATTAATGCTCTGAGTGTGTCCCTGTGACTGAGGACTAAGCCCTCAGCTCTTATCAACAACACCAGGCCTGGTCGGCTACACACGCACACACATCAACACACTCTCACGCACAAACACACACACGCGCGATGGATTATGAAGAGTGTGGATAAGTTGCCAACATCAGCTTCGATATCCCCTTACAGGACAATGACAGACACCCGCTCTCCCATCCCACTGTCACAGCTATGGATTGTTCGGGTGGGTGGGTGTGTGTTTGTGTGTATGTGAGTAAGGGTTGGTGGGAACAGGGGATGCACTGCTTTCCAATTGATCCATTTGTATTTGTTTATCCATCTGTGTACAGCTCCTGTCATGGATAGGTCATTTTATGAGTGTGTGTGTGTGTGTGTGTGTGTGTGTGTGTCTGTGTGTGTGTTTTGTGGGAACTTGTGAAATACAGGATGACATACAGTAAATGCTTACACCTACATCCCTTGTGGGCACTATTTGTTTTCTTCAACACACACACACACACACACACACACACACACACACACACACACACACACACACACACACACACACACAATATCAATTTGTGGAGCACACCACACTACAGCGCAGTAATAAATATGTAAATGACCCTACGGTTTGTGCCTGTATATACTGTGCATGTGTGTGCATGTGTGTGTGTGTGTGTGATTAACTGGGTGTTGGTGCAGAGTAATGTTACAGCCTGGTTCAGTGAGTACAGTGTGGGCAGTTGGTGGTTTATGGCTCTTTCAAGTTGGTGTGTGTGAATTGTTTGTTGTTTCCATGTATTGTCTAAGCCCCCTGGCTATATCTAGTCAGCTTTGCAGGGAATTATTATTACAGCAGAGGTGACGTACTGCAACCTGCCCACCACCCCTTCCACCACCACCACACACACACACACACACACACACACGCACACACACACACACACACAAACACACAAACACACTCACACACATGCACACACACCCTGACGCAGACTTGAGGCATCTTCCCCTACACATGCATTAACACCAAGGTCATGGCTCAGCCCCCCAGGAGATATAAGCATCGAATCTTATATCTTGTCTGTTGCACATCATGACGAGGGAGCATGTTTACATGCAGTCATTGGAAATGTCTCATTTTTACAGTGTTTTTCTTTCCAGTGTTCCATTACAAAAATCCTTGCATTATTGAAAAGTCAGATTTTCAGGAATGTGGCACAGTGGTCTCATTTTCAACTTTAACAAATGTTGTTATGGGTTTTGAGTGGATTATATTGGCCCAGAGATCACGACAATTGTTCTACTTAGTAAAGACCTTCAAGTAAAAACATGGAAGATGCTGGGGACTCTCCACACATCAAATCCCTCTTTCCCCTTTGTCCAGCTCTCCCTCTTTTTGTCATGCTAAGAGCAGCAGACGTTGAGTTCACAGCATACAAAAAAAATCTTTTCTATTTCATTCAGAGCTCTTTAATCTCAGCTCTATGTACAAGAGAACAAGTGGACCGGATGTACTCTGGTGGGTTCAGATCTAATCACGTTGAAAAGCAGCCAGTGTAGCCTGCAGCGCTCGATAATTGGTTGACCTCAGAAACACTCCAACTCTTTCTGAGGATTTGATATTCTACGGTTGATGCTAAAATACAGACGGCTGGTACTAACGATGGTCCTCCCCGCTTTACAGTCTAATTCATCAGATTGTCCTCCCAGATTTGGGCCAATCAGGCGGCTGGCTACTTATTCACAGCTATGTTACTGTTACCATGGCTAATTAAAGACAGCCTGGAGAGATGGAGAGGCAGAGAGGACAGGTTTTAAGTGAGCAACAGTTGGAAAGCTCTGTCAGGGATGTAACACTTGGGGAAAGGGCTGAAGTCAAGGACACAATCTGAAATAACATTTTGTCTACAGTTTGTGTCGATTTCTTTTGCACACTGCAGAGGCTGCAAAGCTTTGTGTGTGCATGTGTTGGTGTATTTGTGTGTGTGGTTGTAACCCTTTAGCATGTCTGGTGAATGCGTGTGTTCCTTTTGTCTGTTGAGGGAGCTGAGAATCATCCCTTTAATTTGGTCTATAATTGAATTTGGCCCATGGGCATGCCATACTCTTCTGAGAGATAGCAGCAGATGAGAAAGGGATGAAAAGAAGTGGCAGAGGGAGGGAGACAGGAGGAGACATGGCAGAGCGAGGGAGGGAGTGGAGAAAGAGGAAGTGGCATATGGATGGAAGATGAGAAAATGTACGCAGCGAAGGAAAGGGAGATGTAGGAGGAGGAGGAGGCTGAGGGAGGACACAGCATTGCATTCTCAGTCATCTGTGAGACTTCATAAGTACTGGGCGCATGGGCGAGTGGCTGGCAGTCAAGTCAATATGACATATGAATATTGCAGGAGCCATTCTCTCCCCTCCTGCCCTCCTCAATTATTAATGTCTGGCTCAGAGTTGGCTCAACTTTTACTTGAGGCTTTCCTCTCCACTACTCCTGAAAACAAGTGAGAAACACAGACAGATGGACAAACACCCTTTAAAAACAAAGGGATAAAAGAGAGCCCACTAGACAGGGAGACGCATGCACACAAGACAGAGACGCACAGCTCAGCATGACGGGAGTTTAATCCACTCATACTCTGATAATTTATTCCTGCAACCGAAATTGTGTTCACTACAGTACATTGTCAAAACAAACAATTCAAAAGAAAGGAAAGGTCTATCCCAATGGCTGTAGGCATGACAACGGTGTTCATGATGAGCAAACTGCTGATATCAGGCATTTAAATTAAAGTTCAGAGTACTGGCCTCTCAATCTCATGCATGTCTATCTAAATAAAGTATTTTTCTCCAAAGAAAAAACAATGAATAAAAAGCTCTGTGTTCTCTGAAAGAGAATCACCAGGTCATTGTAGTTTGAGGCAACATGTTTGATATCAAGATGTCAGTTATACTGCATATTCACAGATATGTTGATAATAAATCCCTTTGAAGGGTGCGAAAGAAACTGCAGCTCATGGCCTTTTTGAAAATCAACACTGTGGAGTTGTGTAAGGGTGCTTAGGCTACATCAGGTTAAAAAATAGTTTAACTGTTGGTTATAAGTAAGGCACATGCATATTATTCCTAAGTACCTGTCAGTGGTGATTGACCTTAATGCACACACACTGGCTTTCCTTCTTTTTTCCTTCTTTACCACTTGCCTCTGTTGTCTCTCTCCCAGCAACGTTATTTGCTTTCTTTGTCAGCAGCTTTGTTTTTGAAAGTCGCCCAAAAAACACCCCTTGCGTTAGGGTCAGGTTAGGGATTTTTTTCACTGCCGATTCTGTTGTCATAACAGCAGGTGAGCTACATGTGGAGGAAGCTTGATGTAATTATGCAGCCAATCATAACCAACGTGCACCGAACGACACTGCAACAACCAGATGCACTTACAAGTGTGCACAACAAAACGGCATAAGCAGAGCGTCTCATTCTCTGCAAAGCATGTGTGATTGACAGTAAGCGGAATGAGGAAGAGCGAGGACAGATTGTCCATTAGTTTATGTGGATGCGTCGCTTTTCCAGATGAGGAAAAAAAAAAATATAAATGGCTAAAATTGGTCGCCAAATATACTTGAGCAGCATTATTTGAAAGGCATTAGAGTGTGACATTAAACATGTGAGGGTGAGTGTCAGATCAGCTACGTGGGAGCTGATAACCTTTAATACACTGTATGCGTGAAGTAAAGTTTTGAATAGGTCAGGGCAGCTGCAGTGATACAATATGACTGTTTGTCCTTGAGTTACACCATCGCTGGACAAACTGTTACCATGACGCCAGCCAGGTTGCTGACTTAATGGCTCCTGCTGACCTTATGGGCAGGTGAGCGTGGGAGGTATGTTTGAGGGAGGAAGTGGGCAAAGAGGTGCTGTAATGTGTGTGTGTGTGTGTGTGTGTGTGTGTGTGTGTGTGTGTGTGTGAAGGCCGGAGGGTGGGCAGGGTCAGCGTGATTGACGGGGTGTTGGCAGGATGTCGGCGAGGCAACAGGGTGATCAGGGTGGAGGAGATCCGCCCCAGCTGGGTATGAAAACTCATAAAGTGGATGTCAAGGTCTTCTATGCTGTTTATACACACACACACACACACACACACACACACACACACACACACACACTGCTTGTGTTTTGAATGTCGACCTTGTTGAGCTGACAGAGTTAGCAGGAGCAACACCTCCCTTTGGCAGCATCATCTGTTTGCTTAGAGCACTGTGTGTGTGTGTGTGTGTGTGTGCATGTGTATTTCCTCACTGCCTTTGTAGTTTTGTTAAACTCCCACTGGACTCTCCCACTGATTCATAGCTTACATATCCACAAGTTGAGGAATGGATGTAAGAAAAACAGGAGTAGAGAAGAAAGAGCGGAAAAAGCAACAGTAGGTTTCCAGTTTCTCTGCCGTGGGCCTGTAGTGGATGTAAGGGAAGCTCCGAGAGCCAACTAGAAAAGTGCAGAGATCAATTCAGTCTTTGAACTGAGATGATGAAAGCAAAATTGAGTTGAACTGAGCATAGTTTCTGGACACGCGTCTCCATTCAATACTTACATGCTGTTCTGATTAGATCTCTGCAGTGAACGGCACCCAGAGTCAACCTGCATGTGTGTTTGTTCCTGAGTGAAGATAGAAAGAGAGTTGGATAGATGTTTTAGCCAGCACCAGAGGCAACATACAGTACAGAGACAAGTGGTTGATGTGGTGTTGCTGTGTTTCAGACTACAGGTTCAGCCCTTTCGTCATGTGTTAGGCTGATTTTACGAGCATGGACAGGTCTGGTGATTGAAGCTCATTACATGTTTAGTGTTATCTGAAATGTGTCCTCTTAATTTAGTCAAGTGTTGACTGTTGACAGCGAATGGTTGGTGACTTTACCAAATGTAGACTGTATTTTCTTCAGGCAAAAGTTCTTGTTGGGATGCTTGTGTGAGAGAGCTAATGCTTTTATGAAAAAGGGGATTTGAAAAAGAGAATTTTTTCATTTTTTTTTCTTCAAAGAAAGGCAATAAGCAAAGCATTAGCCTTTTTCCCAACACTGATTGTTTAACTCTATATTATATGTTTTATGGCTAACATTTAATGTCTTGGCGGCCCTCAGAAATGTTTTTAGTGGCCCTCAAATGTGACATAAAATGCGTGCATTATACTTCAGTGAACCACAGTGCATTTTAATTGTTCAGTTTCAGTAGCCTAAATTTAATACACTGTCTGATAGAGGGGCTGCAGTTTGATACAGTAGCCAAGCATCTGTTAGGTAAGGAATGGCAACGGCTGGCACCTTAAGAGTGTTGGAAAAATAATGTTTGGGCATCAGTGCTAGTGCTGGACAACTCAGCAGTTTAATATGGAAGTCAGGTGGAAAAGCCACCACAGGGAGAAGAATCGCTGTAAAATTGAGGAGAAAAGGAGGTTTCAGGGTTAAATTAATCAACTCTTGCTTTGTCGGACCTTGAGGGAAAGATGAAGTTATCTACCATATCTGCACACAGTTATTAAGTGCTCATAAAATTCTATGCTAAGCGCCATCATGAGACCAATCACAAATCCTAAATCGGCCCCAAAACATATAATGACTCCCTTAATTGGCTCTCAGTCATCAAAACTTTGAACCTCTGTTGTAACATGTTATCCCTTGGATTGACAAGTTTTGTTGATCCGTAAATCCTAAACCGCAATGGACAGTAAGTTTGGGGATTAAAATAGTTTGAATATAGTCTGAATATTAGTTGTACTATATTAGAGATAAAATTGCATCATTATTTAGACTCAAACTTGGATTGTACTGTGCAGTGTTGCTTGTTTTTTTCTGCAATTACCTGTACCTTGTGCATATGTTAGAATTATTACTTGTTACATTGTTGAGTATGTGCAAGGTTTATATCATATGAACATATGGGGAAGAGTACATGTTTGTATGATCTTTCATAGTGGCTGGGATGCATGCATGTGTGTGCTGCAGTGTCCCTGCCTGTGTGTTGCAGCTGTTGTAGCAGTGATTGACGAGGAACGGTGAGTGTGCAGTAGGAGCAGAGCTCAACCCCATCTGAATGATCTGTAAATATTCCCTCTTTCTGCTGCCTCAGCAAGTCTCTGCTGGAGCACAACACATGGATCACATTGGCAGGGTACATGCAGGGAGCGAGTGAGGGGTGTGGAGAAAGCTAACAAGTATAGGCGAATGAGAGGGGAGGCAGAAAGAAACTGTGGGGACTGGGAAATGGTTGGAGGAGTGGAGTGTTTAAAAGGGGGGGAGCAGAGAGAGAAGAGTGTGGCTGCAGAGCTCTCTTCATCAGAGCTGCAACATTGGGTCCTCAGGCCCTGCTGGACCACAGCCAGAACCACACAGCAGCAAACACAGAGGATCGACTCCCTCCTTCTCCCACTGTGGTTCTCTGGCTCTGGGCTTCTCTGCCCTCCTTCCCCATGTCCTCTTCTCTTAATCTGTCTGCTTCAGTATGGATAATAGAGGAAGAAAAGATGGATGATGGAGAGAGAAGCTGATAGATTGAATCAGAGACACAATAATTTGTTAATCAAAGGAAATTAAGTCAGACAACAAAGTCCAAACATGAAAAATTCAAAGCAGAGCAGAAGAGTGCATCCTTGCCTACAGCCCTCAGAGAGTCCCTCTCCAAACGCAGCACAGAGCCACCGAGCCTCTCATTGACAAGTAATTATGCTTCATATCTCGCTTGGTTTACCATTTCAGAACTATAGCCACTTAAAATAAGACAGAGTAAACTGACAAATAGAAAAGAAAAAGTCAGACAGGAACAAACAGATGAAAAGAGAGAGGCAGGTGAGGTAGTAATGTGTTGCCCTGCTCGCTTGTCCTCTGTGTTCAGGTGCTCTCTCTCAGCACTGATGGTGAGAAGGAAACGCTTGGCTTCAGTGAAATGGACATATTGATAATAAAGGCCGTTCCTGCAGTGGAGCGTTACTGGGTAATTTTCTAAAGTAAAAGGACATTTTAGTCATGACCTTTATGAATCTATTTCTTTTAGACATTTCTCTCTGATGCACTCACACACACATCCTCATATTCACATTCACAGCAGCGACATGCCGAGTGTTTCGGGGTGGAACTAAAATCTTTTAAAGCCACTTTGTGAGGTTGGTCCACTGGCTAATTCCATTCAGTGTGAAATGAAATTGTGAGCTTCTGTGAGGCTTGTCCAAGTCTTGATTCGGAGGCCTGCAGCTCCTTGAAAGGGGGATTTTAAAAAGAGCAAAGGTTTGACATAAAGTGGCTTTGTTGATTGCGTGAAATTAGGTCCTGCATATGGGCTTTTCACACTGCTGTGCTCTTATGCAAGACCCTGTTTTCCTTCTTATATAAAGCCTGCTAGCATTCCCATTACTCTTTTGACAGAAGCATATGACAATAGCTTTCCTGTGTGGTAATATGATTACATTAACATGGGGGAATGGAGCCAGTTGCTCCCAGAAAGCTCAAATCAAACAGGGTGCTCACTGAATGGCTGCTTCAATGCATTTAACAATAAAGTCAAACACAAGTGGACATCTTCTAGTGTTGAATAAGTATTGAGTATGTTTTTTTTTTCCAAAATAAAATGGAGGGAATGATGCTCCTTTGTGTGCTGATGAAAACTACAAGCATAATACAAAAGGTAAGTGTAATCAGCATTGTTAGCGCTGTTGCCTGCTGTCACGATATCATATTGTGCATTAGCAGTGTTGCAAGAAGTATTTCGATCATTTACTTAAGAAATAGAACTAATATCACAGTATAAAAAAATCCCCATTGCAAGTTAAAGTCCTGCATTCAAAAGCTTACTTAAGTGTGAAAGTATTATCAGCAAATTGTACTTAAAATAAGATGAAACACAAAAGTATGGAATAATATTACTGCTGCATTAATATGTATGTTAACTGCTGTAGTTGTTTAAGGTTGAGCTAATTTTAACTGTTTCATACTGGATCTACTGCAGTGCATCATATTCTATAAAATCATCATGCAGTATGTTTGTAGCATTGCTGTGTCTCTAAAGTCAACCTTTCATGAGCCCAGAAAAACAGCCTGTTTTCAGATTTATTCCATTTTTTTGTCTAGCTAATTCAAGAGGGTTTTACATGGTTTATTTAGCTTTAGAAGTAGGATTTTCTCAACAAATGAAGGAACACTTTATCCTTCAGTTTATCACAAACATTCTAAATTGACACATTTGGGGATACATGGTTTTCACTGGAAAGGAAGGGTAAAGAATTGCTTCAAGACTACAAAAAAAACTCGATTGGAAGAACAAGCTGGAGAATAAAATAAAGCAATTGGAAATAGAGCATACGCCTACAAGATCTAGTAATACCTTGCTTGAATTAAAGGAAACTAGAAAGGCCTTGGATAAGCGTCTTACATATGAAACTGAAGGTGCGTTGAGATTTTCCAATCAGAGATATTATGAGATGGGTAGCAGGGCTAGTCGCTTATTAGCGTTTCAACTCTGTAAAGCCCAGGCTAGTCGTGTTGTTCAGAAGATTATACATTCTTTGCTAAATAAGACAGTGTTGCAACCGAAAGAAATAGCAGATGTTTTTGCATCATTTTATAAAAAAATATATGAAGAACCTAAATCTAAAATGATAAATGACGTTTCTGAGGCCTTCCTTTGCCAGCCTAAATCTGCCCTCATTGTCAGGAGATGAATCATTACAAATGGTATCTGAGATTACAGAAACAGAAATATGAGAAGTCATAAAAAAACTGAAAAACAGCAAATCTGTTGGATTGGATGGACTCCCGGGAGAGTTTTATAAATGATTTATTGACGAACTAGCTCCAATATTAACCAGAGTTTTTAATTATACCCTTTTCAAAGGTGACCCACCAGATTCATGGTCAGAGGCCATCATATCGGTCATCCACAAAGCAGGCAATGACCCGACATGCTGTGAAGGGTACAGACCCATTAGCCTGCTGTGTAATGATCAAAAATTGCTGACCAGTATTTCGGTAGTATATCAGTATATAACCCATTATAACAAAATTAATGAATCCAGACCAGTCTGGCTTCATTCGTGGCAGAGAAGGAGCCAACAATATAAGAAGGACGCTTAATATTATAAGATGTGCCAAGAAAAATATAAAAAATTATATGTTTATCAGTTTCGAGGCACAGAAAGTGTTTGATACTGTGAATTGGAAATGTGTGTGTAGAAAACTGGCATCTTTGGGATTCCATCCAGTGTTTGTGAACTGGGTCAAGGTCATCTACAAAAATCCAAAGTCGCATGTCAGAGTAAATGGGTACTGTGTGGATTTTTTCAGCCTTGACAGAGATGTCCGACAGGGGGATTGCCTCAGTCCATTACTTTTTGCCATATATATTGAACCGCTTAATTAGACAAAATAATATCAAGGGCGTAAATGATGCAAGTCAAAGAGAACATAAGATTTTGCTTTACGCGGACGATGTATTGACATACATTAGTGACCTAGTTAACTCTGTTCATGTACTGAGAGGAAGTCTAAAAGAATATGGAAACTTCTCAGGGTACCAAAATTTGAATTTTGCTGGTCTAACAATGGGTTCAAATACCTAGGGATAATTATAACTTCTGAAACTTCACAACTGTTTAAGGCTAATTATGGAAAACTCATTGCCAAAGAAAGAAATGACCTTAGTAGGTGGGAAGTCCTTCTATACATAACAGGGCGAGTGGAAATAATATGAATGAACATATTGCCAAGGCTACTTTTCCTGTTCCAATCATTACCCATAGAGATACCCACCTCTACATTTACAACAATTAATAAATGGCTGTCTAGCTTCATGTGGCAAAGATAATATATGGGGGGGCCTAAATTCCTAGCTTGGAAAAATATTACTGGGCCGCCCAGCTTAAATGAATGGTTGCATGGTTGTCTCAAGATAAGGATACTATATGGGTAGGAATGGGACAGAGTGACTGTCCAAAAGTGTACTAAGATACAATCCCATTTATGAATAAAAATGTCTGGAGAGAAAATAAATTAAAAATCAGTGGGTGAAAACTACTTTAAGTTTGTGAGAAAAAAGTTAAATCTCCCTATGTCAACATCTAGAGCAATGAAGATTGCACGTAATACAGATTTTTTTCCTTCCACACTAGAGGCTGGGTTTCATAAGTAGGAGGAGAAGGACTTAATTATGTTGGGGCAGTTATTTGAAGGAGGACATCTGATGTCTTTTGAACAACTTCAGCATAAATATAATCTTTCAGCCTATGATTTCTTTCGATATCTCCAACTGAGACATTATTAACAGAAACATGAAAAATGGCTAAAATTATGTGCTTCACCATCTACTTTTGAACATTTTTTTCTGTTAACAATCAAAGGGACTATTAAGAAGATTATATTGCATATATATAAAATATTACAAGAAGAATCAATGGATAACAGTTTGGATATTAAAGAAAAATTGGAACTGGAGATGAACGTCATAATTTCAGATAAAGATTGGGAACTATCCTGTAGAGAAGGACATAAAATAATAAACAGCCCTATATGGAAGGAGTTCGAATGGAAAGTCAAGATGAGATTTTTCAATACTCCTCTTGTGCTATCAAAATTTAATAGATCATCAGATAAGTGCTGGAGGGGCTGTGGCCTGGCTGGAGACCATACACACATATTTTGGGACTGTCCAAGTTTATTGGGATATTGGCAAAACATCCAACATGAGATTAAAAAATGTTTCAATATAGAATTACCCTTAGATCCTTCTTATTTCTTATTAGGAACACTACCAAAGGATGCAGAATACAACAATCATCATTATTGAGAATCCTTCTTTTAATTGCTAAAAAGATGATAACAGTCTCCTGGCTAAGGCCACAGCCCCCCACAGTAACACAATGGAGGAAGAAAATTAAGGATGTGTTCTATATGGAAAATATAACTGCTAGGTTGCAATTAAAAACAGACATATTTATGACTAAATGGACACCAGTTATTTCATATATTTTCAAATAATGTGATATACTGGACTATCTCTCTTCACATTGAGATACTGTTGCTATTAATTCATAGCATACTTTTTGTTGTATGTTGTTAGTTGTTTGTTTGTTTTTTTTACCACCTGTGTATTTTCCTGTATTTTCCCCTGAGAAGGAACCAAATGGACATTGATGTGAAAATCCGTGGACTCTCTTGCTCTCTTGTAAGACATACGTATGTGAACTGTATCTGCGAACATGATGACTGCATTGTATGATGAAAATAAATAAAAAATAAAGTTAAAAAAAAATTCTCTGAAATGTAGTGCAAATTGCATAAAATAGAAACACTCAAGTAAAATACAGATACCTTGTTTTTGTACTTAAGTTTCAGTACTTGAGGTTTCATGTAGATTATATTAGATGTTCTTTATCCACATGGGAAATTCATTTTGCTCAGGTCAGCACAATACAAAGGACATCTCAATAAATAAAACAACATAAATATAGTAAGAGTAATTGCCTTTAGCTACATTTCACAGCTGTGTAAGGAGTGAAGTGTGCGTTGAGTCAAAAAGGCAGTTCTTCTACATCTGTTCCAGCTACAATTTGCAGGTGCACCACGCCTCTGGAGTGCTCTTGTTGTACTTCAAAACTGTATTTATTTTCCTCATGCTTGGGTTGAAAAGAGAAAATCCCATCTAGAGCTTACTGCCACAGCAGACGCAGCCACACTGACACTACTTGCTGTGGACACCATAACAGAGTATTATCGGAAACTGTCAAAGGGAAAGCATATGATGCTGGCTGTTTAATGCAGAGCCATTCATCTTGTCATATTTTATATTTTAAGACACATTTAAATTAAGAAGATGTACTTTAAACAGTGTTTTCTCTTCAAAAAATGATGATATAACAGATCATGATTTTCCAAAATTATTGAACTGGATTAAATATGGGCAGATGCCTAATATTAACAGACTCATTAAGTAACTGCAAAAAACAAATCAATTATTTTTCGACTTGATGTTTTATGTAATTTCTATTTGATATATGATCACATTTTAACTGTTTAACCCCAAGCTACTTTATTGTTATTTTCCCCTGTTTTGTTCCTTTGCTGCTTCCTAATAATTGCTGATGCATGACCCAGTTTACCCACAGGGATGATTAAAGTTTCATACCAGAGAAATTACCTCCTTAGTTTGCAGTTATTGTTTAACTTCTGTAACACATTAAGTCAGCACTATAGAAATGTCACCGTGAACACCAATATCAACCAAGTTCAGAGCTGGTACGGAGTTTCACCAGCCTTTCTGACATGCACACAGAAAGAAACGCAATCAGAGAAACAATCGTAAAACAAACCTGGAAGCTTCAGGATACATTTTTAGGTTTCATCACCAAATCACCTCTATGTGTTTGCTCTGAACAGTGCTAGCACATCTCAGAGACATTCACTGTCTGCTCCATCTGTCTGCGTTGTGGTTTACATCAGATAATCTCACTCAGCAGATAGCAGAACAGTGTTCAAAGTTTATAGTACACAGCTAAATACTGTGAGACCATCTTTGATTTGGCGTTATATCCTTTGTTAGTTTTCACTGTTAGGGTTTTACGGATGTGTGTGTGTGTGTACAGCAAATGTGTTTGCTATTGTGGTGATTGATTTTAGCCCCTCTTAGCTTTAAGTGGCTTTACATACAGTAAAGGGTCAGGCCAAACAAACCACTCATAGCGCTTTTACACCTATCTGTGTGTGTGTGTGTGCGGGATGAAAACAGGGAGAGAGGGAGCATTGTCAACTCGACACGACCCCAAGCTGTCCTCGTAATTAACAGATAACCTTTAATGAGGCATTGGCCTCACAAGCGCTAACCACGGAAATGTCACACTCAACCAGGCAGCAACACATCCTGAGCCTACACACATGCATGCACAGATAAATGTCCATACACACACATAGACACGAACTTATGCACATACACATACAGTTGATAATGTGTTAAAAGTGACCTGTCAGGCAATAAATGTCATCTGACTGTAATGTTGAGGGGCTGCGTCTGTGCTCTTTACAGATGGATTGTGTGGGTGGGATGGAAACAGACTGGGAAAGATCAGCCTGTCACAATGTGTTGTCATCTTGTATTTAGAAGAACAGTGAGCTGAACACATGAACAAATTAGTCCGATCTTTGGACTGTTTTGATTAAATCAAGTACAGTATGTCATATCAGAATCCAGTAAATCTGATTATTAAAACAGTTTTTCCATGATGAAACATCGTCAGACTCACGTCATGTATTTTAACAGAGGGAAACATGAGTTCAAGCTAAACAGGCACAATCTCTTGCCACAATCAGACCCACTCCTTTCTCCTGTACACTCACAGCTTCCCTTTTGTCTTTTCTCTGTTGCTCTGTCTCTTCTCTACACTCTCTTTCTACTTGCTTCCTTCCTGCTTCCTATCTGGCCTGTTTTTGAACACAAACAACTTTTTCTGACAGTCCATTTATGGGGAGGTAGATTGATGTGTGTAAGGTGTGGGTGATTTTCCAAAGATACACACTATAAAGAAGAAACACAAACACACACTCACCTCTCACATCCAGGCAGATATCCATCAGGGAGCTGTTGTGTGTAATAAGGTTAAACTCTGCCCTGAATGTGGTCACTGAGGTAAGCTCCTCAGCTGTCATTTTCTTATTGGGGCTAAAAAGAAATTCTAAAAAACAAAAAACAAAAAAAACCCTCCCAGACAAAAGCAATAAACTCACACCTGAACTCTGCCGTCTTCTGATGCGTCTGTAGGGTTTAGGTAATCTTCTCCTGGAGACCGAAATGCTGATTTATTTAAACACCCATGAATATTATAATGGAAATGTATGGATGTCTCTCTGATTCAGTGATCTACATCCTGGGATGATTTTGAAGAGGGAAATAGGATTTCAAAGATTGACATACAATAAATGCCTATGAGAAAGATACTTATCCTATACACAAATGCACACACATCCAATGAACTTTATGGCGTGTTGATGTTAAAGGGGGGGAAAAAATGACACGTTGGACTATCCATTGGTGCTGCAGCAGTGAGTCAGGCTGTCATTTCACTGTAAATCGGTTTAGAAGCAAAACTGTCAACTTTCATCAAGCAGATATGTGACGGCTTCTGAATCTTGAAGAGATACGTGTGTGTGAAGCGTTGTCGGCCGTTCTGCACTGCAGCCTGATGCAGAGATGTACTCATGTACTGTACTGGTGGCATCCCCCTACCCTTTTGCATGCACACACATACGCACATGCACACACACGCACACACACACACGTCCGCTCGCACCCGCCGAGTGTCAAGATGTACGAACAGACGCAATCACATAGATATTCCCCCTGCATCTTGAGCTCTCGTCACGCCTCCCTGACTTTCTCTCATTGTCTGAATCTGAGATGAATACACAATCAAACACACACTCAAAGAGACACACACATACACAGTCGCACAAATTAAACCACCCGCACAAACACGTTCTTCTTTAGGTTAGAGGACAATTTGTTCAGCATCTGTGAAATTAGACATGGGTTTACAATGTAGCCTTTTCAATACTGATCACTGTCATACAAGTCTAGTACAAGTGTGTGTGTGTGTGTGTGTGTGTGTGTGTGTGTGTGTGTGTGTGTGTGTGTGTGTGTGTGTGTGTGTGTGCGGGCGTGCGGGCGTGTATATTTGTGCGTTTTATTCTGAAGAGAGTTAAAAAAAAACTCTGTTGTGGCTCTTGGTGTTAAGTTCTTTTGTGAGCCAGCAGACAGCGAGCTTCAATAGTTTAACTTAATTCAGGGTTTGCACAAGAGGATGCCATCTCAATGTACTGAATATTTATGGACCCAAGACATAGATTCTTTTTTTTTTTTTTTGCTTCATGCATATAGCCAAAAATGCTCCTTCATGCAGGACTGCCTCAGGCCTACATGGGTCTGGAAGCCAAGATTAAGTGACTCCAACCTCAGGGAGCCATCTCTTCACAATTTTACTTTAAGTTTACGATAAAACTAACTGGTAACTATAGCCTGTATGATATGCTCTGTTTTGCAATGTGTATACAGAAAACAGACTTCACATTATATCTATAGATGCTTGAAATCTGAGGTACTATATAACGGAATGAGTGGCACTGAACATTACTGCAGTAAATCATAATTAAAGATGAACAAATATTTTAAAAATGTATCATTGGAAAAATGTCTTGTAACGAGAGAGTTGAAGGATTGGATGTGATATTAATGCTGAGTCATAGAAGGTTCTCTCAGTGCAGCTTCATGTGTTGTGGTGATCATGTGTGTTGTCCTGACATATTTAGCTACTTCCATGTCAATGTCAAGTTCTTCATTGGTCTCTGTCCTTGGGCCCAGTTTAATGTAGCATTAATGTGAACTATGATATTCAGTGTTACCAAGTTTTTCTGTCTGAGCTCATTTCCTGGTTATTATAAATTTGATGTTTGTGTGCAGCTAATTCCTCAGTCAGTGGTACCAAATTATGATCAAAACAGAAACAAATGTCACTCACCTCTTCTAAAATCATACTTGTTTATCTTTGCACAACATTTTGATGACAGAACCCATCAAATTTGTTCCCCAATCAATTTCAGCTCTCACAGTCCTTAGTCTTTCTGGTTTTCTTTCTTGGTTTTGATAGCTGGGTTGTTTTTGTTGCCAGTATGCATAGGGTTCAGGACCCACGGTCATTTTTAACGTTACATTAGTAACAGATTAAATTATTGAACTAAACAACATGACCATGACCAAAAGGTCAAGCACCACCTACTTATATACATGCAACTTTGTCTTGCTTGCATTATTAAACACCTTGCAGTGTATTTTTCATTGCTCTACCTAATGAGATGAATTTATGAGTGAAAATTGCTTACAGTGAATTGAATCCTTACTTTATGAGTTGATGAAGACTGTGTTGTCAAATTTATTGAGTGGAGCATAAATAATAAAAAAACAAAACATTGAACATGACACGTAAACCATAAATGGTAATCACGAACTGTAAACAGATAAACAACACAGTCATTTAGCATGATACACTGAACACCTGCATGTACTATTAAACAAGTGGCTGGCCTGAAGTGTACTGTGTGATATTGAGGGATGCACACTGTAGGCTAAAATGGCCCAGTCCTCCAAATTTAAGCAACAGAAGAACTGGTATAACTGGTAGAACAAGTATTTGGAAGAACCTTTGAACTGGAACAGCTCTTGTCACCCAGTTACGATGTATTTGGTCTAGAAATACAGACTTCGCCTCACTGTATGGCATTTTTCTTCACTGGGGTTACATAGGCTGCTTGTGCAGGAAGTATGTGTGGAAGCACATTAGAGAACTGTACCACAAGCCTCTGTGCATTTTGTGTGCATTTCTGTGTTTGTGTGCGTGTATGTGTGTGTGTGTGTGTGTGTGTGTGTCTGAGAGAGACTGGACTCCCGTTAAATCAAAGCTGCCTCTGTGCTTGCTCCCTGAATCCCCTGTCGGAGAAAACTCAGTTTGTCTGGGAGCTAAAAGAGACTGGTGAATTATTAAAGCTTGCTGAAGCTTCACTCATAGAGAACCAGCAGACCACTGAGAGACCACAACACACACACACACACACGCACATGCACGCACGCACTCACTCACACACACACACACACACACACACACACACACACACACACACACACACACACACACAGTCCAATCCAATGTAATACCCACAGGGTACCACACTCACAATCGCTACACATGAAGAATGTTGACTGCTCATGCTGAGCAAAGCTGGTGGATTTCACTGTTTGCAGCTGCAGATGGACTGCTGTAGCCTTTCAAACATCCAGCTATAGGCTACTATTACTACAGCTCACTACAGCAGGAAAAAAAAATCACCCCACCTGGCTCACAACATTTGCAGCATGTAGTCTGAACCCAACTCAAGAGATAGACAAGATTTATGAAGAACTGCTGCTGCCTTGCACTCTCTCACCTTTTAAAGATCTGATGGCATTTCTGTTTCACATGATAAACCGCAAATAAAAAACTAAAAGACGAAAGTCTGAGTCACAACCTAGCTCTGCAATGATTGCTACAGTGACATACTGGTGTTGGCAGTTATTAATTTGAATGTGAAATGATGCAGTGCATCAGGTTCATAGAAAGGTAACACTTGGAGATTTAATAGACATAAACTCTGCACTTTTTAATAAATTCTACGTATCACAGCCAGAAGAAATCAAATCACCAGCTTGCTTAAAATTTCTGTCTTTCCACAAAGATCTGCCTGACTCACTCTTTACAGACGTGTGCATAGTGTGAGTCTTCATATGTGGCATGAGAAATGTGAAAAAAGGTGTTTTGTTTGTCACCCATAATGTTTTGGCACGATTTGAGTCATTCCTCTCGTGCAGTTGTAGTTACCTTGGCTTTTGGCCGACTAGCTAACTTTGCTGCACTCTCAGAAAAACACTGGCTGGTCCTCGAGAATATGAAGTCATACTGCATGTCATGACATAATTCTGATTTTGAAATCCATGAAACAAGAGTATCTGTGCAGAGTTGGTATTTCAGGTTGGGGGCACTGACAGTTGTTTTCTCACAGATGTATGTTGTGGATCATGTTGTATTTATGTATCATCAATTTATGACTTTGTTGTTTTTATAATCGAGCACTACTTCATTCACTGATTTCTTCTATTTCCTAGAATAACATTTGACCATCCTGAGAGAATTCACTGTGCTATAAACACGTAGGTGGATAAAGGTGGTTACAGCTATAACAATGTTTTGTTTTGGGAACATTTTTCCAGTTGAAAAAGTGAGTGCAGGGAGAATAAAGCCATGATTTTAGTTAAGCTGCCAAAATGGAGCTCATAGCGTAGGTCTTAAGCATGGACAACATTCATTTTTGCCACCTAGATGAGATGGTGTTCCTCTAATTGACACATATACAACCATTCACATAATGATAATGTTATCTAAACGCCTGCTCCATACATCGGCTGTTTTTCTGCCATGCTGGCCCGTGCTGCATTGCATCCAGGCATCACGTTACCTTACTGAAATTAAGCGGCTCCATGAACTATTCATTATTACTTAACATGAAACACGAGCCTGCAAATCTATATTTTAAGCATCTAGTATGTCATTATAAGATACCGTAGCACTTCATTTGCTCCGTTGCTGCTCTGAGAGTAGAGTGAATACCAATGAAGCACTAGTATTGACCCACAGCTACGATACTACTGGTAACAATGCTTTGTATTAGTGTTAGTGATGAGCAGGGCTTTCCATAATGGGATAAGTTAATCACCGAAATGTTTACCAGATTACCTCTAAAATAGTTCAAACCTCCAGGCACTCATTGAATTGACAAATGTCACCAATCTGCATTTCCAGGAAGGTAAAAACAAATGTGTTCAATTATTTGCTAATGCTGTTTGATCAAGGTGTAGTGTATCGTAATTGGCAAAGTCCTTCAAGCCATCAGGTCTGCCACAGCTTCTTTTTGGCGTTTGCTGTAATTTTCTAGTCCAGGCAGATTGCAGCTAATCTATTCTTGCAAGCCAGTGGCAAGTTGCAGCATTATCTGCTGTGTGTGGCAGCCTCCATTGACTGCTGCTAGTCAAGCTGGCATTCATTATCAAGCAGGTAATAACACAGAGCACTGGGTCTAACTCAACCGGCAGTGGACTCATTAATATAAACAGGACCCTAAACCCAAACTCAATTTACTTGAAAGCCTCTTCGGAGACAGGGGGTTCAGAGAAGAGTCTTTGCCTGAGTGTGTATCTGTGTGTGCGCGTGCCTCCGCATGTGTGTCTAAGAAAGGTATTAATCATTCCTCTCCCACCGCCCAACACACCAATACACAAACAGTTGTGAGCATGTGTGCATGTGCATTACAAAGCTCCAATTAGATAGCTGATCAGTGGTGTATATTTAAGTAGTCACTCATCTCTTTTCCCTCCCCACCCCCACTCATATCCCTGCCATTAATGAGTCCAATTAGCACATGCAAATATTTACTTCTAACTAGCATTTGTGATTTATCACACTGTTCACTCTTTTAAAACAAACAATCTGAGTCATTTCTGTGTATGTGCATGTGCGCACGTATGTGTACGTGGCTTTTCTCTGTTTTTTCATGAAGGCACGTCAGCTAATTAGGCCCTCCTGTAGAGTAAGATCATCAGCAATGCGGGCAGAGGAATCAAAAGACAGTGTAAAGAGGAGGAGAAGGAACACCACATTATTTCTCGCTGCAATATTCAGCTATGCCGACACACATACACCCTCATGTATCAGTCATTGATTTAGGGTGTGTGACTGTAATGGGTACCACTCCAGCACCATCAGATTAATGACACCCAGACATCGCAGAAGGCACTGGGAGGAGGGGGAGATTAAATAGAGGGAAACAGAGAGATGCTCTTTTGGGGAGTTATTGCTGAGAGGTACTTAAATGTGCTGCACATAGCATTTTAAAATATCAATATATCATTGGCAAATGTGTTATGATACCTTGGTAGAATTGACATAAATAAATGGGTGCTATTGTAAATGCTAGTGACCAAATTTTCTTTAAAATCCCTTGTTTGTGAGGCAAAGCTGACAATTTTCTACAAAATCAACTTGATGCCATGCAATGCAAAATGCACTTTTGGGCCATTAGACGCTGTGGGTCTTAAGGCCTTTACATACGGGGGAGGTGACCAATAAACAATGCAAATATGCAAAATACTCACCTGTGAAAATGCTGCATCAAAACTATTCATACTGACAGCAACGCAAATTTGTGTATATTATCAAATAAATAAATATACTATGTGAAATGATGCATAATTCAGACCAAACAGGACAGGGAGAGGCAGACAAATGGCGACAGCTTGCAGAACTCAGAGAGATGGCACTACAGCACTGACCAGCATGCTGACAGGTAGAGAGAGGTCGCATTTACTGGGTTCATCTCAGCTGACCGTCCCAGGGTCGCTAGACCGGTCCAGTCCATTAAGATTTATTAATGGGCTACATTAAACACCAAAGTTACAAACAAACAAACCAATTGAGGCAAACTCATATGCTCTGCAATGTAAAATGACTGGTGGATTTGAAGAGAGCACAGATGGAATAAATGGCTTCAGTTCCCCATTGCTAAATCCCACATATACTGTAAACCAAAATGTCTGTGCAGGGAACAAGTGAGGTGACTCATCCCAAGTCACCTTTGTCACATTGTCTTTATAGTTTTATGTACTTTGTCAAATAATACAGGTTGATGAGAAACAATCAACAGGTCTGCCATTAGCATTAATTGTGATGTGGGGGTGGAAACGCTCAGAAAAATTGAACTTGTCCTGAAAGAATTATGAAGATGATGACTGAATATGCTGCATGTGGCAGACAAGGAAAATGTGCTACAATCTTCAGGTTACCTTGTGATAAATATATGTCTTGGATGTAAAAAACACATGATATGCATGCTTTTTACGCACATGTACACATATGTAAGTGGCTGTGATGGAAGAGGCATTGTCTTATACATGCCTGTATAATTTGTGTGCACCTGGAGGATTAGAAAATCAATTAGGCATCACATTAGCACATAACTGTAATGCTGACACTTGGTGTATTGGAAATGTCAAGATCATGGCAGAAGTGGCAGCAGTGACAAAATCCATTTGTTTAACTTTAAAGCTTTCTGCCATTGCTGCTAAGCTTAAACGTAATGAAAGCAACGATACATTGAAATCACAGTACAACGATTTTTTAAATTTCTAAGGCACTGAATCAAAAAGAAGGCACTAACATTCAGAAATAATTGTCGATATATTTCTTCCATAAAGAAATCATTTTTAAAAATCTTTGGAGATTAACACACACTGTGATGTATTTCCTGTCTGCTGGTCACCAGAGAGTGAATAAGTGGGACTTCCATGGAGCCCAAATCAAACACTAATATATTCAAGAGTGTGTACCAATTACCTTTTATGATTATCTCTGACCTGTAGGTGGGTGTGACGGACGGGAATTGGTTTCTCATGTCTCGCCATAAATGTGATTGTATATGTGGTGTGTGGTTCTGCATGTATGTATGTATGAATGAATGTATGTATGCATGTGTGTGCACTAATCTGAAGGCTGCAGCATGATCATCAGCTATGTTTTATTCATCTGAGAGTCACCAGCTAATGGAAAAAGGAGGAGCACGAGTCCATGTACTTTGATTAGCCATGTCGATAGCTGCTCTGTAAGTGGTAGGTAAAATGGCAGCAGAGAAGTGTAAGAAAAAGGAAACTGGAGGCAGAGTGTAGTTGGACTGTAATGTATATAGACTTAGTGAGGCTATTTGAATGGTGTGTACAATCCCAGGCATACAGTCGTATCTGTGTCCGTACAGTGCACATACAGTAGAGGCCGGTGACAACTGATGGTGAAGCACAGTTGAAAGACGATTTTCAAATCTCAAAGAATATCTTGTTATCTATATCTTGTTTCAATCTATATACAGTACTGAGTCAAGGCACTGCTACATTTAAGTTCAATACTTATAGGGATAGTTTAGGTCTTTTGATGTGGGGTTGTATGAGGTACTTATCCCTAGTCAGTGTATTACCTGCAGTAGATGACCGTCAGCTCTCCCTCTGTGTGGAGAAGCAGCGTGTAGAGCCGGTAGGAAGAAGAGCCTTGTGCGATTGTAAAGCGGACCAGCAGCAAGATGTATTTTAGCCACCTAAAATAAGTCCCACCTAAAAATATATATTTGTTTCAGTGTATGCTAGTGCTAGTGTATGTTTTGAAAATGTTTGGCGCTTTACTCCATTAAACAGCCTTTTCCTTTGGCACACATTCCCTCAATTGTACAACGTCCATTGTACGCACAAGCAAAATGTAGTGCCGGTAGTGTTGGTTTGGTTTACAGCAGTACAAAGCTTTACAATGGCTCTCCACAAAGAGGGACAGCTGACAGTCATACTGCAGGTAATAAAGTGACTAGGGATAAGTACCTTATACAACCCCACATCAAAAGAGCCGAACTATCAATTTAAGCTTTCAAGTCACATCTATAACGGAGATTTGATGGCGTATTACAATTAAGAGTGCTTTAGTTTGTTGTGATAATAATGTCTATCATATATGTAACTAAGGCGATTTGACTCCAGATGCCATGCAGCCCTGCTCCAGAAATTAAACGGTTGACATGTCCATTTGATGTTACTTCTGATGAAATATACTGCTGAAAAAGTTAAAAGACAAGCAAGGTTACGATATACACCAGCCAAGTAGATTTTTATCTTATCATTCCATTAAAGGCTTATAACTAATAAAACATTAAAGGTCCATAAAGTCAAGTTTATTTAATATAGCACCTTTCACAGAGAAACTAAAACTTCTAGCCATATAAACAACAAAAGGAGGGAACAATAAACAATTAAAGCACTGTCAGACCCCAGATGGTGAGCAAGAGTCTACAACTGTGATTGCTTTCAGTTTCCTAATCGGTCAAAATGACGGACAGCCGTCAGATTTTTTCCGTCATTCTGTCAAAAATGTGTTCAGTAACGGAGAATATTTGGTTAACGCGACCTCTGGGGTGGACATGCTAATTTTGGTGATGCTATGATGCGCATTGAACTTAAGGCTGCTGGCTTGCCGATACTCTGCCATCTGTCTCTGTTCAAGCAGCGCTCAGTTTGTGCTGAGTTTGAAACAGAAGCTTGAGTAAACAATAATTTAAAGGTAACCACCGTTACAGTGTCAGTAGCTTCCATGTCACTACCCGAACCTGGCCAGCTGCCTGATTGGTAGTGCGTATGTGCAACCCTTAACAACAGCGAGAAAACGAGATGTCTCAGTCCTTAGCCACTTCCATCATCAGCTCCGGAAAAAACAATGTGTCTTATTCAGAATTGTTTTGATTAAGACTCTCTCAAACAAGTTTTAACAACTTCTGGATGTTGTCTGATGACTTAAATGACCTGCTGCTTGCTACTCTTCCCTGTTTTCCTGGTACGTTTATGATGACGAACATGACACACATGAAACAAAAAACAGAAAAGTAAACTCATCTCCTGTCGATGGGAAAGGAGAGGTTTCCTATTCTTAACTGGTTTACCTGTGTTTAAAAAATGTGCATATACACAGGGCTCAGCTACTTATAGTATTGGTTATATGGCTATTTCTTTTAGCGTCTCTGTTCATCCCTGGGATCACAACAGGACTCACAAACAGATACTACTCTGATAAACACTAACTCTTAAGAGGTGAATTTGCATAATTGTGTTAACTTAGAATAATCATGTAGGGAGACAAAATCCTATCAGTGTAACTCAACTAAAATTGTATTTTATCCAAGATATCCCCCATAGACTTTATTTTCTCTGTATAATGCATAACCAAACGCCTTTTAAAATCTTCCCATGTGTTCTTTGAGTGTATGCTGTGTGAGCCTTTTTCATGTATGAATGACGCTGCGTGAGCCTCCATCAGCAGAGATGGAGCCGGCCAGCAACATTTACCCTTTGATCTCCAAAGCTGTGCTCGCTGAGTGCTTACTTCACAAATACAAACCAGAGGGAGTTTTTTTTTTTCAATTATTTCTCAGCTTCAGCATTCCAGTACTGCACCTCATCCACTTCCTCACCCATCCGTCCCCTCACCTCACCCCTACCAGCACCCCCCCCCCCCCCCCCCATTTTCTCTGTCGCTCAGCAACCATCCGTAATTAATGAGCTTTTACAGTTCGATCTGATCTGCCTCAGGATTGGACACGTCTGATAAGCCGAATGGAATATACACACAGGCCTGCCCCTCTCTGCTCAGCACTGCCTGGAAATATAATTACTTGAGAATGAATACACACACACTCGCACACACGCACACACACTTAAACACACGCAGACTGAGTAAGCCCAGGTTAATACCAATCTTTTTCCTCTTCTCTGCACTAATTAGAAATGTACTGACGAGAGTCATTTGTTTGGAAGTTGAATGCACCGTGCACTTGTTGTCGTTATGCAGAGACTCAGAAACTTAGATAATTAAATCTATTTAATGATATGCTTTAGTGAGCATATGTGTGTATGTTAATGACATGCTCTGATGCTCTTAATGAGCATGTGACAGTGGCAGGGAGATGGAACAGCACATTCCACATTGTTCAGCCAGTCATTACTTAAACGTAATCTATCTTTCTCTCTGCCAAATGACAGTTAACACACTCGCTTATCAATCTGCCCCTATGGCCTCGCTCGACAGCTGTCAATAGACTGCGGCCCCTTACAACATCTTCATCACACGGAAGCAGAGGGAAACTATAGTCACGACAAAACTAATTTCCTAGATGTAATGATGTTCAAATACCCATGTGAGTCCTTGTGCATAGATCTGTGGGAAGCCCCGCTAAATATGGCCTGCAGTGAAAAATGATGCAGGTGAGCAGGATACAGTGAGCATGAGAACATCTTATACAGGCACTCATTCTGTGTGGAGTGAAGCAGCACAGTCAGGTTTATCGCTGTGGTCATAGCAACAGCCATGAGTGGAGATGAAGATGACATTTTTTTTTTTAGTGGTGATGCACTGAATGTCCTTGTTCAGATGAGAGGGAAGGGGAGCGAAGGATGAAAACGCAGTCGGGGTGAGGGATGGAGAGAGAAAGGAGGGGTGGAGAGTGCTGGGAGAAATTTTAGAGAAGACTGAGCGGAGGCTTTATTTTATATTGTTTAAGCTGTTTGTTCTACAAGACGGCAGAGTTCTGTGAAAGACTCTTTATGAGTTTGTCGATTTCTTCTTGCCTTTTCTATAGCCTTATTCGCAGCTTGTTTTACATATGGAGTCACTACATTAGATCAATGAAACAACAGAAGAATAGTGACATTTCATTATTAATTTGTTTAAATAACATGTCTTAACATTGTGAGCACGTTACTTGCCAGGCTATATGTTAATGATTTTCCTCTCCAGTCTCCCTCCTGTCTGACACAGTCACTTATTTCCCAGGTTGCTCTTTTCTCCCAATGGATGATGCCCCACTTGACTTCCCTCTCCCACTGTTTATGTGTTCATCTCTTCCCTCTCCTCTGTGCGGGTGTCTGTATGTGTAGTCTGTCTGTGGCTAATCTGTGTGTTAAGGAGGGCTGAATAAGCCCGTCTTTGTCAGGGCATTAGGTTTGGAGAGGATGAATACATTAAATGATAAATGGAGGCAGTGAAGGTGGCAGTGTGTGGATTTGGATTTATCTGAATGCCACCGCCCCTCTTCCATTTCGGTCCCCCCTGCTGTTATAAGTGTGCATAAATGTGGTCTGTGTGCCACTTTGCATGTTAAAGGGTCAGTTCACCTAAATTACTAAAAATGTTTTAGTCATTTTTTGTCTCGTCATGCGAATACTTTTAGTTTAATATCCTGAGATATTACTGGAAACAGTTCTGAGAGGAACCACTGATTTTCTAGAAAGTAATTCTACCTAGGCTTGTGCCGATTGGTGTTGGTATAGTATATCGATGACTGAAGGGATGAGAGATGATTGTTTTTTCCTATGCTGATATTGAGGCAAGTTTAAGTGACTTAGAGTCAGAGATGTTATAAAAATAATCTCCAGAATCTGCACCCTGCTATGCATTTAGAGATATTTCTGTTGGCGCAGCATGTCCGCCTGCTGAGCCCTGTTAATTAGCTCCAGTGAATTTTAAATTACAAACCAGTTTGTCATCTCTTTTCCATTGATCTGACTTCTGCTTCTCTGGTCTCCATGTGCTTGCTCACTAAATATTTGCTCTATGATCCATAAGAGTATTTAAAGTCAAGGTTATGACTTGGATTTTGATATTAAAGATAAGATAATAATATGTAACGGAACATCTTTTAATAACACTGATGACTAATGCGGATACATGTTATGACTTTTACTGAACATCCCTCAACAGGATAGCGGTAGGCTAACTTAACCATAACTGTCTCAGCACCCTGTGTGACCCCTGAACTCGTGCATGCTGACAATATGGTGGCATCAAGCAAAGACAAATTAAAAAATAGTTAATTCAAGACGTTACAGCATGGTTTTGACACTAAGACTAAAGTTTTCTCTGCTGGCATTTCTCTGCCATGCTTTGTCATAACTCCCCCAAAGCCCTCCAAACTCCAGCGATTGGATTGCTCATCGGTTGTCTTGAATAACCACGATTGGAGGATATGAAAATGTAAATAGGTGACATGGAAAACCAAAAGTGTGCAAGTTTTAATTCCTGGAAGAAGAACAAGGCAATCTCCTCTGAACTGGGGACAAACACGCTGAGAGCTGAGAGTGATGTATACTTTAGTTAAGGAAGGAAGGCAGGATTCTGCTATTAGGTAGAATGTGGTAACTGTGAGAGAGGAGAGGAGGGGGAAGAGGCAGAGCGAGAGCACGAGAGAGGCAGGCGGGGAGGGGGGCTAGGTTGCTGACTCGGAGCTTTGCTGCGGTGAGCTTTGAGCTAGCGACTCTCTAAGCTCTCGGGCTGCGTGTGTCTATAGGCTGCTGTGGTGCAGACCATAGCCTAGCCACGTTAGCCTCCACCCACCACCTCCACAGCTCAGTCAGCTGGCAGCTCCGGTGTGCTTCAGCTGCAGTTAGGCTCCACAGTCTGTAAGTGTCTCTGTCTGTAGCTGAGGATTTCCTGCCCCCTGCAAGGATTCTCTCTCTTACTGGCCAAAGCAGAGAGAGTGAGAGAGTGAGAGGGACAGAGAGTGAGAGGAAGACAGGAGGAGGAAGAGCATCAGCGGGCCAGCAGTGACCTTCGTGGTGTGGTGGCAAAGCAGAGGAGGAGGAACGGGCATAGGATTCATCAGGTGTGTGTCAGCACTTAAAAGGATGAGTAAGAAAGGGTGTGAGAGAGACTGCTGTGGGCTTGAATTTGTATTCAGAGTCTGTGCATGGTACAGTAGGAAGCATGCTTTAAATATGTAGCAGAGAAATATGTCAGAGGGAGAGAGCTTTACACTTAAATGCATTGCAGCAACATGTCATTTCATACTGTAATTCAGTGTGAGTGTTCAAGTTAAGAAAGAAGTGCAGTGCTGAGGGAGAAGAGTTGGAAAAGAAGAAGATAAGCAATAAGAGAGATATGCCTCTATGACATGTTGTAGATGGATACATCTTCACAGAAACCAGATATAGAGATGCTGATCTGAAGAGAGGACAATATAAATGGAGAACACCGGAGATGGATGGAACAGAGAGAGAGAGAGAGAGAGAGAGAGAGAGAGAGAGAGAGAAAGAGAGAGAGAGAAAGCGAGAGAAGGAGAGAGAGGGAGATGTATGTTGTGCCAGCCAGAGCTCAGAGGAGATGACAGACGTGTTTGTGTGTGTGTTTTCTTACTGGCTTGGACTTGGCTAGCGAGAAAAACGTCTGTATCGGAGTATCAATCACTGTGGGCTGGGCGCTGCCTCTAGGCTGCAGGCTAGAGAAGCGTGCTCTCACAGCTCCCAGGGAGCATCTGTGTCTTTTAATATGTAATTTGTCTTTCTGTGGGATGATATTATAATATTAGTACATAATGCTTTTTTATTGGCTTTGATGGGCTGGAGTCTTCTTCATTAAAGGAACATTTGTTTTGGAGTAAGCTGGCCCTCATGTTAGGGGCAAGTTGCAGCAATGTTGTCCAATGTATGTATTACATTACCTCAGACCTAAAGCCCTGCTTAACTAGCAGTGTGCAAAATTACCGTTTTTTCCACTGGCCTAGTGAATCTTCAAAGTTTACTTGACACTCAATAGATTACCATTGTTTTTTTTAAGCTGGATAGTGAAGCAAACCTTTGGCATTTGGCTAGTGGCTGGTGCCTATTATTGAGCGATCTTCTCTACAGCAATTGCTGCTAATGGAAAAGATAGAGACCATTTTTGTTTAAACTTTTTAGAGGTACGATCAAATCAGCAGACGGGCGTAGCAAGTAGGGTTACCGTCCCTCAGTCAGTGGGCCTGGGTTCAGTCTTGATGACGTGACCTGAGAAATCATTCCTCCTGCTGAAGTTGCCTTTAGAAGGACAGTGAGCCATCTACAGGTGGTGCCACCCCACGTTCAGCCTTCCTGCTGTGATTTGTATCATCTTTGTGGCAATAAATCTGTGTGCTTCACTCAATGGTACCTCGGCAGGATGAACACTGTCTAGAAGATTTGGGGAGATATCATCTCAAGGCCACTTACATTTTTGCTATTTTTCTAGAGGTTAAATTACTCATTTTAGACATTCAGTGTTCACTCAGTAATCAATATAGTGGAATGTTTACACCACTGACAGCTACAGTAGGTTGAGAGCTAGGGCATGCGGGAGGATGAATGCACAGGAAAGTTGGAAAAGCAATTAAAATGTCTAAAGACGAAACGTGCAAGTCATTTTGTCGGCTCCGAGCCAATCGAGGGGTTCAGTGAATGTCTGTGTGCACATGTTTATGCACATTTGTTTGTATGACAGCCAGAGCCAGAGAGAGAGGCACAGAGGGAAAAATACAGTGTGTGTGCGTGTATGTGTGTGTGCGTGTGTGTGTGAATGTATGTGTGTGTGTGTGTGTGTGTGTGTGTGTGTGTGTGTTTGAGTGAAGTCAGGGTTTGATCTGCATGCCTTGAGGAGGGTCTCTCTTCCTGTCTCTGTCTGTCTCTGTCTTTTGATTTCCTTTTCCCCATCACATCGCGTCTTTCTGAAGTAACAACTAGACATCAACCTACTGAGAATTAAGCTTGACTCAGGCTAATCCATTCTGGACCCTGCGTGACTCAGCAGCAGGCACACACACACACACACACACATATACACACACACTTACTGACTGTTGGTAGTCTTGAGGTTGTTAAAATTCTGATCCTGCTTCTGTATTGCTACAGTGCAGAATACTGACTGTGAATATTGGCTCTGATATAGAGTGGATATGAGTGGTAATATTACTTTGTTTGAAAATAACAAAGGTCTACTGTATCATACTGGCAGTTGTAATATCACACTGTTTGCTGTACTGCATTTCTGCGTGTGTCTGAATGTGTATACAGGTGCGGTGCAACCTCATAACTTTCTACCCTCTGTATAGCAGGGGGAAAATCCAATTACATTCTCCTGACACTGACTGCCAACAATAGGACAGGCTTTTTATATCTTTTGATTTTACAAATCTATTTCAATCATCAAATGGGCCAAATGTTCCAAAAAAAGGTATACCTGTACTGTATTGGTTTGTCATGCTGCATGTTTGGGGTTTGAGAAAGTTCTGTGTGCATAAATGTGTGTGTGTCTTTCCAGCTTAAAGATAAGTGTGTTATCCATGTGGAGGTAAAGGCTTTCCCCTGATGGATCCAGACAGAGAATTCCATTATCTATGTTGGAGTTTTCTACATGGCCTCTATGGATGGAGTTGGATGGTTTGAAGCACTGTATAGGTGTGTGTGTGTGAATGAGCAATATAAATGCACATATTTCCTTTATGTGGTGCGCATGTCTATGTCTGTATAAGTACAGGCTATATAAATGCACATATTTATTATACAACCTCAGTATGTACCTTGTCCTTTTTGTGTCCTTTATGCGTTAAGAACCCTTGGACATGGTAAATGATGGACGAAGGGAATGAACGGAAGAGAGCGTCTCTTCCTCTCATTCCTCTCTCTGGTGCTGCTTGGTGCTATCATGGCTGTAATGAAGGCTCATTTATCTCCATCTCAGCACAATCTCATCATTCACAATGGGATTGTAGTAGCTCTGCAATGAGGATGAGTGTGTGTATTGTTTAGAGGACGGTCGTATATATATGTGTGTGAAGGAAAATGGATGTTTGAATACTGTGAATCAGTGGTGGTCTGACCTGTTGATGTACCTGTTGAATAGAATGGGTGAAAACGGGTCACATTTGATACAGAAGGAGCATGTTTTGTTGTGTTTGGTCAGAATTGTGAGGGCAAACTCTCAGCCACAGAAACGGATCAATGAACATAGATTACATTCAGAGGTCAGGTTAAGTAAGCATCCATTTGAGCTGTGGAGCCACCTCCTCACCCTGCAGCTGAGAGGGAATAAAGGGAAGAGGAGAGGGCAGATTGGGAGACAGACACACAGAAACAGAGGGATGTGTGTAGAGAGATAAAGGCTGAGTAATGTCATCATAGGCCCCATGTCCTCCAGGTCTGATTAAGAGCCTCTCTGAGCACTCCCAGACGCTGTGATGTGATAGGCCAAGGTCACGGCGAATCACGGCACAGTGCTGCAGATTGATGCTTAACTCCGTCAGGAAACGGCAGAATCTAATTTGGCCAATGGGCTTCCTCTCCACTTCAGATGAAGAGGACGATTCCCCTCGCCCTGGGGCCCTCCAAGAAAGTGTGTGTGTGTGCATGTGTATGTATGCGAGTGTAAATGTCTGCTGGCTTGCAGCCACGTCGGATGAGTGTGTGCACGCGTGTCTGGATTTATTCTGCATGTGTTCTCACCGTGTTTAAATGTAAGTGTAGATCTCTGTGGGCGTGTGTCTATCTAAATGTATTTTTGTCTGTGTATGTGTGTCCCTCTCTCTCTTTCTCATGCAGTTTGTGTGGCACCAACACACTTGTCACTATGTGGTTAAGGAATGTGTTGTAAGTGATTGGCAGGCTATGATATTAGTTTGGGAATAATAAGAGTGTAATAACTCGGTGGCGTTTGCCTCCAGAGAGTGACTCCCAGGTAATCACATTTACTCAACACAATCACTGTGTTGCACGCCAGTGCCCGGGACAGGACCATACTCTTTTTCATTTCCTCTTATGAATGTCATGAGCTCTGGTATGTGTGAAGTGTTTTTTTGTGTGTGTATGTTTGTGGTGCTGTCTCACAGCTTGGATATATTGCAGACTGCTTGTATTTTACAGTCTCTGTAATTGTTCATAGGTAGGTAGCGGTTTGAGTATGTTAGAGATTTGTTAGAAACATGTGACACATTGTCAGATGCTGTATTTGGAGAACGTGTACCTTAAAATATGCTACATCTGTATTCATGTTCATAACATTAGAAGGTTCATCGACCATTTATTATCCTTTTTCATACAAATGCAAGTCATCCAATTTAAATGTATTGTTTTGTTAACATTTCGGAGTCTCAATGTGTATATTTGTTTGCATGTATCCGTGTGAAGATTGCTGTTTTTTCAGGCCAATTTTCACTTTGAGAAAAACCTAAGGTACTGTTAAAGTAAAACACAACCATTACAGGTCTGTCTGTGCAACAGAAAAGTTTGGCCTCTGTCCTAGAGGGAAGTTAAGAAATAATGTAGGTGCAGCAACAAAGTGCACAGTCACTGTTTTTATCCAGACGGATCCAAGAGGCTGTTGTAAGTGAAATGCAATGCAGCAGAAACTCAAACATCAATTATGGTGATGGAGTATGGCAGCGTTGGTTGTGTCGATGAAGACATATCTTGTATGAGGGGAGGCAATATCTACTGTTTAGGCACACCTTTTATTCAAGCAGCAGACATTTTGCTCTTTAACTGGATTTGACATTTGTCCTTCAAGCTGACAACAAACATAGGCAGAAAGGCATAATCGCTGTCAGGACTTCATGGAGGTCTAAAGCCATAAATGAGCAAAACTAGGTGCTGTGTCCACATTTGATCAAACAAAAATCTGTGTCGGTGGCATGTGATTACGTCATCTAAATGAGTAATACAGTGCTCATCCTGTTCTCAAATATGTTGAATCAAGAAAAAAAATATTTCCACAAAAAAATCAATTACCATCACTGTTTTATCTTCTTTTATTATCTTTTTTTGTGAACTATACCTGCAAGCCTACATGCTGGTAAAGCATGGATTAGGAGATATTAATGTAATGTGCTATTCAGAATCTTTAAAAGTAATAAAAAATACAAGGTAAAAGACAAAGAAAGTCATCAGAGTTTGTAGGGTGAAGGATATCCTATCAGGAGGGTTTAAAGTGGGTGAGACTTCAGTGGCTCAGCAGTGTAAAGGAGGAGAGGTAGCAGGTGAAGAGAGCGTAGTGAAGGGAGTTGACCAGGGGTAACAATATGGCTGAGCTGGTGGATCGATAATATACTCCATGATCCATAACATATTAATAGGAGGGAATACATTATTACTGTTAAGAGATGTCAGGTGGACAGGGCAGAGACACACACTCACCTCTGAGTGCTGGGGAATTTTCAGCTGAGCGAAGGTGAGTGACACAACACTGCATCTGGGCTCAATGCCAGGGAACAACCTCCTCTCCTCTCCTCTCCTCTCCTCTCCTCTCCTCTCCTCTCCTCTCCTCTCCTCTCCTCTCCTCTCCTCTCCTCATTCCTGACCTTGGGGCACTGCATCTTCTCTCATCTCCTCCTCCACCTCCTCCCCCAGTTGTACCCCCTCTGTCCATTTCATTTCCTGACTTAATATCCTGATTGAAGTGGTCACCTTTCTCTGTTGTGTTTAATGAGCAGCAGGTGTCTGAGTGCAGCTCACTCAACCATGGCTGGGACCCAGGGACCAACACACAGTAGAGCAGCTTCTTTATCTGCCTGCAAAAGAGGAAGAGTCTGCAGTCCACCCTACTAAAGCATTTTAATGGTTTTCATTATTGCTGATAGTGAGGAGTGGAAATAAAAGAGAGAGACACTGGGCAGTGTTAGATGTGGCACTAATAAAGTGTGATACGAGGGTGTTTTTACAATATCGTTGCATTGTCGCAACTGTTTTTTTCAGTGGTTGAACTCTGTTTTACTGAAAATGTAATATTATGGTGGTTCATAATTGTCAAACCATTATATTATATATATTCTAATCTATATTTTGAATCCACACACTAATAGTCTGCACATTGTACATTGTGCACTGTGTGTGTGTGTGTGTTTGTGCTGTCTCACAGTGGCGTGCGAGGTGTCCATTGCAATGCGATGCAACATAGTGCAGCATTTTGTGTGCTTGGAATACACAACTACACCCACTATAGATGTGGAAACTGAGGTGGAAAAACAAACTGCTATGTTGCGAAAATAATGATGCGTCACCCTCAGTCAGCTCCCTGCATTAATACTGAAAATACGATATCGCGATTTCAGTTCAAACACTGTCTCTATCTGATTTAATGATCACACATTGTAATGTTGTGTCTCATGTAACATTTGATTATAGATTATAGATGAACACAGCGATGGAGTTTAAGAGTTTTGATTAGCCATGCTCATTTCACTGCACACACACCTGCTTCTCTGGGTGTCTTTGCCACAGTGATTATATGCCAAAATATTTGGAGGCCAAAGATATTAAATAACCTGCTATAATGATGAATGAGGCTTAATATTCTCATTCATCATCATCACAATCAGCATCAGAGTCATCATTACTACAATCACATTACTCATCCTCTTAACCAATCAACAGTCATTAACACTACACACAGAAGCAAAATACACAAAGGTTTAAAATATTTTTTTCTTCTTATTAACACTCACTTCTCTCTATATCCTTCATTGTCCTCTTCCACCTGTTGCTGGCCATGTTTGCTAATATGTGCCATAGGGATTTGCACTACTGTGGCTTCCCATGCTCTTTCCACTGCCACCTTGTTAATCCACTGAATTGACTTCAGTACTTTTAGTGGCCAACTGACTGGCTAATAAAACCACTTATGCTAAAAAATGCTGGATGTTTATAAAGAGAGAAACAGAGCCTGAGGAAGACAGGAAGATGTGGGTCTAAAGGCCCTGACACGCTAAACTGACATTAAAGAAGTAGCTGCGACAAGGGCTGAGTAATGCGTCACCTCACATCTCCTCTGTCTCGGCCACACACCGCAAACACTACAGCTGGTGGGCAACACGTTTGTACATTCTGCACCTGCATGAAAGGAAATTCCTCTCTGCAGATATACACACCGTTGTTATTATTAAGCTGCATTTTTGACACCACTCCTAATAAAGCAGCTTCTTATCGAGAATATCTCTTATAAAAAGCTACAAATGGCACTGAGGAAATATGAAGAAACCGTGCGAAATGGGTTAAATCATGGATACTACAGCAACAGGCTCAAGGGGCTTTCCCTCTCTTTGCTGTTTCTTTTTTCGTGCACTGATCTGCTGACCTGAACAGCCAGTCAGAGTGGTTTCTCTCACTGATGAGCCACCGCTGATTCTACATCCTCAATTGGCCAAAAAGCCTCCAACAAGGGCCGCCCAGTGACACTGACTAGAGCCACTGACGCTGACTGACGGCCCTGACAATGCTTGATGATCAGGACCTTAAGATTAGAGTGCATAAATGTACTGTATGGCTTTGATACCCCATAGTGATGTGGGCACAATGATAGAGGATTACTGTGGATCTTAATCCTATATTGAAGAACAAACATTACTGTATTGTGACTAAAAATATAGCATTTATGTTGGTTATGGGGTTTCCAACAACACAGTAAGGCAGCTAACTATCTCATTATACATTTTTCTGTCTATGTTTCTATTGATACATTTTGCACAGCCTTTATTTATTGATTTGGTATCAGTTATACTTCATTGTGCCTGTGAGTATAGCTTGAAACGAGGCACATTTGGATCAAACTATTCTGTGTCTGTGTGTGTCTGTGGGCCTGAATGTGTTGTTGGTGTGTGTGCACATGTGTGTTTGTGCTGTAGAAGAAAGGGTGAAGAGGGGAGCAAACTAGTTATCACTGGTCCTCACCTCAAAACCCAATGATGTACCCTTGAGAAAATCATTTAACCTCCTCCATGCTCCGGTGAACAGCAGAGGACTGACTGTACATACAGAGCACATCAACATTTGTCTGTTTGTGGCAGAACATTAAACATACAGCACTTAAAAAGATTCAGGACATTACTTACAAATAGGACATTACTTACAAGTAGTAAAGAGGCATAGTAGTGTTTTCCAGTATGAGGATTATGAGCTCCAAAATATCCAGGATCTTACACCTTTGATTTAATCGGCTGACTGGTGCAACATTATTTTTGTCATCAAGAGGACTCTGTAAAGGTGCAAATGGATGGCTGCCTCTTCAGAGACACAAAAATACTGGCCTACGATGTTCTGGTCCCTTTGGAATTAAGAAACACAGACACTCCATCTTTGTGTTTACAGCTAAAAATAGTGCAGGTTTATCACCATCACATGGTCCCCTGTGTGTTTGTTTGTAGAAAGTGAGCAAGGGTTAGAGAAATGGGTACTGCATTCTGTGTCCAGCTCCAACTTTATGTATTTATCTCAAAGCCACAGCTGAGCGTAAACTGGGACGAAGGGGAAAAAAAAGTGGTGGACAGTCGGACAGAGAGGCGGGTGAGAGGGAGCACACACACAGGACTGAAGCCAAGAGACTGGCTCAGGGTTTGTAACTCTGACCAGCATAGATACAGTCGGTCCATATGCACTGGAGCATTGTGCACATTGGGAGAACAAGGTTTGTGTGGTGTGTGTGTGTGTGTGTGTGTGTGTAGTTTAGTGCTTTCCACTGCTCTCTCTCACATGGTTTCACTGCTGATGTCAGAAAAGCGGATTGATGCAGTTTCCCTCTCTTTTTTATGACCCCCCCACCCCTCTCTCTCTCTGCGGTGTGAGTGAGGCGAGGCCAGATGAGTTGCCATGTCAGAGGGAATGCAGCAGTGAGGGAGGCGAAGCTTTATTTCTCAGTGAAAGGTGTATTTTTCTCTTGTCAACAGGCATGGCTGCATCAGCCTCTCCTTGACTCCCCCCTCCCCCTCCCAATCTCCATCTTCTTTTTCCTTTCATTTCTCTGTCTCCTTCCTATCTTTGCCTCCCCCTTTTTCTCTCTCTCTCTGCCTCCTATCTGGGGCTGTACAGAGGACAGATTGAGGGTATTATTTTTCTTCGACTGAGTTTTTCTGCCATGCAGTGATACTGAAGGTCCCATTCTGCTCCTGTGTCCAAGATAAATCAAAAACATTTTTCTACAGCTGCAATCAATGCCCTAGCCCTTTTTCAACAGCTCTACCTTTTCCTCTCTCTCACACTTAGACACACAAGCCCACAGTCTTGGACACACACACTTTTTCTTCTCTGTTTCTTCCTGAGGCGATGGTTCTCTCTTGAACGCTGACATCAGATAGCCTCCCTCCAGCAGTCCACTCCTCTGGGAGGGATTTGCATCTCATTTGCATCTCATTACAGATTTAATAGAGCAAACTGTGCTCCATTCTGAGAGAAAATGACAAGGGGGGAAGTGGAAAGGTGAAGATAGCTGGGGAGAGTCAGTCTACCGGTGACTGTCTGTGCCTCCAAGCAGCTGTTACTGTATAGCCTTCATCTCACACCCAGCTATGTAGCACTGCAATTAACTGTATTCCTAAAAAACATAATAATGTCAAACATTTCAAAGAGCGGAAGTGAAACTGGAAAAAAATCTTGTTTTGGAAATCAAAATCACATTTCTAATGACAAAAATGAATCTAGACCTACAGCTCAGCCTTGCTCAACAGTGTGCAATCTGGTTGTCGCCATTTGTCCAGACAGGGTTCCTAAAAGAATGAGAAAAAATATGATTAGTTTTGTAATATATCTGTTTTAAGCAGCTTTTAACAATCATGTTAAGCCCAAGAAAGGTTACACCTAATTTTTTTCGGGCAGCTGTGATTCTGGGGTAGGAGCGGTCTACTACCAATTGGCAGGTCAACTGTTTAATCGCCTGCCTCTGCAGTCTACAGGGGATGCCTTGCATGGTAGCCCCTGTCACCAGTGTATGAATGTGTGTGTGAATGGGTGAATGCTAACTTGTGTTGTAAAGCACTTTGAGTGGTCACTAACACTAGAAAAGCGCTATATAAATACAGTTCATTTACCATATTTTATGGCATGTCGGTCACCCTCATTGAAAGGTCAGAAAGATAGGCCATATGGTCAAATTTATGTTTTTTGTTTAAAATGTAATAACTGTAGCTTATTTCATTAGTCATTTGGGAAGAAACTGTTAAACACAAAGAAACAAACAAGGAGTCACCAGATGGAATAAGAGTACATCATAGCAACAGCTTGACTTTATCCTGGAGGCTTTTTGCAGGTTTGGGTTTGGAAAGTTCAAAAAATAAAGATTCCCTAGTTCATAAAAAACACCACCCTTCAGTGATTAAACGATAAACAACAAAATATAGAAACTCAGTTTGTTAGGAAGTTTGATTTCTTACATCTTTCCTGAGTAAACCCTCTTCCCAAACAAATCAATAAAGAATATCTCAAAAAGAAAATACACCAAACCACTCATATTTTTTGGAGCAATCTCTGAGTGCCTGTCAATTGATTCTCTTGGGTCACACAGGGTGAATGCCTGTGTCGAGTTCTCTATTTTTTGGTAGTGGTCATGGCATCATGAAAAGATCAGCTGCAGTCCAGTGGCAAGCTACACTGTGTCCTCTTTAAAGTGCTGTTTGTTTTTTTTTGTTCTTTGTAGAAAAGTAGAAAAATAATACTGAGAGAATCACAGATCCTGCTTTTGATTTAAAAGATCTAAGCTGAAAGCTAATTTTGATCGAGTGTCGATTTAGAGTTGAAATCATGACACCTACTTGGTTGTTCCTACCACAAAAGGTAGGAAAACAGTATAGTGGTGTAGAGAATGCAAAAAAAGAAATGGCCAATTGCTACTTGAAGTTAGGTGTACTTCTTTGTTTTTGGAAAAGTTACAGAAACTGTGATATCATCAGGTTGAAAGACTGGGACCAGTCAAGTGGTTGAAGGGGTTGAGGGTCGAACAATGCACACATCTTTTAGACAGCAGAGATTACATTTAAAACATTTGAAAGATGACACTGAAAGAGTGTCGGGGCTTACATTGATATGAAGGAAACTGTTTTATCGAGAATCACGTTTGAATTGTGCCATGAATTATGCATGTAATGTTTGTCAATTTAAGAGATAACTTTTCAACTCAAGAAAGTTGATTATGATTTAAAACTATTCCAATATAAGACTGTGAAGTTCGTGATCAGAAAGACTACACACTTAACTGTTGCGCAAATGACGTTCTTCTGATTTAACCAAAACCCATAACTGAAACCTTGTAGAGCTGGTCCTGTACATTAGCTAGCTCACAGACTGGTGTACTAACACTCCTTTTACACAACTGTACTTGTCAATATGGCCAGATTTATTGTGATTTTCACCTTTTTTAATACTTCTTCTGTGTCCTGGTGACTGCCATGTTGGTGACATATGTTGAGTGAGACGATGTTCACTGAGTGGTTTTACACTGAACTGGCATTTACTATCTTTACAATAAAGTGTGACTTTCTTAACTTGCATAGTAATCTTTAAAATTGACAAACATATGTGAGATTCATGGCACAATTCAAACGGGATCAAAAACGTGTCTCTCACTATTGACTACAGGACTTTTTTTTCTGAAATAAGGTCCCATGGGGGCCACCGGGAGGGGTGTGACTTTGCCTCTCTGCATGTGCCCTGCTGCACAGAAATAATTCATGGCAGCTGTAGTTTTCAAAATGCCTACAAATTAGCTGTAGATTTGGTTACTTATTGATTGTGGAAAGTAGATCGTAAAAACCTGAGGAACAGATGTGATGTAATGTCAGCTTCAGCTCTCAATTGATCTCTTTAGAGAAATCCCTTGTGCCCAGTTTACAGACACTTCAGCAAGTGTTGTTGGCAGAAAAAGCATAAACTGAAGGACAATTTTTGAAATCACAAAGTCACTCTACTGTCATTAAAACGCAACAGATGGACTGTTTGACACAGTTCTTCGCACTTTGTTTCTCTACTTATTTTGCACCAACATCCAAACAAGAACACACTTTCACATGTAGCTAATAGGGCAGAAAATATGATTTGTTTATGTAAATTCATATCAGTCAGTGTGTGACAATTCTGAGATAAACCCTGGCATATCACACAGCCCTTTTTTAATTACCTTATTGTGCTGTCTCTCCTCAGCAGCATACTCCTGGAAGGGAGAGGCTTTTTCAATTAGGACTTCTCCCCCCATCCGAGCTCCACTCTCCGCCACACGCTTTGTTATTGTGTGTGTGTGCGTGTGTGTGTGAATTATTTGGTAACCTTTCTAATTTCACACTTGTTAAGTTTCCATGTAAAAGGCAACATTTTAGAAGGAAGCCCTCAGGATGGGTGAATGTCATTAGTGATTGTGTGCAAGTGTGTGTGTTTGTGTCTCTGTACTGTATGTGTTTGTGTGTACGTCAGGGGGTTGATAGTACAAAGATTTGTAATATTTAATCAGGGGCAGGTTAAAGTCTCTCAAGGGCCTTTTTCCACACACACATGCATACAAAGAGACAGAATACATCACCTTACTGTTGCTTACATTCCTGCCACCAAATGAGGTGATCAGCCATTTGCTGTTGTTCATGATCTCAGTCCTCCCCAGGCACACTGTGCCGTGTTTCTGTGACGACGATTATGCTTTCTTTCTTTCTGTTGTTGTCTCTCTCTCTCTCTCTCTCTCTGTCTCACTCTTTCGCTTTCTAATTTATGTGTTGTTATTGGAGCTGGTGCTGATAGGCCCAGAGATGGCATTTAGCTAAAGAGCAGAGAGGCTGTTAGCTTCTCCATTCATCTAATCAATCTCACTAATGAAACCACTGTCCTCTCCACAGCCTATTTCTTCCCTCTCTTCTCTCATCCTTCTCTCTCTTGCCTGCCCTCTACCCTCTCATCATTTGCTCTCCTTGTACTAGTATCATTTTACTTTCTCGTGGCACTCTGCTACCCATTTTAATTCCTTACATCCTTCCTTCCCCCCTTCCATCCTCCCTTCCTTCTCGCAGCTGTCCTAGATTCACTACTGGTAGACTTGTTCCCAGTGAGGAAGCTTTTTCTGGTGTTTGCTTCCTCCATTTCAGCAAAACCCATGTCTCCTCCCCTCCCCCAGCAGAATAGATGGTGGATTGACCCAGTTAGGGGTGAGAATGGGTATTGTACTGGGAGTGTATATGTGCCAAGGTGTGTAGATCAAGTGTGTTTTTCCACATGTGTACCAGCGGCTGGATATGCATGCATGTGGAGTTTTAACTGAATTGATCCTGTGTTGTGGTGCTTGTTGTGCTGTGGATGAATGGTTGATCAGTTTTTAAGTGGATTTTGAAGCTGTGTTGTAGGCACAATGTCAATTTTACACAGATCTTTCTGTACTTCTATACAACAAGGTCTTGCTATGTATAGATGTAAAGGCTGATGTGAAGGTAAAAACACCAGAATGTGATGTTGGGGTCTCCTTGTGGTACCTTGAGTGGATCACTACATTGGTCACTCAATAAAAAGAGTATTGGCACCATTTCTGATAATTGTTTAACTGTTCAAATCATTTTTCAAGGTCAATACACACACATATTTTCTGGTTCCAGACTCTCAGTTGTGATAGTTTCCTGCTTCCTGTGGTCGTATATGCCAGTGAACTAAATATATTTGACTTTAGAACTGTTGTTAGTACAAAAAAGTAAGATGTTAGCTTGGCCTCTGGGCATATTTTTCTATTTTGTTTTACTTTTTTTTTTTAGACCAAACGACTATTCAGTTAATTTATTTGTAGAGGGCAGATTAGCCGATAATGAAAAAATTGTAAATTGCAGACCTACAACTTGTACATTATTGGATTTGTAGCTCAGATTGGTGTCTGATCAGACAGGACGATGGGAGGGGGTCTGGAGTGTGCTATTGCAGTAAGGTGCTGCAACACACATTTCAACAAATAACATGTCAGTTCAAAAGACACTGAATCAGAAGACATCAAGATGTAATTCCATGTTTGTCAGCTCTCATCGTGCCACATTATAACAACACAATAGAAATAGTAGTGAGTTTTCCTCAGCCAAACACATAATACCTCAGGCTGTATTATCTAGCTTACATCACACAGAAAAGGGCAAAGCTGTGTCCAACTGGTAGTGTATTGGACCCATGATTAGTCCTATTTCACCTGTGACAGTTAACTGGTCATGTAGCATAAAGCAGAAGTTGCTATGGTTACCGTTGCCCATTTAATATTGAGCCAATCATGATGTTTGTTTACAATAACCTTCCAGGTACAAAACACAGCTTACGTACAATTAATTGTATTTTTTCATCATGTTATTTCGAAGTGTGTACATCTCCTTCGTGTAAAATGCATGTTTGATGCTTTCGTATATCTCAGTGGTAACAACACTTTCACAAATGTTAGGTTTGCAACCTAATTTACTAAAGAAACTGACCGTAGTAGATATCAAAGATGCTAGCAGAGCAACACAGTACACAGAATAAGCACAGCAGAAATGTCAGAGCACTGTGTTTAACTATATCTCTTTAAATGTTACAGTTACAGCTTTAAGTGACAACTAAAATGACTGTTAGTGCTGCTGTAAGTGTGAAATCACAGTGATCTAGTCAATTGCACACTAACTGTCAACAGAACCTGGGGTGCTCATTAGCTCAGTTGGTAGAGCGGGCATCCCATGTACAGAGGCCTTGTCCTCGCAGGAGTGCCACCCCCCCATCCTGTTTCCTGTCATCTCTGAAGCTGTCCTATCAATAACTTTGCCATGGAGTAATGAAGGAATAACACATACTGATGTTATTTCATCACTTCTGTAACTGATCTATTGCTTTTCCATTCTTTGCCAGTCTGAATATCTAAAAATGTTCAAAATGTATTTAAGGCAGTGTCCAGAGATGTGAAGTAGGCTAACATAAACAGGCGAAAATAACTCAAATTGCTTAAAGTGATGAAATGTCTCTTTAACACTCTATCTAACCCTATCTGGAGAGAGAACAAGAGACAGTGAGAGAGAGGGAGCGATAGAGATTGCCCTGAGGGATCCTCTGTTTCTTTCTCTGCACCACTTCATTCTCAAATCTGTTTTGTGTGCGACTATTCGTGTATATATACAGTATATATTACTCTGTGTGTGTGTTTGTGTGTAGCCTTGGGGTGTTGACGTGTGCTGGACAGAGACCCTACAGAGAGCCTTTGTGGAGAAGTCTTCCCTGCAGCAAGGTCGCTCCATCCCTCTCTCTTTCTCTCCCTCTTTCTACATCCCTCGCTCCTCTCCTCCCTCTATCAGCACATCTCTGTCCATATCTGTGCAACATTCATAGTTTAATGCTTCTCTCTCTCTCTGTCTCTCTTGCACTCACACATTTATGCCCAGACAAAAAGCACATGCTACATGAATAACATTTTTGAAGGCAGGTCTCTGGCGAGGCCAGTGGCTGTAAGTTCAGAATATAAAGTGGAGTTTGTGTCTGACATGGTGAGTGTGCTGTGTTTTGTTTTTGTGTGCTTGAACGTGTGCAACTGTGACTTTGTGTGAGTCTACTGGGTAACGCCGCTGATTATAATGCATAGATACACTGACTTTAGTTAGAGGACATAACATGTCCCTTACAGTGGATCACATAGACAGATATAATGTATACACGCACAAACACACAAGCTTTTATATTTAAAATCTGAAAAATCATTCACAAAGTTGTACGTGTTATCCCCGTGTTACATACTGTATATAAGAGTGTATAAATCATTTTCAATAACATATACACAAAGGGACATTTTGTCCTTGTAATGCTTGATGTACACCCAACTGTGGCACTTAAAGTTGTGTGTGTGTGTGAGTGTGTGTGCAAACTGCACGACAGCGATACCGTAATTCCCCAGCACTCCCACTGTGAACAGAGGAGCCGCATTGCCACAATTTTACCTTTGAGTCTTCAATACAATAATAATTCTTACTCACTCATTCACACTCTCTCTCTCACACACGCACTTACACATGCTCTCCTCAGCTGGATGCACATCAATCATAGCACCAGCCTCACCTGTCATTGTCTTTGTTGTTGCTTATACAAACATCCTTTTCCTGGTCCACCGAGTAAAGACCTCAATCAGGATTTACATTCACAGCATAGCACCTTTTTGCTCCCAAACACACTCACTCCCACTGGGATGGAAAGAAAACACAACAGCACCTTTTTCAGCCAAAAGCATGGAGGACAGTGCTGTTTTTCACATGCACAATAACATAAAAAAATAGATGTTCAAATAGAGAAATAAAAATGCAATCTTTGTGGTGAAGTTAAGTGGATTTGTGAATGTGATAAAAGAGGGAAAGAATGGGGAGAGCACGAATATGAAATTGGGACAATCAAGTCAGATGGAGGGACAGGTGAGGCGTGTGTGTGTGCGATGAGCCCGCATAAACATGCACAGTACTGAATGCTGATCAGGGACAATAAAACCTCCATTAAAGATTTATTCTGGAGAGACAGAATAAGGGAGGGCCAGATGATAGTGAGAGGAAGAAGGGAGGTTGGAGGGAATGGGAGGGGGAGAGAGAGCACTCAGGTTTGTGTCACAGAGTGGATTATACCAAAGACACCTCTTTCCGCCCATCACTGCGAGACCCACGCACACACACACACACACATGCACACGGGTGCTCAGACTCTGTGCATTTTAATAGCCCTGTCACCTCCAGCTATAATACCAGACAATGGCTCTTTGAGCAGACACTCGTCTTCAGAAGTGTCTTTCGTGCTTCCTGACAGGCTCAAGCGAGAGCTAACTGGCTAGCTCACCACAATTATAGATCCCATCTGTGTAGTCACAGAGCTACGGCAAACCTTAGCACAACAAGCCCGAGGCCTACTCTGTCAAAATGTCACCCGGGCCGGGCTGTGCTCCAGGCGAGACACCCATGGGGAAAATGTAATCTAATTCACTGCCCCCCCTTTCCTCCTCCTCCAATGAAGTGTGCTGTCAGCTTTATCTCGGTGCTCCAAACCCCCCCCCCCCCCCCCCCCCCCCCCCCTTTCGACAAGCCCCTGCCTTCATCCTGTTTGAGATGATTGAGATTCAGAGTTGATGCTGATGACATTTGAGCAGGTACTTTACTCTTCCCCTCACTTGTGACTGACTGGGTGAGGTGCTAAATGTAAGGAGAGTCAGAAATGGAAAATGGGACTCGGCAAAGAATAGAGAAAGAAAGAAGGAGACAAAGAAAGGATGTTGGGGGGAGCTCAAAGAAAATTACAACCAATGTAGCAGAAGTGGGGGGAAAAAGAGTTGGCACTAGGGTGGAGGAAATGGGCGATACAAGAGGGGAAAAAAGGGCACACAAAGGGCAGGTGGGACAGCAGAGGGGAGGGTGTCTCAGGAGTGGGACATTTATTCTAAAATCAACCAGCTCTGCAACAGAATCAATCAACAAAGATCCCCATGTAGGCTTCCAGGATTAGTGTGTCCATATATGTGTGTGTGTGTGTGTGTGTGTGTGTGTGTGTGAGCGTGCATGGGAATGTGATTATCAGAGTGTTTGAGAACACTGTGACAAGGATAATTATGTTTGATTACTAAAGACCCCAGTGAGGGTTTGCATTATCAGCCACCGTGCTCCTTTGGTGTTTTCCTAAGCCTTGGTGGTGAGCTGCCATCGCTCTGTATGTTTTTCTGATAGCCCTGTCTTATTCTATTTCTATTGGACTTGTTAAACAGGAAGTTCTGCATAGCAAATAGAAAGTTTGAATTGGTGTCTGTGATTGATATTGAGAAGAACATTTTTATACCACAAAGCTTTGCCTGCTTTGCAGAAGTGCTGCTCAGTTAAGACTTGTTCAGTCAATAATTAATAATAATTATCTTAATTTATAGTGGACATTTACAGTGTTTACACATTGCTTCTTCAGACAGTAAAGGAACACTACTCAGCTTATATAAAGTGGTCTATAAACAGCTTTAAAAAAGCTAATTAACTAAAGTAAATGAATAAAAATGAGATAGTGGTGCAGAGGAACAATAAGAAGAAAGAAGGAATAAAGGAACACACCGTACTACTGCAGGTCTATAAATGCAGGCTTTGAGAAGTGATTTGAAGGAAGATAGAGATTCTGATGTCTAAAGGTCAGTGAACATTTGCCAGATTTGGAAACTCTGTGTGATAAGATACAGAGTGTAGAAAAGCTATAGAGCCCCTGCCAGATTTTACAGTAATCTTAACATCGAGCAAATAAAAGGAGCTGAGGCTGGACTGGTATGAAGTTGTTGGAACATTTAGAGGTGAGGCAGAGGCCTTCACCAGTCATGAGAAAATAAAAATGAAGTTATTTTCTCCAGGGTTTGTGTTTTTGGTACTGAGTTCTTGTAAACAACTTATTTTAAAGACATGGCTTCAAAGTAAGACAACACTGGGAAAAACTAGCAAATTGTTGTGAATTGAGGGAAACAAGGACAAGAAACAGTAATACCTCAGTGATTCTGCTTCTCTGTCTCTTACTCTCTGATCTCTGTATCTCTCTTGCTGCCTTCCCTCTTCCCCTCTAGTCTTTGTGTGGGTACATTCGTTTCTCCTTGAGCTTTTGGATCCATGTTTGGAAGGAGGTTTGCAGGTTATTAACAGTTTGATCTCCATCTAGTGTGTGATTACATCTGAAGTGGAGCCAGTGCCTGTTGTCCAGCTCCACACTGAGCCTGTTGATGCTGGCCAACACACACACACACACACACACATACACACACACACACACACACACACACACACACACACACACGCACACACACACACACACACACACACACACACACACACACACACTGATAATTATCCATGGCTGAGGGTCAGACATTTATCTCAGTGTGTGTCTCATGGATGGACTGATGTGCTTGCGGTGCTGTTGAGACCAAGGCCATTATTGCCTGTTGTTTGTGTGTATAGTAATTTAAAATAATTAAAGAGTAAAGAAAATATCTTTTCTGATTTGCACACCTGCACACACCTGCATTTACTCTCACACACATATAGTATATACACATTCAAACACACACACACAAACCAAGAAATGTCCAGGTTTTCATGCATCAGTTACAGTTTCAGCTAATTGCTCACCTTTTGCTCCTCCTGTTGGTTCTGTATGTCAGTCTGTCTGCGTTGCCCTTTTACCCCACTTCATACCTCCACCTACATGCACAGATGCACATGCCACCACCTGCCCACAAATATTTATCATTTTTGGTTGTCTCAGCAGTCATGATATCATTCCAGTCTGATCGTGCCCTGCACTGGAATATTGTGCTCTATTACATGTAGAAACACACACATGTTCACCTCTGCTTATATACTGTATATTCACAACAGAAATAAACATTTTTTTTTACTACTTTGGGTGAATTATTATACTCTCCTCTACAGCGTAATTCTACAGTGCTCGAGCCCTTAAAAAGTTGTTTACTTGATTGACATTGCTTTATTGGTATTTTCTTCAAACAGCTTGAATATATGAGGCTGGTACAGTAAAGCATCATGAGACAGAAGACAGATATGTTGAGAACAAAAAGTTGGGCTTCTCCATATACAAAAAGGGTTAGCAACCATACTAATCTCCCAACTCATCGTGTTTACTTTCTTTGAAAACAAGTGGGTGTGCAAGCTTGTTGTCCTGTTTACGTCTGTTTCTACTGCTCAACCATCCATTAAGCATAACCTGAAGTAAAGCCAGATCAGAGACTTTGAGGACAAGAGTTACATTGGAAACGCTGCCCTGAGATCAGGCCGCGAGGCTGGAGCTGTCCTTGGTGCTGAATCTCACAGACTGTGTTGTGTCTGATGCCGCTGCATTATATTGAATACTGTGGGTCACTTGCTGCTGATGAATAAATATTCACAGTTGTCCTGATGCTGTGTGTTTAGCCTGATCTATGTTATCATATTTCCACTGTGCTAGCTCTTCTGTTGTGTATCTTCAGAGTGACTTTGAACTGTCTCTCCCCATCGTGTTCTCCCACAGGCAGACCTCAGGTCGGGCCTGCTGTTCGGTTAAGATTGGAGACAGCTTTTTCTTTTGCACTGTTATTGAGCTCAGTCCGGCTGGGCCACTTTCTCATAAGCACCTCATAGTGTCCTTTGCCTCTGGTCTGCTGTGCATGTCTCCTTTTGTACTCAAGTCTAGCTGCCTGTCTTCTAGTCCATACTGTCTCCTTCAGTCACACCCTCTGAAAACCCTCCTACCCTGCGGTTTTTTATCAGTCTGCCCCCCTTCTTTGTCTTCTACTTCTCCTCACTGTCTCCTTGGGGCTACCAAAGCATCAAAGATGAGGACTGTCCCCTCTCCTCCCTCATCTTTCTCTTGCTGTGGACAGGGTGTGGCAGATGAATATGATGCCCTGACTGCAGCGTGCCACTAGCTGTCGGCGTTAACAGTGCAGGCTTATGACTTATTGTATGTGTGGGTCTTATCTTAGTTATTAGTTTATCTCCATGACTATCTGGGTTTCATAGCGCCAGTGCCTCTCTCTATCACCCCTCCACATACACTATTAATCCATCTGCTCCCTGTTCACCAGCTCTATCTGACTAAAGCTCACAGATAGTCTAAAGGCCATAGATAAGGCCGACATGCTCTTGTCTCCCTTCACACTAATTGAATTGACATCAATTGTTCTGCATCAAAATCAGACTCAAGCCCTTGTGACATTTGGTATGATTCGGTTTTTCACCCCAGTACCATTCAGCCATTGGCTCCGTACTGTATGCAGATTCTACTGCTTAGTGCACCATGATTGACAGCAAGAGTAATTTGTGTTTATGTGTGTGTGTGTGTGTGTGTGTGTGTGTGTCTGTGTGACACACTGGGTGGGTACTGTTAATGTGTAGCGGGTGAGCCCTCTTGAGCAGTGAAATCGGCTTATTTCCAACAGCCTCTAAAAACACCTCAGAGGTGCGTTAATGAAAGAGCAGAAAAGGAGGGATGAACACTCCTCTAATCCTAATTTGCGTCTACTGCTGCTGCTGCCCTCCACCCCCACCCAACCACACAGTCTCTTTCTTCCTCTTATTTCCTCTCTGAGTCGGTCAGCTATCAAATTCATACGAACAACATTCATGTAGATAAACTAATTTTGACTTGCAAGCAGACTGGTGGTTTGGAAATATTAATGGTTTATTCTTCACACATCTTTTCCTGTTAAATGACTAATGTAAGCTGTGATTCTGGCTGTATGCCCTGGTATTGTGGCTGGGGTATTAAACAGTATTTGGTGACATTAGACTCTGGCATTTTTCTGTAGCCTGAGGGCACAAGCGGATTGATTTCTGCCCGACAAAGCGAAAACCATCTCTGCCCTCATCCTCGACCCTGCACTGGAATTTTACTCATTTATAGGAGCACCGAAAAATGCCATGTGCTGTCAATAAATAAATAAATAAATGATAACATTATTTTTCTGTCTTCATTGACCTTTACTGAGAAAACTACAGAAAAATTACATGGGTTGACAGAAAGAAACTTGCAGCGTCAGTGACCGAAACCAAGTCCAACTTTAACCTTAAACCAACTTTTGACATGTCCATGAAGACCAGTCAAAACTTAGTCACAATGCAGAAATGTCCAATCAAATCTCATTATTATATACAGTAAGCATTAGAAAAAAACTGTTGACAGAAAGGTATTAAAACTTCAAGTTCCGATTGTTAATCTTGTTTACGTATTCTTTGATTTCTGAGTTCCTGATTGTTCTTTTATGTTTGCTGTTTTTTTTGACATTTTAACATTTCAGAACTTTGTTGGTTTATTTAAAAAACTGGTCAAACAAAAAGATAATGAACAACTTCGACCTGTAGCTGTAGTGTCATACTAAGAAACATTCTCACTATTTTTTCTCTCAGAAGTCTGTTTATTAAACATGCAGCAAGTGGCAGACAACCTGAAATGTCATAGCCAAATTAAAATGGTTGCAGCCTCTGAACCACCCTGACAAAATGCATGAATGGAATCTTGCCTTAAAATAGACCACAACCATCTTCAAACTCGGCCTTCTTTTTTTTTTTTATCAACTACACACTTGTAAACTGTTGTGGCTGCATGGTTGTGATGCAAGCTTGCTGACAAAACCTGCCAGACAGACAGACAGACATATAAACACCAGGCAAAGTACTCAAAACCGCTTCTTTCTTAGTTCTCACTTCAATGGTTGTCTCCAGGAGAGAGAGAGAGAGAGAGAGAGAGAGAGAGAGAGAGAGAGAGAGAGAATATAGACAAAGCTGTGGGGGTTGAGCCGTGGTGTTGCATTGTGAGCTTTGGGGCAGGCTTATATTTAATGGCTGGACTGGGGCTAAATGAGCTGAATTAATAGGGTCTGCTCTGAACACTTACATGCCTGCTAAACATACATTTTGTGCATGTGTGTGGGTGTGTGCGTGTGTGGGTGTTGTTATGAATTGGGTCATCTTTCAACCATTTCATGCCCTCTTAACCTACACTGGGTGGATGTGGGTTTGTAGGCTACAGCTTTTGACGTCATGGACGTACACGCGTTTCACATGTTTGAGTATTGTTGGAAGTAAATTGCTATTTTTTAAAAATGATTTTTCTTTCATCTTTAAACGTTGTTGTGCTACGAATGATTTGATAGGTTAAATATTTGTCTCTTTGTGTGCTCTTTACTTATCAGAATTTTTGCAGACACATGCAGAATATCAATCATCCCTCTCACATACTGTAGTGTCCCCTGGTGATAGTGTGTGTGCACCAGGCTAAATGTTGGCTTAGAATTAAAGGGCCATTCCCGAGTGTGTTCATTGAATCAGTCTGGTGCAGGATCACTACAAGAAAAATCTGGCCCTCATCCCCCATCCCCATCCTTCCTTCCCTCGTTCCTCTCGCTGCTCCAGCTCATTAACCCCCCAGTTTTCCCATCTACCAAGTCTTCCCTACTCCACAAACTGGTATCAGTAAGCATCTCTCATCTGTCATCAAAAATTCTTCTTCCCCTCCCCCTGCTCTGATTGGTTCAGTCCAAGTCAGCCTCAGCAGGGGACTGACTCCCCACAAATAAGGCCAACCATTCTGACATGAAAGGGAAACAGCCTCAGAAGAACAAGGAGAAGTGTGTGTGTTTTAGTGCACGTGTGTGCACATATATGTGTAAATATAACAAGCGTGCCCATTTATGTGTGTCTGCTTGCTTTTGTCTCAGCAGGCTTGTTTCAGAGGAAGGGGGGTAGTGTGTCTTTAACGTGTAGACTTTTGTGGAAATCCATGAGGGCCTCATGCACTACATCCTCGTCTTGTTTGGCCTAACATGACCACTTCAGGAATGTTATATGTGTGTTTATATGAAAGAGACTGGTTGATAGACCCAGAGACAGAAAGATGAAGCAGAGTTTTGGCAGGAAGGAGAATCAGTGTGAGCTGCGAGAGCAACTCAGGCCCTTTTTGTCTCTGACTCTGTCTGCCACTATCTGGACCTCTGTCTGTCTTTTCCTCCTTCTTTTTTCTCTCTGTTTCTTACTCAGATGGCGTAGCCTCTAGGGTCAGGATTGGGAAGGATGTTTTCAGACAGATTATCTAGACAGTAAGAGGACCATGTTCAAACAGAGGGTCATCCAGGCTGTCTTGTTCTATCCACAGGCAAAACACACACAGAAACACCGGGACTCACTTTGTCTCCTCTTGGTAATAAACTGAACTCAGACCTCATCCTGCACCTGAACACACAGGAAACTGCAAAAAAGTACCACTGCCAGGTTATGGGTAGCTCAGAGGAAGTTCATCCTCATACACACACACACACACACATGCACATACACATCCACATACACCACGTGTTATGCAGGATATTGTATAAGTATTTCCTCAGCAATATATTATCTGATTAGGCTAAATTAATGAGACCCAGTGGAATGGTAAAACTCCTCTTTTGCATCCTTCCTCCTAGTTATCCATCTCTTCCTTTCACACTCACTTCACCCTTCAGCTTCCTGCAAACCACATTTTCTTTCTTTTTCTGTGTGCTCCTCTCCCTCTTCTCTCCATCATTACCCCGATGCTCTTGTTTGTGTTTATTGTGGATATTTGGGATCCATTCTTCTTTACCTCTTTAATTAGACATATTCTGCAATAAAAGGTGCCAAACTGATCGCTCCACACACATGCACATAGACTGCACACATACAGTATATGCATATATATATGAGCGCACACATGCCCTCGAGCATTTTCAGCTAACAGTGCTCAGAGAGCAGCATTTTTGATTTGCCAGTATGTTATATTTAATCTGTGCACATACAATATAATGTGTGATTAAATCCTGCTTGATATGTGTGAAAGCGAGGAGTGGCTGGTAGCTTCAACCGGCTGCCTGTCTTAATATGTGAGCAGGCATGAAAAGAGGAGGCAGGAGATTCCCTCACCCCACTGTCTGCTTTTCTTATTAAATACACACTGCACACTGCTTGTAGGACTCCCCTCCCGCTGACAGTGTGATGTGAATTGCATGTGTGTGTGTGTGTGTGTGTGGAGTTCACAAGTCCTCTGTGATACAGGAGTTGTTTATTTCATGATGCAAAATATACTTCATTACGAGTGACACCATGAACATGAAGACAGAGAGGGAAAGAATTTGAATGTGTTAGTGTGCATGTGTGCGCGTGTTCGTACCGCCTTGGGGCTGCTTCTTGTGATGTTTAAGCTGAGTTTCATGTCTCCCCTCATTAAATTAAAAGGAACAGATCTTTTTGAAGAATTGCTGGTGTGAGCAAGAGCATGTGCATATGTGTGCTTTTTTTTAGTAGCGGTGTAGCGCTGTGATTGGCTCACTTTTTACAACGCAATCACAAAGATCACAAATCACAGGGCAGATTGGTCATACGTGCATTGACAGCGAGGTGGTATCCAAGAGCACCAGCTATTTTCATTCATATGAATGGTTTTCATAAGGCTTACATACGCAAAGGGCTGGATAAAGTGAGTAAGGTTGGCACTGCATGTTGTGCTGCCTTTAGATGGCTGTAGGGATTGAATGAACTGAAGTGGAAGGCTGTTTATACAGTATGAAGTTACTAGTGAGTAGTGTTGTCACGAAACCAGAATTTCTAACTTTTATACAATACCTTGAAAAATATCCATATTAGATAACAGGTTCACTACCACAGGGAAAAACTTATAAAATTTGAGATTTTTATGAAAAGATAATTGTAACAAGGCAGTGTTTGTACTGTGTATAAACATCATCTAAATTAATTTGCTTTATTGACAGAAAACTGTGAGGAGTCTGTACAGGTACTTGTGTATCGATACTGTGGAAAATGAGTATTGAAACTTTTCTAGATATTCAGAATCAGTGTGTGTTGATAGATTGATATTTTTGACAACACTACTGGTGAGCACCATCAATTCATCTTTACCTCAGTACAGACTGCTTTACTGGCACTCTTGCTATAATCCCAATGAACTTAAATAAATATTTTATATTAGTGTTTTTCTGCTACCTTTTTCTCTAAAGTATGCCAATTGAACCACCAAATTCTGTATTCTCACCCAAATACCAACATCTCACCTTCTGTTGCCTCATTTGTATGGTCCTCCCATTTCATGGAGCCTCTCCTCCTCTTTGTGTGTTGGGTTCTGTGCTAGGAATGAAAATAGCCAAACAACCAGTAAAGCACATTTCAGGGATAGGAATACACCAATATTTGGCACTCCTAACACTAGTCTTAGGAAAACTGAATCTGAGTAATGAATAATTTCCCAATGCTGACATGTTTGTGAGTTGTTGTTGTTATCTGTGCAGACAGCATATGGTTAATGGTTTACTCGACAGAGCAGAATGAAGAGTTTCACTGACCTTGCTGTATGTGTGAAGGTTGTAGCATCTTGTCTGCATTGACTTACAGTACTGACACTATGATAATTTTTGAGTGGGTGATTTTATGTTTGCATGCACATGTTTATCTGTAAGTGTAAAGTAGGAGAAAATGTGTCTCTTACTCTTTTTCTCTATAATGAGTGTTTAATATCATTAATTATAGATGGTGTAAAGATGGATCGGCTGGGGAGAATCAAATGAGGGAGAGCCCCCTTCACTAATGAATTATGGATGTGGGGATACACAAAAAGTTGAGATATTACTGTAAAAATATTAAAATTTGTCATAGACTGTAGCACAGAGATGGGTGGTAATGTACTTTAAAGACATTTGTTTGTCATAAAATGTGGCTACACTAAACAAATTACACAAGTCAATGGACTTTAAATGCATTTTTATGATGTGCATTTGGTTGGTGGAACTGCTAATGGTTTCTGGCATAGTTATGAACCTTGCTTTGAACCCATCACATCTTGTAACACTCACTGGATGCTAAACAAGAAAACATCAAAGTGCTCTTTCTTTTGTAAGCAAGCTTCAGCTAGCAGCACTTTTCCTCTCCCGCTCCCTCTTTACTGCCTTCATTTTTTTGTCCAGACCAATCAAAGTGTGGGGCAGACGGTGATTCCTCTGGAGTTTTGATTAATAGCATTACATTAAATTCAGGAGGACGGGCAGTGAGAGAGTTAGAGAAAAGAGATAAAGAGCAACGGATAAAAGGAAGTGAAGAGAGATAGTGGGAAATGCTGGGAGGGAACAAGACACTCAATCCTTTTGTCTTACTTTGTAATAACAGGTCTCGCTGGCAGTTGTTTCTGAGGATGATAAACTGATGTTGACACTGCATCTTTTAAAGACTTTCAATTCAGTTCAATTCAGTTCAAGTCATCAGCTTAGTTTAGTTGGATTCAGTGCAGTTCTGATCAAATTAGTCAAGTGGATTTCAGTTTAGTTTAGCAGTACCATTGGAGTGATGACGATCAGCGGAATTAAAACTTATAAACACATTTTATAATTGTCAACTTTCTGAGTTTTCCACTCAAGGATATGTGTCTATACTGTATCGCACCATTTGCTACAATATGAGTGACTGTGGATTTTGTTACATTCTGTCTTTGCTTGTACCAATTCATTTACAAGACGCTACATAACTTCTGTTTTGTTTCCATTACTGCTCAGTCCCGGGCTAGGAGCACTTACTCAGGAATCAATCTGTGATGAAACTAGTCTGGGGCTCATTTTGAATTGGAGCAGGTGCTGAGATGCACGGCATGTCTCGTAGAAATGACAATGCATCTGATTTACTAAAATGTGTTATCCTAGTTTTTATATGCAAATTAATAAGACGCCCCAGCGTTTTCCTTTTTTAAAATATTTTTCTTTTACCTCCCTCTCTGGCCCCGCTGCTCTCTTTCTCACTCTGCCTAACCCAAACCCTTTTCTTTGTCTCTCCTCAATTTAGAATTTAAAGTATTCTATGAAGTATGCACAGATTTGGAAAAAAACCCCCAAACATTTAAGCTACAATACTCTCAGTAGCTAAACTTCAAGCTTTTGTTCAACACTCACAGAGAAAATAAAAGAAGCACAAAAAGTATTTCTAAAAGAAACTATTGAGTTATTTATTGACTACAATCTTTAAAAGTGTTTCTTCTCTTAATGATGCCCTCCCAATTCTCCAAAGGCACAAATTGTACTGTGTGTGTGTGTGTGTGTGTGTGTGTGTGTGTGTGTGTGTGTGTGTGTGTGTGTGTGTCAATCGTTGGTGCATGCGTGCGTGGGTATGTTTTCTGTTCTGGAATGAGTGCAACACTACTTTGTCACAAAAGACCTTCACAAAACAGATTTTGAAATCAAAACATGATTTCCTAACACTAACCAAGTTGTTTCAATGCCTAAGCCTAACCAGAGCAAAAGCACAGCATTGTGACAAGAGAGGAATAGAACATTTAACCTTAAAAAAACATAAATTGCAACATAAAGAGTTTGTTTAGGTTTTGCAGAGATGTACTTTTCCAACATTTAGTCTGCAAATTGAATTATAAGGTGAGAATCACGTCATCACATCTGCTGCACTCTGACTGCCACCAAATCTTGTTTGTGGCGTGTGTGGGCACCTGTTCTGGCACTGTGTGTATACCAGAAGTGGTGCACATATGTGTTCACTGGTGTGTGTGTGTGTGAGAGAGAGAGAGAAAAGAGAGAGAGACAGAGTGTATACATTGAGCTGAGTTAATTTGAGCACCAGCCAACAAACATTTAATTCTCCCTGATGCTCCACCTTCACACTCACTCTGTGAAAGCGGCAAACTCTGTATCATTAGCAGAATACATTAGTCTCTCCTTGTCAGCTTGCCAGCTAAAACACCTATTAATATTCAAATCCCAGCGTTAATGGAATCACAGGAGCCAAAGACAGCATCATTTTTAGGGAAAATGCACTGCTGTCCAGATACTATTAAGTCACAGGGCACATAAAACAAACAGATAAAGACAAACACCTATCATGATAAAAAAAAACACACACACACACTTACAGCTACACCATAATGGATATGTGCATCTGTTTGGATGATCAAAGGTGTGTGGGTGAGAAATCCAAATAGAAAATAGGCTTATGTGTGCTGAAATTGAATTTTAATTGACGGTAAAGCTCAAGAGATTAATCTGATTTCTGATCTGATTTCACTCGTCTCATTTCAGTGGATGATACAGTATCTAACTCAATGGATACCTTGTTAAAGTCCCAAGATTCAATCGTGCCACGGCAGCCAACACGCAGTTTCAGACGGGCTGAAAAGAGACTGACTTCTCTATTTATTTTCGATTAGCTGTTGTACAGAAGATAGTTCTTTTGTGCGTAGATGAGTAGTCTTGTGCATTTGAAATTGGCACAGAGATTCTCTTGTAGGTGGAGTGATTCAGCAGGGTGCGACACAGAGATGTAGCGTCGGTCAGATTGTCCTTCCCCCATCTGCTCCGTAAAATGTGTTTTCCTGGGTGCTTTGTAAATGGATTGAAGCTTTACACACCCTCCCACTCAGCAGATCTCCCAACTATACACCTCCCTCCCTGCGTGATGCTCCAATATTTCTCTCTCTGCTGAGCCCCCACCAAGTCTATGTGTGCATTTTGACGTGTAGTGTGCATGTGTGTCTTTGTGTGCTTGGTGTGTGTGTTACTGTGCGCATAAAGTGTTGCTTCACATGCCGTCCTGCATGGCTGGCTCACATTTATATCCTGATTGTCTGTGATTTATTTAGCCCTCAGCCTGAGCGTGTAAGTGTCCATATGTGTATGTGCAATTACTCACGTGTCCAGGCATGTGCGCGTTGTGTGTTGGTCATTCAGGGTGACCATAAACCCGCCAACCTGTCCATGTGCACATCTTCAGGCTCTCCAGGCTCTTATACTTAATGTGTGTGTGTGTGTGTGTGTATGTGTGTGTGAACATGTACGTCTGCAGCCCTGTTACATGGGTCATTGAGGTGGTTTGTTACATGTTTGTTGCACACTCACTGTGCGTGAGACCTTACTGTATGTAGTAATTTGCTGGGTGAGATATTTGCGGGATACAAACGTGTGTTCATTAATGTTGTTTACTGGAACGCTGTTGCACCAGGAGTATTGATCCGAAGCAGGCTCTGTGTGTGTGTGTGTTTGTAGCAGTGAGACTATTGATCTTTACCACTCCCAATAGTGTTTATTCGTACAGCAAGTCTGTCAAAAGCCAAGTGTAAGTAATCCCTCTTCCCCATTTCTCAGCTTTTTTCCCCTATTATACTATTTGTCTCAGTCAGATTCAAACATTCTTTTAAATTATTGCATTCAAGTTTGCTTGAGTCTTCCTCTCTTGCCTTTATTTAAATTCTGTCAACATTGTTTGTCATCTTTTACTTTGTTCATTTATTGTCTTTGATCTACTCTGTTGCAGCTCAGTTGAGAGTGTATATATTTGGTTGCGTTGCTGTCTGTGTTTTTGTACACTGTGAGCAGCCAACCATTCTGACTCTGCAGAAGATGAACATACTGTAGCATCAAATTACACTTGCTGCACTGTGACTAAATTCCACTGATAAATGTCTCCTTTTTTTGTTACTATTGAGCAGAGTGTTATTCGCTGTGTGTAGTGGTTTGTGTTTGAAGCTACGGGGCTCAGTCTATCTCTCTAATTGCTTTTGACTTGCAGCTTTTCAAACACATTACCATGACAAGGCAGACTCTGAATCCACACTGTATTACATTAATTGTTTGTCAGAGTTGCTGTGTGACAGATGAAAGCACACAGACACGTACACACACGTACACACAATCTTTAATGATGCCTAATAGCCACCCACATACCAGCCAGTGCTTTGACAACACTTTAATTTGTTTTAATGTTTAATGGTTTGTATCTTGCTTACATGGTGCTGAAGCTTACGATTCTGCATTAAGAAAACACTGCAGTGTGAGGTACATCATGTTGATCTTTTCATATGGCCATTATTCGTCATGTGAGCGTCACATATGTCATTTTTACACCAAAAATAGTGCGTATATCCAGGTTTTTTACATACAAATAAACCAGCTAAAAGCAGGTGATTGACTCTTTTCCTATTGCTTGGAGATTATTTCTTATTTCTGTCTTTTATTCTCTTGTGACTCGTTCACTAAAATGCTGGAAAATAGGGGACTGTAGAAACTGAGCATGGAGGCCAGTGACTGGTTACTGGTGGTTACTTTCTTTATCTTTTACTTCAGTCTCTGCGCCAACTGAACAATGTTTGAGCGATTCTTGAAAGCAGACAGACTGAAATGTTTTTTCACGCCATCATCCCTTAAAGGGGAATTCCTGTATAATTAAACCTGGGCCTTATATTTACATGTTTTGGTATTTGTTTTTGGATTCATACTTACTAAATGTTTTTGAGGCAACAAAGTCTTGTTTAAGGAGAAGTCTCACTCTGAACTCTTGCGCTGGTGAGTTTTTGCAGGAGGACGACAGTGGAAACATGAGTCAGAGTTGAAGAGAGAAGTTTAGAGTTAACCCAGAGGAACTGCCAGCAAGAATTGATTTCCAAAGTCTTGGCTGACTATTTAACCGATTTTGACAATCTAGATAAGGCAACAGCTGTGACAACTCATCATGCGAGATTTTAGAGTGAGACTTCTCCTTGAATGAGACTTGTGTTTCTGATTACAAAATCATCATATTATTTAATAAAAAGGTCGATCTGTAGGAAATGTAGTGTTGTCAGACAGAGTAACACCCTCAGCCTGTCTGTCACAAAAACAAGCACTTTTAGCGGACGCATCTTTGATGCTCAGAGTTGCCCCAAAGGATCACATTGCAGTCAACTCGCAGCCAGCTTGTATTCGGTATTGGAGGTATTTACTGACCAGTTTTGCTCTGCCGTGTGTCGAGATGTCCCCAAGTCCTGTAATTAAAGTGAACCTTGCAAGGTCAACACACTCTCCAACTCAGAAGGCGATCCATGACTGCAGGCTATCATTGACATTGCAACCTAAACGTACTTAACATGTAAATTAGATAACTTTACCAGGTAGCGCATTTCTCCCCACACCTCCAGCCCACTCCACCAGGTTTCTCCACTGAACACAAAGAGACTACATGTGTCAGCCCTCCATTAAATGCCAGGTAAGACAAGAAGAAGCTGGCCTTCAAATTGTAATCTCTTCCACTACTTGTTGCAGAAAAAGTAATCACATTACTACCATGCCTTTCTAAGTAATGTATTACTGGCCAAACCTGTCAGTAATTCATAAAGATGGAGAAAAGGGTGACATATGATCTCATATTTGCCACCTCTACTGCTGTTATTTTATTGTTACGTGTTTCAGTTTATTACATAAGGTCTTTGTTTGAGGATCGATCCAGTCGCTGCATTCTGCATTGAGTGTTTTTTCAGATTTCAACGAAAGAAATGTGAAACATTTAAAGTCACTGTTTTATGATTTATCACAAACTGATGGGTAGATAGCACCTTGTAGCTATTCATCTGATGATGATGATATGTCCAACATAATTTAGGAAAAACTATCATTATTAAACCATTTTAGTCAGTCATCACACTAGCCTGCTGTATGACTGTGGCAGTGAGTTTCAGTACCTGTCATTGAGAGTCCTGCGTATAGCTCAGTAGGCAGAGAATGGAGCTACCCCTGTCGGGGTGGAGAGCTTTTATTTTCTGCTGGCCACCCTTAGTAAAATATATGCACTCATGATGAATGGTGGGATAGTCGAATGGATTCCACAGGATTGGAGGGGAGAAGAGCGGTGGGAAGGGGCAACGGTTGAGAAGAGAGGTGAGATAGTAATAATAAGATTGGATAAGAAAAGGGAGGGGAGAGATGGAGGGCAGCATGGGTGTTATAAGGGAGGAAAGAGGTTGTTCAGGGTTGAGCAGTGAAGCAGAGAAGCTGTTGCAAACCAAGGCTGAATCGTGTGTGTGTGTGTGTGTGTGTGTGTGTGTGTGTGTGTGTGTGTGTGTCCGTGGGTTTGGGTGTGTTTGTGAGTCTGAATGAGGCGATGAGTTTTCAACCCCAGAATTCAAGGAGCCGAGCGTCCTCTCGCTGTCTCAAAGTCACTTTCCCTCCTCTTTCTACACATCTCCCCATCAGCCCAAAGTCACTTGTTCTCCTCCACCCCTCTTTGACACATACTTTCTCTCCCTCTCGTCAGGGGGTCCAGTCAGCTCTGGCATTAAGATTCACACCACACCACCCATTGGACAGAGGAGTATTACGAGGCTAGACATGACTTTTCTCTTCTCTTCTCTTCTCTTCTCTTCTCTTCTCTTCTCTTCTCTTCTCTTCTCTTCTCTTCTCTTCTCTTCTCTTCTCTTCTCTGGTTCCTCCTCACCACGCCTGCCTCTCATAGTATATTCCTCCCTAAAATCACTGTAAAACCCAATGAAACCCCCCCCTTCTCCTCCCCCTTGTATGTTTGTTTTTATTACACTCTTCACGTGCTAAGAGTATGTTGAGACATTGGGTTGTGTGTGTGTGTGTGTGTGTGCGCACAATCAGACACACATGTGTGTTGTCTCTACTTTCCTCTTTTCGGCGCCGGCCTTGGGATTGCACCTCATTTCTAAATTTATCCTCAAAGTGTGCCACCTCTCCTGTGAGCTGCTGCTGGGATTCTGTAGTCGGAGGGGGAGGCAGAGGGGTGAAGAGATTGGTGAGAAGAGGGGAGACAGGCGGAAGGGGTGGGGGCGATAATCGGGGAGGAGGGAGGAGTAGAGTGGGTGAGTGAGGGGAGGGGGTGTGTGGTGTATGTATGTGGGACACAGCAGCTCACATCCTTTTCTCTGCTTTCTTCCTCTTTTTCTTATCTCTTCTGCCATCATCCCATCTCTGTCCCCAGGCTGCTCGGTTTATTTGGGGGGGATTAGCATTGTGAATGTGTGTGTGTTTGTGTGCATATTTCTTGTGTGTAAGTAGCATTTGCACTTACATTTGCACGAGTTACCGTTTGCATGGGCTCTGTTTTCCATATTTGCATGGAAACACACATGTTGTACTGAACACAAGTGGTTTACAGCTGTAGCAGATCAAGCCGTACACAACACAGTTTTATATAGACCGGATCCAGGAGATCCCTCTACAGCCGGTCATCTTAACGATTATATACTGAGGATTACACCTGGACAGATGTGTGTGTGTGTGTGTCTGTGTTAGTGTGTTTTGGTGGCTGATAAAGATATAGCCCTACGTATCCATTTGTGAATGCCCATGAATAGAAAATCAATATCCTCAGCGGGATTAATTACTGGGCACACAGCACGTGCAGGCAGGAGTGTGTACATACCACTGCTGTGCACACACATGACATTTGCTCACCTTATAAAGTATTAGTAGGAGAGTCTACAGGGCTGTAGTTCTACAGACTGCCTGGTGCCATTTCACATCTTCATCGACGTTAAACAATAAGTTGAGGGAATATGTGGCTCTGTATGTGTCAGGATGTGTGTGCGTGTATGTGTGTGCGCATGTGTGTGTGTGTTTTGTACAATAACTGCCATGTGTGGTTAATCTCTCTCCAACAATAGCCTCCCTGAGCTGCCAGCTCTCAGGCCCACAGGCCTGGAGTGAAGCCTGGGGACTGGGGTTGGAAGTCACCCAGCCCGGACTCAAGGGACTGGGCTTGGACTGCGTCCAACTCTCCCTGTGTGGGGATGATTGAGGGGGTTGCAAGGACACTACTGCTCTGCAAGGAGGAAAACAAGAGAGGAGGCAGGAGGAGAAGAGAGGAGAGATAATGAAAGCAGAGGAGAACAGATGGAAATGAATAGGGGGAAGAGGATGGACTAACATTCAGTTATGGCGGCTAAACCCACATATGTTTTTTTCTTTGGGAATTGTTTGTCTGAAGTCCCTGCAGAGAGCTCTTTTACACCAAAGGGTGCTAAAATTTAGTTAAGATTTAGTAGCAGCATTAACTAACAGGTCAAGTATCACATAGTTTCTCAATGGTTCAGACCCAGTCCGAGTTCCCCACACTTAATACTAAAGATAAAAAAACATGGAAAGAATGATTTCACAGATTCCCTTTCCATAGACAGCTGTGGATGTAAGCCACAGAGATTATGAAAATAAAATGGTGTAAACTTTAGGTAGATGTCTTATTTGACCTCCTTCAGAGCATAATAACTTAAATTTAGAATTGGGTCAAATGAGGATATTAACAGTTCTTTGGCACTGTCTCTTGTTAAATTATCATAAATTAGTAATTGTAGTTGGTCCATCCGACTCAGGAGGACATCTGCTATAAATATACGTAAGACATGTACAGTTATAGTTATAGTGATTTACTACAAGGTACACTGTAATTACCTATACTCACCATGGCAGTGCAAAGGTGTGAAATTTAAATGGCAACAAAACCTAATTTGTAAATGTATTCACCCAGTTTCAAATGGGCTTAATTGCCTCAATTAAACAACCCTCGTGATGCCAAGTGTAAAGATACAGATGGTGCAGTTTCAGTGCATTTCTTTTCTCTAATTTCCCCACTGACACAGTAATCTTAGAATGAAAGAGCACATTCAAAGTTCACCATCTGTATCTTTACGCACAGCGGTGAGAGGGTGATAATTTATATTTTCTTTGAAACCTCAGAGACTTTACTAAGTCCCATCTAAAATGAAGCACGTTCCCTGCGTATTGCTTGAATATTATGGAGTCAATGCTACATCTGAAATTCATTCAGACATTAATTAGAAAGACCGCATATCTTTTCAAGCAAGAAAGACAGATTTAGAAAAAAAAAAAAACGTTGTCGTCATCATCGTATGGAGCGAGAGAATATGATGTCATGTGACCATTCAGTGCGGTATGAGCTATACACATGGTTTGTTGGTATCTGAATGCAGTGCACTTGGCTTTAGGTTATGTTGTTCTGTAACAGGGCCCATTTTTATATTTGGTATATCAAAATTGTATCTAGATTCATTTTAGGAAGTCTGGAAGTAATGCGATTTTTCGCAAATTGGATCCAAATCAAATTTGTGGTGGTTTGAAATGCGATTCAAATTCGGATTTCTACTGCTGCATCTCAGTCTGGACGCTTTGGCTGCTCATATCAGATTTCAATGTGTCTTCTGTGACACTTGCAGCGTGACACACAACAACGACATGAAGTCCAGAGAGAGTGTATCAAGACGGCTGAGCAGAATCAATGCTGCTACTAGCAGAGCGGTATGAAAGACAATACAGAGAACAACAGACATGGAGTCATGCTGAAATAAATCGTCTGCTCTGTAACTTGACAATGTGATTGTGTGGAAGATTAGATGATTGACCAGGCTTCTGTTTTGCAAAGCTGCGTCACCAGCGTACTAACTTACTGATGCCTACATCGCTACCACAACAACCCATGCAGATATGTCGGTGATGTCTAGACCCAAATGTCGGATCTGATCACTTGCAAATAACAGTGCGGACACTCCATCTTTCAGATCTGATTTGAGAAGCGAATCTGATTTGCCTGCAGTCTCAACATAGCTTAACTGCAGCGTCTGTGTCTACCTGCAGTATTGGCATTTTATAGCTTCAGCCAGTGCAGCAACTCTAAATCAGTTTAATGTGACAGTTTGTGTGTGTCTCATTTTATTCAGTTTCTGATAGGACTGTCCGGAACTGATTCACAAGACTGGTAGTGGGGTTGGTCAAGGCAAAAATAACTGATTAGTATAAATTCATTCAGACAGAAATCATATGTTTTTATACAGGGTATATGTAAGTCACAACTAGTTTTGATGTAGTGGGAAGGTATGACTCACCTTGTCGAACATGGTCTTTAACTCCTTATCAATTCTGGCTGTAAAAATAGCGTTTGATTTGTGTTTGCTGCTGGCACCACTGCTCCTAGTTTTCCTGTTGTTAAAAGCCTCTCCACACCCAGAGTCCACCCACACAGGTGCGTTCACTTGTGCTGCCTGATTAGGCCCCTGTTGGTTTTGTTACATCTGTTTGGGCAGAACAATTTACAGTTATCTTTTTTATATAAAGATGCACCTAGACCAGATTTCTCTATGCGAAATTTACTTGCCTATTGTGGCCAAAAGCAAGCAGGACAGGAAGCGGTGTGGAGAGGTTGTTAACGTATGTCACTTTCCTTGCACTTAGTACACTTATACTCTTCTCTTGGTAAATGGATGGTAAATGGACACTTGTCACATTCACCCATTCACACACACACACACATTCATATGCTAATGTGAGAGGCTGCCATGCAAGGTGCTGACCTGCTCATCAGGAACAATTTGGGGTTCAGTATCTTGCTAAAGGATACTTCGACATGCAGCTAGGGGAGCTGGGGGAATCGAACCACCAACCTTCCGATTACTGGACCCAATCTACCACTTGAGCCCTTTTTACGGGTCATTTTGACTTTGCCAGAAAAGCACAGGTGTGACCAATAATGTTAACAATGGCTCCGTTCTATTAATTCCACGTGTTCAGTTCTGGCTTTGACAAGTAAAAATGTCAGTGAACAGTGAAAAGGCTCTATTTGGGAGCCTTGCGATTGTGTCAAAGAAGATCAGATTAAACAGAAGAGTCAGAGCTAAAGAGGCAGTTGAAAGTGAATATGTCTCAACCTGTTCTTCATGGAAATGAATTGAGAGTGAAATGCAGTCTAATTTCCAGTCAAAGTCGGAGGTCGGAATTTCCCAGTAGTAATTTCCAACTTCTGATCTCCAAGCGTTCCAGGTGCACAACGGCAAAAGTTAACATAAATCTTGGCTGACCGTAACCAAATGATGTCTCTTTTGCAAATAAACCCTTTCCACGGCAGAGATTTTGACTTGTCAAAGCAGGAAAAGCTTTGGCTTAATCCATTTAGATGAGCAACTTCCAGTTCTCTGGTAACGTGCATGCTCACTCACTGACATGACTGACTGAGACACTTCATAGAATGGAGCCATTGTTACTATTATTGATTACACCTGTGCTTTTCCTGCTTCTACAAGTCAAAATGTCAGCCGGGAAAACAGACGCAATTATTTTATTATACGGCACTTTTATTCTTGGAAATGTATCTAAACATTCCATGCCAAATACAAATACTGTCATCTACACATACATCCTACCCAGAGAGTTGAGTGACATCATGCAATTCTCAGCATAGCTTGACCAAACTTCCACCTGACCAGAGGTCTATTCAACCTGAGTAGCTGTAACACCTGTGTGCTTGTGCATGACCTCTAAAGTAACTTCATGCTGCTTCTTGGAGTTCTTAAAATAAGTAAGTCAGTAGTAAAATTTCCACGTTTGTAGCATTTGCTCCTTTAACAAACCAGTAATCACAGCAATTACCCAGAATTCATTTTAACTTGATGTCAAGTATGACTAACACATGAATACTGAGGACCTGCCGCCTCCTGAAATGCGTAAAAGTGGAAATGGTACAAAAATTACAAATGTCAGTTACTTACAATTGAAATTGGAAATGTATTTATAAACAATGTTTATTCTGCTAAACAGCACACAGTGCTTTGTAGATCAGAGACAAAAATCCCCAGATAGATAGATGAAAATACACAACACATACTGTACCTTTTTATTGTTGTAAAGGGAAAGGGAATTGCATCCTTGTATGTTTTAGTTAGTGCTGCTGTGGGTGGAGTGTTATGGCCTTGCAGATTATCTAAATTTACATCACTGCAAAGACATGACTTTAGTTAAGTGTGATCAAGACAAATGTCTCCTTTCACCTCATTCGACTTATTGGTGATGAAAGGGGAAAGTTTCTGGGTCGCTCTGCTCCTTTGATGACACCAACCAAACAGCATGTATAAAGCATCTGAAAGCCACTCTAATTACTCTGACTGAGATCTCACCAGCAGCAACTGAGCCTGTGTGCATAGTAAATGTGTGTGTATGTCTATACATGTACTGTAATATATATTTTATAAATGCATGTTTTATGTGTGCATCCTCTCAACAAGTCTTACAGCCTTAATATTATGTCTTCAGCAGAGCAGCATTTTTGGGCACATACACACACATTGTTTTTTTTTCTAGAGATACACAAAAACACATAATACAAGCACTGCAAAGAGGGAGAGAGCCCGTGTGAGAAATGTGTTTTCAATAAGACCTGGAGCTTAGTGTATTCTGCGTTAAGAAGAGAGCAAAATGAGCAGTTTCTCTCCGAGGAAATATCTAGAAAGAGATTGGACAGCTACAGCACTATCACAGATAGCACATGGTAAATGAGCATAGACCATGGTAGTCAACAGGGAGATAACTATCTCCCTCTCTCTCTCTTTTGCCTCCATGGTTTTTTCATATTTTTTTCTCAGCTCTCATTTATTCTTTCCTTCAATATGCATTTTCACAGTTGCTCTTTCCCTTACGCTCACGGCTCTTACAACATATCCATCTTGTCATTTTTTCGTCTTCAGAGGTGAATGAGAGAGAGAGAGGGAGATGCTGTATCCCTGTGTATTTAGCTGTGAGTGCATGTGTGAGTGGATCTGTGTGTGTTTGTGACTGCTACAGTTATGCATGCCTGCCCTCGGGCCGGGCATAAATCATCATTAGAGATGGCAGGTGTGTGTATGTGTGCCTGTGTGTGTGTGTGTGTGTGTATTTATACTCACACAGACCAACTGCAGAAACTGTAGCTTTCCATGCTCAACAGGCTGCCTTATTGTTACAGCTCCAATGCTCTGTTCCACTCCGTTTCCAAGGTTTCCGAGACCCGGGACTGCTGTAAAACACACACACACACACACACACACACACACACACACACACACACACACACACACACACACACACACACACACACACACACACACACGCACACACACACGCACACACACACACACACAGACACAGGACTGTCTCTGAGACTGGGTGACCTTGCACAGTGATGAGAGAGTGGTTGATAAACTCTGTTGAGAGAGTGTTTACTCCATAAAATGGTTCGCACAAGGCTAGCAGGCAAGTGTCATCTGTGATGGTGGACCAATAGTTTACACACCAAAATACAGTATGGCCTCTGCAGAGCAGCCATTTTACTATTGACAGCACAGCTGCATGAAGTCACACTGACTCTGTGCCTTCATATGGTTTAGTCATCGTAGACATTCATTTGGAGTTCCTTATTTCTTTCATTACTGCTTTGGGTACAATGTGACCTTTTGGGTGAAGTATGACTTTTTGGGTCATGAAACCTCAAAACTATTGTAATCTGTTGTAATTGTTGGATGTACCTGACGTCTGTCTTTAAATGTATTGACTCTACCGACAAAGCACATCATATTCTACGACCCATAGTCTGTAACTCTGCAGGCTAATAATACCAGGAATGACAGATAATACCAACAATATCCACTTCACCTTTGTTTGATTACAAAACAGGGCACACGGAGGTGAATATTAAAGCCTAAAAAGTTATACAATATGCACTTTCTTTTTCCAATTGCAATGAAAAAGGTTGAACTATTCGAGGTACATGAAGGTAAACAGAAACCAAATACCTGACAGGTAGCTTTTTGGCTAACAGTTGGACAGCCCACAATTTTAGCAGCTGCCTCTATGAAAACATGAAAACACTGGCTGCTATAGCCTACAGCACATTATGTTTCACCATGTGAGTAATGAATCAGAGGATGCCCTCTCTTGATTGCCACCTTGCTAGCTGAGTTACATCTGCTCACTGACACAAAACAAATGCACTTTACACATCTGAAGGTGGCTGCATACTGCCTGCCAAGAAGAAGGAGCGAAACAGAAACGGTGCGAATGCATTGGGGATTTTCCTTGTTCGTATTTAGTGGCATCAAAAGGAACAGGCATATACAGTACGGTGAAATGCTTACAGTAACAGATTACTTATTTGAAAACATAACTAAATTAAGGATTACTTTAATTGCAGAAACGTTACTCATTGCAACAAAAAAGTAATCTGAGCTCTCAACCCCAGACGGGTTGAGGAGTATCAGGTAAGAAAGAAAAAAAAATTTAACGATTGATTAATTGGTTACACCCATCCACATATCACTCTATGTGTGTCAGACAATCTTGTGTATTGATCTTAAGAAGAGGCCAAAAAGTGGTCAGTCACCAACACCCACATGCACAGTGATGGATGAGCTCGGTGATGCAGTAGAGGAGGACATACGGTCAAGAGTTGACTGGAGATTATTAATGAATAGTTCCTGCTGCCCTCTAGTTACTGCAATCAGCTGCATTCATCACAAAGCTCGCTGAGACTGAAGGAGAGACAGGGGAACAATCTCCATCTCTCTCATCTCATTCTGGATCTCTGTGTGTGATTTGTATGTCAGTCAGTGTCAGATGCTCCCTGCTAGTCCTCTCAGCTTTCTGGCGCAGTATTAATGTGCGTTTTGTTATCTGTTTGGATATTTCTCAGCACTGAAAACACTGTGACAATCCCTCTGCTTCTGGCTTCATTCAGCTGGCAGGCCTCCAATACTTTGACTGTGTGTGTGTGTGTGTGCGTGCGCGCTTCTATGCCTTTGCCAGTTACTGTGTTAAGGGAGTGTCACAACTGACAGTTTCTTTTTCCTTCCTTTCATTTGTATCCCATCATTCATTTTGTGTGTGTGTGTGTGTGTGTGTGTGTATGTTAAAGGAGGCGGTAAAGACTTCTCCAGTAGTTCGATCCACAGATTCACTATCCTCTGCCTACCTTCTGACCAGCTAGGGTGTGTTTTTGTGTGTGCGTGTGTGTGTGTGTGTGCGTGCGTGCGTGTGTGCGTGTGTGCGTGTGCGTGCGTGTGTGTGTTCGTTGGATGCCAGGCAAAGGAAAATCAATGGTATTAATTTGCGGAGGCAGTGGTGTGAGCTGAGGCAATCTGCTGCACACTGGGAGCCACGCTTTGCTCTGATTTACCACACACACCCACACACACACACCTGCAAACCCACCTCGTCTCCAATTCCACCTCCCCAAATCGCACCTTCCCTCCTCTCGTCTCTTCTTTGCTTTGCATTCAGAGACAATATCAGTTTACAGTTTATGAGGCACACTGGAATGTCACGCTTCACTCGGGAGCCTCTCTCTCTCGCTTTCTCTCTCTCACACACACACGTGCGCACACACACTCACACTGACAGACACACACTCTCTCTCTCTCTCCCCCTCGCTGTAGCTCGCTTGCTCGCTCTCTTTATCGTGGTCCAGGTAATTAAAAGGCAGGCTGCTCCACGGTGGCAGGAGGGAGGAGAGGACTGCAGGGAAGGGCAGGGTAGAGTCACCACCACACACTACCTTTGGCAGCACACACACACACGTACGCACACACACATTCACATCCCCACTATACCACTATACACCCTCCGTCTTACTATACAACATGAACCACAGATGGAGAAGGTTATGTGGATTTGCAGCTGTGGTGCTGACAGATTAGTCTGCACTAACTGGTCTGCAATTAGCAAAATCCTCATTTTCTTTCAAAATTACAGTTAGTAAATTATGGCTCATAACAGTTTTATTTCAGGGTTTTTTATGTCACAATTAATAAACTTGAGTAGATGCACCAGCACACTATGCTTAATTAGAGATGGATTCAAACTTGACTCAAAGCACTGTGACAAGTAACACACTCTAACATACTATACACATATCAGATGATTGGGCAGAGTAGGACTGCAGCACACATTTGAGTTTGTCGATTCCCATCCATCTCTAATTCTTTTTCTTTTTGAATATGTCTAATTCATGACTGCAGCCATACAGCAAATACAGCATGGCATTGGCTGCTGACGTCAAAGACAGGAACACAGGCTTTCCCTGAACCTTGATGAGTCAGACTGCGATGATGCCTCACTCAATCTGAGAGGTGGGGGCTGGGTCCGGTGTCCTCTGCTGCGTCATCATTTGTGCACAGCTTGATGTTTGTTTCACTTAATTTAGGTCTAGACAAAAGGAGTTTCTTGTTCCCCCCCAACATTCTTGTACTAGTGTTTTTTTCTTCCTCCTTCAACCTGGTGTCTGCCTTTGTCCAGCTCATTTTATATAAAACCTGCCTTTTTTGATATTTGACACCCAGTCAAGAGGAAAAAGACAACCATGTGACCATGACATGATAACAGGAAATAGCGTGGATAAGGTTGCAAACATGCAATCTTTGTCCTTGTCTGCACTGCAGCTAACCAACATCCTTTTTTTCCTGCTTCCTGTATCATTACTTTACCAAGAAGTTGTAAAGAAGAGTCTGTAATTTCCCGATTTGAGAGGTCATGCCCACCTGCTCTCTCACACTGGCTGGACATCGGAGAGCTTCATATCAATTCCCGACCAGAAATGAAGGTCCCCGTAACCCTAACCCCGTTACAAAATCAGTATACTTAATCCTCTTGGAAACCGTGAACCTCTGTACAGAATGTCATGGCAATCCATCTGATAGTTGTTGAGAGATTTCAGTCAGGACCACCAGCTGATATGGCCAAATGGAATATCACCTATAAAAAGAAAACACGTACGTCATGTTAAGATACTAAATATTCTATTAAAAATGTCATTTGTCATAATGGATAAGACATGAGAGTGCATAAGAATGATATGTACTAACCTCAAACATGTTCATCACGCTACAGTGCTGACCCTGATCAACCTAATAAAGGCAGTGCCACATATTGATGCCAGTTATTTTCTAAAAACGAATATTAAAATATTAGAATAGGGTTCCATCTGATAAAAATCACTGTTTTCCCGTCCTGTGTTCGTGTCAGAAGGTATTATAGTCTCCATTATGCACCATCTCTCTTTTGAGCTCAATACAGACAGCCACGTGCCACAACTCCAAACTGAGTCAGTTATCATGTTTTATGAGTTATTAAAACCAGCATCATATACATATTTTTCAATGTGACAACTAAACCTGCATTTGATGAACTCAGAGGGACATTTTTCATGTTTTTATGATGTTTGATGATCTCAGTGATGGTTCGGATGAATATATCTGTCATTTAACGTAGAAGTACACATTAGGACAGCGCCGTGCCTACATTACGCACAGCTATTTATTATGGCAATTAGGATGCATTTTCAGCTTAGTGGTGAATGTTTGGTACATTTACAAACTAAATGAGAGCTGCCAATCTCCATTATAGCATTTATCGTGGGATTTCATTCACGTATACACTTGCTGTGATAAAACCCCCTTTGTCACAGTTATGAGATTAAACTCACACACATACGTGCAGTTATGAGATTTAAATACACACACAAAACAGCCACAGTGTTTTGTTGTTCTCTCAGTGTGTGTCCAGCATCACACCAGACATGACTAATCCACTGTAGAGTGTCTTAATCCAATCAGACCTGTTGTCTGCTGAACCGAGACACAGAGGGCCACTGCTCTGATATTGCTCAACATGTGCACACAACAAATACAAACACTTTCTCACAGAATATAGCCTTGCATTGGTATGCTATATACAATATAAAACCTAGAGTGCAATACTGTTTCATTGTGACTGATCTTATTTTGTATTTTGTCCATTGTTTCTATCAGTTATCTTAACTTTGGCTCACTAAGTTTAATTATTGAGATCTGGAGATATGGTGACATTATGAAAAAGGAGCTAGAACAATCAGCCAGCCTCAGTTGAAAGCAACCAGAATAATCATGTAAAAAGTAGCCATAGAGAAATACTCTCAACTAACTAACCCCATATTTTAACCCATAAGGCTAGGCAGTAACTGCATATTATCATTTATTGACTTTCACTGTGTCAGACAAATCAATGTTTCAAGATTGTAATTAAAAACTAAGAAAATAAATTATTGATGTTTTTGTTTTTCATGGGTGAAGACAGTAGATCACAGTTCATTGCATTGGTTATCAGTTTATTATTCTATCAATGATTGTTGACACATTTGCCATATTTTCTATATTTCCATGTTGTCAGGTCATGGCTCACCTTCTGGGTTTTAATATCTTGTGTTTTTTAAACTGTGTTGATTGATTAGGATGGGAGCGGTGACATTTCCGTAATATATAACATTGACAATGAAACCTTAATCTTTAAATCGCAACATATCAATACCAAGAAAATATTCTTTTTAATGTGGTAAAACTAATTTCATCCATATCAGCCAACCCTATCAGCCGTTTTCCTGTTTCTGGCATCCTGCTGCTCATCATGACTGACATGCATGGTTGCCCACAATTCTTTTTCAATTGACTTTGGCTTCTGTTTAAAATAACATAAACAATGCAAAGCTGCCAGGTGGCTGCTGTGTGGCACTGAGTTATTACTCCCACATTTCCATCTCTCACGTGGTGTTAAGATGCTTTCATTTTATCTCTCAAGAGTCGTTTTTTATTTATTGTGATTCGTAGCTCAACAGCCATCTTTGCTGTACCTTCTCACTTCTGTCACTCTATCATGAGCCCAGTCTTAGTCTTTTCTTCCAGCGGACAAAAATACGCACAGACAGAGATCTCAGCCTGCTGTCACACAAACTACGTGTAGTAATGGTGAGCGAGAAAAAAAACTTTGACGAGATGAACTCGTGGTTTTAGTCGTGTTGACTCATCATTGACTATTTGCCGTTGTTTGCAGGGGATGTGGATTGTTGATAGCTTTTCTTTCCGTCATCTCAGCCAAGGAGAAAAACACTCTTTTCTCCAATCTGCTTTCATCTCGGAGACCTCAGACTCTTGGCTGTTATTGAATAGCTGAGGAGTCATTTTCTAGTCCTTGTGTCGGGAAGAAGAAACTCACACAAGACAAATGGTCCAATTCTACTTTAACAGGCCCATTCATATTGTAATAGAGGGCTGGAACAAAGAAAGGAGAGAGCCGGGACATTAGGAATGGCATAGTCAGCCTTACTCACTGTGTTTGACTCTGTGTGAATATCTGTGTGTGTGTGTGTGTGTGCAGAGGAGTGAGTGAGAGAGGGAAAGGCAGAAAGAGAGAAAGATAGAGAGAGAGGTTTTTCTCTTTAATTCTCTCTGTTGGAGATGTACTACCTCAGGGATATTCTGCCATCTGATCCATTTTAGCAGTGTGGCAAACAGCCAGGGCATCTTTTCAATTACAGAGAAATGGATAGTGTGTGTGTGTGTGTGTGTGTGTGTGTGTGTGTGTGTGTGTGTGTGTGTGCGTGTGTGCGTGTGTGCGTGTGTCCATGGAGTGTGCTTGCATACGCCTGTGAGTACAGAGGGAGAGACAAAGACACATCAACGCAGAGAGAGAGAGAGAGAGAGAGAGAGAGAGAGAGAGAGAGAGAGGGGAAGAAAAAAAACAAGGAAAAAGAGAGATTTTGAGAGGAGGCATGGTGTGTAAATGCAGAAGGTGAAAGCCAACAGGGGCCTGTTTGCCTCCATTGCTGGCTTGAGACTTGTCAAGAGAGGGAGACCAAGAGCAAAATGAGAGGAGAGGTGGGATTGAGGAGAGAGGGAGTCGGGGTAAGACGGCTTTGCCATGGAGGGAGAAAATACTGCTCCCCCTCTGTCTTTAAGCCGAGCAATAATTTAGAGCCTCGGCCCTCTGAAGCCTTGGATCCACATTGACTGGTCATCTTAAATCAAATCAGGGCACTGGGCTGGCTGCTCAGTGTGTGCATGTGTGTTGGGCCATACACACACATGCAGAGAGCCCCTGGTCTACTCTGAATTATTGACGGTGGAGAATAATTGATTGGTTCACCTTCAGGCCTATCAGCCTCCGTCTGAGTGCACCACCTCATATCAGCATGCCTCCTCCTGTTTTACCCTCACTCCCTCACACTATTGCTTTGCTTTTTTTTATTCCCTTCTCTTTCTCCTTCTACTAGGCCTTTGTTCTTCAAGGGTTCATCCAACAATAAAAATCTTAGTAGTTGTGGAATCGAGCCACACAAGAAAGTTTTGGTTTTATGTGCTCAGAATTCAGGACATCTGCCAATGAAAATGATTGTACCCTGTTGCCCCAGTGTTATGCAGATTGATTGAATTTGTTTTGAGATTTGAGGTGCTCAGTGCATTGTCAAATTATCTTTTCAAACATCAGTAGCAATGTGTCCTTCCCACAGACCCCACTGTCAACAGTTTTCATGGAGACTTATTTTCTTTAAAAGAAATTGACAGGGGACAGAACAATTCTGTTCTACAATTCTAGACAGGGAAATATGAAAACCAAACCTTCAGTCCCCGCCTCAATATTGCACACCATTTTTGTCTTCATTTTACTTCTTATCGCTGCCCCTGTCTGTCCTCCCAGGTACTATGACAGCCCTGGCCATGACATGCTGTGCAGCATGTGATCAGTCATGGCTAGCTATAGTGTACCAGGACATGCATCCAATCAATAACATGAATCTGCAGGCAGGAGACGGCCATGACATACAACTGCTGCCCCTGACATACATGCACATACACACACACAGACGAACAGAGGCGCACACGCATGCTGGGCTGACATACAGCTCGGCTGCTTTGACAGGGCGGAGATGAGGTGAGGATGGATGGAGGGATAGATAGATGAATGGATGGATAGGGGGGATGGAATGAAGGTAATGGGGAGAGGTGAATGGTGCAGATGCTGTTGCTGGATCACTGTCAGTGACGATGGAGTCTGACTCTCTGTATCCTGTTTTGGGCCTCACTGAGAGCTGGACTGTTTATGATACGTCCCCAGGTATGGATTTTTACATCCTCCTATAACTCTAAAGGCTACAGGACTGGGAGCCTAGCGGGTCTTACGATTTAAAACCCAACAAAATATAGAGCTCAATTACCAGCTTACTGTACAAATCTTCTAGTCACAGAATGCTCCCTGCAACTCTTGGGTTGTTTAGGCTCCATTTTCAAAGCCTCGATGAACTATCCCTTTCCCTCCTCTACAGCATAAATGCCAACATGGCAGACTACAATAGCTTCTATTGAAAAAGCAGAGTGTCGCACAGATGCCCTATGACTGTGTACTGCATCAACAAGTACATAGCCTGCTCTCCTATTATTGAAAATACAATAATCTTCTTATAGTCGGCATGCAATTCAAGTAATATTTATGCTTATTACGCAAACTCTGTCCTGTTTATACAGTTTCTTTGAAACTGTTGGAACTCCCCAAGCACACAAGTGATAGCATATCAAACCGTATAGTCTGATTCAGCATTATTTCAGCTACAAAGGCGCCGCTGCAAATCCCCTACTGGCAATTCTCAATTCTCTTTTCTTATGTTAGTGTAAACAGCCTGCACCTGCTGCTTGTTGTATCCATATCAGTGTTGTGCTGGTGGGACGTATGCAGTACACCGAGTGTGTTATGCAAATATGTGAACCTGGATTAGACCAATGGGAGAGTTAGGATAGTGTAATCCTCTCTCCTGTACACTCCATTATCATATTCACGCCACAGCAGCAGAGGCCTTGTCCTGTCCAATAATCCCTCTGACTCGAGCCATCGCAGAGAGAGAGAGACAGGCAGAGAGAGAGACGCAGAGAGGCATCCTTGTAGCATCTCCTCACCGACTGCTCTCTCCTGAATGTGCTGACTCCATCAGAATACCTCACAGCTAAAAGAGAAGTCAATTAACCTGCATGCGTCTGTACTCGCTCCCTTGTGTGCAGGTATTGTGTGTTTGTGAGTCTGAGCCGATGTGTGTGCGTTTGTCTATTTGACTGACAGGCAGGGGTGCGCTAATCCTGTCGCCTTAGCTTGTCACCGCAGTCAGCTCACACAAACGGGGGACACAAAAGCGTTGACACAGACAGCGACAAACACACAAAGCCACACAAAAGTTAGTTCATTCCATCCAGGATAATTAATCATTAAAATGTGCTTCTACACAGTGTGTTTGTTTCATGAGCTGCCACGTCACACTGTTGAGTCCCGCTGCTAACATGCTTTGCCTTTACTGTCACATACTGCCTGAAGAACACGTCTTCTCTGTGGGATAGAATTATTAGATGGTCCTCAGTCTCAGCTTGGTGTCTCTGCGTCTTAACTGTGACAATATGGAGAGGGAGAGGGGGGAGAAAGAGACTGGGTAATAGAGACAGACAGAGCAAGAGAGAGAGAGACTACAGTACGTACCACCAGAGGTAATTAGCAGAGCAGCTGTTTGAGAGGGGAAAGCTATAGCCGTGACACTGCAGGAAGGTGCTGGGGGAATAATTAGCTGGTAACACCCGTCAAGCTTTCACAAAGAGGAGATGTGTTATTCTACTTCTGCTCTCCACTGAGGAACGCCAGACCTCCACGCAAACTCCAACACCTACTGACTTACAACATGCAGATCCTTCTAGTTAGATGGACTAGTGGATGTGTTGTGTGAGTTTGTGTGTATGTGTATTTGTGTGTCATGTATCTTCTCCATGGACCATATTTAGAGCATGTTAATTGGGTATTGACTGTAGTGCAGTCAGTAATGATGTATGACAATTTCAGGCGAGTCCACCGTCTGTGGAGTGCATGTTGTGTATGTATATCTGTGTGTGTGTGTGTGTTCCTCCTTTTGTCAATATGCACACACCATATTCAATCAAACCTCCTCAGTGGAAAACATTCTTCTTTTCTCCCTATACCTCGATCAATGCACTCTAGTTGAACCAGGCTACACAACCAATATGCAGAAACATTTTAATACAACACAGCCAATGACATTTCCCTCTGCCTTTGTGCCAGAATAGATTTAAAACAACAGCCTAGTCTATAATTTATTCAAATACATCTAGTTTTAAAAAGTTTGTTTTTTGCTCTCTGGTCTGGACTGCAGCTTTCATTGAACCAGTAGAATATACTGAGCAGAAGAGTGGTGATGTGGGAATATTAACAGGGAAAGTTAATTTATTAGACAGTTAAAATATATAGATTAATTAATTAGACGCCCTTTATAGACATTAAGGATTTGAATTGAAATTCAGAGATGCTTGTTAGTGCATTTAAAATGCTTTAGAATCATTACCTTCAAGACATTATCGTTAAGTTAAAAGACAGATTATTTTATATTGCCTCAGTATAAGTATTTTATAGTTATATTATAGAATTTTCTATCGGCTGCTCTGTCATTGTCACTACATTGTCCAATATGGCATGGTGAAATACTGAGTTGCTCCCTTGGTAGGACTTTATTCTCCTCCATTGGGGAAATTGTCTGGTTTAAATTAAATTTACGCTTGTATTCTTAACAGTTATGATGACATTTTAACGGTTTGCATTGTGGTCCTCTGTGTACCAATGGATTGATGTTCGTCTACAGTCACTCTGCAGTGCAGGGAGTCATCCATGAAGACCTAACTGTGCAGCAGCAAATAAAGTTACACAAGCCATTCTCATCTGTCTCCATATATCCACTGCTGTTGCAGTAACCTGGTTATGGTGCACCTAACCACAGCCATGTCATATCCCAAGTGTCACATCGCCTGCCTCAGAAAACACTCTCTGTCTCTTCAAAAGACACTTTGAATCTCTCTTTTTCCTGCAGCAGCTGGAGGGTTAGATTAAGACTTTTTTCATGATGAAACAGAAAACAATATTATAAAATAGAAACTACAACAACCATAAATATAAAATCACAGGAAGTGATTCTGTTTGATTTCTGGTTTCGCTCCCCGTTACAAAAGCATCACTCAGACAGAAGTGAATAACATGAAAAGTGAAAATGATGGAAATACTTTAGAGAGTATTACTGCTTTTACAAAATTAATTTTGTGTATTCACTTGTGTTTTTGAAGATGTGCTGAAAATTACAGTGTTTTTCACAGACTCACACTTTGGAGTCCGTCTGCTCTCTCAACTTCATCTCAAAAACAGACTGTTGAAAGAAACATGATAATAATCATTCGGTATTCTGAGGCTGTGCATGAGTCAGTGTAAAAATTTCCGAAACTTCAGCTGGCCTGCACGTGCACATTGTGGTGACTGAAATTATTTGCTTCCTTTGTGTGTCAAACATCACATTTTGCCTGTGTACCAAATTCAGTTTTCCTCAGAGTATACTTTCACCACGAAGATCCCAGCTTTGTTACACCCAATCCATCCTGCTCCTCCCTCTCGTCCGTCTCATTCCCCTTCTGTATTGTGGATAAGTGCCTCTCCATTTCAGCATCCAGTGTAGTCGTGAATAGACTCCATGGTGTGTTGGCTCTGCAGAAAGCCTGTCAAGTTTGTGTCTGCTGTGAGTCCCTTTTTCACTGTGCTGAAGCATTTAGCAGCTGCTCTCTTTCTCCCCCCTCACTCCCTCATAGTGGGTGAGGGTGTATGTGTTTCCGCGCCCTAAGCACTCTCTACCTAGAGATTACCCTTCATTTTGCCGTGAACCCCTAGAACTGCTGACACAGCTAGTTCGTACAGAGAAACTTTGCATATGTATTGACTCTGTGTGTGTCTGTTCCCATGCGTCTCCTATTCCCTCCACAGTGCAGCTGGTAGGCTACTGTACACTGTGGTTCAGCTTGCCTTTGATACTGTCACACCTTTCATTTCATTCATTACTCTTCACATTCACAAGAGAGATTTGGATTTACTTTGCATCTCACTTTGTAGCTTTAGATCTGTTAAGGTTGTTCACAAGTCCTTCAAAGCCCCGGTATACCACTGGTGCATATAAGACAGTGGACATAGGTGTAGGTGTATGTGTGTGTGTGTATGGATGATGCTATGGGACTGGTTTTATTCCCAGTGCTCTGAGACAGCAGTCAAACGGGTCATAAATATACAGGAGCATCTGTTTGAGGTTCACACGCACACATTCGCGTGCACACATGCATGCACAGACACACACACAAACACAAACACAAACACACACACACACACACACACACACACACACACACACACACACACACACACACACACACACACACACATAGACTGTCCCGGCAACCGGAAAGGGTGTTGGCTTTTCTCCCCTGACAATGCTGACACCTCCCAGTGGGAGCCCGCATCGTTATGGCAACTGGGACAGTTGGATTTGCATATTCATGAATACTAATGAATGTGCTGGAATGGAAATTGAATGTTAATTTTTTTTTTCTGGGGCCATATGGTGGACAGTGCTCAGGGAGGGACTTGGGTTCACTTTGAATTTGTTTATGCATGTTGTTAGAGGAAGGATGAAGGAAAGGGCTGAAGAAGAGGACATTTATGCTGAGTGTTGGAGTTTGTGCTTGAGTCAGCTGATGATAGTTAGGGTCGGAGTCACAGCAATGCACTTTAGAAAAGTTTTTATGACTCTGCACTGGCGATAGCTGTCTTTGAGGCATTATGTTATCAGGTTGTCCGTCCATCCCATTCTTGTAAACGTGATAATTCAGTAGCGATTTGAGGGAATTTCTTCAAATTTGGCATAAAAGAATTAATAAAATAATTATGACACAGTTTCACACAAATGTCTGATAGGATAAAATTACATTTGATATCAGAAAAGATCAAAGGTTAACTTGACTTATGCTTCAACATTCAACTTTCAAAGTTGTTAGATAGCTTGTGTTGTAATCCACAGTGTTGCAGTCATTGTGCTATGCACACTACATGAGTGATCAGAAGTGTTGTTAAAAGTACCCAAAAGTCATACTTGAGTAAAAGTAAAGATATCATCTTTGGTAAAAGTGAAAGTCACCCGTACACCCAGAGTACCTAATATTAAATATACTTGAGTATCAAAAGTAATTTTTGGGTGATATATGTACTCGAGTATGGAAAACACAAGTAGAAGTATGGCTTGACTGAGCAGCCGGTCAAGTTAAGTGGCAGAAAATGGAAATACTAAAGTTAAGTACAAATACCTCAAAATTGTACTTAAGTTTACTTAGTTGCATTCCATCACTGCTGATCAGCAACATGGAGTCACACATTACAAGCTCACACACGTGAGATGTGACACAGGAATGACACGATCGAAAACACTCCAAGTTGTTTGTGCGCTGATTTGCAGCAAGAAATAAGGAAGTTTTAGCCCTGCTGCTAAGACCTGGGCCTCTTAATTGATCACATGGATACTCAGTTTATTCTACCCACTTTAGTCAAGTGTTAGGTGAAGAATGACCCCTGCGGGCCATTATCATGTTTTATTGATGAATGTGTCTCGCTCTCGCGCTATCTTTAATCCAGTAAATTGAGATATTTTTCATCTTTTTGTTGTGTTTGGAAATGCAGAGGGAGCTGCTTCTAATAGAGCTGTTGAATTATGAAAACAGTCTGCAGGATGAGTCAGACCAAGTAGATGCTGCTTATGCTATCTGGCATCTCTCTCCTGTGCCTCAGGAAAACAGTGAGAAGGTCAAAGGTCAAACAGTTTAATAAGTAGCTAAATCATGACTTGAAGTTGTGCAACTATATAACAGATTGAGTGGTTAGAAATAGGAAAGCAATCTGAGTTCCTTCCCTCTACCCTTTTGAATCTATCTGAAGAGCCTCTTATTTTTATCCCCTCTTGTGTTTTATCTCGCTAACACTGAACAATACGTCTGTCTCCATCCCTCTGACTCCCTTCCTCTTGTCACACTGTAACCCCTTACCTCCCTCCATTCCTCCCAACAATCACTGGTGCACAAGACGAGCTCATCAGTGGCCGGGGGCCAACTGCTGCTTTTTTAAAAAGCCACTTACTTCAGATCACACATTCACAGAATAATTGCAAAATGTTGTTACCACCACTAAAATTATAATTGCTCCCTTTCTAAATTTAACAGAACAGATGAAAGTACTCCTGCAAGCTTTCAATTCCTTCATGCACGACACAGGTGTACACACACACACACACGCACACACACACACACACACACACACACACACACAGGAGTGAAGAGAGAGGATTCCCTTGAGATTGTTGCTCCTCAAACAGGAGACATTTACAAGTGTTCCATCTCATCAGCCCCCTCTCCCAGCTCCGCACCATCACAGAGGGAGGAATACAGGTTAAGTTGTGTGAAATCACTGTGACAGCACATGCAAATTCACCACAGCCCACCCACAATGGAACCTGTCAATCTAAGAGACTGTCTTCCTCCTTCTGTATAGGCCTGCCTATGTGCCTAATGAAAGCGAACCTTCGTCTTGGTGCCATCAGGATACTAAAGCGGCTCTGCTTGAGGCTGTTCGACTCCAGTCCCATATCTCATCTAGCCAATCGTAGCCCCTGAGCCTTCGTGCTTGTTCATTCTGTTAGTTGTACCACTGCATGTGTATGGATGAGATGTAATTTGCATGTTTATGCAAACCCTCGTCTCTGAACAACAACATACACATCCCTAAGAGCACTTACACTGGAGCGAGTTCACTTCTTACAAACAAATGATATGCTTCCTTTTCTTGTGTGAGCGAGTGTGTATGATGTCCAAATATTCATACTTACAGTATCTGCAAGATTACTTGGAATTTTGAAGCCTTTCCTGATGCTCATGTTTTACCTCCCTTAGCTCTAATCTCTACTCAGCATAATTGTCTAATCAGATGTATTTACTGATGCACATGAGGCTTTCTGCCTTCTATCATTCTCTACATACAGTAATCTCCTTGTGTTCCACCGAATCTCGAATTTATTGACTTAATCTCCCCGTGGATTTATCGTCCACTCTGTTTCCTTATTTTTTCTTATATGTCTCTGTTTGATACAAATTACTTTTGTCTGACACAACTTACCTCCTGTTTTTGAGAAGGGGCCAGTCAGAGGTCGACTGTCAGCTTACATGTGTTGTAAGAGCATCCACTTTTCCACTGCAGTCAGATGTTAGAAAGAAGTTGGATAAAGGAAAACTGTATGTGTCAGTGCCAGGATTAATGCTGTTCCCTACAGACAGGAAGTATCAGATAGAGCGAGGGAAGTTTGGACTGAAGCCGAGTGTAATGTTACACCTATTATCACACACTGTCCCACAGCGCAGTGAGAGCCGCAGCTAGTGTCTGCACACAGGGACACACTGCTTATACACATGAGAACACACTTTGTCACATGGAGCACACACAGGAATGTGCACAAGAACAGACAAGCACAAAGCTGCCTATTATTTACAATACATCTTGTTTCTTACAACTCTTGTGAATAATATCGGGTGTTGTATTGAATATTGGATCCTACTGTATGCTTACAAAGGTCAAACTCTGTCACCCTCCATGTCGTGTGTTTGTGAGTTAGATACAACCAAGTCCCCAGCCTCCTTTATTTGCCCGTTTGGTGTTTGTTGTCAAAAGCTCAATTTGCATGTTGATATCAACTCATTATGATCTTTAACTGAGTTGATGAATGCAGATTATGCATCTTGGTACTCAGCTTCTTGCCGCAGTGGGTGCACATGTACGTACACATGCATATGGGCACACACATGCATACAAACACACACACTGGGATCTTAGATGAATATGTATGTCCTGCAGAGGGACTGAGAAGAAAGATGAACAGTAGTGTACACACTGTATTGCTGTCTCCTCCAGTCAAAGCAGAATGAAGTAGCGCAAAGAAGTTAGAGAGAAAAAGACTGCTGAAACGAAGGTGAGGGGGTCATCTCTTCTCTGAAGCATTATTCACTAGATATTACGTCTTTCTCTCCTGCTTTCTACTTCCTCACCTACTCCCAGTGGGACACGCTGCCTTCTTTTCTTTCTATTTCTTTCAGCTCATGAGTCTCAGCAGGGATAATAAGCTAATGTGATGAAACCAAATGAAGAAGAGTGACGGCAGCAGGGGGAAAGATGTCAGATTTTCCAAAAGCGGAATGTCCAAGAAAGAGAAAGATAAATGGCTCCCACAAATTACAACAAACTTGTTCCAGTATCATTTTCCTTTTAATGGCTCTAAGTAATTAGACTAGATGCCACTTTTTACTTCCTCTACCCCCCATATGCCATGCCTATCAATTAATCTCTGTGAGATGAAGTGATAAAAAGCCAAAGCTAGTTGGAGGCAGAGTGAGCAAAGGCCGACAGAGCGAGAATGAGCAAGGGATGTCTGGATTTAGATGGTGGTTTTTAGGCTGCTCTGTTACCAAGCAACAAGCAGAAAAAGTCCTGAGTCACAGGGTTTCTGTGGTGAAAGCAGCTGATCTCACCAAGGTTGAGGTGAAAGGTCAACGCAGCCCTCCTTCCAAGAAAATATTGACTCAAAGCAAGTAAAGCAGCAGCAGAAGACAGTCAGGAAATACTGAAAATGTTGGAGTTTGATGCTGCCGGGGCTGTTTGTTTGGATGCTTTTATACATGTTCTGTATACAGTATGTGCCCGTGCTTATATGTCTCTGGTGGCCAGTTTGTTGTTGTGTATGCATGCACCACATGCATGTTTGTGTGTGTATATAGCTGAAGTGACCGGGTTAACCCTGTCGCATGTGAATCTGAATAATTCATGGCATGAAGCCCATGAGACCCTCTATCCTCAGTGTTACAAATGACTACCTTCTTCCCTGCATGCAGACACAGACTTCATGCTTCAGTATCTGGATGGCGAGGGCACGGGTTTCATGTTTATTTTATGTTTTTACAAGTGGAGAAACTTCCCAAGTGCCACAAATTATGCACTGGAATATAAATTATAGTGTCACTGTTGGATGGTCAACATCTCCAATGCAATGGACGAAATAAAAGTTGTTAGATCAAGCATATTTTGACATTATGCTGATTTTTTAATGAGCACCACATTAGAAGGGTGCAGTGGATTGGGATGCAGCGGGGCAGATAGGACCCAAAACAAATGTTCTGCAGAATATATTAACCTAGTGTTTAGCATCATCATTGAGGAATAGGAAGGTGGATATCCCGCCGAGATGGGTAGGTGCAGAAGTGATATCAGACTAGGAGGCTCTGAGAGGCTGTACGGCTTAGTAGAGCTTTGAGCTAATTAACAAATGCTTGCAAGCTAAAATTCTGAGCTTCTGAAGAAAGTCTTTGCCTTTTGTTATGTTGTATTTGTGATGACTGACGTATCACATCTCAAACTGACTAATGTCTCCTTTCATGTTCTTCCCTTCCCCTGGGGGGCTACATGGGAAAGTTAAATATTACACTACTGTTGTGATATCTCTGTTGAGATGAAAGAGAGGAAGAAACAAAACAGTAAAATAGGGCATGAAGGAAGATGAAAAAACTAGCCGACACATCAAAATAATGTTTTTCTATCTGTCTATTAATGGTGAAATACACGCTGTGTTCCAGTTAGTAAAATAGATAGACACTCTGTATGTTGTCTGCGGTGTTTGGGTTAATGAATTCTAAAATAGCAAAACACATCTCGAACACGTTTATTTAAACTTGGATGTGAAATGCACTGGATGTAATCAAACAGTAATGTTTGTAGGAAGTGGTTGAACGCTTACATTAGCTAATAGATATCATACATGCCTTTTTATCTTGAAGAATGGCAATGTCCCTCCAGATTTTCACTATCCATCGTCTGTTCAGTTGCTGATCAATTTGCAAGCAACATAAGTTTAGTTTATTTATGTTCCCCTCTAATATTTTTTAATTGTTAAACTACATGTTCATGTGAAAGTGTACAAAACCAAAATTCCAAAAGATTGAGATTTTTGTATTACATCAAAGATGGAAGACATGGGACAACTGGTATTGCAATTAGCTGAGGACGAGTCAACATCGCCAACTGTGACAGCAAATGCTGGTCCTGTGATCAGAGCTATTAATCAGTGGAAAAGCAGACAGACAGTGGGCGTACAGTGACTCAGCTCCTTCCTCTTTGTGTCTCATGGTGTGTGTGTGTGTGTGTGTGTGTGTGTTGGCCGGCAGCTCCCTGCGGTCCTAAAGATTGATGGGGGAAACCTTCACTGAGTCTCGATGATGAGTCATAGAACTGATTTCAGTCGTGAATGTGCTATGGTTCTGGTTTGATCAGACAGACACAGATACACAAACACACACACACATACACACACAAAGACTTTGATCATTTGTTGATTGGCAGGTGCTCTCTTCGTCTTTCTCTCTGAGCGCCATGTTAAATCTGCACAATGCTCCTCACTGAATATGTGGCCCTGGGGGCTGATTTAATGGATGAATGAAGTGCTCACTAATAGCTGCACATACGTACCTGCTTGCACACACACACACACACACACACACACACACACACACACACACACACACTGTATACTTTCACAATACTCGAACATGCCACATACATGCACATAGCTTAACACAAGTATGCACGCCTCTTCCCATGTTAACAGCAACACAAATGGCTGCCACTCTGCTCCTGTCAAGCAGTGGGAGGGAGGATGGAGGGTGGGAGGGAGGATGGAGGGGGGAAGGGAGGGAGGGAGGAAGACTGCCAAGAACAGTGTATCAAAGGAGGAAACAGAGGAGGGAGAGCGGGAGAGAGGAGAGGCAGTGAAAGATGTTACTGTTATATACTGTCTGTCTCCAAATAGCAATTGTTTCATTTCTCCAGCTGGCATGTGTCTTGTTTAGTCTGTGCTCGTCCAACATGCTAAATTGTTTGTGTTCATGTGCAAGGAGGACATTGAGCAGAGATGACTGGGCCAGAGACCAGTCACTTGTTTCCATACAGCTACCTCTAATCATCATGTCATGACTGAGATGATTGCAGAGGCAGAGACAAGGAGACTTTTACAGTTGAAGCTTTTATGACCTCCGGACCCATTTAAGCTCTCAAAAGTCTTGTCTGTCACAAACTGTTTCTTTAATGGAGTAAATGTGTAATCATTTTAAAATCACGTGTTAAACAGGATCGTGATAAGATGCTAACTGTTCCTTCCATCGTCAGCACCAATGAGATCATATCGCTGAGACCTCACACACACGCCTCCCAAACATGGAAATTACCTTCATCTGAATGCAACATTTGTCGTGCTGCTGGGTAAATATTTCAGGTGAGCACGTGGGTGTTGTTCCACGCTTGCATGTTACTTGTATCTCACGGGGGGAAGGATGAGGTTAATGTACAGCGTGTGAGCGCTACGGAGGATTATTCAGATGGAGCAGGGATTTTCATCTGCTTCATCTAATGAACAGCTTGTAATCAAATCCACATCAAGGCTGCGCTGCCTGCCTACAATGTGCATCTGTGTGTGAGTGTATGTGAGTAAATCCCAGCGCACGTGTGTCTTCATGTATACCTTGCAAGAAGATGGTTTTAATTTAAAGTGACTGAGCAAATTAGGGCTTTTACTGTGGTAGTTTCTAAAGTATCGGCTAATTTCCACATATGTTTTAAGTTACAAACAAGTTAAGACAGGCCTATGTGCTTTGTGCTTTTGTCTATGTGTGTATTCATTTTTTTGAGTGTGTACAGCGATTGAATGGACATGACTCTCGTAGCTTGGACATGGATGTCAGTCTTGTAATCCAATCACGGGGCCCGTAAATCAAATTATAGAGAGCAGCTGAGAGATGGGTGTGTCTGTACAGTGCCAGGCAGAGAGATGGAGCTGTGCTCTTTGTCTAAAAACAGTTGTAAGGCGAATTCTCCTTGTTGAAGTAGAGAGTCGCTAACATTCTGAAGAATTACAAACTCGGTGTAATGAATCAGATCTCTTTAATACATGCAGCATGGGGAGAAGACCCACGGTGTTCTCTGCAGTCTTCCAGATTGTCTTGACCTGTATACTGTCAGATGACAACAGAACAGTGGTTACATACGTTATGAGAGTTGTTACCCATGCCCTCCCCAAGGCAATGGTCCTCAGATGTTTATGTTGACCATGCCTTCCCCGAGGCAGTGACCCTTTGATTTTACTGGAAAAAAAGTGTCATCCTAGATACCTTCCTGTTAACACCTTAAGCAAAGAGAATTGCCCCTCATATGACTTCCTGACCTGTTCTAACTGTGACAAGCCCCCACACATTAGGTGAAGGGGAATCTCCCCTCCTCTCACATCTGGATATGTTCTCTACCATACATTGATTTCTGAATCCACACAGTGTTACCAGGAGTTGTACAGCAGGAGTTGACAACGGTGGCCATGTTGGTCAACTCGTGGATGATTAATACAGAGAATTCATTCTTGCAGTTGATAAATAAGGTATCCAGTTGGCTGTGGGAGGTTGACAATTAGCCATAGAGAAGTTCTGTGAAAGTAGCCAGCTCCTAATTTATACATGTGTGTCCAATTTCTTTTTCCAGTCTGACCAAATTTATTGTAAATGTAATAAATCTTCCATATTTGCATAGATGTGTGATACATAGAAATGAGTAATTATAGAAACCAGAGGCCCTCAGGTTTACAGAAGCCGTCGGGGAGAATGAAAAGAAAGAACAAGTGGAGACACTACTTGTCAGAGGAGAACAAGAATGTTCTGATGAAAATGTTCTCAAATTAATCAGAGAGAAACCACTCTCCTCATTTTTTCGCCTGCTGCTTCCTTCCATTTGATTCATTTCCTAATGTAGACAAATGTATGGTGTCACATTAAGGTTTTGTGTGGGCTTGTTTGTTACTATTTCACAGCCTTTCCTAATGTGACACCAACAAATGGCCGTGGACAGCATGCGTGTGTTTCTCAGAAGAAGGATTGGATGGGGAATAAGAGAGTAAGAGAGAGAGACAGAGAGGCTGCTTGAGTTAAATTGGAAACGTAAATCCTTTTTGTATGATGCCAAATCATCATGAATGTAAAAATTGTGAAGCTAAGAGTGGGGAGGAAGACAGTTGAGGAGAATTGAGGGATAGTGTGAGAAGTGGGGCAGTAAAAATGTGGAATAAATGAAAAGAAGTTGGAGAGAATATACGGAAATAACAAAGTGTATGTGGCACTTGAATGTAATTGTATGTTTTATTTTTCAGGCTTTTTTGCTGCTCGTTTGTCCTCTATCCCTCTTTTCCATCTCAAACAAACAGGTGCAGATGCAGGAAATGCTATTGAAGCTCTAACTGAGGCATTGGAAATGAAAACCACATCTCACCCGTGTGGGGTTGAACTAAAAAGCCACCTTGTCACAAAGTTCTCATCTAAAAAGCCCCAGAGTACAATTAGCTAACTCCACATGGCTGCTAAAAGGGTCTTAAGAGATGTGGGTTTCACTTTGAATAAGGTTAGCTGCTGCAGTGCCGCTGAATAAGGTTAGCGCTGCCCTTGTATATCCAAATGGGGTTAGCGATTGCAGCTTGTGCTTTGGTAATCATGACGTTTGTTCTCCGCTGAATGCTAACGTCGATGCTAACCCAGTTTCATCAATGCTAACGCTGTCTTCCAAATTGAATTAATTCACAGGAGGATGTCAACAATAACCCCTAGAGCGCATATGAGAGGGAACAGCTGAATCCTGAGTGTCTGTGCTTCTTTTTGACTCTGATACAAACGAAGCCTCCCCTCGCCTCGTCTCGCAGTGCAGACTGTGTCTATTTAAATGTGTCTTTATAATCTTCTCCCTTTTTACTGAAAATCAGAAGCACATTCACTCCACATGCGGCAAATACTTAAACTGGTTTGAAAAAGCAGATAGATGTATGTATATGCATGTGAGTGTGACTGTGTGTGAGTGTGTGTTTCTATGAAGTAAAGTTAATGTTATGCATTAGCTAAAAATGTCTCCCCTCATCACAAGAGACCGGGTTGTATAATCCAAGCCTGTTTGAAGTATTAGTGTGTGTCTGTGTGTGTGTTTGTCTATACAGTACATGCGTGCACACTCACACTGTGCACACTAGTGCACGAGCATATGTGCACATGCCTGCCCAAATGGATTATTTGCTGTGTGCAAGAGATCCAACAGCTTCAGCCAATTCTAATGAACCAATTATAGTAAAGTCTTTTCCTCCTCTTCTTCTTCCATTTGATAGTGAGAGTCATACTGTGGACTAAGCTGCTTTACTTTATTGCATCTCATTAACTTAACCAAAACAATGTTTGAAGTCCAAATCAGCTGTTTGAAAAGAACATGGTATCAAAATGAGGCCCAGACCCAAAGTTAACCAACAAACTGTGACTAGGAACTAAATTTAATGTTCAAATTAGCGTGCAGTTAACTGTAATGGGTTAGAAGGAGGTCTATTTTGATTAAACTGTCTTATTTAAAGGTCACATATAAGTGAGATATCCACGTTTTTTTTGATTGAGGTCTAGGTGCCGTATAAATATGTGGGAGTATCAAAACGTTTCCATGAAGAAATGCACACAGCCTGTGCTCAGAATAACGAGCCTTTAAACGAGAAATCAGGACATTCAGGAGGTCATGATGTCATAACTATACAGTCACCACCCCGAGCCACGCCCTCAGCATGGCCGTGGTTGCAAAAACATTTTCTTCTCGACGGCCAAACATGAGTATGAACATAAAAAAAAATAGCATAATGTGGGGTGTTTAATTCATACAAGCTCTTTCACCTTCACCCAGCATATGACAGAAGGATTGATAGGGTTAATATTGTCTTTTTATTACTACAAGGTTTATCTGCCGCTATAATAATGTTCATCGAATTGGTACTGGTTTTCATTCTTTGGTCTGTAGATCAATTATCAGTGAAGACTGGTATATAAATCAATAGCACAATAAAGCTTTAAAGGTTAACCTCCTTTACATACAAACAACTATTTGAAGTCTTATCCCTAATTGTCCAACAGTAACGGCACAAAATGGCTCCAGAGACTCTCTCCCGGGCACTCTACCCGTGAGCGATGTGCTGGAGTCCATCACTCACATTTGACTGACTGCACTGGCTGTCCATCATCGTTAGATTAGTCATTCGTTATATTCTTAGTCTCATGTGGATTTTGAATTCAAAAGACCTGAAGTTTACCTCATACTTAATACGTTTTCAAACCTGCATTTGTTTTTTTATTTAAACCAGTAAAGTGATTGGAAAGATGATTTTAGGGACATCTTTGATCATTATTAAAGAGTGAATAATGTTGAGCAACAGAGGCGTTAGTACAGAGAGTGGGGATGATGTGCAACAGAGGTCCTTGGCAAGACTTGAACCCAGGGTGTTTTTGTTTGCATGTTAGGATGTCATGTGGTTTGTACCATTGTTTCTGATGATGTGTCCTTCTAGTTACCTAGCCAAACAAGATTTCAGTTTCTTTAAGAGATGCATCATACCAAATGTAGTTAACATTAGATAATATTGGTGCTGTTGCAGCTTGTGTTAGGACAGGTGTTCATTGTGCTAAACTTAGGTCAGTCAGAGCAGTGCTGTAATTACTAAAGGTGTTTGATTTATCTTTATTTAGGTTTACATTAAATCTCGTGTTCAGTTAGAGTATATTTTTGTGTTTCATACTTCAAGTAAGACTGCTGGCCTGTGCTCTGTGTTGCCATAGGAACCACAAAGGTCAATAGGATGTCTTTTGAGTGGGTCTGTGAAAGCTTAGCGTCGGACACAAATTTACCTGTTTGAGCAACAGAGAGAGAGAGAGGCTTTTCTGTTGCTTCCGTTTCTTTTTTACATCTGGAGTCTCCCCATTGTGGTCCTTCCCTCACAGTAAACCTCCTCTCCCCTCCTTCTTCTCACTCCTCACTGGTTTATAGACAGATCTCATCTCCTCTCTTGCACCACACATTGTACTTCTAGAAAGGCATTCTCATCGACACTGACAGCTATCTAATTGCCCTTGCATCCTTATGAGTAGCTGTGGAGTGTGCATCTGCCACCCCCCATCCCCACCAACCCCACCCCACCCCAATGCTATTACCGGAGCTGGTTCCCTGCTACATTGTGTGGTATTTTATAGCGTGTCTTTCATTGTGCACTGGCTTTAGCCAGTGGTGTCTCTTCAACTTACAGCTCGATAGAGTAGTTCAGAACAGAGGGTTTCTGTCAGTGATTGGAGATGAGACGAGGAGGGAGGAAAATGAGCAGGGAGGAAGAGCTTTTCCCTTATACATTAATTTAATAGGTGTTTCAGTGTGCTGGCATGTCAAAGGGAGAGTGTGTTGTGGTGGTGTTGGTGCACAGATGGGCTTCACAAATAGCAGTGTGATAAAATTTAGCCACTTGGATTTATGCATTTCTACACAGACCACACACACACACACACACACACACACACACACACACACACACACACACACACACACACACACACACACACAATAGTTTTTGAGAAAACATATTCTGGTGAATTCTTTCCAATTTTAAAAGAGCATATTTGATTTGCATTAGTGAGACATTTTAATAAGCAATGAAATGAAAAACACAAACAATCCTCCGCATATGTGCACACACACATACATACAAACACACACACACACACACACATACAGAGTTTGATGAGACAGATGGCAAACGGCTGGTGGATAAACCAAACTGTCCGTGTTACATTTAGGTGTAATGGTGCGGTTAATGATTCTGCCTTGCTTGAATGCTATAGAATATTACATAAATTACAATGTATGCATTATCAGTTAGTGTGAGAGACAGAAGAATTTATCTTAGTTTGAGGAGCTGTTCATTAGCCCTCTCTCCCAGGCAGCGAGCGATATGAGAGTCTAAATCAGCCACACAAAGCATCAAAGTTTTGCCCTGAAACTTGGTCTGTTTTTAGCCTGACCCGATTGGATTAGCTGGTTATTAGGATGCATCGCTGAGCTTCAAGGCTACAGCATGTTTTATAACATCCAAACCTCGTAGTGGGTGGATTCAGCTACATGTCCTTGGAGAGAAAGACAGCGAGAGGCACAGACAGACCGTGTGTGTGTGTTGGCATATGTGTGTATTATGTGTGCCAGTGTATTGTGTTGTATTTAGTGTCTGTTTGAGAAGGATCAGATGGACAAACCTCCTCTGAGTTTATTGATTCTGTACTATCCTATCCTCCCAGAGGGACAATAACGCACTCTGTCAGTACTTACTACACTTTTGTGTATTTTTCAGTAGGTGTGTGTGTGTTTGTAATCACCCTACATGAGCACTATCAGGGGCTGTGTTATATTGTTTGTTGCTACTTCTGTGTGATTCCCCTGAGAGTACATGAGGCACTGGGATTATCCTGGCCAGTCTCACATCACCTGAACCAGTCATCAGTCACTATAGTGTGTGTGTGTGTGTGTGTGTGTGTGTGTGTGTGTGTGTTTGGAGGAATGCATGCACACATAATTCATATCTTCCCTCTGTTGTGTGACAAGATGAGAGGATTTGTCAACATGCCAAAGCAATCACTCTCAATGTGTGTGTGTGTGCATGCATGTATATGTCATTTGTACTTTTTCTCCCAGTAAAGTCCAAAAGATTTGAAAACTGAAAATAGTGTACATAATTCATGTCACCAATCTTGTTATTTCAAACTCAGTTATATCTTACGAACATCCTAAAAGTACTAATCCTGCTTGGCTGCTCTAAAAGATGGAGGGAATTCAGATGAGCAACATTTTATTGGTACAATTTTGTTGTTACACTAAAAAAAAAATAAAAATGGTAAGCAGTTGGGTAAACAACAGTAGTGCTGGAGACAGTGCGGACAGATGAATGCCAATCACTCACATTTTTTCTGGTCATTTATAGAAATACAGATATTCTGGGACAGGGTGATTCAGGGTGAACCCTAACCCTTTTGCAGGGATTTTACTCTAAAATTCCCAGGGACCATTGGATTGTGTACTTTGGTCTGATATGAAGAGACATAATTCGAAAGAAGGACATCTATCTCTTCAAAATCCTGACACTGGCTTGTACAAAGGCCATCACAAGAAGCTGGTTGAAATGTGACCCCCCTAGCCCAGGACAGTGGCAGAACATTGCAGAAGAAGTATACTCCATCCAGAATGGATCAAAGGTAAAGATGTAAAGAGAGTGTAGTGCCGCCCCCCCATTCACATTTTTATTTGATTTTTTATTTATCTTTGTTTACATTTTCTCTTTTATTAACAATTCTGTTTTGTTTTCAGTATATAAGAACCAGCAAATAATACAAAGTTAAAACTTCACAAAAAGAAACCTGCTTGGCTACAATAGAACATTTTCACTTGTTATGGTAGGAGAAGCACCGGTGTTACTAATAACATGAAAGTGAACCAGCAGGCAAAATACCAGGACCATTAAACTGAAGTAACTAAGTGGAATTGTCAATTGTCAAACATATCACTTCCTCAGATGACATAAACTTACTATATAAGCCACACTGTGTATTCTAAGTATATGTAAATAAATTAGATTGCTGCTGTGCTGCATGCTGCACACAGCTGCAAAAAAACATTCACTTACAATACAAATGTAAATAATTTATGTGCATAACAAATCTCTCAACACATTTCTAGTTTCTTTCTTTTTAATGAGCCTGAGAATGAAAGAAACCCAAATAACAGCCTCATATTGAGAGGAAATCTCTTAAGGCTGCAGTGATCATCCTTGGAGCAATGAGCTAGAAGAAGGTTGTGTGCTCTGTGTTTGAGGCCATCTCGAAAAAAGACACTCCCTGTAGTCCTTGAAGGAAAAACATCTTATTGCAAACTATAAAAACATCTTTTGTTAACTTTAGTCTGTTCACTCTGTCACGGTTTGAGCTGTCTTGCTATGTGTGGGTTGACATGTAATTTCAAAGTAAAACAAAGAAACGACAACAAATGTTATTGTTTATGAGTGGCAAAATCTTATTCTGCTAGACAACATATAATCGTGACTTGAAGCAAAATTGTTTCATCTAAAAATGCATAAATTTGCTGAATGAAAAGGAACCAAATGAAAGGGGACATAGCTTCTGTGAAAAGTCCTGATGGTCTGAGTCAAGTCAAGACTGTAATTTATTTCCAGTAGTGATACAGATCTGTAATAGAGTGAGAGTGAGAGAGAGCCAACATGCACTCTACATTGAAGCCATTCTATTCCTTGAGGGGGAAGGGTGCATGTAGCCTACAGGCTGTAGGACACAGCCAATCAGATCTAGGCTTAAAGGGCAGGGGTCAGAGGTCAGGGCTGCAGTGACAGCAGCACTCTCTGAGACCTCCTCTGGCCAGGTCTCATCTAAATGCTGCACTCGGGTCAGATTTGTGATTGTTGCACCGGTTTCAGGATTATTTGCTGGGCTGGAGAGCTGATTTGTGATCAGACAGAGAATAGTGATTTATTGAGGTCGGCTGGGGGGTAAAAGGTGAGGTAATTGGTTGTAAAGTGGAGATTTGAGGGTATAAGAGCAATGAATTGTGGTCTCAACTGTGTCGCATAGGTTTCAGGTAGTGTTGCCGTACCCCCTTGAGGCAGCACAGTGCCACAGTCATGCAGTGTTTGAACTTTATAAAAGATAAATTATTATTTCAGAGAAGGACACTCCAACCTCTAAACATTGGCAGAGGCTATTTTTTAATATGCTTGCTTACTAACAGACCTTATTAAATAAATTAGGATAGAGGTTCTCAATTTTGGTGCCAATATAACTTCAAGTCCAATTTGTTTTTCGACCGTAGCACTAAATTGCCGGGATTGAAAAAGAAGTCCAAGCCCTGGCAAATTTGTCATAGACTTGGATCACTGCTTCATTATATATCTCATTTTCTTTCTCCAATATTGTGGTGTGTGTAATTTCCCTGCAAATAGCCAAAAAGGATATATTAGTGTTATCAGGCTTTGGGCTCTGATCTGCATGGATACATTTGAAGGTCAGACCTCATAGAGGAAATGGAAATAAAGAGCATAATTTAATCTCAAGTGTATTGTAATAAAACTAGACACACAAAATGAACAGCAGAGACAACGTACGGTCCATTGTTTTAAAAGCTGATAGACTAATTGTGTTGCAACAAGGACCACTTTGGAATAAGAGAACGCTTCCAGAGACACATAATGAAATAGAAAGCGAATGGACGGGGGATATGGAAGTGCTTTGTGAGTGTGTGCAACAGAGAAACACACTCCCATGATGATAGTGTATGTCTGTTTGTTTTCCTTGTATGTGTATTTTAACTATCTTTATTCAGATTGAGCCTAAGAGGACGTCTCAGGCAGACTGTGTTTTGTCTCCCATACAGGCTAATAATTGCTAATGTGTTAGCTGTTTTGGTGCTGCTTTCACAGAACGTGCCAGACTTTCAGAGGATAAGCAACCCCTCTTTAATTTGCACCTTGTCTTTATAAACGTGTGAACAACAGCGACGGAGTGCTCATGTGTTAACCAAACCCTGAGGGAATGGTCTTTAAAAAATAGCTTCTATGATGATAGTTTAAAAAGAAAATAGGTGTTAGAAAAGGGAAGATGAGGGCACCATTAAGAGACAATATGGTGGATTCTCTGAGAAGTCAACAATAAATGTGTTGGTGTAGAAATTCTACTCTTACTTATAGTATTTTCACCCCGAAAAGATGCGGCGCAGATTAAAAATGACAGTGATTCATCTGAGGTTGAGCTCCACCGATAGATATGTGAAACAAATCGCCGGCAATAAAAAAGACAATTTTGTTCCTAATGTGGGGGATTGGGCCTTTGTGACAGTCTCTATAAAGAGACTTAACGTCCCCCTCAGTAAGTCCCCTGTCCCAAAGCTTCACTGCCACCTCTTCATACATATACATGGCTGCTAAAGAGATGGTTCATGAATACTATCAGGGAGCAGCTCTCTGATAGTATTGTCTGTGTTCCTACGTGAGTGTGTTTGAGAATGTGTGCCGCGTCTCATCATAAATGCTATTACTGGCTGTATGTATTCAGCTGTTTTGCATGATCATCTTCAGTCGCCGTGTCATCCGTGCAGCAGACATAGTAACCAGTGAAGCTTTGTGTTTATCAACCTGAACAGTCGTGTGTTTTTCTAACCATCACTGATAGCTTCACACCAGTATTTTGTGTGTATGTGTGTGTGTGTGTGCGTGTGTGTGTGTGTGTGTGTGTGTGTGTGTGTGTGTGTGCGTCTGTGTGTGTTTGTGCATGCGTGTAGGGTTTTTAATCTATGTGTGTGTGTCCATGTGGGTGAAGTCTTTTAATGCAACTGTTTATCAGAGGAGAAGCCTGAGGGCAAAAATCTTTCTCTTTCACACACACACACACACACACACACACACACACACACACACACACACACACACACACACACACACACACACACACACACACACACACACACATGCCCTTTAATGAAATGTTAGCTGCTATAGAGTTTCGTAGTCGGCCTCAGTTGTGAGTCTTTATTAGTAGTGACTCAGTATTGTCTATGTTCAGGGGGAGTTAGCTGTGTTAGACTGCAGCTGCCAGCCTTCTCTTTATTACACTGTGCTGTAACCGAGCTGGAGCTCTAGTCCCTAGCTTGCTCTCTGTTTCTACGTGTGTGTAAGTGTGTGTATACGTGTTCGTACCTGTGGCAGCTGTCATGAGCATGCTGTCTAATCATCTAATGTGTCACTCTTCACAGTGGAACAGATTCCATGCTCTGGTCGCTGTCACTCTACCAGGGAGCCATCACACCTCTCTGTTTAGTCAATGAGCCTTTTTAATTGCACTGCAGTGGAAATATGAATTTGTGTGTCAAGGATACTCTTTAATACAGCCGTCTGCACATGTATATTTTAATATGTGTTGTATATTAGGCCACTTGAACCCAAGATGACCTTTTTATACCAATGATAACCCAGACAAACACAGGACAGACAGACAATGAACTTAGCTTTCAACACATAAAGATGGAAAAACAAACTACCTTTTTATTTTTTTTGGTTGCTAACAACCAACAGTTTGCACTCAACTTGCCTCATTATTGCTGCTTTATCTGCAGTAACTATGAGTGGATTTCTGATACTCACAATCCCTCTCCAGAGATGGGGACTTGAGTCTGCGACTTGGACTTGAGTCGCACTTAAGTCGCACACTCAGTGACTTGAGACTTGACTTGAGACTTGCCCTCAAAAGACTTGAGACTCGACTCGGACTCGAGATTTGGGACTCGTGAACAATCTTTATTTTTCATTTTTTGGCACATCAACATTGAGAAAAATGTCCGATGAGCTGAATGTCATTCCCTCATGCGTAACCTTATGCATCTGTTGATAAATAAAGATAAAGAATGCTGGATCGACCACGTCAAACTTTATCAGGCACCTGAAAACAAACGTGGATAGGTCAGTCATGGACTAATGTTAACATTAGCTTGCTATTAGCTTTGTAGCTAAGGTTCTTAGAGAAAAGCATGGTTTTGATGGGTTTCATTCCAAAACACAAACATTTCTTTCAGGAATAAAAGTCAGCTGATGTTTACTGTTAAACAACACAGACAATTGTAGCCACAAAAATGCTTTGAATTCCTCAGATATAGCTATGCAGTGTCCTAAGCAGACCGGATGGCATGCAGCAGATGATAGAACACTCATTACAACCATAAAAGAGTTGAGACTTGACTTGGACTTGGCCCTCAAAGACTTGAGACTTGACTTGGACTTGCAAAAAATGACTTGTGAGCATCCCTGTCCCTTTCACACAGAGCTGTGTGAAAAGCTGATTGGCAGCTTTCTGTGTCAAAGAGTCAGAGCAGCATTTTTCACATGACAAGTAAGCTGCCTTTAGATCAACTTGTGAAGACAGCATTTCACACTGAGTCTGTGTTTGTGTGAGGGGGGGTGCTTCAAAAAACATCTTCCACATTTTGCTTCTGTATATACTGTAGGTATAAGGAAGCATCCATAAAACATTGTGTATGTCTACTTTGATCCTCAAATCTGTTGAAGGTGCTGAGCCATTAAATCTTTTGATGTGGTGCTTCCGAAATTCCTGTTTTTTATAACTTCTCTTGACAATTGACAAGATTTTTACCAGACTGGATGGTATCTTTGTTGCTGCGACAGCATGTATAGCTTGATATTCGTATTAATAAATCATTTATTATACATAAACACTACCATAGTACGTTTATACTTTTTTTCCCCCCCGCCTCTGTATGCGAACACTCTGTATCTGAATGTAAAACCTCAGCACTGAAACATCTACTGCTGCTACTATTGAGCATTTACTACATGGCTGTCTAGCAGGAAAGGATGCTCAGAGAGTTTAGATACTACAATAGCTTTAAACAGCAACTTTATGTGATACTGTCCAACCTGTCTATGTGACAACACTAAACATATATGATTTTGATTAATTGGACCTTCACTGGTGAAAGACTTGATGATGACAGTGACTGGATTGCTACTGGGGCAGCGCTGTGACTGGAGCATTGAGAAGGTTGGCAGTGTGTGACGAAAGAGGCCGTGCTCTCTGACAGACCTGGCTCCACCGCTGTCTAAAATATATGACTCCAGGTGATGCGCAGTGCTAATTAAAATTGATTACAGAGCCCTGCTGGTTTTGTACCCTTCAGTAATAGTTCTCCTCTCTCTGTACTCTAGTTCATTCATTCTCTTCATTTTTATCATCTTTTTGTGTACCCTGCTCTTTGTCATTTGGTGCTTTATTCCCCCTTTTGTAACAAGCAGGTTGTCGATGCATCTGACAGTGATTGTTAAAATATTGTCCTTTATTACAGTGATACATCATTGCATGCACATCCACACACCATCACAGGCACACAAGGATTTCTCAGCATGACCTTATTAAAAGAAGTCATCATCATTGGAGGAAAGAAGCTAAGTGCTTCTGGAGAAAATGACACCGCTGCTAATGAAGACATTGCAGTGACTTCCTCAATGAGCATTAGAGACCAAGACAGTGAGAAGAAGATGTCAAATCAGCAGATAAAAGAACAAAAGAGAGGAGGACCAAGGTAGAGGATAGAGGAGCACACTGGGCTGCATCTTCCAGTCAGCACTGATGAATTGACAGGTAATTGTGATGTAGCTTTCATTTGTGTCCAGCAGTCTGTGGTCAGGGCTAGCTTGTCTGCCCTGGCTACCTTGACTTTTAGCTCATCCATCTTCTCTTCAAAGTATCTCTCAACGGCGCAATGTGCTCGGGCTCGAGGTACCGAACAAGATATTTTTTTCCGGGTGCTAGTGGTCCACATTTGGTCCACATTTGACTTTGTTGTTTTCTGGAGAAAATAATCCCACACTGAGCTTTGCTTAGCACACTTATATATATATATTTTTACTGCAGACTGCATCCCTCAACCAAGGGGGGGAACAGGTGGTCATGTGGTGATGAGAGGTCGGTGTAGCTGCAGAGCCACAGAGATGCCCGGTGCAGTAAGAGGGAAGCACCAATGAGAAACAGACAACAGAAGTCTATCCATCAGCTCCTCGTTCTCCTTGACCACCTGTATCTCTGAGCCATTCTGTCAACGTCTCAACCAATAGATTGATGCTGGAAACATTTTTCCTCCAAGCATGAAGTCTTTTTCACAGCTTTATTTTTCACCGTCTCAGCCTGTGTTCGTCTAGTAGCTCACATCCTCTCATCGCTCTGCAGGATCCACAGCGTTCACACAGAGTCCACAGGTTTTGATTTGTGTTTCTGTACTCAAGCAGCTGATAGTGTGTTTACGTGCGTTTCTGTTTATTTTGTGTGTGTGCGTGTGCACTACGTGCATATATGTGTGTTTTTCTACCTGCCCAGGCTTGGGATTAAATGTCAGTCTCTCAGATTGATGTTCTTGCTGATAGAACGCCACAGCAGGAATGAATCCATCGCAGCTCACAGATGGGAATAGAAAGACACACTTGAAAGAAACACGTCGAATATCAAGTCCAGAACGCATGTGAGTCTTCCTCACAAGCAAAGGGGTGTGTTGACTCCTGTTGGTCCATATTCAGCATAGGATGAGATACTAGGAGAGCGCATCAGCAGAAAAGGGCAGAAGGTTAAATGCTTCCTTTTTCAGCACATGCAGGGGTCACACACTGGTAATATGCTGTGAGTGGCTGGCAGCGCGCCACGCAGAAAGGGCACGCTTCTACAGTTTCAGTGAAGTGGAAGAGCAGGGGAGGGCTTGTGGGTGTGTGTGTTTGGGCGTTTCTGAGTATGCGAACATATAGGAGTGTGTGTGTGTGTGTGTGTGTGTGTGTGTGTGTGTGAAAAAGAGAGAGAGTGTAAGTGTATAAAGAGTGAGTGATTCATGGCGGAGTCCAGGGGATGATGTACCTCTGCTGCAGTTTTGGCATTCATCCATTTTTTGAGAACAATTTTATCAGACTCTCCTCTGTGGATGACCTCACTATCGGTGTGTGTGTGTGTGTGTGTGTGTGTGTGTGTGTGTGTGTGTGTGTGTGTGTGTGTGTGTGTGTGCGTGTGTGTGTGTGTGGGCATTTGTGTATGACTTGGCTAGTGTATATGCAGTCATGGAGGATCTTACATTATATGTGGGTGGAGGACACTAGTGATGACACAATTAGACATTTGCCAAGCAGGCAATTCACAGAAATGTAATAATTTTGATAATCTATTAATCATCAAAGTCATTTATCAAGCAAAACTGCCAAATATTTACTGGTTTCAGTAAATTATTGTATGTAATACATTTTATATTTGTATAAAATGTGAAGATTTGCTGCTTCATTTCTTTTCTTTCTTTCTTCTTTTATGATTTTGGATCATCTGTCAAACAAAAGGAGCAATTGACAATTTGACTCACTAAATCCCTCTTTGTGTTTTTCTCTTCCCTGCTCTCCTCTGGAAAAGCTGTAAGAGGTTAGTACCATCTTATCTCTGTTTCTATCACCACTCTTGCACACTGTGACAGATAGTGAACAAGCTCTCTTTATGTGGTAGTATGGGCGAATGACACGAAAAGGGCCCGGAGAACTATTATATGGCTTCTGTTGGCTCCTTTTCCCCCCATAAATTATGGTTTAAGATCCTGAATGGCCCTCCGTCCTTCTTGTAGGATTTTATGGTCGCAGACAACAGTAACTGTATGTTTTCAGTGCACCCACAAGAGCCCCACAGTAATACGAGATTTCTCATTTCTGGACTGAAAAAGACCTGCATGCTACATTTTCAGGCATTAAGGCGGAACTAGTCACGCTGGAAAATGTAATTCATTTCACAAAGTCCCATATTGTCCAGACTCTCAAGTTTATACATGAGCCTATCTGGCCTCTACAAATCCTCAAAAAGTGGAAATGTTCTTAGCGAGCAGCAGCTGAGGAGCTGTCCTTGGTGCTGAACTCACAGGAGATTTCAGAGTGGGAATTTACTGTCTCTGCTTAGGTTTTTCTGCTGCAACACTGGGTAATAAATGTGCTGTGTGGGACACATGATTGTATCTAAGACATTATGAGAAGTCGGTGCTGCTTTTATGTGGAGTAGACAGTTTGTGGCAGAACTCAGGAGATGAAAATTTGTTTTTTCCCACTTTGTTTTTTGTGGCTTTGGCGACTGTTTGTCTAAGTTTTATTTTCTTCCTCGCTCATACGCTCATTCTCTTGCTGCGACGCATACATGCATTTCTTCCTCCCTCCCTCTATCTGATGTTGTCAGTGTGCATTTGTGCCAGATCCAAATATTCAAAAAACAATCAATCATGGTTCGACATGATTTCAGTGTTTGATGACTGCCTTATGCACTTACACTTGGGAAATGTTTATCAAACAGACAGACGGCATGAAATAAATATTAGTGCACGTTTGGTCTTCTGCCTCTATGAATACTTTAAGGCAGAGCTACACATCCAAGCTGCTGTGTCTGTGAGGAATGAAGCATTAGTTGATCTGACGCCGGCTGTGGATATGTGGAATTCTGATTGATTTGGCTCGGTCTACAGGACAACAGTGGATGTAGCTGCATTGCATCATGGTGCTGCTGTCAGACAGAAACCTCATACCTCCACTGTTGATGTTTTATTGTTTCTGACTGGAATTGAATCCTGCTTTTCTGAGTGCTGTTGTTTTTTTTATGACCAAAGGGCCCACAGGGACCCATTACAAACCCGTAGTGTAGTTTCAAAATGCCCCGGCATCAATTGGAATATCTGACTGGATGTTACTCAGTTCCTCACAAAAAAAACACACACTTCAGCAGTACAAGTCTGGAATCTGACAGCAGCAGTAGGTGTGTGTAAACAGATGGTGGAGAGCAGAGATGGCAGAAGGCTCAGAACTGTCTTCACTTCCAGCTCATCTCTCTCCATGTACGGGAATGTTAGCTCACATCACACTGAGAAGTGCCTTAAGCAACATCTTTCCTGCTGGTCCGCATTCCTCAGCACAGCACAAATATACACCGCACACACACACACACCATCTCTAACACTCTCCTTTCCGAAGAAAAGAAATGTGTGCCAGATGTGTGGCACCATGTGTGTACCATATCTATATACTGTTGTCCATCTGCCTTTATTCTTGTTTGTATGTGTGTGCAAATATGTGTGTGTGCGTGTGTGTCTCTCTCTGCTGTAAAAGACACACTCATTAGATGTACATTCTGAAGCACACTAATTAACAGCCTCGTTAAGACTCAAGCAGCTCTCCTGCTGAGGCTGAAGAAGGCAGGCCGTCAGCCACACACACACATGCACACATTGATTTGCACACATAGCCGTACAAATACACTCATCAACATATGCACATACATAAGGAAACATATCCGAATGCACAAACATGTGTAGAAATACAGCCACACATACTGATGGCAAATGCAAACACACACACTTGCAAATAAGCTCTTTTTTAATCAAGACACCATCCATCGCTGTGAGAAAGATCCATGTTCTGCTGTTTTGCATGAGCATTAATAAAGGTCATGCTTTATGTCTGGAGAGATTGTGCCGTTAAGCTGTAACACTGTAAAAGGAGTCAGCTGTGACTTCTGTCAACTCACACATGGTACAATCTGTCTGATTTCCCACAGAGCATTTACATGTAAACCACAGCAGTATCGCAACACGGTGATTCCCACGCTCCCCCTTCCCTTTTTCATCACTTTTGTCCCTAATATGCATATGCAAATTTGGTGTAATTATAGTTTATTCCATTAACAGCACTGCAATTAGGAGAGGCAGTGGTCATGCAGAGGAGAAACTGAGGTCAAAACAATATTTAGACATGCCTAAAGATTAAAATAATCTCCTCTCTCATGACGAGAGCTGGGTATCATTAAAAACGTTTGAAACAGGTTCCTGAACGGTACTTTTTTCGATACCACTTTTATGAAATCCATTTTAACAAAAATGCATTACATTACACATACAGGCGGTGAGCCCCGTCTATGGGCGTAACTCAGTATTGTTTCTGCATTTATCGAGACAGCCAATCACCAGCATAATTACATCTTGGCACAACAAGTGTGCTGCATGCGTATTGGCTCACTGACACTGATGAGATTAACTCCTTAGTATCGAGGCAATTCAGTCGTTGCTATAAAAGTATTGAAGTTTGATGCTGAGCCCCACTGTCCTCATGATCAGATTAAAGGTTTTAGTTTGAATGATAATAGATTTTTTTTACTTTTAATGCACCAGATAAGTTCTTCTTCTTATTTCTTTTGATCTTTCATCACATCTCATGTTTGGTAACTGATGTAACATTTTTGCTGTTTGATTTGTGTGTTATAGCTGTTTCATGTGACAGCACTGTACGCACTGTGAAGGCTTTGCTTCCAGGATTGTTCCTGTGTTGATGTATTTGCAATGCTAATGTGATTTTGAATGACATGTCCTGGTAAATAGGTGTGAATGCATAAACACTCTGAAGGACATGTTTGCTGTAGATGCCTCCTATTATGTCTAAATATATATCTCTCATCTCTATCTGTATACATGATAGTAATGGGTATGACAGTATAATGCATTTTAAACGCCTGACAGAGAGGTAGAACTATAGATCTTTATTCTCTCTATGCCTTTGGTTATGCATGAATGCCCATTTAAACGCACACGCACACAGTAAGACACACACACAAACAGTGTAAAGGCCATTTGCTACTTGCTGCATTCTGTCTTCATGCCGCTGCTCTCACCAGGCGACTCACAGATCCCATAATTTAGCCCTTATCTTGCTGGCGGAGGTTGTTTGTAGGAGAATGTGTGTGCCTTTGTGTGTAGGTGTAAGTGTGTATGCATTCAAGCAGCCATTTGTGTGCCTGTGGACCAGGCAGCAGTAACTCTGCACACTGTATTTACTACCACCTTGATTTGCTCCATTGTATAAGTCTTGAAAACATTTGCCATTTGCAATCACTCTCTGCTACTTTGGCTAATTACTGCATTTCCTTGAGTAGGTGGTGCAGTGAAAAGGGAACTTGCAGGCAGTGTATTAAAAAATGTAGGATGCTCAGTCAATCATCAAAGTTAGTCAGTGTAGATGTGTAAGTTTAACTTGAGTAATTACTGATGCCAAAAGCTGTGTGCTGGAGGTTGAGGATTTAAAAGAGGTGGGCTGGTTGGCCTTCAGACAACTTGCATTTACAGAAGCCAGGAGCTGAGAAGTGAGATGGGATCAATGCTGCAGGTCTTATTTAGATTCCAATTACAGCCATTTCTGATCAATTGGCTCCTCTCCTCACCGGCAAAGTGGGGCTCTGCCTTTGATCAATGACCACACACACAGACGGGTTCACACAGTCAGAAACACATAAACACACTTTCACTCTTTCAGTTTTTTGCTTTACAGCATGCAAACACACACACACACACACACACACACACACACACACACACACACACACACACACACACACACATGAACGCACGGATGCAAAACCATCCAAATGTGTTTGATCAATGCCCACTCGGCCTGAGAGCAGGATCTGCATTATTTCACGCTCTGTAGTTTTAATTGATCGCAGGATAAAATGATTAGTGAAGGAGTCTTTCATGTGGTTGTTATTTTCCTATTTCTTCGCACAGAGCCAGATCTTGGAATTTATTCGCAAGGAGAAGTGTTTGTCCTTGGATGTATGTTCCTGTGATCTTGGTTTTGATCTTGAAACTCGTAATAGGTGCTTGTTCAAGGAGCCTGCAGATTCCAGTTGTATGTTATAATTTTGAGATGCTTTCTGAGTTAGAAACTGATATATTTATCTCTCCGACACCCAGTTTCAGCTGTAAACCCTGTGGCTCATTTTACCTGAATTATTTAACTCCCAATGACAGAAAAGAAAAACTTCTGTGCTAAATCTATTGAGACAGACAGTATGTTACTAGGAGTCATTTGAAGTTCAACATAGTGCTTCCCATTGACAGGACAGTGGAGGGTTAAAGGTTTAATCTACCTTCTACTATCACTGCGCCGTTCTCCCCCCCTTCCATTGAACAAGCTCCTGACTTGCAGCAGTGAAGAGAGTGGCCAACAGTATACAACTTGGCTGTGTCAGCACTGGAGAAAGGTCTGGCTGCACCAATTATCATTCTACTATGGGGGAAAACACGCTGTGGCTTGTTTGTATTTCATTAAACCAATCACAATCATCTTGGGTGGTGCTAAATCCAGGATGCAGCGAAGGAGCCCCTGCAAAATGCTATCTGGGGGAACTTGTTTTGCACAACTGTGGTATTAAAATGGCTAAATCCCCGTAAAAGAAAAGGTAACACCTGCTAGCTTGTTTATGTGCGTACCTTTAGCAACCAGGTTAGTGTAAATTACCATTTTCAGTGTGTTGGTTGCTAGCTCGCTGGTTGTTGTTTACTGGAGCAATGGGGATTTTGAATATGGTAACATGCAGAGGGGAATGCCGAATGAAATAGTCAGCAGTCTACATCTGGTGAGCCAGACTAAGCATTGACAGACTTTGATTAGCGCTTTAACAACTTTATTTGAACTGTATCGACATGTGCGTTTATAGAGAAGAAAAGATAAAGAACAAACAGAGGAAGACATGTTTGTAGGAGGGCTGTGAGTGATCATAGTTGACCAAGAGGAAAACCTCCGCTCAGATGACCTCAAATGATTGCAGATGGCCTCACACACACGTACCCAGATGCCCGACACACACATTTTCCCACACACACAGTAGCCCAACTCATCCTGCGCTCTCTTCCAGTACGCATCTGTGTCAATATGTTTGCTTTGTTTGGATGCGTCAGTTCATTTTGTTGACTTATTTTCTGCATCAGAAACAATCGCTGCAGCAATTGGGAAAGGGATTAATTTTATGCAAATGTATGCAAATAACTGTGACACAGAACTCCATCCGCATCGGTTCTATGCAAATTGTGTTTGCTAAACAGGCGTATTGGAAAGGCCTGCATCTCCCAGCCCCCTCACATTCCACCCACCCCTCAGCCCTCCTTCCAATCCATGCTCCTCACCCTCCCCTCCCCCCGCTAGCATTGCCCCATACTCCTTTTTATCATTTCCCCTTTTGCCCCCCCCCCCCCCCCCAAATTTCCCTTAATCCCCTCTCCACTCTTTTTCTCTCTTGGCCAGCCACTCTTGCCCAGGTCCACTCTCCCCAGTCTCACCCAGTACACCCACCCCAACAAACTCCTTCTCTCTCCCCTCTTCCCTGTAATCCTCCTCTTCATTCCTCCCCCTCTTTCATCCTTCTGTGTGCTGCATGGCTGTTAGCAGTGTGAGGAGGCACTAATGGAGCTTGAGGAAAACATTGTCATAGTGCCTGGAAAGCACAGAGCCGGGAGCCATGCAGGAGGCAGCCAGGAAGGCCTGACATTAGACTTGCTAATGGAAGGTTAACAGAACGCAGAGAAGACGGGATGGAGAGGGAAAACACAAGGACTAGAGAAGATAAAAAGGACGATGAGACTCCAGCAGCAACATGAAGGGTGGGCAGAGTGAAGGAGAGATTCAGGGAGAGAGAGTGTGACACAGACAAAGAGGGAGAGAGACAGATAGAGAGAGGCGCTTCCATGGGAGATGGTAAACAGTCTCATCCTCTGTCGGCCCGTCCTGCCAGCACTTTGGGGGGAAGGAGGAAGAGAGAAGGGAAGGAGGGAGGGAGAAAAGGGGTGTCTCTTTCCTCCCTCCATGCGCCAATCCTCTTTTCTGGTTTCCCGTTTCATGAGGAGATTGTGGCATCACGCGTGACGCTTCCCTTCAAAGGCGAGGGAAAGCGTGCATGTGTGTTTAAATATAAGGGAATTCATAAACCCCCATCCACCCACCACAGATTCCCCAGACAGCCCCCATGACACACTCCACTGCCATCCCAGCAGGAGAGAAATTCTTATAAAACTTGGCCATCCATGGTTTTGTGCTCATTTGTAATAGCACCGAGGAAAGTACCATTGCTCAAAAATAGAAGCCTTATGGAATTAAAGCTTTAAGAGAGTTTGTGTGACTGTGTGAAGTGCCGTGGTGGCTTGTGTGAGTGCCATGTGCTGCACTGAAGCAGTTGGTCACAGGACGGGAGCTGAGAGGGAAACTATTTCCGCACAGCTTGTGTGGAGCAGCCAGCCACAGTCTCACACCTAAATGGAATCAGTGAGTAATATGCTTTTCTCTGCTGCAAGTGCAAGCAATGCAATACAGCTAAGTAATATCTCTCTGCAGAGCAATACTGGCTGTCAGCATTATATGGATGAGTTGATGTCTGTGACGTGTGTGCGTGCGTGTATGCATGTGTGTGTGTACATGTGTGCGCGCTTGTCAGATCCATTTAGACTGCAGGTATAACAGTTAGAATGAACTGTTCAGAGAAAGAGGGAGAGAGTCTTGCGTTAGCCATGCATCATTAGCATTTGTGACCAGTCACATGGTTGACTGTGTCTCAGCCATTAGGAAGGAAGTCTGGAATAAGAGGGGGAGAAAGTAAAAGACAGAATCACCAACTACAATGAATGCACAGGAATTTGTCTCGGTGGCATTTCTGCAGAAACAAATTGCCAACTTAAAGAAAATTCCACTTTATTACAACGTCTTACTTTTGCAGTTTTGTCAATTATGATGACACTGTACTTGACTCACTGTACAAGTTATTGCTGAGGCATGGGAGCACTGCAACATTGCGCTCAGGAGTCAACCAATCAGATTGAGCCCATAATTTAACCAAAACCACGTTAGGTAACGTCAGGTAAAACTGAAAGTAAGTATACCTGAAATATTGGTAAAAATCCGTCTTTACCAAATCTTTGGTTCAGTCAAAGTTGAGCTGAGACGCTTATAAACTGTGATTGATGGTTAAGTCCTAATATCAGCATTTGATTTTGTTTCCGCTTCCAAATAATCTTTCTTATTCAGTTCAGTTCAGTTTCATACTGGACCCACTAACTAAACCCACTAACATCTGGCTTTTTGTCTTCAGAGTGGAAGAATACAATCGGCATTCGTTCCCAACTCAAATGACTCTGCAGTAGTCACGGTGTTTATGAATTATACCTTAATGATATCCATGTTTCCAGATTGCATCATTCAGCTTGGTGTGTACACTGTTATCGACCAGCAGGAATAATGGCCAACACTACAAAAATAAGACCAACGAACCAGAATCGATCCTTTAACTCACAAACGGACAGAGAAGGGCTCATGAAACAGGCAGAGCGAAAGCAAGAGACAGACAAGGAGGGACGCACATGCACGTGCACGGATGCACACACAGGCCACTCGACAATACAGATTTATGTAGCAATACAATGGCATGGCAGTTGGTGACAGCCATTGCAGTGACATCCAAACTCTGCAGGCCTCCAGCTCTGTTCTCTGTGTGTCTGTACTGTAAGTACACACTCCAGTGTCTGCAGCAGCTCTCATCTGTCACAGCTACAGATGGCTGCTGTGCCACAACGAGATGCTGCTCTTTGGTTATGACAGACATTTCCCTATGTGTGTGTGTGTTTGCACATTGCTGTTTATGTGGCTGATTCGACAAGCCAGCTAAACGACTGAACTATATGCCTGCAGCTAACAGCCCAAACAAATATGCATTTACTGTAGACACACACACAGTTGTGACATATGAGCACTCATATCCATTCCAGGGGTTTAGATGTGTTTTGATCCCATAAGGCTAAATGTGTTATTCTGTCACTTTCAATACCATCCAACAAAGTTGTTCACAGTTGCTCTGCTGTTCCTGTTGCCTGCTCTCTAATTCACGCTCTGTCTTCATGCCGTAGCAGAGGAGAGGGTAACGAAGTGAGCAGAGATGGATGGGGGAATGGAGGACGAGAGATGGCGATGTGAGGAGAGATGGAGAGAGAACGTGAGAGAGCGGGAGAAAGAAGGATGGAGGAGTGAGACGGCGCGGGGAGTTTGATTCCTCCAGTTGTCAGATGCGCTGCATTATTGATGTGCTGAGGATCCCACATTGTCGCTCAGATTCTCAGTCTGTCACGTCACGTCCTGTGTGCACGTGCATGCCTCTGTGTGTGTGTGTGTGTGCACATGTCGTACTACTTTGTTGTGGTCGCGCACATCCCGTAGGAGTGCTACCTGTCAACACCTCCATATCACAGGGAGCTCAGTCAGTGACAATGCTGTCTCTGTTGCACTGACCACATGGGATAGGCGTACTCACTCACACACACACACACACGCTCTCATGCTTTCTTACCGATTTGTGGAAGGAGGTGATTGTGTGTGTGACGGGTTTTGTGTTGTACTGAGGAGTCTCCTGGGTCTCTGATTCTCTCTAAGTTTCCACTCGCTGCATGACTGTGATTTGCCTTTGTCAGTCTGAATCATGAAGTTAGAAGTAAGCTGAAGAAGCTCACTGTGTGAGCGTGCATGTGAGTGTGTGTGTGTGTGTGTGTGTGTGTGTGTGTGTGTGTGTGTGTGTGTGTGTGTTAGTATGATGAATCTCTGACATTGAGGGATGGCCATTCTGCTCTGAGCTTTATCCCATGAATTCTTTAGACAGTCTCTTCAGCAGACAGAATACCTCACCATTAGATACAAACACTGCAGTACATGATCAATATATCATGTCACACTCTTCACCCACTGGTGCAATAACAGGACTGCAGCTAGCAATTTGTTGAGTCTATAAAATATTTAGAATTTAAAACAATAATGCCAATTACAGTTTCCAACAGCTCAAGGTAAAATCTCCAAAGTCAAAGATATTTATGTAAGAATAAGATAAAATGTTTGCTTGATTAATTTTTTAAGAGGTTACGTGTTTATCAAAATTGTTACTCTTCTTTTTGTTGTCGGTTGACTAATAAGCTGATTCTTTTTAATTTGTTCCCTTAAGATTCAATATTCTATTAGAGACTGTTTTCAACCAAAAACGCTGATCTCTTAATGTCTAATCAAATCAAATTACTGTGATGTCACCAAAAAGGTAAAGGTTAAGGATGTGCTAAAGGACCCCTAGTGAAGCAGTCTCTTTCCACCTCACAAGGGGCTTCATTTATCAACATTGCATAGGCACAAAAGAAGGTACGCGCCACCAAGGAAACTTTGAGGAAGCGAATTTGACGAGAGAATGTGCGTCCCTCTCTGGAAACTTTGCACCCATTGCACATAAACTGGAGAAATGAGAAACCGCAACTCAAATAGCAGAATGATACTCATAAGTGTTTGAAATTGATACCGGTGAGTTCATCTGTTCAAAAAACATGATTTTGGAAAATAAAATGTTTTGTGAACAACTCAACACCTGTTTGATTGATACTCCCTGGAAACTGTTCAAAAAACACATGATTTAGGATAATAAATACAAACATTTTTCGATGCCTGTCAGGCAGATACGGGTGCATAGTTTCACACATGGTTCATTGCGCAGAACTGTCAATGAGATAATGGCCATTTTGTTGTCAATCACAATCAGGGTAATTCCAGCACATGGTGTTATGCAATTGGGTAGCTTTTCAGATACAATCAAATGGGTGGATATGAAAAGACATGTAATTAAAATGCATAATGATGAACAATGACTGTTTTGGCACTATTGGTGAATGGCAGACTAAGGAGAGAATCGGTTTTCAGTGACCAACAATTTTCAGTGACCAGTGACTGGCTAACGATAATAAGTGGTTTATGAGCTGGTTCTGATTTCCACGAGCTGTTCTCTTGGATCTCTGTGCTATATTGAGCCCAGCTATACAGAGAAACACCCTCATAAACCAAACTGTGCCAGTCCCACAACCTGACAACCTCTGGGTTTCTGGCAACCGTCACTGTTCAAGAGGAATTGGCTGGCATGTCAGGGATCTCTCCGCCAACCTTTAGTCATGTTATGCCAGACATGTTCATGAGGTGTAATTGGTTTGACACTTGACCGAGGTCGACCCATGTCTCATTCATGCACTTACTGTATGGAGAAACGGCAATGTTGGGCGCATGACCAAGCTGCTTGTGATGGCAGGCTTCTAGTTACGGATGGTGAATTAAGATATTCTAAATCAGTGAGTAACCCGTTCACTAATTTTGCAGGCAACAGTAAATATCCCCTCAATCAGTGGTGGCTCATCCATTTCTCCCACTCACAGATTGCAGAAGAGAGACACTGAATTTGTGCCATTGTCAGGCATGTGCTGTTGTGGAGCGCACAATCGGGCTTCTGAAGGGCAGATGGCTTTGCCTCGATTCCACAGACGGAAAACTTTTATACAAGGGCATGTGCTGTGCTACATAAAGAATGTGACTGTGGCAGCTGTTTGTGTTGACCTGAACACAATCGCAAGGCATTTGAGCCGAACCTGGCTGCAGTGCTATTTATTAAGTAGATCTTTTAGTGTACAGCTTTACACTTTGTCACACTGAACAAGGCTTATTTCTTTTAACGCCATGGCAAACTCAGTCATTGAGTTGCTCAGAGTATTTTTGTGTTTTTAGGATTGCATCTGTGGGAACAGGGTTGTTGGAAGGTTCAGATGCACGAGATGCAGTGAAGATGCCAAGGCTGGGTGCATTCAGCTCCTGCTTAGCCCCAGCACCAATGACACCCAAAACAAAACACTTAAAACAGTAGAAAATGTCTCATTTGTTTGTGCAAATAAAAGTTTGAACACAAATTTAATACTAATAATTTGGTTTTGTCTTTTTTCAAAGATGGGAATATGCACCTAGGTCCTCAACAGTGCAATATCTTTTTTCTTGCTTCATCCTCACTTCTGTCAGAATTTGACATCATTTTCTTCATTGCAGTCAGCATGAATTTATATTATTCAGTGGCGTTTCACTGACTATTTACAGGCAACTAAGGGTGGGACAAGAAGCTCGCTCAAGTGTGCCAAATTTCAAGTTGACTGTGATTTCTAAAAGGAAATTGGTGTGAGACATGTGTGTGCACACTGTGTTGTAAATCAAAATATTTTTGTGTGTATGCACTTTCTCTGGCCTTTATGCTTTATTTGGTTTTGTTTATACCACCTCCTACGCTTTAAAAAATCCGCCTCACATATTTAGCATCAGCAGAACTCTCCTCTTTTTTGTGAGCACATTGGAAAATGCAGAGTTGTAAGGCGCTTAACTTAAACAAATTTTATATTTTATTCTTTTCAACACTTATTTAGTGAACACCAACCTTTTATCAACTGTAATTAATGTACCTGTTTACTCAATAGAATAATTGAATGAGGATACAAGATTTAAAGAAAATAGAGAAATGCCTTGGTAGAAACTTGCTGCAGTTATGTTTTTTTAATCCTCAAATGTCTTGTGAAGTTTAATGTCTCATTATGAACCCAGCAGTGCAATGTTTTAATTTATTGGTGAGAGCTGATGGCTTTTTTCCAATCCCCTATATATTGTAGTTTTTTTTTTCTCCACTTTGTACTGCATAAGCAGATTAAACATAGGGAGATGTTGAGATGATACCCATGCTTAGCAATTTCAATTAAATGCCAGTGCTCCTAGTAAGTTACAGCAAGTAGAGTAATAAATGTGTTTGACTCAAATCATATTTCATCAGTGCTTCTTTAGCTTTTATTGCTGTGACCTTAAAGCGTGTATAATCAGTCGCTGCTTCTGGGCTCTGGGCAAGCAGCACCGTCAAGATGACACACACCCTCACCCTTCAACTTGCAAAACTCCCACTCGTATTTCCTTTTTATCACGTGCCATGAACTGAGCTCTGGATTCCATTTTACTGGGACTGTAATGTAAAAACTTCTAACTTTTTATGAGAATTTGTTCATTGGCGAAGGATTTCACTTCAAGAATTATCTGCAGCAAAAAGCAATTATCTGAGAAAACATAATAGGAACCAAATGACAGACGGACAGATAAAAAAAAGAGAGAGAGAAAATAGAGAGAAACGGATAGATAGTTGGAGAGATAGAGTGTATTGTGCTGGCCTTCTTCCCAGAACGGAGGGATCGATCAGCAGAACGAGAGAGCCTCACTATTTCCTCTGTCGGTAGAATGAGCCAGGCTAATAATGGAAAGCAGTCATCATCTCCGCTTGTGCTCTCCCTCTCCCCCTTTCTTTGCCTTCATTCCATTTTTCTCGGAAAACAATCATAGCCTCGTCGGAGGGCCGCCTCACTCTCCCACCATGATCTGACATTTGAAAAACAAACCCGTTTAGCCGGAGGAGTGGGCGTCAAGCGGCAGTGAGCCTTCTGAAACACTGACTCACGACATCCGCGGGGAGCCAACACACATATGCACACACACACATAAGTGGTGTGCCGCATGAAGCTGTCAAAATCCCTCAGTGTATCCCGGCCCTACATCAGAAACAATAGAGGAATCAAGAAGGCTGGAACTCAATGGTCCAATCACGGCTGCCGCATCCAAACCGCCGCTACCTGCTAGTCATAACGAGCTAAACGACCTTTTCCACCGCACTCATTTCTGCCACTCAAACCCTGTCAGTCATTCAGCTCCAAAACACAATTACTGCCATTCAGGAAGTTGAGAGGCCAAATGTTTGCTACTTGTCATTTATGCAAGTATTTCCTTTTGTGTGTGTGTGCATGTGTGGGTGTGTTTGTGTGCCTTTCCTCCCTGGAGTGGTGGTATAAAAATTGCGTAAACATGAACAAATGCCTTTATGTTTCTTCCTTCTCTTTTTTGTCATACCTGATTTTATTTAAGGGGACCAATGATAATTGCTATTGCTACGTGTGCCTATAGCTCTGATCATTGCACCCAGTCCCACTGATTGGTTGTCATAATTGACAGTGTATGTTGATGTAGGTTTGGTGGTGGTAGTGGTGGCAACCATGGCTGTACTTCTCTTAGCTCTCTTATGCTGTCCTCTGGTTGCCCCATCCCTGCACAGCTGTCTCCAAGTGGTACAGTCAGCAGCATCATCCAGGTCTTCAGGTCTTATCTTGCACTTCCTCTCAGTGCTCTTCATCTAATCCTTATTGCACTTCTTCGGCACTACAGTTGAGTGTCGACCGTGCTGTAGCTAGCCATGTAATGCTCTACTGGGTAGTGGACATAGGTGCATCCTTACCATGTGCCCCAGCCACTATAGATGGCACTGGATGATCATGACCTCAACACTTCTGCAGTTTGTCTTTGTCTTCAGCAAGGAAGGCTTGGGGAGTAAGGAAATACATGTGACGGGATTACGTAATCAGGATACAAAAAGAAGGTTACCTGTATCCAGTAAAGTTATGACAACGCTTCACATGTCTCACACAACTACACTCTAGTCTTGAGGGAATCCGAATAAACAAATGTGTATTCTTATGGAAACACATTCGTTATTAAGATTAGATGAAAATCATTCTATTGATATTTCTTTTCTCTAGTCTTTATTTTCATATGTTTGGTATTGAGGTAATCCAGAAGTAAAGCAAAGTAATCAAGTTACATTACCTTAATAATGTGATACTTGGATTATGATACTGACTACATTTATTAACAAGTAATTAGTAACTGTATCAGAATACATTTTTAAAGTAACCCTCCCAAGGTTACCTTATCCTTAGGTTACCTAAGATTCACAGCTACTGTATATTGGAGGGTGGTGACACAGGCCGCTTGGTATATGGAGACCTTTGTGGAGGGATGAAGTTTCTTGTTTTGAAAGACTCTGTGCCGAGGTCTCTGGACTGTCTTTGTCAATGTCACTGTCCTCAGAGAGAATGCTCCCCAGATATTTGAAAGATGGCACTACTGACAGCTGCTCATCACCAACAGAAAAGGCAAGCAGAGTTGGTGGGACACCTGTACTCCACTGGCAGACCACTTTTTTGTCTTTGTAGTGTCGACAGTCAGCCCCATTCTGCTGTGCACAAAAACAGTCTGAAGATCCTTTAGAGTATGCGTCACAAGAGCACAGTCATCTGCATACTGCAGCACCAGGACCTGTTCTCTACAGAGTTTCCTGGTTGCCTGGAGCCTCCTGATGTTAAAGAGGTCGCCATCCTGTCTGTAGTCCACTGCCACACCACTGCTGTCTTCAGTCTTATTGTGAAGAAGCTCTGTGACACACAAGGCTGCTCATCCTCACACACACACAGCACACAGTTGCTGCTGTGTTTACCCTGTTTGTGCGTGTGTGTATGTGCGTCCTGCTGATGTCAGAGAGAACAAGCTGTCATTCAGACAATAAGATCACAACGGGGATGTGGCATCAGAATGTGACACATGTCAGTGATGGCTTACAGGCAGCAACTGTCTGTCTGCCGTCTGACATGCTGGAAAGCAGAGAGACGCAGACAGATAGAGAACTGGTACAGAGGATAGACACACTGCTGTAGGCGGACAGAAAGAGAATGGTCCTTTTAGCCCACCACCCTCCTCCACCCCTTTTCCGTCAGAAGCATCCCAGTCTAGCTCTGCTCCTCCTTCTGAGTCGCCTCTTCATATCTTAACAGCTATGCCATCATTCCTCTTTTTATCTCATCATCCTGCCACTAAAAGACTAATTTGAATCACGCCCTCTCAAACACTTTCTTCTCATCTTCTCTGTTCAGACTTTTCCCTTCCCTCTCTTACTTCTTCTCCTTCTCTTTCTTAATTCCATTTGTCTCCCTCCTCATCTCTCCTTCCTGTCCTTTTCCATCTCCTTCTCTATTCGTTCCCTTACTTCTCCTCCTGCATGTATGTTCACAACAAGATTGCTATCTGGAGCACAGTGAGGGGTCATTAAAATGCAATAACCTTGCACAATAACTTAAAAGGCTGCTTTTTAATAAAACACTAATGAGGAGCCCTTCTTATCCACTGCTCAATAGTCTGTTTGTTTCTCTCACACTTGGTTTCCAATGAACAAATGAGAAATTTGGTATGTTCCAGTAGCTCCAAGTCAAGGATTTTGTATATTAACATGAAATACTTTTTACTTCTTAGACAACAGTGTAGTTGTGTAGTAATGAGTGTGCAGCAAATGAAACTGTTCTCGGCTCCTTGATTGTCACTATTACTACTTAAGGCCTAATATCCTGTTCATGAAGAAAAAGTGGTAAGATTACTGTTACTGTTTTATCACAATTTTGAGGTCAGTGGAAGAAGTATTCCTAGTAACCTTGAATTACTCCGCTACAGGTACAAGTCCTGCATTTAAAACCGTACATCAGCCAAATTTTACTATTCTATCTGATGTGTTTGGACTAATACAACAAATACATTAATGCAAGTATTTGTTGTATTTTACCGATGTTTAAGATTGAACAAATTTTACCTACTTTATATGCTGTTGGTTAGTGCAGTTTAAACACCTGCTGTAGAGCCTTCCTGTCCTGGGCCATGCAGGAACCATGCCAGTTTTTGATGTTTCCAGTCAGGATACTTTCTATTGCTCATCTGTAAAAGTATAGAACCAGATCAAGGCCAAAAGGTTTGTTAATTTGAAACTGAAAGTTCAAGTTTTAGTTTTAGTTTGAATGTTTTATGGCTCAGGGCCTTCCCCTGTTATGCTGGGGGTACTTTGCGAAGTATGACCCAACGCTTTCTATACACCGTATTCACCTGATTAGCAGTGAATTAAATTATGCTCAGGACAAAGTTACATTTACCAAGCTGTTTTAGACCACTCTTGGCAATTATCAATATATAAAAGCAGTAAAATATGCCAGACTGTAAAGTTTAACAGCCATGCCTTAAAAATTGATGTTTCCCATTTCCAAATAAGACTGTGAATGCAGCGCAGTATCAAGATCAGCCAGTCCTGTGTAGAATCAATCAGTGGCAATGCTTGCCGATTAAATTTGGTTTCCGACTTGATCCCGACTTGCTCTGACGTCATGCACCTGTGGGCAACTGTAATCTCATTGGATCGAGGCGGCTGAAGTTTATGGAGCAAGGCGCTACAGTTGCTCTCCACCAGCTGGAAACACCTGGCTGTCGCCTGATCTAACAGCTTATTGGCTTAGATGTAAGAAATGCTACAATGATACATAGGGACATACAGAAAGATGTCTTTATGTGGGGAGTTTGTCAAAACTGTAAGCTATGCATAAGGTTAGCATTAACTAGCTTTATGCTGTTAGCTCCTGTTAATGAATGTTAGTTGTGTGTTTACCAGTGTGAATTTGCTTACGTGTGATGATCAGGAAGGTCAGTGGTTTTATTAAGAAGCTACAGAGCTCTGACCATAGCTACAAACCTCAGCTTCACTACATATTCTTTATCTATTAGGCAAATAACCTTTTTAATGCTCCGACTGGCCTCGTAGATGCCTGAGTAATGGTTTCAAATGCTCCTGCTTGTGTATAAATCAGCGAAGTGGATGTAAAGTGGAGGGAATAGACGCAGACAGAGCTTGTACTTTATAGGACTTTGTTGTCAGCATTCTGTATCATATTCATCTGAATCACACATTTATTTGCTCACTGAATACATGCATGTTTGCAGATATTCCTTTGATGTACAGAACATGTAAATGTTTCTGCGTTGTTTGCAGAGCATCTCATTTCACTCCCTTAGTTGAGAATTCTCTTGATCGGCATCTCTGGGCTGTGAGTGCGGGCCGTCAGATACTCTTCTAGTTATTCACCAGTCTTTGATCATGGCGGCAGAGCTGCTCAGTCAACACAAAAATCGGCATCTTTAAAGGAACAATGTGCCCATCTCCACTGCTCCCTTTCCTCCCGCAGTCAGCCAGAGTTGGGTGGTGTGTGTGGATGTCTGTAAGTGCTTCCAGCATACTATAATGTTGAAGTATGACATCCACTGCTGACAAAGTGGTTTTAACTTCTGTTAATATGGACTCTTGCTGGCTAGTCTAGACATTTACTCCTACACCTCAGTTCTGGATGGAGGAAAGAGTGGGACAGAGACTTTGATGTTGACATCTACATTAAAATAGACGGGAGCAGAGCAAGCAGCAGAGAGAGATGGAGAGAGTAAGAGGCTGAGAAGCAAAGAGAGACACTAAAGTCGGCATAGGATGGATGAAATTTCTATTTCGTTTATTATATACATAGGTGTCTGTGTACAAAAACATTGATCTCACACACGAAGGAGAGATGTAATCGTGCCAGATTTAGCTACTGGCTAATTTCAAAGCAATTTTTCCGAATATATGGATATGCAAACAGTATAAACATATGCATATGTATCATGCAGGCAGTAAACTGTCTCACAGTCTCCTAATCTGATGTGTGTGTTTGTGTGTGTGGGTGCTGTATGAGTATCCATGTGCAGCAGATGCAGACAGTATTTTGCTGCTGGGTTTTTTGCGCGAACGGCGGGTTTGGGAATCACTTAACTTCTGTCACTAGCTGTTATGTCTCTCCATGCCGGAGGGACAGTGCTGGAGACCGAGGAGGAGAAGGAGAGCGACAGAGTGAGAGACAGAGATGGAAGGAGAGAGGCAACCAGGGAGGTTTAACCCGAGCTGAGAGGAATGCTTCGTAAAATCGTATTTATCATCAGTCATTTTTACTTTGTGCATGTACAGATAGTTAAGTTCGACTGTGTTTCTGTTTGCATTGATTACTGTCTTGAAAGTAGAGAGATGAGGGGTGCACGGTCTGGTCTTTATACCCCAACACAGCAGCCCTGAGCAGGGTTAAATTTCTCCTTGTTCCTGCTGTGCCTCCTTCACACTGGATCCATGTCATATTTTGACGGAACTGTAGCTTTTGGCTGACAAACATGCACATACTGTAACTCATTATGTAGGTATGTGTGTCCTGGTGCATGAAGAGACACACACACAAACATTCATGCAAACAAGGGCACCCATCTTTCTCCATGCGTCTGTGTCACTCAGCCACCCCCACAGCAGTGTGAGCCCTGTCTCCACATCCTCCTCCCCTCATCCTGAAAGGTCAGGGCTCATCACCGTGTCAGATGGAGTTTATTCATTCCTGCTCTCCCACCAACGTCATTCTCACCAAGTCGTCTGTCAGAGTGGGTGAATGTCGTGCACTTGTCAAAATCCCATCTCCAGGATTTCTTTGCTTCTCCTCCTTTCTGAACGAGTCTCCCCTGCCGTGTCTCTTTCTGGATGTGCCTCCTCTCTCCAAGATTCAATCTGTTTTATGCATAAGTATATGCATGCACACAAGCCAACATGGAGTTCTTCATTGTTCATCTGCCTGCTTGTACGTCCGATTTGCTTGCAGGTGAGAAGAAGAAAGCATGTGATGAGATTTTCCTTAAATCCAGCCATTATCTTGACTCAGAGAGCTCAGCCTCTCTTGCTCTACTGCTTATTATCTGATTGCACACAGAAATTCCTTGATGCTGCCTGTGGAAATTGGTTTGCTAGACGCCGCACACATGAAGGAGAAACTGAGAGAGGGAGAGGAATCGGTGGCAATTAACATAACCTCTTTACACAGACTACTTAAAATCCTTTCATTCGCAGCATAAAAACACTCTCTCCTTTCTCTATCTCTTTCCTCTCCTGGGCCCTCCCACTCCCTTTTATATCCTCACCAAAATATGAGTCTTTGAATTACCACATTGCACTAGAGAAGCACTGAGGGAATGCTGAGCCCATGTCTGCGCACACTCAGACGCTTGTTAGGGAATCGCTGGTGTCAGGATGCATTAAACAGGTCAGACTGAGAGCAGTGTGATGTGGGCTAATTTAAGACATTAAACCAAACGAACATAAATGTTTTTGCCAAATAGCCCACAGCTATAGTCAAGATGGATTAGAGGTGGGGGCTGAGATCTAAAATTGAAACTCACTGTCAGATGTGTTACACTAAAAGCGGAAATATTACATGCCAGAAGATGCAGCCTCGCGTACTAGACCCTTAATTACCCGTCTTGTAAAAACCTGGTTTGAAATTAATGGTTTGTGGTTGCTGGCAGCCATAATGGCTATCATTAATTCTTGTCTGTTTTGCTGTTGTGGTCCTTCAGCTCCTATTGTCCTTAAAGCGGAGACTAATATGACTGTAGTGTACTGGGCTTTCGTTCCTGCTCTGCAGCCAATTAGAGCGACAGCAGCTCGTCTGTGTGGCCCATTGGAGCATGTCTCTGGTTCTGTCCAAACCTGACCTCGCTGGTGCTCCCTCGCCACCCGCTGAAAACTGCGGATCCATTGCAACCGCTTTGTGCTTTTCGGGCAGGCCACATCTGTGGGCGATTGTGTCAAGTGTGAGGGGTCCTCAGGGCCTCGGTGACCTACCATGCAGAAGATTTGTTCCAAGCTTTCCTTGCCAGTTACATTGAGCGGAGCTGCGCATGTGTGTGTGCAGTGTTTGTGTGTGCGGGAAAGGGGACAGCCAGGGCACAACACTGCGACTCCATTGGCCAGAGAAAGTGCACAGATCACCCCAAGTCTACAGAAACTAATACAGCAGGGGTTAGACACAAATCCCCTCGCTTTTAGAGAGGGCAGAAAGTGGGAGAGAGTGAAAGTGACAGAATGGCAGGTTTATAAAATGCTACAAGACTTGCCATCCTTGTCAGTTAAAAAACATGGCAGAGGAAGGAAGAGAAATAGGGGCAGAAAGAAAGCGATGGCTGTAATAAGTTCTGAAATGCCAGCGCGAAGTGAGCAAATGGTAAACTGAAATACATTTAAGTCTGGTTTATTGATGCGGTGGATTTGAGGCACTGGCAGATGTGAGTTCCCTTTCAACCTGCAGCACCGCCAGATCACAGACCCAGACTCCCCGGGGAGCTACACTTTACCAAACACACCACTCAGCTATGGATCGAAATAGAAAATGAAGGATTTTTCTTATCCCATAACAAAACGGCTTTTTGAAATAAATGTCTCTCCATGTGTCTCTTTCTTGTGAGTGGTGTAGGTCAGCTACTTCAGAGAAAATAGTCTGTGTGTTTCTTGCTGTCGCATTCACCTTACATCAAACAGGCATTCATATGTGTTACATTGTGAATTATATATTGTAGTTTTATTAAAATATGCAGGATTTACATTTCTCAGACTCCTATAGTCTCACCTGGGCATGCACCACATTTCAGCCGTGTAAACCAGCTGATAGAGAGATGTACAGGAGTCCAGTCTGTAGGAGCAGATGATGATTGCTACGGCTCCGTGTGAACAGCCTGTACTGTGCTGCAGCTGTCAGAGAATGTAGGGAATCCATGGGGGAAGCTCACACCCACCCTCAATTACAGGCTCGCACTGACAGCCAGCCTCTCTGCTCATCAGCTCGCCAACCCACCCAGTCATCAGCCAAACCAGACTGTCCTACCCCCACTCCCACTCAAGACATCCCCTACCTGCAGCTCCGAGCTTTCACCACCCCCTCCACCCAGTCTCCAGCTAACCTTTGCTATCTCAAGGCTGATACACGCTCGGTGTGTCTGGGGGTCATCTGCTCTGTGCGTGTGTCCTCTGCAGCCAGAACCGCCTTACTCTTATTATCCCTGTGCCTTCATGTGTCTGAAACAAACATGTTATGTAGTGCTGACAGTCGATTGACAGAAAATTAATCACCAATAATTTTAATCATTATAAATCATTAAAATATTTTATAAGAAAAAGTGCAATTTCCTGGTTCCAACCATTTACGTAATTTCAAATGTTTAATATTTTTCAGGTTTTGATGGTTTGTTGGACAAAGCATCAATGAGCTATGCAATCATCATCTCAGATAAAGAGAAATTCTAATACTTTTTACATTTCTGACATTTTGTGAACAAAGTAGTTATTTGGTTAATGAAAATAATCATAAGTTAAAACTATGTATAATGTTGAAGAAGGAACAACTTGTCACACACAGAGAACAAGCCACCGACCTTGTGCAACTTTCTTGTAAGCACATTATGTTTCAGATTTCAGGAGGCATATACAGGGCTTCCGCACATGTTGTGTGGTTTTATTTAATTTTGAGCGTGCAAGCTGCCGTATGTCAGCATGTGGCAAAAGTCATGAGAAACATGCAATGGCCTTTATGACCCTCACACATGAGGATGTTGGCTGTTGGCCAGTGTCGGGCAGTCGGTGAGCGTCAATGGCTCAAGTTTTTGTGGTGTATTTCGCTGGCACTAGTCTGCCCTTGTTGGTGACTTTTCGGCCGATTGATCGTGTTGAATTAGTGGCGGAGCCTATGAGTGAGAGAAATCATTCTGATTGGTTGTTCAGCTAAGTGCACAAGAAGAGACACGGATATGAGTAAAGCAAGCAAATGACTAAAGGAAAGAAAGCTCTTTTTCCAAGTTCTAATCAGACATATTCTCAATTAGAAGTAGCTACATTACAAAACCGTCTAAGTGGTGAGCGAGCAGATGTTTTATCATAACAATGGATTGCATATATGAAGCCCTAGGTGTTTTATGGTTTGCCTTTTGAATGACTTTTGAATGCAAACAACCTTCTGAGAGTAATTTCCTTGTACCAGGTGCAGAGTGTACCTGCTAGTAGGCCATTGGCTTTCTTTGCAATGTGTTGAGGTGAAACTTTTTGGTCTAGACACAGGTGCTATGAGGCAAAGCAAATGTTGCCCCTAGTTTTTTGATGTCGGTCTGGTGTTTCTGGGGGTTATGACCCTCTAGACTCAAAACGTAACTAAGCCGCGGGCAAATGTAACCCACTACCACCCACCCCACCATGACTCCCTGACACCCTTACAGTTCTTGCAGGATGTATAGATAATCTTGTGTGTTCTGAGCCCAGGGGGGCACCAGCAGGTTATAACTAAAGGGGGTTGGTGTACAGCATCAGTAACACACAGGTTCACATCCCCCTCACTACTACCACATTGGCTCTCATGTACGAACTGATCTTCCCCATGTCATCTGTGCCCACTGTCTTAAAATATAATGCTTCACTTGTGTCTCTGTTGCACACTTCATCATCTATAAAAGCTCTATCTAAATATATAGAACCCAGCTTTAGCTATTTATACTTAGATGCCTTTCTTCAAATATCTTGAATATTTTGATTCTTTCTCCCTCTGCTATTTCCTCTCATTCTTCCCCTTCTCCTTGCAACCTTTGTCTTCTTATTTTTTCTCTCTCCGTCTGTCACCAAGCTCTCTGTCTTCTGGTTCCCTGAAGCCCTAATCAAGGCTCTTGGATGAGGCGCACAGAGACAGGAGGAAGAGAGCACAGAGGCTCCCAGTATGTTCACTAATAGGGCAGAGGTTGGAGTCTGTCAGCTGTGGCCATAAAGACTTTGGTGCTGTGGCTCTGACAGCATGCGGCTTCTTCTGAGTAACCAGGAGACCAGAGTGCTAATGCAGACAGTGCTGCACGGTCACAGGCTAACTGCTAGCCGCAAAGCTGTTTGGACGCATCAAGTTTCCCAAGATGAATCCACGACTCTGGAACAAAACTATTTTACAGAAATCACAGGAGCCCGTTCTTCTTTCCTTTACAATGGTGCATTCTTCTCTCTTCTTTTGTGCAACTTATCCTTCCATCACATCTCCGCCCCCACTTGCTGTGGCTTAAGCTCAGGTAATTTGAATATGTAGATGTGAAGTATGAATGATTAATTAGGGTAATGCAGGGGGATTCAGAGTGCTATACCTCTTCTACGTTGATATCGAATGACTACAGCTGATTTGCATAGATCTTAACCTCTTCCCACTAGTGTAAACTGAACCACATAGTGCCAAAGTCCATTTTGAATAAATGCACATGTTCAGAAAAGGGGAAAGATTTGACAAAATCATCAATAAAAAGCTGGCTGTTGTTACATGACGCAGTGACATTTTCCAGTCTGCTAAACTATTCCCAGTTAAAGGCTCCAGTCACTGTGGGATTGTTGGGGAATGTTGGGGTCAACAAATGTGTTAGCTGATGTATTATCCCAGCTTATAGCCTGACATGCTACATATATGTTACACACATGGGGTCAGTGTGATCGATCATTCTCCAAGCCCTGACCAGTTTGATTTTCTCTCTTCTCTAATTGGGCACAGGGGACCCGTGGCGGGGGAAAGGACCTGAGATATGATCACACTGCTCGTTTGGTGTGGCAGCAGCAGAACATGCAGCTCATCCCTGAGCACCTTTGCACACATGAATAATTTAATCTGTGAATGCTCACATGATGATGATTTTGTTTTAAAATAATCAGTGGAAGACAGCAAAAGAAGAAAAAAAATGGTGTGATTGTTACAACTGTTCTAAAAAATATTTTTCTCTGTGATCATTTTACCATTAGGTCTTTTGTCAAGTTCCATGAGAGGCTGGAGCGATTTAGTCATAAATAATAATGTTGATGTTTAATCTCGTCTGTGTGCTGCTGGAGCCACAACAGTTGTCATTTAGTCAAAGACGAACCTTGTGTTAGATGTCTAATTTCAGACCAGTGGAAGAAATCTCCCACTCGGTTTGAGTCTGTAATTGAAATATAGTCAGAGGAGATTTTTTCAGTTAAGTTGAATTTGATAGCCTCCAAACTGTGAGGACATTTGCATATTTTTAATTAAATGTCTGGGCATGTTTTTTTTGAAGATCATCTAAACCAACTTGTCACTTCCTATACTGTGCCATTAACTAATTCATTTCTGTGCTGACTTGTCAGTTTATATTTGTCTGTTTATTCATTATTGAGGATACACTGATTTTAAAAGTGTCTTTTCTGCCTCATGAAAAATCCTGGAGTACTGCTGAACTGCGTGTGTGTGTGTGTGCCCCGTGGTGCCTGTGTGCTTGAACTGCATGTTCCTGTTATGTGTAGTGAATTTACATACCTCTTCTCAGCAAACATTTCTCTGCACGTCATTCCCTTGACCAATCACACCTTTGCAAAATGGTTGCCATGACAGCCTTATAGCCTCAGCCTCTGCAGGGCTGTCAGACGGGCGTGTGTGTGTGTGTGTATGTGTGTCTGTGTTTGTGTGTTTGTATACGTACACAGTTTTGTGTTTCTGGCATAAAGGTATTGGCAGAGAAAGGAAGTAAGCAGTGATAAGGGTCCAGTTCAGACGTTCAGGTGTTCTTATCTGTGTGTGTGTGTGTGTGTGTGTGTGTGTGTGTGTGTGTGTGTGTGTGTGTGTGTGTGCGTGTGTGCGTGCGTGCGTGCGTGCGTGCGTGCGTGTGTGTGTGAGGTAACACGGCAAAAAATACCCCTTGGAGAATCCCACTAGTCTGATCATAGCTCATTGGTGTAGAAGCAGCAGAAGCAGGCAGTTAAAATCAGTTTCCAATCATTCACAATCAATATCTCATTCTGACCAGCTTCGATCAATATCCGTCTTTGTAAAGGACAATTCTAACAGCCGCAACTGTTTAATGCTCTCTGACCTAATGAGGTGAAGTCAGGGCGTCTGCATTGGTGTTTGTGAGAATATCTATGTGTCAGCATGTATTCTTTGTTTTCGTGTCAGTTTTTGTACGTATGTTTGGCTTGTGGTTAAATGTGTACCTGTATCTGCGTGCATGCATGCCTGTACTGCGGCTCAGTATGGGGTATAGAGGCGGAGACACATTTTCTCTCATTCTATTTTTATTTTTTTATCACGCTGCCTAAATGTCAAACACGGGTTGAGGAAATTGTGCTTGTTTTTATTTAGATTCATCCCACATTAATTCCCAAAGACCTGCGGTTTTCCCTGCTCCAATTTGCTTCACAAATGGACATACTAGTGTGTGCTGAACACAAACACACACATAATGGATGTCAAAAAGATATGTTTGGTTTTATCCCCAAGGCTGGAGGGCAAGGCTGCAGAGAGACGAATACTTAATCACATGTACACAAATGGAGGAAAACGCATTCACACACACACACACACACACACACACACACACACACACACACACACACACACACACACACACACACACACACACGAGAGTTAAGGAATGGGAAGATTGTACAGTGACTTGCAGGTCCAGTAAGTGTTGCAGAGGGAAGGAAAAGCATCAGAGACCGGGGGAGGTGTGGGCACAGGGGCAGTCAGGGGTCAATTAGTATTCATAAACGACAAATGAATCCATAGCTGCGGCCTAATACCAATTACTTTTGATCACCTAATCAATTAGAGTTGGTTAGGGTTACTGTAGCTAAATAGAAAATTAACTGCGACATTCACCATTGGCGTCGAGATGACTTTTCATCAGCCAGCACATCGGACATGTTAATTTGCTCATCAAGGTGGAGAATGGAAGGATATTCGCCCGCCTGGTCGGAAATGCACACTCCTCCTGCACACACGCATGCAACCACACACAGTTATTACAGGCCCTTTATTAAATATCCCTGTGGCCCCTTAATAGACAAATAGCATCTGATTCTATCAAGCAGAGTATAGAGAAAGAGAGAGGGAGGGAGGGTAGAAAATTAACGGAGTCCTCGGTGGCGGAGAGAATATGCAGCACGGAGAGACGGAGCAAATGAGTAATTCAGAACTGATTGATTGTACAAGAGAGAGTGAGAAATGGAGAATGAGAGAGATAGAGTGCAAAAGAGGGGGAGAGACAGATAAAAAGCACCATAGATTGCAGGAGAGGGAGGAGGGATTGGAAGTGAGGGGAAGAAAATAGAAGGTAGAGGAGTGATAGATGGATAGCAAGGGAGAAAGATTCAGACGAGAGAGAGATGGAGTGGTCGTCGCTCCACAAACCTTTACTAGCTGGTTATTAAGCTAGCCCTTCTCTACGTGCTGCATGTCTGGTGTTGGCACACCTTTTTCCATTCCCATCCCTAACCTAGTTTAAGTTCAGCCATCGCCTCGGGCTGGTGGAAGAGGAGTGGCAGTAATATCAGGTCAAGCCCGGAGAGGGGAAAAGCCCAGTGGTTAGTATTCCCAGAGTGTCGGAGGGAGATGCAGGAGAGAGAGCGTCTGGTGGGGGCAGGGAAAGCGTGTCTGGAGGACGAGGCTTTAACTTAGCTAAAACCAAACACTCCTTCTGGTGGAGCTGCATGTGGCTTTCAACTTCACTAACATCACTGTATAATGTTTTTACATACTGCTACTCTGCTTTGGCAAATACATTTTATAGGAAATGTAATTGCTTCCTTGATAATGGTCATTGGCAACATCATATCCTCTTATGGCAGAAAGGTCATAGGGACGATGGGGTTGCTGCATTCCACGTGATGATGCACTTGGTTAAGTTGAGGGAAAGGCTGAATCGGTAAAAACATTGTTAAAGTAAGTGTGGACTTTTAGTAGCATGGCTCTAGGGATGGCAATGTCGACTTTTTCTCTCAGCAGGTTAAAGTTTTCACATATCCAGTTAAATAGCTCAACATTTTCACACACAACAAGAGTAACAATTACATTTCTTGATGTTGTACCCTCATGACTTTGGTGATCCGACTATCCCTCTAACACCACCATTAGATTCACATTTATGGTTTACAGTGAAATGTCTCAATAACTATTGGATGGATCTCCATGGAAACTTGGCACAGCCATTGATGGTCCCCTCAGGATAAAATTGAATCACACACCCTGACTTTTCATATTGTGTCATCATTGGGTCAAATTTTACTTTGTACAATACTTTATATAACAAATAACATACCCACAGAAGACATCCCATCAGTCTTAAGTATACTTTGTACTGTATACATAATAATATAATAAACCAGTGGTTCTCAAAGTTGGGGCCACAGACCCACAGCGTTCTTTGAAGGGGTACTAGGGGGTTGCCAACAAAAAGGAGAATAATGTATTTTCACTATAATTCCATCCATAAGTAACATAATCAAATGTATTATGACTATTTTGGTCATAGTTAACATTACACTGCTTAATGCTAACCTATTGACCATCAGCCTGTTAGGATTGTCATTCTAAGCATGTTGGCATGCTGGCGTAAGCATGTTAGCTTCACAGAGCTGCTAACATGGATGTGGACTTCTGTTCAATATTTAACCAAGGCCATGTCCTTACTTTAACTTTAATGAGTAAATAAAAACCTTGATCATGCTTTAGTTCTCAAGAGCAGGTATTGTAGTGAAAGCAAATTAGATACATGAATAGCAAACGTTTCAGAGATAATTCCAGTACTACCTTTTTGTGTTCTCACAAAACAGAGTTTGATAATACAAATGTGTTGTATATAAGCCCATTTTTAGGAGATATGGCTGCTTACACCCAACGTTTCTTATGCACTTATGCATGTGTGTGGGTGTGTCTGTGTATCTGTGCATGTGCATGTATGTGAATTCGAATGTATCCATGTGTGAGTACAGCTGGTGGATGTATGCAAAGAGGTGACATGGAGCTCACGCCAGTTGATCACATCCTATACTGTGTTATATGTGGTTTGGACCTCATACTACATGTGTCACATGTGTGGATATCACCCAGACAGGCGTTGGTGTGAAATCATCCACATTCCTTAACATTAATTTCTCTCTGCCCTCCATGTCTTGGCCTCTCTCTAATTTGTCTCTCTTCCACTCCACCCCCACCTCCCTCCGTGTCTTTGAGGCCAATGGCCAAGACAGGCTCACACGATGCAGTATTGATGTGGACGGTTAGTTAGCTCTTCCTCCACATATAGTCCTTCCTGACTAATTAGTGTCGAAGGAAAAGAGCCTGTCACAGTGTGTGTGTGAGGCGTGTGTGTGCGTGTGTGTGTGTGTGTACATGTGTGTCCTAGCCTCTGCACTCTTATCTCAGCGCTCTCATTAACCAGGCTTTGTTTTCCTTAGCTTCATTAGCATTCTCATGACAGCTGCTGTTACCTCAGCTCTAAGGCTAAATGCTAAATGGTAGCCATAAGAAGTCAGTCTGCCCCTTTTCATTAACATTAGCCTGTTTACATTGTCTAAGTGTTTGTAAGTGCGGTGACAGAGCCTTCCCTAATAGCTCTTTGGCAGTGGATCCACATATCAAGTGTTTGCTTTTTCTGTTCTGCTCTAAAATAGTGAGAGACAAATCATCTCTCCTGCAGAATATGTTAAACTTGCTCTCACCTTTGGGCAAGTCCACTCTGCCCGTGCCCATGAGGAATCCTGGCTACTCTATTAACATGAAGGTAGCATCTGCACACATATTTCCTCCAGGTGTTAGACACTCTGCAGTATCTAATATCACTACCCAGCCAGAATACAGAGTGAAAACAGAGGAAAAAGGAACAAACGAGGAAAGCACCAGGAGGGCAGCTGATCCAGACACAGACGTGGGGGAGGTGGAGGGAGAAGGAGTGTAAAAATGGAAAATGAATGAGCCTAGCAGGAGGGATGGAAGGGGGTTGTTTTAGGGGTCCCAATATATGTTCCTCATTACTGTGAGGTATTCTCTAGAGAGCTCGTGGTGAATCAGGGGGATATATGTAAAGGAGACCAGGCTGTGACAGGAGAACACCTGCGCTAAGGTGACGCAGGAGCGAAGGGTGCAACTACCATCCATCCCTAATGATCACCATGGAGAGCATGGTGAAGAATGTTCAGCAGAAGCCACAATAGTCCCAGACGAGGGGGTCAAAGGCCAGCTGCTCTGTATTTCCTCCATCCATCCTCTCCCTCCTTGTCCCACTAACACACCAGCCACCTCACATCCCCCCAAAATGATAAACAGTACAACACGCTACACACATGGGTTCTTTCCCCAAGCACACTACCAAAAGACCACTGTGATGGTTTTTCCTTATTCTCTTTACTGTGTAGACTGTTCACTGTATATCACTACTGACCATTAAAACCAGCATACGCTTACTGATTCTAGCTTGAAATAAGTAATAAATCACATTTTTTGTGGGGGATCATGAGTCACATTATATTCTTGCTGCAGCCCCGACAATGCAAATCCGACCGAAATATGTTTTCTATTGACATCATGATTGCTTGGTGTTCATTAACATACCTGGCAAACTGCAAAAATGCAGATTTTTCATTGAACGTCTCAGTGAAATGTTCACTAACCACGTATTGCATTTGTTTTCTGTCAAAATAGGTAACCTTGCAATATACTAATGATTCGAAGTAAGTAAAACATTTAACTTTTTATGGTTATGTTCAGACACTGGCAGCACTTGGTAAAGGTTAGGGAAATAATAAACTTAATTTCTATAATAATCATAATAATAAACTTTATTTCTATAGCACCTTTCAAAACCAAAGTTACAAAATATAGTACCATACAGTACAAGAAAGACAAATTAAAGATCATGACCTGTTTTGATTCAGAAAGTCAGCAGTGACTTGACACAGGACTAAAATCACAGACTTTCCCTAACCTTATGTCGTTGTCGTTGTTTTCGCAAACTTCCTGTTTTGCTGTGAGCTATCCCCTCCCTCCTTTCTGCGTCACAGCAGTAAAATAACTTTCTTTTTTTCTTTTTTTTGAGGCAGCACTCGTGCCTCTTTCTTTCTTCAAGTGTTTTTCATCGCTTGCCGTGTTTGTAGTGGTAAACAGGACAACTGGAATCGGTGGCTTACCCTGTTCCGCCATTGCCGGTAAACATGAGGATCCTGCTCTTTGCGCATTCACAAGCAGACATGACCGCCTCTGTCCTGATTGGATAAAGAGAGGCAGGGATACCAGAACCAATTATTTTCTCTTTTACTGCATGAGCAGCGGGAGGAGAGACATAGGTTGGTGATCAATATAGAGCTATTTAACACTTATTTTACTGGTTCTGGATGCAAACACATGACTCTGGTGTTACAGTCCTGCACTTTGTATGCCTGCTATCCTCCTCAGCCACCTTGCAACTCCAGCGCCGTACATTTTATTCACTCAAAGAAAAATTGTCTCTGAACATAATCCAACATAAACATAACAGATTAGCAATATACAAACATTATTTCTAGGAGACACTGTAATATAGTTAAGAGCAGAGACTCTTGAAAAATTCAAGTGTTCCAACATCTAAAAGTGACTGTGTCTTAGATGAATATGCTTTATCTTACCTTATCAAAGAGTAGACTCACTCAGAGAATGTTAACCTCACCATAACCTTTGTGCAGGCGGTAATGTCTAGATATACCAAACAAAAAGGGGAACATGGTCAGGAGAAAAGAATCAGGGCCATTTTCTATCGATTTATCTTATAAGACATTAACATTTCAGCATCTATTAATCTTTATAGTAAGATGGTCGTGCACTTATTGTTCATCGTGTGCTTAATTCCAGTATTTCTATGTCGCAGTGATATCAGATAACATGTCACTACACAGTGGTGCATATGGAAATGGTAGAAATCATCTTGTCATCAGCTCACTGTACATGCTCAACCTGGCATGTGCAGTTTTATGGATTTGATTGGCCAGGACACAGCATTACTAAATATCAGATTGCACCACTTGCACCAGATTTACACTCAACAAAATGCTATTGTCTGTTCAAATGCAGCTTTAAAACAGCGGTGAAGGAGCTTAATTGGAGAAAAAACTTCAACCATCTGAAACACTGGTATATGTCAGCTTTAGTCAATGTGTGAGTGCCTCAGAATCAAAGAGCGAGGGCTTCTTCAGACTCACTATTTTGTACCACCGCTGAAAAATAACAGAGAAATGTGTTGTAAAAGAGACAGAGATCCTTCAGCAGACAGTAGACTCAATCATCCATGATGTAATGCAGCCACAAGATGAGATGTATTTTGAGTAAGAGCTGTTCCTATCTCTCTGTCTGCTCTGTCAGATGAACATTACTGAAGGATTGAGAGTGGTGAGACAGATGTGAGTAATTATGCAGAAAGCTGTCATACCTATCCATTCCTCCTCATCCTCCTCTTCCTCTCCCCGCTCTTTACCACTCTTGGCTCCCCTCTCTCTCGAAAACCGCCCACTAACCCTGTCTGTTAGTGGCCTGGTGCTTATATATCCTAGCAAAAGCTGAAGTGGTCATTATTCACAGCTTAGGCCATGGCTGTTTGCTGTGAAATAGCTCACAGTGTGCTAACATGCATCCAGAAACGCAATTAGCATGGTGATTAGCATAGGTACTTCACATGTTAACCCGTCAAAATGCACGGGCACCTCTCTCAGGACCCCCACAGTCACTCCTGACAATACACTCATAATGAAAAGGCTTTTCCATCATGGGCTCATTCCCCTCTGAGGTGGAATAAAGCAGAGGGAAAAGTGTGTTGCAGTAAGGAAATGAACAGAAATGCTTTTCCTTTTCTTTTCTCTAACCCCCCCCCCTTTCCATCTCAGCGTCATGTGGTCTATCTTTATCTCAATGTCAGTCTGGCCTTTTTGTCCACTATACGTCCCCAAGGATCCATTCACTAAATGGAAAACCCCTCTCACTGATGGATTTACACAAACGTGCACGTGGAGCACAAAGTGGCAATATAATAATGTTATTTCAATAGCACGGCCAGTGACCCCTCGAAAGAGGCTCCCTACTGTGGCTGTATACACATAACCTTAATAATTCACTCACACACTGCCCTCAAACACACACACAGATACACAAAGAAAAAGGTCTAAATAATTTACAGAGAGAGACGTCTAGCCCCCAGCATGAATAAGTAAGAGGCGGCCCACTGGCCAATTCGCGCCCCTCTCACGACTCCTCTCTGGCCGCGTACAGTTTAATCAGCTCATAAATATTGCACCGCTTGCTTACTTGATTCCACTAATTTAGTATTCAGTTTTGTTTTCATTTAACTATCACTTAGCAAGTCTACAAATTGTGGTGTTAAGAGACAGATTGGAGATACTTTTTCACATGCATTTAAACAAGGGAAACGTGAGAAGATGCAGATGTTTAAATCATCGTCGCTGTAATTAGATACCAATAACCTACAGTGTGCGGCCCTTATCTTCTGATTTGTTTTATCCTTTAGACTGAATGCTTGTTCCTTCCCTACATCTTTCCACTTGTTATTGTGGCTTTAAATACTCTTTACTAACTCTAACAAGTCCCAGTTTGGCTGTTCTCCTTCTATAATTCAATTCCACACTACAAACTACAAACACACTAAACCACGAGGGGTCTGTCAGTTATCTTATTTTGTTTTCAATATTTCATCTGTATGTTTAACTGAACTTATGCACTCTCAGTTTTATTGTAGTCTCACATTCACATTCTGGAAATGTATCACACATAACTCCAATATGATCAACCAGTCTATTGATTTAAAGGCATAATATGTACAATTTCGGCATTAAAATGTCCAAAAACAGCTAGACCTTTGTTATATATCTTATTTACATATGTTAGCCCAAATGTTTCAGGTCACATTTATTTTAAATGAAACTACAACTGAAGCACCTGAAACTGATTCAATTGATAAAAAGAGCAGGAATGGGAAATTTCTTTGTGTGGATTTTTGAGATGAGGATTGTTTACCAAATACTTTTTCGATGAGCGTTCAACCAGAAATAGAACTGAATAAATAAAAGTGTAGTTAGGATTTGTGATTCTGACGGTAACTGTGATTTTTGGTGTGTGCTGTTCAATTCTTGCATGTGTCGATCCCCGCTGTGTGGAGGTGTCCGACTCAAATCATAACAAAACACTGCTGATGACAGACTGGTAAAATGATACCGAACGGGACATTGGCAAAGCTAACTATGATCAAACTGCTACAGCCACTGGTACTCATGAAATAATTAAACCAATAAAAACAAACAAACACACATAATTCTACTAACAGCATTATTATAATGTCTTCATTAAATAGCCTGCAGAGGTTCTTTAACTTGGTATCATATATTGATTTTCTTCATACATAAAAATTGGCTCTTTAATTAGATTGTACATTCCCTAAATTAAATCTTAATTCTTAAGTGTAACAATACACACAGGAGATATTTTGCACTTGCACTACACAACACTGTGTATAGTATGGTGTGTGCATACAATGGTTTATAGTGGTTGTAACTGCTGGGTCAGGTCTGCCTACACATGTGAGGGAGGTCCTGGAACATAAAGTTCATTACAGACAAAGTGATGTATTGGCTGTCTCTTTTGTAGTGTATACTTTATCCTGAGCTCATGTGCTGGTTAGTCTGCTGCTGGTGTTTATGGGTAGCGTCACTTTTGAAAGTAGTTACATTACAAGATTACTGCCATTGCCATTCCTTGCGGATGTTGCTGCTTAGATTGTCTAGACAATTCACGTCTTCCTTTAAATGTATTGACTCCACCGACATTGAATAGCTTATCCTATGACCCATAATCTGCAACCTTGCAGGCTTATAATGACAGGAATGACAGACGCAATATCCGCTATACGCATATAACCTCACAGAAACAGTGCAAATGCATCAGGGATTTCCCTTTTTTTGTTTTTTGTGGAAACTAAAGCAACAGGGAAATACAGTGACATTTTTACAGTAACATATTACTTATTTGAAAATGTAACTTAAGAATGGATTATTTAATTGCAAAACGAATGCCTTTGTTACTTGTTACAACAAAAACTAATCTGAGTACTTGCTTCTTTGTAATGCGTACTGCTGCTGCCCTCGAAGACATAAAGTTTGTCACTATTTTAGTAGCAGGGGCTGTTTTTCTCAGAGAGGAGTTTTACTGACTGGTGTCACAGGTCGAGGAAAACTGTGTTCTCCTGCTGGGATTCTAGTCAGTGTGTTCTCTTCCTACAAAATAACATGTATTGGTGTAGCTCTATTTCTGCAATACTCCACGTTGGAGTGGGTAAAACAGTATGATCCTTAAAGAGCTTCCAACCCATAGATTTGACCAACCCATGTTTGATGCCAGAAGCAGCACTGCCTGGTATTGAACCGATCTCTGATGAGTACGTTTTCCCATGCAACACCAGGACGAGTCTGTCGTGCTGTCTTAAATGATTTTACCTGACTATAGTTCAGGCTACTATAAACTATTAGAAACTACATTGGCACCTACGATGGATCATAAGGGAGGCATCTGTGAGCCACTGTGTCCCTTTTATGGTACATAACAGGGTAATCTACTTTCACTACAAACATGTACCTCCATTTTTTAGTTAAGAAAATTCATAATCTTATTTGGAGTGAATAATTGCTATGTTTTGTGCAGAATTGACCTTTTACCTGCTTGTCTTCCATCCTTACCTGGGCCTGGCATCCTGGCAGCTTAATGGTCAGGAGGTCACCCTTGTTATAGCAGCACAGATCATGATAATTAGTCCAGACTGAGGAAAGGAGGAGGGGGATGCAGATTCAGAGGTGGATCAACAGAGAAAACAAGATTAGAAGGGGGATTGTTCCGTTCTCCTGCCGCTATCTCTGTGGCTGTGTGAGTGTGTCATTTTGGTAATAATTAAACTGTCTGTTAAATCAGGGATGCAGAGGCTTAAGGAGTCCAGCTCCTCATGCCATCCTCGGCTCCTTTCATAGCAAAAGCTTTGCGAGCAACTAGGATGAAATACTATGACAAGTTTACGTAAAACTAGGTTCTGCACCTGGAATATCTGTATGTATGCATGATAGGTAAAGCAAGAGAACTATTGAGAGAGATATCGAGGCAAAATGGTATGAAGAGAGTAGAGTAGACAGAGGGAGAAGCAAAGAGAGGTAAAGAGAGAAGAGTATAGAGGCAGGGAGAGGTAAGGGAGAAAGAAAGTGAAATAGCGTAAAACGCTGAGCGCAGGGTGCTGCATGTCGGCGGGTATCAGGGGGAGTATTTGGTGGCCGGGAGCCAGTATGAGTGAGATGAGGGGAGGCGAGCCTGCAGAGCCAATAAATTACGGGCCTTCAAGCCCCACTTTACATTAATGGAATGTGCAGCGCTGCTCTATCCAGTCGGCCGCTGAGATTAAAGAGTCGGGAAATGGCTGTGGACAGGCTCTCCCCGGCCTGGGCTCTCTGTGTGATATGGGCCTTCAGAAACCCACAGCATGGCCCCGCGGTGCACAGGCCCGCCAAACAGCGACGGCTGTGCATGGAGGTCCAGCCCAAGCATTTTACTCAAAAATCCATCCCAACAAAACCCACAAGGTGTCTTTGCCTTGTGATCACAAGCCTCGATGGCTTTGGTGCTGCCGAGACAGAAAAGGTGGTTTTTAGAGCTTTAGTAATAATGGTAGAAAATCCTCACTTGGGTTGTTTATTTGAAATACTGTATTATAGATCAGTTTCTGGGAAAGTCAACCTGGATACAGTGCGGCACTCTGAAGATTTCTCACAGATTATGTGGGATAAAGTGTGCGAGTATGAGAGAATGGCTGAAGCATATCCACCTAAACCCTGCTCTCTTTCACAGCCCCTAAACCCATTACCCCACTATTCATCTCTCAATTGAACTGTGCCACCGCCGTGTCGCTGCCTGTCTCCTGGTGGTTTTCTACTTGTTTGAAGGAATCAGATGCATCTGGAAAGATTCAATTAAAATGCCGTTGCCTTTCTTAACTACTTCTCATCACTCGCATGTCTCCTGCCAGTCTTTTAAAGTGATTACACACAATTATTTCAATTAGATGTCAGGAAGTAGTGCCATCATCATCAGACAGTAATCAGGTTGTGGTGGAGCGGTGGGAGACAGAAAGCGACAGCTCCTCTCATTCTCTTTCATTAAAGATGGAGGAGAACATTGCTGAGCATTTTCGATTCTCTTTTTTATTTTCCCCCCATTTCTCACAATGTGGCACACTTTTAGAAACGCAGAAAAAATACACGTTGTGTACCCCCCTGCAAGCTGTTCTCATCTCTGCTAATGAATGAAATGCATTTCTGGATCTTTTTCTGAGAGACGGCTGAAGATGAGGGATTGAGTGAGGCACAAAGGAAGAGCAGGCCTCCTGTTGTCTCCTGGACAGAGTCAAATAGAGAAGGAAGAGAAAGGGAGATTAGACAGACAGCCTTCTGGCTAGACTTTACAGTAGGGAACAGTTAAAATAATATCTGAGGGAATTTGTGTCATTTTGCAGAGAATTTCGAATGTAATTCAAACTGATGCTGACTGAAGAAAAACAGACACTTGAACAGGATGATTTCCTCCCTTCTTTTTGTATTTGTCCCGATACCACCACTCTCTTTGAATAAACAAGACTTAACTTATCTTTCCTTGCCTTTCTACCATTACGTTTCTTGTAATTTTTCCGACTCTCTTTCCACGTAAAACCTAATACATGCATTTCATCATAACAGGGCAAAAGGGAACATTTTTACAAATTTAACATTCACGAAGAATCGAAACACATACAAAGACTTCCTTTGTGCTCCCTCATGTCGATCAGCAGGGGTTCATGAGCTGAGGGCTGGTGGTGGTCTGTGTTTCTGCTGGAGCTCCAGTATTCCGTCCTTGAGGAGCAGAATATGCTATAGGAGCTCCCATGGGACTGAGGTATGGAAACAGAGCTAGCGCAGGAGCTGCTGGGGCTCTGTGTTGTGATAACAGAGGCTTTGCAGGAGAGCGACACACACAGCATAATGAACAACCCACCGCCCACTGCAGCACACACAAACACACATTTACACACGTGTGCATCCACGCACACACACTCAGTAACACGGTGGCATAAAGTGCATGTTCTTCTATAATCCCATCTCTCCCTCGTTGTAATGTTTTCACACAACATCATAATCGACAAGACATGCACACGTGAAAAGTGCACACACACTGTTATGAGGCAGCCCAGCCCTCTGCAGCACATGCTTGGTTGCCTAGCCGAGGCCACGCTGACTGCATGTCTTACAGCAGCATCAGTATGCTACGAGCATGGTCCTGTGTCTACACCACTCTCCTCTCCCTCCCTTCATCCACCTCTCCTTTATGCATCCCTCTCAGTTCTCTGTCTTACTTTCATCACTCTCTCTCTGCTTACCCTGGCTCTGGTACTTCCTCCATTCCTCACTCTCCCTCTTTTAGCGTAAAACAGAGCCAGATTTGGGCTGGTTATTTCCACAGAGCTGTTTGTGTTTTCACCTCTTTACTATTTATCTTTGAATTATGTGTGTTTTCCTGTTCTCTCTCATATTCCACTTGTCTCTCCACTTCATCTCTCCCTGCTCGCCCTCCTTCACAGCTTCTTTGCGTCACTGCTGGCTGTGCTTTTGGGTTTTCTTGTCCAAGTGGGGAGCAGCGTGCTAGGCTAATTATACCGTTAGGATCCAGCCATATTGGCTAATGTTGTTTTTCCGCTTCTTCTCTCTGTCGTATTGTGACCATGGGACGGGCCCATTAATTGCCCTGCTGATGGCTGTCATCATACACACCCCTCTATGACCAACACAGAGGGGTAGAGTGTGTGTGTGTCTGTGTGTGTGTGTGTGTGTGTGTGTGTGTGTGTGTGAGTCTCAGCGGGTGTCTGATGGGAGGGTGCTCAAGTGTGGAGGACTCATCATGGGTTATTAGGAGCATGCAGGGGGGCCATCAAGCGTGAGAGATGGAGAGATAGAGGCAGCAGAGAGCTGAAGAGGGAGAGAGAGAAAGATGGTTAAGAAAGAATCATTCCAAAAAGCAAAGTATTGCTGGTCCATTTGAAAGAGACTCATTGAGTTTAATTCCCTCTCATCAATATGCTTTGTTGGCAGTTTTGGATAAACTTTAGTTGCCATTAATTATACATTTAGAGACACAGACCTTCTTCGAGTTGGAGGATTTCGATGAGACAGATTTAAAAAGAATTGAATCTGCAGAGCCCTTGATACCCTGGCTTTGAGTCCGTAGTTTGGGTCAAGTAAATCTTTAGACCCTCCTTGCCTGGCAAACACCCACAACTTTCAAAGTCCTCGCTCAAAGTTCAAATTTGTATTCTCACAGCCAAAACCTAATAGCCAAAATAAACGAGGCACAGACACGGCGTGATACCTCTGCCGCAGCAGAGTGCTTTCATTATGATCAACTGAAGCTGCTCACTGACCACAGAAGACCACATTTTTATGTGACTATTCTACATTTTCTTTCTCAGTTCCACCCTTCAATAGGTTAAAACTAGAACTGTGTAAAACAATCTGTCCAAAAATGATTAAAATGATTACCTTATTGTACCAGAGGCAGTGCTACGCAGTAGAGCATCCTTGTGGGTGTTTTGGAGTGGGAGACTAAAAACTTGGTACCCGGTTGGGTGTGTTTTTGCAGGATGTACAGTAGCACGCTTCAGTGAGCTCCATGACCGTCTCGGCCCATGCTCTAACATTATGCATATTGTTTTCCGATAATTTGTGTATTTAACCTCATCTTTGTGCATAGAAGGTGATATTCTGCTTTGTAAGGCTTTGGGTGGCTTTATGAGAAGTTTACTACTGGAAAACCTCTTGGAAAGGTGGGTCTTAAGGTGATATAGTATAAAAATGCTCGATTAGTGAAATATGCTGAGCTGGCTGAGTGGATGGAACAAATGTATTTTGTGTAGTTGACCAGAGTTCACATCCCACCTGTATTTAGAGTTTTATTAGACTAAGAGAATTCATTGTTTTCTGGTCTTTAAGAGAATATTTCCACTTTTCAGTCGCAGTTTGGTTCGATTTAGGAAAATAAAACTACAAGGTTAGATGTAGGTTTTGGAAAAGATCATGGTCTGAATTAAATTAATAAATCACCTGTTCAATTTTGGTTTCATAAGGGACAGGAGAAGCGATGATCACCAAAAATAAAACCATCTCTGTTCGACGTAACAAGAGACGAGACACGCAATGCGAGCTGACGAGAACACGCATCAGGCACTCGACAGTCTGTGTGACGCAGGACGTAAGGCGCTGCCCCCGGTTAAAATACCACATTTTTAGGGAGTCCCACAGTGAAGGTGCTACAGAGATGGAGTCTGTGTAGCAGCTAAAACACCCCACATGTATTTTGCCAGTGACTTGTAAACTCTGACATTAAAAAATGGTGGTATCATGTGGCATTTAGTGTCAGGGCAGATCATTGCACTTTGACATACACAGTACACATACTGGTCTCTCATTGGCCACTGTTAATTTCCTGTCAGGCGTCCTCACAGCACAGGAAGGCAGGTGAGGATAAAGGATAAGAATCTAGACAGCCTTGTACGCCATGATTAATTCATCTCGTATTCTGCTTGCCCAGAATGAATGTGAAGTTAATTTTTAATATTCCTACGCTTTCTCACATGATTGCAACATGATTACGTGGGGGGTCACATAGTGGGCGTGGGTGTTTGGGAGGTGAGGGAGAGGGCAGGAGAGAGAGGCGGTGTGAAAGAGAGCGGGTGAAATCACACGTTTAGCAAATTGTATTGTTACTACAGTTTGTGCTTGCCAGCGCTGCTAATATGACACTTAAGTAATTGAAATTGAAAACAAAAAGAGATTGAGAGGGATAATTAAAGAGAGAGAACAGGAGATGACTGGAGAAGGGGAGGATGAGGAGGAGAGAGGCAGCTGCAGCATTACCATATGTAGTTCTGCGTGGGGCCTGAAACGTGCGCTGCTGACACAGTTTGTTGCGGCTGTGCATCTGAACAGCACAAGAATAAACACAGTGCACCTCTAGCTTTATTTTCATGCTGTATAGAACAAGAATTGCATTTTTTTTCGTTTATGAAACACAACAATGAGTAACTACGTAGTGTTTGCAGTATATACGTTAAACTCTCCCCTCTGGGAGCAGGCGGCATGAAGGAAACAGTATATAGTAACAGGGTGAGAGGGGACACAGATTAGATATCACATGATAATACAACCCCTGAAATGTTATTATTCATTATTCATAATACGAGCCTTTAATAAGCTTGCTGTGAGGTCATGGTGTGTTAATGGTGTGTATTACATTAACACACCAGATTCACAAACAATGGAGACTCTGGATAAGCTTCTGTGATACACACACACACACACACACACGGACACACACACGGACACACACACACACACGGACACACGGACACAGACACAAACAGGAAGGATGGTCCTTGCTACACAACGTCTGAGATGCTGATGGGAAAGTAAAGCTGCTTGGAAGACTGATTTTGTGTAAGATTCTGTTTAATCAAGGATGAATACTTTTGTTTGCACCACTCACATCAGTGACAGTGGCATCAACTGAACAAGAAAGAAGAAATCTTTCAAAAAACCAGGCAATAAAAGGTAGAATTTAACCTCTTTAATTTGGATTTACCACTTTGTCAAGGCACACAGGTTATACTTATGTTAACACAGCAATGAAAAACACACAAATAAAATCACACAAATCATACCGACAAGCTAACCTGTCCTTTTTTTATTTACAATTTCCTGTCCGCCAGCACTCATTTGCTCACTCTGGTGGTAATGAATGTGCCTGTGTTTTTCTCGTGGTTGGTTTGCAAAGCACTTGGCCAGCAGCAGAGCTGGTGTGGTGGATTGTGAGCTGTAGCTGCCCTGGTGGTCACAGGGTTAGGGTTAGGGCTACAGTGTCTCTCGGCTGGTATGTAGAGGAAACAGGCCGGGTGGTGGGCAGAGCCGCCATGCCGGCTCCACCTAACGGGCCCAGAGACGCTCCAGAGGATGAGTGACACCAAGAGGAGCAGCATAGGACCAGGACAGAGCCCGAAGGGGTCGGTGTGTTTGCCGGCACAGCTACGGCCTGTAGGCAAACATTACCAGAGCTACTGTTTGAGTTAATAGTTTGACAGACAGAGCTGGTCTTATGAGAACTGCGGTGGGATCCATAATAATGCCTCTGAGACACTCTTCTGTTGTTGTCAATCACATGGCGATGGTGCAACTGAACTACGCACCTGTTAAATGATTGGCTGTTCGTTTGTCACTCGTCGCACGCTCCATTACCAATGGATATCATAGGCTGTTTATAAGCCAGGACATATTCACTATGTGCTCTTAAGTTGGTTTGCATTTAATGCATGTGAAAATATTGAACTATTTTCCCTTTGCTACTGATGACGTGTCTTTCGCCAACTATTCGTCCAACCTACTATGGTATGGTTAACGCTGGACCTGAACTGGATATGTTAACTTAAACTAACAACTTCAAGACTGCCACCACAACTTCCCTAAATGACACTATATTTGCTGAGTTCCTGTCTTTACACACACACTTCAGACAGTGTCATGTTGTACTAGTGTTATAAAAGTAACATGAAGTAAGAGCCATAGGACTGATGGAGAAGTTAATTAGAGGCCAGGCCAGTCATCCCCACCTTCTGACCCTTTTCCACCCCTCCCATTATCCCCCTCTACATCTGCCCTTATCTGTCATTCACAGTCATACCACTGCTAACGAGCTTATTCTGAGCCATACATTAAGTCTGCAGCCGCACATTTCCCCCCATACAGTGCAACATGCTTTTTTTTCACCACCAGAAAGAGAGAGAGATGGCTGTTCGCTCCCACCACGTCTCCAATTAGATGCCCCTCTATTCATCCTTCTGTCATTTCTCCCTCTTCTCTCTATCCTCTTGTTTTTTCTTGTCTGCCCATGTTGGAAGCGGGTTGTAAAACAGACTGCCTTATCCAAATGGAGACGAGCCCCGCGGTCACCGTGGTTTTGTTACTGAGGCAGAGTCACATTAGCCTCTTTAGTCCGCCTGAGCGAGTGCATGCGTGTGGCCCTGTGTGTGTGTGTGTGTGTGTGTGTGTGTGTGTGTCTATGGGTGTTTTGAGACTGTGTGTGACATTAGCCCCGCAGTCACAGGTAATGATCTCATCTCCCCACAGGTGACTTGAGGCATACAAAGAGAATTACGCACACACACACACACACACATTGTGAGAGGGAAAGATGGGGAGCTGAGATTGGTATTGTAATGGTTCTCTAATGGGCTACCTGACAAGTGCTTTTTCTTAATGCTATGCCTCTCCTCCTCTCCCCATCCCCCTCCCTGTTTCTCCCTCCTCCAGGTGCATTTTCCTTCTTTGAGGAGCAGTGATATGGACACCAGGTGTGGTGACGTCCAGGTATGTGTTCAATTCTCATAGCTCACCTCTTGTGTGAATCAAACACGGCGTCTATTGAATCACAGTGCCCTGTTTTTACAGCATAACATGCTATTTGTTCTACCAGTTCTACCTTTTGTTCAGCCGATGTTAAACTAAATCTATGGCTGTTTGAAATCCCTCCCTATTTAATATATAGTGCACTACATTAATCCCATTTTATGTGTCCAACTGTGAATTTTATGCAGAATCTACCTTTGTGCAACCAGTCAGTGATGGCGATGATTCGTAACAATCCTAAATCTCGATTTACAGCTCACTATAGATTAAGGTCTTCATTGCCTTTACATAGGGAGTAGTGCCTTGACGAGCACTTCATTTTAGTACGGATTAAACTCATAAAGTAGTTGTCAATTATATATAGTCAATTAATCTCAGGAGATTTATCATATTTCGTTTTCACCAAATAACAATGATCAGTTCTCGTCAAAAAGGTCTCAAATAAAACCAGTAAAGAGTTAACTGAGAGTCCTCGATACAAAGGTGTTACTGTTTGACTGCAGTACCAATGCGACTGCTTTCTTTACATTCATGCAGACGCAATTTTAAAAAATGTACTACAGGAACATTTCCTGCGTGTTTATAAGTTTATAGCCTAAATAAATATATATATATGTTCTGTTGTGTAGCCCCGAGGAGTTATAATAATTCATTTCATTGTGCAAACCTGTGTTGTTTAATAAGATAAATCACCTTGATCTGACAATGCAGAATTGATTTTTAAAAGCAAGGTCTAATACAATCTTCAAATTAAGTTCGACATCTGGTAAACACTTTCCATCAACTTTGACTGTGTTGGCGCACCAAGCGGCATCGACGTAAACACTGAGTCATCTGCTCTCTCAGCTCTGAACACAGTCTGCCTGTTTAGTGCAACAGCTTGATCTAGGATGTTGCGGTGGAGACAGGTCTCTGTGAAGATGTGTGCACAACAGTCACACCATTTCCCATTGCTTGACCAGTCCCATTTTGTCCATCTCATTACCATGCGACCAGACATTAGCCAGGAGCAGCCTTAAATCTCAGCTTGACTAGCGTGGTTCTTATACTGACACTCTTTCTCTCCTCCCTGGAACTGCCCAGCTGGTCAGGTTGGATGGTCAAAAGCTGCCGTGGGCAGTGATCGTCTGCCTAATCAAACAGAAATGCTGTGAAATTTGAAGGAGCTACTGGCCGCTGCATTCGCTGCTGTTGCCATATCATCAAACTGTATCTTCAACGTTTTGCAAAGCACTGTAAAAACATTTAACATTAAACATTTGTATCAGGTATTGTGTTCAAATGCAACAACATGAAAGCAGATTGTTTTTCTTGAATCCCATCACCTACAATTACATCTGATATGATTTCAACTAGCCAGTCACAACTTGCTATTCAATTCAAGAATTTTAAAGCTTTGAATCCTGCAGCTCATCCACCTGCTGTCAGCTGTTTTTTTTTTTTTTGGTTTTGTTTTTTTTTTTTTTTTAGCTCTGAGCAGCCTCTCCACCCCACAGACACCCCACAGACACACTATGATGCTCTTATATTCCTTGCTCTCTATTTTTCTATTTATACCCACTGAGATGAGCAATGAGCCCCAGGCAGCCCTCACTCACCAGCCCGAGCACACGTAGACACAGAAACACACTTTCTCTCTCGCACACACACACACATGCTGTGAGTTGAGGCTGAGGTGGAGGTTAGAGGGTTTCATCAACAGTGTGTCTGACCATATGAACTAATGTAATGCAGTTAGCTGTATTGTCGAGCCTCGGAGAGCACACACAGAGGACTGGAATTCCTGCTGTGTCCTTGCTCTCAGCTTTGTGTTTGGGCGTTAAGCTGCATCCCCCGAAAGGGAAAATCCACTCTGAAAACCAACAACGTCTATTGCTCATTCTTGGTTTGTAAACATGAGAATGTGATAAACAAGAGAGTCAAGGGTGTCTTGGCAGAGCCATCAAGAGACACACAATGAAGCAACACTATTTTGTAATAATTGGGGTGATTTTATGAGGCTGTGGGCTTTTCAGTTGGTAGCTGGTAATAAAGCAATTAAATTAAGTATTTTTGGGACTGTGAAAGCTTAGGTCAGTTTAATATGAATCCATAAAATCATGAGTTTTTTTCCTGAATCAGTGCCAATGAGCAGCACAAGAGAGAGAGAGAGTGTGTTGTGGTCAACACCGATATCTGTTTTGAGGTGGATTTTTAAGCTCTGATTACCTCCAGCAATCAAAAAGTAATTAGCAGTGAGCCATTAACCTGCTAGTTTGTTGGGACCTCAACTAAAAGGTGAGTTTATCACATTAAATTCATGCCTGCACTTCTGCACATATACTGACATACGGGCTGACACACACAGAGGCAGGGGGGGAGAGCTGGAGAACTACTGCGTAACTTAAAAATGAATGAAGACAACATCCATGAGAAACAGCCCATCGTGCATTATTTACAATATTGAGAATACACTGAAATTGGGCCAGCTTGACTTGTTCCACCTCGTCTGCCTCTTTTCTCCTCTCTCCTCCTCCCAGTACTAGCATCACCTCTGTCCCCTCCCACCCCCCTCTCACTGAGTGATTCACAGAGTTTACCAGAGGTTGAGCAGGGTCAGCATCATAACTCTTCAGTCCAGTGGAGCAGAGCATAGTCAGGAGGAATATAGTGTACAGCAGATCCTCTTATCAACTCTTCAGTTCACACTGATGTTTGATTTTTATATTTGATTTGATGCGCCTGATGCATTTCTCCATAGATAAGTGTACATACTGCCTGTCGGCAGTAAGGAGCACGAGGGTTGGCCTACCACCTATTTTAAACAGGTGTTCAATCTAGGCTCTAGATTGTAGAATAAATGGCTGTTTGAGAGCCACATACAACATACCTTGTGCTGTGTAATGTCTAATCATGTATTTCTATGAAATCATAGGGTGCAGTGGATTATGCAGTAATGGAGAATGAATTAAATCCTCTATGATTGTGGAAGTCCAGAGTTTAAATGCATTTAGTCCATGCCTGTTAGATGATCGATACTTGTACAATAAGGTAAGGTAATAACTGGCTCTAGTTATATTACATGTCTTGCAATCCATTCTTTTGCTCTATGATGTGCTTGACATAATTATCACCTTCATAAATGAAAAATGTGGGAGACAATTCAGATAGAATAGACCCTTTTAAATAATTGGATTATTTTTGTAACCAGAAATACAATTTTTGTTTAAGGATATGTCTCTCACTTCATGAGTTATTACAGTTACATCTATGTCAAAATCAGTTCAATAGTCAGCCATGACTTTGGAAATAAATTATTGCTGGCAGTTCCTCTAGATAAACCCCAACCTCTCTCTCCAACTGTGACCCACATTTCCATCGTCATCTTCCTGCAACAACTCATCTCTTACGAGATTTCAGAGCGAGACCTCTTCTTGAATGCCACTTATGTTTCTGGTCACAAAACGGTTCTTGTTATTCAACAGAAAGGATCCACTTGGAATTCCACTTGGAAGACTTTAGAAATGCCTAACAGTAATGAAGTTTCCACTCAAATATATTGGTCATTTTAATTTAATTTCATGAAAATCACCCAAAGAAAGTCCAAATTAATGTGCATTTTCATTTACTACTGCCATGTTTCATGTATTACTTTGAGGAAGGTTACTGTCTCATCAGTCCACACAGATCTGATGTTTTCATCTGCTATCATTTTTCCTCTCTTAAGTAATGAGTAGGTCACATGCATCATATACGTCACAATTTATTCACTATGTCAGAGTCTAAGTCTGTTTCCACTGCACTTTGTCACATTTTATTTTTAACAATTCACTAACTTTTACACCAGCCAAGTGTTTCTTTTTTTAAATTTTTTTTTTTTTTTTATTCTTTTCAATATTTAAACCTCATTTTGAATTTTTGGTGTTTCCACTCAGGTTTAAAGAGGTCATATTATGCTATTTTTCAGCCATCGTAGGATGAATGCTTCATTTTAGCTACAGAGTGAGACTTATCGCCTCTGTTTAATCTTTGGTGAGAGTTGCACATAGCCAATCAGAGGCAGAGTAGGGCAGGTAATGCGGAGCAAAGTAGTGTGATCTAAAATAACGCTGCTACAGCAATAGCAACTGTATGTCTGCTGACTGACTGGAGTGTGTATATTTTATGATAAACATCTAAAAATATATATTTATATAAGGCCTGTAACATAGTGACACACATAAATTACGGAAGTAAACCAGGCATTTCCAGCAGTGCAGGAGCAGTGTCTTCTGTGGCGTGGACTTTGGGCTTTTTTACTTTGCAGACCTTTTACATGCACAAAAATGCTACATAACACAATAAAGGAAAGTCAAAAAACCCAAAGAGCATGATAAGATTTATTTAATGGTTAAATCATATACCGCTGCCCTCACTGTTTAATCAAGCTCTAGATTATTTCATCTAACTGCAAGCTTGATTTCCTCTTGTAACTGCACCAGCTTCCATTGAAGTACAAAATAAATAATTAAATAGGTAAGAAGGGCAATGCTACAAAATTGTTACTGGCAAACAAAAACAGGAGGAATGTTAGAGCTTCATTGACAATTTCTGTCTTGAAAAAAATCAACAGTTGCTAATATTGCTGCTAATGTTATCACCACTGCCTCCTGTCACCTCCACTAAGACCCTGTTAATTTTTCCTGGCTAATAGCCTCCTTTAATTACTTCTCAGACACCAATTATATTTCTATTATGTTACACATTGCTTTAGAATTGCTTCAGAATAATATGTATGTATTTATTTGATTGTTTTGTCTCATTTTTTTAACTAACAAATAATTGTCTTTGTCACACAGTCGTGCCACACCACAACTTGCTATGGGCACAATGTGTAAGAAGCTCTGTGGCTGTTGTTCATTATAGTCAATGTAAAACCACTGATTTGGGATCAATACGTTAGTACAACAAAAGTAATCTTTTAAGACTCAATGGGAAAAACAGTGCTGCAGTGACACGAGTGATCCAGTTGGAGTTGTTTTAGAGGCTGGTGTTGGTGCACGGCTGATGGAGTACAATGAGTTCAGACTGGCAGCAGGGCTCACTGAGACACTTACACAAAGGTGGGATTAGATACCCTCTACTTCCCCTCTGCTCTAAGGGAAACCTGTGGTGTGTGTGTGTGTGCGTGCGTGCATGTTCCAATGTCTGCATATGCATGAAACGTGTTAATGAAATGTGATGAAATATGATGGATCCTCCCAGAGGCAAAAGCCCTCAAAGTTACACATCCTGATGAAAGCATAAACATGTGTCACATTTCACCGGAGCACATCTTTATATCTAACCCCCTGCGGCTTAAAACACACACACACACACAGACACACACATACTCACACATACACACAAGTCAACCTGTCACCTAGATTTAAGTTGTGATCATCCTCAGGAGTCTCTCCCTTTCTGTTTCTGTCTCTTTCGCACTTTATTTACATGTGAGAATGCAAAGAAGAATGGCCTGTCACATTGTCAAAACTCGACTCAAAACTCCTCTGCATGTCTGTGTACATACAGAGTTTTCAGATTCAATATATTTCCTCTCTTATAAGCCATATCTCCTCATCTCCACATGCTCTTTCACTCTCTTCACATCTGTCAGGCACTTGATATCCTGATACATCTGAGTTATTGAAGAGCGACATGCTTTGATAGCTGCGGTTATGCTGTGATATTTCCTCTTCGGAGGGGGGTCCAGCTTCATAGCTCCATTCCATCTGCTTCTGCCTTCCCTCTCTCTCTCTCTATATATATATATATATCATTCAGTCTTTGCAATGCAACCGAACATCCACACATGACAACCTTGTGTTCGTAGCTAAATAAGCAGTATGAGAGATAGTAGGTGAGACAGGTCACTGTGTACTTGTTTGTGCATTTGGGTCAAAGCTAATCTCATTTCAGTCTGGATGTGTCTGTCAAATTCACCTCCAGACGTATTGACGCCTTCTCAGAGGAGACCGTGTCATTTACAGGCGTCAACTAATGTTTGATCACAATGTCATGTGACTACATTAAGCCATATTTGAATACAGCATGAGCCACACCGTTATAGTAAAGCTTTTAATGAGGTGCAGGGAACAACATTTTGCCAACATCAGAGGCCTAATTTATGAAAATGTTCCCTAGATTTATACTTGAACTTAGTCTTAAGATCATTTCCATTGACAGGCTTTGATTCATAAAAGACGCTGAGCATGAAAAAAGCTTTACCACGCACAGTCTCATTTGTAACTTAGGCACCTCTGATCTATAAATCTCAGATCAGCTTCAATTGCAACTGCCTTCAACTCTAAAAAGTGGCAGCACAAATGAGGGATTTGTCATGAATATGGACCAAAGTAGAAAGTCAAACATTTTTGGAAGACTAGATCACAGAGATGGTACAGGAGATTGAGGCCATTCAGCGGACTAAGTAGAGGGTTGACAAACAAAGCTAAACGTGCAGCTTGGGGGTGTGTTGCTGCTGCACATTGTTCTAAAGCTCAAGCAAAGTTCATGACAGGCTTGGACAGATTTGCGTTCGAAACTGAAAGACCCCTACACAACCAGCTGAGAATCACTTCTGTCTCGTCTAGAGTTTGCTTATAAGATAATTTTTAAGCTCATCCTTGGGTTAAGATGACTGGCTAGATAATGACAGGCAGGCAACAGGCATATATCATGCTTTTTCATCATGTTCTTATATATGAAATGCCTTTAAGATGTAATTACTGCACTTAAAAGAAACATACTCGGACAGCGGTTAAAGTTTCATGCCTGTTTTGTTTTTTAATCTTATGGTGTCCTTGGATCTTTGTTGTTTATTTTAGAGGAATTTATAAATGTTATGTGTTATTGTCTGTCCTGTAATATGACCATGTTGGAAGTGTTCTCACTTTTGCATGTTATCCCTCGGATTCACTGTCTTCCATAAATAAAATCAAGCAATCAATCCGCTACTTATACACGGTTTTCTGCGTGAGACATACTACAAGATCAAAATTCATCGTAAGTCTGTTTCTATAAATGTGGCCCCATGTCTTCATCAGAGTAAGAGGAGACAGTGAACATGTTTAAATTGCCTGCTCCCAGCAAACAGCTACATCTCATGAGATGTACAGGTCCTGTTGTATACATCTAGCCAATGCCATGCAGAGATGTATACAGTAAATATACATCATTACTATTAAAATATCTTACCAGTTGCAGTTGGACTGTTTGTTGTTGTCCCTGCAGCCGACAAATTGAGCGCTGAAAAAAACATTGCTATTTCAATAGAACCTAGAGTACTGATAGTGATGGCACATCATTATTTTGCATTATGTGTGCCAACCATGAACAGGCTTCTGTCCTGATTTGTTGTGGTAAAAAGATTTAACACTACTGGATTTACATATTTAACACAACTGGAACATCCGTGTTACTATGATGCAATGCTAATTATATATGCTATGTGAGACAAAGCAATGCCCAGAACCTGTCTAACTATAACCATGTGCTCCACATCCCATCCCCCTGAATCCTGCCTCATTGTCTTCTCTGTTGAGCCACCAGTTTGAGCTCTGAGTTGGCATAGAGTCCCTCATCCATCTCATCCATATGGAACATGTTGTCTTACTTTTTACCATAACTCTTGATGCACGTGCAGTTTGAAGATTGTTGGTCAGCATGTTACATGGAAGCTTAAGGATTTAATCAGGCTCACTGTATGTCTGATGATGAACTGACTATCAGAGACCATCCCACTTTACTGTACTGCCACTACTGTAGCCGAGCAGTGCCGAGCCGTGCTCAGGCAATTAGAGAGCTGCCTTTGTTGCCTTTAACGAGTTTGACCCGTTTTGCTGATAATACGCATACATTTCTATTCTTTCTCCTTTTCTTTGTCTGTCTGTGTCACTATCTTTTCTTTCATTCCCTCTCTCTGTCCCTTTATTTGCATATGTGTGTATGAGAGGAATCCTAATCCTGTGAAACGATGTGTGTGAACCTGAACTTCACGTTGTGTGTTTTACATCATATATATCTTGACATTCCCATGAGTTAACAGAAATAACCATATGTGTGTGTCTCCAGAGAAGGCTATATGTTGATGTGTATGCGATTACATCTATTCCGACGCTCGGTTTCTACTGTATGTGACTGCTATGTGTGTGTGCGTGTGTGTGTGGCATAGGAGTTAAAGGAATGAGAGAAAGCTAGCTGCTGGCTTGCCCACATGAGCATCCAGGAGTTATCTGTTCAGCCAAGCTGAGACAGACAGACAGAGACTGTGAGGGAGAGGAGGAAGGTGAGTGAGGGAGGCAGATACTGAGGGAGAGCGATACGGCAAAAAGGGCAGAGATACTGAAGTGTGGGAGGGAGATAGACAGAAGGGCTCTGCACAGACAAAGACGGTAAACTATAGCTATACTTAGGCAGGAAAACAGGGGAAGGAAAAGATGAAGGGAAGAGAGAGTAATGAGGAGGTGTGGTTGATATGAATGTCCCGAACAGCTTTCATGAAAGCCTAAATAAACCTACCAACATTTTTGACCTGTTTCCACGCGGTATGTGGGCCAGATGAACGTATCTGGTGTGGGCCAGATCTGGGCCGCAACAGTTTTGCTATCTGGGATTAATATTGAACTTGTCGTGTGTCCAAATTTGCAGCAAATCTGACACTGCTCTTTCTTGGATCCTCAGCAGCAAACCTGCCAAGTGTGAAGTAGATCAGAGAAACGGTTCTTAAGACGTGCGAACCACATACGGACAGACAGACGGAGATTCTTTGCTTTATAGTTAGATATTAATGTGCATAACTTGTTCAATAAACATTTTCTTTTTAAAGCTCCTGGTGGCAGTTCACAACAACTCAGTACATGGTTTACAAATTTATAACCTCTGATTAAACCTGCCTCCTTCAGGCAGAAGCCACCCCGGCCTCGTGTCTCCGGTGTCTCTACCTTGAAACCTGAGCGAGGTTTAGTCGGAAGACTGCTGAGTGTCTTCCAGTCTTTGCAGAGATCAGAAGAATTGTGTCCATGCTGAGGCTCCCAGATCCCTGACAGCAGCACACATCCAGACAGGAGGATGATCTTAGGCGAGGAAGTGAAGGAGAAAGGGAGAGGAGGAGGTGCAAATGTGAAAGGAGGTGTGGATTAAAGGGGGGCAAGCTGCACAAGGTTGAGGCTTAAGGAAGAATGAAAGAAAGACATGAAACGGCAGAACGCTGTGGTTCAGTGAAGTCAGCATCTCCCTCTCCCATCATCTTTTATTCAGGTGTTCTTTTGTCAGTCAGTCTTAAGCTGATTAATCAATAAACAACAGGAGGGAAGCAGTATTTTCTGTCTTTAAGCCAGCGTCATAACATTTTCCTAGTTCCAAAAACTTACAATAAGTGCGCTCCCACTCAGACTAAGGAGGTTAGACACCATGGTGAGTTTGCCAAGTGTGACTCACACACACAACAGGATTGAGGCTGCACGACCTAAACGCTGGTGGTTACCCAATCAATAGTCCACGCTGAATGACTGGGTGGAGGCTGCATCATTGACGACTGCTTGCGTGCGAATTCATGATTCACGGCGAGTGCGAGTTTTGTGCACAAAAAAGGGAAAGTGTGTCATGACGGCGAACTTTTGACAGTACAGTCATCCCTTCAGCAGCCTCTAAACTACAAGTAACCCTGATGACGTTTCTTCCACAACTTTTTTTTTTCATTTCAAACCTAAATTCTCCCATCAGCCCCTCCTCCTCCTCCTCCTCCTCCTTCCTCTCTCCTTTCATCTCCTCTTGCTCATTATAATTTTGTGAATATACATTTTCTAAATCCTCCACCATCACCCAGTGCTTTTCCTCTTCCTCTTCACCCTCCTCCCTCCTCCTCCTCCTCACCCCCCCCCCTCTCTCCGCTCCCACTCCTTGAAAGCTGAAGAAATCAGGACAGTTCAGCAGCGCAGGGGTTAAGTGGAACCCGGCCTCGTGATTGGCTGCCGGCCGGCGGTCTGAACCAGCCTACAGAAAGAGGTAACCAGGCAACCTCAGAGAGGGAGAGAGAGGGAGAGGAAAGAAGAGGGGGCAGAGGAGCGAGGAGGGGGAGAGAGAGAGAGAGAAAAAACGCGCTGAAAGAAGCACTGGCATAGTTTTGTGGGGATTGTGGAAAAAGATGTAACGAAGCCTGCGAGCGCTCTCCCCGGGATGGAAAACTGGATTACTCTCCCTGCTGAAACACACTGTGGATGTCTGAATAAACCAGGAGGAGATACACGCGGACTGAATGGATTCTAAAGCCTTTTCACAAAATGGGAACTAACTGTGCTCATTCTCGCTGTAGTGCAAAGGTAAGTGCGCCAGTGCAAACAAGCCTGCGCGGATGTGGGGTCCCGCCGCTGTGCACGAGTCTACTTTTTTTTCTCCCCCCCCCCCCCATCGGTGTGTGTGTGTGTGTGTGTGTGTGTGTGTAAGTTGGTGTTTGTCGGACCTTGGAGAGAGGAGCCTGTGGATTCACTGCTCACTGCAATGAATTATCTATTGCTGCTGCTGCTGCTGCTGCTGCTGCTGGTGGTGCATCGGGATTTTAGTGTGGGCGCATGTGTGTGTGCGTGTCGGGCCGGTGCGGGGGAGTGACCCCCTCTCTGAAACATAGTGGTCAGGGACTGTGTGTGTGTGTGTGTGTGAGTGTGTGTGTGTGTGTGTGTGTGAGTGTGTGTGTTAGGCGGGAGGAAAGACAGTGCTTTGCTGCATTTGGCATCTGTCTCCCCGGCGTGTCCTTCTATCTGAGATTTAGCACCAGATTATTCATCTTTTTTCTTTTTCTTTTTTTACCCTACAAAGTGATAAAAACCGTCGCAAGTTTTATTCCCTTAGTCACCAGAAATATCCTTGCTGTTCTCCTTGTTTGATGTCTGATCCTTTGCCCCCCCCCCTCAGAGAAAGACATCTCAGGAACAAGGGTTGCCTGTCTTTGGTATAGAGTCGATGCTGACTTTATAGTAACCTCATTATATTTGATGTGAATAAAGTTACTGCACTTATTCTAATGTTTTTGTGCCATTTCACTCCTTACAGGTGCATGGCAACACACACATGATTTACTTTATTCCAGAGGTTAGAATAATGTCCCTGGTGTGTGTTTTGTGGGGAAGGTTGGCTCACCATGGGAGTGAAGTGAAATGAAGTGAGACGCACAGCACAGTGAGAGTGGAGGTTACACAGATGTTGGAAGTGTTGGTGTAGGGATACAGTCAATGGTGTGGAGGCTGGTTCTGGTTCTCAGTCACTGGGTTTGGGGGTTGATGGGGGTGGGGGGGGGGAGAGACGAGAGAGCGACAGAGGGAAGGAGGAGAGTTGAATGGGGCGACCCGGTCAGTTTGCTTTGGGGGGGCCCGGGCTCCGCTGCAGCTAAAAGCCGCATTAATCATGAAGCTGTGGTGCTCTGCAGACCCTCACTCTCTCCCCTCTCTCACTCTCTCCTCTCCCCATCTGTCTGCACACATGCAGCCTGCATCAGCTATATAAATATATATATATATATATATGTGGCTGGCCTGTGAGTGGTGTGGAAAGGTTGTATCCTGTCTACATGTTTAAAATGGGGCTCAGTTTGCAATCAAATCACTGCTCAGTGAGTATTTGTGGTTTTGTTACAGATGTAAAATCTGTGTCACTCACATGCACAAGGTGCATCCCAGCCGCCTGAATGTGTGTGTACGTGTAATAATTGTTGTTTCTGACTCTGTAGCTTCATTGTACTGCATGTCAAGTGGAAAAACTGTATTTGTTACTCAGAAGATTCAGATTTTACCTGTGAAACACGTGACAACGACAACTACCCAACGTTTTAAAAGTACTGTAACACATCTTATCTAGTGGATGCATCAGTAATCCCTCATAATAAGTATTTTTTGTGATAAACTCTTTGCAGCTGTAACGTATTTACTTTCAGCTGTAGAAGTGAGATTTGAATGCAGGACGTTTTATTTTTGATTGCATTTGTGTTCTAGTGCTGCTACTTTTACCAATTAAGGATTTTCCACTCCTGCCAAACAGGCCTCTTACTTCTGCCTGTATGGGCCCAGCAGGCGACTCAGTATTGTGTGGAAACTGAAAGAAAAGTCTGTTGAAGGGTCTCTTTCTCCCTCTTTCAATCCTCATCTCCGTCTGCTCTGTCTCAGCAGCCTCCCCTTTTTTATTTTCGCTCATTCTCTGTCACTTTCCACAACCCGGCCTGCCTCTTGCAATTTATGTTTTTCCCATGCAGTATAGTAGGTCTTGTGTCTGTGAACTGTATAATGGTAGACAATGCTGTTTGATTGAGCGCTGGGCTAAATCTTAGGCAGAAAAGAGCTCTTTTAGGCTGTGTAGTCCTGCCTTTAGGAAACCATTGGAACCCAGAGCTTACTGCTCCAGTTCCTTTAAAGCTTTTAACAGCTTTTGCCAACGTAAGCTTGTAACTCTGAATTTGTATCTCAGTTGGAGACATGATGTACCTCTGATATCTGGGAAGCCTTCTTTTTACACGGAGTAGTTTTTCGCTGCACAGAAACTCATCTGACACCACGTAAATGTCAGCATTAAAACGACAAGCTGTAAAAAATAAAGCACCACCACCTGCGAAGGAAATTACATCAAGCTCACAGCGTTTTTTGTAACTGTGTTCTGAGTAAAGTTTGACTCGCAGCCCCTTAAAAGTATGAGTGGCCGTTGAGCGCACCGAAGCGTGGTGGCCTCTGGGATACTGGAACAAGCCAGAGGAACCGACCCCATCTGGGTCCAGTTCAAGCCAGCTCCAAATGAGCTTCCACTCGACCAGAAAGGGAACAACACATACTTCATTTATATCAGCCAGTAAGAATGTTCCTCCTGTAGCCTGTGTACACCAGCTGTACTGTAACCTTATCATTCTCATTGCCACCTACTTTGCTGAGGCACCCCAGTGACACTTGTTGCTATGGATACAATTCAACATTACAATAAATTGACAGCCTATTCAAGTTACCTCCTCGACTGCACGCTGGCTGTGTCTCAGTGGTATTTTCTGTAAATCAGCTGTGGTGAAACAAATGAGCCGGCAGCTGCAGTGGAATTAAACTTGCGAGAGAAGATAACTAACATTCGCCAAGTTCTCCGCCTTTATTACTTTCTTTCTTTATTTAACTTGACAGCAACGGCACGACTCCAGATTTAGATTCCTAGTCCTTTTTTGCGCCATTTCAGATCCAGGTTAACTTGCCTTTGGGTCCATTTTGTTTGTTTTAAAATGTGCACTTCCATAAAGAAGATACATTCTTAGGTCTGCTGCAGTTTTTTTTGTAGCAGTGAAGCCGTCCACTGAGGTGCCATTTTGGTCAGCTCCTGGGTGAATATTTCAAAAGCAGATACCACTAAAATTAAAATTTGTATTTCAAAGGTGAACTACTGTGTTAATGCAGTTCATGTTTGACCTTCTCCCAAGCAGTTTGCACTCTTACAGAGAGCTCTACAAACCTGTCCTCCCCATCAGCAGGTGAATTTTTTGTGTCCTTTATCAAACATGCAATCAACTGTGCCCATCTTCTTCTCCTCCGCAGGCTTTTTTCATGCTACAATTTCTCCCTCCACCTCTGTAAGTTGAGTCCAGTGCACTGTTGGTGTCTCAGCACAGCTCTGACTCATGAGTTTTCGTCTTAGCTAATGCTGCAAAGCCCTCAATCCTTTGTCAATGTACACCTGAGTCAAAGGTAGAATTTCTATGCAGTGAAAACTAGGGGTCGTCAGATACTTGTTATTAGTAATCCAGGAAAACGATAACTTGAAACTGATTTACATTTACAGTAAATATAAATCTCAGTCTCAAAGGTGACAATAACCAGTGGTCGCATGTAACTAACTACAGTTTACTCAAGTAGTTTACTTATGTACAGTTTGAGGTACTTTGCTTAAGTATTTTCATTTTCTGCTACTTAATACTTCATTCTTCTTCATACTCCATTTATTTGATAACTTTAGCCAGTAGTTACTTTGCAAATTCCGATTATTCAGTGCTGATTGGATATTACTCGTAACATCTGATAGTGTTGTGGACACTGACTACGTTTACATGCACACCATATTCCGATTAAGGTCCATAGTCTGGTTAAGGCAATATTCCGAATAAGGTGTTTACAAGAATCCTACGCAATCAGAATATTGTCATTATTCCTATTAATACAGGAGTATGGTTGCATGTAAACGTAGTCACTGAGATCACAGAGCGGTGACCACTAACAGAGAAAGGATGCTGCATTAGAGCCAAAGTAGTGCATTTTTTCCAGTCAGACACAAGAAACACTGATACTATAATAGGAAAAATGCTGAATATTGGCCCTGATAATCAACCAGACAGATAATCCATCCAGCCCACAGGGAAAATGGTAATAAAAGAACAGAAAATAAGAATAAGTGAACTTCAGACCTGCTCTACTGAAGTACTTTAAACAGGCTGTAACATGTTAAATACTACAATTTCTTCAGTCGGTGTTCCTCTGTTAACAGAGAAAGGATAGAGGCAGAATTGACTGGCTCTTGGCTGGCTGCCCTTCCCATTGATCCACGTGCTGTGTGTGCATGTGCATGTGTGCGTGCATGTGTGTGTGTGTGTGTGTGTGAGACATTCTCTCAGATGTAATTGGCATCGAGAATATCCTTACAGCCCAGTGGTAGCATGTGTGTACGTATGCACACTATTTCCCGGTCTTTATTCACTGTAAGGGGAATGGGATGTGTGCAAATCAGTATTCATCACACACACGCAAACCTTAAGACACACGGATGTGCACAGAACTGCCATTACCACCAATCACAATTCCCTCTTGAATACCAACAGGCACAGTAAAGCATGTTACATGTGTGCACACACACACACACCCACAGAAGGGGGCTGTGAGAGAACAGGGCTGTCCATCCAGAGGTGCGGATCAAGCTGCCAGCTAATCTGCCTCTGCCAGCTGTAATCTGTAATCTTCTTAAAAACACTCGCAATCTGTCCACACCACTGGGATTAGCATCTGCAGACACAACAACAGCGTGTGCGTACATACACACACACACACTTTTCTCTGACCGTATGTTTGACGGCAAAAAGACTCCTGCGTGGGTTTGGCGCGCCCTGCTTTTGCTGCTCGACTTCTCCAGCTTTAGACTGTACTGTGGCTGTGAAATGGTATAAACAGATATATACAATGACGTGCTGTATATAGTTTAGATATTAGCAGGACTCCACAGTAACTTTTTTTTCAAATCGTCAAATGTGACTAAATGGTTGCAGTCCGGGCCCCTGTATTATGTATATAAGTTATATGATGTACTGTATATGCATCACTAAGGAGGAATTGTACATTTATGTGTTAACAATCACAAGCAAGCAGCAATTCTGAACATACAACAGGTGTTTTGGAGACCAAGATGGACCTTGAGAGCTCGTGATGGTCTTCGAAAACCTCATAACTATATTTCCACAGTTACAGAGTTAATGGATGTGTGCTGTTTGCCACATTTGTTCATTCACTTTCAGTCTGGAAGTGAAAATAATGATCCAGCCCTTTGCTTCTCTGTATCGCCGCTCCATATGTTTACCCTCAGTGTCCTTTCTGTGTCCTCAATCTCCATCTCTCCATCTCTGCTACGTTCCTTCTGCCTCTGCTCCTCTCAGCATCTCTATACCTCTCTCTCCCTCCATCTTTCTTTCTCTCACTTTCCTCTTCTCTCCTTCCATCTTTTTCTGCTTGTAGCTTTGCTTCGGGGATCCTCTTGTTTCAAATGAGATGTTGATTATGGAACTGAGACTCTTGAGTTCTTCCTTTTTTTCTTGCTCGCATTCACCATCACCATTAGTACTTCACATCATCATTATCACATTTTCATCCATTTTCTCTTACATCCTGCTGTACACATCTGGTCCTTCTGGTCTTTTCCCTCTCCAGTGAGCACCACTTTGGGGTGAAATCGCAAAGGTGTTCACTTTGGTAATGAGTTTTCACAGCAAACAAAAGCACTTTAGAGCAGACATTTGCAGGAGGTAAAGGCACACACTTGCACACACACACACACACACACACACACACACACACACACACACAAAGATGCATGCACCACACTGGAGTCACAGCACATTAACACTTCAATTAATTCAACGCCTTACATTCTCATTTCCCCAGAAGTCAAGATCCCTGACCACCCCCCTCCTCAAACGTCACACACACACACACACACACACACACCAGTGATGTACAGTGCCCCTGCAGTATTACATGCTTCTTGTGACATTTTAGGTGCTGGAGAGAAAAGCCTGCAAACAAAGCAATCATAAATTACATTTTAATTTGTGTTCCCGGCCTTTGATCCAGCTCTCTACAAAGGAATGGAGATGCCTGGTTTTGTCCCATATTCTTTATTCAATGCACACAATAGATAATGAATGCATGTAGGGAGAAAGGCAATGGGCTCTCAGTTTTGCTGGGGGGTTGTAAGCTACACTTCCCTGTGGAACGGCTCCACTGGCTTCCACACTCACTGTGAGACTGCAACAAAGTTAGACGAAGAAATAGACGGAGAAGGGAACGGAACGATGTTTTCCTCAGAGGATTTCCTCTTTATATTTCTCTCCCTCTCTCTTCTTTCTTCGTCTCTCAAGCTTTCTCTCCATCTGTGCTTTTCCGTCGCGGCTCACTAATGAATTTTTAACTGTCCCGTGATTCTCCCCCTTTGTCTCTCCCTTACCCTCTCTGTTTGTAAAGATTAGCTACAATTCAATATCCCTCATTAGCTTTTGTCTTCACTGCACCTAATCCACGGTGATGTCTCACAGTATGGTAACTTAGTGCATGGCAGGAGCTTTGCGGCAGTCTTCTCGGTCATGTGGAAGTGACATCGCCGGTCTGACCCTGTCTCGTTTTGACAGACAGCGTGCTAGTAACCTAATTCAGTCCTTCGCAGACAATGATAGGACTGCTCTGTGTGCCAAACATCTGTTAAAGCAGATGAAACAGGGAGGGAGAGGGGCTGAGTCTGGCATCTGTGTCCAGGACAGAAGAGCTGTCTCTGGGCCGGAACCACACCGTGAGCTGCCTCCCTGGAGCATCTGGTTCCTGGCTCGTACAGCGCTCGCTGGGCTCAGAGGAGCAGGTAGGCGCCCAGATTGCTGCTGCATTCAGCCTGCTGAGCTCACACTTTGAGCCGCACACCAACACACACACTCATCAACAAACTTGTGTGCTTGAGCTCATGGCGCTCAGCACTTAAGTGTTGCACCCAAGCACTTTTGTGATCACAGAGTGGAGTTTAATGTGGCTTCATGGGTCATGAAATCTGCTCATCTCATAAAGCAAGTTAAGTTTCAATTAAGGTAGAAACATAAAAATGATCAAAATGAGCTTCGTTATTTCATGCAGCATTAAAGCAAGTCGGAGCCTCGGTTGTAGTGTTTTTCTTTTTCAGTTTCTTGCTTACTGTGCTCTACCTGTGACTGATATTTTACAAAAATAGAGCACATTTTGTAACTGTGGCATTATAAATACTAATTCAACACTAAACTTATTAAATGATGCCATTTCTGTTTTCCCCTACAGACATGTAATAGAAAAATGTTTGTGTATGAGATGAAAATTAACTGAAGCATAGAAGATGAGCTCAGAGGAGGTTAAGGCTGAGGTGAGTTTTTATTGAAGCTTCTCAATGTCAGTAATGCTGCAGAGCTGCGAGTAGCCATGTCACTGCTCAGCCTCGGTCATTTATCCTCCGTGCTGAGTCGTCAAAGCTCTAGTGTATGATAGCACACACTTGTGCACATTTAGAGAGAAGTGAGGGAAGTAGATTGACTGCAGTCTGTCATCTTTCCAGTCAGTGTCTCTGTAGGCCAGTTTGTGGACCTGCTGTGCAAAGGTCAGTCTGCTACAGCCACCACTGAGAGAGAGCGAGAGCGAGAGAGAGAGTGGCTGCAGTGAGTCCAACAAAAGTATATTTTACCAGCAATGATGATCAGAATTGTCCAACTTTCACCAAATTTTATTTTGCATCCCATTGGGAATTACTGTATTTCACTTACTGAGATACATACATTGTTATGCCTGTACCAGGGTTACACATAAGCCCATTAGATTTTTGCCAAAAAAAAAAAAAAAAATCATTAAGGCTGCCTTCATACCATTGCTCCAGGTTTTGGAGGTTTGCAGTGGGAGAGCTCTTCAGCTCCAGTTTGTGGTTTTATTGGGTGAGCACCACCACCACACTGTGCTGCCAATCAATTAAACAGTTCTTCCCTGCCCTTGAACAACATTTGTTTAGTTTTCATGAAAGTAGAAAATATATGGAATGACTTACTAAAATAAGATAATCCCATGTAGCTCCATAGATGGAAAACCAGAATCCATAAGCATGATCTACTCATGGACTCATAGTCACATCTACAGTACTCTGGCCAGCTGTTGCTGTATGTTCTTAAGCATGTTCATAACTGGCTTGAAAAGATGACTTAATGTATGATTTGTATTACATTTTTCCAGTTCAGTTTCATGAATACATTTATATAAAATGTTGTTAATGCATTCTTACACACAATCAGCACCTCCCTAATGACCCAACATAAATCCCTACAGTACCAGTATTTTCATTTTTCTTCCCCTTTTCAATGCTGTTGACTGGCAGTTGTGTAAGAGGATTTGACCCGCAGACACATAAATACACATTAGGAATAAAGATAAAATAAATCAGTCCTCGCTTAACCGCTGGGAATTTTCAGCTCAAATCAGCCCAGAGCTAGTTAGTATGGCTTTGTGCTTCAGATTGAGCTGTACAAGTGGAGCTTTAGCGCTAGTGAGGATGTATTTATGAGACAAGCATTCATAGGAAATAAAGTACAGCTTCACCACTCATTTATGAAAGCCTAAAGTAGCTTAAAGCTGCATTAGGCAATTTTTGACTACCAGTGGATAGAAGACCCCAAACAAACCTCACAGTAAGGAGCTTTGATAATATATCAGCTTATCAAGTTCTCGTAGCTAAGCCTGTGGTTGTTAGCAAACAATTTCCAGTTGCCTCCAGCAGAAACAGAGCAGTATGAACATCCCATTAGAATCCGCCTTCTCTCCTCCTGTTCAAGTCCAATGTTTACTGGTGTTGTGTTGTTGGAGTGACCCACTAAGTATGAGAACAAGTGGGTGTCTTTGGCTTACTATTAATCTGTCTCTGGCCGTTTGTTTCCTTTGGCTCGCCAAGATTTCACTCCGGTCACATGGTGAAGAACTAGCTACTGTGCTGGAAGTGTTTTTATATGAACTGGCATAGTTTTGGTGTGTCCAACTGTCGAATCAAATCAGTGAGTTAATGGTGGCTGAGATTTGTTTGGAACGGCAGATTTGGGTGTTGACTCACAGTGGGACTGCTAGTACTATCAAACCTGTTATCTATAACCCTGATTCCAAAAAATTGGGATGCTGTGTAAAACACAAATAAACCAGATTATCATTTTCTAATCCTTCCTGATATATACTCAAATGAACAGTACAAAGACAATATATTTAAGGTTTTACCTCATCAACGACATTGATTTTTGTAAATATATGCTTGTTCTGACTTTAATGAAGCAACACGTTCAAACACGTTGGGACAAAAGATTTTACTACATGGGCTCGGGAACACTTTGTATAATCATTGTTGGTGCACAGTTTGTTTGCAAATGATTTGATTCTGGTCTGTTTATTTACAAAGTAAATAGCATCCCAACTTTTTAAAAAATCAGGGCTGTAACAGAGAGTCTTATTATTCATTGTCAACGTAAACAATGTTGCTGCTGCAAGTACCTTTAGCCTTTAAACCAGGCACTGGAAACATCAGAGGTATTGCCAATAAATGTGGATTGAAAGCACATTCAGCAGATTCAAGGATCCAGCAATCCTCTCTCTCGATCTCTCTGTTTTTGTGTGTGTGTGTGTGTGTGTGTGTGTGTGTGTGTGTGTGTGTGTGTGTGGGTGTGGGTGGTCAGCCTCTCAGTCAGGGGTCCTCTTTAAGGACGAATGGAGGATTCAATCACCTGCTCTTAGGTCATTTGTGCTCCTTGATCGAGTTCCACTGAGCATCTACTACACTGACACACTCTACTGGGCTGCTGGTCACACACACACACACACACACACACACACACACACACACACACACACACACACACACACACACACACACACACACATCCTCAAGCAATGAAGCGGACATATAACTGAAGGGTAAATTATTTTTTTTCATTATAAAAGTGCTTTTGATGGCCCCCTTACCCTTAGGCCATGACCTATAGCTCCCTCCCTCTCTCTCTCTCTCACACACACACACACACACACACACACACACACACACACACACACACACACGCTCACACACACTTGCATGCCGTGTCCCCCCCTTTCTATAGCTGAGCATTAAAACAGACAGCCTTCAATTAGCTGGATATGCGTTCAGATAACAAGTGCTCTCTATCCATAGCAGTCCCAGGGCTGATGAGTATGATAAGTAATCTTTGGGAACTAGGGTGTTAAAAGACCACCCATTCAACCATGGGGCCATGCTCACTGTGTTTGCGTGTGCATGTGCGCGCACATGAAGCTGGATTAATGGAATAGGCCAGATCTGAGAGCGGCAAGATTAAATGACTGTGAACTGATTTGATGGTTTCAATCACACACGCCCATAATAGCATGGCTGGAGCTGACAGAAATATTTGTCGAGGGCTTATTTTGAAGTTGATAATATGCTGTGGATGACTGGACTGCCATATTTGATGTGTGTATGATTTCAAATGGCGCACATGCTTTTTTTTCCTGGACTTTGCAGCTTCACACTGCCTCAGCCAGCTGTACTGTAAAGAAAATACTTCTATAGTGAGGAGAGACTGTTCTTCATTTATCTTCCCTTCCCATATTTTTCCATGTGACGTTATGAGTGTAAGTCGGCAGACCAGGCATGGAAGGACTGTTCTCTTCAGCAGGCAGTGTATCTATAAGAAGTATGTGCGTTAAGCAACTTTTTCACACCATAAAGCAGTGAAGTGCTACAGAAGCCATTAAGAGTAGCCTGCGTCCTTCAACAAAAAAAAGAGAAAAAAATGAAAGTGACATAAAAAGTTAGGTCAGAAAAAATAAGGTACTATTTGAGGTGTGTGTTTAAAAATGGAGCCACCCGGTAAGAGGAAGAAGTGTGGAAACATGTGGATGACATAGGGAGGAATAAAGAAGGAGCAGCAGGAAGTGAAAGACGGGGAGAAGTGAGGTGAGAAATGGTTGTGATTGCCTGGTGTGCCTCAGTGAGCTCTGCTGTTATTAGTCATACTACCTGCTGCTGTGATGCCCGGCCCTCGCCTGCTCCCTGCCACCTGGTGTGTGCATGTGCCCTCATGCGTTTGTGTGGATGTCTAATGGGTTTTAGAGCTGGGGATGAGTCCACTGTCTCACCTTTCCCACTCCCTCCCTCTCTCTGGAGACTCTCCGCTCGCCAGGAGAAAACAGACTCTTACCTTGGCCTTTGCTGTAAATTGCCCCTCAAATGAGTTCTTACTGTGATCCCCTCACGCTGCCTTGGACCAGAGCTCTCTTGAGAGAACAACTTAATGATCCCCAGTCTGATAAACGGAGGCCGGAGGAATGAATGGAAATGTTTGCTGAAGGGAATATTTGAGGCTCGTGTTGTCTATCAGGTGGCCTTCCCCGAGAGTGGACCTCTTCACCGGACTGGATTGACCTCCGCAATTTATTACCTACACCGCTGGCATCCATCACATCTCAGCCCTCAGGGACACGCACACACACACACGAAATAATAATATCACAGCAGGCCCTATGACTGCCTGCCTGCCTGCTGCTGTGGCTGCCTTTATGGTTTATTAAATGACTGACTGGGTGGAGCTTCGGCTTTCTATATGGTTTTCTCTACAACACGCTGCCTCCTGCTGTGATTCTAGGTGGTTGATTCAATATATGTTTGGGCAACTGGTGCTCTGGCTGGATGTTTGGATGTATGACTGGCAATATGATCCAGTGCCCCTCCCCAGTATCTCCATCTCCATCAGTGGCCCAGTGGAGTTCTCCCTCTTCCCTCTCATCTCTTTAAACCATTTCCTTCATATGCTATAGTGGCTCTGTAAGCTTCTTTCAGACGTCCTCTCATCATGTAAATGTAGTTTTAAATGTTGCTGTCACGTCTTACTCTTTAATCAGGGCTTAAAGAGACATTCCTTTATTTTTTAAACCTGGGCCCTGTATTTACATGTTAAGGTGTGTAAATGATTAAAACTTACCAAAACCTTTGGAATTGGTCCAGCAGATCGCCTCAGCTGGCAGTCGTGACACAGCTGCAATGGCTGCAGTGTAATCCTTTGGCTCCTTTGACTTGTAACCAAAAACAAGTTTCATTCAAGGAGAAGTCTCGCTTTGAATTCTCTTAAGATGAGTTCTTCTTCTCAGTTGTTGCCTCATCTTGACTGTCAAAATCAGTTAAATAGTCAGCCTGACATAACTTTCCTCTAGGTGAACTCTAAACTACTCTCTCCAACTCTTTGATTCGCGTTTTCACTGCTGTCGTCCTGCAACAATTCACCTCTCGCAAGAGTTCAGAGCGAGACTTCTCCTTGAATGAGACTGGTAAGAAAACTGATCTCATTATTTAGCAAAAAGCTCTGTCTCTGTAGGAGTCATCTCCCTGATGTTGTAAGAAATGCTAAAAATCCTGGAATTTCCCTTTAAGTCTGAATTGAATGCAGTCACATTAATGTAAAAGCTACAGCAGCACAAGGTTAATAGACCAAGAAATTCTGTGGATGTGCCACTTTTAAGTTCTGACGAGATTTTTCTCACAAAAGATCCCTGTGTAAAAATGTGTTGTTATTGATTATTTTCTCCTCTGCAATGCAGGGTGAAAGAGGGAAAAAAATCATATTTTGAATAGTGCAATAATCTTCAGACAATCTATATCCTTACATTTGCTGCCTACAGTATGAATAGCAAATCACTTCACACACAACATGTGAGACGATATGTGTTAAATCAGGGTCAAAACCTGTTGAGCGCTGTAGGAAATAGGCAGCATTCTGCATTCTGTGTAACAAATGATGGAAATGATGAGAAGATGTTTTTAAGGAAGGTATTGAGAACTGGGGTCAGACATCCCTAGTGCTCGCCATGGGTGTTAATTAAAGCTTTAACTGCAAAATATGTTTAAAATCCTTCCATGGTGCAGCCTGTAAGAGAACATGCATATGGATATGGAAGGTGCCACTGCTGTCTCTCACTTACCAGATACCAAATATTGTGCAAGTGCCTATCCAGCATGTTGATCCAAGTTCTTCACAATCTGCCCCTCATTCACACTCACACTGATACATAGATGGTGGCTACTACCATGAAAGGCAATGCTCTAACCACTTGGAGCATTTGGGTTTCAGTGTCTTGCTCAAGGACACTATGGTTGAACTGCCAACCCCTTCGATGTACCTGCTGAGCTGCAGCTGGCGCAGGTATATTTTAATAGAGTCCTTACAAAACATTTACATAATGGAGAGTTATGTTTGAAACCCAAAAGCCATTAGTTTAGTAGATGGATGGACCCAGAAATGTTACAGACTGTCTGGAAAAGGCTCTGGAGCGAGGTATGGCTGTAAGTGATGATGTGTGTGTCGCAAGGTGTGCGTGTCACCATCCTGTGGAGTGTGTTGCGACTTGGCCGGGGGAGTTCTCAGGGGTGTAGCTGTAAATTAAGACAACAGCAGAGAGGGGAGGGATGGAGGAGAGGAGGAACACTTCCAGGTGTTGCAGAGCGTTTAATCACTCACCTGTGAGACTAATGAGATGAGCCAGCGGACCACACACACACACACACACACACACACACCCATGCTTGCTGAAATTTACACGCACACTCACACAGACTGGTGGGACTAATTAACCAAACTCCACCACGGTGAACGTGCCACCACAGCACGGCTGGTACAAACGTATACAAACACATACAAATACATGACAGCTTGCTGCCTCCCCGACTCATTACAGCGCTCCTCTCCTCGTCCCGCCGCCATCTGAAGGAGACGCAGAGGGAAGAGGAGAAGAGACAGAGAGCAGAATGGGAGCGAGTAGGTCAGGAGATGTCTAGGCAGAGGCAGCTATTCTCTGTGCAGGCTGTGGCTGCAGGCAGCGCTACAGGTAACAAACACATCAGTCACATACACAGCACACCTGTTACTGTACAGATGGCAAGCCCTGGGAGAGAGGCAGGCAGAGCAATGAAGAAAGATGAGCAATCAGACCGAGAGAGAAACACAGAGGAGAGAAGACAAAGGGAAGGGAGGGATGATATTTTTCATGGGCAGGTTGTTAGAGGAGATGGAGGAAAAGGAAGATTGGGGGGGCGAGGTCAATCTTCAGGCTGTCAGGTCAGGCTGTACCTGTTTGTGTAACGCCATGGTAACAAGGGAGTAGAGCTGAGGCAAGAGAGGGAGGGATTTCCTCACCTGTGTCCTCTGCCTGCAGCAGATACAGTCCAGTGTAATCTAGTGCGCCTCTCTAGGTTCTCTGTATATCATTACACGCACGCACACACATCGTTTTTTATCTCTTTCTCTTTTTTATGTCTCTCTCTTTTTTTTGTTCAGCCTCACATAAGAAAAAAACCCTCTTCATTACCCGTATCCTCATCAAAGACACTATAACATTCTCCAAAGCGCTCTCTGCTCTTGAGATATACCATTATAATTTAGTCCTCTATAATCATAGAATAAAAGGTTTTAGTCTGTGTGTGTGCGTGTGTGTGTGTGTGCATGCGGTGGTGCCCCCAGCTACATATCTTAATCTCCCGTCTATTAGCATATTCAGAGTCCTCCTTTAGCTGGTGGAGGCATCTGATAGGCTAATTTCACAGCCCCGCTGGCCTTCATCTTGCTCCAGGAAGTGAAGAGGATGATGTGTCTTGGGAATAAGATGAGAAGAAAAAAAGAAGTGCCACAGCCATTTCTGTCTCGGTCGCTTTCTCTAACAGATGTGGCTGAATTCTGAATGAGCTGAAGGTAGTCTGGAATATACAGTTTTTGCATTAAAAGATGAATTTGGTCTGGGCTTTGGATTGTGCTGTTATGGGTTACATTTTAGTCTGCGGTCGGTTGACATTGATGAGAGATTCTCAATTAGAGAGCAGGTATAATCACAAACGACAGGGTGAAAAAAATGCACTTTATAGGCTGTAACACTAAGTTTTGGGGCCATAAAGAACCCTTTAAATGTTCTTTTACAGCAACATGGTCAAATGGTTTTATAGAGAACGTTTATGGTGCTTTGAAAAGCTCTTTAAGAATGCTTGAAATTTTCCAAAATTGCAGTATTAAAACACTTCATTAATAACTAACTTTTCTCTCAGATGTTCTAGTTTATTATTTATTAAATCAAACCAAAGGGATCCTCGGGTTACTCTGCTTGTTTTTAATAGAACTACTCCAACCTTCATTTTTCTGTGAATGCATTTTCTGTCTTGCTCCGTCACTCTTTTGTTGCAGGAAGAGAACATGACATTTCATGAGAAGTTAATGATGAATAATGAGTGTTTACCAAAATTCTGCCAAGTTTAACCACATCTCATCAGTTAGATAGAAAAAAAAGCCACATTTTTTTCTCTAGCAAAAATGCTGTAAATACGACTACTTCTCCTTGATGTCCGTGTTTAAGTTTAATCCCGTCTATCTCACAGACGGAGAGCAGTCTCAGAATTATCCATAAAGCCATCTCTAAAAATAAAACACAATCTCTAGAAGTGCAGACTTGTGTCTTGTTCCTGGGACGTCAAACAAGCAGCATGCACTGGCCTTTAATATTAATCTGCTCAGATGCAATGAGCTTCTCTGTGTGTTTGGCAGTGGGCAGTAGTGTGTGTGTGTGTGTGTGTGTGTGTGTGTGTGTGTGTGTGTGTGTGTGTGTGTGTGTTTGAGAGAGACGAGGAGGGCTGGGAGAATCAGATTGCCTATTCCAGTCACACAGATAGTCTTTCACTCCTCAGCCTGTGACAGCACATTTCCTTCCCTCTTCATGCTGGTTGCCTCTTCTCTACCAGCTCCCTTCCCCTTCCCCTTCCTCCTCCTCCTCCTCCTCCTCCTCCTCCTCCTCCTCCTCCTCCTCCTCCTCTTCCCCCCTCTAGTCTTTCTCTAGAATGCAAATTCAAATTAGCTTTATTGGCATGACAGGGATTTTGTATATAAAATAACCTAGAGTACGGTAATAACAGTGAAATTCTTGTTGTTCTTTGTCTCTTTTAATCCCAGCTGCCTCTATTACTTTCCCACACAACTAGCTTCCTCTCCGGCTCTCTCTCCTCCTCTTCCTCCTCTATACCCGTCCTCCTTTTTGCTTTCACACGCACCTCTCCCCCCCAGCTCCCCCGGTCCTCTCTGTGCTGGTGTATGTATTGGTATCATTAGCAGCTCCACTATGATGGATGGCACTGAGAGGCTGGGCCCTGTCGGGGTGGGACTCTGCTTTAGCACACCATCATTACCTACACCGCATACACATACATACAGACACACACACACACACACACACACACAAGCACGGATGTACCGCACTGATGCGGTGTGTATGTGTATGTGTGTGCGTCTGCGTAGCTGCGCCAAAGTGTATTTACAACTAATGCATGTCTGGAACAAATGACGTCATTGAGATGGAAAAACAGCTATTGAATTTTAAGTCCCCCCCTCCACCCTCCCCCTCTCGCTCTCTCTCTCGATTGAGAACACACATACAAACACACACACACTGAAAAACGGACACAGCCTTTTCTGAGTTTTGAGAGGTTTGTATTGACTGGAAGCCCCACAGGGAAGTGAGTGCCAATAGCCCCTCTACTCTCTGTGAGAGTTCAGACAGACCAGCAGTCCAGTAGACCGTAGGGTGCTAAAAGGGGCTATTTCAAGAGCTGGCACAAAGTTTCACCTCCAGGAACTTTCACAGGCTTCACATGTAGCATGCGATTTTTTGCACATTGCCATGGTGTTTGTGTGTGTCTGTGTGTGTGTGTGCGTGTGTGTGTGTGTGTTTGGCTGGATATGTTTGCGCAAAGTTCAAAGAGTTTGGAATTCACAAATGGAAATTATGCAAATCTTGTCCTGAGTCTGACAATCCCATGGTGATTCACTCTGAGGCTGCTGATGACATCAGAGGGTGCAGGCTTTATCTGGGCTTGGAGAGTGTGTGTGTGTGTGTGTGTGTGTGTGTGTGTGTGTGTGTGTGTGTGTGTGTGTGTGTGTGTGTGTGATTATACAGCCAAGTAGTTGTACAGCAAACAAATATAAAGTCTATTGCAAGAACGTGTTAAATATGTAGCTTATTGTGCTGCACATTGCTGCTGTAGTTACTCCCCTGTGTGTGGGTGTGTGGGTGTGTGTGTGTGTGTGTGTGAAGTGGTGCGGGGGCTGATCATGTTGTCAGAGTCCATAAGAAACAACAGGGCCTTATTAAACACGGACACTCAGTAAAGATTGATTTTGTTTGGCTGTCTGTGTTTTAACTGGCAGGGCAGGCGACTGTGACAGTGTGCGTGGGCGATTAGACACACGGGCAGGAGGCAGGAAGTGTGACTGACTGATGGCCGCTGGTGGCAGGAGGCTGCACAGGGAGGGCTGGGGAGAAGATGTACTTGTATTCCCTCGGGGATTTCTCCCAAGGGTTGAATTTGGTAGATTTAACCTAGACATTCCCTCTGCGCTCAGAGGACGGAGGTGCAGCGCAGACGGACTGACAGAGTGTGAAGCCATCCATAAAGCTCACCCGTTGGCTTCTCCAGATGTGAGCGAGCTGCTCAGGCAGGGTTCGCCAGCGGCTTACAAGTAAAGAAGTTCGGGGCTGTTATTGTTGAAGGTTTAGCCTAAAGGTTCCTTAACTTCTCTACCTACTCCATTCCTCTGCCATCCAGCTCTTCCTCTTCTCTATATCTCGTCTTTCCATCTCTGCTTTAAAGCATGTACAGAAACTGAGCAGAACTGTAGTATTTTACTCTTAGAAGAACTCAAACATTCCCATGAGCTGCTCCTAACCAGCCCCACACACTTATAGGGTATAAGTGCTGTACATGTGTGTCTGTTTGTGTTATCCTTTTCATTCGAGCTGATTGTGTTTGTGGAGTCTGGTTACTGGGCACAGGATGCACCGATCAAACATTTCCTCTCCTGATACCTGTTCTGATACCTCGACTCGGGGCATCTGTCGATAAGGATTACAGATCAGATACCGGTGGTTTCTTTTTCTCTTTTTTTATGTGAGGTAACATCAGGTCAGATTGCTGTGGAGCTAGGATCTTTAGAGTGACATTGACAAACAAAAGGTGTTAGTGTGGACCATCACTTTAAAGGTCAGTCTGCGTACCACAGCTTCCATGTTGAATGAAATGAAGTCAGCAGGACAGAAACGTCACTCGCTACCGATTCGTTGGGGTTAAACAAAGCACAATAACTCCATCTATAGGGAAGTATATTGATATTATATTGTTATTGTGATATGAGACTATTTCTAAGTGCTGTATCGTAGGCAACTGGACTCCTTTCAGTTTCTTGAAGACATTTCACCTCTCATCCAAGAGGCTTCTTCAGTTCTAACTAACTGGAGGAGAGTTGCAGGCTTTTAAACTCTGTGTGGGAGTGTCCTTACAGAGTCGTTAATGACATGTGCGAGCTCTGAGTTTTGTGAAAGTACCAATAGTCATCCATATTGTCGCAATGTATATTTTTTCATCCAGTCCTGGCATTTATGAAGTACTTTTGAGGATGCATCTTGATATATGGGCTGCACAATATATCATTTTAGCATCAACATCACAGTGTGTCCATGCACAAAAGTCACGTTGCAGGATGTGCAATGTGGACTAAGGCAAATTAACTCTCATAACTTTTTTACAGCTTTATACAAAAGGAAAACTCACACAGTTCTCATTTACCAAGACTAATCTACACAGGAAGTCGGTCAATTATTGAATAATTTGGTCCAATTTAAGAGTTTTTATGGATGTTTTCCATGTTTTTCCAATATCATGCAGCCCTACTTGATATTGCCTCAAAATATTATATTAATATAATATATTATATTATGTTTTATGGCCATATTGCTCAGCCCTACCCAGTTTCCAACAAGAAATGGGCTAACATGAACAATCTGAAAGAATCGATGAATCAGTGAATGAAAGAAACAAAATGTCACTTCAGTCTGATTCATCCAGTGTGGTCCCCTTGTGTGCTTTGGTTTTCTTTGGGTGTTCCAGTTTTCTTTAACAGTCCAAAGACATGCAGGTTAGAATGGAAAAAAACCTGTCAGTAGTTGTGAATGTGAGTGTGAATGATAGTTCCTATTTTTTGTGACGGACTGGCGACCTGTCCCAGTTGCATCCCGCCTTACATCCTGCATGAGCTGTTGTAGGCTCCAGCTCCCCAGTGTGAAACTGCACAGATGATGGATGGATTAAAATTTCCATGTTGCAGACACATGTTTATGTGTCTGAGGTTGCCCCTGGATTATGTAATGTTTACTCCAGTACTGTACTGTATTTTCTGTGTCAGTAGTAAACGCTTCAGACACACAGTGAAGCAACAGTCGTCGTCTCCTGTATCTTTATTTCTCTCTCATCCATCTCTCTATCTCTGTGTGTCTGCCTTTAGAGGCACAGTTTGAAAAGTGCTACGTCTGTGTGTGCGCGTGCGTCTCCCTGGCTGTGTGTGTGCACGTGTATGTTTGTGCAACAGTGTTGCGCGACACCATGATTAAGTGTTTTGAATAATTGATGATTGCATCCCTCATTAAGTCTCAGTCTCCTGCTCCGCCTGGCTCCGGCTCTATTTTTATGCACCAAAATCCTCCTCTCCTCTCTTCTCTTCCACTCCACAGATGTAGCGAATCCATCACTCACTTTAGGCTCTGCTGATTGGGGTCCAGAGGAGCTGTGGGGGGATCTAAATCATGTTGAGTGGACACTTTTAACAGGCGAGCAGCACGATGGACTGCAGCTCAGTGATGATGGGTTTTTTGAGAGCAAAGAGCGACCCCTGGCTTAAGAGCTGCTGGGGACACACTGGTTGCATCAGTGCAGATTGTAGAAGCTGTCAGTGTGAGCAGGGGCACTTACAAAACCTGCAATCCTCTTCGTTACTGTGTCATTTCCTGTATTTCATGTGTTTCATTAATTCATCCACTGCTGATACATACAATTAAATAAGTAAACATGAAGAAATGGTATTTATTTGTATATAAAGGCTCAAGAGAAGGGTCAGGTGTATGTCTGTACTAAACATGGAACCATAAATCACTGAATTATTCTTAGAGAGATATAAAATCAAGCAGTGGGAATGAGGAATAACATGCATCAGGTCTGCAAGTGTGTGATGACCACAAGTTTCCAAATTATCAGTAAATGTAAATTATCAGTAAATGCAATGCTGGAGTACAGCAAATGTGTTTTACATGTGTTAATAGAGAAGATGAGAATGATGTGGGTCGATGTAGTAGAATGACAGAGCGATATTAAAGGAGGCAGCGAGGAGATCGGACAGACAGACACACAGGAACTGAAATCAGAGTGCGGGTTTGTTAATAAAGGCATATCCACAGTCTGTCAGCAAAGCCGCAGCTTCCACTCTGCCTTACACACATTGTTGAGTAGGACCAATTTACATTTTAGCACATTAGCAAGGCAGAGGAGACACACACACACACACACACTCACAGGGGAGGTGCAGGGAGAATGAGATTCGTTTTCATCTATTTCCCCTTAAAACATGAGAAAGGAGGAATTCCCCACAGAGAGTGCAGCGCTTTGATTTCTGCAGCCCCGTGTCTGTAAATAGGTTAGGTGAAGACGATGCGAGGTGTGCGTGTCTATGTGTGCACGCATGTTTTTGTGTTAATTTGTGCTCTGCATGTTCACGTGAATCTGTCATCTTGTGGGGTATCCTATTTCTGGCAGGAGATTGTGGGTGGGAAAGTGTGTGTGTATGTGTGTGTGTGTGTGTTTACCTTTTCCTGTTGAGGCCTCTGAATGTTCCTTGTAGTCATCCAGGCAGGCAGGCAGGGAGCCATGTGGAGCACCTAGAGCAGCTCTGTGTTTCCATGTTTCCCTCCTGCAGTGTGCTGTTGTGCTGGCTGGTGGCCTGGCTGACTGCCTGCTGAACTAGCTGCACTGCTCTTCTTATAGACCTCTAGGCCTGCGTGCTGCAATAGCTGGTGCTTTATCTACCAGACAGCTGCAAAAACTATTTTGAGGTGTTGTTTGGGTGTGGTAGAGATGTAGCCACTGAAGTCCCAATTTTTTTTTTTCTTGCTTCAACCTCAATAAGAATTGTATGAAATCCAGCACAGCTGATGTGGTGTGGGAGTGCGATGGCTCTTTAGATCAGTGTCAAAAAGGCCCTTTTGGCCAAAGGCCATGATATGTCACTATGCATTGACCCATGATGACCCTCAGCCATGTCTTACTATGTTCAGCTTTAAGCAATGTACTACGGCTTTGAAGCTTTGATGTGATGTAAGAGTTTCTGTGGTTTGGAGTTTTCTTCATTTCTTTGTTCTTGGTTTTCCCTCATCCCTCGCCAACAGCTATATCAGAGCTGTGTTTGATGTGTTAAGTTGTTGCTATTGAGCTTGTTTTGGAGGCTGCAACTAATGATTAGCTTAATTATTAGTTTGATTATTTTTCTGATTAATTATCTAAATTATTTGGCATTGAAAATGGAAAAATAAGAAAATAGTGAAAATAACAATTAGAATTTCCAAAAGTCAAGATAACATCTTCAGATTGCTTGTTTTCCCAGCCAACAGTTCACAACCCCAATGTTGTCAGATTTCTATTACATTAATAGTGTACAGACTGTACATATGGCTCACCTCATCCCACACTACATTTCTGTAGTTTGATAGAAACCAGTAAGACTTTGGTCTGTTGACAAGAGATTTAGTTGTACTCCTTATACAGAACTAGCCCATTTTTGGTTTTTGGATGTGTTTTTAATGTCTTGGATGTTTAGTTTCATGTTAGCCAAGCAGAATTATTATGCTTAATCTTTTGAATCTTGTTTGGCTATTGGAAGAAAGACAGACAGACAGAGCAGCAGTGTTTTGAGTGGCAGAATTTTTACCCCAATTAGTTAGATAAAGCTCCCATCAAGGGTGAAGCATTGTTTTATTATTTTATATGCCATATAAGCTTTCAATCATTAATCTCTTATTGATCATTAACATTGCTGTTGTTTGCTTACGGAAAAGGGAAACTTCAGTTTTTCCTGTATAATAAACCGTCCTGCACAGTTTTGTTTTGCACTTTAGATCAATTTAATCATCCCCACCCATCTATCAATCATGTCTTGTTGTATGCTAATCCCTTGATAAATGTGAGATTAAGATGAATGACACTGCACTCCTGTGTGATACCTGGGTGTGACTGTACTTTCACCCACCATTCATGTTGTCACTGTATATCAACTCATTCACTCATTGGTGCATCTTGTCCTCTAACCTCCCCGAGCTGATCTTTCATCCTTCCTCCTGTTCTCTTCCGTGACGCTCACTCTCATTATTCCTCGCTCTTCGCCTGTCACTGAGTTGCTCAGACTGCCAGGATTGTCTGGACACTGTGTTTTAGCCGCTGCAGATCAGAAACTGGTAGGTCTCAAGATTTAATATCCTTAGTTTTTACTGTTGAGGTAAATGTTTGTTTTTTTCAGATTGAATGGTCTTTTATTGACATTTCTTTCTCCCTTTGGTTTGCTAGAAACTATCAGTTGACATTTCAAGGTGCGTTAAACCATCAGTGCGCCTAAAACCAGCGCTTGATTACGTCTGATCGTTAATGTAGTTGAAAGAAAAGATTTGCCATTCAGACATCTGAACCATGACAGAGTGTAACATGGAATAACCTTTGGTACACAGTTGGTTGGTGGTTATTCATCAACTCGTACAGCTCAGAGGAGAAATGTGTTGCTGATAAGGCCTCCGCGATGGCGTCCGGGTACAAAGGTGGAGTTGTTGAAGGAGGAGGTGGGGGTGGAGGAAGTACGGGGAGGAGGCAGAAGATGGACAGAGCACAGGTAGTGAGAAAAGTAGTGCGGAGGTGGTCTCTATGATTATTCATTATTGAGATGGCAGGAGAACTGAATGAGTGGAGCCACTAATCTAACTCTGAGCCTGATGGACAGAACACAATTACCCTGGGAGTGGGAGGTGGGAGAGAGAGGGGGGAGGCCAGAGAGAGAGCCAGCATCACCCCCACCATCTCCCCACCTCCCTCCCTCCCTCCTTCTCCTTTTCTCTCTTTCTTTCTTTTTTCTTTCCTGTCGCCTGGCAGACTTTACTGTAGCTGCAGATGATTTCTGGGCATTAAGCTCCTGTTGGCAGCATCCTGTTTATCGAGTCACCCACACACATACAGTAGAGCACACACACAAACACACACAGAGGCAGATCCTCACATCACCCACTCGCGCTTGTTGGCAGCGCCCCATTTACGGACGTCCAATTTACAGCTCGTTCCTCTCTCCTCGGGTCTCCTCTGCTCTGGCTTCAGATTGCTGTCTAAATCCAGACACACTAAGCTACGTTCACGTCTCCGCTCCGCTGCTACTTTTAGCTCGCGCGCTGATTCCAGGTCAAACCGCCACTACAGTGTTCACGATGGCTTTTGATGGCGCTGCTCTTCCCTTCATGTTGTCGCTCTCTCTGTGTGTGTATGTATGAGGCAGGGGATTTGTACAGCTGAAGCTAGACATGGACATTTGAGAAATTAACTTGTTCTCCCCTCCAGGGATGGTAGCTTAGATGTAGAACTCTTCCACGACTCTCCAAGGAGAAAAGGACCATATGTCTGGAGCCCCGGAGAAGTCTGGAGAGCGGTGCAGCAGCAGATTTTTAATTCTCAGCTTCACGGCCTCTTTTTTTTTTTCTTGCTCATTCTCACCAGCAGACTTGTGGCTGTTTTTCGCTCGCAATGGTTGGATGAGTTGGACTTCTTGAACTAAGTGAGTAGCGCTCTCATAGGAGCAATTTAGCAGTGAGAACATGGACTCAAAACTCATCTCACAGTTTTTTTCTTGATATATTTTGGATTAAACGCTCAATGTTAAACCGCAGCAACATGTCTTTGAATCTTTTTGCTTTTTGTAGTTGTAGAATAAAAGCTGTTATTTTCTGGGTGAAAGGCAGTGGGGGGGAGTTTCTGGACGGCTTCTGTCCTGGTCCAAGTCGAGGATTAACAAACCGCCTTTCTTAAACACAAGCTCCAGATGCTGCCTGAAAGACTTCACAGCTAGAAGGAGAAGAACGAATTCAGAGAACAAAAAGAAGAGAGAAGAGAGGGACAGATTGGGACATGTTCGGGGTTAGAGCTGAAGCCGCTCAAACTCCATCCTTTCTCTTCTGATTTTACTTCCTTGGGCTTTTTTCTCTCCCCTTTTACCCCTTGCTCATTATCTTCCTCACCCACTCTATGTTCCCTCACCCCTCACTTTCTTTCCACTCTGTTCATTTCTCTTCCCTCTAACCCCTCTCTTCATACTCGCTCTCTCTCCATCCATTTGGTGGAACAGTGCTGCTGATAATGCCTGTAATTGGAGTGACTCACACTTTTCCAGTGTGTTTGGACCAGATAAAGAATATTGTCAGCATTTTGCCGACATGGCCTCTGCTGGCAGAATTAAATGGACTCTGTTCTGTTCTGTCTGCAGCAAATTAAAAGCCTCTCAATTCATCTGTTCTCGCCCGAGGCTCACAGGGGCCTCCTATTCACACAGAAACACCGTGGAGAGGGGGGAGGAAGAGAATAAGAGAGATTTCCCTCTTCCCCAAGAAGCACCAGTCAGTCTTTTTTCGTTTTGTCCAAGTCTGCACTCAGCCACTATTAGATGGAGACGGAGAGGGAACTAGAGGTCAAGACTGATAGTCTTAGGAGAGGTGAAGAGCAGCTCAGGAGGTAGTCAGATTCATTATTCAGCTTGTCGACTTGCAGCTGTCTCCTGCTGTCTTTGCACTTCAGCATCTCTGTGCAATAAAGGAGTTTGTCTGCGTCTGTGTTTGCATGTAAATGTGTGTGTTTTCATGCATTCACAAATCGGAGTTAGAGTGCGAATCTGAGTGTTTTTGGCTGCTAGGTTGTAGTAAACGCTGCCAATCAACACTTCAGAATAAAGTAGCGGCAGATGGGCGAAGAAGGGACAGAATGCTGGACACTGCCCAGTAAGGGCTACGAGCGTGGTAGTAGTGTTAAAGGAATATTTCACGTTCATACAATATGTATGAATATGGTTATCTTTGCTATTGATAACAATTACACTTAATAGCCACCAAGTGAATTGCTAAAATCTGGGAACAGGGCAACATGCTGCTTTTGAAGTTTTTGCACCCTCAGCTTGCTGTGAGCTACAGAGAAACCTTGAACTTAGTTATTTTAAAAGTATGGACTGTAGGGGAAAGAGCACTGGAAATCTGTATATTCAAATACAAGTACAGTTACATTAGACATTAGTTTCACGTAAAGCTACTGGTATTATAATAATACTTTACAAACCCGGGCCTGCTGCAGAGTTTTGTCTTCTTTGTCTGTATGTCAGGGTTTTCATTGGTCCGTTTGTGATCATCAAATAGCAAAAATGCAGATGATGAAAGGTTTAGATATGAAATCAAATTGTACTCAGTTACTTTTAAAATCATAATTGAGTACTAAGTAGATTACAAGCTGGTAATGCATACTTAGGTATGAGTTAAATTACAGCATGGAAAAAATACTCATAAAAGTACAAGTACCCTTCAAAAAGATGGCTTACTTACTTTAATAATTTAGTAATTTGAGTAGTTGTAATTAGTTACCTCCACCCCTGAGAATATAAGATAAAAAAAAAAGGACTATTCGACCACTGAATGCACATGTCTTGTAACTGAACACAGGTCAATTCATTGTCTTGATGTAATTGCAGATTGTTTTAAGTCTTGTTTAAGTTGCTTGTCTGTTCCTGAGAAACTTCATGATGCTGTTTAGACCAGGACTCCCTTTTAAAAGAGATTTTGAAACTCTGAGGGAATTTTCCTGGAAGAATAAAGGTTAAATGATTAATTTGTCAATGATGTTCACAGAGGTTTTAAACCTCCAGGTTAACCTAATTTATTTATTTATTATTATGTTGAAATCGTGACCCAGTATGCCAGGTCAAAATTCATGAAAGTTTACAGCCAGCTTTGTTTATTACCTTGTTGATCTTTGTTCTGTCTAATGAGGCATTATAAGTGACTCATGTTTGGTTTTGACCTGGTTCGGATAATCTGGTCAAACTGATTGCTTGTTTACAACCTGTTGATTCATCTGACTGTTTGTGTTTTCCTACCTGATAGAAATGAAGGCTAAAACTGACAGTTGGTGTAAAGTTTTAGTGAAAATGAACATTGTTAGTGTTGTTAAACCTGTTTAAATAATTACTGCCCGACTGAAGAAGGAAGTGGTTTAACGAGGTGGGATTGTTCTTTGAGCAGTGTCCTTGCAGAGACCTATTATTGACAGGAAGTGGGAATGGTACACCGGGTCTCTCCGATCCGTTACCACGGGCAACATGTACTCAAGGCCCCCGATCAGAAACAAGCTCATTCTCACGCCTGCTGAGAACTCTTGCAAGGTTTCTCCTGCCAACAGTAAACACAACCTAATTGAAGCAAACCTCTTTCTTCCTCTGTTTTCTCCCCAGCTCTCTGTGGGTGTGTGTGGGATGTTGTGTCAGGGCTAAAGCCCATCCCTCTCCCATGAGCCTGTGTGCCCACACACACACCTGGCGCCTCCACGCACACACCCGGCGCCCACGCACGCACAGCCGGCACTGACGCTGTGAACTGGACCCTCGGAGCCCAGCGGAGCCAAGCGGAGCGGAGTCTAGCCCAGTTGGAGCCTGAGGATGTCAACAGAGACAGAGCTACAGCCAGCGGTCAGGCCCAGCAGCGTCAGACGGGACTCCAAGAGGAAAGGTCGGTACACTGTTATCACACCTGTTGTGCACTTTGAAACTGTGTCAAGGAAGTTATTGCTCATTATTCTTTAAAGTTATGTACTTTTTTACTCTATGAGGAAAGAAATGCATTCACTACTTTACTTACTTTAAGAGAAGAACCAAATCCTTAATAGCTTTGATGCAGAAAATGATATTACCAGTTTTATTTCCACTACTTTCCCACTGAAAGTGTCTGCTCGTACAGCAGCAGATGACTCGCAGCTCTCCGAGTATCAGCAGTCACATTTATCTTTACACGTGACAAGAGGAATCAGAGTTGACCAACACAACGATGGCAGGGGATTTGTTGTTTGTCAATATTTCGCATTTAAATTAATGCTAATAGGGAACCTGAGAACGTCAATGAGGGAAATTGAGTTGGTAACCTCGCTAAGACGCCGGAGATGCGCAGCGTGTCGGCTCACTGAAGCTACTCCTTCTTGTTCCATTACTCACTGCAGTATTTCAAACTGATCTGCTGTCAAAAATGGTGAAAATGGCCGTTGCTTTGTTATTTTAGATGCATTTTTGATGAACGATACCTGTAAAGTAGGGATCAACTGATATGTTTTTTCACGGCCGGTATACATTTGCAGTAAAAATGAAACATTTTGGTGTCAAGATTTAAAATATTCAGCATGGAATGTAACTAACTTTTAACAATTAACTCAGACAACATGCTGCATTTCTGCTGCATTTATTTGATTCCTTTAGTTACTTTGCAGATTCTGATTATTCAGTGTTGTGGGTGGGACATTGAGTGAGACCCCAATATGCACTTGTGATTCTGGCCTGTGCATACATTTTTATTTTTCAGTTTTAACATTACTTGTTACTGTTATCTTTGCATGAGAAAAAGTAAAAACGACAGTGTCTTGACATATCAAAGCATCCACCTGCCTCTGGGCTGATCCTGACTGAAGAAAGAAATGTGTCACACTGCTGCATTACCATGAAGAATATATTACAAAAACTAGTTATTTTCTAAGACGGTGCCCTCACTACACGAACACACATTTGTCAGCTACTTTCTCCTTTATATTAATTGTGTTTTGATCTGCTGTTGATGAAGGATTTGGGTCAGAAAACAGAATGCAGGGCTGCTGTTGTTCATAGCTAATTAACAGGTGCGGGGTATTACGGTGCAGGAGCTTGCTACCAAACAGGTGCGGGAGTGTTGTGGTTGGTGAGAGGCAAACAGATCCAGGTGTGAAAGGCTCCAGAGGCAGGTAGCTAGCAGGTGTATTAGCAGGCCTGGGTGGTCTCAGAGCAGAGGTGATGCCAGGGGCCAGGCTGGCAGCCATCACCCAGCTGCTTGGTGCCACCTGCCCGACTGCGAGAGCGACGCCTAGCACTCTCTGAATAAGCATCTGATTGATGTAGCAAAAACTCTGGACACCGTTGGGAATGGCACTTAATGGATGCACACGTACACACACACACACACACACACACACACACACTCAGTATCACCTGCAGCAGATGCCTCATTGCACACGGCGCGCTTCAGCCCCTGCAAACAAGCGTCGGTTCCCCCCATACACAGTGTGTGAGGGAAGGCTGAATGCCTCTCATGTCCTATTTAGAAACAGTATTGTTCTGCTGCAATGGAGATCATGTTCATCATTCAGACTGCTCTCCATATGTGAGGGGATTGCAGACACACACACACACGCACACACACACACACACAAACACACAAACACACGCACACTGGGACTGGGATTGAAGCCCAGAAGAGCATATGAGAGGAAAGATGAATGGTTTGCCTTCAGCATTCAGACTTGAGGGTTTTTAGCTTCTTCTCTCTGCCTGCTTTCCCCGTCTTATTCTCTCTCTCTCTCTCTCTGTCTCTCTCTCTCTCCCTCACACACACACACACACACACACACACAAACGAACACACACTCACACACTACCTTACACCTTGCCTTGTGTCTGCATCTCTTTTTAAAATGGTATGTAGAGTTTGAGCTCACACAAAGTACTTATCGCTTTTCTGATCTGGGTCATTCTTCCAAAACACGCATGCACACGCGCGCGCACACACACACACACACACATACACACGCATGCACGCACACTCTCTCACACACACACACAGGGCAGGGTGATGAAAGTCAAATGCAATCATACATATACCACACACAAGCAGCGAGCATGCTCTGGGAATAAGAAACTTCGATAATGCTCCTGTTAGTGTGCTTCATGTGTACGACCGGTGTACGTACAGTACATACACATGTTTCCGTCTCCGTCTCTTTGGAGTAGCTCGATTTAAATGAAAATAGATCCTCTGAATGGCTGCTCGTCATTAGGGTGTAAACGGCGGCTTGTGAGAATCCCTGCAGGGATAGTCCTTCACTTTCCTAATATCCTTCCTCTCCCTCCTCATCCTCCTCCTCCGCCCACTGCTCTGACTCCTAAATGACCTTGCCCTGAATGAGTGAGACACAGAGGAGAGACTGATCAGGAAGAGAGAGAGCGAGTGAGAGAGACTAATGAGTCAGTGTGAAGGAGAGCTGTTTAATCTCAGGCCTTTGTTTCACACTTCTGTGGTGAAGAATGTAATGAAAAAGACTATGGGACTGCAGCGTGTCACACATTAATCACAGATGGTGTGTGCCTGGCTCGACACGTCGGCGTGTATCTGTGGGTTTGCACGTGTATGTTTCTTTTGTACACACAATTATGTTTCATCTGAGAGCTCAGGGGTCATTCTTCTCAGAGAACCTTTTTTTCTCTTCCAAAAGGTTTTTTATTGAATTACCATGTCAAGACGGAGATAACCTCCGACCTTTGGCATTTACATGACCGGAGCTGAATAACTGCGGCTTTCTGCCGCCTCCGAGAGTGAATTAGTCCGTCTTATTGGTCAGGCTCGATTCTTGAAGTATAAAAGTCTTTATTAATCCTCAATAAATCCACAAAGATTACATCTCTGCACCTCTATCCCTCTCAACCACCCCCGCTTCCTTCCCCCCACAACTCCTCCACAGTACTTGTGTCCCTGCAAATCATAATAATTCTTAATTTTAATGTAGGTGCTAATTTACACCACTGGTTGCCAACCGTTAAGGGCTTGACCCACTGACAACCCGTCATCAAAGGTTGCTTATACGCGGCTTGGCCAAAAAAAAGTCACCACCTTGTCATTTACAACAATTCTCAAAATAATGCAGTCTAATACACTATCACTGACTATGACATCAGTGCTAAAAGATATAACTAAATTGCCACAGTTATGACAGTGTCAATAAAAAACTTACTTGGGCAGATTTTCATCGGCAGAACTGTTGTATTGGATTGCATCAGACTATGTGTGTCTGTCTATTATAACCTTTAAGTTATGCAAAGGGATACGAGTCAATTAAGATGCCTCGAGTGGATGTTTGTTCATTAGTGTAACGGCTAGTTTCTTAAAAGGAAACGCATTTTGATATTCTTCATTATCAATAAAACACAGAGCTGACAGTCGTGCCAGTGCAAAACACCAACACACACTATGTGAATGTCAAATTAGAACAGCGAGCCAATTTGAGGTTTGTGAAGAGCCCAACAGCTGCCGACAGTTTTGTCTCCACTTCAAACTTTTCCATCTCAGCGCCCACCTTGTAATGAAGTACGATGAACCGTGGACGTCTTACTCTGGGGAATCTCTGAATCGCATTTCACACTTTCACCGTGCGAGCAAATCATTCTGGCATTCACAACGTAGGCTTTCAACAGCACTGCATTTTGTCAAATGTAGTGTAATTAATATAATTACAGATTACACTTAAAGCTGTTATAGCATGCTTAATGAACTGGTATGCTTCAGCCTCCAGAGGATCTCAAGTCAAAACAGGGTACAAAGATTGATCTGTGAGGCTGGCTGAGAGAGTTTTCTTTTACAGTGCTTTGAAGGAGACATATAATGCTCATTTTCAGGTTCATAATTTAATTTTGGGTTACTACTAGAATAGGTTGACATGCTGTATTGCTCAAAAAACACATCAGTTTTCTCATACTGTCCACTGCCGCAGCACTGTAATCATCCTCAGTCTAAAACACTCTGTTTTAGCTCCTGTCTCTTTAAGACCTGCCCTCCTGAATACCCAGTCTGCTCTGATTGGTCAGCTCACACACACCTGAGCCAGCACCGCTAACAACAACAGAGCAGCTGTGCTAAATCAATTCTTACGTGCCAAACTAACCGCAAGGCATAAATTATGCAAACGTGTGACATGGTGATGTAGTGTGATGTCACAAAGTCACGGTATTAAAGGCGGGACTGCTGACGAGCTCTCAGGAGCAGTGTTTTCTGTGGGAGAGAGGAGCTTTTTTTGGTGCAGACTTTGACCTTTTTAACTTTCAAGATCTTTTACATGCATACGAACATAAACAGTATAAGGGAATAACAGTAGCTGTATATATTCACAGTTGATACAGAATAAGTTCAGTTTCTACAGTGACTCTGACAAAACAAAAAAAAAGCATGAATAAAGATACAAAAAAGTGGAATCTGAACCACTAAACTCTTCTGACTTCTCTGTGAAGCTGGCATCATGCCTGTTCTGTTGTTACAGTATGTATGGACATTGTCAGAGTTGTGAATGAATATTTGAGGCCAGCCAAGTGTTTGCAAATTGTGACTAAGATTGGTAAGCTCGTCTATGCAAGCAGCGCACGTTGGCAGGTAACCAGCAATCATGTGGGTGTTATTCATTTCTAAAACCCTACTTGTAAATATAGCAACTCTGACGTTAGTAATTTTGGGACTCTTACCAACAGATTATGACTTTTTTAACTTTTTTATTCTCAGTATTGTCTATATAACATCATTAAATGTTCAAATAAATCATTCATAGATGCGTGCCCGTCTTTGAGGATGTGACAAAGAATACGATTACAAGTAATAATAACTTCCGCTTCTGTCAACACACGCAGTCGGCTGTCATCACAACTCTGGAAAATCACGACTCTCCCACGGGGGGGATCGGGCTGAGGATGTGTGGGAGGGTGCATCTACAGTGTAGCTGGCAGCCAACAGCATGAAAAGAGTGGTTAAGGGTTATAGCTGTGCAGCTGTTAGCCTTTGTGTGTGTGGATGTGTGCGGGGTGTGTGTGTTTGCTCGTCTCTGGTGTGCGATTAGCAAACACATTATCTGCTTCGTGTGGATATTATGCACACATCCAGTCTATCTGGCACAATCACCGCAGCCATTTACTCTGATATCTTTCCCTGGGGAATCTTAGAGCACAAACAACGGTATTTTGAGTGTGTGTGTGTGTGTGTAAGTTTGTGTGTGTGTGTGTGTGCCTTCTATGAGAGGTAATCAGATCTGTTCCCTCCAATCAGACAGAGATTGAATTGAATTGGCTGTCTGCTGTTGTGGTTGTCAGTGGAGGCCAATAGTGGATACGGGAGGGATAGAAGACAAAAAAACGACACTTGGTCCCAGATAGAGGCACACCATCACTAAAACTATATTTAGAGATAACTGCCTCATCTCCGTCCTCTCCCACTATCTGCTTACCCTTCTCTCCCATCAGGTTATTCCTGGAAAATTAGTGACCTATCCATCCCACTGTCTACTCTTTTCACCGGTCCGTGCTCTTTATCCATCCACTTTTTTTTTTCAGCACTGTAATAACCGCGGAGGGCAGGTAAAGGTTGGTGAGATGCGATCAATGCTATTCCCAGGCAGGCTTCTCATTCCACAAACCCACATCTCCTCTCTGTGCAGCGGCTCCAATGACACACTCCTCTGCCCCTATTCTTGTGTGTTAAAAAAGCTTCACCCAAGCTTTCAAATGTGACCACAGAGAATAAGCATTCAAAACGCCTGACTCGGGGAGGAAAATATATAACAGTGAAAGCCCTTTATTTGCCTTCCGGAGACTTGGACTATGGGTGTGTGTTTGTGTGTGTGTACTCTGTGATCCTCTCAGTATGTTCAGCCTTAGTCCTCTCCTCCACACTAGTTGGTGTGGCTTTGCCCACCGCATCACTAACTACGGTCTCCATAGCAACAGTTTGCTCCCTGCTTATAATTTGCACAAAAGGAAAACGTCCCAATGTCACACACACAGGCTCTAATAAAGGCCGCTGCTCTCACCCCGCTGTGTTGGTTGAAGGACTGTGCATTGAAGGGGCATTTCTCATTTGTAAGATGTTGACAGGCTGCTGTTTTTCTATTTCATAACAGAAACAGAGCTCTTTGTGCAGAGCTGATCTGAGACACATCAGGACTATGAGTTAAAGCAAAAGCTGGATTAATTGTTCATGTCTTCTAAGGCAAAGAATAGTGCATGACTCCATTTTCTTATACTTAGTGAAGGTGATATCTGGTCTAGCTAGAATCAAAAAAAGTAATTTTAAAGTAAAAAAAACAGACAAAAATCAAAGTAATGATGATAAATATTTAAAAGAAAGAGAAAGGGAGCAACAGAAATAGTTTCAAGGTTCTTCTTTTAGGGGTAGTAGTTTAATTAAGAAAATGAGGAAGTATTCTAGTATTGAAATAAAACTTGATCTGCTGATTGCTGAACTTTTTGGTCTAAAAGGTAAAAACATCTGCTTGGAACAGCAGCTTACGAGCTTCGAAGAGATAGCATTTTGAAAGCAGCTGTAGAAGAATATTTACCGCATCATTTTGCAAAAACGAAGTGACTGATCTTAAAACGTTTTAAGCTGCTTCAAGATATGTTGGCAGTGCAGTTCTCCTTCCATTAATGTCTGTGTGCAACACTTGTAACCAAGACGTAATATAGATTTGATAATAAGAATAATAATAATGCATTTTATTTATATAGTGCTTTTCATGATAGTCAAATACACTTTGTAAAAGTAAACCAACCCATTGAAACATGTGAAAAAAGGCATCATCGGAGATTAAAAGCAGCTCTGAAAAGGTGAGTTTTGATCAGTGTTTCAGGTGTGGACAGGTCGGTGCAGTCTCAGATGTGTTTGAGGAGAGAGATCCAGAGGGAGGGGCAGCTGTAGAAAAGGCTCTGTCGCCCCAGGTCAATAGCTTAGATCTGGGTGGTGAAGACGGAGGGCATCAGATGAGTAGAGGCAACAGCAAGGAGTGTGGTGGTGGAGCAGGCTGGTGAGGTAGGAGGGAGCCTGGTTATGGAGGGCTTTGAATTGGATCTGTTGTGGGGCGGGGAGCCGGTGGAGAGGGGTGATGTTGTGAATAAAGAGCGAGGTAATTTGTTTTGAAATTACGTTACGTGAGTACCTTAACGTACATAAATGATAAAACTTAAGTGACTTACATACCCTAGCTGACATCAAATAAGTTATGTGACTGAATGTAGTAATTTACCCCAAAGTCTGATGTTTACCTAAACCTAACCAAGAAGTTTTTGTGCCTGAACTTAACCAAACTGCAGCGTTTTCACAACGTTAATAACAATCCAAAGGTCACGTCATAACAAGTTAACTATATGTTGGTAATTTTTATTTTGAAAGTGTAGCCACATGTTGCATATGTATTATTGCTGGAGCCATTCATGTGCAAAGAGTTGGGTGTGAGAACATTTTGAATTAATTACCATAAAAAATATTGGATAAGGGAGAACTTGGTGGCCGAGTGGACAAGACACCATGCCATACAACACACCAGGTTTGATTCTAGCTAGAGAATGAGACCTTTTTCTCTTTCTTCCTATTCCCTGTCTACACTGTAAAAGGGCAAAAAGCAGAGGAAAGTATTACATTATTTAATAGAACTTGCTATAGTATAATATTTAAATTCCTCCTTCTCTCATTTTCTTCAAGAGACTACAGGACATGTAATTTACAAAGCAGATCTGTATTCCGTTAACAGAAAAGATTTAACAGTTTAATTCCAGGAGGGACCAAAGGGATGATGATGATGATACACAGTGAGGAGATAAGAGAGTTAGAAACATGGAGAGGCACTCTGGCAGATGGCAGAGCTTCCTCTTCCTTTTCATGCCGTATGATGTTCGTCAGTCCTCCTTTGCTTCATCCCTCTCTTCCAGGACCCCGGCTGAGTGAATGAAGGGAAGGGGTTCATTACGCAAGATGAGACACAGAAAGACAGAGAGGGGAAGGACAACAACTTCAAGTGGTTCCATATTTTGGCAGAGATGACAGACATGAGAGAAGGCTTTGTTCTGGCACACTCGCCTTGGCATGAAAGGAGGACCGCTGTGTTTTGAGGAGTTACCTGTGTTTCCTAATGCTTTGAAAGACAGGTCTCTAGTGTTTGACTGTCACACACACAAACACACACACACATAAACACATGCACACATGGACGTACACACGAGCACGCCTCCTGTTCACACAGACTGTGGGATTTAGGAAACAAATAGTTCTGACACTTTTCAGTCAGATGTGTCTTATAATGTTTGAACAGACTAAATAGTGTGTGTGTGTGTGTGTATTTAGGTGTGTTACCGACTGAGGACAGTGCCTGGTGGTTTTTCTACCTCCTCTGATGACTGGAAGTATTTGGTGAAAGCTCACAATGCACAAGGCTCAGAGAACTCCATGTTCTTCTCTTGCACCACTGTATGAACGATAATGCGAAAGTGGAATCGAGTGTGCGTTTGCGTGCGTGTGTTTTTAATGTGTGTGAGTGGCGGCCAAGGGGCGACCAACAGCGCAGTCCATGGGGGGAACCGCTTCAGCGTTGCATGACAGGATGCTAGCGACTTGTTTACACAGCCCACTCTCTGATGCCCTGTCAGAGCCCAGAAAACACACTGCAGCTCACACAAACAAAACACACACACACACACACACACACACACACATATGCACATAGACACAGTTACATGCAGACTCGCAGGCCATGTTCCCCTTCGTTAGTGAGACCAATTACCTTGTAATTAAAGCCAGGGCGAGAAACGAGCTTTACCACCAAGAGTCCTACATAGACTGAGGGCTGCTGGGTGGAGAGAGAGAGACAACAGGATCGAGGGTGGCCTTATGGTAGTAGAGGTACTGTCGGTTTCTTAGTCGGCTTCTTATTAAATGGGGAGAACGTAGAAAGGATGAGATGAAATGAAAGTGTAGAGGAGATAATTAAGTCAGATGCACTAGAACATGCTGTATTCTGCTGTATGTTTGTGTACACCGAATGAACTTCACTTCCTCGGATAAAAAACGGACGGTTGCCGTTCCCATCATCAACGCTCCATTTAGATTTTTAGTCTTAATAAGCAATGTGTTGTACGTAGAGCAAACATGAGCTGAGTGCTTTTTTTCCCAGGTGCTTCAGTTCATGTTGTTATGGTGAAAATACTACACGTTAACCCAACAGGGGAAAAAAACATGCTGAACAGCATACAGGCACTGTGAGTGCAGTTGTGCTTTTTTGCTCTTTCTGCTGTGTCAAAAGCTTCAAGCATTTCCTAAAGTCATCTTCATCACATACCAAGTGAGCAATAAAATCAACTCTTGCTATGATGGTTGTTTGCACACTCACAAGACCCTCAGTGGGTTTGTGGCTGGGTAAAAAAAAGATCAATGCAATAAAAAATAACAAGCACCAAACACGTTCCGTTCGAGTAACATTTTCGCTAAAGGATAATAGACCAGTTATTTTAGTGAATCAGCATTTCATAAATTCCATTAAATTTACACTGATCAGTAAAATACGTTTACCCATTAACATGATTAAGTACAACTGGTACATCATAAAAACTGCAAGACGCAAGAATGTCTGTGTCAGACATTTTTTATTCAAACCCAAGACCTGCCTGTTGTGAGGCAACTGAGTCACTTCGTTTCACCATGCATTTTCAAAGTTTTTTGAGCATCACAACCTCCGTAAACTCACTATCATAATTCGACCCATTCGTGGATCAAGAAGACCTGCACGATTAAATCATTTTATCCCCATTCAAGGTAGCCGAGGGCTAAACAGAAAGTTAGCCGGCTCGGCCAGCACAAGTCTCTAGCGTGCTCACTGTATGGGCCTCACAATGCACAAGGTCTGGGTAATTTCCTGTAAAGTTGAACTTTTTTGGCTTTAGGCTTCACTGAGCAGGTGTCTTAGCATTGAATGAGGCTCCACCTCTGACGCTGTATTGAGTGCTCATTAAAAGTCCATCGTCTGCACTGAATTTTGTCAAAGTTTATTTAGAATTTAACACTGAAGGGCATTTTTTTTTAAATCTACAAATGTTTGATGTTATACTATATACTATAAGGTATACTAGTTACCTACATGACTTTACTTTCCTGTTTAAATCTTTTACACATCATAAAAAGTGGCTGTTCCTTCAAATGCTATAAAGTTGGTGAAAAAAGTTTCCTTAAAGGTGTTGGACTTACCTACACAAAAGTTTTCTCTATGTCCTTCTCCAAAGTGACCTTGACACAGGGTGTGGATGTTTCTGAGTGTGTGTGTGTGTGTGTATGTGTGTGTATGGGCCGGTAATGGGCAGTGTATTGTGTCTGTCCCTGACGTATTTTTCAGCTCTAATGTTTTTCTGCCACAGAGGATTGCTCGATGCCTCAGGTCACACATGCATGCACACGCACCTTCACGCACAGACAGCTCAGGTCTGTGGCTGTGCCCCTGTCAACAGGTCAGAGCGCCGGGTGGCGGGGAGATGGAGCTGGGAAAAAGGGGGAAAGAAATAGAGATGGAGAGAGAACGAATGTCGGGACAAGAAGAACAAAAGGGCAAGAGGATAAAGATTACACTATAGCTCTTTGAGATTGTCCATATGTCTAACTTTACTTCGTTTTTTTACAAATGTGCCAAAGCTGTCTTCTAGCATAGAAGCCAAATTGCTACCAATAAAAAGACAAATACATGATATCAAAAGCTGCAGGCAGAACATGAGTTTGAACTAAATACATCTCAGTGTAAACTTCACATAATTTAGCAAACTACTTGAGCTGCGAAGAAGCAGCTTCATTCAGTAAACACAACAGCAGTCATGTTGCAAATAAGACAGAAAAAAGCACATCAGCGCAGCACTCGCTTATTTGATAAGTGGCAGCAGCAGCACTTTATCATCTCATTTTACACCCGCCGTTTCACTTCAGTAACTGTGGCTATGTTTTTTGTAACGTGTGCATATGCGTAGACTCAGTGTGAGCTTTTGTGTGCCAAATCAATCGTCCAGACCTAAGCATGGAGCTGAAGGGGGAAACTTGTTGTTTTCTTGGCACATGCTGTTTGTGGGTTTAAAAGAGCCTGCGTGAGAGCGGGTATGAGTGAGCGCTTCATCTGAGCAAGTCTCTGATAGGTAAAGAAAGCACACGCACCAAAAAAAAAAAACCTCACACACACTTTCTCGCACGCAGTCAGCAGCAGGGTTTAGAAGCAGGATTAATTGGAGAGTAACTGCGGTGTTCCCTCATGTGCTGTTGAGTGTTTGTTGGGAACCATCCCAGCTGTAGTTAAGAGCCTCTGGGTGCTGCTTCATTTGGAGCACAGTGAAACAAGCTCCACACTTCTGCAAGCAGTACAGGCCTGCTGAAAATGAACAGTGTCTTCAGCTTTTGTACCGCTAACGTCACTTCTGAGGAATATCAGATGTCATGCAAAAACTTACTGTCACAAACCTGTCTTACATAGAGGTGCTACGTCTCTCTCTCATTCTTATCCACTGGCCTCAAACTAATGGTCTAAGTCTCCATTGTCTAATGAAATTAATGAACTGGACTGTTATGCATTGTTGGCCTTACACTGAAAATCCTATGCACTTTAATCTTCAGCCTGGATGATCAACTTGCATTTGAATTGAGAAAAACTGCACCATTGAAGATCACCCCCAATATCTGTGCAGGTCATCTGAAACATGTTTGGACACATTTACATCAGTCTGATCTGTTACAGGGCAACTGTATGAGTGAATAGGACTAACCAAGGAGAGAGATCAACTGTAAACCTACCGAGACGTCACCAAGTGGTTTATGGACCGGCGTTTTTAAGACTCGAGTTTGGCATTACGGCCATTGCCATCTTGGTCAGATGTGACCATATGTGGACAAGAGGGTGGGGCTGGGGAGGATATCCTGATTGGATCTGACTGAGAACAAGTCCAGGTTGCAAAATTTCAATTGAACATCATGCAGTATTGAAGAAGAGTTTAAACTTCCATATAAATTAAATGTGTGGCAAGTAAATTGTTTTTGATTGAAGAGACATTTCATTTTCATATTACCGGGGTGATATTTTCATAGTTTTGGTCGTCATTTCTATAACAATGTATTGACCAAGTTACATGCTGAGATCTGGGACTGAAAGGAAAAAAAACATGAGCAGTCAGTCAGACAGATTTTAAAATCATCATGGAAACAAATGATAACATACAAGACCAAGTACAGATATCTTAACCATTGGCTTGTGTATGAACTTAGGTTAAAGTCATGCTGCTGTGTTTCCATGTCTCTCAAACTACTTTGGTGAGTACAATGTCATCATAACTAATAGAAATGTCTCCTAAAATATGACCTCAGTTGTTAACAAACAACTCTGTTTCAGTATGTTTGTAATCTAAATGTGATCCCACTATAGGGGAAGGATCATACAGAGACAAAAATAGTTCAGGGCTTTTGTGGATGGAAGAAGGGTGAAAGGGAAAGTGATTGGGGAGAGAGTGATGGAGGGGCACACAGGAGGCAGAAGGTTATAGTTGCCAGGGGCGATGCTAGGGGCTTCCCTGAGGGGCTGGATGTACTGTACCAGCAGTCACCTGCCATCTATCACCTGTGGAAGTGTGTGTGCATGTGTGTGTTGGTATGCATGTGTATGTCTGTGTCTGAGAGAGAGAGAGAGGAGAGTCAGGGGGGTTCTGCCTGTCATAACGCTCTAATCCTGAGTGACATTTATCCAATGGAGGCCTCGCTCATTCATCCATCCATCACGTTCTATTCCTCCTTTCCATCCTTTGCTCTCCGCTTTATGTCCTTCCCTCCCTCTCTGCTTGTTGCTTCAGACAGACAGTCAAACCAACCCTGCATACCAAGTGACCCGCACACACACACACAAACACACACACAAATGTTGTATAAGGTATTAACTGCTTTACTGTCGCCCAGAGGGCTGAATACCAGATATTGCGACTCTGTGTGAAAGAAAGAGTGTGTGTGTTCACCTTTGGAGCTGCCATGGATGATGCACCAGAAGGCTTTTCTTTCATTAGTGTTTCGGTATGGTAGGCGTAGTGTGTGTTAACATGTGTTTTGTTGTTTCTGTGCAAGTATGAAAGTGAAAGATGTGATGCGTGTGTGTCTGATTGCGTGTATGAGTGAGTGAGTGAGTGAGTGAGTGTGTGTGTGTGTGTGTGTGTGTGTGTGTGTGTGTGTGTGTGTGTGTGTGTGGAGCAGCCATGACAGATGAAACGGAAGATTCTTTCATTAGTTGTGTTTGAAGCTCAGTGGGGTCACAGCAGTAGCAGACATTTAATTACAGCAGACTGAATGCTTCCCCTGCTGACACACACACACACACCCACACACACACACACACGCTCACAGGGAGGCCTTTCAGGGAACATGCTCCCAAAAGGTAATAATATGAACCACTCAGCAGGAGAAGTAACCCTGGACCTCGTCTACCTTTTCCTCTCTTTCTTCCCCTCTTGGCCTTTCCTCGACTGCTGCCTCTCTCTGTGTCTCTCTCCCTGGGTGTGCTAAGTATAGCAGCAGTAATGGTGATGGATGCAGATGGAGAGAGCAGGTCTTAAATGTCAGACTCAAATGAAAACCGCTGTTGCAGTGAGACAAAAGCAGCTGGACACCTCCGGTGTTATTTAACACTCACACATTTATAACCTCGAATTCCAAATAAGTTGGGACGCTGTGTAAAACGTAAATAACAACAGCATGTAATCATTTTCAATGAACTGTGTTTACCAACAACAGTTTTATGGAGTGTTCCTGAACCCATTTAAACAATCATGTGTAATATTACCTCGCGTAATGTGATGTGATGTTCCTGTCACACCCAATCGGAATACTATCGGCTGTTACCAGTGAACCTGTTCACCTGTGGACTGTTGTTGTTAAAATGTGTCACTGGCACCAAATTCAAAATAATTATATATTTTCACAAATCATTGAAGTTTACGAGGTAAAACATTGAATATATTTTTTATATAATTACTGTTTTCAATTAAGCATGTCAGGGGTTGGCTTTACAATCACTTAATCAATGTTTTTTAAAGCATTTCATTGTTTGTTAATAGTGAAACATCTATTAACTAAAGTTTAATTAACTATAAATGTACTTTTTATAAATGATAGTTATTACAAAGTGTTACCGTATGAACACATCACAGTGCAGGCAGTGAAATTTACATTCTCTCTTGCTATTGCAGAGATAAACGCTAACAACGTGCTAACAAATGTAGTCATGTGCTAACAAGGGCAAGGAAAAAGAAGACTGCAAGGGAACATAAATGTAAACAATGCATTATTTAAAATGTAAAAAAATCGCCATTTGCAAATGTTTTATGAGGAAGGAAATACACTCGACACGTTTGCGTTTGTTTGTTTACCAGAAACCTCCACATGGCTACATAAATGAACGTGGTGGCTATTCAAAAACGTTACTTTATCTGGTTTATTAGATTAAAGCTTCCTGTTTTTATTTTTTCACAAGCTGTCGAAGAGATTTACAGACGTCGGGTTTCCTGACAGGCAGCTCATGTCTGGATGTGAAAGATATGCGAGCGTGTTTTCTTACACACAGCCTCAGTGGCATGTTTCATGTTATTCACACAGGGAGAGGAGATGGTGGCTTCAGGGGGGGTTCATCATCGCTGCTGACTGTCGCTCTCGCATGTGCTTGTTTATGTGTGTACCCGCCTATATGCACATTTCATGGGACCGTTTCAAGTTTAATGAAGGCAATATTTAAATGTCTTCAAACATCTCTGCGTTGAAGGGGGGGGGGGGGAGAACAAAACACCCTGGTGGTTTAATCACTTACTCTCATCTGGGCCCAACTGAGACGTGACACAATAGAGAGAGCTGCTCTCGCTCCAAAATAAGGACAGATGTTCTTCAGCTCCTTTGTCTAGGAAGACTTTGAGGCAGACAGTCATGATTTACTCCAAGTAAGACTGTGACTGAGTGCCTGTCTGTTCAATGATTCAGTGGAATGAGCTCATCCACACCATAGTTGTGTGTATGTGTCTGGGTGTGCAGGTGTCATTTTTTATATCAGTGGAGTGTATTTTCTGCTATTTTGTCCTTCGCATGGGTCAAATTTTCAGACAAATTTCACAAACCTGATATCCAACAGGCTTGAATATGTTATTTGAGGTTTTCACAGCACAGGATTAATAATGTGAATGCATGAGATCCTGTTATTTCTATAATAACGAGCTCTTTTGTAGCCTTAATTGTCCTAAAACATTGTCCAACCCTTTGAATGCCACGTATGTGATTGAATTCAGGTGATCCAAATGAAGCCGTTGAAATGGGTATGTTTGTGCATGTGTGGGCCAGCAGACAAAGCTGAGGGATTAGTGTTGGACAGATAGAGTCGTATAACACGATGGTCTCGCCTGTGGTTAAAGGCCTCATTCCCCGTTTACTGCACTGCTGTAGGAACTCTATGAATGGAGGGAGTGTGTAAGGATGAGGAGAGGAGGAGTGGGACCTCTCCATCACTCCCACCATGACCTTCCAAGAGTCACGCTGTTATAGAGTACAGAACTAATGCCTCAATATATTATCTGAATATGCTGCATTATCATTATGTCTCTCCCTCTCACTATCGCTCTTGCAGTCTTTCACTCACATATACCAACTCGGAAAACACAATGCAGAGAGACGCGCACAGATGCAGGAGAGTTTCCCCCTATACAATATTTGATGATGAAATGTTTGCACACTCAAGTCAGAGATAGAGAAACAGAATGGGGGGGTAAAGATGGAGAGACCACGACACAAAGGAAGCGAGTTTAGCCTTATGAGCGGCTATTCTCCCTCTCTGCTCCGCATTGTGTTTGAAGAGGAATGTTAAGTCACTTCAGGAGATAACATAGAGACTTCCTGGACAAGAGCAAGGTCAACACGGAGCGGCATCGCCCGACGCTCACTAATGCGTGCGCTCAATGGCGACAATCTCGCACACAATGGCGGGTGAGGAGAGAGGGAGGGCCGAGGGAGACGGGGGAGATAAGAGCGAAATGTCACACTATTACTTTGCAGGAGAAATGGCCGCAGAGGAGAGCGAGTTTTAACTCTAATCCCGCCGAACTTTATTGATTCCTGTGTCTGAGTATATTGACCAGCGCCATTCATATGATACCACAGTTCAATGCTCTGACTTCATCACACAACAAGATGTTGCAAACATCAGTAGCTTTGACCTGCACTATAGGTTATTTATTTTTTTTTTTTTTACGTAAGATCACTGTTGAAGTCTATTTTTTGGTCTATGTGATTGATGGTCCTGAGGTAATAGCACTGGTCTGAGTTAGATGGAGGTCCTTGACTGGAAGATGTACTGTAGGATTGAGTGTGTGTTCCTGTGTATGTGTGTCCGCAGGGCAGGATCGCAGCGAGGCGGCTCTCATCAGGCGTTTTAAAGGCGATGGCGTCCGCTACAAGGCCAAGCTCATCGGCCTGGACGAGGTCACTGCCGCCCGTGGAGACAAACTCTGCCAGGACTCGATGATGAAGCTCAAGGTAAGAAGAGTCACTCACTTCTTGTCTTTTTTTTTCTCTCTATTAATGTGTTTCAGATTAAGAATTTATTTCATAAAACTTCTTAAAGTTGCCTGAAAAGAATTTAAAGGGACAGTTCACCAAAAATTTAAAATCATTTACCGTCTAGATTGTTTTGGTGTGTGTCGCCTAGTTCGCACAGATGTCTGCCTTCTCTTGAATATAATGGAACTAGATGGCACTCAAAAATACATATGAAAAACTCAACAGCAGTGTCTTCAGAAATCATGACCAGGTTAATCCACAGATTTCACTGGGAGCAGTTTTCTTTCTGCCAAACTATACTCACCAAATGCACACAAGGAAGCGTGCATCTACTCATGGATGAGATGCTAGCTAACTAAGTTATTTAATAGCTCATCATCCATGATGCAGGCTTCCTTCTGCACAGTGATGTTGGCTGGTGTAAATCTGTAAGAAGAAAATACCTCCTACTAGTGATGTTAATGATTAATCATTGATTAATCACAGTTAGTGTATGTATTAACATTAATGAATTAACATGTATTAACCAACATCTGCTGTTACTTAGTCGGTGTTTATCTGTTCTTTTAACCCTCTCTGATTTTGCATCAAACATAGATTATGTTAAAGGAAAAATTACCAACATATTTCATATTTCATGCAACTCACATCAAAACAATCGAGATGGATAAACACTACACGTAAGAGGACAAACATGTTTCGTTGATTCTGGGGTGAACTGTCCCTTTAACACAAGAGATAATGCACTGGATCGCCTGCAGCCCCATTAAGTTCCATGACCCACAAAAACGGTGGAGCATCAGTTGCCAGCAAAGTTGACAGTCCATAAATAGTCCTTCAACTTCATGCATATTCTAAAATTCAACTTTTAAATATGCATGTTTTGTACATCACAGCACAGCTGCACTCGTACAGTATGTATGTGTGTGTACGTGCATGCGTGCATTTTTTCGATGCAGATTGCCAGAGGAGAAGGGTGGAAGAGAGAGATAAAAAAAAAAACGAGGACGTTATAATTTATAGGCAGGACGATGATCAGTGCGGGAGGAAGTGAGGAGGTTAGCCATATGGATGAGAAGGGGATCGGGGTGACTGTCTCATTTGCAAGGACAGGAACAATTAGAGGGGAGAGGTAGACAGATGGGGCAGTTAGCAGTGGAGAGGAGGCACATAGGAGGGGAATCATTTGGATGATAGGTGAGAGAGAGATGAGAGTGGATAAAGATGGTGAGAAACAGGCCATTTATTTACTCATTTACTCGTTGCAACTTTATATTGGCCATCCAAATAATGTTTATAGATGAACTCCACAGTATTTTTTAACCATTTACAAAGTATTCTGAACATCAGTTGCAACTTTACCATAAACAGTTGCTTCATAATTGATTTTAATGTATTTAGATAGTTTGGAAATCACTTGATGGTTATGATAAAGTGTTGCCGAATTTGCTGCGGTGTGTGTAGAGTGCCTTTTATTTTTTAAATTATTAATTGTCCCTTAACACATGGGATCCACATACTGCGGGAGATATTTAAATTGAGAAAATCACGTTTTGTTTGTGTAGTGAAGACTCTCTCCAGCCGAGGCGTCGCAGGGTGAGGAGAGGACAGACAGGCCCATTGATCAAACAGCTTCCCTCCTCCTCATTTATTCAGACAGGAAATCCATCAACTCTTTTTCTCTGATCTCTCCACCTCTTCTTTCACACTGCTCCTCCCTCTCCGAGCCCGACTCCCTCGATTTTCAGGTCCCGCTCGTCTCCTTTCTTCTCCTTTTGTGACTCACCTATGCAAATGGAGGTGGGGTGAACATAAAGGGGAATTCCACCCTTAGATACACTTGTAGAGTCGTAAATCATCATCATGTGTCACCATGTGTTCACTGAATTCAAGAGGTTATGTTGTCATGATTTCATTTTTTCTGTACCTGGCTCGTCTACTGCTTTAGTTGTTATTGAGTTCCTTCCTCCCACAATGCCTTTCAACAGCCTGAGATATGTTACCATCACTCAGTGTTTAAATCCATCCGCCATGTTTCAGCATCATATGACGTTAACTCTGCAACTCGTGCAACAAAATTTCGTAGACTTTCCGAGTTGTTGTTCTGACCTGAAGGGGCATTCACGTGAATTTTTCTTTGCTTTCGTCTGATATGAGCAATTGTATTTTGATACTACACATAAACGTATTCGTTGTTCCACCATAAACTGCTTTTAATGCTTGTAACAATTAAAAATGCATGAATGTGCTAGAAATGGACGGACTATGTACAGTTATATTCCAAATAGATTTCTCACCAGTCGTCTGAGAATGTTCTTTCTCTGCCATTATTCACCCATCTATTCTTTAATTAAGTTTTGTCCTGGTCATGGTTGTTAATATCCATCACAAGCATGCCTCAGAAGACTTAAACGGACTATTGAGGCTTCAGTGGGTGAAAAAATTAATCTGTGATTAATTTCTCTGTGTGACTGATTATAAAGACGTTCTAATTTGTGATGTTTACTGACAGTTTTTGGCGTTAAAAAAAAAAAAAATCAACAATAGCGTCGTTCCGAAAGAGAAATTGTCCAAAGAGAAGCTCTTCTTGTACTTGTCTCCCCACTACAGTGCACATGTGTTTCTGTCCTGCTTCTAACATGTTTGCTCTGTGTGTGTGTGTCTGTGTCTGTGTGTGTGTGTGTGTGTGTGTGTGTGTGTGTGTGTGTGTGTGTGTGTGTGTGTGTGTGTGTTTCTGTCCTCAGGGTATAGCTGCAGCAGCACGGTCTAAAGGAGAACACAAACAGAAGGTGTTTCTAACCATTTCCTTTGGTGGGATCAAGATCTATGATGAGAAGTCAGGGGTAAGCTCGGAAGCAAATGTGTTTGTGTTTGTGTGTGCGCCCGCATGCAGCATTTCTCTGCGCGTGTATGTTTGTGTGTTTCCTCTGTTAATGAGGCATCTCCATGAGAGGGAGGGGGCCCTGGGGAAATCAGGAGACCCTAATTGAAACCCTGAGAACAAGGCCTCAGTAGATGAGAGAACATGGCTATCGTATTGTCTGCCTCTCTGCAAACAGCGACAACACTGGTTCTATATTGTGCTCCAGGATTATGCATTTTTCATCTTACACGGCTGCTTTTCTGGTTGACCGCCTGGATCTATGCAATCTCTGCTCTCTGACCTCTATCTATACAGGTTTTTTTCCTCTATTCACCCTCAATTCCCTCTGTCAATCATTTTTCTTACTTTCAGTCGAGATCATAGAATCACCTAAATAACCCCCATAAGTTTGTCTTGGTTGCGCTGATGTAGAGAAATATTGACAACTCATTTTTGACAAAAGGACCCGTCACAGAAAGAGGGCTGTGAATTCAGTCATTAAATACAATTGCAGAGTGAGTACCCATGCAGCTCAAGGGAAAGTGGCCAACAGAGCTTAGTGGTTTTTTTTATTTTTATTTTTTACTCAAGGATCCTCTGACAGGTATTGTCTAGGTTCGATTCCCCACCTGACCATACCTGTCACAGTATCCTTGAAGTAAGATAATGGCCACATTCCTCAGGATACTTAGAGCTCTGTTTGGAGGACAGCCTCAGTGAACAGGCCATTTCACCGCCATTTGTGTTAATAATGGAAAATTACTTTCCCCATTAAGCCCCAGAGTTATAAGCATACCTGCCAACCCTACCATTTCTTGCGGGATTCTCCCTATTTTTTAACCCTTTCTCCCGCTGTACACCCGAGTAGGCTGACCAGATCCTAACAAACCAAATGTGTGAGAGAGACTATATTATATTATATATTATGCCCCTTATCTTGTGACATATGCTTTGGCCTTTGGTTGATTCAGTGGGACGCTTCCTTCTGTACGACCACATGGCTTTCTTTTTAATGTCTTGGGCTAACTTACAATCACTGTCAGCTGACTTTTGTCATTGGGGGTGCTGCACAGTGTGTTAATGCTAGTTATTTTAGCTGCTGTGCCTAGTTTTCATCATATTCCGACTAAATCCCATTGACCGTAGCGTAGGCAGCAAAGTCGACAGGTTAACCTATAATTTTACCCACGTTTGTACAGTTTGCTCGACATAAAGCAAAACACATCCCTGTGATGACAGCCTTCCCTGTTTTCTCTTAACAGCCTTTGAATAAAAGCTAGATTTTTAGGAAAGCATGTCAAAAGTGTCTCTCTTGCAGTGGTTTTACTTTTGAAAACTACAGCCAATCAATATGTGGGACATCATCTTAATATGTGGGGCTCAGGAAAGAGGGATAAAAATGCTGTGAATTTCCAACATAAAGTGGGACACCTGGCCACCCTACTCCTGATCGGTAATTTCCCCCGTTAATCTCCTGATTTGATATTGATACAAATCATATGAGTGTCGTGTGTGTCCTGGTTTTGTGGCAATACGACTGAAAGGCAGAGATGAGAGTGTACAAACGACCCTGCCTGACTTGTCCAATGCCAAAATCTCACTCCACTTGGCGCAGGACTTTCACTTTATTGACATTTTCCCCCCTGTCTTGCTTGCTCGTCCTCTGGCCTTCACTCTGCAGACTGTAGTCCTGCTTCATTTTTTTATTCTTTCTCTCGTTTGTTTGAAAAGTCTCCCTGGACATTTTTTTTTTACAGTTGTTGATGTATTTTATTGAGAGCTATCAATTTGAGACTAATATAAACTTATTTTACTCTCACATGTATTTATTCTATTAATCTGTGTCAGGTTTTAGGAAAATCTCCATCTTTTTCACAGCCTAATGTTGGCAGGCATGGTTATACGATGCTTGGCTCGGTCATCTGTCGTCAGTTTCTTCTGCTTTGACAGCTGGAGTAAAACCGCCTTGTTTTTAAAACATAACACAGCATTAACATCTGCTCTTGTGTATGTTGTGTTGAGTTTTTCTGTTTTACTCCACTCTGTCCGACTGTAAATGTAGTCTGGTGTGGACACAATATGATGCTCCACACCTGGCTTTAGTGGCTGACGCTGTAAGTCTGAGATTTACACCTCCACAGGACCTGGATGTCACTGACAGTGCGTGTATGTGTGTGTGTGTGAGTATGTGTTCAGTGTGTACCCGGCAGTAATTTAACAGTGCAGGGTATTAGACAGGCAGGACATAGTAACCAGCGGCCTCCCACATGGCCGCCATATTGCATGCAGCCAAACTCATCCCTCACCAGTCCAATCCTTCATCCCTCTTTTTATAACCCTCATTTCTCTTCGTCTCATTCCCCTTCCAGATGCTTCAAACTCCCCACACTGAGAGACAGAGAGGGATAAAGAGAAAAGAACCAGAGATAGATGGATAGATGGCGAGGTAGAGAGTCAAAGGAAGAAGGTGTTTAAGAGGGAAGGGGAGAAAGAAGAAGGTGAGAGGAATCAAGGATGTGAAAGAGACGGATGGAGTGAGGATGGGAGGGAGGTACAGAGACAGACTGAAACAGAGTTAGAGGGATAGGTAGAGAATCAGTGAGCATATGTCAAAGTAAGCTCTCTACAGGGAGACCTTGTCCTCTGTCTCCTCACATTAATATTAACTATAGAGATATGCTGTCCTTACTATCAGTCCTTCAACCACTTCTAATGGCAAGGGAGTGAGAGAGAGACAGGGAGACGGAGAGAGAGACAATGACTCTGCTGAGGTTCAGGGATCTTGACAGTCTCATTCCCCTCCTGTGCATCAGTCAGCCAGATGGGCGGATGGATGTATGGGTGAACGAATGGATGGATGGCCTCTCTCTCAGAGGAGGGAAGGTCGTGGAGGATGGAGGGAGGCTGTGCTTGAGATGGAGGAGAAGAAGAGGGGAGACATTAATCTAGCAGAGGGCAGGCCAGCATGTCTCTCTCTCTTCCGTCAGCCTCCCCTACACACACAGAGACACGTGTGCGCCGCCCTCTTCACCCGGTTTTTGTCAGTCTCGTCAGGGCCGCTGCACCACATCGGGTCAAGAACTCACAAGAGTGAAGGGCTGAGCTCGTCTGGCCTAATGCTCCCTCAGAGAATAAAATCAGAAAGATCAAATCAGTCCAGTCCGGCCAATAGAAAGAAGTGTGTAAAAAAAAAAGGACACATGGGAATAAGCTGTTTAGAGAAAACCCTGTAGCAAAGTATTCATATGGAGGCTCGACAGAGATGCAGCAAAGCAAGGCAAATGAGACAGAAGAGGGTAGAGCAAGAAACAGTGGTATTTACTGCCAGACCCTTTGATACATCCACTTTGGATCCTATCAGATGTATCGTAACTTTATGTCGACTGATAAAGATCGTCACACTTACATTGTTAATTAGAAGGAGGAGACAGGAATGAAAGAGGGTCGAGATCAGAGGGTCGAGATCAGAGGGTCAAGCTTGAGGGGATGATCTGTGGGTCCATTGGGAATTGGTATATGTGTTTAGATCAAGAGGTGTCATGGTGGGGGAACCCAGGGAGTGAGACTGATGATGAAGGCAAGTCACGAACGAAGCCGAGAAGAAGGCAAGGAATGAGACAAAGGGGCTCGTTGGGATGGGGGACACGAGAACGGTGTTCAGACACATCTATAAAGGCAGGCAAAGGAAATTAGGTCTGTGTTTCTCTCCTGAGCTAATCACCATTTTTGTCTTGCTTTGCAGAGATTTGCACATTGACAAACTTCTGCTGTCATTTTCAACCATTAAAGTTAAAGTCTGAAAGGGAACATCTTTAGGTAAATTAGTAAAGGGTCTCTGTGGATTGTCTGTGTTGTGTTGGAAGCCGGTCTTTGTTTTATGTAAGCAAACTCCATTTCTAAACGTTAAACGTTAGCTGCCGTTGCTCTCAGGAGGCGGCGAGACGCAGCACTCACAAACGTACATTAAGTCACATCCTTTTGACTGTCGCGGAAAATCCGACCTTCATAAAGAAATCCACAGTCGAGCAGCATTAAACAAGTTAAACAAATCATCCACAGGCATGTATAGGCAACAGAGAGAGAGACGAAGAAGAGGTCTCATTTTTCACACCACGTCATCAGATGTTGATTCAAATATCGCTAAACCCTGATTGATGCAGTAACGTATGTGACATCGCTTTTTCTAGCTAAGCCCCTCCCACTTAAAAAAACAGAGAGCACAAACAAAACTTAAAAAATATAAAAAAAATCTTTCATGTGAAACAACTAAATACAAGTAAAGTTGGCTGAAATGTTTGTGTTAATGTAGGACCCCATCACTTTGTGTTTGTATCTTTACCTTCTCAGCCAACTAAGTGTCAGACTGTTGATTGTTAAGACATTGTTTATAGTTACAGTCCAGCTCTGTGAATTTTTTATTTTGGTCATTGACTGACCGGGACTCACTGCAGCACTAGTACTTTTTGCGAGGAAATAATTAAACCCCAAAACCAACAGCTAATCTCAGTCCTGTCTTAGTCTGGACAGCCTCCGCGGGCCCTCCGATGATGTCTCCCCTCTAGTAGGGAGACGTGAAGCGAGGTGAGGAGAGAGAGAGATAGTATCCTCTGCTTCTCCTCCTCCCTCCCTCCCATCTCCCAGCGTAACGAGGAATATCTTGGTTCAGTGGCCAGCAACTGCTGAAGGGCATGCTGCCCACAGTCCCTCCGAGATACTGACACCGTGTGTGTGTGAGATTGTGAGAGTGGGACTAGTAGTGCGTATCACCAGTGCTGGAGAGACGAGAAGAGAGAGAGTGCGCAGTCGGGATCGACTTTCTTGATACACCCACCTGTTTTGGCAAACAATCCAATTCCCCAGAGAACGCATCTGTTTAAGCAAAACTTTGAGCAGCATCTGATAGTTGATGCTGCCAGACAGCAGCGGCCGGCCTCCAGGGATTTAATTGCACCGTTCTGTCCAAACTTTACAAAGAATGATGCAACAAATGTTTGCGGCAGCAAATCATTTTAGTTGGCAGGAATGTCTCATAGATAAGAGATCTAAGGAGAGTAATGACATTTGTTCCAGCTAAGTGTGCAAAAAACAACTGGTGTTTACAGTGTAGAGCGAAGGGAAAACCACTGCAAAAGTTTTTTTAAAAAGACGAGTACAGACCAGGGTAAAAATACTGGCATACTGGTTTGTTTACTTCCAAACAGTATCATGACCAGACTGTGTCAGCGAGGTGGCAGTGTCTGAGCGTGCACTAGGCTTAGATTTCAACTAAACATGAAGCAATAGAACATTTTCAGTACTTTGTTAAATCTGTATAAGAAAAAATTGGATTGAACAGGCTGTACCTGAGAAACGAGGCAATGACTGTACCTGAGAAAGGAGGAACTGACTGTATGTGTGTTTAAATTGTGTCTGCTCTCTAAGACGAAGCAGATCAATTGAATTTATGCAGTCATCTCATTCTCTGCTCTCTTTGAATCAGAGTCTCTCTTTGTCACCTCACCACCCACCCAGAGATAATTCAATAACCTCTGCAAATGAGCTCTGTGTGTGTGTGTGTGTGTGTGTGTGTGTGTGTGTGTGTGTGTGTGTGTGTGTGTGTGTGTGTGTGTGTGCACTGTCTTAGTTGTGATTTTCAGGTCAATCAGAGGTGATAATAATAATCATTACTCTATTAAATCTAGAAGACACGACTCATACAATGATTATCTATTTCTGTTTCGACTGGGGCTCTCAGTGTATGTGTGTGTGTGTGTGTGTGTGTGTGTGTGTGTGTGTGTGTGTGTGTGTGTGTGTGTGTGTGTGTGTGTGCCCACCTATGCCCCCATGTTAAATTGGTGTCACTGTATCCTGCACTGTCGTCAGACCGGAGTAGCTTCAAAGACAGCAGATGTGTGTGTTTAGCTTCTGATGTATGGCGCTGCAACCCCTAGCATGCACTCAAGGGCTACTGGGTCATTATGTTGACTGTGTGTCTCTGCTCCCAGCATGCAGCTGGCATAGACAATAACAACAAAGCAGACATTTAGTGTGACTTAACACAGTGCTGTTGCATATTAAGATGTGAGTTGTGTTTGCGTGTGTGTGTTTGTGTGTGTTGTGAGTGAGGGCACAGATGAAGTGATCAAGTCGACAGCTTGCCGAGCTGTGATTGTCACTGATCCCCCCTCTGTCCTCGGGAAAAACAGTGCCATCTGCCACGGGCAATGCCAGCTTGGCACTCCCCACCCAGGCTAAACTAGAGAGGGCAGGGGAGCTCGAAACAGTTTAATGTAGGATACAAGGTCTCTGTGCAAGGGGTTGTTTCTGCGTGTGCACTTGCAAGAGTTTGCACGGGAGTCTTTTGGTTTTTGAAAAAAGTGAACAGGTATACGGAGAATTCTTCAGTTCTTTGAGTTCATTCATGTTTCTCACTTTTTCGTACCAACTAGTTTTTGTACGCCTCAAAACTGAATTCAGTCATACATAATTGCTGTGTCATTCTTGAAAAGCAAAACATTCCTTTCATTGAATGCCTCGCACGGTATTGAAGAGGAGAAAGCAGCCAAGTTCAAGTGCATCAAAGTTGAAAAGGAACAAAATCTGGGAAGAAGTCAACATATTGAGAAAAAGGTTGCATGTTATGAGCATGAAATCTTAAATTCTAAGGAAAAACTCACAAGCATTAAGTTGTAATCTTTCAAGTTGCAGTTTCTTGGCTGTGTCTGCATGATTTCTTAAACATCTTGTGCCGTGCCTTCTTTCAGGTCCTCCAACACCACCATGCGGTCCACGAGATCTCCTACATCGCCAAGGACATCACAGACCACCGAGCCTTTGGCTACGTCTGCGGGAAGGAAGGGAACCACCGCTTCGTGGCTATCAAGACGGCACAGTCGGTCAGTGTCTGTGTGTAGGCAACTGTGTGTACATATATGTGTGTGAGTGTTTGTGCATGTTTTTTACCATGCTTCTTCTGTATGTAGGTTAATGTATGATTCATAAGGGTTTTCTCTCAATAACACGAACCCTCTTGACATTTAGATAAGGACCCTTGAACACCAACTCATGTCTCTTTGTACTGTTCATCAAACAATCTGTTTACTCTGTGGGATTCTGTGTTTCTGTGTGTGTCTCTATGTGTGTGTGTGTGTGTGTGTGTGTGTGTAGAAGGGTCGACAGTCAGTCCTGCAGCAACATACTCTATATGATATTGAGTACCCTTTTGGACGTGCTATGATTGTTGTTGCTGTTGTGTCTGGCTTGTTTAGTTTGGATCCAGCTGGCTCGCTCTGTAGCCGTATTGATTTCCCATAGTGAGTCGATGAGGGTTTGAGTGTGTGTCACCAGCTCTAATGGCATATCCATCGTCCCAGGGCCATGAACTGTGGCTCTCTGACTTAGAGAGATACACACAGTGATACACACCTGGCTGTATCCAACATTCACACCAGCCAGACTTGCGCAGAGCTGCGTAGCACAAGGCTAAGCCCTCATCAGTCAGCTAAGCTGTCATTTACTTGACATGTGCCTGAGGAAAGGTCACTATTATATTTCAGTCACATTGTCAGAATTTAAACCTGCCATCATGAGCACTTTGACTATTAGCTGTGGAGCAGACAAAAAGAGGGGTGGAGGAAGCAAAGAGCTTATGGCAGAGGCTGAGGCTGTAATTGGAAAGTAACCACTTTGATGTGAATTAACAATGCGTCTCTGTGGTCATGAAGGCTAAGACTTAAGGTTGTTCCGAAAAGGCCAATTTAGGGGCTACATCTGAAAGTAATTGGCTTACCACTCAACTCGAAGTCTCGGCACAAGAAAGACATGTTTTATTTAGCAAGTTTTAGTGGACATGGAAGTACGCTAATTGTGTTGGAAAGGATTGACAGTCTCCAAGTTCATCACAGTCTTTGTTATAACTTCTTAGAAAAGATACGATTGTAATTAACATATAAAGGTTGTTCTAGATTTGTTACAAAAGCAACCTTGTATCCACTTTGTGGCAGCAGCACAGAGAGTTTAAAGACTTAGCGTCGGTTCAGAACATCCAATTTTGGACTGGCTATTTTTCAGGAAGTTATTAATTTTTCAGCTATTAAATCTAAAAAAATTGGAACTAAATTACTACCTTGAGCAAATCATAACAGCAACTGCAAATGAAAAATAAGGTGGTGGTAAAGTGGTTCAGCCATCAGTGGTGAGTCAGGCTTATTTTTCGACAGAGTGTTCACTCATTGCTTTTAAATGAGCAGGCTTAATATTTTACTGCTAATGGAAAAGTTCCATCTAATGCATTTTAACATTTATTAAAAATTCCTGATATGAAATGTGCAAGGTACATGGCACAGATGTATTGTACATTTGGAGGTGTATGTCCTTGTTTGGTGGCTCATTTATCTTCCCATGGATGATTATCCAAATGTAGATTGTATTGTCCGGCTTAGTGTCGTGCTGAAATGTGTTTTAAAGCAACATTTTGTAACTTTTTTTACCTTAAAATAACAACTTCATAATCACGTTGACGTTACTTCAACATACAAGTTTTCAACACATAACATTGTCATGATGTAATTAGACCTGTTTGTAGGTAGACCTGGGATTTGTATTCACGACATAATGTTTCTTTTAACTATTCAAAATGTCAGCGGTGTCTTAACCCAGAGTCAAGGAGCAGATGCTCATGTTTGAATTCACCATTTTGCACCAGGGATCAATAATTATTAATGAAGGAATCCATCTTAGAGGAGTCAGAGATAATATACAGTCCCAGTTTGTTCAGTTTGAAAGTTTCTCCCCTTTTTTTTAACCAAGAAGTCAAAACTGTAATCACTAGACTTTCTCGAGGCAGGTTGAGGGAAATTCAGTATGTCACATAATAAATTAAGGAACATCCTGGAGATATCCTGCCAGTGGACTATAACCAACCAGAATTTAATTTAGTTAAAGAGGGGGAATCTGTTGCGTTAATATCCAGAGGGATAGGAGAGTCGTCTTTTACCCAAATATCCTGATCAGTGCAGATTTTAATAAAACAGAGAATCCGCAGTTAATGTCTCGATCACGACTTTTGTTGGAATACTCCGTCAATGTTGCTGTAGGCTAAGAATTAGTCATCTGATTCAAGAGGGCTGAACTGAGTTTATGTCATCTCCATGCTCCCGTGAGCTGGCCACTCCTCCTGGATCATCCTCGAAGCTTTGCACATTTCCGATTCTAAAATTCACTGCTCGTCTCAGCTCTCTGCATCTGCTTTTACCTAGAAGTTTTGACAGAGAAGGAGCGACAAAGAATGTTGGAGAGGTGGCGCGAAAAAAGACGGAGATTAGAGCATGTGTTGTCAAATGCAAAAAAGGATCTGAGCCTGACAAGAGTGACAATAAGTTTCAGAGTTGGCTCAGCAGGAGCGACCGTTTACCCCAGCGTGTCTGTCAAGAGCAATATGTGGCGGAGAACATCTCGCAGAAAGACAACACTGAAATAGAACTGCTTTATGCAAGGCGGTGTTCAGTCTGTGAACTCCTCGTGCACTTCACATAGTCCCAGTCAATAATTGATTAGGTCTGAAACGCCATGGTACAATAAGACTCTTTGCTGTGACAGTCGTAATAAGTCCTGAGTCATCTAACCGGTTTGTTGTCTGTGCTTTTGTTCCCCTGACAAGAAAGGTGGTACGAGGTAAGACAAGAGGCTCGTATCTGCTCATGTCACTGTCTGAACCAGGCCTAGAGAAAGAATAGAGTGTGTAGTGATTGTGCAGATAAGTGTGTAGAGGCTCAGTGCCTGTCTAGTGTGTCTTTGTGTGCTTTGTGGTTGCCGGATCCCAATCACAGGCAGTACCATTTATTTAGGAACAGGTCTGGAACTTCCATTTTCTGAGTTTAGTCGGTAACACTTTTTGGATTGGTCAGTGCTTAACTGATCACAGGGACACAACAATCAGTCACAAAGACATTATATATATATATATGTTATATTTCATGAAAGACTTTAGACAAACTAATTGTGGTGTTTTTTTCTTTGTCCATGCCGATACTTTCCTGCAGAACTGGCAGAATTCAGTTGACTGCCAGTTTGATTGTGGCTTGGGGCCTAATTGAACCATCCATAATCAGTTGTCAGAAACCCAATCAGCTATCTGTGCCTCATCCCACCGAAGCGAATGCTCCGATTACAGGATGCACGGAATAAGAAAAACCCATGGGTTTTTGGGGGCATGTTGCCTCAGGTCAGAAAATGACATTTGATCCAGGAAATCCAGTTTGAAGTAGTTTTACCACTTTTCCTTCAAGGCTGTTCGAGGGCCAGTTCCGAGCCAGTGCCTATTCTCAAACCACTTGTCTGCATTTCAACAGCCAAAGAACTGGCTCAGGCCAGGAAAACTGGTCCAAGAGCAGCATCAACACCTTGCTGGTCCAGGAAAAAGGTTTACGTCAGGGGCTGGGGGTGAGATTATCGGGACCCAAGACCAACTACAACCTTATGACCCCCCCCTTTTTTTTTTAAAACAGAGCTAGTGTAGCGTGTAGTCTGACTTATCCACAGAAGAATAAACACAAGATTTTCACTATGGATTGATACCAGTGGAGTAGAAGCTAGACAGCGAGCTAAAGGCCAGGGCTCAAAAGGGCAGCTTACGTTCAGTGTTCAAAAGAATAACAAATGCGTTGGACCAGTCATGTTTGGATGCCAATGTAAGCATGCAAAACCAGGAGCAACGTAAAAAAGTCGATGTAGTCTGCCATAGTTGGTCCTAGTGATGCTGGGAAATCAGAGAAGTATTCAGTCGCACAATGACGTGACTCTACGGTGGCTTTATAGCCTGTGGAAAAGCAAACCGGTTCTAAGGAGGTTCGCAGATTGAACCATCTCCAAACTGAAATCTGAAAAATGATCCTGGTGAAAATATTCATGACCAATTCAACATAGTCTGTGCCTGTGAGTGTGTATTTATGTGCATGTATGTGTTAACGTGCGGGTGCATGTTGTGTCCTTGTCTTCTAGGCTGAGCCTGTGATCCTGGACCTGCGGGACTTGTTCCAGCTCATCTATGAGATAAAGCAGAGAGAGGAGATGGAAAAGAAGGCCCAGAAAGATAAGCAGTGTGAGCAGGCGGTCTACCAGGTACACTTTTTCCCCCCTTTTTAACCTTCCCTTAATCATCTGCCATAAGTATGATGAGCTTCATCCGAGAGACTCTCGACAGACAAGTCAAGCGAGACTTGAAAAGACATCAAAGCGGGCGAATGGCATACGGAGCACCCACTTTCAGGTTTCATCAGTGGCACCATCTGCCCATTGTGCTTATTTCACCTTCCTCCGTTCTCTTTATCTCCAGTTGTCTCTCGCTCTCTGATGATTGCCAAATGATTGTCTGAATGCTGGGAAGCTGCTCAGTCTTGCTGTGCTTTCCGCCTACTCCTTCTACTCCACCGGCTTAACTCTCCGCCTCTTCTGTCTTCTCCCCTCTGCTCCTCTCTCCTCCCTGTTTGATCTCTCCCTATGCTTCCTGCCGCCGCTCATCCGCAGACAATACTGGAGGAGGATCTGGAGGACCCGGTCTACCAGGTAACTTTCTGACCAATCACATCGCTGCTGTCACCTGCTGCATTCTAGCCAGTCAGCTTGCTCCTCTCTGTGTGCACTGTGGGGAGACAGTTCCTGTTTGGTTACAGTTTGGAGGGGTTAGACGTCCGCAGATGTTTACGTGGAGTCAAGAATAATAGGAGATGCTCAAATCTGTGCGATCATGGGTCTTGTGTGTCTGTGTGCATGTCTGCTAGTTGCGGTGCATGATTAACTGAAAGATGTATGTTTTATCTGCTCCTTCGGGAACTTTTGCTGTGTAATTTCATGTCTCATCGGGATCTTTTGACCTTTTGACAAATTCTGTTTGACTAATCTTTTCTGCAATTTCACCACTTCTCTCTCAATTTCTTTATCTTCCAATTTCCCTCCCGCTTCTTGTTTTTCCTCTCCTCCCTCTGCTGCTGACGTTTGTAGTACATTGTTTTTGAGGCGGGACACGAGCCCATCCGTGACCAATCAGAAGAGAGCATTTATCAGGTACCCACAAGCTCATCTTGTCCGCTTGTGTCTCAGTGATATTCTCGTCAGCTGTGGTATAAGAAGCTCTTTAAAGTGTTTAATCTTCCAGTTGCTCGCCAATAGGTACCAGTTACATCACTCTTTAATGGGATAAGTATTTTGTGGCCTGCTCATAAAATTAATGGCTTCCTTTTTTTAACTCATAAAAAATGTAGATAGAAATAATAAGGGGGAAAAAAGACAGTAAGAATCAGAGGTGAACAACCAGCCAGAACCCTCTAGATGGCTGAAGCTAAGCCCAGGGAGACAAGCCCTTCTCTGGGTGCACTCCTCAGGGGCGTGGGCAGACCTCCTAGGGATAAGGTAGGGGGGAGGGTCGATGTGCATTGAGGGGATGTGGAGGTTATTCCTAGGCTGTGTGGAAGGCGGACCCCTCCTCTTCTTCTCTCCTGCCCTCCCTCTTTTCCAGAGGAGATGAAAGAAAGCGGGGGAAAGAAAGATTAATCACCAGCCTCTCGTTTGATCTTTAAATAAAATGGATTGAAAATAGACGGAGTGCTGGCTCGTGCGCTAACACACTCAAACAGAAGAACGCACATACATACACATATACGCATACAAACAACCCCACACACACATATCAGGCATAAGAAACGTGAGCCTCAGCCAGCCTCTAGCCACAGAGGAACTAATGTATGAATAAAGATGGCAGCTTCTGGAAATAAACATGTGAAAGAAGAAACAAGGCCTTGAGAGGAGGAGAAAGAATGGGACAGGCTGTGCTAGATAGATATCCACGTTCTTCACCAGTGCTATTTTTCATTTTACCACTCAGTGTGATTGGGGCACATCCAACAAGGGGAGAAATACACTTTATTTTAAACAAAACCCACAGGAAACCCCTGGATTCATGCATATCAGAATTTTGCTATCAGCACTCTGTGTGTCTTCTCATTGCACACACTGTCAAATCTATCTGCCTGTGTGACATAGAGATATTACATGTCTCCATGTGTGTGACATTCTGAGTTATTACATGTCTGTGGTTGTGATAAGCAGCCTTATCCATTCTTTATTAGGGAGAGAGAGAGACAGAGAGAGAGACCATCACCGCAGGCCTATAGTCTACTGATTAGCCTCATAGATGAGTTCTCACTTCACAGATTTTAATTCTGATTATCCCTGCACACACACACACACACACACTCTCACACACTCCGCTGGTGATTGATTTGATTCCTGAGGAGCCAGGTTTCAGGGTTTTGTGTTGGCATCCAGTGTGTCGCAGTGCTCTAACAGTGATGCATACAGACTGTTTCACTGTTTGATTAAACCGGAGGTAACAGGCTCTCTGACTCTATTGGACGATTGTGTAGGTTCCCACCAGTCAGCAGAAGGAAGGGGTCTATGACGTCCCAAAGCGACACCCAGTGAGTGACCGTGTGTTTGCCCCGTGTCCCACCGCCCTCCCCCCCTTCAGCCTGCCTCCCCCTCTCAGTCAAACCTCTCAGCTGTCCCACGAGTGTAAAGCCTCTTCCTTCGGCGCCCCTCTCCTTTTTAGAGCCTTGTGAAGCTCTAATTTTTACAGCGATGCTACTTCTCCCAAACAGTGACCCGCTGTGTCTGTGATAGTTCCCTGAGAGGTTTGCTGGGACCCAGTGCTCTTGTGCAGTGTGCTGTGCTCCTCTTCTGCTTGTGCCTCGTGGTGCCTGCTCCCTCTGGTTAACCGGGATATACTGTGTGTAAATGTGTGTCGTGTCAGTTTTGCTCGATGAAGCATGCCTGGCTGTGGTTTGCCAGTGGTGAATCATATACAAACCTGCATGACCTTATCCCAGACTGCGCTGAACACACGTTTTGTCATTGTCATATCTTTCCTCTAATGGATATGAATTATACGTCTGACTTTAAATGTGCATGGCCTCATATTTTTGAAGGATGCTGAACAGTTTTTCACCCCGTTTGTGCATAAAAGTGAGAGTGTTGCTGTGCAAATCTATTTCAGTGTCCGTGTGTGTTTACAGTACTCGTGTGTGTGTGTGGTATATCTTTAAGCTCCTGTTATTGGCTCACACTGCCAGTGGTTATAATGAAAGATGACCTTGGCCATTGTCAGGCTGCACTATAACTCAGCTGCTCTTTTATCTGCCTATAAAGATGCTAGTTATATTCCTGCCTGATTTAATCTGCTAAAATCTTCACACTCACAGTAACCGGGCTGCTGTCCTGTGTGTGCGTGTGGATATGCATGTGTGAGCGTTTCTATCTGAGTCCTTCATCCCATGTTGCTGTTCTGCAGATGAGTATTCCCTCAGTCCATCCAAAACCCACGAGCCCTGTGTGTATTCCCCTGCAGTGGGTCTTTTTTATCCTTTTATCCTCAAACTGGACTCCTCCACGTCACTACTGGCAGTCACAGTCCCACTCTATGAATTTCGGTAGGCTTGGAATTGGTCTCGCAGTTTTCTGGCTGCATATTATCCTCAGCTTTGGTAAGAAGCTTACAGGCACCATAGTATTTCTGTTCTCTCCTCACCCAGCCCACAACACATGCTGCTATTTGGATTGCCTTTGTGTTGGCAGGTGTCTGAACGTGAACAAATCCAATATTTCTCTCTTGTTGTGCAACCAATTGGACTAGTCAACAATTCTGGTTTAAATAAGGCGAATTCAAGTCTTTTCTGCTTCCCAGTCAGTCAGAAGGAGTAAATATAACCCAGGATCATAGATATATAATATATATAAATGGATCAAAGAAATTCAAAAATGTGTTTTGCTTTGCTTGTATTGTCATTTCAGGATTATACATTTTTTTTAAGATAAATCCAGACTCACAGAGGGCAGGAAACCGCTGCTCTGCTTCTCTCTCTGTGGGTTGAATCTTTCAAGCGTGTTGCACCTCAGTCAGGGATGTCACAGCAGGTCTTTTCCATCATGAGTCAAAATGCTGAATTCACATCACACTGTTACTATGAGCAGCCTCAAGGAGAAATAGGGGAATAGCTACAATATCTTAGAATATCAGAAATGATGCTAAATTGGCTGCAAACCTACTCTTGATGTAAATAAAATCCATTGTTAAAACCAAGTCAATCAGTTCAGCTAATTACATATGAGCTATATAGCCTGCACAATGACTTAGTTTAAGTTATCGTTATAGTTTGGTCTGCCACACACATTAAGGCAGCATCATTGTTCATTGTTGTGGAGTGACTGTCTTGAAATAATGCATCAACTCTATTGAGCCAACATGGTGGGAACACAGCAGTACTACCTGTCGTTATATTACTCATTGGGAAGTCACCAGAGGCCATGGCATTTATGTGACCGTTGCTAGTTAGAGTGGATTTACTGTTTATATCATCGGCAGGAGAGGTTCATGGTCTCCTCAGCAGGAGGATTGACTGCTGGACAGTAGCGTTACATGAGATCATTGCTCTGTGTGTGTATACACATCGGATGAAATGGTACTGTCTGCAGAAATGTGACCTCCTGTCTAAAGCAATCTCTTCTGTTGTTTACTCTGTAACCTTTTTAAACTAGAAAAATCAATCAAACACACACACAAGGCTATTTCAATCTCTTGAACCCTTGACCCTGTGAAAACTGAATGTGTTGAATCAACAGAAGCTCACATGTAGAGGTCAGCATCGTACAACCGACCAGCCAAACACATCAACCCAACTCAAAAACTAGATTAGTATGCTGTTTGATTTGATAAGTATCATATATTCACGAGCAAGGACCACACCAACAATGAGATGTACATGATAGTTTATTGAGGTGGAATGTGAATACGATGTTGAAGAAGGCAATTGAGCATGAGCGCGATGTTGATGAAGTGTTGAGAAGGCTTCGTTAGGGATCAACGGCAGCTCCCGGCCTAGTAGACCCCCTATATGAAAGAGAGAGATAGAGAGAGAGGAAGACAGAAGAAGGGGAGGCAGGGTGGGGCACGAGAAAGGAGAAAAGGCTAAATTGCTGTCAAGCGCAGCATTTACAAACTCTGATAAAGTTCAGTGTTTCACACAGATTGACTGTGTACTTGCGGCAGGGAGGTCGCATTGCAATCAATGTGTTCACAGGAGGGATCATGTGTGTGATTGACAATAGACGGGAGAGTGAGGGCAGATTGTCCACGCCGTTTGCTCAAAATATAAAATGCTGGGTGGGCCGCCCAAGTAAACTATATGTGTGGGAAACGATGCAGTTGGGAGCTTAAAAGTTAGTTTGGTCCATCAATAAGACAGAGTAGAAGAAGAAGAAGAAGAAGCAGAATATGGAAATTAAATCACCTGTCTTTGCTCACTATGTCTTAGCTCTCCTTATCCTCGGGTGTGCATAAACTACAGCTTAGAAACTTACAAAAAAGTACAAAGATATGTAATTATCAGTTATGTTATCAGTATGAGAAGCAGGTAGTTATCAGTGTCGGCTGAAAAAAATCCATATCATGTATCCCTATATCAGATTATATATGTGACCTTTATAAGTCCGTCATTACTGTGAATTAAAACCTGTGTCTTAATTGGCCTAGCTTCCTGGTTTAAGTAGAGGTGCATGTGTTTGGTAATGTTGGTTTCTGTGTGTGTGTGTGTGTGTGTGTGTGTGTGTGTGTGTGTGTGTGTGTGTGTGTGTGTGTGTGTGTGAGAGAGAGAGAGAGAGAGAGAGAGGAAAAGAAAAATGTCCATGGTCTGATTGTGTCCTCTTCAGAGTTGTGTGTTTGCATGTGACGTTTTTCAGCCGGTGTGATCAGTCAGACGGTAGGGGATCAGCAAGGTGGCATTAATTAAAGGGGATGCGCTAATTGTATGCAGAACACATGTGCACAGGTAATTACTATTTCCCTGGAGATGGTTAATTGATAGGTGGCTGCTGTACTGATAAAGATAAAGGGCTGGGCAAAGAGATGGCAAGAGTGTATAATGGGCACAGAGGGATAATTGGCAGGGCAAGAGAGAGAGTGACGGACAGAGAGCGAGCGAAGAGACAAAGACAGGAATGGGCAGCAGGCTGTCGCTTTCAGTGAGGATAACAGTGGCTATTGTACATTTCAATCAGGTCAATTAAAACAAAAAAAGCCACCAAATTAGGTACATTTCAGCCAATAGAAAAATTAACCGGATTTTCAGAACAGATTAGTATCAGACGAGCTGTTATTGTTCATCGGTAACAGCTAACGATGACCATACTTCATGCTTTCATCCACAGGAAAAGCATACACTCAGCGATATTGTAGTGCGCCAACTGCTCTTGCTTTGCCAGACCAATCTGCACATCATGATCCAGTGCCAGTACTGGAAAAAGGTCTGGCAGAGCCCATCATCACTCTGGGAAAAAATATTGCAGGTTGTTTGTACAGTCAGATTGCTCAGGGCTGGGTGCAAAATACATCAGCGTGGCTCTTATACGTGTTTTTACTGCATGACGGCTAGAGCTGCAACTATTAGACAATTTTAAGAAAATTAGTTGCTTACCATTTTGATAATTGATTTTTTAATTCAGTATTGCAGTTGCAAAAATGAAGAGTCTTTGGGTTTTGGACTGTTGGTTGGACAAAAGTAGCAATTTGAAGATATCACTTTGAGCTTTGGGATTTTTCACAATTTTATGGACCAATTGTAAAAATGATCAGCAGAATATTAGATAATGAAAATAATCGTTATATCAGGCTACGCACACGACAACTGTTAGTGTGATAGACTCATTATTGGCTTTGTTTTCTTCATGGGATTTATCTTATCCTTATGACATGATCCTTTAATCTTTAGATTGTGTTTCACTTTGATGGAAATCCAGCCGGTAATGATGTCGAGCGAGCCAGCAGGAAGGACGCTGTTATTTTCTCCTATAATGTAACATGCTCCCTGCCTTTGCGCTCACATACAGCATGTTAGATAATCCAGCCTCTCTTGCTGTGTTTGCCTGCTTGTCAGTGTGTCTCACACTGTGGTTCCTGACACCTGGGAGCAGGCTTTACAGAAACACAAAGAGGGTTTAAACCCCAGCTCAGTGCTGTAGTTTAGACTAAAGGTAGGGATGAGCTTTAAACCTTTTTAAATCTTCACCTGGGTCTGGTGAGAAGAACCTTGCTTTGTGCTTCAGTGTGTGTGTGTGTGTGTGTGTGTGTGTGTGTGTGTGTGTGTGTGTGTGTGTGTAGATGAGCGTGTTCAGTGACTAAAACACCTGCCGACCATCATATTCCCCTCTTAAATAAGCCTCATTTCACCTTACTCCCTTCTGTCTCACCCTTTCTCTGATTGTATGAAAAACAACTAACATGTGTGTGTGTGTGTGAGAACATTTTCATCTCACCCACCATCTAACACTGGGGTTGTGATTGCAGAACGGACGTCAAAACAACCCCCACCACCATCATCCTCATCAATCTCATCATTTTCATGCTCAGCCTCTCCAACAAGAACAAACTGAACCACAGTCGCCGCAGCCACAGCCACAGCCAAAGCCACAGCCAAAGCCACAGCCGCAGGTAGTGGCGGATCTGATAGACTTAGACCTGCATAAGGTGACTCAGGTAAGGCTCTACACAGCAAAGTGCTCTTGTTGTTGTGATTCAGACAAAAGCAAGGAGGGTTTTTAGTCTTTGTGAGCAGGGTACATACTGTCCTAAAGGTTACTTATCAGCCCTCCTGAACTGCTTCTTCAGGCATATCCTCAGATGATCTCCCGTCCTCCTCTGTGCTGCAACACTTTTGTTCTCCTTTAGTCGTAAGTCACCCCAACTCCTGACCCCTGTCATTTATGAATAAAACATGCAACCATGCTGTTGCATAGTAACCAGGCTGAGGCAGAAGTAGAGTCAAGTAGCGTACATATCGGTGCACCCGTGCGTTCACACCTGCATGAGTACGTGCGTGCGAAAGAGGAGGAGGACGAGCAGGTACAGTCGAGAGAAGAACACCCAAGCGGAGGGGTCCTTTAAGGGCGGAGTGGACGTAAAGGTCAGAGTGTCTGTCAGAGCGGGGGTCAGCAGACAGTGGCGGTCATCTCGCCCGCAGTCAAGCTGCTCAGAGCGCATTAATAAAGCATTCATAACACTCTGATAATCACAGCTACCTGACCCCACCGCCCCACTACCACACACGTACGGAATATTGAGCTGAGTGACTTCACTAAAAGTGGACAGAAAGTCTATAAACGTCCAACTTCCTGCACTGTTTGAACACTCGCTCCAGTGACATTTCTTCTGTGCCGGTGGTTTCTGTTTGAGGAACATTAGCAAATGCTCTGTGGTATTGACTCAGAGCAGCGTGTGGCACAACACTCATGGACAACTATAGGAATTTATTGTATTTTAGTTTAAGAAGAGGCTCTCTTAAAGTGTGTTTTGTGAATTTAATCCCATGGACATGTTATCAGTCCTTGTGGATGCACCATTTTGCACATCTTGGATATCGAGCTTATCGTCTTGTTGAGTTGATCTTTATCTGCTGCGCTACACTCTGCAGCAACAATAGTCCATATTACATCCTCCTCTCCCCCTCCTCTCGATGTAAAAAACATAGGCATCCAGACCCATAACTGTAAAACACCATGCCCACAGATCCATTTTCTGATAAATGTAAAAAGAGCGTTGTGGTCCATGTGTGACCCGCGAGAGGGAAGATATTCGAAGAACATTCATTATCTCAAAAGAAATTATCCGCATCCATGATTTATGCTAATCTCTGACCATGTATTCAAGGCTCAAATTCCTTTACAACTAAAAATAGAGTTCCCTTCACTTGCCACCGGCCTAAAGATATTATTAATGTGCAAGTAAAGGGGGAGATACTAAAGAGAGGGATCATGGGGAGCCTGTGAAAGGAAACAGAGCGATACAGAACAAATTCAGATCAAATAGAAAGGCTGCTGTGTTTGATAACTATTCCCTCTGAGGCACACCACACATCCTCTACAACAGGGGAACATTAATGACTGATCCTGAGGAAGACAGTGGTACAGTAATGATGCAGGGGTGTGGTAGTGTGCCTTTAGACCAGCTGGTAGAAGGCATCTTTACGAGATAAGATAAACCTTTATTGATTCCCAGGGGGGACATTCAGGTGTTGCAGCGGCACAAGGACAGAAACAAGTACAGATGAAAGGAGAAAAAGCAAAATATAAATCATTAGATGTCAAATAAGAAAAGAGCTCAACAGTGAGGATCCGGAAGTGAAAACGTGATTCATATTCTGAAATCAGGATATAGATTATTAGCCAAAATGCCATAACCATCCAAGATAGATTCACCACGAGCTATTAGATTGTGAAACGATGCTCCTGTGAAGATGTTTGCCACGCCCGTGAAAGTCATGTCGGGTTGCGGGTTACTGCCACCACAATTGGAGTTTTTTGCTCTGAATCAAATGTTTTGTGCTCATGATTCGTCTCGTATTTGCTTGGCTTTGTTCCGGGCTTAATACTCTTTATATAAGGATTTTCTGAGACATCACGGGAATAAATAAACAAGAAATTCACTTCCATTACTAGAGTCATTCAAAAAGTGGGCAGCCAGTGTTGAGCTCTACAGAATATGAGTAGAAATAAAAATGGAACCTATGCAAGCTTACAAGATAGTCAGTATGCATACAGTACCCCACGGGCAGTGTTGTACATGTGGAGCTGATGACACAGATTGTGATAACTCTTGGTAGGTATGTCATCATAATCATTTCATCTCATTATCCCATCTCTCCTCACCCCTCTGTTACCTCTTCCGTGTTGCTGCCTCAGTGCTCAGGTAGGTACCACAAACATGCCGAGCTCGTGTCGTGCTGCATGCAGTGTGTCATGCATGTTGCACCGGAATGGAAACCAACCCAGATAATGTATATATAGTACAGCAGTAATGTTATTGTACCTGACTGCTAGCTCTCTCTTATTCTCAGAATATCAACCAGTTAGAGATTTTCGGAGACATGTCCACGCCTCCTGACATCACCTCTCCATCAGTGAGTAGCTGCCATACATACGCAGTCTGTGATTTGCATCTTATAAATTCCCAACTGTATTTCCAATGATGTGCTTTTCTCTTGTTTTCCCTCAATCCGACCTCCAATCACAGACCCCCGCCTCTCCAGCCAACACCCTCGACCCCTCGCAGGGCCTGCAGCCTCCCACGGAACTGTTTGCTCCCTTCAATCCTGCGTCTGTGCCCTCAGGTGGGACCTTGTTCATTTTCTGCTTAAATACACCAGTGCTACAAGAGCAGGGGAAACAAACGCAGCGGGAGAGGGAGAGTGAGTCGAGCGAGGAGATGAAGGGGAGCCGGAGAGTCAGAAGATTCGGAGGCAGAGGGCAGAGGAGAGAAGAAGGGGGGGGGGGGAGAGATAAATAGAGAGGGACGGAATAGAATTGAAATGTAGATGAGGGGAGGGGATGGAGGAGAAAAGGCGGTATTGGTTGTGTGTTGAATATGAAATGCATCATTAGCTTGCTGCCTCAGATTTACCTGTGGATGAGGCGACTGCGGCGGTCACAGGAAAGTAATAAAACATGCTGAGATGATTGTAGCCAGGACTCTTCTGTATGCACGGGGCTGCTGTGAATTAGACGTCGGTGTATACTTTATAGTTTGTCTGCCTCTCCTCTTTCACTCCCCTCCTCACCTCTGTCCGTCTGCTCACCTCCTCTCCCTCTCTGTGCATATGTCAGTGCGGCAGGGCAGCCGAGAGGTTAAATGTCAGCTTTCTCTGCTGTAGGTAACGACTGGAGACCAGAAACAGGAGGCTAGCAAAGTGTGTAATAGAATAAGCTTCTACTGATGAGTTTGAGTGATTTTAATGAGTGTGTGTTGAGCACTGCCTTTTCATAATGACTCTGCCTCATTCGGGAGGTAATTATGATAGTTCACCATGACCATTAAGAGACACCGCATTATCTGCAGGCAGAAGTAGGGCAGCACTCTCTGGTGATGCATGGGTTATTATCTGTGTGAGTGTGTGTTTGTGTGCAGAAGAAAAGCAGTGATGAGCAGATGCACTGTGGGTATTGTAATCACTTCCTCTCCTTATTTTTCGTCTTATTGTTAAGATTTTAGAAAATACATTTCCTGTTTTTCTCACCACCAGGTTACGTGACGATGGGAGCAGTACCCCCCGGCCACTGGTCCCAGCAGGCGTTTGCCGCCCAGACGCCGCTGGCCTTCGGGGTCCAGTCTCCTTTAGGTCCGGTAGCCCAGGTGCTGCCGGGCGGCCAGCCTCTCATCTGGGGCCAGGCCAACATCTTCCCTGCCACGCAGCAGCAGTGGGCAGCCATGGCAGCCGGAGCCTTCCCCCCCACAGCCTACCTCCCTGCCCAACCTGTGGGCACGCTGCCCGCCGCCATGTTCCAGACTCTCACCCCCGTCACGACTGTGACTCCAGCCGGCGAGAGCCATTCAGGTGCTGGCGCCAGCGCCTCAGCTCCCTCCCCTTCAGCGTCGTCGAGTCCGCAGCACGGGGAGAGGGCGAGGAAGATTGGCAAGGAGATGTTCAAGGTGGGGAGCTAATTAGTAAATAGTTCTGATGAGACCAGAATTATGATATCTACTGAGAGCCCTGTTTTCTAACTTGTCTTTTTGTGGTCATGATGCAAAAGAAGTCAGAAGTAAAATTGAAAATGATTTAACATTAACCAGATTGAATCAGCAACCATGTTTAGCTTCTCATTGTTTCTCAATTGTTGTTTTTGGTGCCTTTATTAGATAGCCGACAGGAGAGAGATTACAGGGAGATGGGGAACAATATGCAACAGTGGTCCTCTACAGGCATGAACAGGGAACATTGCGAACATCATTGGCACCTTAACTTGTTTTGTTTGCTTCCTAATCTCAAGGAGTGGGGACTAGGTACAAGAGGAATTTAAACAAGACCAAACTAGATTTAGTATGAGCCTCTGCTGACTTTGCTCCACCAAACTGTGTTGGTCTGAGTCTGAAAAGCTGTAAGACTGACACAAATTCAAGACAATAACAAAAACATCTTAAGACCAAGACAGAAAGCAGGTTTTTAGCAATGTTGATCAAGTGATAGACTTTCCAATTAAAAACATAATGAAGTAGTTACATTTTGAATGCTCATGCAGTGAGTCAAAGTGTTAAAGCCACTGTGCTCAGCATGTGAGGAAATAACAGTTCTGACATTATGTCCAGCATTGCTCCCGTCAGCTTTACCCACTGGGCCCCCGTGGCCCCAGGCCTGAGTACCTTCCCCCGGGGGTCCAAAGCTCTGTTACTAGTGGTGTAAACACCAACACCGGTGCTACGAGCTCCCAGTCTGGGCAGAATCAGCCGAGGACTGCTAGCTGCACAGATTACAAGCCAGTTAACAGCAATTAGGGGTTATTCTGGTGACATGCTGTACTCTATTTGTCTCGAGTATAAATTTAAAAGGTGCCCAATTACATATCGCACCTTTAATGTTTGCATGCCTGACTAATGTTTGCCTCTCCCTGCAGGATTTCCAGCTGGCAAAGCCTCCAGCCATGCCGTCGAAAAAGGGTGAACAGCCCAGCTTAACAGGAACCTCAGAGGCATTCAGCACTTACTTCAGCCGTGTGGGCACCGCCCAGGACACGGACGACTGTGACGACTTTGACATTTCTCAAATGAATCTGACACCAGTCACCTCCACAACACCATCCACCAACTCACGTGAGAACACTGTCTATTGTGTTTTTGTGTACTGATTGTGTGTATTCAAAATAACGTGCTTTTTCTGGAGCTTTTTCTATGTCTGACTCATCTTGTTCCTGGCCCACAGCACCCACCCCAGCTCCCAGGCAGAGCTCTCCCTCCAAGTCCTTAGCCTCCCACGTCAGTGACCCCCCCACTGACGCCACAGACCCCCCCACAGACGACTCGTTTGGGGAAGCAGAGGGCAGCCCTAGTCGCAGTGGAGAGGAAGATGCTGTAAGTGTGTGTAGCTCTGTGTGTGTGTGTGTGTGTGTGTGTGTGTGTGTGTGTGTGTGTGTGTGTGTGAGTGTCAGGATGGTACAAGTGGTTTGTGGAATAAGTCAAGTGTGTGTGCCTCTAATAACTTACTCCTTATGCTGCTATAACTTGCGCAGCGTGTTGAGATCTGCTGATAAATAGCCTTTGTAGCGGTGTTGGCGGGCCAGGTAATCACTCTGGCTGATTAGGGGGCTGACGCTGTTGTGTCCTTTCGTGTGTGAGTGTGTGTGTGCGTGTGTTTGTGTTTGTTTCTGTCTGTGAATGTGCACATGAAGTGTGCCTGCATAAGTATGTGGTTCAGTGTGTGCGCGCCTGGTCAACACAGCGTTAAATTAGCTGGTGGGATTGTCAGGGACATCATTAAGCTGTTATTAATATCAGCCAGGTAGCGTCCATACATCACTACTTCTATATGGACAGACTCATCTCTGGTGAGATAGAGCAGGAATAATGCCCCAATTCTTCTTGCAGGGGCAATTAATATTTATTTTACCAGCTGCACCTTAATATGAGGGAGAAAGTGGGAGAAATTAAGAAAAGATGAGAAGATAAAGAGAGATTTTTAGGGAGGGCGGAGAAAATTCCACTTTGCCTTTGACCAAAGTCCTTGTAGAGTGAGTGACCTTCCAAGAAACAAGACTTTTCTAGTGCTTTCCCCACCATTTTACTTTCCGCCCCTCTCTTTTTTTGTGTTTCTTTCATGCTCGCCTCTTTCTTCTCTTTTTTTGCGGCCCACTCTCCAGGCGTGAAACATTAGTTTTATGCCTCCAATCCGGCTATTATTGAAAAAAATAGAGGACTTTCACACTGCTGAAAATGTCACCAGGCCTGAATAACACACACAGAAGCTTTACACAACCCAGAGAAATGTGCATCGGTGGCGGCGCCGAGTGAGTGAGTGCGGCGAAAAGGTTACAAAGAAAAGAAAGGACAGGAAAGATGGAGCGAAGGCAGAAAAACAGCCCCCCTCCCACCTCCCCGCTCCCTGCGGGGTGAGATGTAAAAAGCGGAAGTGTTTTCGGTAAAAAGCAGCGCATCAATAGAGCAAACTCCACAGAGGCTTTCATAATAGACAACTGTAAATGAGTGTGTGTGTTTAAGTATGTTTGTGTGTATTAAATGTGTTGCAGAGAAGGTGGTTTCTCACTCTGGTGTCCTCATGTCTCCTTCAGAGTATTGACACCTTTTCTCTTTTGCTTCCTCTTTACGTCTACTCTGCAATCCTTCTTTCAGATTTATTCTTCTCCTTTATTTCCTTCTCTTTTTCTCCTCCATCAACTTTTCTCTTCCTTCCCTTCCCTTCTTCACCTCTTTAGGCGTGTGGTTCTGGGTCGCCCTGCCCCAGTGAGACAGCAGAGCCCAGCCCAGACCAGGCCAGTCCAGAGGCTGGGAGCTAGATAGCAGCAGGGCAGGGTAGGTATCGATGCCTCTCCTGCTCCTTCACCTCCCTGCCCTCCCACTTACATCAATCTGTCTGATTCTCATCTTTGCCTTTGGTCTCATTTTCACTGTTATTCCTCATTTCTCTTTCGCCTGCTGCCTCGCATGCTCAAAGGACAGCATGTGTTTGACTGTCTTTGAGTGGTTTGTCATGTGTGTGGCTGTGCATGTGTGAGTATTTGCTTGTGTTTCATTTTTCTGGAGTTTTGTAAGGGTCTTGTGACGTGGCATCACGTGTGTGTTTTTATGCAACAACGTGTGGCGAGTTCATTGCGCATGATCACTCCGGCCATGGTGCTCCGTGCCCTCATTGTGTCCCTGTCTATGTGGCTTGTACCTAAATCACGCCCAGTTCCCTAAATAGGACACGTCTCACTGTGAGAGCCAATAGTGTGTGACAGCCAATCAGAAACTGTGCACCTCACTGAACAGGACGTCTTTTGGGATTTGTCAATGTTGTGCACGAATATGCTGATCTCGAATGTTTAGCAAAATTTAAAGATGATGTGTGCTGTCATTTGAATGCATTATGTATGTTACTTGATGTAATGTAAGTGATAATATGTGAATTATTGTCGGAGGATCAAAGTGATAAAGACAAGCAGCGACTATCAACACTCAGGGAACTGCTGATGTGTTTGATCCTACTGGAAAACTTTCAAACTCTTTTGGAGACACGTCAACATGCAGTTTGCCTCCACAAGGAGACGGAGGGACACAAATACACAAATACACACACACACCACAAACACACAGTAAAGATGAGAGCCATTTTGATCCCTGCCTGCCTACCCGGTGTCCTCACCCACACAATTCCCGACTTTGGCTCCTTAATGATAGCTGCTGGCACTCACACAGGGAAAAAATGTAATGGTTTTGTTTTCATCAGCTAATACCAGGGTGCCAAGATTAATGACTGCCCCGCCATAATTGGCATTAATTAAAACCCAAGAAGCCTTTGAGTCCTTCCCCACTCCAGGAGAGGAGGAGGAGGGGCGGCTGAGCATCCTCTCTCCCCCCTGTTGGCCACCGTCCTCATATGGAGACGGTCTGGAAGCTGCAGGGCAGCAGGTGGATGCGAGCCTTAAGTGGGAGGATGGATTGTAGAGTAGCGAGTGGTGAATCTGGCTGCAGCCCGGCTGTGCTATGTCCAGAAGCGCCGAGTTTTTCCTCTGTAGTAGGTGGACTGCTTTGGTCCTGGTCCAATGACGCTGCTCCCATATGGTGTTTACTTGCTCAATCACATCGACTTTCGACACCTCCCCAAACACACACACACACACACACACACACACCTGTGCAATCGGCCCAGTTATTCCCCAGACAAGCACACCTGTGATCGATACTGTCGCCACCTGTGCTCATACTGGAGCCAAAAATATGTGTGTGTGTGTTTGCTGCTGGCGATGACCGCCTGTCCTGTCCTCCCCCTCCCACGGTGTGGCTCCGACCGACATGTGTTCGGGCTGGTGGGAGTCTAAGTGTTTTTTTTCTGGGGTGATCTCATCATGTCCAGCGAACGCTCCCGAGTCTCAGCCGTGAAATGGCCTGCTTCCACGGTTCACTGAGCAATCTCACATTGCTGCCCTCTGCCCAGGGCCTACCACTCACACAAACACACGCATGCACATAAATGTCCACACGTGTACCAGCCAGGCCCGATATTTTGGCCTTCAGGTTGGTGCTATGCCAGGACATCACTCATACCTCCACCCTCCCTCCCTCCCTCTCTCTCGGCCCAGGGTTTTAAGCAGCCCCGGTTGGCAGGGCTGGTTAGATGATGCGGGGTGACACTGCCGGGCTGTGGCTCTGGTGCAGGGGCTGAGCAGTGTGTGCTTGCTGTCACTGCTTGTCTCAGCCTCTTTGTCACCTCTCAGGGCTGCTGGCAGCTACTTTCTGCTGACTGTCTTGCCTTGGCCGGCCCTACAGTCACAGCTCTGTATCCCAGAGTGCAGGGCCTCCAAGCCTTCACTGCAGTGCTCTGTTCAGGTGAAAGCCCATGCAGATAATGTAACAGTCTTGTTTTTTGAAAGGTAGTTTGACAGGTCTCTGTGAATTGAATAATATGTCTAGACCTGTGCTATATGAAAAGTGTCAAGAAATAACTTTTGCTGTGATTTGATGCCATATAAATAAATCTGACTTGACTTAGTCTCACAGATACCACTCTCTCCAATGGAAGAACTGCATTCAGATATGAAATGAATCAGATCTTGCCTTATTTGTCCAAATTTGAGCACAGAATTGCTTTTACCATGAGTGTTCTGGCCACAACTAATTAGCAGACAACTATAGATGTTAAGAACATCAAATCTAATTATTTTCTTTATTGATAAATTTGCAATTTTCCCCAATCAATCAATTGAATTTAACAATCAATATTGAATTTACCCATTACAATTTCCTGGAGCCCAAGGGGGCATATTGAAATCCTTTATTTTGTCAGGCTGACAGTCGAAAACCCAAAGATGTTTCATTTACTTATTGTATATGACAAAGAAGGGGAACCAATCCTGACATTTGAGAAGCTAGAACCAGAGAATATTTAGCTTTTATTAGGAGAGAAATGGCCAAAATGATGATCGTAATGACATGCAACAAACATGTGTCAAGTGTATGTGTGTTTAAATTTAACAGCTCAGGAAGGCTAACACACAAAAATCCTCTGGATGCTCACCTGCTCCTCTTTACATTGGGGAAATGGAATCACACAACTCAGGATTATCATCAAGTTTTAACTCAAGTTAAACATTCTCACGTAGACGTTCCTTTGCCATCAGGTTGCCTCTAAATTTTACCATTATGTCTGATGAGGATTGCAGCGCTGTAACGTCAATTTTGTTTTTTGCCCTGAGAGAACGACACAATTTTTCTCACCTCAGCAGACATTTCTGTCACCCCAGTGAGCTCATCATGCTCCAGTTTCAGCATGTGTTACCCCATGCTTGTGTTGGAGCTACTGGTAGACCCCAAACTGTCTTTCTCTCTGCACCTTCTGAGTGCAGAATGCTTCCAGAATATAATAGGCCAGTCAGTGGTCTCCAATCAAGTTGTCTGCATAGCAGATTGAGTAGCTGGCTGTAATTATGTGTACGATAATAACGGGGCCCATTGTGAGTGACTGCAGCAGACTTGGTCCTCTGACTGCAGGGTGTTCCATCATCCACTGTTGTGTTCCAGCTCAGTTGGAGAGGGATACAGACATGATGACTCATAACTGGTCTTTCAAGGCACTAGTTTATACCTCTGATTCATACTGGCCCTGCAGGGAGCCTGCAGAGGGAGAGAATATGCACGGACGTACGCAGTAACACACTCCGAAACAATAACTCAAACACACACACACATATATAAAAAGGTTTCGAGAGGGAGGGGGGAATTTCTCAGTGGGCTGACGGGAGAAATGATTGGATGTCTCCTCTGAAGCAGTGTACTACTGCCACCTGGTGGTCACATGAGGTACAGGAGCTAACAAACCTCTGCAGATCTCGATCTTTACTTGTCGGGGCTTGCAGATTGGTGATACTCGTAGTTCAGGCAGTTGAGAGAATGAATCAGAAACTCGGGTCCTCCCTTTTAATTGTGTGACACTCAGATGAAAAAAATCCAACCAGGTTTTAATGATGATAAGTTCAAACTGTTTTGAGATTGCTGATCTTTTTCTCTTTCGTGCACAGAAGGGGAAGGACCCTCTCTACGCCCGGATCAACAAAGGGAAGAAATAAAGAGACTCACAGGAAGACAGACCTGACCAGCACTGAGAGAACAGGAGGAGAACCTTCACCCCCACCCCGTGTGTGTGTGTGTGTGTGTGTGTGTGTGTGTGTGTGTGTGTGTGTGCGTGCGTGCGTGCGTGTGCGCGCATGTGTGCGTGTATGTCTGGCACATCGCCCTGCCTGGCCAAGCCCTTCTTCTTCTTCTCCTCTGGCTAACAACCTCCCTCTCTCCTCCTGTGCTCCTCCTCCTCCACCTCTTCTCTGCAGTCTGCTCTCCTCCTGAGAGGAGAGAGCCCTCTCAGTCCTTCACTCCAGGCAGGAGGGACATCAATCACCGAGACGGATCCAGTTCTCCCTCCACTGCGCTGTCTTCTCCTCTCCTCTCTCACACCCAGCCTTACAGACATATCCTGCTCCTCCCCTCTCTCCCTCCCTCCGTCCTTCCCTTCTCTTGCTCCTCCTTCTCCTCTCTGTCTTCGCTCTCACGCTCCTCCCTCTGCCTCCTGTGTCTGGCCCAGAGACTGTGCTGCCAAGGAGGGACTGAATCAAGCAGTGCCTCCCTGTCTCCGACACACACACACACACACACACACACACACACACACACACACACACACAAACACACACGCTCATTGGGATTAGGATGATCATCTTTCGTTTTAACTGACTGAATCTGCATCTGTAGCGGGGAGATCCAACAGGAGGAGCTAGACTCTAACAGGCCTATCAGGGATGGTCCGTTACTGGGATCGCTGCTTCTGATTGGTTGGTTGGTTCGAGCGTTCTCTCTCCATTCTTTGTGAGTGTCTGCTGGATCACTATGCAGAAACAGACTCTCTGGGAGCTACTCACACACAGACTACATATACTTACACACACACACACAGTCATCGCTCACCCTCTCTAACATGCATTCACACACACAGTAATTTGCCAAACGTCTCTCCTCGCAGACAGACTCACACAGAGGCCAGAGGACCAGACATACTGAGGAATGGACCCTGAGAGGGAAGAGTTGCAAGTCAAACAGATTCTGTGATCGAACTGTTCATTCTCTATAGCTTTTGTACAATACCGATTAAAAAAAAAAAAGGAGAACAAATTGAAAAATGGAATTTTTATTTTATAAGTCAATCAAGCCGCTGGGGTCAGCTCTATAGGAGTTATAGAGTCAACATGGCTTTAAGGCATCTGATCGTTGGTTTGCCAAACTCATTTTGTAAATAATGATAACAACCATTTTGTCCACCGGACTTCTGCGCCATAAAATAGGAAGGCTTCAGTTATGCAAACTCTTGACGTTAACCCAAGCAATACCAACATATGAGTTATTTTACCACGTTTTGTTGCCCCCCTCTTTCTGATTTTGTTCTTGTGCATGCATGTCGTAGGTCTTTGTCTTAACCTCACTTACTAATCCACCTGCACACCTCGCCCCCCTTACCGTCTTTTCAAGTCCAGCCGCCTCACGTTATTACCTCCCGAAACAAATTAGCTTCTGCAGTTTCTGTTCACCGCAGCCTTGTGTTTCTGTACCACAAACCTATATTCCAGCAGACACTGTATCCCAGACTGCTCCTCACCTCCGTCCCAAATCCCCGAGAATAGTCTTTGAGATACAGTGACGCCCCTGCCCATCTGTCTGTCTGTTGGTCAGGTGCCAAACTGCTGCTGTCCGAGCGTCTGTGTGTGGACCGCAGCGTCCTCTGCTACAACTACATCAACTGTGATGCCAATGACTCCCTATTTTATGGCCAGAGTCCCCATGTCACTCGAGAACTCTTTTGGACTATGATGTTGATTAACTTAAAAATTTGACAACTAGAAGATGAGCAAAGAAGTCGAATAAAAAGGGAAACGTTGCTGTTTGAGTACATAACATTTCTAGACCTATTTTAACTTTACCTCAGCTAACAGTTTCTTAATGTAAATTGACACATTATTTTTATCTTTATGAATATGACATTCTACAGTGGGTTTTTAGATGATTTTTTGGTTCTCTCTTGATTTACGTATTCCACCATGTATTACTGTTACAAATAAACACATCCCAAATGACTGATGTGTCTTTTTTATGTGTCTCGGTTGTAATCTGTGGGTGTGTGTGCGGAAGAGAGAGTGAGCCTAATGGTGTGTGCCCGGCAGAGGTGACCCCCAGTAGGTCTGTGGTTAGTGTAAAGCAAGCGCCACAGTATTTTGTTGTAATTTAACACGCCTTTAATGGCCTGTCACATTCTGCTACACTTGCAGCCTCTAATGCACGCTGTCATAAGCTTTATTAGCGAGCGACTGCAAAACAAGGACTCCAGCCTTCCGCCTCCTACTCCTGCTGCTCCGCTCCTCCCCGCAGAAACGACATTACAACAACTTTATCACTCTGTTTCACAGGACAAACTGGTGATTTTTAAAAAGGATGAGTCGAACAAAAATCATATCTGTTCATGCAGCTAGTTTCAGTTTTAGGTGAGACTCATCTGTGAGGTTTTATGCGGTATATTGTGGACGTGAATGGAATATTGTTCTCACTGCTTATAGCATTGAAATAAATACATTTGACAGCAGTGTTTATTTCCAAAAACACTCACAGTTACTGGATAATCCACAATCCTCACTGTCAGCACTTTTCTTCCGGGACTATTTCTCCTGCGAGAGCTGTCAGCAGTCAAGTCTGTGGATTGTCCGGGATAATCGCTACATTATTTTTGGAAAGACAAGTTGCAGATGCCGGAAAAAAGAAACAAAGTTCAGTTCACTTCTGTTGAATTGTGCCATAAATTTCAGATTGATATCTCAAAGCTTCAGCAGATAATATACAAACACTGTCATGACTGGATACGAGCAGCTGTAGGTGGAAAATGTGTCTTTTGTTATGGTCACCTCAATCCTTTAAAGTATAAATTTCATCTCATATCTGGTTCAGTGTTTTTTAGTTTGCAAATATTTTCCTCCACAGACGAGACCAGTGAGTTTACATTTAATAGTCAACCGAATAAACAGTTCAGCATTCCTCTCATAGAGCTACTGTATGTCACAAGCCTTTATTCAGATCCTTTACGTAGGTAAATGTCCCACATTCAAAACCTTACTTAAGTAAAAGTTTGTAATCAGCAAAACGTACTCAAAGTATCAGAAGTAAAAGTACTCATTCTGCAGTTAACGTTCCATTTCAGCGTTTTACTATTATATCTGATGTTTTTTGGATTAATATCACTTCTGCATTGACCTGTTTGTTTTAGCTCATTTTAACTAGTTTTTATACTGTTGGGTAGTTTAGCCTACAGCATCTTATTATATAAGATCATCATGTGTTTGTAGCTTTGCCTTCCTGTGAGGAACACGTATGTTTAAAATCAACTTTTCATGAGCTCAGAGTAACGGCCTGTTTTCAGCTTTGTTACGATGTTTTATCGAGATCATTCAAGACGGTTTTTAAATTGTTTAGTTTAGAAAAATGTATTGAAATCACCCCAATATTCTTTAATAATAATATTCTGCTATTTTCCAGCAATTGGTTAATGAATAGCTGCTAATAAATACATTTTCAGTAAACTTCCGACTGGTTAACATCTGCTGATCATTCCATTTTAATTTCTAACTAGTTTCTGTCTCACTTCTGCAGGTCAGTAAATTTAATATATAACATTCATACCAATTAAACAATCAGGCTCTCTTTCTCTGTACCAAAGTTGGACTGATCTGAATGGATTTCAATTTACTGACATGCAGGAGTTGGGAAGAAACTAGTTGGACGTTAAGCTGCAGCTACTCACTTCAGTTTAGAGGCCTGCTGAGGGGACGATAAACAGAAACTAGCTGGAAGTTTCCTGGAAACGTATTCAAGACATTACCAGCTATTTATGAACTGCTAATTGGAAGAATATAATTATTATTATTATTGTTATGAAATCATGCTGGGGTAATTTGAGGTAATTATTGTGGTAACTGGGAGGTTGTTTCAAAGAAATTTAAAATATGGTACTTGGTAATTACCACCTGTAAAATGAAATGTTACCCAAAGTGGAAATACCGTACAAGAGCCTCAATGTGTGTGCGTGAGGTCTGAGGTGAGTCCTGACACACCTGTCAGTACAAGCTCAGGTTGGCACTGAGACAAAATATCCTCCAGAGCTGTCACATGAAGGCTGTGTGCCTGTCTGTAGCATGTGTGTGTGTGTGTATAATGTCATATAATAAATGGCTGCTTAAATTCTTGAGTCATTTGTGTAACAGAGCTGGAATGTTGATCGACCTCTTGTGTTTCCTTTTTCCTCTGTTTACCTTCAACATTCAGCTCCAGCTCCAGACAACAGAGCGCCTATGTAATGATATATATATATATATATATATATATATATATATATATATATATATATATATATATATATATATATATATATATATATCACCTGGAGACCACATCTCCTCACTACAACAAGAGCAGGTGCTTCAGCCTGGATTTAACAGAAAAACCTCACAGTGGACATTAAACAGCTTCCTGAACAACAGCTCCAGGTTTCATGACAGTGACTCACATTCACGCGTACGCGCGGTGCCAGCCGAGCAACATTCCTGAAGGATAAAAAAAAAAAAAATCCAAGAGCTGTTGAGAGTCAGTCAGCGTGTTGCGTTAAATGCTCAGACCCGTTTGACGAGACGAACTGTCTTTTAAAGATGAGTGTGAGTATTCCTACGCAACCTCATTCCTGCGCCGAGGCCATGTCCTGTGCGCATGGGACGCAAACTTGTGTCGATCGGAGCGGAGGAGACGCGCACACAGGTCGATAAAAGTTTTTGTTACGGGTGTTTTTTTTATGGGACACACGATGAGAGGCTGAAGAAGAAACTCGCTGGAGTTAAACTCACCTGACCAGAGAGGCTTTTGTAGTTTCGGTGGATAATTCGCAACAATGGATCAGGTAGGGTGATCTCTTTAAATCCTCCTCAGAGAGTTTCTGACGGTCATTGAATACATGATAACGACGCTATATTCAGTTATTATGGCATTTAATGTTGTGTTAACAGGTGTAGATCTGCTTCCTGTCAAAATGAATATATATATATATTTATATATGTATCTTAACTGAGTCTGTGTAGAGTATTTGTCCAGCAACTACATTTATTATACACATTTCACTTTTGCCTTCTGTGTCGTGTGTGTGTGTGTGTGCGCGCGCGCGCGTGTGCTGAAACTCTCCTGAGCAGTACAAATCAGGTCCGCCTACTTTCTTAATTCAGCCTCATAGAGAGACTAATAGATATGCAAACAGTAAAAACGAGCCACCATTGTGCAGTGAAGGGTGAGAAATGTCATGATTTCATTCTTCACATTCGTCTTTAACAGCAGCTGACATTTTTACAATCTCAGACAACAGGTGAACATCTAAAGTCTGTATTTGCCTGATAGCATTGTACCTCAGGCTGTTTCATAGTTTGATCCTTTCACCAGGACGACAGAATGGACTTTAGGGCCCTAAGGGCCAAGTTCCAGGAAGAAGAACTGCTCCTGAAGCAACCCAAAATCAAACCTGCTCTCCCAGAGAAACCAAAGGTGGTTCCTCCTCCCCAGAGCCCCCCTCACTACCTCCCTGCAGGAGCACGCCCCTCCCTGCTCACCTCCATCAACCAGACCCTGGATGGGAAGACCGTGATGGCGCCCAGAGTGGTCTTCAAGGATGACAAGAAGGAGAGCAAGAAGCCTCTGCTCCAGACCAACGTAAAGGGAAAAGACAAGAGTGAGGGGAAGCTGAAAAAAAGCAAAGACAAGACTAAAGGAAGCAAAGAGAAGCTTGTTGAGGAACAGTCGGATCAGAAGCAGAAGAAAGAGAACGGTAAGAAGTTCAATTTGGTGCTCCCTGGAGCACATAAGGAGAGCACTGCGGAGCTGGTGCCGGCCATGGCTCCACCTAAAGCCACAGCAACAAAGAAGGGCTTCCTGGCTTTCAGGAAGTCAAAAAAAGAAGCAGTGGAGGTCCTGGCTGACCCCATTCTGGACAGCCCCAGCTCAGAGGCTCCCGGACCAGCTCCACTCATCCCGGTGCCTTCTGACTTTGGTGACTCACCAACAGAGCCTAAAGTCTCTGCACCGAAGGCCCTTCTACCAAACATCCCCATCTTACCTGACAACAGTGCTGCAGTGGAAATCACCCCGCCCTCCACTATCCCTGCCTCTCCTGACTTCACCCCACCCCCCGCCTTTATCCCTGACATCCCAACTCCTGACGTCCCCACCCCAGAGAGTGAAACCCCGCTGGAGATAGAAACTCCCGCCCTGCCCGTTTCCAGGCCTGCCAGCCAGAATGAAATCGGTCCGCCTAGTGCTGTCCCGACCCCTCCTGCGGCCTCCACTCCCTCTCCATCACCTCCTGAGCCCGAGCTGGCAGCTGACGCTTGTATGGAGGCTGTAAACATAATCCCAGTAGAGAAGCCCCCTTCTCCTGTTGTAGATCCTCCATCTACTTCTCCATCTCCTGAGCGTCCGATCTCAGCGCTCACAGCCCTGGAGAGGGCAGAGGACATGAAAAAGACTCCACCGTGTGACCAGAGGATCTTCAATGCTCTGGAAAAGGCACGCAGGAAGACCACCAGGTAATTGAGCTCTATTGATACATTTTCGGTGGATTTTTACTATTTAAACCAGAACATCTTACAAATACTTCATCTGTTTTCAGCCCGCGGACAAGCCTCACCTCATCCTACTCCGTGACCCCACCTCCAGAGGAGTTTCCCCCTATCCCAGAGCTCCCACCCATTGATTACGAGGATCGAGGAGGAAACGCCCTCCCAAAACCGGCACAAATGAATGGCTTTGACGACCGTAAGTCTGGACTGATCAGTTCTCCTCCTCTCCTCTCTGCTTCTTGCTTTCTTGTGGACTTGCAGTATTTTTTGGATGCTCTTTTCCTGTTTACACGATGAACGCAGCAGCATATCCCATCAACAGGTCATCAGGTACATACTCTGCAGCTGCAGAGCATCATGTGTTAGTGTAGCAGTACAGAAAACATGGTATGTAGAGTGTGTAAGATGGTTTGTGCCACAGGGCTGCCTCAGGTGTTGGTTAGGATACGCAGCGAGAGCAGTCCTGTCATTCCTCTCTAGTGCCAGAAACAACTGAGCAGCAGGCAGGGCAGAGCTGCTGAGGTATGTCAGCAATGACAGAGAGGAGGAGCACGTCCATCATTATGACAGAGCTGCGGTGACAAACACTTTAATGTCTGTTAAACTGACAATGCGTTCAATGAGAAGTGAGTCTGCTGCTGTGTTGACACTGACCTCATTTTCACAGAGCCTCTTAATTGTGCATGGCGGAGTGAAACAATCTAATGTCATCTATCATTTCATTCAGGCTCTTGTCACATATTATAGTGAAGTAAGATGCTTGTATATTAATGATAAATGTCGACAGAGAATCATTTTTAACACTGTGACCTAAATATTTCAAGATGACTCTTTAAGAGTCCAAATTTTTGTCCTGTTAGGTTGAAAACTGCCTGTTGTGTATCTACAAAAAGATCTTTTTAAGAACAGTTTAATCTGAATACAGTTTGGACCAGGTGTATTTTTTGCATTGTAAGGAAGAAAAGAAGTCAAATTGAATTATATTCCACCTCTCCAGAGTGAGAGCTGTACAAGCACTTTAGATTAAAAGTGTCTTCAGGACCAGTACAAAGAAGACTTCACTGTATTTTTGAAGCATGCTCTGCTCTGCTGTACGTTTCTTCAGACGCTGTGCTGATTTTTCACTTGTAATTACATTTTCTCCGCTCTGCTGAGTTATATCACAACAACTTCGACAGTGTGTTTGACTGGTTTGGTGTCCTCACAAATCAAATCCTTCAACTCGGCTTGCTCTCGCCTTTCTGTTTGAAAACTTTCTTTGGGTGTTTCAGCTGATGTTTGTCATGTTGTACTGTTTTTACTGCAAGTCTATAGTGAAAAAAATGTATTGAGTTTTAAAGGAGACATATTATGCTAAATTTCAGGTTCATAATTTTATTTTGGGTCACTACTAGAACAGGTTTACATGCTTTACTGCTCCAAAAACACATCCGTTTTCTCATAGTGCTGCAGCTCTGTATTCCCCCTCTGTTTTAGCTCCTGTCTCTTTAAGGCCCCACCTCCTGAATACCAAGTCTGCTCTGATTGGTCAACTCACACATGCCTGACCCAGCACCAATAACAACAGAGCAAATGTGTTAAATTCTTAAGTGTCAAACTAGTAAATTATGCAAACGTGTGATTCCTTGACGAAGTGTGATGTCACAAAGTCACAGAATTGAAGGCGAGGCTACTGACGAGGCGTTTCAGGAGCAGTGTTTTCTGTAGGAGAGGGGAGCTTCTGTTGGTGTGGACTTTGACCTTTAACATGCACAAGAACATATAAAGCACTGAAGGGAAGGAAAAAGCACAACATGTCTCCTTTAATATAAGACTATCTGACAAACTAGCCAAAGGCCTTACATTAAGATTCTAATCATGATACGCTCATGTATTAACATGATGTAATTCTTTGCAGGGCAATCCTCTCCAGTGTTGGCAGGTATCATTGAGGAGGGGTCCGACCCTGTCCCAGAGCTGTTGGTGGTTCCACCTCCTCCACCCAGGAAGGTCCTCCCAGACCCTGAGTCTCTGGGTCCCGCTCCAGAGAAGCCGCGCAGACCCTCCTCTGTCAACCTGAGTGAATTCATTGCTCCTGCTCCTCCTGTGGAAGATAACGGTGCGGTCACCACTGTCACACTCACAGTCAACTATGTGAAACCAGCCTGAAACAGCCTCCCTAATGTCATTCTCCCGTTGTGTTACAGAGATCCCTGCTCCTCTTGACTTCTCAGAGACTGACACCACGGACGTCCCAGAGTTTGACGACGTGGCTTCAGATGCTCATTCTCCAGATCTGCCGGTGTCCCACTGGGGAGATGGGGAGCACACAGGTCCAGATACTCCAGATGGACAGGACCTCCCGGATTATTACAGTAATGGGATTATTACGCCAGGAGCTGAGGTCCCTGCAGCACAAGATACTCCACAACCAGAAACCTCCTTGTCTATGTCTCAGGAATCTCTACCACAGGCAAAGTAAGACACATGAACAAGTCTACTCTCTTTGCTTTGAAATACTCGTTCATCTCTTAAGAACTTGGTTTTTGATCCTCGTCCAGGCTCCAAGCTCCAGTCAACAACGGCGTCTATGAGAGCACGGAAAATGTGTACGAGGACATGCCCACGTCTGCCACCAAGAAGAAAGGGAAGACTGAGGGGAAGAAACGCAAAGGCCCACCAAAGAGTCAGTCAACACACGAGCAATGAGAGATTAGACTTCTGAACAGCAGATATAATCACATCAGTCGTAACACATCATAACATGTATATTGATAAGATATCTAAAGCACTTATCATTATAAACACACAATGTTCACTGTGTTTGGCATGAAGTGTGACATTGAATTCAAAAGTTGGATTTCTTTAAACAATTTTGTGTCTTCTACATAATGTGTTTCCCACAGATCCATATGCTGCTGAGGCACCACCGCTAACAGTAAGTAGCTTTGTGAGAACTGAGTCACTTTTCAAATTAAAAACATATTCTTCTTCATGAAAAGCGACAAGATTCTCCGAGATGATTTTGCACAAAACAAATCGAGCCTTATCTCTCTGTCGCTGTTTACAGATCGAAGAGAAAATCAAGACGGGCAGGTTCGGCAAGTAAGGCCTTATTTTTTTTTGACCCACTTCTCTTTTCAACTCGGTTATCCCCCAGAGACTGATAGTGATGAGAGAGTTCGGTCTGCCTTTGTTTTCCTTGTAATCTCCTCTGCCACTTAAATATCCAGCGAGGAGTCCCTTTCAAACAACGACCGTGTCGCTCTTTCTCTCTTCTGCAGGATCGACAAGAAAGCGGCTGCAGAGGGGCCCGACGAGAAGGAGCTGAAAAAGAAAGAGAAGCAGCGCCTGGAGAAGGAGAAGAAGGAGCTGAAGGAGAAGCAGGAGAGGGAAAAGAAGGAGCAGAAAGAGAGGGAAAAGAGGGAGAATGAGATGAAGAAGAAATTCAAAGTGAGTGGTGTTATTTTGACAGAGAAGGGAGGTATGGCAGGTGGAGGAGCAGCGGGGGAGGGTGGGGTATATGTCTTGGCACACAAACCTGTCAGGATTCATTCCTCCCAGTAGAAGAGTTGAGCTGAGCAACATGTGCACGCTCAAAAGGGATCTGTGTAAACACTGTTTCATTGTTGGACACTTTCTCCAAGATCCAGTGGGTCCTGCCTACGCTCGAAAAGATTTTTCTACACTAATGCCTCTCACTCTCACCATTCTCATAACGTCATCACTGGCTGCAGCATGATCTGATATCGCCTTGTTGATGTTGTTCCTGCAACATCGTAATTACTGTTGATCCAGGACCGTCATTGCAACTGACCAATCACATTTTTGTCATTTGGGGGAAAAGATTGGAAAAATACACTAAAGTTATCCATTGTAACACGTGTTACAGAACTTGTTTCCCAAATCTTACCAAGCATTTTTGTTGCCTAGATGTAACCAAACATCGACCGAAAACTGTGAAGAAAGGGAAAATAATTAGTCAACTATAGTGTAAAAATATTAAGTGCATCATATAATATGTTCCAAAAATGCTCTAAAGCCTCCTTGATAACTACTTTTCGAGGAACACAACGTTAGCGAGTTAGCATTTAGCAACTGAAGACCCAGAAGTTTTATCACTGGAGCTGGTAGAGACCAAAACCAGAGCAAAAATGAGAGTGAATATTGAAGAAATGATCAGTTGGTGAAGTATCAGTTTATTGCAAACAATGCATTGCAGATTGCCAGACATGAAGCTGATGTCATTAAAGGACCAGTGTGTAGGATTTATTGGCTTCTAGCAGTGAGGTTGCAGATTGCAACCAACTGAACATTCCTCGTCCCAGCCTTCCCTTCAGTGGCCGCTAAAAACTCAAAAAGTCTTCTCTCTCAAGCCAGTGTTTGTTTTGTCCATCTGGGCTACTGTAGAAACATGGTGTATATGTGAACACAACTTTGTGTAGATCCTGTGTGTATATGAGTGTAGTTATGTGAAGGTATGGTGTTAACCTGCCGCTGTATTTGTCAGATCACAGGACAGGAGGAAGCCATGTACGAGGCAAAGGTAACTGTGACGACTAAGGGACGCAAGCACGACCTGCCCCTCAAGAGCGGTGACAACATCAGCATCATCCGAACAACCAACTGTCCCAAAGGGAAATGGCTGGCGAGGGACAGCAGCAACAACTGTGAGTATAAAAACAGAGCAATGTGCTCACCTTAAGGGAAGCTGTGTTCATTGATAGTGGATGACTGACTGTGTGAGTTTGTTCCAGATGGGTATGTTGCAGTGGATCATGTGGAGCTGGACATCAAGGAGATGTTGGAGCTAGGGAAGAAGGCCGCCACCAACCGCAATAGCAGCACTATCATCGAGCCGGAGGTGACCAGCACAGGGAGCAGGTATGTGTGCATATGCAACCTCATCACTTAGACACTGTTAAGTTAAAAGGAAGACTTATAAGTGTTTTGTCTCTTTTTCTCTACAGGGCCTCAAACCACTATCCACTATCAGCAGAAAGTTGTAAGTATCCTCCTGTTCTTATTCATTATTACAGTGTATATGTGAGTTATTCTGCAGCAGTTTGATGTTGATGTTCAGTCACAGATGACAGTGAGGAGTGGACCGGCGACGAAGATGAACCTCTCTCCCCTGCCCCTGACCATGTTGATACACTAGCACTACCAATGTAAGTCTCTCTTAGCCTGAATCAATGTGGATGAGTTGTTTATATCATCTTCTGAAATCTTTGATTGGTCAGAAACTGATGACTTGTCTTGTCCGTGTCTTTTCCCGTGCAGGGGCCACACCAGGACACTCTCAATGCCAGACATGGGTAAGAAAATCCACTTGAAACTTCAAACAGAAAGTGTGACACATGTATATGTCATGTTGTTGTCTCCTCCGTGTCTTATCTCGATCGGGGTGTGTCGATACAGTAGACAAGAGATACTACAGACATCCTGCTTTTTTATCATATCAGATGAGTTGGTGATTATTGTAATGTCCTCGACAATTTCTGTAATCTCACTTAGCCCCTTGTTAACAGCCACCTTTTGAAAGACATGTAAGCGTTTTATAATTCAAGCATGGGGTATTTACTGTAAAATTATCGGTGTGACTTATTTCATTTTGCAACATTAATATGCATTTGACATCACTGAGAGAGAAGTGCGGTTGCCTACGTTTTTGGGGGCGGCTGTTTCTCGAGTGGAACAACAATCACACTGTGTTCAAAGCGGCTGAAATCATGAAATCCTCTCTGTCCTGCTTGCATACTTTAAATACTGAATCACAGCCAAGTGACTCATTAGATGAGAATGTTTGTGTAAACAAGAAGATAAAACTATTAAAGCAACTAATGCTGTGCAGTAGTTGTGTGTCATAAAAGTTCTTCATATTTACACCTTCTTCTTTCTTTTTCCAAGCGAACAAAGACCTCACCATAAACCACCAGCACAGTCAGAGTGCAGACAGCTCCAACGTCCAGTGAGTTCACCAGCCTGACTCTTATAGCCGATCACACACACACACACACACACACACACACACACAAGCAGAGTGTGGACCTTCAGTATATGTGTATTTGTCCTTTCCTCAGAGCAAGACAGGAAGCACTTCAGAAGTTATCTACATTTTTCCATTCACCCAAACCTGTGGAGCCAGCTGCCAGGTAGGCATGAAACAAACCTGCGCTACTGCTGTATGCACACATACACACATAGACGCACACACACACAAATAGGGTTTTAATTCTTGCTTTTCTCTCTTTTTTTGCAGCAATACTGAGCCAGAGACAAGTAAGTGATCCGGAATCTTAAAATATAGAAAAACTATATAGAAGTCTTGCATGGAAATACATAATATATGTACGATACAAAAACAATCTAATTTTGTTCAAATTATGTATCTGTAATGGTGTGCAACATGATCATTGAATTAAAAAATCAATACATCCATCCATTTCCGTTCTAAAGCATGTGATGTGTTTGACAAATTGATTTTGTTTCCATCTCAGGTCCTGAGCTTGTGAAGGAAGAACCAGTTCAGCTGTAAGTAAAACACACACACACACACACACACACACACACACACACACACACACACACACACTCACAAAGAAAATTGCCTAACATGTTGTGCAACCTGTAGTCAGACACCTTTACTTCCTTTTTGCCTGGAATGCGGGGCTGAGCATGAAAACAGCATGTGTTCATTCTTTATGCGTTTGAGAGAAAGAGATACTCATCCACTCATTCTCCGACCAGGAAGTAAAGCTGCCGTCATGTACTTTTCATTTATCAATGGTGTCATATTCATGGTCAAAATGAGGTCACCCTCCTTTGTCCCTGCTGGTTCAGTTGGCAACATGGCAGCAGCTGCAGGAATTGATTGAGTTATTTTGTTTCCCCACAGGCCTGAAGAGAGTTCAGCCCCGGACATGGACATGCTCATTTTGCCTCCTCCTGATCTGTATGCTGACTTTGGCATGGAGTAATTATCATAAAACAAGGTGAGGATGGATCACCTGGACTCTCTCTTCACTGTGGCAACATGATCATACTGACATGATGTTTCTCTGTTTGTAACAGGAGAACAAAAAGCAGCCGGGCAGAGGAAACAGGATTTGTCTGTGGTGTTTCTCACCTACAACTGTGACAGTAACTTCATCTTCTTGACTACGACCTTACTTACCTGGTGACTGCATTCATGGATCAGTTTGTTGAGAAAGGATTTCTGCAAACAGAACTCTTTGTGCGCTTTTTCTGAAGCACTTGGTGTGAAACCAGCGAGGGACAGTTTGCCTGCTGGCTCTGAGTGACTTTTGACCTGCTGATCCCAGGACAGGAATTACAAACTGTTGCAGACATATACAGGCTTTTCTGGAGCCTGCAGGCTCTTGTATGGGAAATTACATGCTTCATGTGCCTTTTAAAGTTCTGGAAAACACCAACAAGTTATCAGTGTCTGAGTATTTATCTCAGTCTACATACAGCAGTCTCAAGGTTTGGATGAAATTAGTGTCCTACACACTTGTTACCAGTTTACAGTGTTGGTAGCAAAAGAGTAAGTTAATAGGAGTAGTTGATAAAACTCACAAACCAACAAAGACTTTGTCGGTTATTAGATTTGGTCATCAGCAATAACTGAAAACGCACTACACAAAGAAGTGATCCATTCTCATTAATTTAATGTTCTGTCCTCTTCTACATGTGCATGTACAGAACTCAGTTTACTTTGTTTTCAAGACCACCTTCAGCATTTACCTAATATTGGTCGATTCTTTCCAAATGTTTGTATTACTGTGCCTTTTCTGTACATGAGCATCTTTTTTATACTTTTATTTACCCTCATTATTTTGTTAAAAGGACAGTTAACCCCAAAATCAAAAATAGACTACATATTTTTCCTCTTACTTGTAGTGCTGTTTATTCCTCTGGATTGTTTGTGGTGGAGTTTTGGAGATGTCTGCCTCATCTCGAACGTAACTGAACTAAATGGCGCTCAGCTTGTTGTGCTCAAAGCACCAAAAAAATAAGCACACTTGAAAAACTGTATTCTTTTCGTATCACTATGCAGAAGTAAGCATGCATCCACTTATGGACTAGAGGCGAGCTAACTAAGCTAACTAACATTACATGTCAGCCATGAGTGATGCTGTTTACATCCTGCGCTGTAACAAGCATGACATCCTCGTCCATGACTGGATGCATGCCTCCTTCTGCGCAGTGATACAGTTGGTGGATGTGGTTCGGTAGAAAGAAAATAGTTCTCACGTTAAGCTGCTCACAACAAGGTCTGTGGATTATCTTGAGTAACCAGGTCATGGTTCCTAGACAGAGACATTGCTGCAAAGTTTTCCAAATCAATTTTTTTTAAGTGCCATCTAGTTCCATTATATTAAAGATCTATAAGGCTGATCTCTCCTAAACTCTGAAACTCACAGACGGACACATCTAGACGGATAAATAGCACTACACATAAGAGGAAGAATATGTCTTCATGATGTTGGGGTGAACTGTCCCTTTAATTAACATTATATATTATATTATTTTACATTAGGATAGATTAGTTTTTAACATGTTAGGTTTATATAATAATTATCTTTAATGGCGTACCAATAAACAACTAAAGATTTGTGCTGGCACCAGTTGCTGTGTGTTGGGCGTAGTTACACCTTCTGGAGGGAGGCAGCATCCATTAACGTTATTTTCTTTCTCTCATCGTTATGGAGCGGATGTCTGGCTGGTGTCACTTTTATGTGCCGCCTTTCTTCTGAGGTTTCCCCTCGAGCTGATCAATAATAAGTATTACAGAAAGAGAAGTAGTGTGATGATCACCTGAGGTCATTTTCATGTAAAATATTGTTGTTGACATCTAAGGGTGCATTTTTGTCTGGAGAAAAAGAAAACAAATAATCCTCTGTGATGGGTGTGTGTTTGCATGTAAAATGTTCCAATTGACAAAGCCTTTAGGACAAAAATGTTTTCCTTTTATATGTTTGTTTATTGTTTTTCAATAAATACTCAATAAAGTGCAAATCATAACAGCAACATCATGCAGTGCATAACAAGAGAAATCCAAACCCCAATCAGACAGAGAGACAGGGAGGGACAGTTATAACACACCGTCACATTCACACACGCACGCAGAAACACACCCTTACACACATTCTTTCACAATTACAGGTGTGCGCACACACATATATCACACACACACACACACACACAACATACACTGGGGTATTTAAGGTTACACTGATCATAAGAACCCCACCACAGATACACAAAGAGCACAGCTTTGCTGTTGAAAATACTCACTTTGGTACAACACGGAAAGTCTGTATTTGATTAGGCCCTCTGGCATGTGATCCCAGCTCTGAACACAGATTACATGACTAACATGCCACTGGTGGTTGCATACAGTTGTAAAAGTACAGTACTACATCTGACAGTAAATTTTAATTATATCAGGAGCTTTGAAAGATGACCCATGACCTCTGCAAGACAGTGAACTACATTGATCAGGTTTATATTGTTGTCACGAGCAGCAGAATCAGGAAAAAATGCATAACGCCCAGAAATGATCCTGATGTGATCGAAGTAGCTCACTACACAGAAGACAAGTCATTTAAGACACAGCAACAGAGTGAAATATTGACCGAAAAACATAGATTAGTGTATACATGGCTGTGTGTGCAGTTGCATGTGTGTTGCAGCAGGGAGCAGAGTTTCTCCCTGACATCAGAGTGTATTCAGTGGTGTACAGTATGTGCAATCAGACAGGAAAGGCAACCCTACACAGGACATAAAAACAGAGTACATGTCATAAAGGGTTTCAGCAGAGTAACAAAGAATGTGGCTTTCACTGTTTGAACCGTCACAATGCTCTCATAAGGCAAAAATGACTGAACCCATTTCAAATGCAACTGTTACATCTGTGCAAACGAGAACTGCAGTCCACATCAAACGATTGTAGGTCCAACAAAGTGTTCAGTTTACAACACTGTAACTGGTTGAACAGTCGTAATCTAGACTGATGTGTGTGAACCTCCAACATGGCCAAACTCTCCCCTTTGTTTTGAATTGTTATCTCATCACTCTTATTTCTTGAAAAAATACTGATTACAGCTACACAGTATACAAAAAAAAAAAAGTGATTATTTTGGCAGATATTATAATTGTGAAATGATTCACGAGTAGTGGAAATGTTCATTTTTGCATACATTTCGTAGAGTCTGTACCAAACAAACATGTTTTCTTACATCTGGAGAACAACATTTGTAGGCTCGGACATCTCCGCAGCACTACGGTACTTCACTATAATCTTGTTTTGCTACACATTTCACCTTTATTAATAAACTACAGCTTACTGCTTGAAGACCAAAATGCGTTTTCGATAATATTTGGATTAATTGTGCAGCCCCAAAATTGATATTTTTAGATTTCATTAAATGTTTTAATAACAGTTTTATCACTAATCGCTTGCCTCAAGCCTGTAAAAATAACAATGATGCATAAACTGTAATAATAATGAGAGTATTAATTATAATAATATAAAATAAAATAATAATTTATTATATAAAATAATAATTATATTAAATATTGGCCATTTTGGGTTTACCTATCTGTGACACCAGTCTAAATATGTACTACTCCTCCAGTCACTATGTTTTACGGAGAAAAGAAAGGCAACCATTGAGTGCTCTCCATTAAAACCCTGCTTTAAAACCAAAAACAAACCCAGAGAGAGAAAGACAGATGGGAGGATTCATCTGAGCAGCAGCAGCAGCTTCCACTTTACATTCAGTCAGAAACGATTCAGACAAAATATTGTTTGTCAGCAGCGCTACACAACCCTGTTCCAGTATCATCTGACGAGACAACTTAGAACATTTATAAAAGTAACAACGCGTTCATCAAAACGTTGGACAAGAAACAACAGGTAAAGTGTTGTGAATGCACACACAGACTGTGATGCAATAAAACAGTAAATCTTCAGACAGTTTTAAAGTGCAGACTGAAGAGACAACGACAGTTACGCAAACAGACGAAACCAATGCAACACCGCGGCATTGTGTTTTAACATCGTCTCTCCCAATCTCACAAAGCACTGCAAAGATCCTCCCGTCAGAAAGAACATGACATGACGGTCATGAGACGCACTCTACCCATCTGATCTCCATTACACACACTGGCTCATGCACACACGCTCTCCATGAACACATGCACAGAATTACTGTGTCGCATTCTTTAAGGCAACTGGAGAAAGGTTTCTGCAGCTAATACTGTCCTGCAGCAGACACACACCGTCACACATCTTTCTCTTTACTTCTCTATTCCATTCACATACAGGATGGACGCGGGGCTAATACTGCTAATACGACGAGTAGCAATTTGATTTAATTCACCAAGTAATATTTTGCCGAAGATTGTCTTGATTTTTTGCTCTTTAATTAAGTGTAAATATTAAAACTGTTTATGGCTGGTCAAAGAAAATCTAATTCAAGATGTCACATTAGGGTCTAGGCACCTATTTCTGATGGGTTTTTTTGCAATTTTTTCCACATTTGAGAGCTTAAGGCAATGATAAAAAAAAAGAAAAATGAAAATAGTTAATCGTAGCCCACACTCTCCTCTACAAACAGCACTTTTTTTTTCACTGGCCTGCTTTCTTTTTTTAAATTAGATTCTGTGCATGCATGGCTGAGCAGCATATTAACAGTAACTCAACTAGAGTGTAAAGCAGTCTGTGCGAGTTGCATATTTTTGTAGTTACTGAATGCATAAAATGATGGCTGTGTGGGGGAGAAAATAGCAGAGATATGTTTGGTATATTTGAAATATGTCCATCGCTGTTAGGAAATGTGTGAAAACTCGTGTGAGACGGTGTGTATCTGTGCTTCAACACTATCCATGCAGAGTATAATCGTCTTACTATCCTGCTGTCTCTCTAGGCTCATTAATATTCTACACTCTATTCAAAATCAGGATAAAACTCTATGTCGATGCAGTGCTTAAATAAAATAGAACTACAGTGTCTAAAAAACAATCTCTCAAAAATAAATATGGATCTGATATCTAAATAATAATCATCTTTGTGGTGTATAAATCTGTTATTTGGTATACCTTTGTCAACCTTTTCAGCTACGTAATGTGATTGTAATATAAATATAATATACATGAATAACAAAAGCTTTTTCTTTACAAACCATATCATATAAAACCTGAAATCAAATTTTACATGTGTCGACGTTCCCTCAGACACAGATTTAACGTCAATCTAAACAACGAACACCTTAAAGAAACAAAATGGACCTCCGATCAGTGTCTGGGGAAAACTCAGCAGGATATCCCGCCAGTGCATGTTGTGGTGGGCGATGACATTTCAGCAGTTGATAATAGATTGAAGGTATTTGGGGGACGAGTGGTGGTGAACTTGACCTTTTCAGGCTTCCAGTAGTTCACAGATTCCAGTCCCGGGATCAGTTTTCACACGCTGAAGCCCTGATGTTTAAACTCCACGACTCTGACCCGAGGACTGTGTCAAAATAAGAAAAAAGAAGCTATTAATCTGCCTTTCTAAAAAAAAAAAGGCTTCCTCTCTATGTCTCCGTAATCTGAGGTGACAGGCATTGCTTTTCACATTTCCATTCACCCTTCCAGTGCAATACAACTGGAACGGAGCTAAATAAAGAGGAGACATAAAGAGGAAGTCACTCCGAATATCTTCGCTCCTCACAGCAGTTGGCTTAAAAACCCAGCTGACATTCAGGTGACAGCGAGGGTTGGGAGTCCTCAGCGAGCCAGTGTGGTGATCAGACTGGCACACATTTCAAAGAAGTCCATGGTGTGTGATCCCTGACGTGGGGTGAGCTGAGGGGAGCTACCAGACAGGGACCCCGGGAGAGAGGAGCTTAGCTGGGGCAGGTCGATAGCTGGGCTCGCCGAGTCGATGCTCAGTCTGGGTCTGTGGAGGCCGGCTGTGGAGCCCGACCTCTGAGGAGTGGACGAACCCGACTTAAAACCCATCGCATCGATGATGTCATCTGAGGGTCACATGGACAGAGGAAAGTAGTGTCAGCATTCAAAAGAGGGGTTGCTCATAAAATAAATGTTTTATGTAGTTAAACTTATTTACTTATTTAGGTGTGGGCACATTTCTTATAAAATAATAATAAATGCAAGTACTGAATTCAGTGTCAGGTCCAACAAATTATTGTTGTATTAATATACAGTAAATTCTTCTAAGGCCATTTTTAAACAACCAACAAATAAATAGTCGTGCTCCATCAGGAGTGAGCAATACAAAAATACTAAATAATCGAGTGCCTAGCTAGCTTTACTCTGACGTATCTGGTGTTTCCTGCATTTCCCTGGAACTTAAAGCAACTACAGGGGGTGAAGGGAATAAGACGCCATTGACAGGCTGCCAAACATTAAACTCCACCATTACCTTGAACAAAATTAACAACATTTCTCTGAGTTTGAAGATCTTTGGAAACATTTGGGAAATCAGTACACAACTCAACAAAATATATTAAAAAATCTAGCAGAAATGTTACATATCATTTCTTTAAGTCTGAAAAACAGAGAATGAAAAACAAGCAGAGTTAGAGAAAGGTAATGGTTGCCACATGCACTCCTATCACTGAGAATTGTATGACCTCAAATCTGTGTGGAATAGCCAAACAGTTATTGTGTATAGAAAAGCACAAGGTTATGTACTTGTGCATCTTGATAAACAAAAAATTTAAAAATGACAGTGAAAGAGATACAACTAAACATACATAAAAGAGCTTTGTAGCAGTCCAAATGTTTGAGACTAATTGCAGGGGATTCAGATCACCTGTGTGCAAGTGGGGAGACTGACTCCTGATTGAGGAGTGGAAGCAGCTTGGGGCATTTCCCTCCCCGCCAATCATGGTGTGATGACACCATTTTTTTAAGACTTAAGAGAGGTGGGAAATGGCACACCGGGGGCTCTCCCCCTCAGTCTGAATCTGTCCCTGACCCATTGAGAACCTCATTCCTCGTAGATTGCCAGCCAGAAACTCAGGCCCTATTGGGTTTTCTTGGCTGCCCACATCTTTCTAGGGAGGAAACTTTGTTTATTTGGGAACCCCTTAAAACCCAAGCCCCTATACACCTTCAGTTTACCATTTTATTTCCCTGGGGCTTGTAGGAGGCATTTGTTTGTTAGTTTATTGTCCAAGTATCAGACATTGGGCATTCCCCTAGTTTTACATGTTATTGTTTATATTTTTATGTAGGTTGGGCTGGCCTGTAAGCAATTTACAGCCAGTACCGCCACAGCTTCATGTGACCAATGAAAAAGGTTCCCAGGTGTTTCCTGCGGCGGCTGAAATGCAAGTCAATTTTTTTTTGCTAAAACAAGCATCAAAAGTGCACTCTGCCACCTGATCTGCATAAACACCACCTCAGCTGTTCCAACACCACCAACTCAGCGAAAGCACATTTCAAGGTGGAAAAACTGAATTGCAGAGTACTGGCACTGACCAGCTGGCAACTGCACTAAGGTCGAGCCATACACATTGTACAATTAAACAAAGCGGAAGATTATATGATTATTTTTTTTTGCAGTGGTTAATTATAGAGACGCATGTTCTGTAAACAGTTTTGTCTTTTACTAACCATCGATGCTCTTGAAGTCGAGCAGGTAGGATCTGCTGTCTACCTGGTACAGCTGCAGGCTCATCTTCACCAGGTTTCCTGTCACCGGGTTCTTCCTCCGCACTCGCAGATGGTATGGGTTCACCACCTACAACACAAGATAGCAGACAATATAGTTTGTATGTAGACCTATGTATGCACTGTATACTGTATATATGCATATGTGTCAGATATGTCCTATTACCTTCCAATCAAAGCTGAGTTGTCTCATAGCCCTGTACACTTCAGCCATGATATCATAAGGTCTGCTCTGACTCCTGATACCGAGGTGCCATTTGGCCTTCTTCACTGCCAGGGGTTTGGGCCGGGTGGTGTTGAGAGCATCAAGAGGACAACGAGACTTGGGGCTGTCAGCCAGGAGCGGAGGCATCCTCTCTGGGTGGGGTTTGACGCCGGGGGGCAACGGCATGCCTTCTTCTATGAAGGAGCCCTGGGGAGGACTGGAGGCCAAGTAGAACTCACTGGCCTGGGTCATGATGCGCCGGTTGTCTATTATAAGGTGGTAGGCTACTGCTAGCTGATCCTGCAAGGACAGAGGGAGGACGGAAAATCAGATCCTTGAAACAGATAGCAACTCTGATATTGGTGTATTGGCTATTACTGGTCGCCTGATGGAAAAATAGCCACAAAAGCAGAACAGCTTAGGATAGCACATTAATATTACAACAGTCTATAAACCCAGATAACAAAGAATTGTGAATGTGTCTTGTGTACCTGTGGATCCCCACTGTAAAGGCTGCTAACAACCTCGGACTCAGTGCATTCAAACTTCTCACACACTTCCCTGATGGCCTCCTCATCCAGGACTGTAGCGTCGTATGAGGGGTCCTCAGGGAACAGGTAGCCTGGCAGGTCCTGCTTAAACCACTCGTGTTCCCTGATATATGAGAGAACAATTATTTAAATCAGACTACTGCTAAGTTACAGTATTATTCTTCACCATAAAACCAAACCAAATGGTGTTTAAGTTGAGGATTTGTCTCAAAATGACATTTGTGTGTGACATTTAAACTTGCACGTAGTCAAACTGTTGTTAAATACAGGTGTCTGATTATGTAATAACACTTCAGATGGGGGACCTTAAAGGGCCAGCAATGAAACAAGATGGGACACACTGCTGTATGTTTGTTAACTTGAGGCGTGAGTAATGGAGCATTGAGCACAGTGAATAAAGGTGTACAGCATAGTACTGCGACTGAAGCCAATGCAACACTTCACAATGATTTCGACCTTAGCCAATACAAAAGAATAAAAAAAAAATGTCAAGACAGAAGATAAAGGAGGCCTCTGTAAGGGCCACTTGACATGACAGAACGGGGTCAGCACCTGATGTCTTTGATGGTGGCTCTCTTCAGAGGGTCCACCTGCAGCATGAGCATGAGCAGCGAGGCCACAGAGCGAGTCAGGTACTCGGGGATGTAGAAGACGCCCCCTCTGATCTTCTTAAACAGCGTGGGGACGTGCTCGTCATCAAAAGGCAGAGTGCCGCACAGCAGGGCGTACAGGATCACCCCACAGCTCCAGATGTCCACCTCTGGGCCTGCATAGAGCCTGACAGAGTGATGAGAAGCAGTGACACGTTACACAAAGATCCAGTCAACATTTGCACAGTATTCCCCTGATCTGTAGGTGACATAAAAACAGCAATGCACCACCAAAGACCAATAAGAAGACTTAAAGCTAGAACTCAAGGGTACACACTGTGCATTTCAGTGCCTGAATGTATCGTGTTTGGTTAAAAGAAAACTCCGCAGGGCACCTCTGAAGGTTGTGTTCTGTAAGGTGAATATTTTGCTCACACACCTTCCTGAGATAACCTCGGGAGCAGCGTAGTTGGGTGAGCCACAGCTTGTCCGCAGAAACTCCCCATCTGACATCATGTTTGACAGACCTGTTGGCCAAACACAAGACATATTAACACCCCAGTAAACTGAGACTAGTGAAAACCCTCTATAATCATTACTGCTACTGATCCTTAGATACACATGAGTTAAATTGAGCACGGCCCGGCACAGGGAGGGTGAAAGGTATACACTGCGGACACCGCTGATATCTTTATCCTCCTTTACCCTCCGCGACTCTAGCTCAGAACACAAAGCTCATCTAATTGGATGAGCCTTTCCCTGCTTGCTAGGGCCTCAGCCAAACGCTGAGCACCAGACGCTGTGTGATGTGCTGACCTTCTCTTTATCTTTTATCCCTGTTCCCTTAACACTCCCTCTTGCCGCTCACCAGCGTCTGTTACTCTTAGCCAAAACACTTCTCATGCTGGGCACCCATGTCGCACCCCAATGATTCCTTGCCTATCAGATGACACCAGGGCCTCAAGGCTTCCTGCCAGACATGATATGAGACCTGGCCGTTGCTATGGGACCTCTCTCCACCCCACACGCCCTGCTGAACACAAGGGCCTTGGTGTGTTTTTGAAAATATTTCTCTCTTTCATGGACGTATTACATCAGGCACAGTCTCTTAAACACTATCAGCTAGAACAAATATGCCACAGCAGATAAGAAACTGCTGTGTTCAGTGTGAAATTAATTCTTAAATTAATAATGAGGTTAACAGGTGCATGATGGTGATTTCACACTTTTCTACAAGTGTATAATTAGGTGAATAATTATGCTTTGTCCTACAACTGCATACCAAACTCTCCAATTAGTTAGTAATTCAACTAAGCTCTGCCATAAACTCTGCTTCTTTGTCTTTCTGGTGATTACATTCAGTTATGTTCTGTTACACTTTCTGTTAACAATTCTTCTGCCAAGCCAGAGACTCCTCCGTCTATCCATCTAAATGTATCTCTGTCCTTTGGGGATCCTACCGAAGTCAGCTATCTTGGCGTTCTTGCTAGCATCCAGCAGGACATTCTCAGGCTTGAGGTCTCTGTGGACCACCATGTGCCTGTGGCAGTAGTCTACAGCTGAGATGATCTGCTGGAAAAGACGGCGAGCTTCTGTGTCCTCCACCTGAAAGACATAATATAAATGGACATGATTGGACTGTGGCTGTGCTGATCAAAGGGTGTGTGACTGTGTGAATGTGAGACAGAGTGTTACAAGCTCAGAAACAGGCCTATGATGCATGTGTATAAAGAGGGTCTTGTTTAAAACAAATTCATCATCATTATTCAGGGTTGGTCACAAGGTTGCTATGGCTCAGGGCCCAGATAAAGTTACTTTCTATTCAAAATACAGACAGTCTCCAGAAGAGGTTGTCTCCACATGTCTTGAATGTGTGTGGGTGTTTGGAACAACATGCTTCAATCAAAGCTTTCAATCTCAAAAACTAAAAGCGAACATTTCAAAGTGAGTCAAGCAGATGTCAAAATTATCATTGACAGCTCTCAGAGCGGTGGAACAGTGATGGTGTGTGGGAACACTGTCATCAAATATATTTTCATGACTCATAAACTACAAATGATATCTCCTGGAAGCTTGCAACAGAAGTTGAAACAGGAAAAAGTAAATATTTTGATGCAAAATGCATGTATATGGTGGGGATAGTTGCAGTTTAAACAATGTGCATGAAGACAATATTTTGATGTGTTACTCAGGAGTGTAAGAATAAATTCAGAAAGTTCAGAAAGAAAAAAAATGTGCTCATACTACTCATCTTCAAAAAGTCATTCTAAAGTAACCTATGAAACATACAAAAAGTAACATCATGTAGCAGAATGTTTATGACTCCTTAAATCAAGAAAACACACCATAGCCTTTGCCATTGTTGGCCATTGTTGTGGTGCCTCGGTCGCCACAACAATGGCCAAGTACAGGCCAGTTCACCAAGACATACACCATTCCTGTTTGTCCAATTTGAGCTGTGGTAACTACAGAAGCAGTAGTTTCTGATGAAGCAGTGACCACTGGAACCGAGTCGATAAAGACTCAAATCAAATTAATTAATTTGATTGATTAATTAGTCAATTAATAAATGAAATGTCTCACCCGTCCATGTTTGCAGATGTAGTCAAACAGCTCACCTCCAGACACGTACTCCATGACCATGAAGAAATCTGTTGGTGTGCTTATCACCTGGTACCTACAACACAAACATTCATTTGTAGTGACATGAACTTTCAGTACAAGAATTAACATTTCAGCCTCTTTTACATCATATCCATAATTCAAATATAACAATAATATAACTACATCTCTAAATCTAACTTATTTACATGCACCATATAAATACACAGAAAGATGAGGCTAAGCTGTGATGTATGGCTACTGCTGAGTATAGGCATTATTTTCATAAAGGTCAGGTATATTAAAATGTAGGCCCAATCTCATGAATGGTTGCACCCGGGAGCTTCTACACTTCATCACAATCTACTTCGCTCCTGTCGAGCCGGGGGTAGCACAACAAGGCCGGCACCGTGGGAGAAATAAACACAAACCAAATCACAATTTCTTACTTTTTCTGTTCTGCAAACACACACACATAGATTCTAGGAAATATAAACATTCAAAGTGCTTGAGGGATATTTTAAGGCATTTGTTCTAATTTATTTTATTTTGTGCTGGTTTTACAAACAGGGCCAATATATCACATAGAGTCTGCTTTGAGCCCGGTGCCTGAAGCTGCCTGTGTGTTTGTGCCTGTCTTTGTGAATGTATGTCTCTGCGAGAGTGTATTACACAGCGCTACAGCTCACAACCCGAGAGCTCACATAACTGCCATAGCTTATAGTGTGACAGTGGACTAACCCTAACCCTGGCCTAAAAATAACACAGATTGTTGAGAGACAGAGAGAGAGACATGGACTGACAAGGAGAAAGAGGCCAGGGAGAAAGAAGGAAAGAGAAAGGAGGGACACAAGGTCAAAGAAATAACCCAAGAAGAGCCAAGACACCTGGATGAGGACAAGGATTTAGTCATGTACAGCAACTTCTATCATCTTAACTGGAGATTTGAACCAACCAGAACAGATTTCTTCATCTAGTCTCAACCCTGTGTGTGTGTGTGTGTGTGTGTGTGTGTGTGTCTGTTGCTGTGTTTGTGTGTTCTGCCTCCTGGGAGCCATGTGGGCATGCTCAGTACAGCCCGGCTGTAGTAAACAAACAGTAACAAACAACACAGAGGCAACACAACAGCCACTCATTTAAAAGGAGCTCAGTTATCTCCCGTTTAAAGTCGACAGATGGACGTGTCGTCTTTCTCCACTCACAGCTTGATGATGTGTGGGTGTCTGAACAGTTTGAGATTCTGGATCTCGCGTTTGATCTTCCCGACGACATCGAGGCTGCGGATCTTCTGCCTGTTTAGGATCTTTACAGCCACTTTATGGCCTGTTAACTGATGCTCGCCAACTGAAAAGAAAAGAAGACAGATATGAAGCAGATACAGCACACAGATAGAAAAACAACATAGGGGGGTCACACACAAACAGTTAGGCACAAGATATACGGATGTCAGAAGGGAGGTAGAGAGGGGCACTAATGGGCTGAGATTTGATTTGGATATCTGTTACATGAAAGGCTTCAACATAACAGTATTTTTATTTGTTTTGGCCTGTTTGCTAGCATATTTGCTCAGGGTGCCTGAGGCAAGCGGTTATCATAGCTCCCAACCCCTTTCCAAAGCTTGGCTACAAACATGAGTTATAAAGCTCTATCAAAGGGAGGATGAAATGCTCCAACTCCCACCTAGAGAGTATCCAACACAATGAGCCATCATTATTACAACAAAACAAATAACAAAACAAAAAATCTATGCACACTTTAAGGATTTAGACTGAATTACTGCATGGATTCCTCTGCATGCAACGATGGAAAAAACTGATTTCCCCTCATACATAATTTAAGCAGGCTAAAACATAAAAGGCTAGCCATGACTTCAGTGGCTAAGCTAACACCAAGGACTTTGCTAACACATCCCTGATCTACGCACACAAGAAACAAGCGGTGATGAGGGCGTCGGGTTAAAAGCTCACAAGGTCACGCAGAGTGCCCGAAAAACTAGCTAAGAAAAACTGAAATAACATCCTCTGAACGGGCCTCTTCTTCAGCAAAAACTTTTCGCCAGTGAGCTGTTTTTTTTTTCCAGACTTATATACACTTAACGAGGCTGCCACTAGCCGTTAATAAGATAACGTCTCGGACTAGCTACACCGATTATAAACACTGGTCCGTGAACGTCACACGGCGGGTTTCGGTCAAGCTCAGACGTCCTTTACCGCAAAGAAACCTACCGCAGCATAAACTCCTTATTGTTTTTGTTTTTTTAATAACAATGTGAGTATGACTGTGCGTCTTTCTCGTAGCTGTCGTCCGCCGGGTAATTTACACCTGCCATAGCTGATAACAGTGAGCTACAAACGGGGGGTGGGGGGAGAGAAAGAATTTGACTTTGACGCGAGAAGCGGATTCTCGAAACGCCGCTACGCCTCGACTCTCCTCCGCCGCGGCCGTTACACCGCCCGGCTACGCTAACTGCGCACTGACCCGCCGGCAAGTTTTTGACGCTGTCACGGAAGACTACTTCGCATTACTCCCGACTGAAAAGGCGCACCAAAAAAAAATGTACACGGTAAACTCACGGTGCGACACAAAAAAAGCGTGACTTAACTCTTCACTTTCCCGAAGGTTCCCACTCCGAGCGTGTCGCCGAGGATGTAATGGCCGATCTTTACCCTGCCTTCGTGTTTCTGTTGTTGCCGCTCTGCCATCTTCTCCCGTTACCGACCGGCTCTGGGGCTGCTCGGCTCGGTGCGGTGGGTGTGCTGCCTGCCTTGCCTGCCTGCCTGCCTGCCTGTGGGGCGCACGGAGGGGCGGGGCACTCCTCTCACCGCGGGGAAAGCGAAGACCCACCGACGACTCAGCCCGTTGAGCGAGTACCGTGGCAGGGGGGGGGGCGTAAAAAGGCTTCACCGGAGGCCAGATATCTGTCGTAAAGCGCTGGCTAGCCTGTGTGGCATTACCGGGAGCTCATTATCCCTCAAAGAGACACACAGACTCTGCCATCTAAAAATGTTCATAGTCCCACCGGACCTGGTGTTGTGTCGAGATTTGCACCCCGGCTATTATCTTAGCAGGGTAAACATATGGCTGAGGCTGTGTGTGACAGTGGTACATTATAAAACAGCTGATGTTTAAAGGTGCACTATGTTGTTTTTGGGGGAAGAAATATTAATCAGAAAGGAAACATCTTCATTGATTTTCATGTTTTAATTCACTGGAAAAACAAACTGCCCTCAAACACAACACAATTTCCTGCTGTTTTACTTTTACCTTTCTAAAAAGTCACCTTTCTAGCTTTAAATACTGTTCTGGTTACCTCATATTTAAGTTATGGACATATATTTATCAAATAAATATTTCTGAGTCTGTATTATCACCTTATTTATCTTGTAAACACTACCTTTTCCGAGTTTGAGTTTCTCTCCAGAAACTACATAGTGCACCTTTAAACTGGGCCAAAAACAATGTAGCCTGCCTTTTGTAGTGTATATGCCTATAATACATGATTAAAAAAATAATATGAATGAGATAATGCCTGCCATGGTACGAGCAACACATTACGAGCATTTTTGGGGGGGTTTTAAATAATGTAAATAAAATGCAGTGGTGAAAGAAGTAACCCATTCAAATCGTTCACTTAAAGTAAAGGTTATACCACATTGTACAAATACTCTTGCAAGTTTTCATTAAAATCTTGAAAGTATCAGTAACCAAAATAAACTTAAGGTACCAAAGGTAAAAACACTTATTATGCAGAGTACCCAATTTCAGGATTGTATAAAAGCCTATTACTGGATTATAATTATCATTTTAATGTTACAGCTGGTAAATGTCGAGCTAATTTAAATGACTATATAGGCCTGGGCCTGGGTAGGTAAACATATAATGATATATCATAAAATGATTTGATATAGCCTATCTTTGTATTAATAATCTAAATCTGCAAAGTAACTAGAAACTAAATTTATCAAATAAATGTTGTGCAATAGCAATTACAATTTTTGCCTCCAAAAAGTAGTGAGAGTATAAAGTAGCAGCATAAAATGAAGTCCAAGTGCCTTCAGTACTGTCTTTGTTTTAGTTTTGCAAAGCACAGAACAGTGACTGTGTTCCCTACATCTTTACGTGTGATCAAGCTGGTCTGTCAGGTCAGTCATACTTTCATATGCTCACAGCTCATATTGTTTCCTTTTTCCTTTCTTTTATTTAAAAGCGTCATGTTGTTGATAATCTTCCATTAACTTTCTGGAACACAATAGGCTGGTAAAAAAAACAATTGAAAGGTCGGAAAAGTGAATTTAATGGATGGGAGAATGACTTGAGTTGCTCACATTTAACCACTAGGTGACAGTGTAAGTTTAATTTACCACTGCTCAGTATGACTCCTGGAGCTGCTCTGCTCCTGAGAGCACTCACTGAAATTGGAAAGCATTTGTGGAGCTGGCGAATGAACAACTTCTTATCAAAGTTAGAAAAAAGCATATTTCTTACACTGCCATTTGATACACTGTTCTCAGATAGTGTATTATTGGTTTCACTGACAGGAGCAGTGAATTGCACTGGTGGTTTTGTTTGTGTGAAATGCAACATTTAGATTAAATAGATAATAAGAATGGGTGTACGTTCACACATAAAAATGATTAATAACAATGAATTATAAACTTTTACGTATTCTTTATATGGGCACTTGGCCACTATATAAATATATATAAAGGGTCACTGGCAAAATACACTGAATATTTTCAGCTTGTTGGGATGTAAAAACAAATTAAATATTTCTTTAGCTACTTTTTTGCCATCAGATTCTAGCATAAGTCTTTCAACATGAACTGATGACACGTAGTACATGTCTTTAGAAGACAAAGGAAATCAATACATAAGTTATAATACATAAGATAATGGTTGGTAAATGAAATTATATTTTGCAAGACATATTTGGTTATCAATTTTATTTATTTATTTGTTTGTTTGTTTATTTATTTATTTATTTATTTATTTATTTATTTATTTATTTATTCATAAGCAATGATTAAATACGGAAGCCTATGAATTATTGACTAAAGATTAATGGAGAGGGGGTGGGATTAGATGAATTCATACTTCTTCCCACTCCTTTTTCGAACATGTCATTAGAATTGCCTGTTTTCATATGCACTACTCATTTGTTTGTTTGTTTGTTTATGGACTCTAAAAACAAATCAATAAATAAAAATGTACATGTTCGAAATAAAGATTTCAATCAATCAATAAATCAAAACATACTGGAAAATAAGAACGAATAGCTTTAATTATTCTCAGGACGAAAAGAGCAAACACCCTCATACCCAGTAACGTATCGTCTCTGAAACGCTCCGGGCATCTGTCGCTCTGGTGCGCCTGTCGTACCGCGCGTAACCGCCGGGGGCGCTGCGTCCCCGCGCTGCACTCTGCCCCCTCCTGGTCTCCAGTCTGAGAAAGTTTTCCATGCAGGGATGAGGTGATTACCCACCGCTAGCAGAGGGAAGAGGGCTGAGCTGGGGGAACTCGAAGAGAGCAGGGGGAGGAGGAGAAGAAGAAGGATTGATATAACAAGCGGCTGTCGATGCGCAGCGCAATTCTCACTCTCTCCAAGTGTTTGAACCACGAGCGATAACGGGGAGCGGGCTTTCCATTCATTTCGAGCGCAGCCAACTTTTTTCTTTCTTGAGTCCGTGGCGCGGGTCCGCTCACCAGATAACACTCTTTATGTTTTTAAACTTTTGTAACTTTTTTTTGTTACATCAGCTCATCTGAAACTTTAACGAGACCTCCGAGTTGGGAAGTTTCTTTCCCCGTTTAAGTGCATGACATTTCTTTGAAGGACTTGAGAGCCTGACAGAGTTTCTTCACCTAACGCGTGGTGTGGGATTTTTGAGCTGAAACGGGGAGTTCTCAAATGCAAAAGTACATGTATGAGAAAGCAATGGCCCAAGAGACAAGGAACGGAGGAACCTCTACGTTAAACAACAACAATGGTGTTGACAACAGCAAGAAGAAGCTGCTAATAGCGCTCGACATCTTCTGTCTTCTACTTGGTAAGTTTATGAATAAGTTTATTCACTGTATCGTTTGAGTTGTTTACTTTTTTTAAAGCTCACATCAGCTGATTTGAACTACACTGTAAGCAGAAACAATAAATAGATTAAACAGGACCCGCGCTTTCTAACGATTGGCAATAAAAGCCTTATCGTTTTAAAAGTATTGCCTGTTATCTGTGACCACAAGACAACTTAATCTGCAACATCCCCTTATCATCCAGCTCCAACACACCACCCCATGCCGGGGAGGCGCGGACCTAAACACTGACCGCACAACAACTGCTCAGTCTGTCACACTAATAGAAAAATACACTTTTTTAATAGAGGGCAGCACAGACATGACGTGTGTTATTCATAAATACATAATCAATGCAAGAGAAGTTTGGACTTGATATTTTGCTGATTGACTGACATGCTGACACATCATATATTGATCATATCAAAGTCCACAGGACTCTATCAGTAGATGCCCCTGCCTACATGCCTGAGGCATAAATGTTTTGAAGTGTTGTGACCTGCCCTTTAAATAGCCCGGGAGTCCCCTCCTGTGCCCTCATAACCTTGTTCATCTGACCCTAAACCTCCAGAGGTGCCATTCCAGCTAGAGCTGTCCATACGCAGAGATGCAAGTGAAAATCGAAGTGTAATTAAGGTGTCCATTCATAGCTGATGAAACTGTCACCGGAGCACAGACGTCTGCTCCAACAGGCTTGTTTGTGCTGTCCAGTTTGTGTGTTAGTAACTTGTTATTCCGCCAGCGTCCCATCCAGATTCAGAGTGCACTGTCAATGTGTGTGTGTGTGTGTGTTAATGCTTTGAGAGCTGGTTTGTTTTTGGCTGTTGTCACTGTAGCCCGGTCCTTTTCAAGCTCCAGCGGCCCCCCTTTCTCTTCCCTCTGTTTTCAGTCCCCCAGTCTCTCCTTTCTCTCTTTTGGAAAAGGATTATGGGAGTTGCGCTTTAACTTCTACACATTCTCTCCCAGAACCCTGCAAATCCCTGGCCAGCTGCCCCTGATCACTCCACTTCAAATTACTCTCCCTCTCTCTCTCTGGCTTTCTCTCGAGCCCTCTCTCTCCTTCTCTGTCCAGGGGACTGCGTGGAATAATTGCTTAAGCATGTGTTGTGGCAGGGGAATGCCTCTCCGATCGAAACGGAGAGAGGTGGAGAGGCGGGACGCGTGGCTGACCGGGCTTTAGAGGAGCAGGTGGGAGCCACAGCGGCGGCTTCATATGGGGAAACTGAAGCATCAACAGTAGTAACAAAATAGGCCACACTGCCACACAGGAACAGGACTTTTTATGACCCAGGATGTTACAAATGGTGCAGATTAACTCCACTGTGTAGTAGAAGCAGATCTGCCTGACAGGCGCAAAGTTTTCCAGTGGGCTTTATATTGGTTCTGCTTATTAAAGAACCTCAGACAGAGATATGCTGTTTCATCTGCACCCTTATAAATGTAGATGAGCTTTGAGCGCATGTGGAGTGAATTTCCTGCGTAAACCAACTTCCTTTGCTGGTTAAGCCTATACAGTCTTTGCCATGTTAGGGAAACACACACACACACACACACACACACACACACACGCATGCATGTAAAGACACACACAAACTCAAAAGGGCACAACGATTCTCCTTTGTCATGCTAAACACAATCTGGCTGCTCATTGATGATTGGTTGGCCCACTTTGGTGGTTCGGGGAGGGGGGTTACACATTGGGGGTGGTGGGATAGGGGGGTTAAAAGAGAGAAGCAGAAGAAAGGCCAGGAGAAAGGGGGGGTTATCAGGGGCTCCTGAATGAGGAACAAGGAATGTGGGTGTGTGGAGGGCTCAGAGTAATCTTGAATGGGCTCTGTGTGCGTATCAGATAAAGGTAGTGTACACTACACAGCTTGTTAATGCATAAAAATCTCATTACCTTTAATTAGTTTCTATCTGCCAGCTGGTGCCACACACACGCACAGTCTGTACAGTGACACCTTTCTGTATATTGTCAGTCTGCCCTCAGGCACGGCTAATTGTTCTGTTTGCATAAAGGACATCTGAGGCCATCTCTCGTCACACACACCAGCACATGTGTACAAGCTAAAGAAAGGGGTTCCCCCTTATGTCGCCTCTGCTAATCAAGGCTAATGATGCATAAACACAGCATGACCAGAATGCTAATGAAAAAATGTATATATATACACACACACACACACACTCAACTCCTGAGTTACAGCATTCGATTTTGGCAGCTGAGCTCAAGAATCATCTGCTGATTTTGCTTTGGCTCGGGTTCCACTCTCGCTGAGCAGCAGAGTTGATTTAGCGACTCCATAAGGAGCACACACACAAACACCGTACACTCGCTATAAATACGCCAACCGCACCACAGGCTGCAGAATTTCATTCTTCTCGTTTTCTCAATCCCCTCATGAGCGTGGCTGTCTACTTATCATCCACGTCAAAGTGGATGTTTATTGTGAAATCACTTTGTCACCCACTTTAGCTTTCAGGAAACCATACGTCTAAAAGTAGCCTCACCTAAACCCAGATTAGGTTTTACACAATGCAAGGGGGATTATGCATTGTGTTTGTTTGCTGGGGCGCATTCACTAGTGTGTGTCTGGGTTTGGAAGCCGTTCAGAGTCAGAGCTGCAGGGGCTGTTTTGCAGAATATAAACATGGGTTGTCCAGGGCTGTCTCCGCTGACGTCTCCTGTCGGTTGATTTTAAAGCACAGCAACATCTGTCTGGATGTTGCTATAGTGACGACAGCTCATATAAGATTGCTTCTTATCTCAAAAAGCGATCTAAATGAACTGAAAGCCCTTTTTCCATCAGCATCTCAGATGATACAGTCAGGTGTTTGGTGACGTGACTGCTCCACGAGCAACAGACGTTATTAGCAGGGGAGAGGAGCGTAACCTTTTGGCCCGAGGGAATCAGCTTCATAACCAGCCCTGGAGCATTAACCCTATATGGCCGTACCCGACTCCTGCCTCCCCATTAGCCACTATAGCATTACAGCAGTCAGTCACACAGCCCCTCATTAAAGCTGGAGAGGTTTAACCTCTACCTCTCCAGGCCTCAGCCACTTCAATCCTGAGCCGCTCTACAAATATTTTCCAGAATTTCTCAAATTCTTCATCTGGCTGCAGCGCAGTGGCCAAAAACTCTTGATGTGACATCTGGTGCAATTTCAGGAGTGAGTGAACCAGGGGGCATGGTGTGTGTGTGTGTGTGTGTGTGTGTGTGTGTGTGGTGTGTGTGTGTGTGTGTGTGTGTGTGTGTGTGTGTGTGTGTGCGCAAAGTGGTGCTCAGGAAAGGGTGGGAAACGGAAAGGTAGTGTCGGTCGGAGGTGGGTGTGGTTGTGAAATGAAATCCTGTCCATTTTTTTTGCCCCACAGCCCATTTCCATCCTCTCCCCCCTTCCTTCCCTCTCTGCTCCCTCTCCACTCGAGCTTGTCTCCGCTCTCCTTAACCGAAGAGGAATGGCATGCATTAGTAGTGAAATAGTCAAACACAACACGATCTGGTTCATTTTGTATGTGTGTGGTAGACAGATAAACAGAAAAGTCATTTTTGGCCAAGTGTCTAATAGTAAACTGTAATCAAACTGGCAGTGTGTGTGTGTGTGGGGGGGCTCACACACACCCAAACACAGGCTCCAGTCCAAAGCTGCTGACCTTAATCTAAGGGCAAATATTCTGCACGAGCCTGTGTGTTCAGAGCAGGAGCTGACTGAGAACTACTACTTGGCTAGATACAGCAAGGGGGGAATCGCCCCGTCGTGTGCCCCCGTGTTCAAAAAAGTGCCTTCATGGATGCCGCTATGGTAGATAAAACATGATACATGCCCTCTGTGGTGCTCTTTCAGTGCCCTTTTACGCGCTGCTACCACATCACATACAGCTGGTGCCCTTTTTATCTTAATTCACCCCCTTAGAGTCCACCGCTGCTTCCAATCACTAATCAATGAATCGACTACTTGTAGCAGCGATAATGCCAATGTGCTCATTTCTCCATGAAGTCTGCCATGTCAAGCATCACTAATGCGGGTGTTCAGTCGATAAAATCCATCACTCTCTACTAGTAGCCGAGTTATTTGTCCCTAGCTCCCAGAAGGACCATGTGTATCTATTGATGAGAAGTATCGTAGTTGTTTGCATTTTCTATGCGTTGGAGTCCCGATGTTGATGCTCCTTGTCAGTCTTTTCTTCTGTTTGTCAGGATGGGGTCAGAGGTCAGGTAGAAAATAGACTCATATAGGACAAGTGCCTGCAGTGCTCTCTGTATGACATTTCCTGCTCTCACATACAGCCCAGGGCGTCGTGCAGACATTCAATGGACACGCACACAGGGATATGTAACATCAGTCCCTAGATTCAGCTCTGACAATAGTCGGATATGGTATTTACAATGTGATTACATCACTGTATGCATGCCTGTGTGTTCTGTAGGGGGGCTTTATGGGGTGGCCTGTGGTGGGTTGGGTTGGGTTGTGCGTTGTGGCTGCAGGACGAGGCGAGGTCAGGGCCCTGTAGAAGGTGAGGAATGTCCTCTGGCAGGTGACCATCATTGTATGACATAATAAGATAAAGATCAGCCACAGTGGTGGCCACGGGGCTACTAGTCCTAACAAGAATGTGTGTAATTTCAAATGCGTAGACATATATTTCTGTATGTCGTGATGGAGGCTGGTGGTGGCATTGTGGTCAGACTGTAACATTTTAAGCCCGTCACTGTGACATGTGGCTGGTTTCTGCTGGTGCAGGAGTTAAAACACAAACCCCCGGGGTGTGTGTCTGCGCAGGGCTGCGATTAGAGGTGTGTGGGTGTGAGCGTGTGCGTGTGTGTCCCGTGGGGTTTATGAGGGAGAAAGAAGGCGCCCAGAGCTGTCATTAGATGGACTGTATGGCCTGAAGGGAGAAGTATGTGTATGCATATGTCTGCGACGTGTGTGTGGGTAGCATGTGTAAGGCATCTGTGGCTCCACTTGTGTGTATGTGTGTTTGTGTGTCCCATGTGGCTCTCGAGGGCAAGCCGAAGGCATCGGGCTGACTGATGTGACTGTGTCTCTTTACGCTGGTTTACAAACCAGACACATTCATCTCTTTTAACTCGTTTGCCAGTGCCTCCTCCGTCCTTGCAAACAATTCAATTGCACAATAAAAGACTAAACTTTGACGGTGAACAACAGCTTGTAGTTTACTCTTCGACAACAATAGTGTAGTAAAGCTTCTCTCTCTGCTGCTTCTCTCTTCACTCTCTTATCTATAATTACACCCTCAAACTGCTTATTTAGATAAATCAGGATTACTGGGCTGGACCCGACCATAAACTTTTGTTAGGAGTCAGTCTTAGTGTGTTTACGCTTGTGTTTGAGTTCTCAACGGGTTATAAAGCTGAATATTATGTATAATCCAGTTTGAGGGCAATGAGCTAATTCATAAACCCCTAATTGTCCATTACATGCATGAAGAAAAGAACTACCCAGAGGTTTTCACACTTTCTAGGATCATAGAATGATTATTAACATGAAATACACAGCTTCAGACACCAACAATGCTCCTAGCACTTGGGTGTAAATGAGAGCAGTTGATCTTGTACATCAGTGCTTCATCATAGCCAGTGGGCTGCGAGCAGGAGGCCTCATTACGTCTCTCTGTAACACCACACTGTCCTCGCCTGGGCCTCCTCCCTGCTGTTACACAGGCCCCTCTGTCTGTCACTTTCCCTTACTACATTGCCCACTACAATCCTCTGTATTTGTGTGTGTGTGCATCCAGAGATGGGGGGTTGGGGGTCAGGGAGATTTCACTGTTTCACTGAGAACAATACCCCTTTTGATGCATCTCAGCACTCTTTGTTTCGTTAACGAGGACCCAGCCGGCTAGTGGCAGACAGAAGGAGGATGAAATGGAGGGAGGGAACGAGTGAATGAGGTAGAGATGAGAGAGTGAGAGAGCCTCCTCTCCTCCACTTTGAGCTCTCAAGGCCACTTGATTATCTGTCAGTGGTTTACGGCTGTTGCTGCTCCTCCTAGCAGCAGTGTTGACTGGATCGTGGGCCGTAGTGCTTATCTGCTCGGCTGTGGCCAGCGCTGTTGCAGTAATCAGCTCAGCATCTTTATTGGCGCTGGCCTTATCTGTGCTACAGCCACTGAGCCCTATCCTGTTTACATACAGTGAAGAGGATCGCTGGGATACTACAGAACAACATGTAGACCACTCACACTGTGGCTGCAATTTAATTGTCTTCAGGTCCACGATGTGTGCAGAGGTGAGGAGGATATTGAAGGAGCAGCTGAGGGGAAGAGTAGAAAGGCAGGCATCGGGTTTCAAAGAGTCCACGGCCCTCTTCTCCTCAGCCAGGCTTTTGTCCCAGGGGGTAATAATGCCATTATGGAAACAACAGAGAAACGCCCAGCCAGCCAGCCAGCCACCAAACCAACCAGCCTAGTAGCCTGATCTGGCCCCTGGGCACTGCTCAGGTTTCCCCTCATTGGAGCAGCTGTGCGTTCGTTCTCCTCTTTCACCTGACAGTGTGGCCAACACATTATAAATGTCCCTCCAGCCTTCTCGACTTGCTAATGTGGACCAAAGTTGATTTCCTACCAAACAGTGTTGAGTCCAACATCTCCTCAAATGTGCCTACAAGCCAACAGCAACACAGGGGCAGAAGCAGCAGCAGCAGCATCATTCAGAGGCTGCCCTCGCAGGTGCCTGCTGGTAAAAGTCCCCTAGAGAGTGTCCCGACAGATGCCTGCGTGTAAAAGGCATTTATTCCTGTGAATAAAATCTCTCTGAGTAAGCACATGCTTCAGCCAGCGGCCCCCCGGTCGCTGCAGCATTCACACAGAGGGGGAAAAAGGGACAGGGATTCACTCTGCACACCACTCTGCTGACCTCAGCCACTCCTGTGTGTGTATGTGTGTGTGTCTGCGATTGTGTATTTGTGTGAGACACATCAGCAGCTTGTGGAAACAAAGAGCTGACATCTAGGGCCAAACATCTGTATCAGTGTACATGTGTGCATGTGCATGGACGTATGTTTCCTAAACAGTGATTATGCGTGTGGATAAAAAAGCCTGGGTGGTTTTTACGCCGCCGAGTTTGTTTGTTTGGATTGCGGGAGCATTTTTTAAAGGCCTTTGTGGTCGACAACTTAAAAAAATGTTTGAGAAAAGCTTTGCTGAAGTTACCAGTGGAACCACAGTAATCCACTGCAACACCCACATAGTCACACACACACACACACAGGCACACACTCTCACAGATGTCCTGGGCAGTGTTTCAGTGACCCTGCTCTTGTATGCTACAGTATAATCCCAGATTTAAGTCACATCCCTGACCTTTGACCCTTGGCCCTGTAGCTACTTCCAGGGTCTGTCATGAACCTCGGCTAACCTCTGCACTCTGTTGCCAGATATCTGGAACGCCACACATACTCGTGCTCATGGCTTTAGCGACCTAAAGATAAAGTTAAATGTGTGGGCTCGCAGCACTGTGAAGTGTGGGCTGTGCGACAAATTTCAGAACATCCGAGGCATCTGTTTGTATTTTGAAACCCCCCCCAAAGGTCATAGCAGTGTTTAGTTGAAGGCTGATGAGTGTGTGGCCTCTCTAAATGTTGAGATGTATATTAAGACTGAGGCAGAGGAGGAAATTCTAAGCTATTTTAGAAGAGTTACTGTTGATATAATTCATTAAGATATAGCTGATGAAAATGAACAAACGACCTTCACAAATGATTGTAACCACGCTGTTGCCACTGAGCCAGCTTCCTGCTCACCTGCTTCTTCGCTCTTGGCCGAACAATGTCCGCTAACAAGTCAACCTGGCCCTGAGCCACTCATTCTCTATGATCCATGGAGATTGCAAACACACACACACAGACACACACTGTGGATGCACTCTTGTTGCTGGAAGAGGCATTTATCCAAATTATCGGACTAAAGGGCTTAACTGATGCAAAAAATTGAACAAAGACACGCAAGCTGCCTCTCTCTACAAAGACACAGAGTCACACACATATCAAGTAACCACAGGATACTATCTATACATATTTCTATTATATATTTAGTAATGTAGACCATGTCAGAGTGTTCAGTAACAACACAGGTTATGTTGCAGCTTGAGCTGATAGAAGTGTGTCAAAAGTTTCCTCCAGAGACTGGGACTGGCCTGAAATTGACAAGTGAAGGTAATGGATCTGAAGCTAGGTTTCTCTGTCATAACACTACACACACACACACACGCAGACACGCACACACTGACACAGATACACAGATCAGATTGTTTCAACTGTTCCTTGAGATCGATTGTTATGGAAAAGGTTTAAAAGACAAGTATCCATTTTTTCTTTCCATAAAATGTCAGAAAATGGTTTTAAATATCCCCTTCACAATTTTCCAGAGTTCAAGATGGAACAAATTCTTTGTTTTATCCAACTAACAGTCCAAAACCCAAAGATATTGAGCATAAAACTGAGGAAAAAAGTTTCACATCTGAACATCTGGAAACAGATGATAAGATGATTCCTTTATCAAAGAAGTTTATGATATATTCTGTTGATCGGCTACTCTGTTAAATCACCACTCAAGTTCGTTTTTTTTTTTTCGTTTCTTTTTTATTCAAAGGTGCAGTATGTAAGAATGTGCAGCACAATACATAGTCGTCATAACGTCAAACTACTATTTCTTCAACTGTTTTCAACTAAACGTCTTACATATTGCACCTTTAACAACAGAAGCCAAGGTTTCTAAATGTTACATGTTTTCTAAATACAATCAGCTGGACAAGAACTTTATCTAAATACTTAAAAGTTGGTAAAAATTGAACTTGAATCAGGAACTATGTTATCAAAGAATAAATAAAAATGAACATGATCCAACCAGATATTCTGTGCTGGTTTAAAGCACGCTACAGATACATAAACTTAATTAAAAATAAAAGTTTCTGGAGGAACTGCAAAGCATTGAGGTTTGACTCCACAGCAGCTTTCTGATTTGTTGCAGAGCTGTGAGAAAAATCATAGAAGAAGAGAAAACAAAGTGTGATTGATTGACTGGCCGGTCTATGGAGTCAATCCCCCCTCAGCCTCTCTAACCTTCCTCTGAATTCTTGGACCCGCTCCTTCTCAGGACGGGTCACATGGTGTGTTTGAGAGACAGGAGGAGGAAATCCTCCATTAGAGCAGACCACAATACCTCTTCCTTTTCCCCGCTCCGCCTCCCATTCACCTCTCTGACACTCCAGCTCACTCACTATAATCACGATATCATTCTTAATTCTGCTCCCGAAAGCCATGAAAGCCCATTAAAATGTCAATAGAGACGCAGAGGGGTGAGAGAGAGAGTCATGAGAGCGGGAGAAGGGAAAGCTTGCCACTATAGTCTGAGCAGACACGCAGGTGTTGCTCTACAGGGAAATTAGTGCCATGCCAGGGGGAATTAACCTTTTGAGCGACGCAGAGCTTGAGCTGCCTTAAGAATAGTTATTGTGTCCTGTTCTGGTCGGTACAGTCAGTCTTAACATGAGGGAAAATAATAGAAGCTCACTGATCCTGAACCTGTAGCAGAGAGGAGATTAGGACTTTATATTAATCAGCGCTGTTGAAATACATAAAAATTCAAATCCAGCTATTTCTAGTTCTAGAAAGATGGTAAAATAAGCATTTCTTTAAACTTGACAGAAATGTGAAATCCAGACTTAGTCGTGTTAGTACTGCTAATCTAAGCGCTAACTCGCTATACCAAATTTAACCCCAAAGCCAATCAAACGGGCTCCGGCTGGATAATCTCTCTTTCACGCAAACAAATGCTCGCATGCACACACACATGCGCAGCAGGCTACATATACAAACCTAACCGACAAGCATATGCACACAAACCATATATAAACACATACTAGCATACCTTTGTGCCATGATTTCTGGCTCGCAGTGGAGCGTGAGCATGTGAGTGGATTTATGGAAAGAAAATAAGTACAGCATATGCACTTAAACACACACACACACACACATACACCAAGGCCATGACCTCTGCATATAAACACTGATTCAACCAGCCAATGAAATACCTCTCTCTCTCACTCTCTATCTGACCTGCGTAAGTAGTCTTTAGTGGCCTGCAGTGGTTCTCCTCGTAGACCGAAGGAGAGAAATGCATGACAGGATCTGATAAGACAAATAGAACTGTTCCCCAAACTCGCCAAACCACCCACTTAGGACGTGTGTTTTTTTTTCTCCTGCTGCATTCTCTGCAACTCCATTGAGGGTTTTTTTAGGCCCCAATTATTCTCAGGCGCCTGTTTGTGGCATTGAAAAGCAGCTCATAAGGAGAATGCACGCAACCTCTCCCGCAAAGACAAAAACACAAAAATAAAGGCTGAGATAAAATGCAAAATGGTGCATTTAGTGGGATTGTTCACAAGTGGTACAGGTGCTTTCCCCTTCTAGCACTGAGGCATCCCTGAATGTTACTGACCTCATGACAGAGCTTGTAAAATAGTTGTTTTTTAATTCACTCATGCACCACAGGCCTTTGCCAACAGCCCAGCCCACCTCTTTCTTTTCTGTTTTTATCTCTCCCTCCTCTGACACTCCCCCGTCCCTCTCCTCCTCTCTCCGGGTCAGCGGCCTCTGTGAAGGTCGCCCACTCTTTATCCCATCGCCATTAAAGAGGTCATATTTCTTCGTGCCGCTGTTTGCAGATGGGGCTCAGATGGGCTGCGGGGTTAGTGTTTTAACTTCATGGACTTTCTGTGGTATGAGGAGAATGCCCACATGCCAGGCTGTTTTCAGGGGGACAGGCAACACAAAACAGCTTGGCATCTCAAGGCTGGGAAGCGTGTTGACAGAGAGGCTTTCATTAATTCTCGATAGATAGTGTTGATGTGCTCGATTGCTCACTCTCGCTTTCCTTTTTCTGCCTCTCTCAGGAGACGGTCAACTTTCCCATGCTGGTCTCCGATCCCAGTTTAGCCTTTAAGTACCAGTTTGCATGTGTGTGTTTGTCCGTGTGTGTGTGTGCGTGTTTCCCATGTCTGTTAAGCTCATGACCTCCTCTCCTTTCACTTCTCCTCATTAGCATTTGAATCCCCCCTCCACAAGTGGGTCAGAGTGGAGGGACGGAGAAAGAGAGGGAAGGAGAAGTAGGAGAAAACAGAGGAGAGATTGGTGTGAAAGAAAGCATGATCTGCTTTCTGAAAAGTGTTTACCCAACAGAACTTATTTTGTTCAGCGTATGAGGGTATTAAAGGTTACTGGGGCGCTAAGCTAAAAGACTCACATGCGCAGAAATCCGCACCAGAATGTACTTGTTGCGTTGACTGTCCTGCCCTGCCTTGCCCCCGTAGTTCTGTGTGAACCGGCTCACCCGAAGCTCACCCTGCCTGTTGTGTGGATAGCGTGGTTCTCAGACACCACCAAAGTCTGGCCCAGCCCTGTGTGGGCCCACCAGCAGCCTGTCGAGCCCTGGCGCTGCACCCTGTTTGTGCAGGTGTCTGCCTCAGTGACCATCCCATCTGCTGCCCTCTACCTACCACCGGAGAGAGAGAAAGTCAGCTTTGACTCTCTTTACGCCATTTAAGTGGCTTTCAGCTGTTTCTGAAGTATTGTTTTGTTGCATTCAAACGAGACGAAGAGTTTGTTTTACTAAGTTCACTCTCGAACTTGAAATCGGCAGATGACAAAACACTCTCACCTCAAGGTTTATATCGCAGCCGTTCTTGAGCTTTGGATGATATCACATCATCTTCATCAGCAGTTGGAGCACGGTTGTCATGGAAATGTAGATGTTCACATCTCATTTTCTCCTGAGCACTTCATTTTAAGGACTTCTTGTTCAGTTTGGGCTGAAGGTTGAGTTTTAAATTCATTCTGACCTCAAAGTTTCCAAAAATGTTCCTTAAAAAGCTTCATTTATTGCAGTCAGCTTTCAAAATCATCATTTTCTGTGGCCAAAAGCCACCAGCGCCTCATATATTAATGCAAACAGAAGTACAAAATGAAGAAACATAACATTTCCTCTCATTTAGCCATATTAAAATGGACATGGGCTCATTTACACCTGAGACAACACTTTCCTCTTTCAAGTGGGAGCAGATGTCACAGTGTGGATGTTAAGGAGCCTGTGAGAGCCTTGACTGTCCACAAGAATGCATGAGAGTGTGTGTTCATTCAAGTGGTTACTGGTGAGTGCTGTGTTTTTCACGACAGACCAGTAACACGATCTCCCTCTCCCATCACTGGTGAGACAACGGTCGCGGTTTTCTGAGAATTCCTGAGTAGATTTCTGACCCAAATGTCAAAAATCCCTGTGATGTGAGTTAACCACATGAACCGCATGCAGGAATAGTTTCTGTGCAGTCTGATGCTGAATGTATATGTCGGATTGTCTGTGTGTGGGTCTTCAGGACGCCTTCTTGTCTTGCACTCCCTCTATTTATGAGCTACTACGGTCATACGTACACACGCCAAACATTCTCTCATGCGAAAAATGTTTCCAGAGTTGGGTGGGCTTCGTTTTGTTTTTCTTGGTATTCACACATTTTAAAATCCCCAAAGGAAAATTTTCAAAGCCCCTGCTGGAGTTTACACGCCTGTATTTGTAGTCTTTTGATTTGGAGATATGTATTTATTTTCCTTTCATCAGGAGGGAGTGCGGGTGTGCACGAGCGCGTGCATGTGTATGCTGTTGAAGACGTCAGCAACAGAATTAATTTGACCAGCTGAACTTCTGGCACTCTTTTAGCTGTTTGTCCATTTGTTGTTGAGGTAGTTGGATAAAGATCCTCTAGAGCCTCATGAATGCTGTTATCAAAGTTTCACATGTTAGGGAATAGTGTAATGTGCTTTCCTGCCTAGATTTAGATGAGAAGACTGATATCCTCTCATGTTTTGTGAAGTGAATATGTAGTAAAAAGGCTTAAATAAAGGTCTGAATATGTGGTGACTGTCCCCAGCTGGTTAGCTTAGCATAAAGACTGAGAACAAGGGAAAACAGCTGGCCTTGCTGTGTCCAAAGGTAACAAAATCTGCCTACAAACAACCCAAAAGCTCAGTAATTAATTTAATTTTGTTGCGAGGCTACCTGATTTTCAACGAGAGAGTATGTCCCAAAATGGCAAACTATTCCTTTAACAAAAGTTTTCTGAAAAAAATGACAAGACATTTCAACACTCTACCTGGAATGGCACTCTCTTCCCCTTCAGTCCACAACACTTAAGTTCTCACAATGTATTGACATTGTCCCCGTGTTGGTGGGTTTCTTTTGTCTCCAATAATGGATCCCTAGTGCCAAATATTTGCTCTGTCAGGAGGGGGGATCTCCTAATGCTGAAGAATAAATCTCAGCTCTCAATAGCCTGGTGTCACACTGTCAACAGGAGCAGCTTGACAGGGGAGGGTTTGCTGGGTCAACAGCCTGATCAGTGATGATGCTAATGTGCAAATATGTGTTTTAACGTGACATTTTCTCCTCAGCTTCAAGGTAAGTAGCTTTACGATGCAATGTGATTCCCTGTATTAGGCGTGACTGTGGATCAGCCTTATGTATGTGTGAGTGTGTGGGTTCATACATCCATTCATGTGTGTGTAGCAATGCTGCCCAGCCTGGTTCTGCACCGAACCTCTGTTCGTCCGTACCAGAGGGGTCTCTACTGCAGTGACTCCAGCCTGAGATACCCCTACAAGAGAAGCACCGTCCCCTCCTCAGTGCTCACTTCTGTTGGGTTGACACTGCCCGCGGTGTCCGTAAGTCGCTCCCCCACCACAAAGAGCACTTGATGTTGGGGAAAGGCAGAAACAGGGAGGGCTGGTGGTTCATGATGGTCTCTGTGAAGGAGTGACAGTGTTAAATGGGTCCAGAAAAGCTGATGTAACTCTTAAAAGGTGCAATATGTAAGATCTGGGCACCTGTTGAATGCAATTTCACCTTCGAGTGAATCATAGTTTAATTTACGGGGTTAGTTGCATTTGATTTTGTAAATCCATCACTCCTTTGCTCTCAGCTGACCTTTCATGACATCCTTAAGCCCCATCCCATTTCTGCCATATCCCATGATCCCCTGGGTCCAGCGTGCTCCTTGTGCTCCCCCCCCGTTCTCCTCTGTTTATGTCCGTGTCACTGACCTGGTGCTTTTATGCTTTCTTTCTTCTCTCCCTCTTCCTGTCCTCCTCTCTCTTTGCTCCCCTCTTGTGTCTCTTGTAGCTAGCCTGCCTTTCCTGATCATTGAGACTAGCACCATAAAGCCGTACCAGCGCGGGTTTTACTGTTCGGACGAGTCCATCCGCTACCCCCAAAAAGAGGGAGACACCATTAGCGATGCCGTGCTTTGTGGTGTTGGCATTCTTATTGCCATCTTCTCTGTAAGTCGACCTTCAAACCTCCCTTTGTTTTCTGCTTTTACTCCAATTTAAACTCTTAGTCGGATAGATCAGTCTCACTAACATAGCCCCTTCATCAAAACGTTTGAGTGATTACCTATCATGCAGTATTTTCTAAAATACTCCAGTCTTCTGCTGTAAATGTGCTCTATATGTCCTGCCCTTTTCATTCTACAATGTTTTCTTCGTCATACTTTCTTCCGCATCAGCTCTGACTCATCCAAGCCATTTGTAACGGCCTGTTTTTATTACTTCGCTAAGCCAGTCGGTGGTAGCGAGAGAGGCCCCCCAAGCGACATTAGGAAGTGTGTGTTTATGTGTGTGTTCTGACGCATGCATGCCAAAGACCAAAGAGATTTTACAAGTGCTTGGTCCATTCTCATACCTCCCACTCGTATCCCTGCATCCTGACTCCGTGCCCTCTCTGCCCCGCACATTACTCCGGGTGAACGTGTCAGTTCTCTCTCCCATGCCCGCAGTGCCTCACTGATAGCCTCGAGCATGAAGTCTTCATTCCCATGACTTGAGTGGCTGCACTGTAGTGCCAACAGATTAGAGGGGGGGTCGGGGGTTAGTGGAAACATGTTATAATGATATGCGGTGGGGTATGCGTATGTCAATTAGTGCCACGTGGTCAGGCTAGATGGTCTTTAAAGCCCCCAGACTCTTTGTGGCGCAGCCCCCTCGTAAGTTCCCAGACTGAGACGTCGCTTCGCCCCCGTCTCCTCGCCATTAGCTTGGTGGGCACGCACACAAACACACACACGCTGTACCAGCTCAGCTCTTCTACTTATTGGAACCAGGAGACTGTACTTGTATTTAGTTAGTTCCCCTCACATGTTCACGTGTGGGCAAAGCTGGCGTGTCTCACACAGCTGTGTTCCATTAACGGCGTCTACTGCCATGCCGACACCATTCCTCGAACGTGCACACGCTCGCTCGTGCAGGCGCACACACACATATTATATGTGCACGCATGTACGTGCATTTAGTGGCAGAGTCCAGTTGGGCCTCTTGTTTATCTTCGCTGCGAGGGAAATCCCAACAGTCCTGCTCGTCAGGCCTGTCTGTGTCTGACACTGTGAGAAAAAGGATTAGCAATAGTGAGATAGTGTTCTGTAAACACACATACTGATGATCCAAATAAACCAATCAGGCACCTGTTGAGCCCTCTGTTCTGATGAGAAAGGCCCTGACTGCACATAGACAAGCAGAAAAATGGTAATAAACCAAAACCGGGAGATAGACAAGAGGAGGAGAGGTTTGAATGCAAATGCTGACAAGCCAAATAAACTTCTCTGGCCTGTATTGGCCTCCTGCGGTTCTAATCTTAAGCTCAGATCAGAAGAATTCATTAACAATAGCAAACACATACACAAACCAATGCACCGGCATGTTTGTTTCTTCTGGCTGTGAGCCTGCCAGCTGATCACCCAACAGGCAGGATATGTGTGTTTATCAAGCCTGACAATACAAACACATGCAAATACACAAACGTTATGTATCTGCATTATCTTGAGAGGATGTCTGTGAAACACTGCACACATGTTAAGTCCTAATGGTATTCACATTCACAGTACCCTCTGCTGGCTCACAGATAGGCAGGTAAATATTTTCCTGAGAGATTGGGTGAGGAGGTTGGCCAAAGAGTGAAGCCTTGTATGGAAAGAGGAAGGAAAGGGAGATGTGGTTAGTGGTGGAGAGCAGCCGGTCTGTCAGTCAGATACCCCAGGTGGTTTAGATATGATTGACATGTCCGTGCCTCGAGGGTTGGCTTGGCCATAAGCCCCCTCAGTGTAGATGAGGTCTTTCCATGGGCCCCAACACGACTTAAAAGCGTCTGGCTGGAATGAAAGGGGTTCAGGGGTAGCCCTCTCGACTTAAGCCTTATAGCAGACCACTCTAATAATATAAACCCTTCTCAGTCAGGTCAGTCTGACTGACACATTGACCCCGTCTGGATCACTTGTTTAAGTTTTCATGTTTTCCTTTCCCCTTGCCATCACTGTGTCATTATCCTCCATATCTCACACAAAAAGGCGCCATCATATCACTGAGCAGTGTCACCACTCATTAATAATCTCACACCACATTCAGACTGCCTGAGGGAAAGGCAGGCCATGCTCACCCTTTGTGTTTGTCTGTGTGTGAATGTCACTCATCCTGTCTGCCCTTTACTCATCCTTCCTTATCAATCTGTGACTTCAGTCTGGAATGAAATTAGATATCCTGCATGATACACACTCAAACGTTAGCATATTTACTGTAAGGTTATCTGTGAGACTGTAGGACTCAGCAGCACACAGCTAGAATCTGTCTTGTATTTGTGCTCAGTGTTGTCTGTTTATCTCAAAAAACAATCCTCTCTTTTAGATTGTGATTGGAGAATGCTTCAGGATTCACCAACTACACGAGGGAACCAAGTCATTTGTCGGGAATCCTTATGTCGCAGCTCTCTACAAACAGGTCAGCTCCACAGAAGCACGTTTTTATATGTGATCAGATTGTTGCATAAATAATTGACCATTTGCTAAACCCTTCCCCTGAACAGTTATTGCTCAATCTGAGCTTTGAAACCGTGATTACCACCACCAGCACATCACACCCACTGTGTAGTACTTTCCTCACTGCGTGGATGCTAAATGCTATCAGAATTTAGGCTGACGTCAGCAACTTTTTCCTGCTCTATTGGATTTGGTAGACATGCATTACATTTGCAAAACACACTGGTTTGTCCTCATCCGACCAATTTTGGTTATGTTAGTATGACATAGCAGTCTATCTTACAGTTTTTCATATCATTAATGTAGCCATCAAGTGCATTTTTAAGACCCTTTTACTCTTGGCTCTTGGTTTAAAATGAGCCGTAGACAGTGTTTTCAACCAATTTATGAAGCTAACGTTCGCTTAATTAGCTAGCTTGTCATAGCTGAAAAATCAGTTTGCGACAGTCGTCCATTCAGCCACAAAAACGGTGGCATCTAAGGCAAGATTTGAAGAAATGAATGACTCAGAAATGTCTCATTTTGTGAGTTAAATCTACCCTCACCATTGTAATATGTGATGTGTCAGGACGTGAAGGTGTTTAAACAGTAAACAGTAAGTAAGAGGGACAGGGTTTAGCTAACGGCCAATTATTGACAGCCACATAAACAGCCATTATGTCTAATCATGAATATGTGTGGTCTTGCAGATGGGTGTGTTTCTCTTTGGATGTGCCGTCAGCCAGTCATTCACAGACATTGCCAAGGTGTCGGTGGGTCGTATGAGACCCCACTTCTTAGACGTGTGTAAACCAGATTTCTCCACCATCGACTGTTCACATGGATACATCACCAACTATACCTGCACTGGCGATGAAAGTGATGTACAGGAGGCCAGGTTTGTGTAAACACCAGTACATACACAAACTACAGTAAACTGTACTAATGTTATTATGACAATGCTCTAATGACTGACTGAAGATAATCTTTCCCTCCGCAGGAAATCCTTCTTCTCAGGACACGCCTCTTTTTCAATGTTTACCATGCTCTACCTGGCTGTAAGTAACTATTAAACTCTTATACTCACATCACAGCACACTCACAATCATGCAAGCACACACATGCTTAGAGTCACACAAACAATGGTTTTCAGAGAAAGAAGGTTGGACCGTGATTTTGGGATTCTGGAGAAAAAGCAAAACATTGTTCTCATCCACTTCTCCTCCCCCTGCTCTTCACTCAGTTTATGAAGAGTTTCATTCTTCTTCTTTACTCCTCCGAGACGTGAATGGATGCACTCCACCTGTTTTCTTCAGAGCAGCTGTGCGTGCACTTCCTGTCCTCTCCCATTTCCCTCAATTGCTCCCTCTCACTCCACCTGTTGTGGGTGTCGGGTGAGGCTTAGCACCCTAGAGGCATTTCATGCTTCAAACGGTCTAATTGCACACACTCACACACACATACGCACATTTGCCAGCTCACAGCTCCCCAATCATCTCCTCCCCTTGTGTCTCTGAAGAGGAGAGTCAGAGTCGGTGTTTTGGGTCTGTCTGGCCTGAGCTTGGTTATGAGATGGTCTCGGTTCTCACGGTGTTCTGACAGTACATAAATTCTGTTGTTTCGTAATGCATTTTCGTGCAGTGAGAGATGATGGGTATTTCCCAGCCTCTGGGTGAACCTACAACTGCACTCTGGTCAGACCGAGGAACAGCGATGAGAGTGAATAAAAAGCAGGGGGAAAAGCAAGAGAGGGAATGTAGATGCATCCAGACCGCAGAGTGACACACTAGTCCGAGACCAGTGTTCCAGCTGCGGTGAGCTCAGGACCATCGCCAGAGGAGGCTGGTGCAAACAGTGAAACAGAGGAGGAACAGTTTGTAGTCGAATGTTTTGGAACACAAAACCAGCCTGAAACAAATCCCACAGTGGACGCATTCCTGGTGGGATAAGGAATATGCAGCGTTTATTTGTTTTTGCCAGCTGAAAGCCAGTCATGTGACATCATGTTTTCACACACAGAACCTCCCACTCTACTGACGTCAGAGCAGATATTATTAACAGCAACAACCCAAATCTAGAAACGAATCAATAGAACATGAGGACAGATAATTACCCTGCAAGTGTAACTGCATAGCCAATAAAAATCTAAGCCTTCAGATAATCAATATTTCTATTAGGAATTAAAAGAGGAGTGGTTATGACTCTCTCACAGGACTCTCATCAGGCTGGCAAATACTGCACGTGTGTTTCCCAAAATATCAAACTGTTCTTTGGAATAAATGGAATAATCAGTGAACTTCTGCACTGGATGCATTACATCTGAACATCCACTCTCTGTGGTGCAGTTCTGGTTAAACAAAAAAAGGTTCTCAAGAGGATTGTTTTTGTCCTCAAGAAACCCTTTTTCCACAAACACAGACAAATATAGATCTTCTTCTTTGTCTTTGCTCTTTTGTTGCTCGCCAGGGTGAAAGTGTCACTTCCACAGTGTGGCTGTCACCTCGCTCTCCCTCCCACAGCCCTCAGTCGTCTGCTAATTGACACTCTGTGATTTTGAAGCACTTTGTTCCTGCCAGTGTGCCTGAGCGTTGCGCCTGTGACCGATGTGGTTTGAGCTGAGACTCTGAGATGGCACAGACCGCATGGCATGCTGTCTGCAGCGACACCGCAGCCACAGAAGAACAAGCGTGTGTTTTGCATTCGTGCGTTCTACTTTTGTTTAGTCTCACACGCACACGTCTCTCTGCACATACAAACCAGTAGCAGAGGCCTGCATCATTTCTGTGGGTTATTTGTTCCAACTGAACCTACTATAACTTCGACAAATTGCTTGTCGTTGGATAAATAGAAACTAATATGTTTGTTTGTGATGAAAGTGGCACTAACCACAGATATTCTTTTGTTTCAAAGCATGGTGTTAACCAAAAGGAGGAGGGGAAGGAGGCTGGTGAGAAAAAATGTGCCCTTTTTCTCATTCTTTCTCACTTTGTTGTGTTTTCTTTTATGGAAAACTGACTCGTGAGTCAGATCAAGAAAGAGAGAGGAAGAAGATCTTACTGGAATGAGCTGGATTCCTTTGGAAACCACCAGACTTCGTGTCGCTCTTGTCTCCCTCTCTCATGGGAATCTGCTGGGAATCCTTTTGTTGTTGCGTTTTATTGTTGTTTTCCTTCAATCTGAATATTTAAGACATAGCAAATTGCTGCGAGGACATCCAGGGTCAGAGAGGCGGTCTATTTAAGTCTGAGTTAGATCTAAAAGGGAGACGATGCATTTTTAAGATTTTAGAAGGTCAATGAGCCTCTCAGTTGCTTATCGTGACTTTGTGTGTGCATGCTCCAGCTGAACCAGGACTGGACGGGTTATTTGGGTTAACTCGCTGCCCTTGAGTGAGATAGGGCCAAGCACAGGTCACTGTAACCCTTTTTTTGGGTGCTCATTCTTTCTCCAAGCACGCTTAAAATCGAGTGGTTAAGGAAGTTGTGCCAAGAGTTTTTTTTCTGATGTTGCGTTCAACGTCAGACGGAAGTACTTATCAGTTGCCCACTACCTGAGAACCACTGCAGAGGAAACCTGAAGTCTAAACATCCCTGCCAGGGAGGAGAGAACAAAATTGTAAGGGATGGGAGGGAACACTTCCTCTGCTTCCTTGAGGAGAAGAACAATGATAGAGTGTCATAGAGGAAGTGCGAAGGAGCTTTACGTCCACACCTACAGGGGCTCGTAGTGGACGGGGGTTGCTGTCTGTGGTTATTGTTAGCTTAGCTGATTATAAGACACAAGTCTGGAGGTTTTGGGCTGGGTAGACCTTGGCTGAGGCCGGCCCTCCCAGGCCCTTCGTCTCTGGGTGTGAGAGACAGGAAGTGAAGGGTATGAGTGGTGCGGAAACACAGGATGTTTGAGGAACCTGGGCTGATCTCACCACTGGGCATGTAGGTGGATAAAAGAAGAGAGACTGCATGTATTTGCACGTGTACGAGTCACTGAAAGCGGCCTTGGACTTCCTGTTTTGGCTCTTCTCAGTCTTTATCATGACCCAGAAAACTGTTTTTTTTTTCGGTTGCAGACGGAGCACGGGGTGCATCCGCTTTGTCTCGTATTTACTCTAATAGAGGGAAGAGAGTTCATCCCAACAAGTGCTGCAACGTTCATGGCAGAGTATGTATATCTGCGTGTGTGTGTATTCCCGTGGATCTCTGTGGTCGTGCTGTTTTTACAGCTGGGATGTTGAACCACGAATCAGTAATGTACGGGTCTCAGGCAGTCGAGCATGTGTGTTGCGGAAGACGGTATGTGTTTCTCTGCGGCTCTGGCCAGCCTGCCCACTTTGATTCAGTCTAGACCTCTCAGACAGGAATAATACAGACGCACACACGCTGCACGTGAAGGTTTAAAAAGTCAACGCAACATGTTTTTAAATGACTTTGATGAAAATGTGTGTTTCATTACGCCCTCAGTAACATGATGTACTTTACATGCTTTACATCATAAACACAGACAACTCTTTGTTAAAGTGTATGTATATCAGAGCATTTACATGATAGTATGCATGTAAAGGTGCACTCTGTTGTTTTGGGGAAGAAATTTTATTCAGAAGAGAAAGATCTTCGTTGACTGATGTCTAAACAAACTAAATAAACAAACTCTCTTCGTTTTCATGACTGACTAAACAAACTGACCTTTGAGGACAACACAATTTCATACTGTTTTACTTTGTTTATATTTGGCGGACCCTGCCACCTTTCTAGCTTCAAACAGAGTTCTGGGGATCTTAGTTTCCTCCGAGAACAGCTTGTTTATTCAGCTATGGAAAAGATAAATATTTCGGAGTTTGTATTATTACCTCATTCATATTGTAAATATTAAAATTCTGGGTTTGAATTTCCGTTGTATGAAGAAAGTAAATAACATTACCTCTTTGTTCTCCTCTCCTTCCTGCTTTCTCTCTCTCTTCCCAGTTCTATCTCCAGTCCAGGTTTACATGGCGCGGTGCTCGTCTCCTCCGCCCGCTGCTCCAGTTCACCCTGTTGATGATGGCCTTTTACACCGGCCTATCACGTGTCTCCGACCACAAGCACCACCCGACTGATGTCCTGGCAGGCTTTGTGCAGGGAGCCCTGGTGGCCTACTGCATAGTGAGTGCACACAAATCTATACATCTTTATGCAACTTAATACTTTTCTATAATTGACCATCGGGGATCCTGCAGACGGTCCAACCTTCAAATAAAGTTTGCCTCCTCACAGCTCCCTCTTTACTCTTTTTCTCCTCTCTGCTTTTTTTTTTTGAAAAAGAGAAACAGAGCCGGCAGCAAAGTGAGGAGAATCTGATTCCCTTTAATGAATAACACATTGCCTGGAGCCAGGGCCTACTTGAAGAGTGTGTGTGTTTTTGTGCGTGTCCGCGCATTAGTGTGAATCCATACGCTGCAACCTTCTTCACTACTTTTGTGACATATCGTCGCAGCAGTTGCCAGAGGATTTTCGTAACCCTCATCATTACACTAAGCTAGATGGAGCCAAGGAAAATTGAATTCGGGGTCAGGGGGGGAAAATGGAAGGAGTGTAAAAAGAGAGCGAGCGAGAGAAAGAGAGAGAGAGAGGATTAGCCTTTGAAACAGGAATGGGGCTGTTAATTATTTTGGGTTTTTTATTTGGCGGCTCTGGTTCTATCAGCACAGCAGGCCGCCGCTAAACTCTGCTGCCTCTGGGAAAAGTATGGAAAGACACACTTATACACACACGCACACACATACTGCAGGCAGCCCTTACCTTTCTACATGATCCAAATCATGAACGTGGAGAGGTTTAGATTCATAAAATTCAGCTAGACCTTAGTAGTGGCGCCTAGGCCAGACCTTGGCACAGCTAGAAAATTCACATGCACACTCACACAATCACATACAAGCACAACAGGGTCCTCGAATGCCAAGATTACTGAAGGACCCATGAGCAGAAATCAGCGAGTAACAACAGACTGGAACGCTCTGGCACAATCAGCGCTTCTCCAGCTGGGTGTAGTTCCTGGACGACATCAGCTCTGACAAGGAAGCAAAAAAAAAGAGAGGATGTTTTCAGAAGTATTCTCAATTTATGAGCTTGACCTCTGAATGGGCAGGTCTGGCAGGAGGAATGAAGGGAGGGAGGTGACAGGAGAGAGGAGCCTTGTCTGCGTCTTGGCTCGGGATGAGCGTAGGTTTAATCCAACTCGGCTATTCCACAACCCTCGAAGAGACAGATTAACACACACACGGACACCCTGTTCACATCCATATGCATACACAACATGCACACACACTTATAGTGAAACCCCTGCCGATCAAGGCGCTGAGGTTACTTTTACAATCTGATTTGCCCAGCCTTGGTAGAAACACACATCTGTGAATACTTTAGCTCGGCTGGTTCAGCCTCTCAATGAGCAGCGGAGCAGAAAGGACCTGACAGGAGATGAGTGGAGGGCAGGACGGAGGAGGTATGAAGCCTGTGTGCCTCATAAAGGTTCAATCATAATTTTTTCAGATGTTAAGTTTGAAACATAAGAATAAAAGCACAAGTTCACACTTGTCAAATCATGTCAAAGTGAATACTTCAAACAGAGCTACTACATGTCCTTTTGATGTTCAATGATTGCTGTTTATATATCTGACTTCCATTTGGCTTTGAGGTCACTGAGAACATGCACAGTAACAACATAACAAAGGTTTTGAGGTTGGCCCATAAGCCCATCTTTCTCATAAGATGTTTCCATGAAGCAGAAAAGGTTGATATTTATGAGCCCCACAGCAGCCTGGGTAATGTGGTCCATTAATCCACCCTGAGCTTGTGCACATGCATGAAAAGAATGCCCTCCAAACACCGACAGTGCACTCGGCTGATTCGAAGAACAAAAGCACACATTGGATGAGTTAGTTGATTTGCACGTCAGTCTCAAGTGTGCCATTGCGAACAATTGCTCTGATGAGTTATATGGCCTTGTGGAAAAGCGTCTTCCTCTCCAAATACATTTCAGTAATTGTCTGTCGAGAAGTGTGTTGTTCCATGACTTTATTGTCAGTGCTATTCCAGGTTTCCCTAGGCTACAGTTACCTCTTTAATCCCAGTGCTCCCCCATTGAGTGCCAGTAAAGGAACAATGCAAAACCCCGGGCAAGAATGAACACATTCATAAGTCGTGACGTGTTAGACTGCAGCTTTGTTGGAAGTTAACTGCTGCTTAAAACCTCATTGTCTGTCCTCACATTTGAAGATGGATGAGTCTGAGTCAGATACATGAAGTTTATTGAAGAAAAAAACACTCTGTGATCCAGAGAATGGAGGAACCACAACAGGAAGTGGCTCGTCTGTCCTACCTGGCACTTCCTATCAGACGCGCTGACCTACTTTTCAACATGTGTTGTAATAAAGGTCAAGTGGAGCGACTCCAGCAGGAAGCAGCTGTCAGAGAGAAAGCCGGGGCAGCGGCCATTTGTTTATCGAGGTTCATTGTCACAGTGGAGAGGAGTCGGGTCAGGCGTTGAAGGAGGAGGGGGCAGGAGGATGCTATCCCTGCACAAGGGCATGCAGCAAATACACAAACACTGAAGCAGTGTCTGTGTGGTCAGTGAACTTGTGTGAAGCAGGAAGTCAACTTTAATCAGTTAACACACAAGTCAAGTATCTAATTCAGGGGTCTATGCACAAGTTATTTTTTTAAACTTGTGCACACATACAGTTAGACATTTGTTTGCACGTGGTTAGTTAGTGTTGAAAGGCCCACTGTTTTCTCAGCAGTACAATCATTATACGTTGGTGTAAATGCATTTGCAGATGTGTTGTGTGGCTGCACGTCTATTTATAATTGGTTTCATGTGCGTGCAAAGAAATTAACCATTCCTATATTCAAAGGGGGTCTAGTGAGTAATGTGCGTTTTTTTTTTAAGAGACATTCACAGTTCCTGCAAGTCGGTGCGCTCACTTCCTGTGTGACTAAGCTTCTGCGTCAGGCTTAATAGTGGTTAACACAGCAGGTGGGAAATTGCTGCTAACATATGAAAGTAGCTGGTATATACAGTGATGGAATGTAACTGAATACATTTACTCAAGTACAGTTTTGATGTACTTGTTCTTTGCTTGAGTATTTTTTACTTCCACTTCACTGCAGTTTGGTCCACTGTTTTTATTTGATCGCTTTAGTTACTTTGAGGAAGTGTTGGTTTTTACACTGCCAGCACACAAGCTTCTGCGCGGGCTAGCTGGTTAGCATGCTAAACATGCTTTGCAACACAATTCATTGACATCATATTGTCAAAACTGTTTTTCCTTCACATTCTGTTGATCATTTTTAGTTTAGTTTTTAATGTTTTTGATCAAAATTCTTACATGTTGCACCTTTAATTTACTTCTGCAATCGGATAATTAATAAAAATCACTAAAAACTGATCCAGTAATCAGCCAAGCAGATTTACTTTTACTTGTACTTTTGATACTTAAGTACATTTAATATCAGATACTTTAAGGCTTTTACTCAAGTACTATTCATATGGGTGACTTTCACTGTTCAAAGTAATATTAAACTTTTACTCAAGTATGATTTAGGAGACAAACTGCTGAGTCTGCATCAGTCAACACAAAAGGCCTGCAGGCTTTGTGTGTGTGTGTGTGTGTGTGTGTTTTTCTATATCACACACAGGAAGCGGTGCAGTCGCGATAAGCCTTCTGTCACGGCAGGTTTAGGGGCGATATGTCAGAGGTTGGGTGACGCAGCAACAAGGCTTTGCTGTAATTGGACACAATGCATCCTGATGGGAAACGAGGCTGGGATGTTTCCCATGGCGGCGCGGGTGATTCCCAGAGATATGGCTCCACACACACTCCCCTAATTATATATCAAATGTAATATACCATACAGAGGCTCTGCTCAAACTGCTGGCCGTAGGGACAAAGAGGTCTTTTAAAAACTATGAGAGCAGCTGTGTGTAGGTATCTATCTGCGTGTGATGTCATCCATCAGTCAAAGGTCAGCAGTGAAGGTCGTTTTATGGTCTGTAAATGTCAAGCTGTAATGTAATTAGAAGAGGAAGAGGAAGTGCTGAACCCACCACTCAGAATGGGACAGTCCTTGTTATATAAATAGATCAGCGACTGTATGTTGACCGTTTCTTCCTGGAAAAACAACGAAAGATGATCACTTAAGTGGCCAGTAGTATGTTTTTCCCCCGAGCATGAGAGCACGATGTATTTTCCCAGTGTATTTTCTATCCATATTGTCTCCCCGCCCCCCGAGGAGCTGCAGCACAGTGGGCTCTCTTTCTCAGAGTTTAGTGTTGAATGGCAGCTTCTCCCCCCAGCCCTCCCTCCTCCTCTCCCTGGCACAGGCCCTCCGCTCGCCCTCGACTGGCAGCATGGAAGGAAAAGCTGCTGCGCCTGCCAGTTATGTGTGTGTGTGTATGTGTTGTTTGTATGTTTAAGTCTGACGCTGTAGCCACTGTTGCTCATGATGACCCCAGACCCCTGTAAGCGGAGCTGGTAATCCACGGTTACACGGTGGACAGTAGTTTCCATGGTCCCCACTTCCTGTCCACCCATGCCCATTTTCCTGTTTGACATATGATGTCATCACAATCTTAGGGAGATATTTTTTTTCGCTCTCGCTCTTCCTTTGTTTGCCAGGCTGACCTCACAGTTGATGTAAAATGGGAATCCACCCCTGGCAGCATTACATAGATGATTAGCCAGGGTTCACTAAATTAGTCAGTTTAGGGCGAGCTATACTGAGATCCCTCTCTTTAGCCAGATGACTCAGTGGTGCAAGTGTGGGACTGAGGTGATAGGGAGTTTCTCATCATGACATTATAAAGTAACACAGTATTTAATTACACTTCAGTCCTGCTCACAGCTCCTCTACAGACACATTAACATTTTGGTGCATATTTACACACTCACACACCTACCATGTTTTATCCAGAGTGTTTCCAAATCCAGCTAGAGGTGCACCTGCTATTAAAGATTCCTCACTCAAATCAAAGGTTTAAGGACAGAGGGCCGCATGTTTGAGCCCAGAAAGCAATTTTGCTTTGCCGACAGACTTTGAAACTCTGGTGAAAGTTGTCTGGAGATAGACAAATCAACTGAGATCAATTTTACATGCTCTATGCAAAATACAAGGTTCCCTCCACTGTGGGGCATTTGCATTTCAACCGAATGACGAAACTGGACACACGAATGTCCAATTAGTCATCTCGAAATTTGGTTCGAGCAATCAGATTAGGGCTGCAACAAGCAACATAGTGATGGCTTTAATTTTTTTTGTCCCACCAATACCTAGAGTCTTTATTTACCATCATAATTGACAAAGAAATTGACCTTTGCAGCTTTAAATCTTTATTTGGATCACTTTGCCCTCCTCTATTTTCGTTGATGTCCTCATGTTTCCTCACCTTGCTCTCCCTCTCTGCGTCCACCAGGTGTTCTACGTGTCAGACCTGTTCAAGCCCAGGGTGAAGCCAGCCACGCCCCCGCCCTCGCCCATCAAGAAGGAGCTGCTCCCTTCCTCCGACATCATCGAGAGGAACAACCACCACAACATGGTGTGAGAGAGGCCGCGACGTCTTCCTGCGACCGAGGAGCCAATCACAGCGCTGCTCACCTCCCATCGGACAGTAGAATGTAGCGACGAGAGACTGTAGCTGCTTCTCAAATGGCATCCTCCTCCCTTTTGCCCAGCGAGGCACTTTGTGGACTAGGGTGTCAGATTTGAGATTTGCACAGCAGAGTCCACTCTCACTATCCAGACTTACTATATACTATTTTGTTAACTACTAATCAACATTTGAGCCCATCATTTTGAGCACAAACAGGAAAAGAATTGGAAGCTAAAAGACAAAACGAATTCAGAAATTGATGACCTGACAGGCAGAGCTGAGGGTGTGGAGGTTTGATGGAAGTGTAACCACATAAAGGGAAAACCCTTGTGAAGAAAAACAAATGAAGAAAAGAGACATAAAAAGACAAACCCCCTGCCTTGGCAGAGAGGGATGTCCAGCGATGCTTCCTCTCTGAACTCTCTGTGGCCTTGGAACGCCGTTGGACAACAACTTCCTTAGCTACAGGAAGGATATTACTGCAATAACTAGCAGCATAGAAATATTAACAGTATAGAACATTATAACTTATAGCACTGTTTTTTTTTTTAAGTTCATTGTCCATTATCACCACTCGCTGCCTGAGACGTCTAACTGAAAGAAAACTTGATGATGCTGACACCCACGAGACAGAAATGTGACCCTCTAGAAGCCGACTGAGCCTGGTGTGGTGGTCGCACAAGACTCCATACTCAGGCAGGATAAAGTTAGCATAGCATGGCATTCATTACAGTAAACCTGCACCGGTAGGCCACTGACCTTCTTAGGCCTTTATAACATGTGTCAGAGCAGTCCTTTGGCTGTCTCTCAAACCTTTTTGACTGATAGTTGAGACATCAGTATCCAAATAAACTGTGTCTGCCTTCCGACCTCATACACCTCTGTCTCCAAATCAGCACGTCAAGCTTTTTGTCTTGGACTCTCAGAGTGGCCCAAACCCGGGATGTTGCATTTCTTGAGGGTTAGATGTAGAAAAAGGGGGGATATTTTCTGTGGAAGGAGGGAGGCAGATCTCCCAGCCTCCCAGCACCTGTGCAAGAGGCGTGGCTGTGCCATGCCACTTCCTGGTGTTGGGGCCATCCGCTTGGCTTCCTGAACTGGAAGGGGATGGGTAGGCAGAGTGAAGGGGTGCAGTCTGTCACCGTGGAAAGAGGGTGATGATATACAGCTAAGCTGGCACATTATTTTGGGATGATTTGGGCTCTTTCCGCTGGCAGGGAGGGGCTCTCACCCACCCAATCACTCATTGGCAATGGATGTTTGTCTCTCAGTGTGTGTGTGTATGTTTGTGTATGTGCTTGTGTGGGTACGCTCGTGCTTGTACATGTACATCTTGTGTGTGTTTGAATGTGTGTGTACATATGTATGAGCGCTGTGCCCTGTGAAAAGGAACCCCTCTTGATAAACTATGTGTGTGTCATAAAACACACACACCGTCAGCTGTGCCAAGTGTGAATGTGTGTGTGTGTGTGTGTGTGTGTGTGTGTGTGTGTGTGTGTGTGTGTGTGTGTGTGTGTGCGCCACTGTGTGTCAGAGAGCGAGAGAGCAGGTGAACGTTATAAAAACTGTGGATCTTTTATTTTTATTCTCTGCTAAGAAGCATCTTTAACCTTGTATGTTTATAGCCGGTCCTGTATAATCACTAACAGTTGTACAGACACAGAAGCCCTTTTTATTTACAGCCTACTCAGATATCCTCCTCCAACAACACACTCCGCCATGTTGCACATCTTTCTCATCGTATAGTCCGTCCTATCATTTCACAAAGCCGTTTTCACACTCTTTTTATAAATATATAAATAATGTATAGATCACTAAAATTAACTCTGTAAGATATTGTTTCTTAACATGTTTAGATATATCCACTATGATTACAGACCTGTGTTCTTTACAAAATGCTGCTTAAAAAGCATCGATTGACAGATTTTTGTATCTAGATAACTAAACTATTGTAGATTGTTATAGTTACGTTTGTAATATGCATTCAAATACAAATACACCCACAATTGTATTAAAATTCATTATTAGTATTTTTGTATTGTCTCGTTTTTTTGTACAAACGACATAGTTGCAATGCTGTTTTTTCTGCTAAATGTACTTAGCTCTAATACATGTGCTTTTAAATAAAAAGCTCATTATGAACACAACTGTGGTTTGTCTGGACTCTTAATCCTAAACTTTGACTGCAACTTTTTGAAGATGGCTTTGATGGTCTTTGTTGAAATTGTATGCTCCTGGAAATGATGCCTATGTTTTCCATAAGAAAAGATTTTTAAAAAACTGCACACAATGAAAACAATCAGTGGTGGAATACTACTACTTTTATTATTAGTATTAGTAGTAGTATTTAGAATTGTATTGTATTTATACCTCTACTCCACTACATATCAAAGGGACCAGCCACAACAACTGATGAATGATAATGGTAATATATGATATTGATGTATAATAAGTATATTTACTGAAAGCTAGGGTTGGTAAGTTATTTTAGAAGCATCTCTTGTTACAGTTGTGGAAAATCTCGTAAAGCAACATTATGTAGACACTGACATTTTGTGTGCTCTGGCGCCCCCACAGTTACTGAGTGGAACACCACTGTGCTAAATACAGCGGCAGGCTTATAGCCATGTTTGTTGTGTGCGCTGCGCTCCCAGCACACAGCCACTCAGCCTGTCGTTCACGTTAACACAAAGCACACACCTAAGTTACGACAAGGGAGTAACCTTTTTGGGACTGATGTATGCCCATGTTTGCTTATGTTTATATGAATGTGACATTTAACATGTAACAGAATTGTATTACTATTTATTGGACTGAAAAAGCTCGGTGGAACATAACGAATTAGCCGCGAGCACATCCCCAGCTGGCCCTCTGCAGACATTTAGTTTGCTGTTGCTGGTTTCTACAGTTGTACCAACCCTGCAGCTTTAAGTAAGTGTCATTTGTATCTCAATTGAGATTGTTCTGCAGGAAATAACCTATTGTGATTTTGTTACTTCCAGGTGCTGCAGGTAGGCGATCTGAGTAACTTCTCCCATCTCTGTCTAATATCGTGCTAATCGATAAGGCTGCAGAGGAAACGGACTATTGTACTTGACTTTCTTTGCATTTTGCAGCGGCCTCACTGCGGCCCCAGCTCCTTCTGTCAAAAATCCCCCATGAAATACGTGTGTAATGACACACGATCTGCCGAGAATGGCTCAGAAGTGTGTGTGTGATTTCACACTCTGACAGACACCAAACTAGAGGAGCTGGCGTCATCGCGTGTGTGCATGTGTGTGTTTCAAAGCGACAGTTTGTGATTATTCTGACCTAAACGAGACGTGTCATTTTCTCCACCACAGTATGTTTCAGCTGAGGAGAGAAAAGCCTGAATGACACTTTCTGTCATCTCAAGTGTTTATGGACCTCTTTGCAAAAACATAGTGTTAAATCCAAGAGCTACACTGTAATCATGCACAGCACACCATGTCCACATATTCAGTGTTTAACACACATATATTTAAAACTTGTGTACTTAAGAATCTACAATCCTAAGCAGATGTGTGACACGACCAACAAGAAACAGATGTCTTTGTAGAGCAGATTTAATGCGAGCTTGATATGAAGATGAAGAAAAGACAAAGAGTAACTCTAACAAGAGCCTCCTGCAGCGAACGCCTGGCACTTGCTACGCTTAAAGAGGCAATCACTCAGGGCAATCATTTGACTGATGTTATCATTATAGTGGCATGCATGTTTCCCCTCAGTGTCCTGTAAAGTGCCATCTTTTATTGTCAGTGACAGTACAGCTGGTCTGAGGTCAGTTGTAAAAAAAAAACAGCACCAAAGTGAGATTTACGGTGTCTGTGAACAGCTGGTAGGCCTGGGGTCAGCCATGCGTGGCTGTAATAGTAGAGGGCCTGCTGCTGAGGCAGAGAGAGGCCCATGTTGTGGTCTTGTTTGGCAGCAGCGGAGCAGAGCAGAGCTGGCACGGGGCCGTCACAGGGAGGCCAAGGCATTACATAGTGCTGCTGTACCTCTCTCAGAGTGCTGGGTGTGTGTCCTTCATCATCGCACACTGTGCAGAACATCCACTCGGTCTGTTTACTCTCATTTATTACTTTACACGAAGCTGATGTTTCCCTTCGCCTTAGTATCCGAGCTCGTGTAAAAAAAATCAGACGTTAGTTCCTGTTGGCATGCGAAAAAACCTTGTTGGTGATGTTGACATTTTAACACAAGTTGGATGGATTACGTCCTCCTCTGAGGGCTGAGAAAATTCCTCCACCCATGGTCTTATAAAAGCCTTTCAAAACCCCTTTGGATAAACTCTGAAATGATCGGTGGTCACGTTAAAATCGAGGCTGAGATACGCAGTTTTCTCCACACACACCATGACACAAAGAATTACGCTACAATACGATACATAATAAATGAGTAATACAGCTATTTATACTAAGTTTTGATGCACTCGAATGTGGAAAATAAAGCACCATTTGACAGCTGGTAAGTGTCAGCTGCAAGTTAACCCTGTTCTGCTCAACTGGACTTTGTTAGAGATTCCAGCATAATTGCTGTGGAAAACCTTTCCTTTCTGAGAAGAACCCCAACAGATTGATAACATATGTATCCACATGCCATATACAGAACGACTGCACAAGGACATGGGTGAGTATCGCTCTGTAAACAGTAGGTCTGCAGAATGCAAGAATGCAAGAATGCAGCAGAACTGGCAAGTGTGAAAGAGCAATTTCAGTTTATATTTAACTCAGAATCGGTATGTGTAAAAGTGGTCAGAGTGGCTCTCAGCTGGCGATCCCAAACAAGGCTGACGAACAGACCTCTTTTCTTGCCATGCAGTGGTTGTAGTCAAAAAGCCCTGAGTGAAATGGCCCACTGGCACACATGATATAAAAAGCATCGCGGCATAACAAGAGTGCTACTGTAGGTGGTTCTGGTTTGGCTTGAATGTTGCGAGCGAGTGTGTGTGTGTGAGAGAGAGAGAGGGATGGAGGTTGGTTGTGGCGAGGGTGGCACCTCCAGGGGAGCCGTCAGGAGGCCTGGAGCTCTGAAGGGCCTTTTCTCTGCAGCTCAGTCCAGGGAGGAGAGAGGCAGCTGGGCCCGAGGAAGCACGCAGGCTGGCCAGAGGAGAGTCAGAGGAGAGCACTCTGGGCAGGGCTCGGCACTTCCTTAAGGGAAATAGGAGGAATAACTCCCAGCAGGCAACTGTTTACAGTATGTTAGTCTGTTTGCATGTTTTAACACACATGACTTGTGTAGACAAAATATGACCCGCCCACAGGACAATGGGAGGACAAGAAAGGTGGGTTATTATGGATTTCTGTTGCCGGTTTTAGTGCCCCACATATGGATCCTGAAACTGCCAAGATCAAAAATAAAATAAACATTAAATTAAATTAAAAATAAATGTAGTCAGCTAATAAGACTGCTACTAAATGTCAAAAGTTAGCAGCAGTAAGCCTAAGACAAGTACAGCTATTTGTCCATCAGGGAACTCCGTACATCACTCAGAGTTTATTTTTATTTATTTATATTTTCCATAAACTATGATCAAAATCACGATCCTGGTCGTAGCCACTGTACGCAAACCTTGGTGAGCCCAAGACTGTTTGACCAGGTCTGCTGTGATTTGCATTTGCAATATGAAGCAGAAATGCACACAGAATAAATAAGTTTGTGGAAATCAATAGAAGGAATATGGAACATAATACAGAAATAAATAAGTAATGCGTTTTTAAATGAGTAAATTAATAAATAAAATGGATTATCACATTTGGAACATGAATAAATAATTCAATTATTACTAACTAAATAAATACAGAGTCAAATTAAAGTGGAAATATCAGTTTATGTCAGATTTTGTATATAAATGATTAGTGCATTTAATGGAATATTAATTTATTTACTGAGCCATTCATTTATTTGTCTATTTTTGATTTTGGCAGTTTCAGGCCTCCATACCCCACATACCAAATACTGATCGAAATGTTTTCTTTTCTGACAAAGGTGGCAGATATATAGAGAAAGATCGTCTACCACTGCTGTGTCTGACAGAGCCTCACAGGAGTAATCACGCTGTAACTCAACAAAAACAGATACACTGGGAAAATGGAGCAGCCTTTAAAAGAATGAAAAGGAGATTTTGTCACATATTAACCCAGTTTTTGGTAAATCCACTGTATTATACGTGTATCAGTGATTAAAATAAGGACACGGTGGGGTGTGGGATGCCACTATCGGTCAATAGGCCCATGTGTCGGCAGCAGAAGGATTAATATTTTGGATTATTGCCGTGCTTTTATGATGATGATCCTGCATGAGAACACTACGTCTTTGTCTCAGCCGGGGGAGATATTTTTGAGCTTTCTGATATGAATGAAAGCTCAATCCAGTGAGCGTAAAATGGAGTTCGACATCAATCTCATGTTAATTGTGACAGACAGGAAGACTGGATTAACCTATTTCTTGTGTTCTGATTTGAAGTGTCCAGATTTTTTTTGGACGATACAGCAGAATCAACTGCAACAAGAAATATTAAATATAAGTGTTATATGTCAATGTTTCAAGTATTTTGCAGGACTTCACCCATGGTTCTATGGATGTCTGTCGGGTCCACGACTTTGGTCCAGATCCAATCATTTTTGTTGGTGACCACCTGACTTTTCATGTGGCACTACGAGCAGGACGACCCAAACACAATGACCAATGTTTGGTTGTTTCTTCAAAGTTGAGTCTGATTCAACTTTCTCGCTGCAGGCGGCTGAGTTTCTTTCAGCACCCTCTGCAGCCTGCACCGACACAGCCTAAACACACCCCCGTCGTTCAAATTAAAAGGACTGGGATTTTTGCCACGATGCCTGATGTTGTGCGAATACGGCCTTACAGATCTGCCAGCGTGGCTGAAACTGACTTAAATGTAGACGCCAAAATTCACCAAGATGCTATTTAATTGGTGGTCTTAAGGATGAATAACTCAAAGGCTGTCCCTGCTTTGTACTTACAATTTGAAATGTTGATGCTAAATAACAACCGTTTCAAAGTGACCGCTGTCTACGGATGAAATACGCTGACTTGCATTCATAGTTCGCCAATTATTCAGTTGAGAGATCTTAAACAGACCTCTGTGATTTGCAGTTTGAGAGTCTTGTTTCTGAAATGTAACGACTTCATGTATATAAAAACTAATTGGCCACTTCACACATAACAACATTATCCGTGTGTGACATAGTGTCTGTGCATGGGTGGTGAGCTGGATGGAAAAAGAGGGAGACGGGAGCGAAGGATAGAAAGTTAATAAATTTCACAGATGTTGGCTGTACGTGGGGGCAACAGGTGATTATGTCATCTTCACATAAATGGCGTTGGTGTCCGCCTACTCTGTTTCTCGCACATCCCTAGTTTTCTCAAACCAAAGCAACTTCTCTCGAAGTTTGTGCTTCTTGGCTTTATTCTCTAACCTAAATCTTCTTCTTTTCAGTTTGAACAACATAAAATCTTCCAACATTGCTTTCCACCTCCTTCTGTGACTGCATGGAAAAGACATCTCCCCCCCTCCCGTCAGTCATGGCCCATATGGAGGAGTGGACGGGTCAGAAAAGGAGCACAGGGATTCGGTTTCTCTGAAGTTTTTACTAGACATGATTTTTACAGACGCAAAAAAAGTTTTATTGGTGGTTATTTCCATTTTTTGTACTGAGACAGAGATCATCGTATCACACGTCATGACTAATGCAGAAACGTCAAGGGGGAAAAAAATCGAATGACATCTCGCCATTTTCAAATGCAGACATGCACACGGCCACCGTCACCGCTGATGCATTCAGACAGGTTAAGTGAATGCAGAGTGAAGATTTCTCAGCTTTCACCTGTCCGGTTCCTTTAGAGCAGACGGTGGTTGAGAGACATGGAGAAGAAAGCAGACAGAGGATGAAAAGAGAGCAGTGAGAGGTGAGGAGGAAACGGGGTTAGACGACTGCGACACCGGCCCCTGTGATCCTTTAGATGGACAGAATGGAGTTAGACATCCTTCTTCTTTCCCCTGCCTTCTTCCCTCTTCAAGGTTGCAGTCGGAAATTCTGTCACACAGGCAAAGTTGCTTTAACCCTCACGGTTCACCTGCTCACACAACACTCAAACACACATTTCTCCAGCAGCGCCGAGCCACTGAGACATTATTAGGAGTCGGAATTCAGCTCTGTTCGGCTGACTGCGATCCAGAGGCTGCTGCCTGATTTACAGGTCATCCATGCGAGTGTGTGTCTGCAGAGCGTATCTGTTGTTGTGTCATCCTGCAGCGAGCCAACTGTGAGCTCAGCACTCGGGGACCATGCATCTGCCTCTCGCTGACAACCAGCTGAATACCTGCTCCAGACATTTGGCCCATCCATCGCGCTCGTAAAAGCTGTGATGTTCACCCGGAGGAATTTACTGGAATATACGCGTATTCAGGTCAAAAGTTGTAACTTGACCATACACAGTAAAGCAGGACTTTTTGATTGTGAAGCGCATGGTTCAGTTCTGCTATCGGTTTGTCTTTTCTCTGTGGGAGACAGAGGGCGATCGAGGAGAGTTCAGCTTCCTGCAAGGTTTCATGTGTTCAGACTTAGGACTGGATCAGGACGAGTTAGGTAATGTGATTTAAAACTCCCAAAGCTCATCCATCATCGGCTTAAATCTGGTCCAGATTTATGTATATGGATCTACACAATATGTGCCTGCGTGACTGTGAACGTGTGTCTCCATTCATGCCTAAATAAACACTTATCCTCAAATCTCTGTGGAGAAAATGGAAATATTATTTAGAAATCAGCCCTTTCTGCAACACATTGCTCTCAAAGTGGTTTTACTGTATGTATATACACATGACACCTCAGAGTTAGGATAGATAACTAGATAGAGAAATGCTAAATGACAATGCTAACATGTTGATGTTGAGGTGTAATGTCACTAGTTTAGCTTGGAAACATGCTAACCTTTGCTAATTAACCACAAAGTACAGCCTAGGCTGATGAGAATGCTGTTGGTTGGATTCATCTTCTGTCTGTAAAAAATCTTGTGCCAATCCATCCAATAGTTGTCAACCACTAGACGGTAAATACCTGGAGCCATGATAGCAGGCTAGCCAAAAGCCAGCAAGTGTACGGGCCATAGACTGTATGAAACATGGACCCAGTCTCTGTGACGTGACCCAAAGCTTTCTGAAGAGCTGTTGTGAAGCTCAGCGGGTGGCTCCTGCTGTCGCCATCAGCAGAGAAGTGGAGCAAGATATGAGCCGAGGCGAACCATAAGAAGGAGCCTGGCTGCTGACAGCTAGGATCATTTTTTTTATCCTGTTTGAATTGTACAATGAATTACACATATTATGTATCAATTTTGCAAGACAAGACAGTCGCAATTACTTGGAGAGGGTTTGTAAAGCAAATATACGAGACGAGCTCCACAACATTTTGGTTATTGGTTCTGTGTTGTATGAGATGATGTCACTCACTTTGGGTGTGTTTTCTTTCTAATTACATATTTTTACAGTCTTATACTACATATGTTTTATGACAAAGAAAGTTGTCTCACCATTAACTACAGTATATATTATTCTGAAATACGGTCCCATGGTGGTCCACCAGAAGGGAAGGGACCTCGCCTCTCTATAGAGACCAATTTGTTTTCTGTACCAGACTGTAAACACGTTTATTTCTGCTGTAAGATTTGGCATTTTAATATGTGGCCTTCTGGGGATTGGCTTGCTTTTGGAGCCAGCCTGAAGTGGCCTTACGAGGGAACTGCAGCTTTTGGCACTTTTGCGTTGGCTTCGTTTTCCAGCCCTCAGATGTTGCTGCTTGTTGCAGACTTGAGCAAAGAAAATTAAAAGAAAGGAGACAGACAGAGAGACAGACAGAGGAGTGTGAGACAGAAGCAGATGAGGGGGATGGGGTGACGTGGCTGGAGCAAAGGCCTCCGCGGAAGATTTCACACTTATCTCTGCTCGACCCACGGTTAACACCATGTTCTGCCTGTTGGTTCCCCCCAAGATGGCCTGTCCATTCCCACACACTCATTGTGTATGCGCTGTTGTCCAATTTATGACCAGTTACAAAACTATCCAACCACAAGTCACACTTACTTACAGGAATTGACTCCTGTGTCGAGTCTGACCACAAACCTTTCATCTGCTCACGGGACACTTTCGTTTCCCTCCCTGATGAGAGCAGATGAGCAGAAATGAGTCACACACTAGGAGATTAGACAGACACCACTTTCACCACAGAAGACTTTCGCCGAGCACAGCTAAAGAGATGCAGAGGTGTGGCACAGTGCTGTAAACTGTCCTAAGCCAGATGCTTGTTTGTTGTCTTTCTGAGGCCTGGAGAGCAACAAGATAATGCCTCCTTTGAGGGCCTAAACAATAACTGTCATCAAGTGTTTTACGGCTTCTCTGAGAGACAATGTCAGTGATGTCTTTATTACCTTCACATGATGAGGAGCCTCATTCCTAAATCAGAGAGAAAGTCCGCTCTGACAACATAACTGCCGACACGCTGACATTTTGAGAAAACAAGTATGCTATTAGCTATTTGTGGAGACGTGCTTCAGAGATGCAACATGTATTTTCAATCATCAATGTCAAATTGATTGACACAATTATGGTAATGAGTGCAAACAAATAAGACCACACTGCAATAATGACACTATTATTAGTTCAAGTGGGTTTTCAAAAAACTGCGAACAGCATTTTTTCTCTCTGACCCAAACAGGATGTTGCTAATTGCTTTGTTTGTGTTGGAACAATAGCTGGTCTCCATCTCCATCTCTCCCTCTCTCTCTCTTGCATTCTTCAGCCTCACACTGCATAGAGGGCAGGTTTAAAGCCTCCATTTTATTTTAAATGTTGCGTATTAATATCTACCAGAATGTGGCCTGTTGTTGACTGTTGGATGTATTTTTGGAAACTTTATTTTCACTCACATAACTGAGCAAACAACGTCCTGCTGTGATTCACAACAGGACGTTGTTTGCTCAGTTATGTGCGTAAAAGTGATCAATGAAAATCAACATGATTTAAAGACTGGCAGATGCTGCTAATGAGCCTTTTTTTGTCTGAGCGGCACCACAGTTGTTAGTCTGGCAGTGTGGTATTGCAGTGAACACGGTGAAAACAAGCTGGAATAATAACTTAAAGTTTAACAACGGGAACAAGGTTTGTCGTTCTACAATACAATTTAAACTTTCTATTTCCTTCATGCTGCACGGACATAAAACATACCGTTATTTACATAAACACTTGCATACGCAATTTTTAAATTCAGTCTAGTAGAATGTAAACATTGGCAACAAGATGGTGATGCAACGTCCCATTAAAAGTTTGAATTTTGACTGCGATTGAGCACTGAGCATCAATGATGTAAACACAGAGTCCACCTCTCTTGTCCTCGGTCGGCTTGGAACAAGGTGTTTCTTTTGAGTGCAACAGCTTGATCCTGGATGTTGAGGTGTAGACAGGTCTGTAAAGATGTAGGGACTGATAACTGTTTTTCCTAACTCTCTTGTTTTTATCCAACTTGCTGAGTTTTGATGTCGTCAGATACCGACGGAATAAGACTTTATCCTGAGCCATAAGGTTACTAGTGTTCGGTCGAAACACCAACCCAAAGCATCAGTACCTGACGACCTGGGAACGAGCCTCAACAATCGACTGGCTTTCTCCAAAATGTCCTACTGCACCGTTACAGTCTGATTGCCTGTTGCTAGTTACAGGACTGTTGCATCAAGAGCTCATGTTGGTGTTTTGTGCCTTAAACAATGTCTCTTTGTCTTTAAAGAAAAACAAATCAGACTGTCCACACATTACATATCCAATACCAGAAAATTAAATGCGGTTTGGAGAGGTAGATGGTGTTACTAATAACATTAACAACGCTTCTTTTCCAGTAAGACAGTGTGACAATGAGCCAGCAGGCACAATACCAGGACCCCTTAGCCTTCATCAGTTATATTATATACACCTGTGCTGTTTCTACATGTCAACATGTGTTCCATGGAAAGCCAGAATGTTTTCCATTACTTGTACAAAAATGCACAAGAAAAAACAAAAAACAGAATAAATGTGGCAATAATTTCTCGATTGCTCACATGCTACGTAAGCCAAAAATTCCCAGTATTTGCACATTCTTGACTGGAATATAATCACTCACACTTTTATCAATCTGATCAACCGTCAAAAAAGAGGCATGTTGTTTCTCAGTGGACTTGTTCTGAACCCGTGTCTTGAAGATGCTTTTATTTGTGAGAGGCAGACAGACAGTATGAACCGTTTTCCTGTGTTATTACTGGGAAAGTTTTAATTTATTTATGGACGTAAGATAAAGTTTAGGGAGTGCATCGATAAGTCATTTGTCTGAAAGCTTTGGCAAAACAACTTTTCCTTCAGATGTTTCTCTTTCACTGGAAGGCCAACAACAACTATTCTGCATCACATCCTCACTGGAAGGCCTACTCATCGATTGTTTTGTTCCATGGAAAAGCCACTTCGGACCAGTCGTCAGAGCTGCAGTATGTCTGCTCTATCAGACTGAGCTGTAAGATGCACACTTGAATGGACATCAGTGCCTTTATATGCCGGCTGTCTTCTGTAAAGGTGTAGCACGGGACTCATAAGGAAAGAAAGGTACGGTCAGAAAAGGAAAGAGAAACGGTCTGAAGGAAAGGAAAGGAGGAAAAGAAGAGGTAAACTATCTGGAGGTGTGGCATCACCTCTTCAAAGGATCTAAAGTTTCATGTTATGGAACTTCAGCATTATTAAGGCAGGAAAACGTGCAGATTTACGAGGTGTGGCATGAACCCTCTCCTTCAATCTCCCTCTCTTTCTTCAGGAAAAGATGTGGATATCTGAAGACTTACAGCAGGGCACTCAGGGGTTACACATTGTTATTTCCTCCCCTTCATCTACCTTCAGCACCGCTCCTTCAACTCCTCTCCCTCCTGCTTCTCGCTTCTCGTCATCCCAACATCTGGTTTCAATCTCAGCTGAGATTACAGACGTAAGCACAGCATCAACAACAATCCCCTCTCTCAACCCCCTGTCTTCTCGTTACTTTGTGTTGCTCATTTCCAGGCAATCCTGAATGACTGATCTGGTTTAGGAAGAAGGGGGACAAGGAATTAGTTTTGGTTTTTTTTTTCAGATGCATGAAGCAAAATTAGAGAAATAGAGCAAAGACACCGGGTGATAGACAGCAGGACACTGACCATGACCACCAGAGGTGAAAGGTCAGAGGTCAGGATGCAGGAGCTCATGTGTCGGAGGTTAGGGGTTAACAGGTAGCACAGAGAGCTGAGGGATGAAAGGTAAAAGGTTGTTTATGGCTGGAAGAGGAGGAGGAGGACACAGAAAGGGCAGTCCTTCTATCTGGCAGGGGTGATCTGTCTGTCTTGGCTTCCTGCTGTGACCCAGCTCCTCCTCTCTGGGCTCTGTCTAATATCTGCTGCCTGCCAGTTTGTTTGTCTGCACATGTCTTTGTTTGTGTCCTCAAGATCCATGAACAGATATTATTTGAGTTTGGTGTCTGGGTGTGGGTTTAATGACTTGCAACTTTGCAAAAACACCAACTCAGTGCTGGCAAATCAAAAACAAGAGGGTAATGTGTTACAGCTTCAATAGCCAAGCCACAGATATTGGCAGAGCGTTTCTGCAAACCACTGATACATTCACATACAAGGCTACGTCAGTTCACATTGCATGTTCATGACCTGACTTTCACGTCTGGACGTGTAGAGGATGATGGTGAAGTTACAGACAAGAAGGCTGGTAAGCCTGAGGCCACAGTTTGAGACTGTGTTTCCACATTTGTAAGTAGGAAATCACTGGACATTTTGTCGAGGATCCGCGGCAACTCAACATTTGTAAGCGAGATACCACTGAATATTTTTAATGAGATCTCAGGAGAATTTCGATCTTTGTTCGTGGCGTATTTTTTTTGCCAAAACATGATCTTTTCCTAACCCTAACCAAGGTTTTGTGCCCTAACCAAACCAGATCATACGCACAGAGATGTCACATGATGAAACTGAAAATTGAACAGTAACAACATAAAAAAATGTATATTTTACATTCATTTTGACGTTGGGTTGGCTTTTAAAGATGGGATATGGATTTAAATTGCTTGCCATCAGGGGGGTAATAATTTTGATGTTGGCACCAGTCCTCTTATCACTGTGACAACTTACTGAGGAACTACAGCAAAATTAAACTTCTACGACAAGAGAGAGCGGCAGCAGAGGCCAAGATATCTTATCTTTTAGCCCCTGGAATTTGTCAAAAACACTTAAACCTTCTATTCCCATAATGCAACTCAACAGACAATTGCTTCTTAAACGCCCACTGAACTGAACCTAACATGTAAGATCAGTCACGTGCACCATTAAAGGTGTGTACAGACTAAACGTATACATTTTCAACTTGCCGTATTTGCGCAAGTTTGACTATAGGACCACATTTACAGCTCATTACAGTGACTGTACTGATATTAGCTAATTATATATCCGCGGAACATTTTTAAACCTTTTTTTTTATTTTCACCTCCTGCAATATCCGCTCATATTACGGTTAGAAAAAGATCCTGACAGGAACCAAACTCACCACACCTTCCTGTACTGGCACTGAATATGGCACTAGACTTGAATCCTGAGGCGCAGTCCAATATAAAGAGATACTAATTCATGTCTTTTCAATAAATTTATTTGTGGAGGCTCTTCTACCAGAGCAAAAAAAAAGTGAATCAATCAAAATGTGGTTGCAGATGAATAGTGCATAAACTGGTGTGGACCCTGAAGTCATAGGAGTAGGCTGTACGGGGGCAGCATGTATCCACTCCCAGGAGTCCCGGGGTTTATGCTGACGCTGACAGGGGAAAGGTTCAGAGTGTGTGTCCAGGTTAGGGCTCAGGTCCAGCTGGGTAACGTCCTGTTTCTCTCCCCGCTGGCCGCAGCTGTGTTCACAAGCCCACAATCCTTCATTCACACACAAAAAGGCAGTTTCTACATGCAGAAGTCAGCCAGAGCTCCCATGTCTTTTACCTAAAGGGTGAGAGACAGATGGAGGGACAGAGAGAGGGGCCTTGGAAATGCACCACTGACTCCGAGAGGCCCAAAACTCAGGTGGAACGTAGGCCAGCTTCCCAGGAGAGTGTGTGTGTTTGAATATCTTTATATTTAACACTCACAGAAGCACCATTTATGCAGCAGGAGCGGGGATGTGAAATATGAATGTGATCTGCAGTAAGCCTGTTGAGTCTCATGGCTCCAAGTGATTTACACACATCTCAGTGTCACTGCCTTTTTGTTACAGCTGCCATAAAACAAGACAGCAACAGGCTGTCTGTGCAGAATGCCTCTCCAGACAGTTGCACTGAGCTTATGTAAATGCTTAAATTGCAGTGTAAATCTGTCTTGTGTGCGCAAAATAGTTTGAAAAGTTCATGAAAGACCAAGATTTTCTCCTGTTGTTACGTCCCGCCGGCTCACAGCGTGTTACAAATAATTAATGAAGGAAGCTGCTGCCCACATCTATAGTTCAGGAGAGCTGTGATTATTTTCCAAATACAGACACCTGAAGGCTTTTCTTCGATGTCTTATTGATTATATTTCTTCTTTTTCCAGCACATATTTCCCCAGATTTCTAAATAACATACCAAGGTTTTGTTGGAACTTTAGAGGTTTAAAAATTAGCTCTGTAAACCACCACATTTAAAGGCCTCTAACACACGTTTTCTTCATAAGCTTCCTACTTATACCTAAATGACATTTTGATTATTTCACATAGAATATTCCTGTTTTTGTTTTGTTTGTGCTTTTCTCACTGGTTTGTAGTGGGCAGGGCTCAGTTGGAAAAAACTGATGATGAGTCTCGAGGTTCGCAGTGCAGGCTGGCAGGCCGTTGTCACACATCACAGCAGTATGGCAGCGCACCTAGAAAAACACCTGTTACCATTTTAACTTTGTAGTTGTCATTTTCACTTTCATTCAGTTGATCTGTGCTCAGTAGAAGTCTCTGACAGTATGTGTTAGGAGCCGACTCCTCCTGTCTTTTTTCAAGTGACGTCAACTGTTAAATCAGCTGCTGTAGTTCCTGTCCATGTTTTCCGGAGCAAATGCACTGGGGTGCTTTTAGATTGGGAGTCGGGAATACCGAATCGGGAAATTCCGACTTGCAACAGAACGCACCACAAGTGCCGCTCAACTTGCAGTATGTCACCCATCAGCAAGAGTGTTTGTTGGTCCGGTGCACTGCAGTGCATTCTGGTTGTTTGAGGTTTTCTACCTTTTGAGCAAATTGGAATACCACAGCCCGTTGTTCTCTGATCATGCAGCACCAATTTCAAAAATATTTGTGTCTTTCTACCACATGGACACCCCAGTTTATGCAAGGATGACCTTTCCATCAGTGAAGTACTTCTTTAAGGTGAGACAAGTACATGAATGTAATTGTACATGAATACAGAAATACATTTAATTTTGGTAATGTTAGTGTATATCGGTGGCAGCAAAAGCCAAATGTGAATGACTAATAAGAGTTGAATGTTCACAGCAAGTGTTTACATGTCTGTTTTCCACAGATCAGGACAGGACATTTTGCACATGACACATACTTCTACTCCATTGGCCATGATCAGCCAGATGTGCTGTAATGTTTTGCGTTGTTTTCAAGTTAATGACAATGCAGAAGCTTTATTTGACAAAGATGCTTGACCCAAATGCAGGAGAAGGGAGGCAGGACTATCAGTGGATGACGTTTCATTCAAGATCACAGGCAGGAACAGGCAACCACAAAAGATGACTCACCAAAGACTGGGCCTAAATACAAGCTAAACTGACGAGCAGATGAGGTGCAGGTGGAGTGAGGCAGAGAAACACAGGTGAGTGGAATGAGTAAGGGATATAAGAGAGCAGGGAAGGAGCTGATAGGCAGGGGAGAACACAGAGAACTGCATTAGTCCCACTTTCTGTGCACAACCCGACTCATCTGTCCATATCTGCTGAACACGAGCACACATACGGCGCTGATCTGTCAAAAATGACCCACAAATGATCAATAATCGAACCTCAACCTGACAGAATAGTCCGATCCTGTGTATTTCCATGCCGTGATAAACATGTTTCTCACACGTGCAGATAGTGTTTTGGAAATGCACTCCTCATTTGTGTGCCCATCATTGACTGACACATGAAACCGCTCTGCTGTTAAGTATTCGTACACTAAGTGTTTCCTGTCTGAATCGCGGGTTGCCACAGAGCAGCTGGAGAATGTGCGGACAGAGACTGAGGTTTACTCTTAATTGGGGTCTGGTAATCCTTCTGTTTATTGCCTTATTATAGCAGGAGGGGCTGTCAGCGCACATTCCTCTAAACTGTGCGAGCCTGTTGTTGTGTAAGTGCGCTTCACTGAGAGTTAAAGTCTCTTAATGCAGCATCGGTGCATTCTCGTCATTAATCCATTAAGAGGTTATTTGATGGTTCCTGCTGATGTACAGTCAAGAAAACACACACAAGCATTTCTCATCCATCACTCAGTGGGACACCAGATCAGTCAGGCTGTAAAGAAAAACGGGTCTCCATGAGTTCACCACCCCGGCGACCAAAGCTGCTCCATATAAGGATGCATTTGCTCTCTGATCCTCTGCAGAACATAATGCACATAAATTGATATTTCAGAGTCAGTTCCTTTTTGTGCTGTCAGTGTGTGTTTCCGTGCATGCAGAGTGAGGAGTGTGTGCATGATAGAGAGCAGAAGGTTTGTTTCTTCTGGGGCTCGGAGCCTGGGAAAACCATGTTCGTGTTCACCCCTCTTTGTGTCTCTGGCTTCACTTACTGCACGTCTCTCTGCATTATGTGAAGTTTTCGCTGTACTTTTCACACACTCAACTCTCTCTGCGAGCATGCTACGCCCGCTCGGTGCTAAATCAGAGCTGGCACAAACATGCTTTCACAACACCGGAGCTCAACTCAGGCGCCCTCTCGCACAGTTAACGCGAGGTAGAGGCAGAATGGATGAGATGGTAGAGGGAGCTTGGAAGAGAGAAATGCGGTTCTCTGGTTTCGGGGAAGTGCCTGTTGTTATTAATGATGAAGAGAAGATGGGCTCCTCTGAGAGCTGATGGAGGTCGGGGGGCAGAGGGGGGAATTCTGGTCGCCGTCCAACATACACACAGTCGTAGAGATGTCAGCTATTCCCAATTTACTTAAAGCCACTCCAGATTTGTCCAGAACGCAACATTATAATGAAAAGTTCAGGGCAAAGCGAGTGCATCCTAATGAAGAGCAGACAGGCGAGTGAATACCCTGAGTTGAACTTGGAACTGCAACAACAGCAGCACTGTCCCGGTCATCCTGTGATCACGAGGCTTACATCAGGAGGTAAAGATCTATGAGGTCTATGAGCCAAGGTTATGACTATAAACGTCTAACACAGTGAACACGTAAAAGCATTAATCAGTTTTAGTTGCTGTCTGGCCTGAGAATTTTTCCAGTCTGACGAAGGTCATTCAAAACAGCGTAACTACTGTAACTGCCAAGCATTCAAACCCGCTAGTCGTACTCACTCAGTGTTTTGTTTTCCAGCAAGCGTCATCCTGCGGACATATCTGCCCCTCTGGTGTGTAAGAGAGGTTCATCATGACGCTGAGAAACGAAGCAGATACCAGGGGGAGTGCAGCAGCTGGGGGACTTCTTTTGCAAGAACAGAATTCCTTCTGTATGATGCTTTTCCTTCTTTATTTCGTCTGAAACTCAAAGAATAAACTGTCAACACACTCACCAAACCGCTCTCCTTCTCCGTTTCACACAAACACACACTCATCCTGGAATTGCATTGGCATCGTGCGCTTGTTCACACAACAGAAACCTATCATTTAAATGACAGCAAACCTCTAAGTGGGCTGACGATTCACACATCAACATCCTGTCGTCTTCATCCAGGGGAACGCACAATACCAGTAGAAGAAAGAAACTAAGTACATTTTGCAAAATACTAATAAAGTATTGTACTTCGCACACTTCCACTCTACTATATTTCAGACTTCACTTTATTTAACTGCAGCAACACTTGCTAGTTATTTTGCAGATTTCTCATTCAAACACATAAATAGGTTATAAAAAGTGAAAAACATCTGTTTGGCCCGGCTGCCTAATGGTAAGAGTGCATCCCACAAAACTGCAATGTTCACAGTTCCTGTGTTGATTTCCACAGCAAAATCGGCCACATGTCAGCCAAGAGCAAACCGAATTGACCAGGACTGGCCCGAATCTGGGCCACAGTTCAATCTGTTCTGGTGGTCTGGATCTGGACCAGACTGGGGCTAGTTCTGGTTTATTCGGTGGCCATGGTACGGACTGCTTGTGGCTCAGATCTGGCAAACAGGAGCGGACAGCCCAAGTGCCATCATCAGTGAGGGCTAGATCTGGGCCGCAACAATTTCACTATCTGGGATATGTCATCTGACACTCATTTTAAGATCATGATAAACATGTTGATTTAAATTAAAACCATTTGGAATATTCTTACTGCTGTCACACTGAGAGCAAAGAAGGTGGACCCAAATGCAGGTGGGCAGATCAATGGAGGGACGTTTAGTCAAAATAAACCACGGGAACAGGTTAACCAAACAGCGGGAACAGGCAAACGCAACGGACGGCTCGACAAACACTGAACCAATGACTGAACTTTTTTTGCACACTAAACTAACAAGGGGATGCGGTGCAGGTGGAGAGGCTGAGACACACAGGTGAGGGGAAACAAGAGCGCAGGGAAGAAACTGATGAGCTGGGAAAAGAACGAGGAACAGGGCGGGGCTAATGAGGCTGATGCAGGACAGGTGTGGAGGGAAAATCAGGCTGGAACACAGGTGAGCTGGAAGAAGGGCGGGAAAACAAACAAAGACAGGAAGTGGGATGTAAAACATGATACATGAGGATTAATCTACAAAATAAAACAGGAAAGACTCAACTATTGACAGAAATGTCTGTATCAGATTTGTTTTTTGCAGATTTAACAGCCCAAAACATGTTAATATTGATACTGTGATGCTTTTATATGCCACTAATGCTGTACTCCACTATCCCCACATGCACCTACGCACACACCTCCACAACATCTAACTACAACAATGTCCTCAATGGTAATAAGCCCTATAATTCAACTTTTTAATTGAGTAAATACACTAAAACTATAACTACAACAGAATACAGCTCATATATGATCGCATCAGTGCCAGTAATCCAACATATACTGTACATAACACTATGCAAGGGGCTGTTCTTCATGTTGAGTGCTTTTACTATATTTACCTGCTGTTTTGAATGCAGTACTTGTGTTTTTTCCATTGTAATATCACTACTTTTACTTACATAAATGATCGGAGTACTTATCCAGTCTCCATACAATCATCGCCTCAACCCAAATCTTTCATCAATGCAGAAACAGAACAAACACAGAGGCCCGCATCACCCTACAGCTACTGTAACACTACATCCAATAAGCCTCCTGTGTATTTCATGTCTAAAGGACTGTGGTGAAAGAGCTGTGCCTCTCTCCTGACCTTGTCATTGGTGAACAGTATCACACTACCAGGAAAACTCTGTGGAATCACTCAGACCAGTTTTACTAACGCTGCTATACCATGGTGTGCTATAGTCATCTGGGTTGTCCGAGACTATCATTTTATGGCTACCTTTTTAAGAAGCAGACCGTTTCACCATCTGCTAAGTTCATTTAAGCTCCCTCCGTCTTCCACCTGCGTGTTTGAAGCATTTACTGAGTCAGGAGAGATGGTGGTTGAGGTTTTGGAAGCATCTCTCGTGCTCTTATGAGCCAAACGTCCTGTTAACAGCCTCGGTGTTGTGGTTGGCTGTTTTCTGGATCGGTGGAGATGGCGACATATCTGACATCTGCACTCTCTAAGTCTGGTTTATGTGATTCAGTCTGGGAGTAAACCTCAGGAACATGATTCATGTGCATGAGTTATCACGTCTAAATCATTTCTGTGGTTTATGGTCGGAGATAAGCGAGAGGGGAGGTGGGGTTCTCTGGGATAAGATAACTGTTTGGGATGAGCTGTGGTCAGCTCACTGTAAAGGCTTGTTTTGTTTGCTCGGCCAATCGTTACAGAAAGTTACCCTGCTTTCCGTTCGACCCTTTATCTGTGTGACCTTTCACCTCATTTGGGTGAAAGGTACCAGTTAAAGGGTTAAAGGGGTTACATAAGCATCTTCTGGCCTCCTTTAACCTGTGTAAGTGGAGGGGCCTCTCCAGAATTGGTTCTGGAAATAAATCTACATGTGATTTTGCACTTTACAAGATAATGTAATTGTTTTAATTGCATCTAAATATTCCATCTTATTCTATTGTATAAGTTTAATGCAAGTTTTTGCATCATTTTGAGTCAATGTGTACATTAAATAACTAGATGTTTGATTTATAACAGGACACAGAATAACCCATTTGAAATGCATTACTTTTATGTGTAATACAGACACACAAATCTGTTTTTTGATATATTTACATTCAACATGATAGGAAACACTTAAAGGAGACCTGTTGTGCTTTTTTTTCTTTCCTTCAGTGTGTTATGAAAGCTCTTTTGCATGTAAAAGATCTTGAAAGTTAAAAAGGTCGAAGTCCGCTCCAACAGAAGCTCCTCTCTCCCACAGAAAACACTGCTCCTGTAAACGCCTCGTCAGTAGTCCCACCTGTAATTCTGTGACTTTGTGACATCACACTACATCACAGAGTCACACATTTGCATAATTAATGCCTAGCGACTAGTTTGGCAGGTAAGAATTGATTTAGCAGAGATGCTCTGTTGTTATCGGTGCTGGCTCAGGCGTGTGTGAGCTGACCAATCAGAGCAGACTGGGTATTCGGGGGGAGGGGGGGGCTTAAAGAGACAGGAGCTAAAACAGAGCATTTCAGACAGAGAGGGGATACAGAGCTGCAGCACTGGACAGTATAAGTAAAGAAGTTACTGGTGCTTTTTATTTACAGTGTATACACCTATTTTTTTCACATACTTGTGTAATTAACAGTCCTCTTTGCTCTTACCAATATTTGTTTAGCATTGTTTTCCCTTATCTTAGCTGTAAAATCAATTCCTGTGGAAATACATTGCGGGCGATGAAACAACCAGAGTCCGGTTCCTTGTATTTGTGTATATACTGGCCAATAAAGTTGATTCTGATTCCGGATACCTGAATTGAAAAAAATGAAGTGGGGAGAGTGCACCTCTCAAAACAAACTTAGTCTCCATCTCACAAAAGAAGAAAATCTAAAACCGGTCTGTAACTCCTGCTGGGACTTCATGTGCACAAACACACATATCCAACACCGCGTCTCACTCGCTCCATGTACGGGTAAAATATGTGAGGTGTGTTTTAGAGGTGAGTGATAATTTATCAAAAACACATGCTGTGTTATTCAGCTGCACACTGAGCTCCGCAGTTATTCCTCTGTGCCTCTTTGCCCTCTCACTTCTTTATCTGCAGCGCTGCCAGACTCTGCAGTTATTTCTCTTTCTCTTCCCCTGTCATCCCCCTCCTTTACTTTTTCTCTCTCTCAGTCTGGGACTGCAGGGTCTGCATGGTAAGTCCACTTGCTGCACAGAGCCGCTCTCCCCCTGCTTTTGGTCCATGTGTTCGGATCCTACAAGGCTCAGCAATTCAGTTTCTGTTGTGTTCTTGCCATCAACGACCCAGAAGATAGGGCATTATGCAATACTCGCACGGACCTCCTTAGCATTCTCCTCCTCCCTATCTCACTCTAAATCCCTCTTTTCCTCCATCCCTGTCTTTAGTTATCTTTCTGTAAATCAAAAACACACAATTTCTCAATTCTAAATTGATTTCAGGGATGAAATACACGCAGAAAGTCAACATTCCCTGAAGCTAACATCGCCTCTGGAAGAGGTTATTTATCATTTAAACGAACCAGATGCAACAAGTATCGGTGTGATCCTTGATCCTGCCAGATAAACCGTAAGCGTGCATGAGAATTTGTTGGCATGGAGGTGAAAGGTCATAAAAGTAGGTTAGGTGTGTGATGGGTCGGGGAGAGAGAGGTGATGGAGGATGCGTGAGTGGAGGTGGCAGCGGGGTTGTTTTTCACCACCTCTTCCTCGTCCGGCCTTCTCTCCAGAGCTCAGCAGGAATATCACACACCCTGTCTGCTGATCCACATATCACACATTCCTGTGTGAATAAAGAGAGGGGGGAGATGGAAATGGGAAGCAAAGACAAGGAGAAGGAGAGGGAGATTTGATACAGACCAGCGGGCATCAGCGGTGGAGAAAGAATGAGGCTGGCATGCCGTGCACAGGAACACATAATTCAACCAAAAGAACTACAAATCAAGCTCAAAACTGACACGCACACACTGATAAACAAGTGAAATGATAAATCAGTCTTATTCTGTACAGTATGTGCTCATGCTTACACATCAGGAGATGATACTTAAAGCTGTATGAGTAATACAGCTGTGTGTCTGTGCACTTCGTTGTAAGCTCAGAGTCATCCATAACTCTCCGTAAATGATTAGTCACATTAGATGTTTTGGAGAAATAGCTGCCTTGCGTAGAGATAGATGAGAACATTGGCATCACTGTCATGTCTGGACTGAAAATATGAAGCTAACGCCAGTATCTGGTTAGCTCAGCTTAGCATAAAGACTCAAAGCTGGCAGAGATAGCTAGACTGGGTCCGTCTAAAGGCTTTTTAGCTTTTAATTAAACAAGATAAAACATGTTTTTATTACTTGGACAGAGCCATGATAGCGGTGTCCCCATTTCCCATTCCAGTTAGTTTAGCTGAGAACTAGGGGGAAACAGCTAGTCCCTTCTTAAGCAACAATGTGTCGTTTTCAACAACAACAAAGATATAATGTATTAATTACCAAGCTTTTAATTGTCACCTTTACAGCCCAGCTAGCTGTTTCTCCCCTGTTTCCAGTCTATGTGCTAAGCTAAGCTATCCAGATGCTGGCGGTAGCTATTTACCGTACATACATAAGAATGGTATCAATTTTCTAAGCTGTTAGCTTGAATAAGCACATAGACTGGAAACAGCTAGCCTAGCTGGGTCTGAAAATAACTTATCCAAACACCCCAATGTGTCATTTTCTGTACAAAGTAAAAAAAAAAAGTGTTACAACCTATTTTAGCAAGCTTTAGAGGTGTCCGTACCCTAAATGTCCAATCATTCCTTGCTGAATCTGCTGCACAGATATGGAAAATAGGAGATGTCCCATCAGCTGACAATAAAGAGCAGGAATACTCATATTGGTTTGAGGCCATCGACCTCTCGAAATCTCATGAATTTATGAATTCTTATCATATCATTAGCACTCTCCCTTCTTATCTCCTTAAATTAGCTGGCAAAGGTTCAGTGTGCAAGATGTCAAAGTTCAACCTTCTCCTCCTCCTCGCTGTTTCACGCCCATGACCACTGAGCGAGAACGAAGATTCCTCTTCACTTATCATTATTTATGAAGAAATTAATCTTCTGCCGGAGTGGAAAATTGCCTCAGGCGGTTCATTATCACTTACTGGAAATTACAGAAGATGATGCGTAGCGGTTAGGCAAGAGAGGTGAGATGAGTGATGAAGACAGGATACGGATGAGGGAGAGTTCAGAGATCAAGGAGGGCAGATAAAGAAAGGTGTTGAGGTAATATCATGAACAGGAGATCAAAAGGGCATCAGTGGGAGTGATAGTGAGAGATCATTGAGAACTTTCATTAGAGTTATCGACGTTATCAGAGTCAGAGAGAAAGCCAACACAGACGGACGGGAGGATAAATGGAAAGAATAGCTCAGTCTGACCTGTGCCCTTGCCTCTCTGTGAGCGCAGGGGCGCTGTCAGGAAGGGATCTCTCTGTGCGTCAGACCTGACAAAAAAAAAGCCGTCACTCACCTCGTCCACTCAGCTTATCTCCCGTCATGCTAAATGATCCCATTTCCACAGGAAAGGAGGGAGACGGGGAGAAAGAGCGACATGGATGTGGGGTGTGGCGACCCTCCCTGAACTAACAGGACTTCAAACTTGTTAGTTTTGGGGAGAGTTGGTTCATTTCACACTGGATGAGCGATCATAGAAGAGTGGATGAAATATAGTGGGAGAGAAGAGGAGGTTTTCAATTTAGCTAAATGAGAAAATGAGTGGGATCAAAGCAGATTATGAGAGTTTCTCTGCAGTACAGGGGTGGGTAGATGCCAGTATTAACGCACTCTGGATCATAAGGGTGTGTGGGTGGGGGTGGAAAAATTAATTTGTACATAACGAGTGCATGCCGAGGGGGTTGGGATACACATTTCCTGTTTACTTGGTTAATATGAAATGAAATCCTGGTAAAGGACATTGGATGGATATGAAAGAAATGGATTAAACGTGGAACAGATAAGGTTTTTCCCCTCTCAGACCTAGATTTTATTTTTGGGATGTGGAATTTGAAGTCACAGCAATCCTTCAGATAGATTCAAATGTGGAAAAGAAAATGAGAAACACTCTTTTTTTTTTGATCTGCTCACAACATGAAAACACTTTTAGCTTTTGGATCAGGGACCTGAAATGGAATGAAGGCCATTACACTCTGTTCCTGTCCCCTAACTTCCTGTTTCCTGTGTTCTAGGAAATGAAATGCACATGTTTGTATTTATCCATCAGAGAATGTTTAATATGGTTATGAATGAAATATGAAGAGTAACCTTGATCGTCCCTTCAGGCTAATAGCTGGACAGGCTTCAGCATTCATCCGTGTGCTGGCATCAGACAGGATATGAATCCACCACTGACTCAGCAAAAGTCTCTGTATTTTCTGGAGTGACTCTTCCAGACTGAATGTACATTTTCTTTTTTAAGACTGCTTTCAATTTGACACTTCACACCTACACAGCATAATTGGCAACCCACAACCTGACACATGCTGTACACCTTCATGCTTCCCCTTTCGCTCGACATGCAGGAGCAGGCTATTAATACTTGGCTGTTGAACACTCTCACACATTTTCTCCACCTAGCCTTGTCTTTGATCAGATGATTTCACAAGCACACATAAATATACTTTGCCGGTATTGCCCCATGTTGCCAAACAGACATGGAATTTCCACTGGCAGGTGTGTGTGTTGACGTTTTGGAGAAAATTACATTAACTCTTAAAGCGTCTCTCTCTCGTTTAAAAATGTATGTTAGAATTCTGCATTTAAATTAAAAACAACTATTCCTCTTCTAATAGATTTTGTTGAGTTGTGTGCTACTGTCTCTTTTTTTTTCTCCTTGCTGTTAAGTTCATGAAGTAAAGTACATTTCCTCTCCAGCTCCGGTCAGAAGTCGACATTACAGAACATAAACGCCCGACAATGGCGGTCACCTCTGTGGATCGCTGTCAACGGGAGTGAAGATAAATCCACTTTTTAATCCCAAAAGTTCAAAAGCAACCTCTGAGCTCTCCTCCTGTCAGTAAATGGCCCTGGATCAGAGCAGAATCCGATGTGACTTTATATATATATATATTCCTCCAGAAGCTCAGGCCATGCTGTGCCTGGCCCTCCCCACACAGCACTTGGCACACGTGTTTGGTTTTGTTTTGATAGACCTCTAGCAGCAGAAATTGCATATCGTAAAGTTAAAGAGTCTACAATCAATATTTTCATATTACGCCCTGATCATTTGACTGCTTGTACAACCCTGATTCGAAAACAGTTGTGACACTGTGGTTCTGCACACTTTGCGTGTTTTATTAGTTGTATTACCTCTAAATACCTTGTCATTCAATTGAATAGGTGGGAAATTATCTACAAAGCATCGCATTCTGTTTTAATTAATGCTTTTACGCAACATCCCAACTTCTCTGGGATCTGGGTTGTAAATGTGCTCACAGAGTATTATCACCCACCTACAGAGCATTTCAGCATCTTTCAACTCAGTGTTCTGGTTTTACTGCTGCAACTTCAGTGGTTTGGTTCACACTCACTGCTCACATCTGCATTGTTTCCAGAAGACAGTGGGAGGCTGTTTAACGGAAAAAGCTCTAAAAAACCACCAAAAAAAAAAACCCCACCACTGTTCTCCACCTGCCCAGCAGCAAATGCTAAAAGATGATGACTAACTGGTGAACATAGTGGGGGAAAAAAGCCAGATTTTTTCTCATGAGTGGGTCGAAACTAAACTCAAAGCAGATTGAACTTTACTTTCATGAGGTGGACACAAAAACATGACTCAAAATGAATGCTAATGTTGGTCCTTGTCTGATGGACGTGTGAAGAAGCATCAGTTTTAGTTTAGTCTGCTTGCTAACAAGTGTGTTTACAGCCTGTTGCTGCTTGCGTTCGAGCAGAGCTTTCATGTCGTTTTTCAAAGTGTTGAGAAACCGCTTTCGACACTTGCCTCATTCGACTCATCTGATGTGACTGTTCTCATGACATCATTACAGATTTAGATGGTAGACCATGTTTAATTTCCCCCATTCTGAGGCACCAGCAGTGAGGGGAGCAGGGTTTTTGAGGGATGGACTCAGATTAAAGTCATCACAGTAAACTGTGTTAGAGATGAGTTTGATTGCGGTGGCTAATAGGCTCATGACTCCAAGACTGTCTGTAAAAAACCCTTGATTGATAGAGACGAGGGGAGCCGCATGCTTTAAGTACAATGAACCCAGAACCATAATGACACAAGAACACAGAACGCACATGCAGGCCTGAAACTGTTCCCACACATACATGCACACACACACACACACATGCTCAAACGTATAAACACAAACATGCGTCTTTGACAGTGGAGCGTCTCATAGTTGTTGGCAGGATTCTGGTTCCCACAAACACCGCAGCCCGAAGCCAACCTCGCCCGGGCCCTCCATCCTCATACCATGAGGAGTCAAGACGCGACAGACTGGAACTCTTAAAAGCGTGCAGAACCTCTGAGACCCGTGACTCTGGTTGGAAAAGGGGCTCCATCCTCATACAAAAACACAAATAACAACAACAACATGAGCAGATCAGAGCTGGCTCGTGAGACAGGGTTCAATCACAGTTCTCTGCACATCACACACAAACAGAGAGACACAGGGAGGAGTGGGTGGGTTTGGATAATTATAATAAATGTGGCAGTAATTTAGATTCCTCATAATGTTGTCGGATCCACCGCAAAACACTTCCAGCTTCGGAAAAAGGCTCTTCACAGCAGTCAAGAGTGTCAGTGTGTGCTTTGTGAGAATTAGAAAGAGCAGGTCGCACATGACTTGTAATATATTAATATCCCACAATGAAGCCTTGGTGATACGGCAGATCTCTGGTGAACCACGTTGGTTGAGCACTGGCACAGTGCACCAAAAGACCAAGGGGTCAGAACACCCCATCTAGTGGATGCCATTGTAATTACATCAAGCGACAAGCACTGCTTAGGAGGCAGTGTACGGGAAGAGGAAGCAAATTAGTACAAGAGGAAACTCGGTGTTCAATAAGATCCAGCGTACAGCCATTACCTTGTTCCGGTGTACTCTTTCTAGGGAACCCTAAACAAGACTTAATGGAAGGTTTTTCCAGACCTGCCATTAAAGACTAATGGGCAAACACAGTCTTGCAAGCTCAGCACACTCCATTCAAGAACAGCATGCAGCTGGCTGTATACATTGAGAGAGCGATGGCGATGCGTGTTGTGAAAGGCTGAAGAGGTTCCAGTAACCAGTGCAGTGTTATGACAGCTATCGTTTGTGCTGTAAACTCTACACAGTAATATCATCCACCTGACCTCCGCTGGAAGCATCCTGCCGGGCAGACTGCGTCCCCCGTCCTGTCTCACACCACCTCATAAATCCTCTCCTCTTAGACACACTTCCAGGCTCCCACCTGCAGCGCAGACACGCTGTCGCTTCCAGTGCACAAACACAAAACCAGTCAATGAGGTGAAAGTGTGGCCTTCCCTTCATGTCCGTGTGGGAACAATAGACTCATAGAAAGAGGTTATTTATAGTGAAAAAAGGGGACATGACGATGAGATGACCAGTCAGTGTTCCTGGGGAGAGGTTTGATGGGACTGCCAGGTGACTGGTCAGTTGGGGGTTGCTGCCAACATCCTCTTCCTCCACTCTCTTCCTTGAAGGCCGACAGCTTCCGTCTCCTTTGGTTTCTTCCTGTCAAGAGTGTTTTGTGAGTCACGTTTAATGTGAGGTTGGGTACATCTGTAGCCGCCACATAAATCATGGTGTTGTCTGGGAAACATCACTTTGCCTTCTTGCATGTGTCATCTGTTGATCAGCTTAGATCCTGCAGGGAAATATGTAATTATTTCTCACAAACTTGAGGATCAGAGATATTTGTCTTTGACTTGAAATCCTCTTATCTTTAAAATAACTCCAACTGTGTTTTGATTTTGTGTATTTCTGAGCATCTTTTTTGTCTGTTGTTGTAAATACTCTCAGAGCAGCAGACTTCCCACAATGCTCCAGTGTAATTTTATCACAATATCACGATGTCGATATATAGATAATTATGATATTTTAACAATTTAATGGTCTATACTTTTTAAATAGACCATATAAATATGCTGTAGATATTTCTACTGGATAGATTATACACAGAAATCTAAACCATACAGCCCTTTGTTGAATAATGTTAAATTGGATTTTCCAGAGAATAAACAGGGCAGATTTAGAGTAAATCTGGCAGGTAAAGCTAGAGACAATGTAATTTGTATGACATGTTGTCCAACCTTGTCAAAAATTAAGTGCTTCTAGTTGATCCAAAAACACAATTTTGTTTAGATATGGCAACCTGACGCAACCATCTGGGAAGTCATCCATGGATGCTCTTTGGAAAAGTTCAGGCAATTTCAAAGATATACTTGGCAGGTGATTTAACAAACCATCTGTCTAACTTCAACCAACCACATCAACAGTACATGTAGGAGAGCGCTGCCACCAGGGGAGCCAGCTGGTCTTTTTATGAATATTCACTCCAGTTCTGATGTAACAGATACCATAGCAGCTATGCTCATCTCTTGAGGAGCCACCACTGTTGTTGTCTCCTCTCGCTGGTCGTCACGCCCAAACCACGTCCGTAGCGGCCAGTAGTTCCTCAAAGAATGCTGTTCGAACCACTGTGATTTGGCCACAAGCGTCTCTCATGGAAGGCTTTTCATAGTGTTGTACTCGGTTGATGACATGAAAAGTGACAGAAAATAGTTGTGACAAGAATAAAAAAAAGAGAGAAATTCAAAACCTTCTTACTTTCTCACACCCGCACAGCTGGCCAATGACAGCGCAAAGTGGGTGTGAATGTCAGATCATCACTTTTTGGGCATTTAGAGAAATTGTCGAGCACAGAGCGCCCGATTACGACATCGGAAAGGTGTGGGAGGGGAAGAATTGTTCAACCATCCGTCAAGCAGTTCTGATGATGTACACTGGCGCCTGAAGTTGCTTTATAAATGTGTCTTATTCTCAACTGTCAACAAAACATTTCTTAGGCTCTATAAATGCATTTTATTGGAGTCTGATGAATCCAGAGTGAGTTTTAAGACTCTTGGGGTAAATCCAAATCCAGTCACAAGCCCTTATAAACAAATCACAGATAAAAACGTCTTGTAGGAGTCTTTTATGTCTCTAAAAGCTGTCAATACAACTAAGCAGTGTAGTTCAAGTCAAGTCTCAAGTGTTTTATTTTCATTTTTCACTTACATTCCCTTCCATTGGATCTGTATCAAAACTCAGCTTATGACACTAAAAGTGAAAGTGGAAATTAATAGTTTGCAGGTTTAACACAGTGAAGCCAGGAAGGGAGATGAAGACAAATATTAATCACTAACGAGTCTGGTGTCTTCATATCCTGCCAACACTGAGACCAAACAGTTTCCATTTCTCTCAGAAGGAGAGCGAGCTTTATGGTTTCTGCCTGAGAGCCTCCAGCTTACTGGGTCACACCATGGTCACCTGTCATATTTCACTCAGCACTTACCTTCTGGCCATCTGATATTTACAGTGTGCGTCCCAGAGACACGGAGGTCTGAGCGACCAACTGTCTGAGCTCGGCCTAACGTACGAAAATCAATCAGTGGGTCGAAGACACGCAGTCCAAACGTTCAGTGTCCTGCAGGAGGACACAGAGGTGGGTGGTCACTGCGTGGGCGTGTGGCTCGTCCCCATGTTTACTACTGGGATCATAACTCTACTGGGGATAAACCACAGTGTCTCTCTGGCTCCAACCACAGTGACTCAGACTATTGAAACCACATTCCAGCTGATTTACTGCTGCTTGACATCAGTGTGTCACTGTATATATACACTATTTATGCAAATGTTGGGGAGTGGGTGTGTGTGTGTGTACACTACGGAAGTGCATTATGTACTTATCTTAATGTTGTTGACTTTGCTATTGTTCTGGAGGATTCCTGTGCAGCCACAAATCACATGCATCACTCCTCTCTCATTTGTTTGTTGACATTGTCTGCAGAATGTCCTCTGCAGATGTCCCAGATCATTCTGTCTTCACTTTCTGTGTAGTGGATCGTTCCCAACGCAGATGCTCGTTGTTTCTCTGCTTCTCAGGCCATGTTGGGCTCTGGTTCAACGAGGCTTGAGGCTCCTTGAGTGTTTGGCTAATATTTCTGCACCCGTGAGCAGAGACCATTTGGTGAGCACCTGATATGGACATATCGGTCTCCAACTCACGGGGCTCTGTCTTATGCCTGGCGCAAAGCTTTTTTTTTTTTTTTGCTATCTTAAGGCTGCAGAGAGTGACTGCACTGTAGATCAATTAAAAAAAAGTTGGATTTAAGTTAAAGTTGCAGTATTTTTCCTGTTATTTGAAGTGTGCATTATTCAGATAGAAAAATGCACACATATGGTGAATATTAGATTAGTCACTCCATCAGAGTGTACTGTCACAATGTGTGTACGCTCTGATTTTATCACTAGAAAGGCTGCTTTTAGTTATTTCAAACATTTCCATATGCACAATGCACAATGATTCAGCAGGACTAATAACTGTAGTTATAAACTGGACAGGACGAAGGAAACTCTCCAGAGGAAACAGAATTAAACAATTATTTTTAGGCAGGATCTCAGGATTTATCAGCAGGACCCAGATTATCCACCGTTTAACTAGCACACCCTTTAAATAAGGCCCACGGTCTGCAAACTGTGAGTTAGTTAATTTTTGAAAACGTTGATGAGGACACGTCAAGTAGAAAAAAAGATTCACCTTGGAGAGCTTTTTGGAAGTCTTCTGTGGTTTAGCACTCATGTTTGTCTGCCACCATAATCATTTTTACAGCAAAAAAATTTCTTTGAATCTCTCAAGGCTGCTGACCGCCACCTCAGAGCATAAACAAGCCTGTGTTTGTTCAGCCAAAACATCCCGAATCCTCTGGGAGGACTGGCATGCTTCAACACATGTGTGTTGGTTATCTGTGTGAATGTGTACATGTCCCGCACTCTGTTTTTGTGGTGTCTTTTTGCTGGGTCCAGAGGGGTTTTCCTAGAAGTGCAGACCTCCCTAAAGGAGTCAAAGATCGAGTCCTGGGAGAGAGGAAGAGAGGGACGGAGAGGGGTTCTGAGAGGAGGACGGAGATTGAATAAACAGAGGTGATGACGGCTGCCCGTCATAACCACCCGTCTAATCTCTCAGGTTTACGGGGGCCGTGTCGTGGTGAGCACCAAGACATGCAGCTGATAGTGGAGGGTGCTAATGGACGGGTTTGAAGTGACGGTGTGGAAGAGAGTGAAGTGGCTCGTGTGTGAGTGGTTGATTAAAGTAAATGATGTGAAGCACGGCCGCTGATGATGTGCAGTTTGACAAAACGGCAGCAGATATGCAAGCTACACAACCGTCTCCGAGAGGGACCTCATCCCACAAACAGCTTGTAGAGATTATCCACAGTGTCAGGCACAGACTGCACGGACACCTCGTGATGAATGTAGTCCAGAGAAGGATTCTGCATACTTTCCCTCACAGCAGCACGTCTGTAAATCTGTATGGTGAATATTAGATTAGTCAACCTGGACCTCCTGAAGGAGCGCTCCTGGAGAAGTCCAACGGGAGGGAAGGAGAGCGTGCTCGTAATATTTCTCTTTTATAGCTCTTAACTTTTAACCAGGCTGTCACCACGGACAACACACAGCTCAAACTAACCTTCGCTCCCCCTCCAGCAGCAACTTTCTGTAAGTTATCTGTTGCTCATGCTTTTTAAATTTTTAGCGGACTTGATACATAGAACAATAACTGAAACTGTAAATAGACATTTAGCATCGTGTGAAAGTGCAGCCTGTACGGCCTCTGGTGATTACAAAGTAAGAACACTTGTGCCAACAGCTGGGAATGCTAAAAGTTACAGTGAGTCAACAGTGTGAGGAAGCATTTCTCTGTTTGACAGAACCATTGAAGTATGCTAAAGTCTCTACAGATGAAACAGTGATGTATGAAGAGCTGCACCTCTGTCCAGTTTCTGTATTTAACCCTTTACAGTATAAAAAAACGATGAGTTTGAGATGAAACTACGGTGTAGTTGTGCTGACTAACATTCATCTTTCCACTCCCGGTTACAGTCTTGGTTTTTCTAGTGTGTTTGCTGTTAAATATCTTTTGTTAATCAACAATTTCAAGATGAAAAAAATGTAATAATGTAGATACAAAGACCAACAAGACTGGTGCAGAGGAGAGGCACAAGGAGATTTATTCAAATTAGGCAGTAAAAAAGAGAGTTTTTAGTATTTTGGCAATAATGCTTCAAATGTAAGGAAACTATTCTAATTGAACACTCGCCATCCGGAAGAACTGTTTAAATCTGCATTAAAAATGAACATTTATGTGGTTAAAGCATGAATGAGTCATTACCACTTCATGCTGCTCAGTGGCTGATTCATAGTTAATCAGCAGCGACTCATGAGCAAAGTAGTTGTTACTCGTGGGCGGCTGTGGAGCAGGAGTCAGAGCGGGTGGTCAGTGGTTTGACCCCCGGATCCCTCAGCTGCAGTAAGTAAGATAGATAGATAAGTGTATGAATGTGTGTGTGTGTATGGATGAATGTGACAAGTGTTGTAAAGTGCTTTGAGTGGTCAAGATACTTTTGAACTAATCATTATCTAAATATTAATTGATATAGAATCTGTACTCTATAGTAAAGTCATTAATATCTGCCATACATTCCTTAAAACAGAGTTATTCAGGATCTTCTTGTTAATAGTTCATCCTCCCTCGTTCTACGATAAAGACTCGACATTTGTTGTACTGCATTGGAGTGTTACCCATTTACCACGTAGCGTTAGTCACAAAGTACAGGTGAGGCTGATGGGAATGTCATTAACCAAAGCACTGGACACATTTGACCTTCTGGTGGCGCAATCCGAAAAAGTCAGGGAATAACCAAAGTCATTACAGTTCATCCCCAGGGGACCATGAATGATTTTCATGGAAATCTATCCACCAGTTGTTGAGACATTACACTCAAAACCACAAATGTCGACCTCATGGAGACTCTAGATAGAAGTCAGGGGATCACCATAATTATTGGGAATCATCGTCTGTCCAGTATTAATGTCTATAATCACCAGTTCTTTAGCCCTTTAGTGTCAAAGCAAAACTTTGGACAAAATAGTCATAAGTTTAATCCAGTCCTTTGAGTCCTTTCTGTGTAAATTCTCCTTTATCGCTTTGTCTTCTTAGTCATTACCTCCTCCTTCCAGCATCCACCACCAGTTTTCCATTTCGTGTGCAAGGATCACTGCCACAGGTTCCACTAACTCAATATGCGAGTGATCTGAACGAGGAATGATTGGATTGGGAATGAACCACTTGCTGCAAATGACCCTGAATTTCACAACTTTGTTTTGTTGGCGGATAATGTGGAGTTTGAAGCAGAAAAATGGAAAAAGCCTGAGAGGACTCCATTAGAGGTAACATTTGAGATTAAATCAGTTCTTCAATGAGGTGTTTGGTTCAGTTCTCTGTCTTTGTTCTTTTTGGACGCACTAACAGGAGGTAACTGCAATCAGCTGTAAAATATAAAACCAATGTGCCATGGCCGCCGCATGCACATGTGTGTCGTTCAAATCAAGAGCAGAGACGCGTTACACAGTTTTGGCTGAGAGCTATATACTGTTACAATCGTGTCGGGAAGTCTTTAATTCAAACCAGGATCTGACAGAAAACACTCGCGCACACACACATTTTTTGAAACGTGCAAATAATTTCATAGCATCACGTTCTTTCCAGAAAGTACACGATGCATAAAGTAGCGAAGCAGGACATCACTCTCACATTTATCATTGACTCATCCTGCCTGATTCACAGCTCAACATTCATCAATCACACGACTGCGTCTGCTTTTGTTTAAGGGACACGGGATCATTCACGTCAGGAGGAGCTGCTGAAGTAAGAAGAACAAATGATGCCTGTGCTTCAAATGCTGGTCAAATCTGTTGTGGTGAAGTCGTCGCTGCAGGGGTACAGGAGGTGGGGGGGGGTGGATGAGACTGTCGGGGGAGTGGAGGCCTCTTGAATGGTTCATACATCACGTTTACAATGAAGTATACTCAACTGTTTGTTTGACATTTGTTTCTTGTCTTTTTGGCAATGCTGCTCTCAATTTATCCAAAGAGTCCATCCAGGCAAGAACGAAAAATCCATTTTAAACCTCCCAATAGTTCCCATTAGGCACACACTGCAACAGCACCCAAAGACACTGTCTTTTATCAACATCTCTAAAGCTCCAGCCTTTTAATATATCATATATTGTATTAATGACTGAACGAGTGAATTTTGATATATTTTTTAAATATATTTATATATTTTTCACACAACCACATACTATACATTGTTCCTGAACCAAAGAAAAGTCATTTGCTTTACACAGAAACAAATTTTAAAAAAAATCGGTCTTTGTAATTTAAAGGGGCACTATGTAGTTTTCAGAGAGGTAATACTTACAATATTGATAAGTTAATAATACAAACTCGAAGTATGTATTATTCCCATAACTATATAAAGGAAAATAAGGTCCCCAGCAAGGTCCTAATAAGGTGGCAGGGTCCGCCAAATATAAACAAAGTAAAAAGAAACTCAATGAAACTGTGTTGTCATTTCAGGTCAGTTTGTTTATTCAGTTTATTCATTCATGAAAAGAAAGAGAGTTTGATTATTTAGTGTAACTAACAACTAGCTTCCTTGCTAGGTTGCAATCACATCCGATTGATTTCCAACAGATGTTGCTTTCAGCCCATTTTATGTCAACGTCAGCTGAGTCATCAGTCACCAGAATAAAATGTGCATTTTACAGTTCTGCAAACCACAGATATGTTAACATTTGTATCTGTCATACGTACTGTATTATACTGACATTTCTACCATTGGTGTCATATCACGATCACATTATATTCTTATAAGCTGACTTTCACGTCAGGATTTGGAGGAGATGGTGGAGGTGTTACAGCTGGGCGAGCCAGAGACCACTGTTCAAGACAGCGTTTCAGCATTCGGAAGTGTGAAATCAATGATTATTTTTGAGTTTGTGGTGTCAAGACCAGGTAAGCTGTCTAAACCTAACCAGACAGTAAACACAGCGTTGTGAGAGAGTGACTGTTATCTTAGTCCTGCATTAGAGGTCTCTCTGGGTCCAGCTGTGGTGACAGCAGAGGGTACACTTCATTTCTGGCATTTTCTGCGCTGTGTGAATGAACAGTTATTGATGATATTATTCATTGAACAGGAAAGAGGTTCCACAAACAAAGCTCAGCCCACTTTCCTTAAGTAGGCCCATCTGGGATCCCAGACAAGACCTTATCTCCTGTCACAGCTGCAGTTGGAACACATGTATTTACTGTAACTGTAGCCTATCACAGGATTGTTTCCTGTCCTTTTACTGTCTGCAAACCAGCATGAACAATTAACTTGATATAAGGTCAACACTTTAAAATAAGAAACATGTGGAGTCAAACTGTGGTTTGGGGTTTTCCTGTAATGTGCCGATGAACGGCGTGAGGGTTGGCCGGAGGAGGTTTCAGGTGAAAATGTATAGAGAGAGGAAGACTTGGATCAGTGCAGAATAGAAAGGGAGACGATGGATGAGGTGAAGAGACAGAAAGCAGAGATCCCCAGGAGCGATGTGGGCCCGGTGCCATGTTGATGTAAAGGTAAAGTACCGAGCAGTGGGAGTTACCAAGGTTACTGAGTCCAGAGAGGCCCTGACTGTATCTCAGATAGAGGCCCTGGAGCCAGATATGTTGTGGGATCTCTCTCTCTCAAACATATGTTGGCAATCTTTACAGAAGGTTGGGGTGCAGAGAGGGAAAGGAGGGGGAAAAAAATGGAAGTCAAAGGACGTGGAGTGGAAGAAGAAGGAGTTTTAGGGGGGTAAAAGGATATTGGGGGGGGGGGGGGGGTAAATGGGGGAGAAGGGGGTAGTAGGTAATTCACTTCCAAGAAGCAGGAGTCTGCTTTCCATCCAAAAGAAAGTTGTTTTGAATTTAACTGCAACTTTAAGATGAGCTCTATAAAACATTTCTGCGGCGTAAATCATCCAAACTGAAAATCCCCCATGCGAGTGTCACGATCCCCGCTCTTTATTGGGTTAGGACGCTCATGCTTTTTATTTCATTTTCAAATAAAACTGTACACTTGAGCAGCTCTGCCACACGAATAACAACATCAGCACCAGTGCGTGCTCCACGACATTGTATAAGTTGGTATTATTATGGACGTGGATTCAGCTGGAGCCCTTCCACCCGACACGCCCAGGCGCTGCTTGGCTCGCATGTGAAAACACTCGTCAAGCTGTCACATTAGCGAGCATGCAGCATAGTTTAGCTCACATTAATTAGGTGATGTAATGTACGACATCGGAACCTCAAGCCTAGAACCATTAAGCCGCACTTAAAGTATTCAGAATATATAATTTGACGCCATTCATCTTCCTCCGTTTGGCTCTGCTCGGTGGTCAAGGGTCATATGGTTCCTCCACGAGGGTGAAGTTATAAAATCACCAATTATTGTCCAATTACCCTCTGATTTACAGCTTCCTTTAATCAATACAGGGGATAAAAGCAGATATAAGCCTGAACACTGGGTTTTTATGTGAAATAACACTGTAAAATAATCTGACGTAGTGCCGTTACATGCACTTACGTAGGCCTTACGTGATGATTTGTAACCGGAATCCATTTTGGTGTTGTCCATAGAGCGAAATGCTCGTATACTTTATGGCAGAATTATGCAGAGCTGTAGACCGATGTTGTAAGAATATCGTCTCTCTCCGAGGGCTGTAAAAAACATGAAGCAGAATCTGTTCTGGGTTCTGTCTGTCTGTGTATGTTCCCTGTGAGCTGCGACAACATGGAGATCAAAGAGCAACACTCCCGGGAGGAGGGCTGCGGTCAGACGGCTCGGTTTGATGTCGCAGAGTCAAACGCCAGGTAGGAAGCCGGAATGTGTGTGTGTGTGTGTGTGTGTGTGTGTTGAGAGGTGGAGAGCGAGAGAGAGAGAGAGAGAGATTTTTGTGGAACAAACTTAATATGACAAGAGTTCACAAGTTCAGTTTAAGCTGAAAAATCACTGTTGACTCTTCAGATCTGCTGAGAGTGTTCAACATTATGCTAATGCTGCTGAGTTCAGGAACAGGCTACTCTGCTCCGACCAACGTAAACACCACCGAACAGCCAAGGATCTGAAGCTTTCCATTAATACCAGACCACTTTTAAGGTTAGCTAATGTGTAGTAATTGAAGATAAATGAATACATAATTAATCATTACTTATTCATGGCCAGCTGTTTAAAGCAGTTTATTGTCCGACTCTCAACTCTAAGTAGCTTTATGAAGAGAATCCCGGTGGAAGTAGACAAGTTGCCATTACTGCGGTGGCGTCTCCGTTCAATATCCGAACGCCAGCTGTCCTCAGAGGTGAACAGTTTTTTACTTTTACCTTTACAGTAGCGGCAAACTTCAACTTACAAACAGAATTGAGCATCAACATGAACACAAGCCTTTACATGTGGAAGAGTGCCCATGTCTGAGACAGTATACTTTCTATAGATCCCCAGGGCATACAGAGGTGGGTCAAGAAGATTATAATACACATTTTTATCATTGAATGATTAATATTATTGTTATTATAGTAGTTTTGACCCTCTATGAGTTGCCTGTAGTAACTAATATATCATCATTTTTTTTATTTTACTTTCAAATACCCATGTCAGTATATTCAGCATAGGTCGGGCTTTACTTTCCATGGCAGCACTGATTGGATTAAACCAGCTGGGCTTTACTCAGGAGGAAAGTCATTTTTCTATGTCAGCTGAGAATAATAACGATTAATGATGAATCTGACGTACAAAGTAATCTACAGCCAGCTGAATCTTTCATTATAAACCCATGTGGAGACCAGCGTAGTGGTTTACCACACATACACACACAGCAAGAGAGATTCAGCTCCTTTATCCACCTCTGAGCCCCTGTGTAATCAGGCCTCCCAGGCAGAGCCTTTCTGGGCGAGAGGAAGACCAACGCTGGTTGGACAACTTGGATCAGAAAGAAGCTTCCAAGTGGCGTCCTCGGGGCCCAGGACTGGGGGTCCTCGGTGGGGGTGTACACCTGTAGATGTGTCATAGGCAAAAAAAAACTGCAGTCGTTGAGTTATGAAGTGATTCCTGGATGAACTACGGGAGGAAATTGCCTTCGGGATCCAGTAAAGTTTTTGTAGGGGTGCTTCACTTTTGTGTGTGTGTGTGTGTGTGTGTGTGTGTGTGTGCGTGTGTGTGTGTGTGTGTGTGTGTGTGTGTGTGTGTGGCATAATACCAAGTGTGGCTCTGAAAGCTAGCCTCGCTCACTTTCTCTTTTTCCTTTCTTCTTTCCTTCACAGTCCTGACACACTCAATAGTCCAGGCAGCAGGGTCGCCTCCAAAGCGCTGACTCCATCCGAGAGGAATGCATGAGCTGGATGCTCTGACACACACACGCAGACGAAGGCACACGCAAGTGCACACGCATGCACGCAAACATGGATGCACGAAAGCAAACACGCGCGCACATTCACACAGCTGTCTCTGGAGGTAGGATATCTGGCAGCAACAGGTGGTTTCAAAACACTTACTGGAATCGCAGTCACCAAGGCCCCATCGCCGACAAACTTGTGTCACTAATGTTGTGAAAATTAGATCACAGCATAACTTCTCAGAAAAGCAACCACAAAAAACTTGGTTTATCCTTTCAGATTTAACCTTTGGGGCTTGATTGGCTCTCAGATTCACACCTACGCAAAATCTTAGCGTCTCCAGTTCACTGAACTTACACGTGGGGGGAGATAGGCGCACCTGGAGGAAAGCCACCCCAACACATGGAGAAGGTGCAAAGTCTACAGAGAAAGAGTGGGTGTGCTCGGCCTGTCTCCTGATGCATGCTGGGATTGGCTCCAGCTCCCCTGGCGACCCTGGCCAGGATAAGTGCATGGGTATTGAATAATGGATGGATGAATGGACGGACTCGGTTCAGATGCACATCCCAGACACGATGACATCTGTGATGCCTGAACTGAAATCGATCCACATGCCGGAGTCAGGCTTGGACCAATTCATGCTGGAGGAATTTAGGCAGGACTTTAACTTGGCTTAAATCAGATCTTTGGCTGCTTTGTCCTTCCCCTCCTCAATGTGGAAAAGTGGGTCACGGACTTCTCACCTTTTCATGTTTTCGTGGTAAAACTTTGTGGTAAAGCACATTTATTTACATATGGTACTCATATTTGTACTTAGACTGTGCTTGTAAATGTGCTTAAGTGGGAAAATGCAGTTAAATAAGAGCTCGTCATGGCCAAAACAGATTTAGCTGAAGGATAGGAGTGTACTGTGCACTGTACTTTGGCTTGCATCTGAGAATGAATGATGATCTTTCACAGATCTTGGATCAGTTTACTCTTTCTCTTCCCATTTACCAGAAAGAAATACTGATAAGGCAATTCTTGGTCTGCTTCCACGTGTGTCTTGTTATGCAGAAAAGTGCAGGACAGTACTCTTTTGTCCTCAATGCCCAGACATGTATTGGGAAAAGGGCATTCATGTATTCTGTATTCTGAATACGGTGCAGAATGACATGAGAATCAAAGACTTGATCTAATTAAATGCTTTAAAATCCAAAATGAAAGAGCTGGAGGCAGAATCTCTACAATGTCTAGTTTCTAATTTCAATAAAACTCACAAACACAGCCTTGGTTTATCTTTCCACAATATCCTCTGGTTTAGTCCAAATAAATCCTCAATTTCCAAAGTAAGATGTGTAAATATTACGGCTCTACACCTCTTACTTATCCGCTGCTTCATGCCTCTCCTTTCCCCGCTTGCTGTTGTAGCCATAGTCCAGGTCAGAGCCGCTGTAAATCACCTCTGTACAGTCCCAGTGTGGTGTCCAGCCATGTTCACTGGGGGGTGGCTGAGCCCTGTTGCCCCCGTTGCCTTCCCCATGATATGAGGTAGTGATCCAGGCAAACTTCAGTCAGCTAATGGGGCCACTTAGCTCCACGGCTAACTGAGCACCTTGCCAACAGCCTGTAGCGACTAGGCAAACATAGTTACAGCAAAGATAGCTTTCTTACAACTAACACCTTTTACATAAAATAACTAACCTTCAGGGTGTCCGGGGGCTCATACTAGGATGCTGGTTAATGAGCTTGGCCTTTGTTTATCTATGAAATTTGTAGAATACACACCAAAAATAGACGCAGTTTGGGTCAGTATTGGCTACGACTAACTTTACCCAGTGATTTTGAGTGTGCATGTTCCCAAAAATCAAAACATGCATCATAAATGTGTTCATTTCACACATATGGTCCCCCTGAGCACTTACTGTAACACATCCTGTAGGTACCTGTGTGAACACAAATGCACTGTGACAGTAAACCAACCTGTCTGCTGTCCTACATACTGTTCCCCTTTAAATATCAAAACCTCTCAGTTTTCCTCTGCATATATTCAGTCTCTCACTCCTTAAAAATAGACCCTACCAAGTTTGGCCCTTCAGCTGCCAGCCACACAGCAGCAGGCATTATCCTCTTTCAGTCAATGAGCAGAGAGACAGCTGTGTAGTGATACCATACTGTAGATGCCACTTGTACCTGCCAACGTTCGAGGGCTGGCAGGATTTGGAAACGTCGTTGTCACGATCATTTATAGGGACTGGGCTCTGGGATCAAAGCATTGCCTGCGTGATTGAACCGGGGCCCAGCGGTAAGAGGAGAAGGTGTGCATGCCGGGCACACGTACTTCATCCTATCCTGGAGCTGTGCTGTCTCCGCTTACCGCTGTCAAAATCAATCCACCTGGATACAATATCACACCAGCCACACCGGATTTTAAACTCTGAATACCAGCCACTGATCTGCAGCAAAAGACACGCAAATAACGCGTCAATGCAGAAGAGTCGTGGTTAGATTTTTCATGGGGGTGACTCACGGAGGAGTTAAGACAGTTCTGCTCCCCTACGCCTCAACACCCCTCCTCTTTCAGCCACACATTGTTACCATTACACTCATGACACAGAGGGAGCAGATGAGGGTGTGTCTGACGCTCTTCATTACGCATGCATGGACACTGGATTCCCCTCAGTGACGGGGGATTTGTGATTATTGATGACCCACTTCCACCAGTGTCAGAATGGGGGTTTGGTGGCTGAACTGTGTTAGGATCCCAGAGGGGAGCGATCCGAGAGTGACTCGGAGGACTAGAATGCCTTCCTGAATCTGCTCACCCGCACACTGAGCTGACTGGCAACAGCTGAGCTTGCTGTCTTGGTCAAGTGTGTGTGTGTGTGTGTGTGTGTGTGTGTGTGTGTGTGTGTGTGTGTGTGTGTGTGTGTGTGTGTGCGCACCTGTCAATAACCACAGGAAGCAGCATGAAGGGAACGCTGGTGCGTTGTCGTCTACTGAAAAATGAGTGCAGGAAGCAGTTTGCATCCTCATTGGAAGCTCATAAATATATATTGGGTCCTTAAACACTAATTCAGTCCATTAGTCTTGCTGTGTGGCATCACTAAGCTCGATACGTCATCGTGGAATAATTAGTATTGATGCCATCCACGTCGTGTAAACATTCATGTATGTGGCGGCAGCTGCTTCTGTGTGAGTGTGTAACATAGTTTCGAGACGAGAGCTCCAAGTATTTAAATGACCTGTGGTTTTTAACTTACTGTAATAGATTAGACTTGAATACTTTTTAGGGCTGACATCTGGGATCAATGAATAAAATGGGGTTAGGAATAGTAACATATCTGAGAAAGTTTTCTGAGCCCACACGAAGTGCCCAAAGTAATAAGTGTTATAGGACGACAAATAGGAACAATACACAGGCACATCTGAAACGTTCTGCAGCTGTTTAGAGATAAGATCTGTTCATTTTCTCTGGAATCTGTGACTGATCATTGAAATCACTTGGGTGAGACTGACCGAGAGGAAAGTTATGTATGCACACAATTACGAACACGTGTATTTTAGCTTTGTACGTGTACGTGTGCATACAGGGATCTAGCCATTGTTGGGAAATGTTGTCCTCTGACCCATTCAGACTCCGAGGCTGACATTGCCAAAGCTTTGTAAGCGGTAAGAGTGTTTTTATTATATAATTAATGCATATTTTTGGTGTGGGAGGGGACCAGAGTACACAACAGAAATGTAAACACATAGAAGATGCAGATTCACCACAGAAAGGCTCCGTCTGGCCCTCGTGGAAAAAAGAGAGTGCAGTAATGATCCAGCCCAGTAACCAGAATAAAATGATGGTATTTTACATTTCTGCCAACAACAGATACATTAAAATTTGTACGAGTCAAACAGATCATATCAACATTTTGACAATATGTGTCATATTAGCTGTATATGAGCTGACTTTCAAGAGAGAAAGAGTGGATGGTGGTGGCGTGACAGCTAGCTGAGCCGCCTGCCAAGTGAGCGACCACCTTTCAAGATGGCATTTCACTTCACCGTTTCCTTGTCAGTGCGAAACCAATGTTTATTTGAAACTGAGATGTCGGGACATTTCTCTGCCGAGTTAGTGGCAACATAACTGGATATTATTGAAGTGACGTCGGAATAATTTCCAGCCATGTTTGTGGAGAAAGAACCAGGGAAGCCGAAACATAATCTTTTCCTAAACCTAGCCAAGTGGTTTCTGTGCCTTAAACCTTACCAGAGCATGAGCACATTGTCATGACATAACAATTTAATTGAAAACAACAACATAAAGAAAGATAGAAAGAAAGAAAGTTGCAACATAAAGAAATATGAAGTTTTTAACATATCCGTGGTTTGCGGAAAAGTACATGACCAACATTTACCAACATTTATTCTGTCCTGCTGAGGAAAACGACCAAATAGGATGAAAATTCAAGAAGGTCATTACGACCCTTATTAAGGTTTTGTTGTTCGGCAGCACCCTCTTGCAGCTGCATCGGTTATTACAGCTGTAGAAGAGGAAGTGAGGGGAAATAGAATAAATAGTGACAAAAACCATATAGGGTTTGGAGGACTTTTATTGAGGATACCACTGTTCGTGTCCAGTGTGAAACCACAAGTCAACGCTGAGTTCTTTTAATGTGCTAGTGAAGTACTGTCCCGTAAATGATATTGTAAGTGAGTAGGTACGTAGGTAAGATTTGAAACAATGCTGTTTTGTTCTAAACATAAACAAGTATTTTTCTTGCCTAATCCTAACCAAGTGTTTGTCTTGCAAAAACCGAACCAAGTACTTCTTGGCAAAACATGACAAACCTGCGACCGTACAACAAAGTTCTGGTACGCCTTGTTGATTTGGGAAAGGTTAAAGAGAGACCCAGAAAAATGGCATCTGGAGACATGCAGACAATCGACCCATTCAGTCGTTTCGGTATGAGGGTGTTTTTTTCAGTACTTGTTCGACTTTTGTGACAAAACTATGTTCAGAATTTTTCCCAGTTTCACAATGACCCTGCTTTATAAACACACTTGTGGAGCACTAACACCGGCCGCTGATCATGGAGATTCATCATTGTTTTTGCCAAACATCTCCGGACGTTTCGCAACAGCAGCGAGATGAGAATGTGCAATTAAACAACCTACGCTGGAATGTTTCATTTGTGTCCTAAGACTTCCTCACTGAGGTTTTGTGTTTGGTTTTCCTTTTTTTCCCCTCAGACTCACACTGTGAAAACAAATATTTCCCCCAATTTCCTCACGCAAACACAGAATATCTAAACTGAATCAAAGCAGGGAAACGCAGATGCCTGCTCACTGTATGCTCAGTTGGTATGTGATGACTGGATGGTGTTCTGTTCATTGTCACAGTGCTGCAGCTAAATCAGCTCCTAAGTGCAAGTTGTAGTCTCCGCAGCGCTGTGCATGTGCAGTTTGTTTTCACAAGAACTGGAACCGGTTGCGTTAGTGCATTTAGCACGGCGAGCATTTAGCATGTCCAACCACTAATCCTGACCTCAAGGCTCCTTCAAAGCACATGAGTCACCAGTGCTGCTTCCATTAACCGTCCTTTGACACCCCTCAGTCGTGTGAGGTTAAAGATCAATGCGCAGAGTGAGAAATCATGACTGTGCTGATCAGCCTGAGCTATTCTGAATCAGCACCTCGACAGCTTCTCACTACTATTCCCTCCAGTGGGAAGTAAATGCTGACAAAGCAGGGAGTAAGCATGCAACTCACCCTGACGTGATGACAGGAGCATACCGCACACATACACAAACACGTGAACACACACGCACAGATACACACACCCCCAATCAATGTTTCTTTGGGGTACAGGAAGAATAATAGAGTCGAACTTTGGTCGATTTTAGACAAAAACAAGTAAACAGAGCGGCAGGACGTACTTATGCAGGAATGTGGTTGAATGTCCCATCAGTTTTGGAAAACTTCTTTCTCCAAGCGAAGGCACTTGCAGCCTAGAGTGCCTTCGCCCCAGAGGACCACTTCATGAGGCGTTACACCTTTAGTCACTTTAACCCAAATACAAGACTCATTTCTAATTATGCATTAATTGACTGTTGGAAAAGGGAATCAGTGAGGGTGACAGATGACGACTTGAGTTCCTTTTTATGTGCAGTGGTTCCAGTTTTGACTCATTGCTTTGGTCCCTCTTTCTGCTTTTAGGCTCAAATTATGGTTGCTACGCGTCTTCGCAGAGGAGGGAGTTAACATTCCCAAAAATAAAGTTGATGTTTAAGTCTTTTTATCACATCACTCTTCCAGTTTCAGGCCCAACAACAGCAGAAAAGTCGTTCTGTAGTTATTCTTGATGGTATTTTAGAGTATGTAACTTCGTGGAAAACTGTAAAAAGATGTCGATGACTCATCCTGCAATCTGGGGCATTTATTTATTGATTTTGTTTCCAATAAACACACTCATTAATGCTGTCATGAAATCATAAAAAGAAGGAGGCCCCCAAAGCAGAGTGTTTCTGGGTATTACTGTCCAAGAGCACGACTTTAAAAATGAATTCAAAGATTTGGATCAAGCTGGATCATATTTAATGGATAAAATGCTTTCTGTTTTTCACCCTGCTGTCCTCTGGCTAATCTGCCTCAATTCTGACCAGATAGCTTTTACTTGTCAATGGAGTAACTGCTCACCACAGCTAATCAGCAGCGTCTCAATGAACACTTCTGAGAATGGCAGAGGCCAGTTTCTGTATCGAGGTGATTTATAGAGTCTCTGATCTGATGGGCAGAAACCAGTAGTGCTTTTGTTACTAAAGAAACTGCTAACTGCTGCTAAATGTAGCTGCTGTTAGGTAGTTGGCTTTATTAGCCATGCAGCTAAATTAGTGGTCTAAGAAAACCACCTTGGTAATAAATTCCCTGCTGTCAAAGTGGCCTCTCGGAGGCTGTGTTTCTCTGTCCTGATTGTGTTCACTGGGAGCTGCCAGTCCGGCCAGAGTTGGCAGACCACTTGCTCCATGGCGGGGGCTGTGATGCACATCCAGTGCTATTGGCGTCTTTCAACACCAGTCAATATCCTCTGTGTGTGAGCACCACGCATCAATGTTATAAACACAGAGTCCAGCTCTCCTCATCCCACTTTCTGTTTAATGGCAACAGTGTCAAACTGACTGATTGATCGAACGTCTGTCAGGAGAACAGTACAAAACAGAAAATAAAGAAATTCATGTCTCTCATCTTTTCAGACTCTCAAACAGGAAGTCATTCACCCTCAGGGCTTCTGGAGTTCCCATGGTGATGTCTCCTATAGCACAGGTTGTGATCTCATCACCTCTCACCTCTGACCTGGATGCCCTTTCACCCATCGGAGACTGTGAGGAAGTGAAGATTTCTTGAGAGAAGTTCTGCCGGACTCAAAGTGAAACACACATCAGCAAGCACACGGCATAAACTGTTTATTTTTAACTGAGTGGAATTGAAGGATATGGCAGGTTGGTTCGTTTCCCTCAGGAGTGGAAATCAGTCAATAACTAAAGACTTAATTAAGACTAATGTAAGAAGCAAACATTTTGTTTTCTGTCAACACCTCTTCGCTGGCAAATTACGGGACTCATTTTCACGGAGTCATGTCTGTTATAGACACCAAACAAATCTGTCAGCTCCAACCAAACTCACCAAGGAGAGTCAAACAGGCTGTCTCTTAACGCAGGATGGCACTGATTTGGCACACTTCCAGAGCCCCTTAGGGGCAGATGGCAGCAAAGACTCGCAACTGATTTTTAATTGGACGCAGCCTTCGTTTCATCTCACAAAGCTCCCACTGTGCTATCTCTGCGCTCTCGTCCTCTGAGCTCTCATCTTGCCTATCAGAGGTCCGGGCTGCCCATAAAGCCAGAGGTCAGTGGTTAATGGCTCAATAATGTGTGGATTGTTATGGTGGGGGGGGGGAGGGAGGAGGGACACGGGGCCCTAAACAGTGGGAATGCAGCGATCGCTCTCTGATGATACAAATAGGAGCTTTGTGAGGAGAAGAGAAAATATTTCTGAAGCGCCACATCATACCTGAGAGATGTTTTTTTGAGTCCTCGAGCAGACTGGATGTTCTGGAGACGTCGGGTTATTGAGTGCCATTATGCAACTCATCGCCAGAGAAAAAAAAGTCTGTTTTCTTACTCTGGACCTGAGGATTGTTATCTTTCTCATAAACCAGACCTGCGAATCCTTGTTTCTCAGTGTGTATGTGTGTGTCTATATATGTGTGTGTGTGCGTTTAATATATACACAATAATAAGTGCCCGTCGGTCCATGTCTAATGCTCCTTCCTGGACATCACTCATAACGGAGGGTCAGGATGAGAGTGTGGGATTGAAGTTTGGAAGACTGCTGAGTAAGCGGTTTCTCTTACACCCTGAAGCTTTATCTCCCCTCCTGTGTTTATCCTGCAACTATTCTTTCTCTCGCACACACAGCTGACCAACCAAACCTCCGACTGTAATCTTCAAAAGGTCATAAAGATGTGAGACTTTCCTCCGCAGGGCTCACACAGGCGTTTCTTCAAAGGTTTCTCAGTGTAACGTATGTGTGTGTGTGTGTGTGTGTCTGAGGCCGAGGTGCTGATATTTCCTCTCAGGGCCTGACTTCACACAATGACCACCAGCCGCATGTAATGACTTCACCCCTCTGCAGCCTGTTAGGAAAAGGCACATTACAGTAACTTGGACAACAAAGTGTTCCTCGGCCCGCAGGTGGGAGCTGTGTAACACACACACACACACACACACACACACACACACACACATGCATACACACACATCCGACTGCTTCACGCATAAAAAAACGTACATCTGACTCCTTTGAAAATATTTTGCCAGGGCTGTAACTCGGAGCTGTGGATGCCGAAAGCAAAAAAAAAAAGAGGGGAGAGAAAAAGAGGCGAGGGGAATGAGTTGGACTTCCCCTGAAAAGCCACGACACCCTGCTTCATGTGATTTCTCTACTTTTAACCCCGCTTGACTCACCGCTCGCACATTCATAGCACATTTTGGCTCGTCCCATGACACACATTAACTAATAACTCTAAATCACATTTCCTAAGGTATGTCTAAGCATTGATATAAGTGCTCCTCTGTGACTGTGTGACCGGGGTGGTCATGAGTTATGATTTTGCATAGCTCTTGCCTCTCCAGCGGCGGACATTAAGCAAGCTGCTCTCAAAACAGAGCTGCTATTCTTGTCTAAATTGTTTGGAGTGACTTGTGGATGACTAGATAGGCATTTATGCTCGAGGACGGCAGGCAATTATGTGCGCGTTAATGCGTGTAAATGTGTTGCTTTTAGAGTCAGTCACATTTGGATAATTAAGAGTGCTATGTGGAGGATTCATTAAGGCAATGCAATTTGGCAAATTAACACAGCTCTAGTATATATTGGTCAGAAGATGGCCCTGGCTCAGACCTCAGACATGCAGAAATTGTAATTTCAAGCCAGCAGTGCTGTTTACTCTCCCCGCACTGACTTTTACATCCAAACACCAGTCCAAGTTGGAGAACAGGAGAGGAATTGAGGAGAAAAAAAACCTAGTGAAAAGTAAAAGAAGATGCCATGTGTTCATTTAATCCACACTGTGGGGAAATGATCCCCAGTGTTAACTTGCTACAGAGCAAATGTCCAGAGTGTAAATGTGAAAGTTAGGTTTCAAGTGCAGACTCCACTGAGACACGTTGGGAAATAGCAGGAGACAGCGAAGCGGGGGTTTTGTTTTTCTGTGAATTTCCTAAAAGTGGCCATTGTGGGGAAAAGACAATAAACCAAATCAGTGAAGCAACCGGGAGAGAAATTCGAGCAGGGGCTTTCAGTGGGACTGGAGCTTTATTTATTGAGAGTATTGTTCAGTCATAAATAAGACTACAGGATCACTGTCACTGTCTTGATGAGATGGAGAAACATTAAAGTAACAGTTTGATGTTTATGGCCAAGAGATAAATGAGAAGATTCAAAAACACTCATATCGGTAGGCTACGATAAATACGAAGCTAACGTTACAGCCAGCAGCCTGTTAGCTCAGTTTAGCCTATAAAGACCGCAAACATCTAGCCTGGCTTTGTCCAAGCCATGCTAGCTCCTCCCCGTTCCAGGTCTTTTCTGGCGTGAAGGTTTTAGGAAACATGGTGTTCATTGCCACAAGATGTCGCACTACAGCACCAGCATCTCCGACATAAACAAAGCCACCAGACTCCATTGACAAAAACAGTCATTTTACCTCGCAGATATCTGATTCCAACAATCACAAGCTCTGGGTTGATTGAAATAAACCCTTAGTTAGTTAGAGTTAGAGTTAAATGTGAAAATATTTTGGCTCTACACACTGTTTATCGTAATGTTTTCAGCTTAGGAAGGAACTATTTATTCAGTCTCCCAATGACTTCAATCCTTCTTATGCTAGCTACATAAGCATTAAATAAATATGCTTTAGGTAGCTAAAGTTTGATGGTGTCAATTAAATGTAAATGTCTTTAGCTAAATGCCTTAAACTGCACTTGCAGCCACTTAGGCCTAAGTCTCTTTATAAACGCAGCCACTGCAAACAGTTTCATAGGGAAGGATTGTGAATTAAATTAAATTAGTCCATTTCCAGAAATATCAAACTGTTCTTTTAATAAAGCACATGGCTATAAGGGATGAGTGTGGGGCCAGCCTGTCGGTCACATCTGTTCCAGCTCTGTTGAAATAAGTAAAATAGCAGTAATCTTCTGATTCTTCATAGCTACAGTGCTTTACACAAGTGTAACCCAGCCAAACACGAGCTCCTCCAGCGGTAGTGGTAATATAAAATAATACAGTGTGCTCTGGTCATGTTTGGCAAGAAATAGACTATGCAAGTTTAACCAGCAGCAGGTGGTCTTCTCATTGAGTGTAGTCGGTGGTTTGATTACCCAACTGCTAATTCAAGACCTCGGCCACATTGCATTTGGACTGAGCAAGACAGCGATACTCGCCAGAATAATTATGGGCATCCGAAGAATTTGCAGCTACAGTGTGCATTCATGTATAGTAGGCATGGAGTCAGTGACTGCAGCAGTGACATGGAGACTGTTTCCCATCAGTTATTTCTAACTGGGTCACGCAGCGCTTTTATCAGAGGCCATCCATGAGACAGAGAGAGAGAGAGAGAGATGGAGCTGTCTGGAGCTGGAGTGGAAAATACCTGCAACTCTCTCCACAACAAAAAAACCTTTCCCATTTTTGGACTGGTTTGAAACTCAGTGTGTGTGTGTCTGTGTGTGTGTTTGTGTGTTTGTGTGTGTGTGTGTGGTAAGAGAGCACCCTTATATCAAGAAACACAAACACACACACACCACCGCTTTTAAAAACACAAATGATGGACTTACCATGTCCCTGTAAGCTTCTCCAAACTCATCCCCCTCCAACACACATTTCTCTCTCTATGTCTGTGTGTGTGTGTGTGAGTGTGTGCGTGTGTGTGTGTGTCTGGATGTGCACCTATGATGATGGAGAGAACGTGGCTTAAAACTTTGGCCTAAATAACAATGAATGCACACTCACACACACAGAAATGCAGACTTTGGTCCCAGCGGTGCAGAGTACAGAACCAGAGCCCAGTCTGACAGAAGAGCGTCTGAGTGTCTGTGCATTTTGGAAAGGAACATGGCTCCCAGTGCAGTCATATAGATGCAGGTATAATATATAAGGCTCTGAGGTCCCATGAGAGAGCTGCAGGACTGGAGGAGTGGAGAATCGGGGACCAGAGGAACGACTGGTGATTCAGCAGCAGCAGCTTAAATAAATAATGAGCTAAGCAAAAAGTATACACACACAGCAAAGAGCGCAGTATCGTTATATCACAGACAAGAATTAAGAAATGTCATAACAGGGGCCTAGACTTTGTCACTTTACTTTTTGTCTGGGCAGGGACATGGACACCTCTCTCAGATCAATAAGATAAATATCAGCCAGCTACTATACACCGTATTCACATGGTGGCCATTTTCCTTTGGCGTCCCGCTCCGGGATGGGAAGCTTGAATGTCGTAGTGCTGTGCTCTGGGGTGCAACGTCATATAAACGTAGGCAATCTGACAAATTGTTATAATTTCACTGCTTTAAAGACAGATATTGCAATCCAGAGGAACATCAGACTGTATTTCAAAGTAAAACAACAGCTTTGATAACCGATTAGCTTCCATTAGACAACAGATAACCTTAGCATTCAACCACATTCTCGCTAATGTTACTGTTTGACACGATACTGTTTTAATGCGATCAGAAAAAGGTGTAAATTAATTTAGAAATATCAACACACATCCTGGAGACAATTGTCTAAACCTGGAAGTGAAACACACAGGATGTGAATGTTGTTTTATCTTGAAATACAGCCAAATGTGCCTCCAGACTTTCAAAATCCATCATCTTTTCAGTTGCAGATCAATTGGGAAGCTGTAAAATGACAACAACAACAATTTCTCAGATTACCTACGTTTGAACGACTTGCAACCCTGAACACAGCAGCATTACATTACCCCAGCAAGCAGTTTCCCACCCTGAGCTTGGAGGAAATTGGCCACCATGTGAATAAATTCTATTAGCTTAGCTTAGCTTAGCATAAAGCCTAGAAACAGGGGGAAACAGCCAGCCAGGCTCCTGCAGAAGGTGACACATATTGTGCACTAAAGTTACTTTTTTTATTATTTCTTTGTCTCTGTTGACGCAAGTAAAACATGTAATTCATGTGGAATTTGCTGTCGCGCTGGAGTTTTACCATACCTTCCTGTGTTCCAACATGGTTTCTATGGATTCACAACAACATGATCGTTGTGTGTAACTGCGTGATGTCACCTAAAAAACAGAGTTGGAACGTCAACTCCATGACAGGCAATGGGGAACGTCAGGAAGCCAGCAGGGAGTCCTTACATGGGATGACATGGAAGCTGGACATCATCGCGTGTTGACGTTGACTTACCCTGATTCACCCCCGTGGACCTGGAACAGTTAAGAGCGTGGCTTTGCAGTAATGTGTGTGTGTGTGTGTGTGCATATGTGTGTGGCGCCATTTCACAGAAAAAGATCAAGTTGAGCCAGGGTTTTAATTTGATGTATTTATTTATTCTTAGTTCTTTCGACACAGTGATCCCAGTTTGACACAGCGGGGTCCGATTACACTCCTCTCTCAACCCGCCTGTCTGCACCCAGAATGGCATCACCACCCACCAGCCCGACTCGCTCTGACAGTTCATGATATAATGGCACCATGTGCTCTTACAGTCTCTCACTCGGGGAGTCAAGCTTACAAAATACTGTCCACAGTAATTCAGACAGTTGTGCATTTGGGGAATTACACACGATTTGGCAACTCGGGCCCCTTTCACCTCCTTTTGCTCAGAGGCTCAGGAGGCTCTGGTGGACAGTGTCATCCTGCATTTCTCAGTAAGAGACATTTTTTCCACCACAGGAACTCTCCCCAGGGACCTTCGTAAGACCTCAGTGCATTTCCACGGCAGGGACCTGGGATGAAAATTAAGTTCCTGGAACAATATTCAAACCCCCCAAAAGTGGAGTACTTTCCAAAAATATAGTAACATTGTGGGTGGGGCGTCCTGAATATTTCTGATATCTGAAATCTGCAGTGTGAAATCAACTACACTGTTTTTTTGTCTTCATCATTCGACAGACGACAGTTACAGAAGAAAGCACACAACACATCGACCGATGATGATCTTTGTTGTACAGTTGCACACAAAGTGTAAAAACACCTGTTGCTTTTTCATATGTCAGTAGATTAATTTGCCAACTCTTTATGGGTCTTCAGACCACCGTGGAAACACAGAAAACAACATGCTGAAGCAGCATTTTAATTCCTTGAAAGGCAGCTCCTGGGGCTAAACGTTCTGGGTACCTGGAGCGGAAATACAGTTTTAGAGACGTTTTTCACGCTGCTGTTAGAAACTCTGCTTTTTAAGCTGAAGTGAATCTACTAACTCATTTTCTATAACAAAAAAGTCTTACTTCTATGAACACGGATGATGATGACGGATGATAAAATGATCAAAAACTTTCTTTTCAAAGCTACATTAATATTGTTTTTAAAGGCGCACTTCTGATGTAAAATTGGTCTTTCAGGGGACTTGGGAGAAAAGTAATTTGTAATTCTGAGACTAAAAAATACAAAATTATTTGATAAAAGTCATAATTATGAAACAGAAAGTAAAAGTTGTAAGATACAAAGCCATTATTATGAGATATAAAGTCAAAGTGTATCTCATAACTCTGACCTTTTATCTCATTATAATGAATACCACCTGAATATATATAGAAGATTTAAACATGTTTTTATTCTTTAGCTGGCTGCAGTGGGCTTCCATGTAATGACAGTAATGTTCAGTTCCATGTGAAACAGCTTGTTCTGGTGCATCACTGCTGATGAAAGCTGTCATATCTATAAACCCTTTGTACGTATATACTGTAGGAGTCAAGTGTTATGTAAGTGCAGAGCTGTTGACGGGAGACTTTACCAGCATGTTGTTAAGTGGCCTTGTTTGACTGCTGGCTCTGGGCTTTAGCTGCTCTGTGAGTGTGCTGCCCACAGGAAGTTCCCACTGCTCTGGCTATCAGGGCGGAAAATGAGTGTTTGTCACCCACTTTAGTCACAACTCTCCCTCTCTCTGTGTCTGTCTGTCCCCAACACACACACACACACACACACACACACACACACACACAGACCGTGGATCATTGCCTCACATCCCTTTTCCCACAGCAGCAGAAGCCGACTGACGGGGATCTAACTGTTTAATTGAGCCTGAGGTGTTGAGTTATTCTAGGCTCAGATACCCAAATTATTTCATGAGAAAGTTTTTCTTGCTTTCAGTTTGACATCTAGGACATTTGGTTGTTGACTTTAATCCCAACTGTGTCGAAAACATGTCGAATTAAGAACGTAACGTAGCTTTGAAATTAACGGACCATACGTGCTGATGTGGAAGCCAACAGAGGACTTTATTGAAATGACAAAGTAAACTTGAAAATGAAAATGTAATTCCACAATAGCATTGTAACTGAGTAAAAATGAAACCTAAAATACTCCATGACCATATTAATACAAAAATGCAAGTGTAATTCCTCAACAGCACTATAATTCTCCATGTATTTCATCTGAGTAAAAATGAAACTGAACTTCTAATAACACAATTTGTATTTTCATTTTCACATGCTTGTATGAGCGCTCCATGGGCATATTAATAGGAAAATGGAAAAGCTCTTAGACATTTCATTTTCAAAGAACTTTGAGGAAGTATGTAAATTGAAAATGAAAACTGGATTATTGCACTTTCATTTTGAATTTCACTCAAATAAGACATTTGTAGGTTGCATTTTCAAGTTTACATTTCCATTTTAACGATCGCTCAAGATCAGCTGCGGTTTAAAAGCTTTGTTGTATGTCTCCAGTGGAGCTTTCTCTTTGTTGATCACAAGAGTGGGAGAAAGCAATCGAGGGAGCACTAAGAGATTTAATGAGTTTTGAAAGGGTTATTGTGAGCGTCATGTTGTTCAGTCAGAGAGGAGATATAAATGTGCTGACAACACTCAAAGTACAGTAAGCAGAAAAGATCTGCTTTAGTTTACACTGAGATGAGCTCTGTCTCAGCGTGTGGGTGGGATTATTGTTGCATTGCCTTTTGTGTTTGTGCTATTTCTCTGTGGAAACTCAGTCATATCGTCTATTTTGCAATCTGTTATACATCTACAACGTTTAAGCTTTTCGTTTTCTCTCTAATTGTTGCCTTTCAATTCAAGCATGCTTTATTTAAATTAGATTACCATTGAAAGAATAACAACGCACAGGGCTGCACAAAACAAGTAGTAAGGTACAAAACAGCACTCCGATGATCTGTTGAGAGATTATTAAATGCCTCAGGTCTCATCCTTTTTGCCATTATTTCATTGATTTTTTTCAAATATTTACACATGAGTGTGATTATTGTCCCCTGCAGGCGTACGTTATTCATGGGAGACTGAGAATGGGACTCGTTCCAGTGTGATCACTGTGGAGCCGGCTTTGATCAGAAAACAGTCGAGCAGCCTGAAGCTACAGAAAGTGCTGACATGACGCAGCCACCAAAGGAAGAAAATGTTAACCCCACACAGACTGCTGCAATAACAAGCAACTAAATGTAAGAACTGTAAATAAAAACTTAGGCCCAATCCCCATTACACCCCTCGCCCCTAGCACTTAGAGCGAACACCTCCGTTCTGCACGTTCATGCCTACGGGTATCGTTTCAATATTTTCTGGTCCTTTTCTTTATCACGAGCATAAAACTACTAGTTTGCTGACATCTCGGTAGCAAAACAAAACATTGTTATTCCCGATTTGTGCGTGACAGTCCTGCATTTCACGTATTTCCATGTCCGGTAGCATCTGTTTACATAAATGGCATCAACAGCTGATGATGTATGAGGGTCTTGTAGGGTTGTCCCTTTTCATAGGGGGACATTTCAACCCCTGCGCTCGAAAACCAGGGATCGGGGTAAAAAAGTGGAAATGGAGTTGAGCTTTTGTTGAGTTTTTCAATGTGCAAATGTTTTTGGATGATCCACTCAGCTTGTAATCGAGTGACCCTAGTATTTCATTAAAATATCTAGAGTTAATGTTACTTTTAATTAAGATTAACGTTATCAGTCTTTAAAAGCATCCCTCCCTTATTCTCGTATTCTCATTCTAGTCTGTCTTTTGGGAGCTGTTGTGCTTCCAGAGGGTTTGATGTCCCACAGCTGCAGTGTTTCATTACCTCCTTACTTCACCTCTCAACAGATTTATATTTCATCGCTGGGTTACGAGCGTTCTGAGTCCCAAGACTCTGACCTCAGATCATTGTCTTCTCGACCGATTTTAAACACATTTTCATCTGACAGCAACCTGTCCAGCTTTTAGTGTTCAGGAGGGATTGTTGGACCTTATTTTGAGATGTTAATCAAAAATGGCAGATACTTATCACCAAAGACAGCTAATAATTTGCGGTATGAGGATCTGATGCTCATGTTTTTCTGTTTTGAGGCAAGAAACGCTCCAAATGTAGCTCTCCCAACATGAAACTAACACTAGAGTGGCCCCCAGGAAAGCCTCCTCATCCAGACCCCAGCAAAGGCCCTAAATTTGATTTAAACCTGAACGTTTACCAAACTGACAGATTAGAGGTTCATACACAGCGCTCAGGTTTCTTACTCAACCTCAAGGGCAAAATATGGTCCTTATTTTTTTAATTCCCTGTGGGTCTGACTTCCCTCGTTGACTTATTTTATGAGTTTTTTTCTCTCTAGTGGAAATGTTCTTCTCTGTCACGTCACATTTATTTTAATTCACATATAAACCCACAACAAAAAGCTGCAATATTAATGGGGTGTTGTGGATAGATTGTTATTACTTTAGCCTTTTTACAGGAGAAGCCACTTGATCTGGGTGAGACAGCTCCGCAACATTTTTCAAAAATTTGATTTGGCCTTAATTTAATGGGTGTGTACGGCCCAGATGACAATATCATGAATTCCTGAACGTTTAAATAATCTCCGTAATGTATTTAAGATTTCAGTTCAGTATATGTTACAGTGATTAACCGCTGGCACCTGAACATACTTGCCCCGAAGCAATGAACCCCACCCACTGATTTATACAGGCTGAAGAGAAGGCCAAGAATGATTTGGGCAGCGTTTCTGGAAAGCAGCTTTAGCCAGGTTAGGAATGTGTAACACCGTGCACTCACGCAGAGATCACTGTAGTGGAAAAAAAAAAGAAAATCTGACTTACATGCATGCATACAGCAAAGAAAAGACACTCTGGATCTCTAATCACAAACTGTGGCCCCACAGGGAGCTGAGGCCTGTACGAGAGCTGGCAGGACTATCAGGAACGTTCTGTCCTGTTACTGTTCAGCTCAGCTTTCCCCCGTCCACACAGCACAGACTGACACAAAGGGGCAAAAGTGATCAGTGGAGAGCAAAACAGAGAGAAGGAGAGGAAGTGATCCATTCAGAGAAAAGCCAGCATTATTGAAAGCAGAGCGACGGCTCGAAGGTCACTAATGAGATGGCTGTGTTTCCATCAGCGTATGTTTATGCACATTTTTTACGCATCGCATCAGAAAATGTTGATGGAAAAGTGAAAATTCAAAAAGAACTTGCTTGATGTCGCAAAATAAGTTTTCATGCTTGCTTAAAAGGAGCAATGTGTAAAAATTGGCCAGCTGTCAAATTTATACTCCAGACAAACAGAGGGCAGCATATCACAGGAGTAACTGCTAATTGCCGCTCAGTTAGCCGTGCAGCTAGCTGTTCTGGCTGTTGCTAGCTGATTAGCATGCGAACTTCAGTAGATATGTGTGCAACACAATACATAGAAATCATGTCAAACCTGCTACTTATTCACATTATTGCGTCATGGCCCCTTTATTCATTTTTCTAATGTGACAGCCATAACAAACACACACAGCTGGCTCTACCATGTGACCAGCAACATATAAAGAGGACATCACACCCGAGGACAAGTTTGCCAAAAGACATGATTTGTTATTTACAATGAATAACGAAACAAACCAAAACTATGAGTCTGGAGGCCGGGGCCAAAATGAACAAAAGGATGGGGTAAATCGGGGCCAGCCACGCAGCGGGCCGTAGGAATCAGAACTTCCCTCCCTAAACTAAAAAGACATAACTGAACTAACAAACAAAGCCACGAAAACAGGACTACCAGACCTCCATCCTCAGAAGAAGACAAAACACCAATTGAGGACAAAGACAGAGACACTGTCTGCTCGGTCCTTCTCCTCCAACCTCCACCTAATATGGGGCGGGGCTAACTGCCTTATGAGGAGCACCTGAGAGAAGGGGAGGAGAAAGCACAGAAGGGGGGGAGCGTGTTGCACTATAAAATGTTATGCACATTATGGAAGATGGAAACACCTTTTCCAAATAAGTTCTCGTATAGCATGATCAGCTATTTTTGCTCTGAGAGAAGAAGAGGAGGAAGAAGAAGCTGTTTCAGCTGTCAATGTTTTCCCAGATATTCCCATGTAGGCCCCCATTCCCAGATGATTTCTCCGATTCCCTCTTAGCTGGCCAAGACGACTGGTTTTGTTTCTCCTTCTTCTTCTTTGAGGTTTATTGGCTGGTTTTGTTTCCGGTTTGCGACCTCTGCTTCTTCTACCCCATCACAGCCATACATAACGTCGCCTATATGGCCAACTTCTGATGAAACTACGCTTTGTGTAGCCTAATATTCGCTCCAAACCACTTGATGGAAGCAGACCTCATTCACTCTCTCTCTCTCTCTTTTTTTTTTTTTTTTTTTTTTTTTTTTTGCAACATTCCTGAAGTTTGCTTCAAATTTGCTTGACAATCAGATGAAACCACATCTGTTTTCTGTGCTCCCCATGCAATGAATTTCAACTCTGAAACAAAAACACCAGTGTAATTTATTTATTTTATTTAGTGGAGTTATAGCCCAATGATTTCTGCCCAATTTGCAGAGTCTTCAGTCTGTTTGTATGTACTACATTAGCAAAATTGCAAACATCACAGGGTCATATTAAGCTTGAAATCAAAACCTAGCTCTCCCTATGTAACACAGAGCTACTGGATGAATGCACGGAAGTAACAATACAATTTTTTTATGCAACGGGGCGATTATATCTGTTACGTAACGCGTTATTCCTGTGGTTGCCCGGTGACTTACAACAAACAGAGGATAACATCATATGCACATTAAAAGCAAACTGGAGAATGGTGAAACAACAGAACAGAAACTGATGACTGATTATTTTACTTGGGCAATTTTGAAAGTCCTGGTTGCTATTCTGTGCACATGAACGAATGTCTACAAAAACAGTTTGTTCTGAAGGGAAAATTGTATATTTAACTGTGCTGATTGTGAGCAGGCGACGGCAGAGATAACGTACTACTTGCCAGTGTGACGTACAGATGCTAGTCCGGTTTAAAAATCTGTGCAGAAGTCTCTTTATAATTCACTCTGTAGCGGATACACTGCCCCGAAGCAGCTCAAGGTTTTCAAAAATACACTTTACTTGCTGAGAGTTGGGCGATTCTCATCTCTGCACGCTAAATGCAAAGCTGAGGTTGCACCCAGTTAGCCTAGATTAGCACAAAGACTGGAAACAAATGGGAACAGCTAGCCTGGTTCTGTCCTGGGGAACAAAATCTGCCAACACCTCTGAGATCCCAGTTTAAACCCTTTGTGTCTATTTTAAAACCCTGAACAAAAAAAAATGGAGCGTAAAAACAACTTGTGGTTTTACAGGCAGGTTATGTTACTTGGATTGGCGCAGACTCACACAGACGTGAGAGTGGTTCTGATTTTCTTATCAAACTCCGGGCAAGAACGCAAACAAGCGTGTATCCTTCAACGTCAAATTTTTTTAGAGCTGTTCCAATCGATTTCACGGTGTTTTCATTCACTCTGCAGCAATTTTCCATCGAGCTTGCAACGAGCACACAAACGCAATATGTAAGACGTACGTGTTCATACACACACGTGCCTGAAATGAAACACACACTGTTACACAAGAAAACAGCAGGAAAAACAGGGGGTTGTGTAGTAAACATGAACAGTTTCGAGAAGTTTGCATAGTAAATAAATACCAGTGGAATTAATTCAGCTGGGCTTTTACTGCAGCTGACATCGTGTGTGATCTCCGTATAGAGGCCAGGCATGGAGCGCACATTTTATAGGTGAACCACAAAAGTGCCTTAATTGAACACTCGTGCCTCAGCGAACACATAAACACATTAGCACTCATGGCACAATCACATACACATAAACACCGGAGCTGAGCGGTGGTATTATGTTGAATAAGGGAATGATTAACGTTACGTTTACATTAATCTCTATTTAGAAGTAGATGATGATGTTTCAGCTGCGCACAGAAGAGGATGAAAGCCGTTGGAAGGAGCGATCCTCTTGTTTTATTGCGTCATTCTCGACATGTATGTTACGGAGAGCGCTGTGCATGTTCGACAGATGTTCTGCTTCATTCGACTGCACTTTGATATCTTGCTCAGTATTGTAATGAAAGCCGCAGAATGGAAAACATTATTGGAAGATATTTGTCAGAGAACGACATCCACATGGAATCTGGAGACAATCAGAAGCAAGCTCTTGTTTGTTTGTACACCGAGAGGGACTGAATCAAACCGCCATCTGATTGATTATTAATAGACTTAGTCATGTGTTCAAAGAAAGACCGTGTGTGTGTGTGTGTGTGTGTGTGTGTGAAAGTGCTCGTTGCTGGGCCAAAGCTTTTCGAAATTGGCTCAGCGATGATTTCAAGGCATCGCCAAGAACATAAACAAGTGCAGGAGGGGCTGGTGGTGTATTTTTACTGTGAAATAATAAGTTCTCACGGAATAGACCACCACCGTTACCAGAGGTGCACTCTCCTCTCTTCCTCCCCCTTTTTCCTTCCCTCGCTAAACTCCCTCGCTCTCATTTGGACTCTTGATCCAGTAATGAATGCTCACCTAATGCAACACAGATTGAGCAACATGACATACTTTTATTTTTCTGCACTTAATTCTGCGTGTGTGACCCAGAGCCTGTTTGTCTGACTTCACTCCATCATGACTCTGACCCAAAATGTAATTTAATTCAAAACAATCAAACAATCATTTCAGGACACAAATATGGCTCCAATGAAACTTCATTCTCTAATCCCCAAGGTGATGGTACGGTTGAGCCGGACCTTCAGCAGCGCCTTCGTTCACACACACACACACACTATCTGTGTGGAAGAGTGTGGTGCAGAGTTGCCAGAGCTCTTTCTGCTCAGCCTGTAACTGTCCTAAAGTATCTGTCAACACAAACTTTGATGTCAAAACTCACTGTTTCGCAATGATGGATTCCCACCAGGGTTCTGAGCAGAAGTATTGTAACTGGCCTTCTCGAGGTTGGTGTCCTCATTTCTGCAGTAGTGACTCCTGCTGGTTGGTTGGAGAGCCTCCACAGAATGAGTCAGCGATGCACGATCGGATATTGCTCTGATGTTGTTGTTCCCGGGACATCATGACGAATGCTGCTGTAGAATCATCGACCGATCCGTCATGTTTAAGCAATGTCAAAATCGAAGATGCGAAAAATACGCACATGGGAAAAGTTACTCTTTCTAACATGTGGTTAATTTGGTGAAAGAATCTATTTTAAAGCCACCACAAAGAGCTTTCATTTGTTGTTGATTATAGCGCCCTCTTTGGACGAAAGATGACGAGGGTGAAACAAAGTCAACCTTGTTTTAATACCGACCCTACCACCAGACTGCAGAGCCGCTACTTTCCTCAGGCTATGAGACCCCACAATTCATCCCCCGCCAAAAACATTTATATTACTTGCTGATGGTCTCTTGCTTATGTAGGTCAAATGGACGGATCGTATTTATATAATATTTGTCAGTGCTGTAGTAAACACCACCTAAACCGAGACCGAGTCATGACCAAGACCAGAGCGTATCGAGACCGAGACAAGACCAAGACTTAGAGGGGTTGAAACCAATACCAAGACCGCATGGCTGCATGACACACTTGCAATAAAATGTGGAACATGCAAATCATAGGCAGTCATAAAACTGATCTGAAAGATCCACATTCACATAAAAACACCCACAAAGACAAATGAAAATTCCTCTTCCTTCACCTCTTTTATTGCCATATACTGTATATATATGTGTGTGTAAAAAAAAAAGTAAATGGGGTTTGGTAAAGCAGGAGCTGGCTGTTCCAGATGATTGGCATTTTCAAACCTAGTGTGTTTGCTCTGGTCCCGGTCAGTGGATAAGTTGGTCAGCTTGATGCATTTCCTCTTTGCTTCTGTTTATTCTCAAACAGAAAGAAAATGAACCACTCCAGGATTCATTTGTGGCTGGTGTGTACCAAAATTCATAGCAATCCATCCAAAGTTGTTGAGACGTTTCATTCAAAAACACCCAAAAAAATCAACCTCATGTTGGCGAAAGAGTTGGTTCGAATCAATCAGCTGCTTTTGAGGAACTACTGGCAGCTATGTGTGTGGTTTAGATGTGACAACCAGCGAGAGAAACGACTGTAGGTTTGAAAACAAAAATGGTCTTCTAGGGTTAGCATAGCAGCTATAGCATCCGTTATATCAGAATTGGAGATTATATTTATAGAAAGAAGAGCAAAGAATGGTACTGAAGGCTTTTCCTGATGGAAAATATGTTTTTGCTTGTCTATGAGTTTGATTTACCAACTGGCTCCACTGGCAGTGCTCTCCTACTGTTGATCTGATTGGTTGAGGCTCGCCTATGATCGACGTTGATTGACAGATGGGTCGTCCAATCACCTGCCAAGTATTTTTTGAAAGCGCCTGCCCTTTTCCACACTGTATCCAAGGACAATTTCAAAGATGTTTCTGTGTAACAAACCATTCTTCAAAAGAAAAGGCCAGGGGATAACCAAAGCCAGTAGGATTCCTCCCCTGAGTATCAAATTATTCCAATAGTTGTCGAGATATTTCAATATGGATCAAAGTGGTGGACTGGCTGACCAGCTGATGCATAAAAATGCAAAAAACATAAATCAGAAGGGTGAAAGTCTTGGCGGACTTCCTTCGGTGAGAATGCCACCCTGCCAGGGAAATGCCCCTGCACCGCCACAAAGTCTGATATACGCCATTTCACAAATGTAATGGCTTCACCACAGAACCAAATTTCTTCACATCCCATATGTGACGCGCAAGCATGCATGTCCACATGTGGGCCTGTGTTTAGATGTTTGTGCATGTGTGTACATAGGCTTGAAACAGGAAACTGAGGAGGGAAAAAAAATCCCACTTTAGTAGATCCTGTGTGAGGAGGCCACTGACCGCAGACGGACCACAGAGTTAGAGGAGCTCCACCACAGCCCGAGCGGTGAAACAGGAGAGGTTTGAGCCGACCGGGCACCAAGCAGTCACCAGCGCAGGATCTGTAGAGCGAGATGGATAGAGTGGCTGCTGCATATACACACATATACACACATCCATCTGATCTCATCTGGTTGACATATGCCCTTTTGATGCAGTTTGAACACAATCAAAGACAGCAGCCTGTAGAGATACAAGCTATTGTATTCTACTGTACCAGTACTGTCAGGATCTCAGATTATTGTGGCCAAACAATAACGATATTGTCAAGATCTATAGAAAAAAGCTAGCAATCAAATCTGTTTTTAACTTTGTGAACTGTGTGTTTCGACATTTTTTGGTAAATAAATTATCCCAAAAATATGAGTGTAGGGAGGCGCTGTGAGATTTTGTAACTATAACTGTAAACAAATGCACAAAAGGATCGACTGCTATCAAAATTAATAGTGAAAAGGCAACAAGATGAACCATAAACAAAAGATGCACAAGGCTGAACGTCTACGCTGGGTTATTCACACAATATTTTCATATGCATTAGTAAAGGAGACATATAATGCTCATTTTCAGGTTCATAATTTTATTTTGGGTAACAACTAGAACAGGTTTACATGCTTTAATGCTCAAATACTGCAAAATAATGCTTTAATACTGTCCAGTGCAGCAGCACTGTATTCCCCCACTGTCAGAAATGCTCCTGTCTCTTTAAGAATACCCAGTGTCCTCTGATTGGTCAGCTCACACATGCCTGACCCAGCACCACTCATAATGGCTCTGGTCGGTTCTGTTGTGTTTTCAGCTTCACCTCTACTGTGAATATAGGAAATAGAAATTATGCAAATGCGGGACATGGTGACGTAATGTGATGTCACAATGTCACAGAATTAGAGGCAGGACGCCTGACGAGGCGTTTCAGGACCAGTGTTTTCTGTGGGAGAGAGGAGCTCCTATTCGGGCTTTTTAAGTTTCAGTATCTTTAACATGCACAAGAACCTAGCATACTAGGTCTCCTTTAACATGATATCAATATTTCATTTTTTAATATTGCAATTATCATGAATATCGCGATATTGAAACACCCCTATACTAAACATATACCAAGTCTTCATAAGTACTCCGTGACTTTTATTCCCTGTATCATTAGCTCCAATACAGATAAACCCAGGATTGGTCTACTACAGAGTCCAATAAGCACCTCAGCTCTCCCACAGAGTGCACAATAGAGCAGAGGGGCCAATAACTCAGGGATTACCCAACTTTTTCTCTTCTATCAATCTTAAACAATAAAACACGGTACACTCCTATGAGTCATTTATTACTTTATCAGCACCAATCATCAGTGGCTTGTAGGGGAGTACGGGAGGGTGACAGAAAAAAAATAAAATAAGAAAGTGATCATGAGCCGAGGGATAAGAGGGATAGCAGGACTCCCAGGAAATGAAGATACAGGCAATAGTGGCCTGTGGAGAGAGAAAGGGGGATGATGGAGAAAAGGGATTGAGAATCTGAGGAGGAGGAGGGAGGGCTAAATCAAAACCAGATGCAGGCTGAATCTCCAGTATTGTTCCCAACTCAAACCAGCTGGTCGCTCTTGGCTTATCCATCAAAATAAACATTTTCTCGATGGCCACGAGCTACACCGGCCTGTAAGTCATTAAAAGAGCTTTCGTACACCCTGCAGCCTCACACTCACTCGATCAGAACACACACCAAAACACACTTAAAGGTACATAGATGCGCAAAAATGAAAAACAAGGTGCTTAAGCAGCGTTCTACCATGTGCAACAGAGATTTCTAGAGAAGACATGTGCTTTCTTTGTTTGTTTTACACTGTCCTTTCCTCTTTTATAGCTGCTCAACCTGAGTTTACTGGCTCAAGGTCAAAGCATTCTGAAACAATTATACTTCAGGGCCCTTGAAGATGAATCACACATTTGTTTTGCTCTTTGCCGGCTTCATTGCTGCCATTAAAGTTTTCATCAATTTACAAACCGCAGCGAGCCCTTCAAAGGTTTCCTTCAGCTGAACATGTCTGTGTCGAGGGTCTGTGTTCAGTCTGAATGCCAAAGTAACCTGTTGCCAGTGGAGTCGGCGCTCCAACGCTCAATCGCTGAGCTGTGTGGCTTCTGATCTCCACGGACAGATAAAGAGGAGGAAGCGAGACTATGAAATATGGAAGCTACTCTCATGTCTTATTGAATTTCCATTTAATCACTTCAATATTTTAGCAGTGAGCACTTGTTAACACATATACTCTTTGACAGAAGGTCATGGCAGAAGCTTAAACCCGCAAAAGTGGGGCTTACATACAGTATGTGTTCCTAATGGTTTTCACTCATTCACTTCCTGTTATTCAGTAGGGGGCAACAGAAGTTCCTCTCTCCTACAGAAAACACTGCTCCTGAAACACCTCATCAATAGTCCCGCCTTTAATTCTGTGACTTTGTGACATCACACTACGTCACAGAGTCACACATTTGCATAATTTATGTAAGAATGTAAGAATTGATTTAGCACAGTTGCTCTGTTGTTGTTAGACGTGCTGGCTCAGGCGTGTGTGAGCTGACCAATCAGAGCAGACTGGGTATTCGGGAGGGGGGACCTTAAAGACACAGTAGCTAAAACAGAGCATTTCAGATGGATGGGGGATACAGTGCTGCAGCACTGGACTGTATGAGAAAACTGAGAAAACCCAGAATAAAATTATGAACCTGAAAACTAGCATATGTCTCCGTTAATATACTGTATAGAGTTAACGGTATAGTAAATTAATTAGTTTTGCAGGTATTGAGGTATTTTGTCATTATTAAACCTGAATGTGGCACTAGAGGAAACACCACAGTCAGCAGGATTCATCCACTGGGGAACATGCGTGGCCATCCATCCAGTAGTTTTTGAGATATTTCAGTCTAGACCAACAGTCTGACTAACAGGCCGTCATCTTGACTAAAAATAAACTGCACTGTATATTCAAAATATCAAGAAAACAAATGACTAAACAACGACACTCATTGTATTGTTGCAAAAGGGCTGCAACAGTGTAGCCGAGTCAGAAACTAAATATAGTCTGATGTAGCAGCCTATGACCTGCAATAGCGTTTTATCTCACTGCACATACACACACAGACATGCATGCAGGCCTCCTTCAGGGATCAACACAGCTTGACCGCAGTCACTTGCACACCCAAGAATAAAACACATGCGCACACACATTTCTGACAGCACTAATAAGGGAAACATAATACACACACGCTCTGCGGTTTGCAGATGCTCAGGGAAGAGACAGTAAACCGAGTCTCTGATGCTCTCACACATCTGGCATCCACAGATAAACTTAAACAAACTCGGTCGTAAATACACACCGCCATGCACAGCAGGCGCGACAGGAGACAGACGTGTTATTAAAGAAGAGAAAGAAGATAAGACGGGTGGGTGAGGAGGAAATAGGCGATGTTGAAAATATTACATGGAAGATAGGATTCATGCAATAATAACACAATAAAATACAAGATGGAGGTTTATATGATACAGTATAGAGATTACTTATAGGCTACAGAAGAGGAAGGGGGTAAAGCACACAGAGAGGATATAGAAAGGAAGTGGGCTGACTGTCTTCCTCACGCAGCAGAGGAGAGTTTTGCGTTCCCCTTTAAGTCTTTTGCCACTGTCTATTGTCCTACTGTCCATATGTTTCCTTCCATCCAGCATTTATCTGTCAGACAGAGTTCTGCTAACGGGACTGGGATTAACCTCTGCCAGCAGACAAGGGCACACAGGCCGGACAGTTTGTGTGGCCTTGTGCAGTCACTGTGCGGTATCCTTCCTCTTCATACACAAGCACACATTAGCGCTGTGTCTGATTCTGTCCGAGCATTTCGGAGATGAAGATGGATTAAAAAGTGTCCTGTGTGTATTTCTGTGTGCTCGGTGCCGAGGGCAGGGCCGGCTCCGTTCGACCACTGAGCTGCTGCATATCCCCCAGCAGGCTTTGCTGTGTCCAGTGCCAAGAAAAACAGCACAGGCTTTAGGCCTGGAGAGGCTATATCCTGCTGCCTCAGAGGACTATACGTGTGTGTGCGTGAGCGTTTGTGAGTTTGTGGGGAAGCGCGTGGGTTAGCATGTAGATGCACGTTTGAGTGTGTGCTCGTACACCTTTATGTAAGTGAGTTTGGTTGAAGACATATTCAGATTCTTTACTTAAGTCAAAGTACTCGTACCACACTTTGAAAATACTCCACTACAAGTAAAAATCCTGCATTCAAACCTTACTCAAGTACAGATCTGTAGTATAGTATAATCAGCTAAATTAAAGTATGATAAGTAAAAGTACTTATTGCACAGTTAAATGTTCTGTCAATGTTTGTGTTTGTCTATTATTACTGTTGTTTTTGGATGAATATCTGCTGCATTAATGCACGTGTTGTATTTTACTGCTGTAGATGTTCAAGGTTAAGCTAATGTTCACTGTTGGGTTGTTTAATCTACATCTATGTATCATATTCTATAAGATCATCATCATGTTTGTTGCGTCCCTGTCCTGTGAGAACCACGTCTCTCTAAAAAGTCAACTTTCAGGAGCTCAGAAAAACAGCCTGTTTTCAGCTTTGTGACGATGTGTTTTCCAGCTATCCCGAGTGCATTTTAAGGTATAATTAGTAAGAAATGGCCATAAAAGTATAAAGTTGTAGAAAATGGAAATACTCAAGGACAAGTATTGAAATCAAATGTGTACTTATTACTCGAATGGATGTGCTTTGTTACATTCCACCACTGGAGCAGATAAACAAAAGGAGTGTGATTCTGCATGCACATGTGACCAACAGTTTCAGGGTGAAAACACCAGTGTGCATGTGTTCAGGTGAGGCTGCTGGCTAAACAGCACATCTAAACAGTACAGTCTATCCCAGGTTGTAGCCAGGTTAACCCTCTCAAACCCAAAGCAGTCCTGCAGTAATGACCTCACCACGCTGCTCGATGTCAGACAGGATGAACGCTGCATCGCATGACTAAGAAGTAGTGAATAGCGTCTAAGTGAGTTGGATTTTCACACATAAATTGCGGCACAGCAGTCGCACACACACACACGTAAACATCCTGCGGTATGAATGTGCTTCTCTGGCTATGAAAGTCAACCATCCTGTAACCCCAAAAGGGAATAACACAGCAGCGACTGTTTAGGGCTGCCTATAGATCGAGCTGCTCATTACGTAACCATCAACAGAGACAGGGTTGTGTATGAGAGGAAATACTGTATGTCTAGCGGTATACAGCAATCATTGTATCAATAGACTGTGTCTCATTGCAATTTCAGGAATGCAGCATGTCGTACCGTATCTTCTACGGCTACGGATTCCTTCATTGAAGTCTTAAATTGTGACAAATGTCATATCTGACACACCATTACAAAATGAAATCCACAACACATTGATTAATCCTGCGTCACGGATTCGTCTTAATCTGCTCGAGACCATCAACACTCAACAGGAAGCAAAGCGCTGTAAGAACAGGCTCCATCTCATCATTATATTGTGTAGATAACAGCCGATCGAAGCTCTGATGCTCCCAGTCCCTCACATAAATGGTCGAGTAAAAACATAGTGAATTAAAAGGTTTTTAATGAAATTTTAATTTGTAATAGAGTTATTGATATTCAGTACAAAATAAATGCAAATACTGACAGCCAGACTGAAGATACTAAAAGATACAAAAAACTAAACTGAAAACATAAAAAAATTGGAAAGTCTTTAACTTCAAAGTCCAAATCGGTGCTGAAGTAATTTTTTTTGCAAATATCAAAACACTGACTCGAGCCGACTCGTATCCAAGTCGCAATGAGTTCATATCTCTGCTGTTAGGTGCGTCAGCCAGACCTTCCCTAATTGTACTGCTGAGCATGAAGCAACTGAAAAATCTGTCACAAATCGTGTGTGATTCTGTGATTTCAAAAATCGACTCTGATATTAAACTTACTACGCTTTGGCAGTGTGTGGATGTAGCATATCCTCTGTCCTCAGGCGTCCTGAGAGGGAAAGGAAAGGACAGAGACTCTCCATTGATACTGAGCACAAACTGCTGACTGTTCTCTCTCTGTGGGACAAACTCTCTGCCTCTCTCATGTTGCTTTCCTGTTGTTAAAATAAAAGACTTGACAGTTTTACTCAGGATGCAGAGTTCACTGGCAGGTCTCTTGAGTCGCCCCTTTTTCTCCAGCCATTCCTTCCCACTGCAACCCTCTCTAGAAAAGTGAGCTACCAGGTAAGCCTCTTTCATAATCGATCAAAGATTTGTCAATTTTCTCAATAGGAGATACATTCCTTTATCAGTAGGAGTATTTCTCAATGGTAAAAGCATCTGTAAACAAACTCAGGGATCTTTGTAATCCTTGCTTTTAAGTTTTTCTGCCTGAACGTTTCCTGTAAGCATCCTGCTGTACTTCAAAGTGAACTTTGTGGTTAAAGAAATATGTTAGGTAAAAGCTACAGCTGGAGAAGTCGGCCTGTACTCCCCTGCTCTCCCTGCCTCCCTCTGTGTGGCAGAGACCACTGCAACCTTTTCATCCATCTTTGTTTATCATCAGTTGCCAGGCTGGAAGTTGAAAAGTGCTTTTGCGATTCCAGATGTGTAATAAAAACTGGCAGATACCGTTAAAGTCACTGGGTGCATCCACTTAAATTTTCTGCACTGAGAACAAAGATAAAAAACATAAGGTAACTGCATTATATCAAATCATTGGCAGAGTGCAATTAAAAGTAATTCTTTCACCCAAAAATTTCAACCTACCTGTCGTTCTCATATTTGCACATGACGCTACAACTAGCAGCTGGTTAGTTTAGCGTTTAGCTAAGCATAAAGACTGGAAAGCAGGGGCCAAGCCTTGGGGTAATTTTCTCTCTGCGTCACTGCACAGAAGAAAGCACGCACTGACTCATGATGAGAGGGGAGCTGACTAAGCTAGCTAACATTACAGCCCTGCAGAGGAGGAACCCATTAACGTTTTCATCCTGTCCTGTTGCAAGCAAGAGCCTCTCGTCCATTAGATGCAACCTTCCTTCTGTGTGGTGAGACAGTTTTGCGGATGTAGCTCAGTAGAAAGAAAATAGTCCCTGCATAAAGCTGCCCACATCGAGGTCTGTGGAGCCCCACTAGGCGAGCATAGAACTACAGCTAATATGTTTTTGATTTTGGGGTGAACTGTCCCTTTAACCTGCAACACAATTTTCAAAATATGTTGATGCTGGACCAAGTATCGCTGACTGGTTAAAACTCATTGCATCATTAAGATTGTGATTATGATCTCATCAGAGGTTGCATGTCCAGGATTTGTGAGCAGTTCACCTAAAAGGGGATTTTCCTTCTCAGATTTTCCCCATTTAAATACTGGCATGAAAAGAGGTCAAACATACAGTATTTCCCATTAAAAAGAAAACAATGATTTGAGTCCAAAATCTAATCACAGTGTTGTGTTTGTCATTATTTTCCACCCCAGTAAACATTTTGCAATCACTCATCTCTCATAACCTCGGGGGTCCCAAACAACCCCCCAGGTTGGAAACAGCTGCAAAGACTTCAAACTGAGAGATTTTCCTGGCAAGAAGAGTAACAGCATCAGTCATTTCAGCAAGTGCCCTGAAACACCATGTTAAGTTCAAATGACAAAGCCTTCGAGCAGCTGCAGTAATTGCGAAAGGGACGAAGTAGGAGGTCAGGTGACGTTGTCATACAGTAGAGCAACAGATCTGTGCAGGATGGAGGTCGGGGTGGATGCATGGATCAATGCAAGATTGCACTATAACACAGGAGACATGAGTGTGTTTCCATCCGACAGTCAATGTGGCGCAGATCAGCTGTTGGGTCGGACTTTCAGTGGCTGCCCAGCTCTCCTGTCGGTGCTACGCGCTGCTTCTCCACACAGGGGGAGAGCTGACGGTCATCTACTGAAGGTAATACACTGACTAGGGATAAGTACCTCATACAACCCCACATCAAAAGACCCGAACTATCACTTTAACCCTGTGTTTATTACTGTAATCGTAATGACCACGACTTTTCCTACACCCAACCAAGTCATTTTTGTGCCTAAATGTAACCAAACCCTAGCCACAGTGTTTTCTGTGTGATCTTGTAGGGCGGCAACAAATAATGTCATCCCACCGATAGCATCGTCAGATCAGTTTAAAGAAAGCGGCAAAGTAAAGAAGTAATGGAAAAGTAGGGCACTGTTCTTCCTAAATACTTAACAGACTAGGTGGTGCAGTAACCATGAGGTCAGCATGTGTACATGATGAGATGCTGCCCTTCATGATGACGTCCTGGAATTTAAAGAACACAATGCCATGTGGAGACACGCACAAACACCACCTCACACCATATCTCCTGCCCCACATACTGAGCTAGTTAAACCTAACGACCTTATTCTTGTGTCGCATTAATGAGGAAAACAAACTGTTACCTTCCCTCCAGAGAGCTGGTGTGTAGCTGGCCTCAGGTTCTCAGTGATAAAACGCTTGTCAGCGAGGGAGTCGGGATGATCTCATGTGTTGCTCTATAGTCTTTTCTCCTCTCTCACACACACACACACACACACACACACACACACGCGCGCACACACACACACACACACACACAGGCCAGGGGGATTAGCAATTGTCTCAGACTCGACAGCGCGGTCCCAGTGAAGGTGTCAGCACTGTGAGTGATGTGGAAGGATTTGTTGGTGATATAGATGCCAAAGTGTGCTAATCGCATAGAAACACTGCCTCGTAATGTAAACACACCTGTGTCCTGTAATGATGCCAGCTCCAGTCCTCCTCACCCCCCAACATTCACCCCTCCCTCCCTTTCTCTACATCCCTTCCTCCTCGCCCTCCTATGATTTACTCTGGTTTTGGTCTGATGAACTTCTCCGGTGCTTTTATCTTTCCTCTCTTGCTGCCCATTCATATTCATTGCCATGTACTTAGAGGCACAATTACACACACACACACACACACACACACACACACACACACACACACACACACAGACACCTGTTTTAAAAAAAAAAAGATTTTCGAAGATGAACACTTTCAGATGTAGGGCTGAGAATGTAAATCCTGAAAGATACATGTCGTAAGCGAGGTTTTTTTGTACATGCATGCATATGTGTGTGTTCCTGTGTGTGTGTGTGTGTGTGCGTGTGTGTGTAACCCCCCGCTGTCACACAAAGCTCACATCTGCTGTTCATTTACTTTACGCTCATCTCCCATGTATCCATCCATCCACTGGGCACACACACAAATACACACTGTTGTTCCTCCGTAGTGGTCTCGGTAACATAATCCCGTCATGTAATCACGCCTGCAGGCGCCTGATAAATGTAAAATGAAGAGAGCCTACAAACATGAGATAAGACGCTCCGCCGCCGGGAAGGCCTGAGGTCGGCACGACGGCTGGATGGAAACGCCGGGACGAGGTTGGGATGAGGTCAGAGTGATTTGGACCGGAGACTGGATCCAGCTGGAGGTCAAAGGTTACTGGGTCAGTGTGTCAGGATGGTCGTGTGCACGTGTGCGTATGTTCTTCTGTCTGATGCATTTCATCTGTCGCATGCACACAGTGTTGGGCAAGCTTCTTTAAAATGAGAGACAATAGGCCTGATGCGAGGGTTAGGGTTAGTTTTTGGATCTCAGGTCTTCCAGAGACTTGGATGATGTCTTACAAGAGCCCCCTCTATAACATGCATACATACAGACACTTGTTGGATATGTGACGTGATGCAAATGTGGTGCACATGTTAGTGAATCTTCCCACATCAGTGCTTTTACAAGTCTTGAGATAGTTTTCGCCGCATCTGACTGCGTAACTTAAAAACAGGACTTGCTTCTGACTGCTGTATACATGTGTGCAAAGTGTGTGTGGCCCAATGTGATTCCATACAAATTAGCATTACAATAACTTGAAAAGGCTCTCTTCCCCTAATGACAACCCCCCTGAGCGAGCCAAGTCAATGATGAAGCGCAGCGGTGCCGTCATTAGCTCTTACACAAGAACTGATGAATTGAATAGACCTGGGGATTGATCCCTCAGCGCTGCCGAGGAGAGTTGAATTACGTTTGTAATAATACACAGACAAAGAAACGCACACGTGTGTGCCTGGAGAGGGAGTAGGACTAAAACAATAGCAGTTACATAACCTAATAAACACAGAAATGTGAAATGGTGCTTTCTTTATGAGGTCACGCTGACCAGAGCTAATCTACTCAGCCTGATGTGAGTAACCTGAAACATCCCTCAGTAATCTGGGAATGGAAAAGGCCCAGCCAGACAACAAAGACACAGAAGAGGCCTGCAGCTACAGTACGTTTTAATCAATCACGAAACTTTTTAACAAATACAATGTAACAAAAGCAAAAGACGACGAGTGCCAACTCTCACTGCCTTATATCCAGGCATGATTAGTGTGTGATCCACATGGGTATGTGCGTACATGTGTGAACTGCCAAAACGTGTTGTGAATTATGCCAACTGGGGACATTGTTTCACACTGAAACAGGGAAAACTCGTAGCCAACAGTTATGTCACCAGCAGAGGTTGTTAATAACAAAAGATGCTGCAGACACTGATGGCCATCGCTTTTTCTTTTCACAAATCATATAAAAGTTAAGTAATTCAATCTCAGATACAATCGATTACAATCATACTTGAGCAGCATTTTGTCCTTGATTTTAGCATCTTATTATTAAAAATGCTGTAGTGAAAGAACAAGAAAGTAATAGAAGGCATATGTATTTGTAAGGAAAATAAGAAATAGAAACATTCGTGGCCAGTCGCGTATAGATTTCTGTGTTTACGAGGCCGAGCCCCGGCCCAATTTAACCTCTGTTCACCAGGGAGGGGACGGGTTTACGCACTGTGCTGCAATATTTCCATGAACCAGCGTTCAACCTCAGCGGGAGATCTCTTATCAGCTGATGATTGGAAAGGATACGTATTAAATACATGCTGAGGCTCGGCCAAATGAGTAGTGTCAATCAAGAGATCGGCCTCACCCGAAGCCTAAAATAACTGCTGTGAGATCCACTGTGCGTGTTTCTGTTGATTATCGGCCATCCTCTCTCTGCGCCTGCCTCACGTACGACCTATGATAATGATCCATCTGTGCCTCACCTCCGACCCCACAAAGCTAAACCAGGTGTGTGCGGTGTGAGCGCAGGAGGGGGAGGCATGGATGTGTTTGTGTGCATGGAGGACCCCTGCCGACGCTGAGTGACAGGTCTGAACTTTTCCTGGTACCACAAGGCTGATGGAGGGGTGCAAAGAGAGGGAGGGAAGTCCCTTTACTACATTTCTCTTCTCCCTTCCTTCTGCCCAGCAGGATCTCACGCCTGTCCATGTGTTTAACATCCAGATCATGACTGAACAGTAAGAACAGGACAATACTAGCAGCACACAGGGAAGTACAGTAGCAGAGATGGTACGGATGGTGTTTAGAGTCAAGACTAGAAGTTGTTCATCATCCCATTAGATCCCATCCTGGTGGCTCTGGAGGAGAGACAAACAGAGGTCAGGTGGCCTGCACAGGGGATCAAGACCAAGGGGTCAGGTGCTGGTCTGACCCCCCTCAGACACACAGGGCACCAGGTAAACAACCTGCTGACAGGAAATCCTGTCTGTCAAACACCAGCAAGACAGTGACGTCAGAGGCCTGACCCCAGAGTCAGCAGATTACACACACAGTTTATCATTAGAATTACAAAAAAAACATATTTCTTCACTTTCCTCTGGTGGCAGTTGCGGCCTCTGAGGGCCAGGAGTGTCATGGGGCACCAGCTCGCAGAATTTCCCTTCTTGACTTCTAGTCACGTTCGTGATATTAATGTTTTTAATAAAATGAACATTTTTTGGGGTCACAGATGAAGCATTAAAGCATCAACAGCGGTAACGTTTATGATTCTAGGACATGGAACATTTTTTGTAATTCATTTGAACACATTTATTTTATCTTTCTCATTGTTGAAAACATTGAGAAATAACGTTCAGTTTCACAAGAACAAATACTCAAACTTGGTGGATGATTTTACTTGCTACAAACTCTCTCCTCTCCCACTTCACACCTCTCCTGTCCCTGCCTGAACCTGTCTTCTTCGTCATCAGAATCAAAGTCCGCAGTTTTTAATCTAATATAGGGGCATCAAAAAGGACACTGGCGAGGCCAACATGCACACATGTAGCAGGTGTCATGTTTACAAGTCAAAGTGTAAGTAAGTAAAAAAGAGAAACAACAAACAAAAAACAAATAAACATACTACCACAGTCAGCCGGACTGCCTCCCTGGTCAGCGTCAGGTGGGAGGAGGTTAGAGCATGAGCAAGAGACCAGAGCCTAGTGACCTACCCCCTCTTATTGGATTTTTACCAATCAGCCAAACTGCTGTCACCTGGCCAGGCAAGAGGCCCATCACCAGCCACAGTGACACATCCTGGCCACAGAGAGGGAGCATGTAACATTCACAAAGAAATCCACAGTCCAGCAGATTTGAACAACTTAATCAAATCGCCCACAGACTTGTATAGACAACCGAGAGAGGCGGGGAAAGTCTCATTTTTCACATCCTGTTACGATCTGCTCACATGTGGCCAATAAAAAGGTGATTAATACATGTAAATTGCTCCGAACTGTTACATAGAGCCCCTTTAATTCAAAATGACTGGGACATGTTTTCTGGTAAGATGCTGAACATTGGTGCAGACTTTTTTTGTCTTGAGCAGCGCAAATGAAACGAGACAGAGAACAGCTCAAAACCTGGCTTCATAACAGAAAAACTACTTGGAAGGCCTCATACCATCAGCATTTTGGGTGATTTGGGTGAACTGACCACACAGAATTACTCAGATTCCAGACAAGTGAACACACACATACCCCAAGATGACGCATTAACACGTTAATGTCCCTGACCTCGCGAATCTTCCCGTCCAAACTGTCTCTTAAAAAAGAGGTCATAACGCAGGCAACACAGTTTCCAAACATTCTTCCAGCACTGCTGTTCTGAGAAGCTCACTGAAATATTGAAAGATCTCCGTTCATTCATTCTTACTTCCTGACATTATTGTCTGTGGCACAACTGTGGACAAAGAGCTTCTTGCAGAAGGAGCGTGCTGGTTGTGTTTCCCACTTTAAACTGCACAAACCTGGCAAACATTATAAAAGAGCGAGAAAAAGTCGTTAACGCATGTTTCTGTTGTTAAGTCATTAGTCAGTCTTTTGTTGGCCAGGAATGATCAAAGCCCAGGGGCCCTGTGTATTTCTGCGAGTCGCGGGTATGGTAGCCAGTTGCGAGCTTTATGTGTGTGTGTGTGTTTATGTGCAAATACGTTGTGTGTCTTTTTGTGTACATCTGGGTTCAGGCCCGGCGATATCGCACTGCTGAGGATGGATGGACTCGACTCAATGCTCCCACAGGATGCAGTTTTTTCCAAAGGTTTGTGTTAGAGCTGCTGCGCTGATGTCCTCTGATCCGCAGCCAGCCACACAAACAAGCCGGTGTGTGTGACGGTGCATGTACATGTGCAGGCTCCTGCTTTTGAAATGTGTTTAGTTTGGACTCAGGGGCAAAGCAGCAGTTTGCCAGGGAATGAAACAGTCCTATCTGGCTCAAAGAGGCCTAGTGGGGGTCTGAAGTAACTGATCTGAGTTCAGTGGGTGGTACTAGCGGTTTGATCAAGGGGTCAGTTTGATGGTCGGAGCTCCGCAGGCTCTGACTGTGAGATCCTGAGTTTTATTCGAATGCCAAGTGCAGCACAGCCTCAACGACGTGTAAAACTGTCTTTCCAAACAGATCTTTAAACAACAAACACACTCATTTCCTCCTCTAACACGTCCTCTTCATCTGTGCTCCAAACCCCAGAGGAAGTCTCAAACAGGCCCGAGACCTTCTGCTCGTCCACCTCACAAAGACTCCACACAGCTTTATTCCTGTTTTCACTTCCCTTCATCTTCAGTTTCCTTCTCCTCTTCCTCTCCTACTGTCTCCGTCCCTCCTTCCTCCCTCTCATCTCCAACTTCTGAGCATATGGAAATCTCATTCTGTGCGATAGTCGTTTGTGGGACCGTCCCCCCGCGTTGAGGTGGATATCCGCGTGAGAGTGGAGTCTGGTGCCTCCCTGGCTCCTGGCACCCTCTTTGACAGAGCTATTTCAGAGCTGTCATACCGGAAAACACACACACACTCACAGGCCTGTAAATAGAGCAATGGACTATGATGGCCTTTAAGAAGCCGGGGCGGGAAGCTGCTCGATGGGGATTGAGTTTCCGGATGGCATCCCAGATCGGAAGATTGGAAGATAGGATCCCCTGTTGAGTGCATGGAAGTGACTCGAAGGAGATGAAGGGCAAGAGAGGACTTGAGATGACAGGAGACGATGACAGTGGAGTCACAGTTTCACAAAATGTCTATTAGTATTGTTTTAAATGTCTTGCCTGCGTGGCAAACTCACAAACACAAGCAGCACACACACACCTTTACAGTAAACATGCACTTTTAACTTTTGATGATACCAAAACTGAGGTTAGGAGAGAATGTCCTCACCCAGAAAAACAGCAACATTTGTCAAGTGTTCAAAAAGCAAAACCACTTGTTTTCCTGACAAGCGACCTCTTGTGGTCGTGCACATTGTGGTTGTTTGGGGTCAACAAAGTGTTGAATCGGTGACAGTTCACATGGCCTCCAGTCAACATCCCAGTATCGTGAGAGTTATTGCCTCCGCCAAGGAGGATATGTTTTCGCCATTTGTTGGTTGGTTGGTTGGTCAGCAGGATCACACAAAAACAACTGAAGAGATTTTTATGAAACTTGGATGAAGGATGGGTCCCAGCAGAGAGTAGACCTCATTAACTTTTGGGGCGGATTCAGATAAAGGGACGCATCCAAGAATATTTTCTTGGTTGCTTCTTTCTTTGACTTTTTTTTGACATTTCTGTTTAATTCTCAGAGAATAATGCATGGATCTTGATGGGGGAAAAAAAGTACTAAGGCGTATTGAGGCATATTTAGGTGGCTGGTATCAAAGAGTGATTACAAAAGTTGAAAGATTGTTGGGCCTTGGCGGAGGTATGTGCTCTACTGAGTGTGATCATTTTTGTGAGCTTTGAAGTAGTGCTGTGACACTGCAATTTCCCTTTGGGATAAATAAAATAATAATCGATCCATTTATCTTTTCAGTTGCCTCACTCCAACCACACCCTCTCCATATTTTATTTGCCATATTTCCCAATTCTTCCATTGTTGGAGCTGTCATGTGCAGGGATTGCAAAAACAAATCATGAAAAATGAATGTAGTTCATTTAATTTTCAGATTGGTACAATGTTGATGTGATGTCTGTGGAGAAGGTTGGTTGACCGTGGCCAGTCTTCTCTACCAAGTAGTTTTAGTTGCCCAGACAAAGTCTTAATAATCAGAAAACACTCACACAAACTGTTATTTTGGAAGCCAAGATAGCCCACACACATCGTCGGTCTGTTTTTACAATCACCACTGTCATCTCCCTGCATGGTTGCTGTCACAAAGGCAGGGCAGGGCTTGGTCTCGGCTGGTCCCCTGAGGCCAGCTTATCAGCTCTCCCGCCTACACCTCGGCCTCTGAATGGCCAGTGCCAATTTTTATTGTTGTACCGCGACAGCTAGGAAACTTTTGGAAGTGTTGGAAGTCTGGAAGTGACTTATTTACCTGGACAAAAGCCACTTTCCACTGGGTGAAAGAAGCATGTGTGCTTCCCTTCGACTTCAAGTAAGTGTAGGTTTGTGTACACGGGGGCCAGTTTCTGAGTATCACTGAACAGCCTTGAAATTGATGAAATCCCGTAACGTTATAACACTATTACACTGTGTCCTTGCTGCAACACCTCGACATTGTCATGGTGACCCAGAGAGAGGGTTACCTCATGCCTGTCAGAATATAATTGGCAGTTCCTAAAGAGCCTCAGGAGACGCTTCGTGTCCTAACACCGATGTGGTCGGGACCAGAGGCCACTGTGTGCAGAGGTGAATGCTACAGTGTGGGAGGTACATTATGTTAGAGAGTTTGTGTGTCACTTCAAATAAAGTGTTTGGTAACATGCAGGTCCGCACCATTGCATCTCACCACATCCAGAGAGTGTTATGAAACAGGATCCTTGACTGTATATAGGTACAAACCGGAGAGGAAAATACACACCCATCAGCATCCTCATCTGCATCTCAACAGTTCCTGTTTTTGGCAGCAACTATATAAAGGTATCACTAATGTACGAACACACACACACACACACACACACACACACACACACAGCACTGCCAAGCAAAGGAGGAAGGAGGGCTGTTGAGAACCTTTAAACAAAAAGACATTTTTAGAAAGGTCCTCTTGAGCGGGGAAACAAAGGGGGGAAGTGACATGACGTCGCACAGGAGGGAATCTGAGGGTCACCGGTGGCGTGTCGGACACGCCTATGGAACAGTCTCACACATACACATTCACATGCTCATTTCACATACACACACATATTGTATAAACACAGCCAAGGTCCTTTGCGCCGCTCTCAAAATAGCCGCTTCCTCGTCTCCCTACATATTTGCTGATATTAGAATCATAAGGATGTTCTGTATCCACGTTCTCCACAAGGAATCCACTGCGTTTTGTCAAGGGATGTTTTGATTTTCTGTCCTGATCCACCTGCGAAACCTGCGATAAACCTGTGATGTAACATGGAGGGGAGATCATGTAGGTTCCCACTCAGCAAACTAGCTTAATACTGATACTGCCTTTATTATTGGCAGATATTAAAGGGGCAATATGTAAGAATTTTAGTTAAAAACATTCAAAACTGAACTAAGATTATCAACAGAATGAGAAGAAATAATAGTGTTGATGTTATGACAAAGACGTCTATGTACTGGGCCCTGGGCCTGAAAACCTCTCTCTCTCCCAGCGGTCCAAAACTCCTGTACTAGCAGTGTGAACACCAAGACTTCCCTGGTAGGCTGCAGGCTAGCTGCACTGCTAGCTGTAGCTACAGTCATGGATGTAGTTAGCGGTTATTCTGGCGATATTCTGACCCTATTTGTTGGCAGGATGAATTCAAGGTGGCCATTTGTTACCTATTGCCCCTTTTACCTGGAAACAATTATGTCTTTTGGTTGTTGTCATCTGGTCGCTGTAATGAGATGCACATTCATTGCAACACGTTTCACTCCAAATTGGATACTGTTGTGTTTACAGGAAGTGTTTACCGCACAAACCGACCCACTTCCTTTGCATCTAAACATAGCTCTGGACAACACTGATGGACAATAATAGCACAGAACAGAACACTGGACTGTCTGTGATCACGACTTTGCTGACGCTGCTGTCAACAATATGAGTAATATGAGCAGATATGTAAGTGACTTCAATCTCAACACACACACACACACACAGTTCAATAGGAAATGCATTCACAGCCAACAGCGCTGTAATGTATTGAGAGAGAACTATTGATGACTATTGATTATTCTTAAGAGAGTGATGGGGGATTTTGGAGGCCTGCCTTTGTCTCACAAAAACTCTCTCTCTCTCACACACACACACACACACACACCTCACATCTGGTGTATGTTAGATCTGTTGCAGAGTGCATGAATCTCAAAACCAGAGGGGGTAAAGCCATCAATCATGCCTCCCCCTCCGTCTTTATGACGCTTGAGGCTACAAGGGGAAGCACATTATTTGTGTTTACTGTAACATTAAAGGTAAAGCTGAAGCCTTTTTTCCTGTTTTAACTCAGAATAGAACAAACAGGGGAGCTGCATGCTGGCAAGTCGTACACAGAGTTTTAAATCACAGTGAGGGACTGTCATCGTCAACAGGGTAACTCCGGGTAATCAGGGTAAGCTGGACTCTAGTCTGAGGGGTAAATAAGGAGATTCAGTTACATGTGATTCGCAAAGGGCCATATAACTGCTTCTGGGGGGAAACACGTAGCTGCTGTGACTCACTCACACACACAAATGTATGTCGCATGTGTTTCAGTGGTGCAGAGCTAATAACATTTTCTCATTGATCCCAATGTAAGGTCATACTAGTCCTAATTCAATATGTGGACAGATCCTCTATGTAACGGTAGACTCAGCTTTGATAGGATAATGAGGGTTTACAGAAGGGGGAGGAGGGTGGGTGTAAAATGTAATAAACAGCTACACACCACAGCAGAGAGTAAAACGAGGATCCATACATGTGATCACTCCTCGATGGACATCACAGTTGATTACTCTTAGATTCAAACTCAGTATCACATTACACCAGGAAATCAAGGAGCTTGATTTGGAGGGCTGTGTTAAGTGTGGTGGTACAGGTAAAAGGGCCACCCCCTTTTACCTGTACCACCACACTTAAAACAGCCTGAGGGGATCTTGGTGTTGTGGGACCGCAGAGAGATGTGTGGAAATGATATAACTAGTAGATATAAACTAGTCCAGTATTCTTCAATCCTAGTCTCCGGGCCCTTGCGCTGCATGTTTTAGATATTTCCCTGCCCCAACACACCTGATCAAACTGACTGGGCTGGGTCTAAAGGGCTCCAGCAGAGCTTGATGATGAGCTGATTATTTGAATCAGGTGTGTTGGAGCAGGGAAACGTCTCAAACATGCAGGAAGTAAGGAGGAGCAGGGTTGACCAACACTGGACTAGTGGAACCAGATAAGATATTTATAAAGTTATCTATCTATCTAAGCACGGACGAGAAGCGCGCCAAGGCATTCAGAAGACAGAATACAATAGGAACAGCTGATGTAGGTTGTTATGGCCCCGGCTCGAGGGAAACAACATCAAACAAAGGTTAGATGTAAGAAAACTAAGTTTATTGTAACCAAAAAATAACAAAGGGAAAACAAAATGGTTTCTGGAGGCAATGCTGCTGGTCCTGGCTGCAGGGAGAGAGTATGGGTGGAGCCACACAGGGCTTTAAGTCCAGCAGCAGGTGCCAGGTAACGAGGTAAGGAGGAGGAGAGGAGAAACTCCAGGTACACTGTAAAACATGGCACAACAGGTGTTGAGCATAACAAGGTAAGCCATAGCTAATAGAGAGCAGCAGGGAAGATATGATTTTGTAGGCTAACGCAGACGTTAGCATCGCTCAAGTGGCCTCACAGAAAGCCTATTGTGTCAAGTATAGCGTCACCTGTCAGAGGGCTCACAGTGACATGATTTAATGCCCGCCTTCCATGGGAACATACACTCGCGCACTTTTGGCACATTTCACAATGAGCAGCCTATTGATAACATTTGAATCCACACCAGAACTTATCTTGGGTCAAAGTCAGGATGACTCAAATGTGGGTTCACACTTAGAATGACAATGACTCACTTACAGGAAGAGTGTTTTGTTTTCTTGGGTCATGCACACCCAAAGACACCCACCGGTATGTGATGTTGACTTTTCAATATGAAAAATGTTTCCAAATCATTAAAAATACATTGAGAAAGTTTGTGTGGGAGCCCGAAAAGAGACAAGAGAACCCCCTGATGTTTTTGGCAGACCGCGTCATGACCTGAGCAGAGGGTTACTGCAGCACCACTAGCTTCAGACTGACCAGGTAGCCCAGCTGAGCCAGGTGCAGATATGTTTATGTTCTCTGGGTAATTATGGCAAATATTATTGCAGCCTGCTGTTATTGCACTGGTGGGCTTAGCTTGGACAAATGGCCAAAGCTCATTCACACAGAGTGGGACCGGTTGAGAAAAAGATCCCAGCAGTACCAGATGATTCAGTCCAGATCATCTAAACAATGTTGTTCTACAGTAGGACAAAACATTCAATGTACTTAGCTGCTCAACTGATTTGATTATTCAATCTAAGACATGTATTTTAAAAGCTCCTCCCCAGGTCTCTGTGTCTTTGTACAGTTTGTCCCTTGGCTTTCTCCTACCCTAACTGCTCATATTGCCCATAAGGAGAGGGAAATAAAAGCATGTCTAATCCAATGTTCTGTTGAATTTCTCTCACACATTGCTCACATGAACTCACGGGTAACACGAAGCAGAACATTTTCATGTCCTCAGGAAGACAGCTTTTAACTCGTTGCCATACAAGCGTATACATTAACGTTCTGTTCCAATTTAAAGAAAAAAGGTTACAAAGTAAGAAATGAGTGGTGACGATGATTTCTACCCTATATATTGATTCTCCGTATATTAAAAAAAATCTCGTGCTCACAAGAAAGTATCTTGATTTTTTTACAAGGCGAATGCCAGTGGGCGAACCAGAGCAACCCGGAGAAAACCCGTACAAAAACCCAGAGAACATCGTCACTCCACGCAAAAGACCCACTCAGACCTACATGTATCAGGCAGCCAGACGCACGACTCCACTGGGACATCCACACTCAAACATCACTCGCACAAGCATCATTTGTTCATTTCCTTTTCCACCACAGTTTGTAACTTGCCCGAAATGATGTGTCGGGTGGTGATGTCTCTTCTTCCTCTTCAAACGTGACCTTCTCTGACTCCAGAGCCTGTATTTTCCTGCGATTTCTGTCATACTCCTCTAAGTGCCTCACCTGTTTTTCGAGGACCACCTTCATGTTAATATCTATTTTCATGAGGAGTTTCAGTTCCTGGCATTTTTCCTCTATCTTTACATTTTCCTTTAAGGCCACCCTAAATTTCTTCCAAACAGTAGAAAATGTGTCTGGCAGTCGGGTTTTGAGTGCACTTGTACTCTTAATCTCCAATTCAAGCTCATGTATTTCTTGGGACAACTGCTCTATGTGTTGGAGACAGGACTGTCTCTCTTCCTCCCAGGGCTCCTTTACTCTGTCGTTTTGCTCCTCCGGATCGCCTAAAGAGTCCGTTGGCACTTCATTCTCCTCTGTCGGTGACATTCTCGATAAGTGAGATGACTCACCGATTTCTGAACTTGTGCTCTGTGTATCACTTCCTTGCTCCAAGTCATTATTTTCTTGAAAGAGGTTCTCCTCCTGGCTGGTTTGGCCCTGGCTGGTGCAAGCTTGGCTGGGCACCTGGTTGTTTTCCTCTCCGTTCATGTCTTCGCATCCGTTAAAGTCGGTCATCGAAAACGTAAAAGAAATGTAAATGAAATGTGACCCTTTTATAGAGTTTGGTGATGATATCAAAGCCTCAAAAGGCTTTGATCTTTCTAGAACATCAAAGCCTTTTGAGGCTTTGATGTTACTGAATGTTGCTGAATGTCCAACATTCTAACAGCTCAATGATGATGTCACGAATGATGTCATCATGATGTCACTGATCTTTTAGAGTGTTCCTCTGTTCTGATTGGTGGACTGATGTCAGGCTCTTTCTGTTGAGTTTAACTGTTAATAAAGTCAAACCTTGATCTGCTTCAGGTTCCCCCCTGCATTTTGTACTACTACTACTTATACTACTACTACTGCTACTTCTACAACTACTATTACTGTGTGTACTAGTACTACTACTTATACTACTTATACTACTTATACTACTACTACTGCTACTTCTACAACAACTACTACTGTGTGTACTAGTACTACTACTTATACTACTTGTACTGCTATAACTACTACTTGTACAACTACTACTACTACTTATACTACTCGTACTGCTAATACTCCTTCTCCCAGCATGCTAGTGGTGTTAACACTAACTCTCCGGCTAGCTGCAAGGCTAATTAAGCTATACAGTTAGCAGCAGTTACCTTCTCTGGTGATATGCTGCCTCTATTTGTTGAGAGTATGGGCTCAACAGGTGGCCAATTCTTACACATTGCACCGTTAAGAGAAGTTTGGGGATTCCTGATTGGAATTTAGCAAAAATATAACCTTTTTTTCAGGTGGATTTTGGTGAGGGGATCGGAGGTAGATCTGTGAGGAAGTGAGGGATTTAAATTGTTGGTTTTTGTCTGACGGGGTAACATGAGAGCTGTTTAAGCTAGTGTGGTTCAGCAGACTCAAAATGAAACCTATTTTTTGTAGTTAGAGATGAGTGAAAAGAAATAATTGGCTCCTCAACTGTGGTTGTACAGCCAGGAGCTCTGTCAGAAATATCTGTGTTTAACTTTAGTTTTCTGGAAGTGACTTTCTGCAGTCAGGATTCATCAGTCTAAACTGCAGTCTACAGTCTACAGCACAAATACCATTTGTTATCCATGGAGAATGACAACCATGGAAGGCTCAACAGTAATACAGAGGTTGTTCATTATTTTCTAAATCAGTAAATCTAAAAACAAGCGTATACAGTTGGTTCATTGTACTGTCTGCATGACAGAAAGAATGGGGAATCTTTGCATGTGTCATGTTGAGAGCTGAGCTAAGATGGTGTTGTGTAGTTTGAGTGATTTTCTGGTTCTGAGCTCTCGTCTTCGGGACAGCCTTTGGGGCCCTCAGACCAAGATGAGTCAACGCTGTCCTTTTATGGCTTCCGGCCACTTATTACTCATTTGGATGAGCTAATGCACACATGCTGAAAGGAAAAGCACAAACACACATGCACACACACAGAGAGACCATCGCACAAAAGCCCTTTAGGAGAAACTTCTAAATTGCGAGTTAACTGTGCACTATTGACATTTCATTCTCGATAAACAGGATGTGACTTGTTGAAAAAGCCACTGTCCTCGCCAAAAAATCCCCTTCATGTCTCAAACACGGTGGTCTCAGACACCTCAATCAAAAAAAAAAGAAATAATGGCTGACACCCTGTACATTATGGCATTGATTTTAGATTATTTGGCATTCTTAACAGACAGAATTTAAAATAAGTGTTACAGATCACATACAAACGATGACTTTTAAAGTAGAGATGTCACATTTTTGGCCACTTGAGGAAGGGCAACAACCTGTCACCATACCACTGACATATTATCAACGTGTCGTTATGGTAAACATGCAAGCAAACAAATTCCCCATTTAAACATCATTCATTTGGAGTCATGTTTCTGTCGACCTTGTGACTAAAAATAAGTCCAATATTCACCTACCTACAGTATTTGCTCGGTTTTGGTCTCCACCATAAAAACAAAATATCTGGCTGTTTATTGACGAAATGCGCCACTATGTTCCCTGCAGTGAACAGTTAAACAATTAACTCACATTATCGCCAGAGTTTGAAGAATCAACAGCGCTGACGTTATGTCAAAGACTTCTATGTACTGTGTTGCAGAAATATCTACAGAAGTAAGCATGCTAACCAGCTAGCCCCGGCTGTCCTGTGTTATAATACCACTTTGTATGGCAAGAGGTGATCTGACAGCCCCCCCCCCCCCCCCATAGTTTCAACTGGAAGATGTAAAAGCAGTGAGTTCATTACTTAGACTAAAAAGGGCCACTTACCTCGGCAGCTAGTCACTACAGTCCTGGTATCGTGAGCAGCTGTTCGCGGTTATGCTGCCCCCTATAGTTTTGGAGCTGTCCATCGCTTAATGTAATGAAAGAATGCCTAATGTCTTAAACAGCTTATGCCAGCATGTTATTCTCCAGTCTTAGCCCACTGACATGTTTTTCAAATAACATTATTATATAATAACAACATTTAAAGAAGTCCTCTTCTTGAAGTGTCCAGCACTACCATCATTGTGACAGATATTTGAGGCGTTTTGTGTATGAACTGGCATGTGTTGTCAGCGTCAATGTGTGTACTACAAACACATTCACAGACAGACACACTGATGGCTCTGGTGCCACAGAGTCTGAGTGGGGTTGTAATGGGGGACTGAGATGATGCTGAGTCTGTTTAGACATGGTACTGCACATGAAAGCTAGACTCTTCACAGAAAGTTAAAATGGCAACACAGACAAGAGGCAGCACGCAGGGAGACACACCAGGACTAAACCAATATCACATTTGAACCAGAATGAAGCAGGACAGTTCTCAGGTGTTGCTGGTTATGACTTCCTGCAGAGAAAGGATCCTCAGTCCTCACTTCTCAACCCCAGGAGCAGAGCTGGATCTGAGGCTGGAGCCAGAGTCTGACACCCTGACTTTCCCACCTGCTGAGACCGACTGGGCTCCGTCTCCCACCCAAAATGACACTGCACCTACGGTTTTGTCCCAAACCTTTTCATCTGGTCTCATTTTAGATTTTTCATAATGGAGTGTTGGTATAATCAAAATTGATAATCTAGCGTCGGTCAAAGTGTTCCAAGAACTACATACCTGACTGACGCTGGCTTACGGGTTCGAGTTTCAAAGGAGTCACATGTGACATGTAGTGTTTGTGCATGTTCTTGCGTCCTCACATGTGTGCGTATGATGAAGGTGTGAGCAGCGGAGGGAAGTGAATGATCGCAGTGCCAAACGTTGACCTCATGTGGCTTCTCATGCCCTTCTCGGAGAAAGTATTTGAAGTTTGACTCAGGCCCTCAGATCTCACATGTGGCTTATATTTGCACCGAAATACCTCCCAGATCTATTGGCTGCTTTGAAATGGATGTAAACATGAACCTCTTTGCCATTTATCTCAGGCCATTTGGCTGTCTTTATAGTGTCACTGCTTTACAGGGGCACGGGAGGGTGTTTAACTTGTCTCGGAGTGCAGTTATGGAGGCCTGTTTATCCCATCACAGACTGAGTGTGTGAAAGTGAGTGAAAGACAAAGGGATAGAGTGAGATTGCTCAATACTACTAAATGTGTTGACATTACACAATTAAGTGAAATGCTAACTTTGAGCAAATCCGAAAAACACAGAACAAATGTGGTTAGAAAATGGCTTTTTGAGGGTCCTTGTTCGCTCTCATTCATGAACACAGGCGAACAGAAATTTCCCAAACTTCGTGCTTGCTTGTAGGTTACACAACACTGCGGTGTGGCACGCTGCCCTGTTATTGTTAACTGGCCCAGTCTCCACTTCTGACTTATGGAGAAAACAGCTCCTTTGCTGCAGCTGCTGACAGACATGTGTTCGATACTTTCTCAGTCACATTTCCTGGAAGCTCCTGAGGGCTGTCAGGCCAAATCAATTTGAGGCCTTTATCATTTCGAAAGATCTGAATTGGAATAATTTCTTTGTTGAGCTGGGTGTATTTTGTCCATCTTGCGTAATCTGGACTTTAAGTTGATTATGTCTATAAATCGAAGCCAGTCAGAATCACTCCTATGTAACTGATACATAAACTGGCGTTGTATGTGACATATGTTAAGATATATTTATGCTTTGTCTAAGCCTTGTATGTGTACATTAGTGCATGCTGGAGAGGGGATGAGGTTCACAGGATCATTTATAGAGCGTATTTGCAGAGGGCTCATTGTCTGCATAAAGTCCCCTGCTGTTTGTGGTCTATTTCAACCCTAGGAATCCACATTCACATTGTGGATCTGGATCATAAATGAAAATGGGCAGTGAAAAGAGAGCTGTCTTTTCTGAGAAACAGAGGGATAACTCTTTTGGTTATTACAGTAATCAGCTAAAAAAAATGGCTCGCTGGTCACTCAGTGCAGATGAAAGATCCTTAGTCTGGACTTAAATAGGGTCAAACATGATTGTGTTACATTACTGAGGATGGAGAAACACTATAAAGACCAAAGTGATGAACCAGGTGTTAGCTAATGATTCTGCAAGGTCTGACAAAACTTTTCTCGCTTGAATGTTTCACTTTGCTATCACGTACACCGTAATTAACAGAGATTGGATTTCACTTTGACAGTAACTATCTCTGATAGATGAGACTTAAAGGTGATTTTCTATGTCTACAAGCAATCATTAAATGGGCTCAATGTAACAATTTGTAGCAATGTACAATGAATGAATGATGATTTTTTGGCCCATACATGAGCGAACTGTAACATGACGCAGCTGATTATCTTAGCTCAGACTAACAAGCTTGTCTCAGTCTAAAGCTTCAAGCTCCCAGTCTAGACTGCTATCTGCACGGCTAACTGAGCTACAGTTAGCAGCACTAAGTGGATTTTTTCTGGTCATATGCTGCCCCTGATTTGTTTTAATTATGAAATCGATGAGACACCAATTCTTACATATTGCATATTGCAAGAAATGCATATAAGCCAGTGCATTTTTCCCTTTAAACCAGAATGATATAAGTACAGCCAAACCTTTCTCCAGTGTTGATGCAGCGCTCTGGAGATCTGGCTATGCGAGACTAGTCCAAAGATAAAGAAAATCTGCCTACCTGCTCCTCTAAAGCTCACTAATTAATACTTTATATCTTGTTTGTTTAAGCCATACAAAAACCAAGGAACAAAAATGACATGTTGGGGTGTTACAAAGACTTATGTGCTGGACTTTTTCTTGTCCGGGGAGAGATGACTTCCTGAAATCTTGTCGTCACTGTGACTCACGACCAAGTTACACTGCTCATACTGCACGAAACTAGACACACTGCATAGATACAGCATACATACACACACACACACACAAACATAGGGGAATTATCCTAATCAGAAAACATTTTCAATTATCAAAACCATGAAATCATTACACATTCAATCATTTGCTCTCAACGCGGGCGTGCCTGTTGGATGGTGCTTCAAAGTAAAGTCTCCACACGCATGCATGGCAGCACGTGGGAACACTTTCCTTATTACATCTTGACTGGAAATATATGGAAAAGCAGATAAAGAAACGCCGCTGTGATGACGATCATCCCTGTATAGTTTACTAATGACTAAATCAACCAACTCAAGTGGCTACGTCATTTTTGACGTATATTTCTTTTGTTTTACTGCTTCCTTTTCTGTATAGGCGACTCCTTAGAATAACAGCCCTTTCTTTTGAAAATATGAATCCTTTATGATGGAGAGGAGATGGTGGGATGTAGAAATGTGTTGACCACATCCTCCAATACCATGCATCACAACTGGATTAACCCATTGACTTATACTTTGTGTGGAGGCCTGACTTCAAATCATTAGCAATTCTTGCATCTGTATTTTCCATCCACCCGGTCTTAAAACCACTAATACACACTCGCATACAGAATTTAATAAGTTTCCACACCCAAAGTATATTGCTGCAGTATGTTCTGGTTTTGCATCACTTCCCAAACAGAATAATATAAGAAAGGTTTACCTATGATTACTATGTTACCTTCTCTTCTATGTGTAAGTGCCTCTTGGCACTCACATGCAGCTTTCAGAAAACAACCCCAAAACCATTTAATAGACCTGATTTGAGAGCCTTTGGGAAGGGAGCTGAATTTATGCCCCAGGGCCCTGGAAAAAGGCAGAGATGGAAGGATCAGTTTAACAGTAAATAATGTTACAGTATGAATAATGAGCTCCCTCTGTGCCGGGGCCTCAACCGGACTAATGACAGAGACCTGTTTTAGATTAGGTCTTGCACAAACACACATGCGTACATGTGCACGACCCAAAACACACAAATCCACGTACACTCAGGAGGGAGGTCCTGTCAGTTTGGATAATCCCTTGCCCATGGCAAAAAAGAGCTCTGGGTTCTGCTCTGGGACAGCTAATATAAAGGAGGAAACAAAGGAGGCAGAGGGCATCACACACATCTTTAGTTGCACATTAACCCTTTCCTTTGAATTGTCAAGTATGTCTCATCTGTTCCCCTCTGCTGGTCTCACTCTTCCTGGGAGTTTTTTCTACTTCTGATATGGTTGAAACTCAGACCTCGTTCAGCAGTGGATCAGTTTTTCCAGAGTTATACAATATTTGTTACATCCACTGTGCATCAATTCAAGTCCCTTTCATGGTGCAGGTCTGCCATCTGCTGTCAGTAGTAGGTTCAATTTAAGCAAATAGTCAAGGAATGATATGCACATCATGGTTTATTTACAGAAAAAATCCAGTTTTCAGTGTCTCAGGATGAACGTCATACACAATAATTCATTCCTATCAAATATCTTTCTTTTCAGTGTGCACACTTGCTGTGACATTTTTACAAACAGATCTATGAGCATGCTTCATCGTTTAAGTATCTTAATGTGACAAAGGTGTCGTTATATCCTCCAGTGGTATAAATATCTGTCAATCTTCTGCGTTTCTTTTTGTTTGGTAGTAAATTAGTATATTCTGATTCCACCATTCAGTTAGGATATGCTGGTAATTAGCAAGTGAGTCTGTAAAAGAACGGGGGTATACAACCACACACACTCATGGCTGCACAACTGCTGCCAAAATCAGTGATACAGGAGTTAAATCTAAGCCAAGCACTGCAGTACTAATTCATGTGCCTTCAGCTGCTTCCTCCGTGGTTGTTTCTTGGTGTCTAAGTGGCTCTGACTGTTTGTTGTTTCAGTCTCAGTTCACATCCTCCCCGCAGCTCCTGGCCCTGCTGGCAGGGGGAGAGGAAGGCAAGGCCGAGTTGGGTTAAAGAAGGTGAGAAGGCACCACAACCGATCGTCTGCCTCTTATTTCCCCTCATCGCTTCTCCAATTTTTTGAATCTGGCCTCTGTAAAAGATAATTAAAGACAAGGACTTGATCACTCTGTAACTTCAAATGCAACATAATCAGATAATGTGTGGCTGTCTCCGAAAGCTGCAATGTAGAAAAACTGAAGTGGGGAACCGTCTGTGGTGTCAGAGCACCATCTGCTGGTGGACTTCATGATGCTGCGCAATATGACCTGACAGAGGCAGCTGTACTATCATTAGTCTGTGCCCCACATACAAGACGAAATAGACTTTAAAAGCTCGGCATTAAGAAACTCTGATACAGAAGGTGGCGACATGCAACTTTCAAGGTGGTTTGCGACCCGCCCATGAACAAGAAGGCTGAATCCAAATGTCGCCATACATGTGATGTGTTCACCGTCATCCCCTGAAGTCTGTGGGACATTAAGACAGCAGCTGATGGACAGACCTAAAGACTACAATAATAACATGCATTTGATTACCACTCTACTGCCTATGTGCCTATATTTCTTTAGCATGATGTGGTTGATTATTTCTGGCTTTCATGATTCAAGAAATATATTACATGCACCTTTCTGTAGACTTACTGTCTTACCTAGTTTCTTGGAGTATGCGTCCAGTTTGTAAGCAGCCTGTTCGAGTGAAGACACTTGCTCCTCAATCTGATTTATCTGGTCCAAGTAGGGCTGTAGGCTAGCATCTGAAGCAAACACACATACCAGTCAGATGTCCACACTGTAGTGCTATAAATACTGTATGAACTAGAAACACAGAAAAGATATAACGACGCGGGTTTTCTTTGCAGATTAACGTATCACACTCACACTTGTTGTTGAGATCCTGCAGGTTACGGCTGATGTTGATGCTGATGTCCTTCATCTCCATGTACTTCAGGCTGGTGAGCTTGTTCATGTTCTCCAGCAGCCGGTAATCCTCACAAGTCGCTGAACGTGTAAAGTGAATATGCACGAGAGAAACAGAGAGGTTAAACATGAAAAGCAGCAAATCACTGCTCTGGCTAAGAATACAGGTGCAGATAATGTGAGAAAAGGATGAAGAGTGCTATATTTAAAAAAAAAAAAAAGACCTGTCAGTTCTCCTTGCAGGAAGACGGACATCTTATCAAACATATCGGTGCACAGCTCATTGATATCAGGCTCTGCAGGCTCCACAGCCTCCTCTGCTGTCTCCACACCACCATCACCTGAACACAAGCAGGATCAATACAACATGAAACACAGCTGGACAATCCAGCTGTAACACTAAATGTTTCCACAATTAAAAAAAAACAGTTAAGTATTGGAAAAAAAATACAGAAGTAAGGTGAAAAACAACGCTGCGAAACAAAACTAGAAAAAGCATAAATTGGTTCATGAGTGCTACGTTAGCATTAGCTAGCTACGGAAGCTGCAAGGAGCCATCTCTCACTGTTTGTACTGGGCTTTTTGGGGACGGGCACCGCCGGGCTTTCGGCCACAACCTCCGCGTGCCCTTCTCCCTGACCGGGGGCGCTCACGACGGGGTTCAGAGCCGCCAAGTGGGCCGCCGGAGCCCTGGAGATGCTGTCCATCGCTGCGGCGTCGTCGCCAGTCGCAGCCATTTTGTTCCTGTTTTGACTTTCTCCTTTGTCACATGAGCTGAGTGCTCACGTGACGTCCGCCCGCCACCACGACCACCACCCCTACTCGCGCGCACTGCCACGCCCTTATGTTGAGTGAGTGTGAGGATTTTAAATGGATGATTACAGTCAGATGTTATTTAAAAACAACTTTTTATTAAATGTGTGTATATACCAAACTATTACAGCAGCTCTTCAGTTAACTGATTGATAATTGTGTGTTTATAGTTTGATTTTTGATGACCCACCTGTTTACACGTGGATCAACAATGGCTGCTTAAAAATAGTAATTAATTGTACATTAGAAAATTAGAAGTGGAAAAGTGCACTTGTTCCAAGGAAAAGGGCTTGATTGGCATTGGTCTAATGCATGTAGGTGGTATGGAGGCTGCAGTGTGCCAGCAGAATAATTACAGACTGTTTATGCAGTCTCAAAGTAAAATAAAAAAATCACTTAACTATGTGTTTTACAGGGGCTTTTGAATATAATTTTGATGTTCCAGTAATGTATCAGTTGTAAGACAGTCTGTAATTTACTGCTGTGACGGTAATGTGCCTCCTAAAAATACACAACAGTAGGAACACAGATTGGTCTGTCCTGTCCTTTTTTTAAATGCTGGTGGTACAAAATGGATGAATGACTCCAGATATGGTAATGGAAGTTACCTTTTAGTGGTATCATGCAAGAAAAGTTGCATCTAAAGCTGACATGGCATTTGTGAGCGATGATATATCAACACTATTTAAAATGTACAGTCTTTTGTCCGATAAAACTCAACAAAATGTGTGTTCTGAGTTAAAGTATATGCATTAAGTTACTTTATTGTCTATGATCTAATGATAGGCTGTTTCCCAACTTTAGTTCTGATCATCATGGATCCTACATTGGACCCCAAAACTACATTTTTGTTCCTACGAGAGGTCAACCCTCTTCTCATGCTTTAGGTTTATGTTTTGTTCCCCAATAAAAATAAGGAAATCGTACTCATGATACAATACACAACAATGTTAATTCCCTAAAGTTGATTGTTTGGTTACATCATTTCTGAGACGAGTAACTGTGCATTTATCACTTTTATTCATTACACCATCATCATTGTTCGAAGCAAATTTCTGCCGGGGACATTAAAAACATTTCTTCATAAATTATGAGATGATCACAGTTTGGTCACAATCTCAGTTTTTCACTTTTTTAAAAAACAAAAAAAGTTTGGTTTTCTATTTATTTATTTCTTCCTGGCAACAATGGGCTTCCGTAGATAATTGACAGACCCGACAGTACAAAAGTTAATCAGTAATTAATCCCTAGAAATCATTAAATGTCTAGGAATGTTCATCGCGCGCGCTCCCGCGAGCAGCATGCAGTTCTCGGGCAGACAGAAGTCGCCATAACACCTGTGTCGGCGCTGTTGTGGGGGGAAGCCAGATCGTGACAGGCTAGCAGCAGTCGACTGTAAACATGGCGGCGTGCACAGCTACAGGGCTGTGCCGGACACCCCGTTACTATTAGCCTGCGAGACGGAGACACCCCGAAAATGGAGACCGAAGAGGAGCAGCACATCACCACGCTCCTCTGCATGGGTTTCCCGGATCCCGACGTGATCCGGAAAGCGCTCCGGCTGGCGAAGAACGACATCAACGAGGCAGTGGCGCTCCTGACGAACGAAAGCCCCGGACTCGGGTACGGATACGAGCCGATGGAGAGCGGGCCTTCGCCCGGCTTGGGCTCGAGTGGAGACGGGGAGAACAGCGGGCGCACCGGGACGGGAGGATTCGACCCCCCGCCCGCGTACCACGATGTCGTGGATAGCGAGGTAAGAAACAAGCCGAGCATCCACTGAGGGAGCCAGCGAGGTGAACACATTGTAAGCTACCGGGGGAGAGAGAGAGGGAGAGAGAGTGGGCTCGCCCATTTAACTAGCTAAACTTAGCGGCTTCATGCTACATGCACCGAGCCCAACGTGAGCTGTCAGAGCAGGGGGGCTGAAATACTCTCCTCTCCTGCGGGACTGTGCGTGTCGCCGGCTCACAGTGACCCGAGAATAGTCTGCTAACACGAAGCTAAGCTGCTGAAATCATGGAGCAGAAAAGGCTAATTTAAACTTACAAGCTAACCCAGCTAGCTAACGATAGCAGCTGGCTAGCTAACGGTGGTTGAGAGTTGAACGCGCCAGTGACTGGACAAGGTGTGCGCGGGGGCATCACTGTGGGGGGGGGATGCAATCGTGTATTTAATCAGGGGGGTGCTCTGGTAGTGGGTTAGCGGTTCTGACTGCTAGCAAGCCGACACCAGGCTGGATCCAGTCGGTCTGCTCTGCTCTGCTCTGCAGAGGTTAGCCAGAGTTAGCTGGCTGGCTGGTGGGATGACAGCGTCAACCAGCTCCTGCCGAGATTGCAGTCCACCCGAACCGGACTCAGAAGAGGTTTCGCAATGTCCTTGACATACGTGGCCATTTCGATCATTCTTTTGTCCACATTTCCAGCTATAAAAAAAACAGTTTTTATGTCTTCATGTGTGTAATTCATCGCAGAGCATGCGAGGAAGGCCCCGTGGCATTTGATGCTGTAAGGCTTTGACACCGACTCTCCGACAGCCACATGACAGTTGTCATTAATTTACCTGCAGGTCTTATCATTTCGTCCTAGTTTCCTGTAACTGTAAACTGCATTAACCACCTGTACATGCAGCACAAGTCATGGCAGGATTGCTTTGACTGACACTTCGAGGCTGATTGACTTCAGCAACTTGACCTCAAACCTGTTGCTCTCCTAGATCCTCTGAAGTCGTGCAGTGATCAATGCTTTCTGAGAAAGCCACAGATCATTTGATCTGTAAGATTGTGTATCCAGGCTTTTCAACCACTTGTTGTTTTTCATTTGATGGCAGTGCTGTCTGAGCTTCTGTGATTATGGGTCAGCTGAATAAGTACACATCTCTGCTCACGTCTCAGCATCTACAGGCCATTCACTTCACATCTTCCTGCTCCTCTAACCTCCTCACTCTTGTAGATGTAGGCTGTTACAGTGAGTGTAGTATAAATGACAAATGACACTTACAGCATGCAGAAAATAGCACACACCTGCAGGTCACTGTAAATAATAAGCCTATTTTTTTTCTAAATGTGCCAATAATTCAGCTCAAAGGGACTCGTTCTCTCAGGTCACTGAATCTCTAACAGCTGCCAACATTATCTTCCCTACATGTGCCAACATACAGTATGTGACACATGCCAAAGAAGTGTAATTTGAACCTATATTTCCATCTGCCCCAACTTGTCCGATGCATGATCGATGCATGCTTGAGTAGTTTTTGCTCTGTCTGCACACGTATATAACAGCGGCATTAACAACTGTCGGTCCCGACACGAGCAGTCAACGGAATAAACCCACAAAGATGAAAAGTGCTTTATTTGCTTTCTGTTCTTCCTCTGTCTGCTGTGTTTGTGCTTAAGAGGCATGTCATAGGTCTTTGGCCTCATGTTATGCTCCTAAATATAGCCCCGCAGTCTCCCTGACACACACAAACACATTGCAGTTTTTTGCAGGGGGTCCCAGGAGGGTTGTGGGGTGCATAGTAACAGAGTGGGGCTGAGTTACCTCATCGTCCTGCACAACCAAACACATGCATACTGTGCCTTTGAGACCTGAAACATTGCCCCCACAAGGGCTTGAAACGCTTGAGTGCTGTGCTGTTTGTAGGAGGATCTGTATGTTGTAATCAGATTTTGATACCCAGATTTTCAGTTAGTTCTGGAAATCCTGCCAGCAGTGAAATGTCTCTTCTAGTCTTTGAACCTAGTGCTTTCTAAGCCCGGTGTTAGCTTAGCCTCTCTCTCCCTCTCTCCCCCTCTCTCTCTCTCGCTTTCCTTCCTCTCATCCATCTGTCTGTCATTTCTAATTTTCTTCGAAAGGGAAGGGATGAAATATGATGCTTCTCTGCTTTCTGCTTCCCTTCCCTCCATCCTGTTCTCCTCTTCTTCATGTCCAGTCCATCACGTCATATGTATCGATATGCTGAGCAGTAAAACATGCACTAGACACAGTCATATCGATGTATTCAAAATGGTAAGACTTGATCGAGGTATTTATACTTTGCAGCGCCCGCTAACAAAGTGGACAAATGAGCTGTAGGCTAATAGTTTTGGTCATTTACAATGTAGTGAGAGCTGATTCCCAGGGCTCAGTCGTAGGTGAAGATACTTTTTCACAAGGCGGCGGGCCAAACCTCCATAGAGAGCAACGCTTCGTTTAATGTTTCACATAAATACGATGCAAACATCAGTGGGTTTCAAATATGACGTACCTTAGTGTTGCTTTGTGTGTCGGTGTGTTCCACTGAGCTTTCAGAGGAGGGAGTTCTGCAGATTAATCATAAATATTCACATAACTTCATGAATATGTAAACAACTTTATGATGTAAATAATTCAATAATCATTTGTCTGCTTTTGCTTTCACCACACGGACTCACAGACTTTACTGCCGCTAGCAATGAGACTGTGCCTACGCTAGGCGTTTTGAACCGTACATGCAGGAGGTAAAACGTTGACTTTTAACTTGCATTTCATCTGTTTAGATATGACTGCAGAAAAAAAAAAATCGTAGCATCACCCTGCTAACGTGACAGTGTCATGTCACGTTAGCAGGATTTTCATCACATTTGACTTTAGCTCTCACACCCTGTCTTACACGTCACAACCCTTTCGCTTGGTGAAACATTTGAAAACCTGTCTGGACTTGTTCGGAGAGCTTCTTCGAGGAAAGAGATGGACAAAAAGATGAAGAGATGAAGGGCAGATCGCTGAGGAGAGGACACACTTTCCTAATGCCGGCTGCTATCGCTCTTCTCCCAGAGGGAGGAAACGAATCGAGCATCATCCTGTCTGACTTTCACATTGCCTGAGGACATTTGGATTATCCTTGCACAGAGGACAGTTGTGTCACAAAACAATGGTCGAAGCGGGGACCAGCTGTGTGAGATTTTGTCAGCCATTGTATTAGGTTGTAATTTAGTCATTTATGTGTGTTTTACAGAGGAGCAATGATGAGAATGGGAACTGCTCCGGGGGCAGCATGGAGTTTCCCACCACCAACTTGTACGAGCTGGAGAGTCGAGTCTTCACAGACCACTGGTCGATACCTTACAAGAGGGAGGAGTCCCTGGGCAAGTGTCTTATCGCGTCCACCTGCCTCGCCCGGCACGGTAAGTCCATGTTTGTGTGGGATGACTTTTTTTTTTTTTCCTGCTTTAAACTAAATGCTCTCAATCTGCGTAATTGTGTAGGCGGCATGTTTTCTTTGGACCGTTGGGTGTTTTTCACATGTTGTTATTTTGGACACTTATATCACATGGCTCAATCTGTGTCTCTGATGTCACAGCCAATTTTTGTCCATGTTTAGACATTGGATGAATTTGTGAATCCAACGTGTCCCTCTCTGCCAGGTCTCGCTGATGCTGATGAGAACTGCAAGCGGTTCATGGACCGCTGCATGCCGGAGGCCTTTAAAAAGGTGAGCAGTGAAGACCCAGAGATTTAAGTGACTGCGTAGCACTTGATTAGTTAACATACTCCGTGCCAACTTTCCTCCTTTGTGTCTGTTTCGTTCATTGTCACCAGTTGCTGACCAGCAGTGCCGTGCACAAATGGGGCACAGAGATTCACGAGGGGATCTACAACATGCTCATGCTGCTGGTGGAGCTGGTTGCAGAGAGAGTCAAGCAGGACCCCGTACCTGTAAACCTGATGGGAGTCCTGACTATGGTGCGTTTTCTTTCTGCGTCACTGTTTATATTTGTCCGTTGTTTTTGAAATCTTTCTTCAAATATATTTTAACTTTGAAGTAAATAAATTACCCTTGAAATGGCTGAAATCGATAAGTGGGAAACCTATAATTAATGCCAAGGACACATTGCCTGCGTTAGCAGCACTTTCCCAGCGGAGCCTCTTACTTTCCCTTCCAGCTTCTCGCCTATTTCTTCTGCATTGCAAGCAGATCTCAGAAAAAGTAGAGTCTGAAGATGATCTTTTATAGTCATATGCACATCATAGCAGTGTGTCACTACAGTCTCAATGTCTATATCTGTATAATATGTCACAGACACGAAAAAAATATATAAAAGGCAAAATCCTTATAGAAAGATATGGCTGGCAGTGACTGCGCTACAGAAGCGAGGCTGTCTGTGTGGACACGCGTGCAAGCACAAGCAGTTCAGTGATGCAGCCACATTGCTCATGCTGGCAATGTGTTCCAGGCGCAACGAATCTCCAAGTAACGGTAGCCAAGTTTAAATTAAACTGTTCAATCAGTCAATATTACATGGCGGATGATCAGTTATGATAATTGCTTTGAATGTGCACTCTTATTGCAATGGTTAAATCTTTGATTATCAACGGTGACGATAACGCATGCTCTGAATCAACAGATAGCATAGTTTGCTTACAATACTTGAGTAAAAGTATAGATATTGTGTTAAAAGTTTGCAAAGTAACTAGTAACCAAAGTTATCAAATGAATGTAGTGGAGTGAAAATACAATATTTGCCTCTAAAATGTAGTGGAGTAAAGTGAAAGTACCTCAAACAAGTACAGTACTTGACCAGATGTACCTAGTTACATTACATGTCTTTAAGTTAATCTACATCTGTGTATAATTGGTGAATCTGTACATTTGTATGCAAGTATTTGTCTACTTTTAACAGGAAATGCTTGTTCTGCTTTTTAGAAACCAGGCACATGACATGACAGTGTCTAAATATGTCAGGAGTAATGTACATATTTATGTTCTTTGTCTTTGATCTTGTGTTCAGGCCTTCAACCCTGACAATGAGTACCATTTTAAAAACCGCATGAAGGCCTGTCAGAGGAACTGGGCTGAAGTTTTTGGAGAAGAGGCCAACATGTTTGCTGTCTCCCCTAGCAACACGTATCAAAAAGTAAGGAAACCCCTGTTTGTCTGGATTTTTCCTGCACTGTTTCTTTTGTAAGGATGTAATGTGTGCTCGTTAAATCCAGATGCACTCGGAAGTATGTAAAGCTGTGCCTGTACTGATATACACACTTCCTTATTAGCCTTTGTTTACGGTTCATAGCTGTGTGAAGAGGCAGCCAACGAGTTCTTCATCCCCGCTGTTGTGTAACCGAGCCACGGGGATCAGCAGAACATGCGTGACTGACACACAACAGCTGTCAGAAAACTTAATATGCTTGTGTGTGTTGCAGTGACATTGTTGAATACATCCAGTTAAAACATAATCATCTCTTTCAGGAGCCTCATGGTTGGCTGGTTGATTTAGTGAATCGAGTGAGTAACGAGCAGTCGTCCTTTTTTATATTATCTCCATATACAGGTGACGAAGTTGTTTCAGAGTTTTGCCTCATCTGTCCCCTCTCTTCTTCTTTTTTTGTCAAGTTTGGAGAGTTGGGAGGATTCACTGCCATCCAGACTAAGCTCAACACTGATGAAATCGAGATCGCTGTAAGCAGAACCGTCCTTCCTTTCATCTTTTCGCCTTCCTTACAAATGTTCTGACGTAGCACCAGAGTGATGAAATAGCTGATGGATGAAGAGGGGCGCTGTAGACAGCCTATACAGGCAAAAGGTCACCATGTTTACCCCCACGGCTCTCAGCTGCAGGGTGCTGAATGTCCCTCTCTTCTCCCCCTCTCACTAATACTCACTTACACACAAACACACTCTCTCATCCTCCCGCTGTGTGATGGTTGAAATGCTCTGTTGTGTTATGTGTTCTGAGGCATCCTTGTACTGATGCTTCCTTCTGGGAACCTGGCCGGAACCACAGCAGTGCATAGCCATTGATTCGCACACATGCATGCACGCTCCCTCTAGCCATTAGCATATTAATAAGGCAGGGACTGGTTTGCGGACCACTGTTGCGCTCTTCAGTGGCAGTGGGAGCGCAGCAGAGTGTGTAAGCCGTCAGATACCTAGCGTACTCCAAGCACAAGAGAGACTGAAAGTGAAAGGAGGAAAGATAATGGAGGAGTGCTCTTTCCTTTACTGACTCCCAGGGGTGACTCATTCATTTGTCTGCTTTGAGCAGGAAGTCAAGTGCAAAGGGGGGGAATTCAGTGAGTGAATGGAGGAGGAAGGTGGAGGAGCCCAGAAGCAGAGATGGAAGATAGCCAGAGAAAAAGAGACAGGAACACGGGAACCATTCATTAAGCTCCTGTGATTTAGCACTGAATGACAAATGACAGCTGGGCTTCGGGATTGGAAAACTCAGCCTCACATCTGTTTACGATCACTCCCGTTCACTCTCATGCAGCAGTGAAAACACAGTATCAGTTTGACCTCTCGCCTAAATGCTTGAATATGAGAGGAGTGGTTGGATGCCATTGTTGTGTCTGTTTGCTTTAAGAAGCCACCAAAAGTGACACATCTCTGAGTGTCACAAGAGAGATTTTGTTGACACACCTACAGAGGACTATTCTCATGTTAGTCATACTCATCTTGTACTGATAAGCTGATTTCTGTTGTGGTTTGTATCATGGCTGAGTTCCTCTGTTTCTTTGTGGTCGCCTGCACAGAGTGTGTCAGCTCTGGTCCAGCCTCTTGGAGTTGGTGCAGAATACCTGAACTCCAGCCTCGTACAGGTAAACCTTCCTGTATACACACACACACATGCATACACAGTAGATGATCGTATACTGACCTTAATCTGGTCATTTGTATGCCCTTTTTTTCTCTTAGTTCAACTGCTTCTACTGTGCATGTGTATGTTTACACTGTCTCTATTTCTCCTTGTAATGTAACTCACGTCTGGTCAACTTGTTTACTGTCTAACTTTGTTCCAGTGTTGAAATGATCACTTGTGTTTGTTTACATGACCCTTGTGCTTCCTTCTGATTTCTATGCTGTTTTCATTTGCTGTATCTTCTTACTGTTTTGCTGCTGCATCAGCCATTTTTTCCCCACAGGGACTAACCCATTCTCATATTGTTCTTCCCAGCCAATGCTTGATCCAGTCATCCATAAGATGATCAAGTATGTACAGAACCTGGAGGAAAAAGACCTTAAAGACAAGGTAACGTTTTATATTTGTCACCCTCTTTGTGATTTTTGCTTTAGAGTAAAGGCAGCTTGTTTTTACATTGGGGTTGGGAAGCCAGTGAGGGATCTTGTCCTTGTTGCTGCACTAGTGTAAGGGCACTTTCTCAGATGGATTTGAATACTGTGAATCCTACATTGTGCAAAAAAAGACGTGGGCGCAGTTTATTTACAAGAGGGATTTAAATTGGATTTGATTAGTAATTGCAACGAGCTGTGGAGAACTCTTGGGTCCGCCACACCTGTATTTTTAGATTAGGAGATTAACAAGGAAGAAATAATAGCACAATCAGCTCTTTTGAAAATGTAAACAAAGTAGGGCTGCGCAGTAAATCGCAAAATAATCAAAGTTGAAGAACTTGTGTATGTTGATTGTGACCTAACGAAGATGTTTTAACTTAGTTGTTCCTCATTTGCCTTTTAATCGTAGCGTCTGGTCAGCATCCCAGACCTGCTGTCGGCCATCAAGCTGCTGTGTATGAGGTTCCAGAGGGAGCTGGTTACTGTGGTGGATGACCTGCGGCTGGACACGCTGCTGCGCATGCTCAAAACCCCTCACTTCTCCACCAAGATGAACTCCCTCAAAGAGGTAAGCTCTTACAGGATCTGAACTGTCGAGTCTGACTAGACAAAATAACCTTTGCTTTGTTTTTTAATCAGTTTTTGTTCTCATGTTAAAGCGGTTTTGTTTATTTTTTTTCTCCCAAGGTGACAAAGTTAATAGAGGAGAGTACAGTGTCTAAGACAGTGAAAAATGCCATTGACACGGATAAACTTCTGGACTGGCTGGTGGAGAACTCAGTCCTATCAATAGCATTGGAGGGTAAGAAAATAAACCACTTCCTGCCACAAACAGATAAAAAACGAAGCATGCCACAAAGTGCTTTGCAAAACACTCAAACAAAACAGAAATGATGAGGTTTTAGCCCGAGGTTGACTGTATTCTCGGTGCTTATTAGATATTTCTGTGTTCCAGGAAACATTGACCAGGCTCAGTACTGTGAGAGAATTAAAGGAATCATTGAGTTACTGGGAAGTAAACTGTCGCTGGACGAACTCTCCAAGATCTGGAAGATACAGGTCAGCACCAGAGCACACATCACAGCAGCAACAACACAGTCACGTCTGCGTTATTTATTACACTGTCATTAAGCGTGTAATTGCGAAACTGAACTGTTTCCATATTTTCTATACATTGAAGTCAGCACGTATTTCTGAGAGTGTGACAAATGCCTCTTGTGTGGACGTTTCAGGCGGGCCAGTCATCAACTGTGATAGAAAACATTCATACAATCATTGCTGCTGCTGCTGTGAAGTTCAGCTTCGATCAACTCACCCACCTCTTTGTCCTCATACAGAAGGTCAGTGCTGTCCCTGTGACATTTCGGGAATAAATTGTCTTCATGAAAACTGACCTGGAAGTCTGTGTGTGGTATTAATAATAATGTTTTTGCACGTTGTTTAGAGCTGGGAGGTTGAGAGTGACCGTGTGAGGCAGAAGCTGCTCAGTCTGATCGGGAGGATCGGCAGGGAGGCTCGCTCTGAAACTACAGCTGGAAAGGTGTGTTGGCATATCAGTCATAAAACAAGTATGCTAGGTTTCATTATCACAGTGAAGTCTGAATCATCTTGTGTGTGTGTGTTTGTGTGTGTGTCTGTTTAGGTGCTCGAGGTGCTGTGGGAGTTGGCTCACCTCCCCACCCTGCCCACCAGTCTAGTTCAGCAGGCGTTGGAGGAGCATCTGGGGATTCTGAGCGATGCCTACGCTGTCAAGGAAACCGTCAAACGCAGTTACATCATTAAGTGTATTGAGGACATTAAGAAGGTGAGACAGACATGCTCCAGATGCTCAGTGGTGTCTCTGTGGTTGTCAAGGCTGGTGTTAATTGCAGTTTAAACTGCAGTTTAGTGGCTCTAAGAGTGAATATACTTACTGTGTTTACTTTAGAATAACAAGGCTGTTCCTTGCTCAACATGTTTAAAGGAAACACCACACTGGGCCCCTACATTTTTCTCCCTGCTTTGACAGTTTTGTTCTAAAGTTAGCATGTCCTTGTCACTGCTGCATATTACCCTTCAACTTTTGTTTGTCCGCATCTCTTCCATCTGAGTGTGTCCCGGTCTGTCATCCAGGGTAACCGAGATGGGACCAAATAACGTGTGTCTATCATGAGTTCATTATTAATTTCAAAGCTTTATTTGAAAGTCAAGGCAAAGGTCTGATGTTTTTCTCTTGGTTGATCAGCCCCTCAGACCGTGCCAGAAACACTTGGCCAGTGTCACCCAATAACTCCCCTTGTACTCCCTCCTTTCTCCTTCCTCCTGTTCCACTGCCTCAATATCTCCTTGAGTCAACTGACGGATTATCAATAATCCCTTCATATTAATGTTTGCATAAAAAGAGCATCTGTCAGAACATTTAGACATGGAAACTACACATCTTATGATTAAACCAGTCAATTCTTTAGAGGATAACCTTTCACTTTTATTGATTAAGGTTGTCTTTAAACCCCCCAGCCACCTGCCCGCTCATTAAGCATTCATAAACAGTACATGAACATTCAATAAATGGTTTATAACACACTATAATGTAGTTGTAAGTCAGGATAAGTGTTTATAAATGTATTAGTCAAGAGCTATAATTCATCCTGTGCGGAGGCTGATGTATAAACATATGAGTGACAATATACTAAAACACAGTTGTAGCAATCTAAAATATGTCTACATTGGAAAACTTACAGTACATTCTTCTTTATCTGGAGCATCAGAAACTTGTCTTGGACACTTCATATGTTCACCCGCCATAGGCTCCACCATACTCCTATATGCTGTAGCCAACTTTGTCCCTACGGCTGCTCCTCCCTTCATTTATGACAAACCAATCTTTGCTGTTTGACATTAATTGTATTACTACCAGTGCGCGCAGGGTGGGAGAGTCGCCACAGGCTCCAGATTGAAAAACTCTGGTATACAGCGGCTATAATTGGTATCATATGCATCATACAACCGAGCAATCATTAATGTTTTCTATGCTTTTCTAACTTTGAAATGTACCTCCCAGCCTGACAAAAACTCACTTGTTACCGATGCGTACAGATGTCCCACCTCAAATAAAATGTATGTTTCTAGACTCACACTCAGGAGGACAGTAAAGGCAGCGACACCCAAAGCTCATTTCTTACGGGCACTTGGGGCAAGAAGAAAGCTAACTCTTTGGCCAAAGTAAGAGAAGAAGCCAGTATAACTTATAACTCCACTGATTGATCTGTGTCCAATCTCGCTGCTTCACACCTGCCAGCCAATCGTGGAGGAGGGCTTGACCACAAAGGGGTTTCATTGGTCACAGGTTGATAATTTCACACTTGATTGTAACGTGAGGTAGTTTAACCAGGTGTTTGTTAATCTTCTGCTTGCCTCACTAAGAGGGCTTTGGCACTGACTAATGATTACACAGCGGTGTTGGTCTTGTCCTGGGTGAGAGTGATTTTAGCTGCTGGATGAGTGGTCAGCTTTGGTGGAAGTGCTCGCACATTTACTCATGCAAGGAGGGATCGAATCAGAGCCTTGGGTATATAAAGAAGAACATGTTTGATATTTGCTTTTGGCTTTAAAAACAATCGTAAGTTAACACATTTAAACTGGAGCACATTTTACTATCCCTGGCTCTGATTTTCTTTCTCACGTTCACACAGCTACAATAATAGAGAGCCTGTGATGACAAAATCTGATTAACTAAAACCATCACAGACCTCTGATTTTGTAGCATTTGTTTGGGAGTTTGTTCTGCCTTAGTGGATATCATTTTCCAATGTATCTGTGTGTGTGTGTCTCCACAGGCCTCTCAGCAGAGCAGTCCACAGGCAGTGTGGGTTGTTCCTGCTCTCCGTCAGCTGCACGAGATCACCCGTTCTTTCATCAAGCAGACCTATCAGAAACAAGACAAGGTAACACAAACACGCACGCAAGTAAACAAACAGATCGATAGCAATCCATCATACGGACAGTACAGTGTTGCTACATTAACCTTTCCCTGCCTCCCCGCAGAGCATCATCCAGGACTTGAAGAAGAACTTTGAGATCGTCAAGCTGATCACAGGATCCCTAGTTTGCTGCCATCGACTGGCTGTGACCGCCGGGGGGAATAACGGCCTCTCGGGCTCGACTCTGGTGGACGGACGATACACCTACCAGGAGGTTTGTCTTTGTCAGAGTTTCACTCAAGTTAGATTTAATTATCAGGAGTCAGGACTATATTTATTTTGTTTTTTATTTCCCTTCTCTGTCATGCAATTTTATTCATCATCTTTACTGTTGATGACTGCCATCGCAGTTAATAGTTTTACATTACCAGCAATGTCACTTGAGGCGTAATTTTATCTGAGCTGGGAGTAGGTTTTACACAGCACACAAGAAGTTATTAAACTTGTGCAGCACATTGTTATACAGCATGTTGACAGTGTCTGAATTTTCTGTTTAGTATCTGGACAGCCACCTGCGCTTCCTGGCCTTCTTCCTCCAGGAGGCCAGCCTCTACCTGGTCTGGAACAGGGCCAAGGAGCTCTGGGAGTGCCTGGTGTCGGGGCCGGATGTCTGTGAACTTGACCGTGAGGTATGAAAACCGTACTGCTAATGATTCTCGTGTCCTTGGTTTGTTTGTGTGTGTGATTACAATCACCTTACTCTGGATGATTGCTCAGGAGGAACAAAGGCACTACAAACATTTGACATTCACACCAGGCTGTTATATCTGTTAGAACAGTGCCCAAGGCAGGTACAAGTACATACTGTACATTAGGATGAGTTGCTTAAACCATGTAATTCCATGCTGTTCCACGATGCCCTTTGTTACCTGGTGTTTCAAGTGTTTGTTGTACATCTTTTTCAAAATATCTGCAGCAAAGCTCTTAAGCCACACATAGACACAAGATTAGATAGTCACTGGGTCTGTGGGTAATTTTGTTGGGAGCAAAACTGTTAATCTGACTGACTGAATTTGTTTAACTGACCTTGGTCACGTTTATATCTTAACCAAAAGTACTGCACCAGCTGCTCCTTGTTAACCAAAACAAAATAGGCAGCGGTATGGTATGGTGCAGTTAACGTGGTATGTTTTCAATGTGTGCAGATGTGTTTTGAGTGGTTCACCAAAGGACAGCATGACCTCGAGAGTGATGTTCAGCAGCAGCTCTTCAAGGAGAAGATCCTTAAACTGGAGCCTTATGAGATCACCATGAATGGTGAGAGACTCTGCGGGGAGATGCGCTGTTAACAGCATCACCACCTGTCAGGATTAGCTCGTGAATAAGAATGTGATACAACATGTTTTCTGTGTCTCTCAGGTTTCAATCTGTTTAAGACCTTCTTTGAGAATGTTAATCTATGTGACCATCGCCTCAAACGCCAGGGAACTCAGCTGGTTAGTCCTTACTCACGTGTTTCTCTGCATTGTTTTTTTTTTGGTGTGTCACTGAGACCTGACATTTATATTGAACGTATTATGTTGCCTGATTTTAGTGCGTGGAACGCCTTGACCTGGCAGGGATGGATTTTATCTGGCGCATCGCCATGGAAACCCCTGATGAAGAGATAGCCAATGAAGCAATTCAGCTCATCATTACATATAGCTACACTAACCTCAATCCCAAGATGAAGAAGGTCAGTATACCAGTATACCTCTGGCCCAGTCCTCAAGCAGTCTGCCTTCATTTGTGGAGTATGTGTTGCAAATGGTGTCATTATGAAACAGGAGTACAAGTGTCCCTTTTTTATAACTTGAAATCACAAATATTAATGACTTCTCTTCCGTACAGGATTCAGTGTCTTTGCACAAGAAGTTCATCGCTGATTGTTACAAGCGATTGGAGGTAAGTGGTGGAATATGTTACCGTGAGGAGAGATTGTGCCGTTTCAAAGAAATCAACTCCTGAAAGGTCATTTTTTGTTTCTCAGGCAGCCAGCTCGGCCCTGGGTGGGCCTACTTTAACACATGCTGTTACTAGGGCAACCAAGATGCTGACGGCCACTGCCATGCCGACCGTGGCCACATCTGTACAATCTCCATCCAGGTACAGAGGGGGGTTTGGGTAAGAACATAGTTACTTAACCTATTAAAACGTGTTTGTTTTGAAGTGTTCCTTCTCCGACGTCTTACTAACCAGTAGTGATAGAGAGTAAAGGTTATCTGTCTATCTTCTTTCAATCCACTAATCAACTAATTGTTGGCGCTCTAGTATAAAACACACAAGTAAAACCACTTTTTTTCAGACTGGTTGTACTTTCTTTTTTTGTGTTCATCTCTAGATCAACTAAGCTGGTGATAATCGAAAGACTGCTGCTATTGGCTGAACGCTATGTCATCACTATAGAGGTAGGCATCGTCTTCTTCACCTTTTTAAAGTAATTTATGGGAAACAATCACAAGAAGAGAGTTTTCATTGTTTGTGTGTGTCTCTGTAGGATATGTACTCAGTTCCACGCACTATTCTACCTCATGGGGCTTCGTACAATGGACACCCTGTTACTCTTCACATCACCTATGAGTCAACCAAAGACACTTTCACCTTAGAGGTACTGTAAGTCCTTTCCTAGTGTCGTGTAGAGGTAATTCTACAGAGGAAATAACCCTGCTCTGTGTGTGTGTTTGTGTGTCCTGCAGACCCACAGTAATGAGACAATAGGAAGCATCCGGTGGAAGATCTCTGAGCACTTGAGCTGTCCAGTGGATAATGTCCAGATCTTTGCCAACGACAGTGTGGTGAGTCTTGATGTTAATCTGTCAGTGACGGGGACTTGTGCTCCTCTTTTGTTTTAAAAACAGAATTGTACCTTTCGTTCCCTCATCAAAGTATTTTGCCCCTCTCCCAATCATGTGTTTCCCCTGAAGCCAGTACACATTACAAACTGCGAATCAGTGCACAAAAAAAATCAGTCAGGGCCGGGCGCCACCTCCTCTTTGTTGGTGGCTTGGTTCGCCGCATCCATTGTGCGGCAGGGGAAACACAGCCTCGAACAACCTCAATCCCTGTTTTTCTCTCACGCCGTCCCTTCACTGCTCCTCCACCGTGTGTTAGTTGACCATGAATCGGGACCAGAAGCTGCTGTCCCAGCTCGGCTTCAACGATGAGCAGAGCCTGACTGTGAAGAGCTCGGGCACAGGCACTCCCTCTGGCAGCTCCGAGTCCTCGGCCTCCGCCTCCAGCAGTTCCAGCTCGGCTGTCTTCAACTCGGCCTACGCCTTGGAGCAGGTAACAGCTGAGAAATATGACTTTACACTTACGCAGCTGTTGACACACTCCAGCTTTGATCAGATCTGACGGGCTGTGTTCATGTTTTTCCGTCTCCAGGAGAAGTCCCTGCCAGGTGTGGTGATGGCATTGGTGTGTAATGTGTTTGAGATGCTTTACCAGCTGGCTAACTTAGACGAGTCCAGGTAAGTACATCTTATTGACAGCAACAGAGAAAGAACTGTATATTATTAAGATACACAGTTCATATACATGCTACACAGCCCTTGTGTTGACAAAAATACTTCATAATACGTTTTCAACTGGTTAAGGTCAACTGTGACACGTTTTCTTTTTCTTTGTCATCTCCAGGATCACGCTTCGTGTGAGGAAGCTGCTGCTGCTCATTCCAACAGATCCAGAGGTGCAGGATGCTCTCGACAACTTTGTTCCCAAAGAATCCAGCGTGTGGAGCCACCAGGTACATCAGACTGCCAAGGCTGAATGTTAAAGCTCTCAGTTCTCTACCTTTATGTTGTAATAAGTCTCTCCTCTCCTGCATCTATTTTTTTCTATACTCTCTTTGTGTCTTTTTTCTGCAGAAGACACTGTTCCAGGGGACGGGCTCTCGTTCTCCATCCATGGCCTCAAAGCAGCAGCACCAGCCCAGTGCAGCGTCCATCTTGGAGTCCCTCTTCAGATCCTCGGCCCCAGGCATGTCCACCTTCAGAGTGCTGTACAACCTGGAGGTACGTCCACGTGCACATCATCATCCAATATTTAACACCTATTCTCAAACTTGAAACTTGACGACTTTGACATCTGCTTTCTTCCTTCGTCTCTCTCTGCGCGTTAGGTTTTAAGTTCAAAGCTCATGCCCACATCGGATGATGAAATGGCCAAAACCAGCAGCAAGTCCTTCTGTGAGAACTTCCTTAAAGCAGGAGGCCTCAGGTAACAGAGAGAACAAACCTGTTGAAGAAAGGAGGCTTAACTGTCTGCTGTTTGCTTCAACTTGTCAAGTTGCATCACATACTGGAGCACATTAAGTGTATCCTTTTATACAAAACGGTTCACAGTTTGTCCTGACTGTTGTCTTTCTCTGTGTTTCCTCTGCAGTCTGGTGGTGAATGTCATGCAGAGAGACTCCATCCCATCAGAGGTCGACTATGAGACCAGACAAGGAGTCTACTCAATCTGTCTCCAGTTGGCCAGGTGCACAATGCCTCTCTCAAACACACACACACACACACACACACAGACACACACACTCTGGGCTCCGTACCATGTTAGACTTCATACTCAATCGGTTCTTTTTCTTTCTTTTTTCCAGGTTTCTTCTGGTTGGCCAGAGCATGCCTGCAGCGCTGGATGATGACGTCATCAGGGATGGCGACTCGCTGTCATCTCGTCCTTTTCGAAACGCAGGACGGACCGGGCGGCAGCTGTCTCTGTGTGGGACTCCAGAGAAGTCCTCCTACAGGCAGATGTCTCTGTCTGAGCGCTCCTCCATCAGAGTCGAGGAGATCATACCTGCTGCTCGTGTTGCTATTCAGGTAATCAGAACAAACTTTCCCTTCCTGTATCGAGCTGAACAAATATAGCGTTCATTCAGCACATAGATTGATCTTGTGATTTATTTTCTCTGTCTCTTTCTAGACCATGGAGGTGGGTGACTTCACCTCTACTGTGGCCTGTTTCATGCGTCTGACCTGGGCAGCTGCAGCGGGCCGACTTGATCTGGTTGGCAGCCCACAGCCAATCAGAGAGACCCACAGCTCCGTTTTGGCGCCGGGAGTCCGCACTAGAGTCAGCAGCACAGGTAAAACAGAAAATTCACTTTCGTTTCATACAGGTGCATTCCTATTGTCCACAAGGTGCTTAAGCTGAGAACTGTTAGCAGTCAGTAGGTGTGGTAACTATCCTGTTCAACTTCATTCCTGATTCGTGCCATTTGTTGTCAACAGCTCATGATCAAAGCATTTCCATTGCCACAAACAAAAGCGAAAAGAAATGAAAGACAAATGTCTTGTGTTTGTTTGCAGGAAGTAACTGCAGCTCCAGCAGCGAGGGCGAGACGACGCCAACAGCGCTGCATGCAGGAATATGTGTCCGACAGCAGAGTGTGTCTATCAAAGATACCATCATCGCCCGCGAGGCTCTGTCACTGCTGGTTACCTGTCTGCAGCTACGCTGTCAGCAGCTATGTAAGACTCATGCAGGAGGACGAACACAATACAAACATGATGATTACTGTATATTTTTATTAGTCTGGCATGATGTAATAGATTAAGTTTTTCAGTATGTAGGTTGCATAACTGCAGTTTTTTCCAGACCTTCATGATCCATTAGAGTATTTTTATGCACATTTTGAAACACAGCTAATGAAACTAAACCCCCTTTTTTTCTTTCGTTTCTCTCTCAGGTTCTTTTTACAACCTTCCCGCCGTCAATGATTTCATCATCGATATTCTGCTGGGATCTCCCAGCGGAGAGGTAAACAACACCTTTTTTTTTGTTTTGTTTAATAGACTGCACCAAAGAAATGTATCCCAAACATGGCAGAGTGTGTTTATTCTTGTGGTCTCCGTCCCGTCCTCTTACAGATCCGCCGTGTAGCTTGTGATCAGCTCTACACACTGAGCCAGTCGGACACTTCGGCCTTCCCTGACATCCAGAAACCCAACTTGTTCCTCCTCCAAGTAGTTCTCACTGCTCAGCTGCCACTATGGAGTCCAACGTCTGTCATGAGAGGGGTCAACCAGAGGTAATTTAGCATGAAACACTCCAGATATACATGACTGAAGCTTTAGTAGGCACTCTTGTGTTGATGTTGCTTTTTCTTCTCAGGTTGTTGTCTCAATGCACTGAGTACTTTGACCTGAGATGTCAGCTTCTGGATGACCTAACAAGTAAGCAGATAAATTCCCTTTTCAGTCACCTTGCTCAATACTTGGATATAAATTGATGTAATAGAGAAGTTATAGCCTTTTGTTTCAGCCATTAAAGCTCAGTGTTTCCCTCCACCTTATATTCTCTTCCCTCCTCCTTCAGCTTCAGAGATGGAGGTGATAAAAGTGAGCGCAGCCACCATGCTTGAGGACGAGATCTCTTGGCTCGACAACTTTGAGCCCAGTTGGAGCTCTGAGATGGAGACCAGCGAGGCAGACAACATCCTCCTGGCAGGACACCTCCGCCTCATCAAGACCTTGCTGTCACTGTGTGGCAGTGAGAAGGAACATCTCGGTGAGCACAAGCAAAGAACCATGCACACATGACTGAAACCGATAGACACCTTTTTGAAGGCTGTTAAGTTGAGAACAATAATATGTAATGTGACGATGTGTAACTCTTGTCTTCAGGTCCGTCTCTGATCCAGCAGCTGTTGGATGACTTCCTGTTTCGAGCCTCGCGCATCATCATCAACAGTTCAAACCCCACACCCTCCCCAGCCCCCAGCCATGACTTCCACCCCAAGTACGGCATATTAATCCTTTTTAACCATTTTTAACAAACCACCCCAAAACCACTTTGTTAATCTTTTGTCGTCTTTATCGGTCAGATGCAGCACAGCCAGCAGCAGGCTGGCAGCCTACGAGGTGCTGGTGATGCTGGCAGACAGCTCCCTGTCAAACCTCCGACTCATCACCAGAGAGCTCATGTCCATGCACCACCAGTCTGATCCCTCCCTCTGCAAGGAGTTCGATGTAAGACTCTGATTAACATAACATTTCTTACAGTGATTATACAAATAATTATGTTTTAGCCTTGTAGCTAACTCTCTGTGTCTCTCTCAGTATCTGCCCCCCGTAGAAAGCCGCTCAGTCTCAGGTTTCGTTGGGTTGAAGAACGGCGGCGCCACATGTTACATGAATGCTGTGTTTCAGCAGCTCTACATGCAGCCTGGCCTGCCAGAGGTAACACATGTTTGCTGTGTGCTGTTTACCTTCTGTAGTCACCAGAGGGCATCTGCTCTGTGAGTCCAGAACGAGTTTCACACACTCATTATTTATGTTTGGTTTTGAAGGCTTTCCTGTCCATTGAGGATGACACCGATCAGCCAGAGGAGAGTGTCTTCTACCAGGTCCAGTCTTTGTTTGGTCACCTGATGGAGAGCAAGCTGCAGTACTACGTACCTGAGAACTTCTGGAAGGTAACTCACCGTTTATCTCACTGAGAAAACTGAGCAGAGTGCTGATGATTCAGTATGCTGTGAATTCAGTTTATGACCTATTTCACACATCCAAATTTGTGTCTCTTGCAGATCTTCAAGATGTGGAACAAGGAGTTGTATGTGAGAGAGCAACAGGATGCATATGAGTTCTTCACCAGCCTGGTGGACCAGCTTGATGAACATCTCAAGGTGAAACTCAAACTCACAATAACACATCAATTTTAAAGAACAGTCCCAGCTAAGTAATATAAAACCTCATTAGTTGTAATGATATGATTAATGATGAAACTCCTTTTTCTTCCAGAAAATGGGTCGAGAACAGATCTTCAAAAACACATTTCAGGGAATCTTTTCCGACCAGAAGATTTGTAAAGACTGTCCTCACCGGTAAGCAACAAGAGTTGTTTTTCGTCAAACTTCAAATTATTTTTTATTTTCAGAAAACATCACAGATGATGTTTGACCTTTGACCTTTCATTATACAGGTACGAGCGTGAAGAAACATTCATGGCTCTGAACCTCGGAGTGACATCTTGTCAGAGTTTAGAGATCTCATTGGACCAGTTTGTAAGAGGAGAGGTGCTAGAGGGCAGCAACGCCTACTACTGTGAGAAATGCAAGGAGAAGGTGCGTATAGTACTATGCCTGCTTATATTCTATCACGCTGGTATCATGTGTACTTACAGTGTTTACATGTGTTCACCTGCACAGAGAACCACAGTGAAGAGGACATGCATCAAATCCCTGCCCAGCGTTCTCTGCATCCACCTCATGCGCTTCGGCTTCGACTGGGAAAGCGGACGCTCCATCAAATATGATGAACAAATACGGGTATGAAGTCTTTCTAATCACAAAATCACGTATCTACAAAGTTGTATTTGGGCCATTGTCAGTTAAAAATATAAATAGACAAAAGATAATATTCAGAGAAGAATTTCCAAGAATAAAGTCGTACATTTAGGAGAAAAAAACTCAAATATTCTGATATAATCTGTAGATTATTAAAACGTGGAATATTCCCTGAGATTAAAGGTTTGGTTTAGTTTTTTGTTTTGGTTTTGGTTTTTGTTAAGGAACCGTGTTGCTTCACTTTGGCAGATTGGATCAACACTGCAGACACCATCTCTTGCCGTTTATTAGCTTTTCTCTCGTTTATTTCAAATGTATAACTTTATAATCTCAAAGGATCTTTGAGTTTTTTTTCTAGTAATTCTGCCACTTTACTCTCATAGAATATCAACATTTTAACCACATAAAGTTACAACTTTGGAGATTCAGATTTCACTGAGCTTTGTAATTTATTTATTATTATTTCACCTACAGTGTTCCTAATACACTGTCATAAATATCTCCATTTACGAGAATACACTTTCCTGTCTCACATTACCTCAAATCCCAGAAATGTACGTATGATTAATATGAATTCTGTGTTATCGGTGCACAGTTCCCCTGGGTGCTGAACATGGAGCCCTACACCGTCTCTGGAATGGCTCGTCAAGACTGCAGCGGAGAGGGCGGCGAGGGGCGAGGCGATGGCACCTCAGGAGGGTCGCCCAGGAAGAAAGTCACGATCTCTGAGAACTATGAGCTCGTGGGAGTTGTTGTCCACAGCGGTCAGGCTCATGCTGGACACTATTACTCCTTCATTAAAGATAGACGGTAAGTTCCTCCTCCCTTCGCTCATTTAAAGGGCTAATCTCTGGAAATCAAATACATTTATGTTTTAATGTGATTCCCAGAGCGACGTGCTGCTCTCTGATTGAATTTTCCAGCTCCTGTTCCTACTTTACATAAGAAGCACGTAACCTGTGATTAGTGGAGCATGATAAGCTGTTGCTTTAGCTTTTCCTGGCAGATTTTAGATGACCTCCTTGGGGCACATGAATGCAGCATCAGGCTTTGTGTGGGCTGTCCTGGTTTAGTTTGTAAGCATCTCCAGATGTCTGGCTCTGGAAGGCAGGAATGCTCACTGAAGAAGTGGAATGTAAAGAGACCACAGGAGCTAATATCTGGCATCATTTTCTCGCTCACTCGCTTGTTCCTATCCCCGCTGAAGACTACAACAAAGAAAGTTTGTTTTTAGGACGTCGATCTTTCTCCAGGGAATTAGACACATTTTTGAGCTGCTATGAAGTTAGTTTTTCTCTGTCAGTAAGAGATGTGTGATCCGATGTGTAGATAAGTCACCAGACAGGCTGGGTGGCATCCAGGTGGTTCACCCGGTTGTGGTGACAAACCTGTCTGTCAGTGAGTTGACCAGTACGATATGTTCCACTGTAAACTGTTAAGTGGAGCAGCATTTCTAAATCTTGTTAGGGAGATGACTCTGCTTTAGCCCCACCTTAAACTGAGTCAGAACAGTGTGCACATGTTTTATTATGGATGCCTTTTTAGGTATTGTTGAGGTTTTTTTGTATATGATCCAAGCATGTGCTGAGTTTTGATGCACCTGTATCTAATCGGATGTCTTCCCATCCTTTGTCTCTTAGTGGTAGTGCCCGCGGACGTTGGTACAAGTTCAACGACAACGTGGTGGAGGAGTTTGACATGAATGATGAAACCCTGGAGTACGAGTGCTTTGGTGGAGAGTACCGCCCCAAAGTTTACGACCAATGTAAGTGACACACGATTGCTAAACATAAAAGTATGTAAATCTCAACCGCTGAACACATTGTTAACTTTAATGTTCACATGTGTACGTGCAGCCAACCCATACCCTGATGTGCGGAGGAGGTACTGGAACGCCTACATGTTGTTCTATCAGAAGATCAGTGACCAGAACTCACCCGTCCTGCCCAAAAAGAGCAGAGTCAGCATCATGAGGCAAGAGGCTGAGGACCTTACGCTGTAAGTGAACCTCCCACTATATACACATTCTCTTTATGTCATTAATAATGTAGCATTATATTCATGGAGGAAATGGTTATTGATTTATACATGAAAAGCTGTCACAGTGTTTAGGATCAGCCGATCATCATCTATCCTGTGTCTATGTTTCGCAGGTCTGCCCCGTCCTCTCCTGATGTCTCACCGCAGTCCTCTCCCCGCCCCCCCAGGGCCAACAACGACCGCCTCACCCTCCTCACCCGTCTGGTCCGCAAGGGTGAGAAGAAGGGCCTGTTTGTAGAGAAGATGCCTGCCAGCATCTATCAGGTAAAGTGGCGTCAAGCTGCCTGACTGGAAGTAACATGGAGGTCCAAAGATATAAATTCTGTGTTCACACCACCTTAACATGTGTTTTGTTAGTAATGCAGGAAGAACCAGGTTCATCTGACCTCTCTGTTTGTGGTTTGTGCAGATGGTGAGAGATGAGAATCTCAAGTTCATGAGGAACAGAGACGTCTACAACAGCGACTACTTCAACTTCACCCTCTCGCTGGCCTCCGTCAATGCAGTATGTGCTTCCATATTTCTCAATTTTCAGGAAGCAAATATTCTTGTCATCATTTGCATATTATCTATTTATCTACTTCCCTTTTTGTGCAGTGCTTTTTTTTAGTAGATGCAACCAGAATCACAGTTTTGACGTGTACTGCTTTGCTACAAATCATAAAACCGTGTAATTAAAACCCCAATAAATCACACCGGAGGCCCACACAGTACACATGTCAGTGATGAGTTTTGTGGCTTCCAGATAAAGATGTTCATGTGTGTTACAGACAAAGCTGAAACATCCAGACTACCAACCAATGGCCAAAGAGAGCCTTCAGCTGGCTGTTCACTTCCTCTTTCACACCTACCTGCACACCAAAAAGAAACTCAGGTACGTCCTCGCATACATCCGCCCCCGCGAATAATGAACATCTCTGATAAGCAGCAGTGTTTACCTGTACTCATCTGTAACCTGCTGCAGGGTGGACACAGAGGAGTGGATGGCCACAGTGGAGGTGTTGCTGACGAAGAGCTGTGAAGCGTGTCAGTGGATGGTGCAGTACCTGGTCGGACCGGAGGGACGAGAGATCACCAGGTCAGGGCTCGTCTGCCAGCTGGTTAACCCACAGATCTGTTACATGTGTACAACACGTCTGTCCACCTGCTCCACAAGTGTTTTTAAAAAGCGAAGGCGTCTCTAAAAGACGGCACGCTGAGACCTACATTTTCTCACTAACACACTATCACTTTATCTACCTATCACATCCCTTTATGCAGTCCCTGAAACATCAAGCATGGGTATACTGTATGTCTGTAGGGGCCTTGGCCTGGGTTTAATCACTGCAGCACTTTTGTAGCTGTCCTAGTGATATGCGATACAGACTTGGCAGCTCGCAAGCATTGCTCCCTCATTCCAATCAATGCACACTGAACTCTGTGACCGGGTCAAGTCTTTCCATCCTGGTTCTGCTGCTGCAGCCACTAAAGCTTTACTCACACTCTTGTTTACTTTGTATACTCGAGCTTTGTAAATAACTGTCATGCAGATCTCTACAGTCGGGCTGCCCCTGACGAAAGATTTTTCATATTGACTAGTAGTTGTCAGATGAACACATCTGCGCATTTCTAATATTGACCTAATTATTGAAATATAACATTTTTGGGCAATGGACGAAGCGAGCCAGCTGTTTATGACATCGCCAACAGCAAATGCGAGATGTTAATGATTTTGAATTTAATGGAACAACCAGCAAGGAGACTGAATATTTTGTTAATTTATTTGAACAGAGTATAACATTACATGTGTCTTGTTCAAAACGTAGGAATAAATAACTTCCAGCTTCTCAGAAAACAAGTACTCAGTCTTATCATCACGATGAATGATGTACTCGCTACAAACGAAACCCTTGACTCCACCTGGCACTTCTCCACGTGGCTTCATATCCCAATGGGAGTGTTTGAGAAGTGGAGCGTCATGCCTGCCTGATGTTGTTGAGTTGCTAAGATTGTGTTTATTTCGTCATTTCTCCTTGACTTTTGTGCTTCTGCTGTGGTTGAGCAGGCTACTTAGTTTAATAGCTTCGTTATTTGTTTGTTTTACGTGTGTATCGTTAATATTTCCGATCTTGTTGTACTGTTGGTCCCGAGTTTGCATAGGGTGTTTTATTTTGAAAATTGGCCATATGCACCATGCTGTTCCGCTGTCTGACTTCCTGTCTGGCTCGATTGGCTCTGTGCAGCTTGATGCAGCTGCAGTCTGCTTCAATCAAAAATATGACTGGGGGTGTTTTCCCCACAGAGAGACGCTCCTGGGACGCTGCTGAAACATGCGGTGGTGCAACCGGTGGACACACCAGCATTGTCTGCGATGGCCGCGATCAGCTCAGGTGGCTGTAAATGCACCACAGAGAGGCCTGGTGCAATCTGGGGGTCACTCCTGTGCCGCTTCACGCCTCTTTTCCCAACATGACCCTTATCAGAGTCATGTTGTGGGGCGCTGTAAAGGCTTGCATGTACTTTGCCTGTTCTGCAGACATACTAGTACCGAGCACGCAGATCAGCACGCGTTTCCTTTTATACTACAGTGAGGTCCCGTGTCGGTCTGGTATGGCTGCGGGGAACAGTCATTTTATTTCCTTTTATCAAATTGCCCTTTGTTGCTGAATGACTGGATGCTGATCAGTAAGGAATGTAAACTCTTAGAGCCAGAGGATAATTTTCCTAAAGTGCGTGTGTGTTTTCCAGAAAGGTGTTGTCTTTCACGACTATGTGTTAGGCATGGGGTGATTGTGTCATCCTCAGAAATGATTGGTTGTTGAACATCAGACATCAGTACACACCGGCCCCCTTTACATACAACACACCCCTTCCCACAAAAAAGAGATGCACTCGCTGCACTCAGCTGTGTGTCTCAAGGCCAAAGACACCAGCACAAGTTTAGTCTCTCACACAAACAGTGTTTTCAACTGCTCCTCGTGTTTTTCAGGATGTTTTCACATCATTATCACACGTTAAATTCAAACTGCCATTTCCTTCTGCTCATCATTTTAAAGACTGATATTGATTTTGACCGTATGTCTTCCTCAGAGTTTGTCTGTTGGAGTGCAGCGTGAGGGAGGTGAGGGTGGTGGTCGCATCCATCCTTGAGAAGACTCTGGAGAGCGCGCTTCACTTTGGAGACCCAGGATTGGACAACCTGATGGACGCCCTGCTTTCCTTATTGGACAAAGACGTTCCCGAGAATGTGAAAAACTGTGGCCAGTACTTCGGCCTCTTCAGCAACTTCGCTCAGAGGGTAATAAACCATCAACAACTAAGTAGTGTTAGTGTTCAACTTCCAAACATGAAATAAAATGACTGTTAGATGGTTTTCTCAGTGTTTTGTCTTCTCTTCTCTCTTTCAGGGTTGCGGTCCGTGCCAGTTGTTGTTGAAACACTCAGCTTATCGCCGGATGCTCATCTTCCTGTTGGGACCCAATAGGCAAAACAACCAGGTAGAACTGCATAATATACAGTGTGTAATAGTACAGTATGAATTGGTTCACGACACGGTGATGCTTTCACTTTCACCCTTACACGTTTTCATCCAGAACCTCAAGACTTTAGTGTTTTTATCTGTGCTCTCACAAATCGGTTAAAATGTAAATGTAGTTTTGAATTGTTCATTGTTTTAAGAAGTTTTGAATGTTATCAACATTTAAAAATGACAAATATAAAGCTTTTATTGCCCACAACAGTACTCATTGTTTCTCTGTGTGTCTCTACAGAACCGGCGGTGGAGTCCAGCTCAGGCGCGAGAGTTCCTTCACCTCCACAGCACCCTGGCCCTCATCACTCTACACTCTGACCTCAACTCTCAGCGGACGCATGGTGAGACACTTGAATCAAATCCAGAGGCTCGCAGGGCTGATGTTTTTGTACGAACCAGCTCTAACTCCGATGCATTGATTTCTCACATGTTGTCCTGTGTAGCTCCAGGAGTGTTTAAACTGCGTGTGAGCGGCGTCCCGTCCTCCACCCCGCTCCTCCCCCTCCACGCAGACATCCTGGCCTCACTCTTCACTCCAGAGGGACAGCCTTACCTTCTAGAGGTAACATCCAAAGAAACAACTCGCATGCCTGACTTCAGTCATTCTTATCATAAATAATACAAAAGAACCATACAGTTGTTTGTTTTTTTTAAGCCATGGTCTATTTATCAGGGCCTCGCTGACTGATGTTCTCTCTTTGTCACTGTGAATATCCACCAGGTGATGTTTGCCATGCGTGAGTTGTCAGGTCCTCTGTCTATCCTGATAGAGATGGTGACCTACACTTCGTACTGTAACGAGCCCTTCTCCCTGGGCGTGCTGCAGCTGCTCAAGGTAAAAAAACAGAAAACAAAAACAAAAGCCTCCATGACCTCAGAGAGACAGCTGTCAGAGCTGTCAGAGACATTCAGTAAATGATTTTAAACTCTTCTGAACCCTCGTAGACCCAGCTGGAGACGGCTCCACCTCATGAACTGAAGAACATTTTCCAGATGCTGCAGGAGCTCCTAGTGAGTGACAGCCATCAGTTAACCCTGTGACCCTTCACCTAATGATCCATTATGATCAGTTTGCTAACAGCAGTTTAATCTTTTTGCATCAGGTGATGGAAGACCCTCTGCAAGCCCAGAGACTCAAGTATGCTTTTGAGTCAGAGAAAGGCCTTTTGGGTATGTAGTTTCTGTTTACATCTATTGTTGGAAGACTGCCCCACCGCTTGGCAACATTATCACCTTTTGTGTTTGTTTTTTTTATTAAATGGATTTATTGAATGTATAAAAACATGAGTGCTGTCTCTTCTCAGCTTTGATGCATCAGAGCAACAACGTGGACAGCAGACGCTGCTACCAGTGTGTGAAGTTCCTGGTCACATTGGCCCAGAAGTGAGTACATCTAAGAGTCACATGTCAGAGTTTTCCAGGAGTAGTAATTCTCCTATATGTACTTCATTGTTCCTTTTATTTTCCCCACCAGGTGTGCTCCAGCCAAGGATTACTTCAAGGACTTGTCTGGTCACTGGAGCTGGGCAGTACAGTGGCTACAAAAGAAGGCAAGCTTATAAAATACAATGTAGTCACAAAAATCAGAAGAATATGTTTAATTTTTCAGTATTTTGACTGTATCAGAGATCGACAGTAGGTAGCCAACAGGGTACAAGGGGAGAGAGAGAGATCAGGGATGATGACGAGTATCTCTAGCTTGGAATAGACCAACAGGACACCCCAGAGGAAAACGTTTCATACGCTGTGATAAAATACTTGTGTGATTATTGTGCTTGTGCATCATTCGCCTCTCTCACCCCTCAGATGACAGAACATTACTGGACTCCACAGAGCAACGTCTCCAATGAAACCTCCACCAACAAAACCTTCCAGCGTACTATCTCTGCACAGGTACGCACACAAACACACGCTGTCACCGGTACTTGATGTTTATTCTTTCTTCTCTGCTCTTTAAGTGGCTCACTGTATGTTTCATTGTCTGTGTCAAACCCTGCAGGACACCTTGGCCTACGCCACAGCGTTGTTAAACGAGAAGGAGCAGTCTGGCAGCAGTAACGGTTCCGACGGAAGCCCAGCAAATGAAAACGCCGACCGCAGCCTCCGACAGGTAGCCATCAGCCACAGCGGTCGCTAACTGCTCGGCACAGCGGGCTTCTTACATGACTCACTGCAGTGCAGCAGCTCATGCTCGGTTCACGCAGCCAAAAAAAGAGAAGAATGGAACAAAAATGGAACATCTCACTGGCTTCTGTCAAACGCTGTGAAGGCAGTTTGTTGCCTCCCACGGTTGTTATTAGCGGTGGATTTGAAGCGGCTTCATTCTTCTCTGACTCCCGCTGTGGCTGACAGGATGCCCACACAACTCAGGGGTGTCAGACACAAATAGACCCTGATGTGTTGTGTAGAAATTAACATCCTGCTGTCACTGCGTAGCTCGTTGATATCTAACCACTCATAAAACACCACATTTCTTTGATCTCTTTTCTTAAACGGTACACCTTGTCTCTCTCCCAGGGGTCAGAGTCTCCCATGATGCTCGGCGATTCGAAGAGCGATCTAGAAGATGTAGACCCGTAGCTCCTCCAACCAGCAGGATCCCTCTGAAGGAGCGGCGGCACAGCACCGGGCAGCCAATTGAAAGGGCTGCACTTTGCCTCTGATTGGTCCGGACATTTAGGACTCCACAACAAGCCAATCAGAACACTTATTCTCTTGGTCGCTACGGCAACAAAGGAGCTATGAATAAATCATAAATTACTTCCTTTCAGAGCAGCCAAGGCGATGATGGAGATGCATTATCATTAAGGGCAGCAGAGTTGATTACAGTGGGAAGTGCAGAAACCTTCCACAATCACGGATGACTTCAGTTTATCCTTTTATTCATTCATTCACTCAGAATGACAGCAAGGTGGAGGATGGGTTCGGGTTGTGTTTTAACAATTTTCTGCTCATGTTTGCCAATGTATCTACATGAATTACATTCATATTGTAAAGATTTGTTCCATAGATGTAATTTCCAGTGTAAGATAATATTTTAAAGTCTCCTGTGCTCTTCTCCACAGCCATGCAAAACTGCGAGAGGTCACGCTAGCTCGCTCTAGAGGAACTTACAGACATCAGGTGCACTTGTACAGGAACACCTCCACACACGAGCACTTGGGAGGGGGTGGGGTTAAGTATGCACTTTATAGTCCAGCCCAGTCTATTGTGACGTACAGCAGCACTGGTCAGTTCCTCTAGAGCCTCCTCGCGAGCGTGGCCTCGTCTTCTTTTGCTTTTAACAACCTATGTTTTTCAGTGCCACTTATGCAGACACATGGAAGCCCTAATAGCAAAGCCACTCTGCCTGTGACTTAACCTTTTCACCCTGGTGACGCAGCAAAGGGCAGGCCCTGTCCTAGAAACAGGACAAGACCCGGCCCTCGAGCCAATCCGAAACAAAGCAGTGCCATGGTCAGCATTCTCCCTCTACTTCTTCTTCTTCTTCTTGCTGTCAGGCAGCCTCATGTGCTGGATTTTTATTCATTTCATCGCTGTCTTTTTATTTTCTTTGCCACTTTTCTTTGACTCTGGATGGATTGACTATTGGAGAGGATGTTTAGGGACTCAAGCCTTATGCAAGAAAAAGCTGATCTGGAAGCGCATCGATCAGTCATGGTGGGCCGTCAGTGCCGACTGAAGGGGAGCTCAGGAGCATGTTTTATTTTTAGGTGCCAAGGTTACACACACACACACACACACACACACACACACACACACACACACACACACACACACACAAACACACAAACACACACACACACACACACAAACACAAAGAATAATACACTATGATAGAACTTGTGAAGAACATGCAAACGTGTGTCACTCATTCACTTTGCTCATCAACACAAAGAACAGTTACCTGTTACCTCTGCTTTATCAGGTTTGATTTTGTTTTTGTTTTTCTGTTTTGCTTTTTGCTTTTGTCTAGCTTTGTGAACACACACAGAGGAGCTAAACCCAAATGTAGCTCTAGTTTCATGCGAGAACGGCGCGCATCCATCGTCCCTAACCCCCAATCATCGGGAGACTTGAAGTGCCTTAACCTCCCGATCCCCTCCCCGCCCTCCTCCCCCTCTCATCCCACCTCAGACGCTCCCATCTCTGAGGGTGCGTTAAAGGTCTGCTCCACCTCTCCTGACCGTGACACCAAACCGGCGTCTCCTGTGGTCAAGTAGTCTTCGCTGTAGGAGTGCAACAGGGCTTCTTCATCCCCATTAGACTTCAGATAATACAGGGAAAATGTCCTCTGTGTGTTGTGACAAAGGATTGTTGGAATGTATCTGTTGGTTGTTGATTCTGTGTGTATGGGGGAGGGTGGGGGTGTATCTTTTTACCCTTATTAAACAGGGTGTAGGGGACAGGACAGGGTTTTTGGTCATGGTAAAAAAAAAATGCTGCTTCTTTTCACTCCGCGCTCAAGCGGAGACACTTTGTAGATACTGATTTATGCTAGATAGTTTTAAGGGAGCCACACTTTCACTCAGACGTTCTGAAGACATGAGCCTCAACTAGCTTAGCAGATTAGCTCTCAGCTTTAACAGGTTAATGTTTACAGTGTGAGGACCTACGAAGCAATCATGCAAAATGGTTTTTCTGATGGGGAGTTGACATGTGATCGATCCACTGAGGCTCCTTCAAAGCCTGAGTGGAGGGAAGACACTGTTTTAGCCCTTCCACCCACCAACACACACACACACACACACACACACACACACCCTCACCCTCACCCAGCCCATTTTCCTCTCTCTCTCTCACTTGATGTGAATGTCACGTCGTGCTCTCCGGCACGTTTGCATGTGTGGCAGTAAGTGGTGGTGAAGTTTGTCTTTTCTGTGTGACGGAGGGAAGAAAAACAGCCCCCTGTGTTGTTTGCTGTGTAATTTGGTCATTAGCACTTACTGTCACAAACATACGCCCCCCCCCCCCTTCTCTGTGGCTGGTATCTGATGGAGCTGCATGCAGTCTGTGCCAAGCGATACATGAACCTGGAAAACATGAGTCGCATTCAGCCAAGAGTCTCTCCTAGGTCTGCCCCCACTGCTACATCACCACAACTACTAAAGAAAAAGAGAAAAAAAAAATCAGAACAATCTTTTGTTTTAATCCTGGGATGCAGGGAGGGATGGGTAAGAGCGTGGGTAGGGATTGGCATCTGTACGGGTTTTTACTGTCATTTTGAAAATTCACTTCTGCCATCGCAGGATTCTGTAATGCATGTTAAAACTCAGTTTTAATTTGTACATCAGAGTTTGATTAAGGGGAAATTTGATATAAAATAAACTGGAATGCACAACCTTTTGTAAACATTGTTTTTTTATGTATGTGTACTTATTGTCGAATGATTTTCTACTTTGTTCCAGGACAGGACCTTACAAAATAAGAGCCCAATTTTTTGGGCTGTGGTGAATATTCAGGAGTAAAAAGTTCTGATAATGATATATCAGCAGATCAGTGAGTACATCCACTAAACTACTGTACTTAAGTACAATTTTGAGGTACTTGTACTTGAGTATTTCCATTTCCTGCTACTTTATACTTCCACTCAAATATTGTACTTTTGACTCACTACAAACTGTATTTACTAGTTACTAGCACATTTGAAATTAATTTATCGAAAGTTGAACAGAAAAGCGCACTGATTCTGATAATGAGATAAATGATTGTTATCGGATCCGGTAATCAGTCGACTCGTAGTATGAGTAATATCTTTACTTTTGCTCAAGTATGACTTTTGGGTACTTTATACAACACTGCAGCCGATATACAGACATTTGTTGCAGTTGTCCCACAAATGTGGTTCTCAAACATCCTGTGACAAAGATGTGTAGACCAATGGAGGCAGGATGCAAATTATGGGAATTAGATAAGCATTTTTTCTGCATTATAATCTATGAAAAAGTTTTCATATTGGCACATATCGTACACCATATATGCTGTGATACATCAATTTCATCCAGTAATAGGCACTGTATCAGTCGGGCTTTCAACAAAATGTTATTTAATTTTTACCTTTTTTGTATGATGATTCCTGCAGGGTTTTTTGTGTTTTACTGATCTGATTGTGGCCTTTTTCACTGACAACATGTAGACATGTCAGGAGGGAACACATAGGCGTGAACTGTAAAATTAATAGACCTTATTTACACAGCAGCCATTTTCCTCAGACATCACGATCAGGGTGGGAAGGATAATGTCATACTGCCGTTTTCCAGGTTATATACACATACAGAATCTAACGAATAATGATCATTTCACCACTTCATGACTGATCAGCAGTTGAAAAGACAATGGAGAGTGAAAATCTGATGGTCATTGCTCCATATTTCAAGTTAAACCAAAATATCTGATAACTCATCAGCCTCTGCCAGACGTCAGCTAACGGTTAACGCTAACATTCAAAGCCACCTCCCAGCTAATGTTACTGTTTGAAAGTGATGATATCATGGGAAAGGTGTAAATTATTCTAACATATCAGCACACATCACTCTAAGAGGTTGAACACTAAAAGTAGCTAACAGGGTGTCAAATAATTTTTGTTTTTATGTTTGAAATATGGCCGACGTCCCTTCAGATTGACACTGTCCATCATTTCTTTTGTTGCTGATCAATCAGGAAGTAGTGAAATGAGAAATTGTCACCCACCCTGAGTGTGACGTCAGACGACAGCAGCCACTGTGCTCTCTTTGTTTCAGGGTCCTGGTACCGAGCAGGATCTGGCCCCCTGTCACGGGACACTGGAATAGCACAGAGCCATTTTTAATGTCATTAGTTACACCTGGGCTTCTCCTGCTATGGCACATCAAACCGTCTGCTATTGGACCGTTGCCTGTTGGACTGAGGATGGTTAATCAGCTTAGCTCCACTCATGAATTCACACAGAACCCCAGCAGCCTCGTATCGTGGCTCACATTTTTGCTCGGAGTAACCCGTTCACCGACAAACCATCTGTCATGAAGGGTTGTGTCAGTTTATCAGTAATGATATCACATTTCCTGTGGCAATCAAACTTCAGTCCGCTCATCAATGCACCACAGCTGGTAGTGCTGGATGGATGTGGTGCTCTCCATGCTGAAGCTAGAATCAGTCCAGTCTGTGTGCTTGTGCTGAGTTCACTCTTGAACTGTGAAATCCTAAAAAGCTACTGCCAGACTTAGTAAAAGACAAAGTGAGTAGAGGGTAACTGGCTTATTAATCAAGCTGCTAATCAGGCTGATTACACACGGCTGTACAGTCTTCTGCATCAGAAATGTTCATAATAAGCATGCTGTGAGCTGTGTGCACTCTGATGGGGATTTCAGCATGTCAAGCAGGGAGCTGACTGAAGTGCTGACTGTCTTTTCATCGGTTTTTTCCACAAAGACATTTGGAGAATCACAGGTGTAAATAATAAAATGAACAATGGCTGAATTAATTAAGCTGCTCACGTTTCATGGCTCTAGTATTGTGCACACTGGCTCGCTGTCATATCTCATTGGGAGGCTTGAATAGAGCAGAAGCTTCGTTAAAGGATAAATTCACCTAAAAATGGAAATTCAGTCATTATCTACTCGCCCCCACGCTGAGGAAAAGTCGGGAGAAGTTTCCCACAAAACATTTCTGGAGCTTCACAGTAAAACAGTGTTGCAGCGTTCTCTTAAACAACTGAAGTGGATGGAGACTAAAATATAAAATGTGAAGAACTTCAAAACAAACTACAGAGACCACATCAGCGCCAAAGATCCTTTGACAGCACGTCTCAGGTAAATTGATGTGTCTATGTGTAATTTGCAGCCTAATTTGCGTTATGTAAGCATTAATATGTTGTATTATTAACTAACACTGAGTTATCAGACTGTGTTAAAAGTAATGCCATCAATTAGCTCACATAAAAGAGGTCAGCTACGGTTAGAAACCGATATTATCAACTCTCCTGCAACATTAATTAGTCGGAAAAGCTCCTGTGTTCCTGTAAATGGATTTTGCTCGGCTGTCAGTGTTCATCTTCATCAAGTTGCTCTGAAAGTGATCTCAACGATATTGTTCCCTGCCGTCGTTGTCGTTATGGTGTGGACTCAAACATTTTAAACAATCTACTAAAAGTCATTGTTATATTTCTTGGTGCGGGTGGCCCTTAATCCAAGTCTTCAGAAGCCTCGAGATCCCAAATTGATTTGATAAGACGTCATTTGCACCTTTTTGTAAAACTTGCCTGGGCCTTTATTTTAGAAAAACATACACACATTTTATGTTCATGAAAGCTCTTTTTTATTATAATTATTTTGTAAAAGATACAAAAATATTTGGTTACATTTTACAAACTGTCGGCCTACCGGTTTAAAAGGCGCTAACGAGACAGTACTACACATGCAACATATGCAAGTCTGAGGCATTAATACAACATGTGTGCTCAACTGAAACACTCACAAGCAGTGTTACAAAAGCGTTTACAGTCACTGATAGAAGACAAAGAAGACAACATGAGAGACATCTTCATTAATATCAAGGTGTTAGACATCCAAGAGGTGTGAGACCGGATCAGTGAAGAGCTGTGACGTTCTGTTCTGGTGGTCTAACACGACAGCAGACAGCAGCGGCCGCCGCCCCGTCACCTCCCGTGGCACTGTAGACATGGCAGCTGTTGCCCTTAGCAACTGGCCCCAAGATGGCAGAGCCCAGAAAGACGGCGCTACAGTCTGTCAGAGTCCAGCCAGAAGGACAGGACACCTCGAACTGCAGGAGAACAGCAGCGGTGTTAAAAAGGTCTGAGGGGAAAGTTTTTAAGACATTTCTATCTACTTAAAATACTCACCTGATCTTTATCAGCGGATGTTTTCTCCAGCAGGTGGCACTCCAGAGGCGGAGCGTGGCAACGTTTCCGATCACCGTGTTGTGGACGGGAGCGAGACGAGATCCCAGCAGAGGGCCGAGATGTGCAGCCTGGAGAGAGACGAGACACTCGGTTAAACGCCGAGAGCATCGTCCATTAGTGATCCACCGTGAAGGTGATGAGCGAGAAATATGATGTAAACTAACAAACCTGCTCTTTATACTGCACACAATGCTGGTAATTATGGAGTACACTTTCTTTTCACAGCGACTGCCATGGAAACGAGCATAATCGACCAAGATGTTCCCAAGGCAGCCGCGTCAAAGCCTTGTATTCAGGCTTAAAGGACGGTTTGTGCGCAGCACAGCCACCGAGTTCATTCAGCAGTTTTCCCTTTCTTAGAAAATATTAGATGAGAAGATTCATTCGACTCTCACATGTAAAGCTAGTGGAGATGGTTAGCTTAGCTTAGCATAAGGACTGGAAATAGAGGGAAACTGCTAGCGTGTGTACCAGCATGCACAATCTGATCAATCTGTGTCGGTGTTGATCCTGCAACATCATAATTAACATGTTTTCCTAAACCTGACCTGAAGTATTTTTGTTGCCAGACAACGGAAAATAAGTGAGCTCAGAACTATGCACACTTGAGGAATCTTTAATCTTGCAGAAGACCGCGCGTGAGACTCACCAGTCGGGCGGTGCTGCGGGTCGACACACTCGTCATCTTGCCCCGACTCTGGACTAGCGCGGACCTGGCACTGCAGACCACTTATCACACAGCAGCGCGCCACGGCGTACACACCTTTACCTCTCGGACCATTGTGGGCAGCGCACTCCAGCTGCCTGCCTTTCACCTGTCAACACAAGTGAAGGGTTTTCAAACAGTAGACTCAGACAGAAGTGGTTTGAAATGACAACTTACAATGATAGAGTCTCCGGCGTGGAGACCGTCAGGACTGTAGCTGCTGCAGCTCATTATTTCCTCCTCCGCACGACAGCGACTGATAGCCCTGTCGGTGCTCGCGACCCCTGACCTCTCTGACCACACTGACCGGCACAGAAGCTCCTCATCTGCACACCCACACAGGAACAGAGTGTGAACTACTCACCGATGCTGTTTGTATGTGTGTGTGTGTGTTAAGAAGATTAAGTGAGTCACTTACTTTGCCTGTTGGCAGGCGGCATGGCTGCCACCAGGTTTGGAGTAACGAGACGATGTGTGTCAGACAGAGAGAGGAAGTTGATTGTGTTGCTGGTGGAATAACGCAGCATCGTCTGCAGGACCTGCACCGGTGACATGCTCTGATTGGACGACAGGATCACTGCTGCTATACCTACACATGCACGGTCCAAGAAATAAAACAGCTGCACACACAGATTGCTTTTTTGTGTTGTCTTAATTTTTACGTGTGTGTTTGCGTACCGGCAGCGTGTGCAGCGGCCTGCGAGGTTCCACTACGGGAGGTGAAACAGGTGCTGCAGTCGCTACTCGCACTAACGATGTCGTCACCAGGTGCAAACAGATCAACGCAGCGGCCGAAGTTGGTGCCACCCGCTCCCTGTGACATGAGCTGGTCCGCTGAGTTAACCGCTCCTACGGTGATGACCTGCACACGCACAAGAAGCAAAAGTAAGGGTTGTGTGTGAGAATACATCCATCGGGTTCTTTGAAACAAAGTGCTGTAACCTCAGGCTCTGAAGCAGGCGAGTAGAGGCAGGCGTCATCTCTGTAGTTCCCCGCAGCAGCGATGACCACGGCACCGTTGGCCACCATGTCCCGACAGGCGGCGTTTAATGAGCGACTGAAACCACCGATGAACGGCAGCAGAACAACCACGGCCTCTACTGGACGGGTCAGTAACGTTGCTCGGATGTACTCCATACCTTACAGGACAGGAGAGGGATGTTCAGAAAAGAAAATACACTTCACTTCAAGAACGGGAGAGTCGGGTGCAGAGCCAGAACTTCTGGAGGAATAAACACCCGGAGTAACATCAGATCCTGCTCTGACCTGGAAGCTGTTTACCGACGGGAGGAGAGCTCAGAGATTACTTGGGTATATCATACATGCACAACCAATGGGAAACGTTGGGTGGCATTGGTTACAAAAAAAATCTCCATGATCCCACAGTCCCTTGGAGTCCTACCTGCCAGAGCTCCTGACACGGTCCCTTTCCCCTGACAGTTGAGCACACGGACCAGGTTGACCACAGCGCCTCGAGCCACCCCGGAGTCCGACCCGCTCACGACCCCGGCCACGTGTGTGCCGTGACTGTCGCACTGACTGGCCTGTAGAGGAGAGACGTGCGAAAGCTTTGCAAACTGAGCTACAACGACAAATACGCAATTATCGTCGAAGTGCGGAGCTTCGATTGACGTGTGTTACCTGTCTATGAACTCTGACTCCGTCCTCCTCGGGGACGTTGTTGAAGTCTGTGATGAGCACTCGTCCTTCAACCTCTCTGTGAGAACTCTGAACACTGCCATCCATCAGATACACCTTCGCCTTCCCTCCATCATCTGCACCGGACAGAGGGTGTGTGGATTAGATATAAATTACTCCAGGGGCGTGTGTGTGTGTGTGTGTGTGTGTGTGTGTGTGTGTGTGTGACAGGGACGGACTCACTGGGTGGACTGTATGTGCCGTTTTCAGAGATGCCACCCTGAGACTGCAGTAACCTCTGGAGGTTCCAGGGGGCGCTCTGAGCGAAGATGGACGAGTCCTCCTCTATGTAGTGGACATGAGGGAGCTTCAGCGCCTGAAAGACACACAATCAACTTCTAAAGTATAAAATAAAGCCCGCACAGAAAGCTGATGAGTGTGAAACTGTCCATCTACTGCTGTAACCCCTTTCACTGTTCCATGTTTTATTTCTTTATATGAACCATCTTGTATTTATTAGTGCTTGTGTAGTGATTCCTCCCCGCAGGTGTCACTGCAGGAGCAGGTGAAGCTGTTACCAGGTCGAGGACGTCGCTGCTCATCTTGACCAGGAAGCCGTGCAGAGCTCCGGAGTACGTCTGCAGGATGTCCAGCAGCAGGTAACCTCTCCTGGCTGCTCTGGCTCTCAGCCTCCTGATGGTCCTCTGCACGTGAGACTCGTGCGCTCCCGGACGCAGGATGACCAGGTACTGACCGGGCATGCGCCACGCCGCCTGGAGGACACAGAGCGCAGAGGACGCTGAGTTCAGGTGCAGGAGACACGAAGCATGCTTGGGAAACTCAATAGATCCACTTTGTAATGGATAACTGGGTGTTTTTCTGTGTATCTGCTGATAATATTGCATAGATTAAAAAAATGGAAACTGGGGTATCCAGGTTGTGAGCGCGCATTTAGATGAAGGTTAATCTGCGTCCTCTGTCAATATCATTTTCTTCCAGCGAGATCAACCAACCAGAAAAGATTGCCACCTTGGTAAATGCTGCAAAGCATTGAAACAAACATAAAATAAATAAATAAACTACAGACTTATTGGTTTATTTTAATAACAAAGAGTGAAATCTGCAGTTGTACAAAATAGACGATGACGCCTTCAGACTACACAAACAGGTAACAGGCTGTTGGCACTCTGACAGAGGCTGGAAGTAACTAAGTAGGCGACATTTACTCAACTACTACTTAGGTACAATTTTGAGGTACTGATTTAATTCCATTTGGTGCGACGTTACACTTCTCCTCCGTTACATTTCAGACGGAAATGTTGCCCCTTTTCACTCCACTACTTTCATTTGATGAATTTAGTTACTAGTTACTTTCCAACTACAGCTCATACAGACTGTTATCAACAAATACATTGTGATTATTGATATATAAAGATATTATAAAGTATTTAAAATAAAGTGGCACGTATCTGTCAGCGATTATAATACTGTGTAATGTAATCTGGGATATTCTGCATTGTAAGTACTTTTACTTTTGGTACTTTAATGCCAGTACTTTTAAAAACAGAGTATTTGTACACTGTAGTGTCGCTACTTTTACTCGAGTAACTGATCAGAGTACTGTGCTTCCTCCACACCGCCGCTTGACACCCTCCTTGTTACCTTGTTGCACCTGAGGAGGTCGGCTGCGGGCTCGGCTCTGGTCTCAGGTTGGGTCCCGTCCTCTCGGATCAGATCCAGGATCATCTCGTCGTCCTCGGGGTAATCCTGCGCGCTCACGGTCAAAGATGCGCACAAACACAGCGCCCAGCCAATCCAGCCTGAGGTGCGACGCATTGTTTAAAAAAAAATAAAATAAATAAAAATCCCTCTTGGACTGTTTCCAGTACAAAATGATCAGATCAGATATTAAATCACACAGATTCACTCATTTATCTCAAGTCTGACTTATCCAGATGTGTTTGGTGCCTCCGACAGCTGCGCGTCCTGCGTGTGTGCCCGACAGTCACAGAGCGCCTCCAACCATCTATTCTCATTTTGGATTAAGAAAAAAAAAAAAAAAAAAAAAAATCCAACAATTGATTCTTATAATTCAAGGCGGGGACTGCTGACGTCTCTGGGGCTCACGCCACCGCTTTTGTATCGAATGATTGTCCTCCGTTAAAAACACCTCTTACTGTGGAGGAGTCATGTTTCATTCTCCCCACTGAACCAGCCAACCCTGTGATCATCTGAGGAAGCGTTTCCTTCTCACTCCTCAACTTTGTTTGTTGATGCTGTTCTAACATGTGTCACTTAATGTGAACAGCGTGACTCATGCGTGCAAGTGCAAGTATTGTGTTGTGTGTCTGAGCTGGTGATTGTGTGCAGAAGAAGCTGGTCACGAGATGTGTCCTTTATTTTGATTATTTTACAAATCATTCTACTCATGAAGATCAGTTTAATCATCATGAAAAGTACAAACTCAGCCCATGACAGCAGTTACATAATGTCCTCTGTGGCTCTTAAGAGTTTGGAGAACATGGTGATGATGTCAGGGCTCCAACAGTGAACATGTAAATGTGCTCTCAGACAGAGCGTGGACACCATTTTAGTTTGTGCTGCAACAATAATGATGGGAATCTGAATTTTCTGCATCTCTGAGTTTCTACAGTTATGCAACTCCATCTGTAGTAAAAGAAAAAAAAAAGTCAAGCATGGAAGAAATCATCAGAGGATGGGGTAGGCTGGTTAGAAACGTAATGTTGTGATAGTTACGGAGCAACGTTAGCATTAACTTCGGTCTCTGTAATATATAATATCTGACTGCTCCACGATGTCCACCAGCTGGACGCTTCCTGTGTCTGTCTGCTGTCTGGTGCTGAGCTGGAAATCGCACAACGAGAGCCGACAGAGTGAACCTGAAGGCTAGTGTTGTGGGCTGGACAGCCAAACAGTGAGCAGAAACTCAATATGAAGCTCTGTTTGCAGATTAGAGCAACATTTCTCTGTTGGTTCATCAGTACCAGTGACCCCTGCCAAGTCGTCACATTGTTTTCTCATCGCCATGTTGTGCATTAATGTCAATTTATAGATCACAAACTGGCAAGAGACGACAAATTTGTAACTGAAACAGAGCACCACATCAGCCATTAAAGGTGCCCTGTAGAGGGTTTGACCACTAGGAGGACCATGGAGCAACGAGTGTTTGTATTGAGTGTGCACACAAGGACATACACGTACACGTTACAGATTCCTGCCTCCAGTTTTCATTTTTAGTTTACACATTAAAGTGTGTTAACAGGTCTTGGGGAGTCCTGCATATGTGGAAAAAGTATTATTAAGCCTTTTGTGGCTCCAGAGGAGGCAGCATGTGATCTGATGTCACTCAGAGTTGCACCAGGTTTTGAAAAGCAGTCCACTGGTCTTAATTACACTCCTATAACACTGTTGGACTCATCGTGGACAGTTTAAAAACAAGTGGATACAGCACACATTCTTCTTTATTTTCCAAGACCTGGTGCCTACATTACCCACAATGCAACTTAGCCACTGAGTGACATCACTGGAGGCAGTTTATCAGATTACATGCAGCTTCCTCTGGAGCCACAAAAGGCTTTATGCTACTCCACAAGACCTGTAAACACACTTTAATAGTTAGTTTGTTTACAAGGAACTCATCAGGGGACCTTTAGGGTTACAATAATTGGGCTTTTCTTGGCTGGGAGCTTGTAATGAATGAAGCTATTGAGTTGCATCATGGGAATTGTAGGATCCATCCTTTTTAGATCTTGACTCGCGCTTCCCAACTTTGAGAAAGTTGCTGCAATATATCTTTAATCACATTATTGGTGATTATAAGTATATTTCCCTGCTTAAAACTGGGCTGTCTAGGCAGTAGAGGGATACAAATATTTTTTTAAATTGGTGCTACATGACCACAGAAAACAGAGGAAAAGGGTTGTGGTATTTCCTTCTGCTCAAAGAATAACCAGATGACCCGTTTTACGTCATTTGGCAGATTTTTGCCAGTAAAAGAGGAGCAACGTGGAGAGAATATAATGTTTATTTACATAAACTTCAACATCGTAGTGATACAAAAAGACTGGTTGTATTTCAGAAAAGTTCCTGTTTAATTAAAATGTAGGTCAATGCAGTGTCCGCCACACACACACACACACACACACACACACACACTCTCACTCTCTCTCTCTCTCTCTCTCTCTCTCTCTCTCTCTCTCTCTCTCTCTCTCTCTCTCTCTGTCATATAGTAAATAGTGCCATCTTCTGGAACTAACATGCAAAATACTGTACATTCAACTTTATTGACTCAACACTGATACACAGTGAAGTTTTGCACAGCTGTTGCTCAGTCACATTCAAACAGCCTCATGTGAGAGCGACGCTGTCATTTTAGTAAAAGACCGTCCTGTCCTGAGTTGTTCTGATGAGCAGTCCTCTGATGATGGCTTCCTTCCCTCAGACCAGGTGCAGCGTGGGGCAGCTGTGACACCGGCTCCTCTGAGCTTCAAGAAGAAGTCTGCTGCTACTCCACTTTTGGCCAGAGGAACCTGGCAGAGCCTCTGCATGCCTAAAATTAAAACCAAAAGGGGGGGGAGGAGAGGGGAGAGACAGAAATAGAAGTCTAGTTCCAGTATTTTGTCCTCATTTCCTTACTTTTTTTTGTAATTTGGGGGAGGGTTCTGCTGAGCAGGCATGTCTTTATCTGGAACATTCACATAGTCAAAAAATGCAGGAAGTGAGCTCCCCGCTGGCCACGACACTGAGGCTCAAGTGCTTTAATCATGGGAACATTAGCGGTCCTTGTTATTCCTTCTCTGTCCCCGCCCTCCAACTTATCTGCCCTACAGTATGCAGCACCAACCTTCAGACCACCATCTCTCCTTATGACTCTCTTCCACTTCACCTCCCTCCTCTTCTCCATTACATCAGCATTAATTTCCCAGTAAAGATAATAACATTAGTATCTACAGTGTCTTAGTGCAGATACTTCCTCCCCTCAGACACATTACCCTCCTCCTGTCGCCAATTCGCCCACTACATGATGGTCGCTTAGCATCCAGAGATACACAGACTGACCACAGAGAGATCACGGAGGACTGGATGAACACCCGCTAGTCTGTGGGCCATTAGGAAAGAGTGTGTGTGTGTTCGTGGAAAGTGTGTGTGAGAAAGTACCTTTCGTCTCTTGCTCCGTCTGCAGTGCACGCTAGATCCTGTCGACTTTTCTCCTGATTCTCAGGAGCCAGAATGACCTGACAAACACACACTCTTCTGAGTTACAGCATTCACATGTCATGTCTCGTGTCTTTCTCCAAGCCCATATCTACCTTTGGATAGCACTGGCACAGGCTCCACACAGTCCCCAAGCACACCATGCTGACGCCGAGGACGCATACTGTGGCGTAGACGTGCGGCCGCTCCTGAGTCATGATGAAGAGGCCGACCGCCGCCACACACAGCCCCGCCGCTATCAGGCCGTACCTGTAAGGTTTCCCTTCTACCATCGCTGCTGGATAATAAAGCTCTTGTTTGTGTAAACTTCAGACACCTGTCGAACAATGAGGAAAGATTTGGTGTTGTTCTGTGTCGAGGCTTGAAGGTGAGGGCGGAGAAAGCACAGTTAGGGTTCCACTCTGCTGCTTATTACCGCCTGCAGACAGCTTGCTCAGGTCAGGTATAAAATTGCAGGTGTGTGTGTACCTGATAGGTCACCTTGCCTCAAGCTGCCGGCAAAAAATGAGACTCGCAGCTGAGCTTCTGCACGGCATTGAGCTGACTGTTTATGTTTGCTCGGTTTGGACGCGATTTTAAATACATTTCTCCGCCCTTCCCGGGTTTCCCTCTTTTAAATAAACAATCCATTATTTCTAAATGCGACACCACCCACAGGGAGCTCTGCAGCTATCCATTAAGTCAAGTTTATAGTAACATCACAACATAGCACTGACAGTGGACATTCTGCAAACACGGGATACAAAGCTGAAAGATAAATACCACAGGATTGTTGACATTCTGCTGTCACTGGTTAAGGCACTTTGCATTTGAGTAAGCTGTCAATGAAACATGTACAAAGTTATGACAGGAAATAGTGCAGATACAAAGAGGAGCTGTGTAGCTGTGAGGGAAGGTCTTATCGTGCTGTGCAGCCACAGTAGTAGGTCACATAAATTCAAGCAGGCCAATAAAATATCCTAATTAGATGTCAGGAAGCTTGCAGCCAAACTGTTGACTGGAATCCCTTCACTTTGTTGTAAAAGTTACATAATCCTGGTCTCAAGAAAGGCCCTTTAGTGTAGAGCGCGATGCAGTTGTGGTGATCATTCCAATTGCTTTCGCAATCAATCACAGCACACTCTTGTAGGAGACACAGGCCGCGCTGGTTCACGGTCCGCACAACTAAGTCTTTAACCAGCTGCAGTCTTGGCTTGTGCTTCAGGGTGGCTGACTTAAGGCACAGAAGGAGGCCAGCGAGTTCATCCATAGCACCGACTGTTCCTACAAGGCTCTTCGCTGAGAACCAAAGACAAAAGGCACTGACACAAAGTAAAGATGTCCGCCAGAGCCAGAGGTTAAAGTTGCTCGCCGCGCTCCTGGCTCTTCATCACTGTGTCGTAGGATGGAGGCGGCTCCATTGTCCAGGGCGGAGGGGTGGACGGGAGAGGAGGTTCGGGATCCGGTATCCTGCTGACAGAGTCCTCTGACATCTCCCGACGAATTCGGTCCAACCTCCTGAAGAAGGAGAGAGAGCGAGAGAAAAGGACTTACACTTCAACTCCTGTCGGTGTTCACATTGCACCTAGCACCAGAACTTCTGGAGTACAGACGTGGTTTTATTTAGTTTTCTTGCCAACATTTTTGGGTCCACATCATGTTGTCTGACATGGTTCAAGTTAAAATCAGATAAGAATATCACTGAAAATGAACAACTGTTTTTCTAACAGGAAATATTCAGGCGCCTGGTATTTTTGTGACCTCCGTATACCCCTGCCTGAGAGTAACAGGGACAAAAACTCATTATAGTTCTTTATTTCCTTATTTACACCAACTTTATGCGTATAGAATAGAAAAAAAACACGAGTTTAGGTGGAAAAAAAGCCTGTTCATAGAGCAAAATGCATAAACTGCATAAGCTTTCACAATTTACACCTCCTGTAAGAGAAAGTGGGTCACTTGTCTACACGATCACTCGTTGGCTGTTGTAGGTTTTAGGACGGGCATAGAAGTTCCCAAATAAGTTGCTTAGGTGGATCTAGTGGGCATTTGGGAATAAGAGAAGACTGTTTTTGTTGCAGTTTGACGCACTACTGACACTTTGTAGCTGCTAGTTTATTAGCTTGTTTGTTGATTGTACCTTGCTACTGTGGTTTTATCTTGTAATGGTTTGCATGAACCTAAGCTGTGGCCTTCTTGCTTAGCTGCGATTGTATTATCTGACGAACTAGCAAGGTGCTTAGTTTTAACATTAACTCACACTTCAACTCATTTAAGGAGCAACACTTGAACTCCTTTGAGCAACCGCAGTACTGATTACACTGTCTAACACTTCAAATCTTGTCAGTTGTATTTATTGTCAACTCCTTTCAGCAACTCCACTTTATCTTGCACCTTAACTCATTTGACAATTACACTTGAAACTGGTAGTGAACCTGTTTTTAGAGATTACACTCTAACTTCCACTTCGACTCATTTCAGTGCTTGCACTTCAACTGACAGTCACCTCCTTTGAGCAACCGCACTTTATCTTACACCTCAACTCCTCTGAGGACTAATTCTTGCAACTGATAATCAACTCCGTTTAGTTGTTGAACTTTAACTCCCACCACAACTTCCGTTCTCCTTTCAGAACTTGCACTTCAACTCATTTCAGCAGCAACACTTCAACTGAGGAACCCCAGGATATCTGACACCTCAACTCCTCTCAGCATTTGCACTTCAGCTGATAGCAGAACTTCAATCACTCCGACACTTCAACATCTTTTAGCGATTTACATTTCATCCAACACTTCAACTCTTGTCAGTGTTTATACATCTGATTGCCAAGTCATTTCACGAACCACAGTTTATCTTGAACTTCCATTAATTTCAGCAGTAACACTTCAACTAACGACTTCACTGAGCAGCCACACTTTATCTTCCACATCAACTCTATTCAGCACATGCGCTTCAACTGATAGACGAGCCCTTTCAGTGATCACTTTTCAGCCGAAACTTCAACTTCTCTCTTCAGTTTTTTGGGTCTTGACTTGGCCTGGGTGGCTGGCTCAAGCCCAGCACGGACAGTTCACCTCCTGGGCACTACTGAGGTGGCAAGGCACTGAATCTTAAAGTGTGTGGCAGTCCCATCTCCTCCCACGACTGCACGTCCACGTGTCGTGTGCGTACATGTCTGACTGTAAAATCGAGAAAAAAATGTATTTCCTTCTCTTCTTTTATACTTTAATTCAGAATTTCAGTTCCTACACTTGAGATCACTTCAGTAAAGTCTTCTTTGGATATTTAATCACGCTCTCACTCATCCAACAAGTTCACTCTCCTTCAGCTGCTCCTTGACTAACAGCTTTTCCGGTAATGCATTTCAATATTCCAGCGTACACACCGCATTTCCTTCAGGAAATGCACTCTGTTGTTGCATATCATTCCCCTGTGATCATTTTATGGCTTCGTTCTCTAATCCCTCAAACAAAACTTTACACAGTCCGCGTCTCACATCAAAAAGATAGCTGAGGTTTAGAGATACTGATCATTCTGAGCTTCATTAGTGTCTGGAGGTAGAAAAACCCCCGATGATGGAAACTGTGCTCCTGGCATCTCTCTTCCTCGGGGCCGGACAATGAGCAGAGCACGTCTTGTTTAAATTCACAAGGCTCTCACAGATTACCTCAGACAATGCCAGGGGGAGTCTGTCAGCCACATGCATGTGTGGCTGCTGTTTTCTCCATGACCTACTTCTATAATCAGTCCATAATCAAAAAATCGCTCGCTTTCCAATTCTCAGTGTCGCAAGTCCAGTGTTTGCAAGTTCCTAATGCGCTTCGCTGCTCTTTGTCAAACTGTTCGCTATAACTTATACGAGGTGATGTGTCCAAGAGATCTGTTCAACAGCGAGAACGTTTCTCAGATCATCTCCCTGCACGGTGTGTTCTGGTTTTTCTCTGTATGTGTGTTTATTCAGCTCGAACAACACAAGGGAAGCCTGAAAAGGTCTTCTCCCAATGTTTAAGATGGCAGGCTTGGTTTGTATAAATTAAAAAGGGCTTTTCTAAGTCTGTTGTCCCAACCCTTGGAGCCAGAATAGCACGGCTCCAAGAATGGCAGTACCATTCAGTGGATCAAGGCCAAACAGGAATATGTCAAGAACTGCTGGATGGATTGCCATGAAACTTGTCATCAGAGCATTTACGCAGAAATCCACGTATTGCCAGCTTGTTGAGACGCCTGAACACTATGCTAGAAGCTATGGAATAAGTCTACGACTTTGTGATGAACAGAAGTACAAACAGAAGTACTACACGTCCATGTACGCATCCAATTGGGAGTCTTGTCAGGTTGTGAACCCTTAATTGCCTTAAATTCTGTCCACTTTAATGCTTGTTATAGACCCCAGGGCGTCTGTTCTGCTTCCTTCTACAATTTCCAATCCCCCTGACCCCAGAGAGCGGCCCCTACCTCTGGCTGGGAACCACAGCTTCTTGCGAATCCCGCACACATTTCTTGAGAAAATGCATAAACCTAAAAACATCTGCGCTTGAAGCATTGTGGTGCCTACCTCTGTATAGCCATGGACTGCCGTGGGCTGAAGCGTGTGCCTGTGCGGGGGTGCAGGAGGAAGTGTCCGGGCACGGCCACCTGGAGATTCCTCATGGCCATGCAGACTCCACTGACCAGCAGGCCCACGCCCCCCAGGCCCAGGAAGAGTCCTACTCCGAACAGTGGGGCCGAATGGTAGGGCAGACCCACGCACAGGGCCAGGACCCCCCCAACAGACAGCAGCAGCATGCCCAGACAGAGCAGCATGCCCTGAGGGAGCGGCATCTCCAGGGAAGCGAGTTCTCCCAGCTACAGCTGCAGCACCTCCACTTCAGCAGCAGTCAGTCTGCAGGGGGGGAGAGAGGAGGTGTGTGTGTGTGTGTGTGTGTGTGTGTGTGTGTGTGTGTGTGTGTGTGTGTGTGTGTGACAGAGGAAGAAGTAAGCAGAAGCAAAATGAAACTGACTGAAGGGGTTAAAACCTGGATATCAAAGCAACATGTAAACCATCTTTACGCACACCGATCCTCTCTCTACCTGATAGGAAGTCGCTGGTTCAGGAGGTGCGTGAACCGAAACCTTCATCATCTCTTCTCTCCTCTTCATCAACTTTCACTCACTCATAACCCCGTATGACGCCCACCAGAGCTCCCCGACCAAAACTCAATAAAAGCACAGCTCCTCTCCGCTTCGGTCCGCGTTTCCTCCCCTCCCCGCCGCGCCTCTCTCATTCTGGGCTCCTCCACCGACGCGTCGCCCCTCTCTCTCCCTCCCTCTCTCTCTCTCTCCACCGGAGAAGAAGCAGCACATCCGGTGTTTGGGAGCGATTACAGCACCGAAAATCCGTCGGAGAGGAGTTGGTGTCGCATGTGGGCCGGGCACTGTTTGGTTTTCATCTGGCCACAGCAGCAGCAGCAGCAGCAGAGCCGAGCGCTGCGAGGAAGTGTTGTGTTGTTTTTTTTTATGAGGAAGGCTTTTTCAGTGACGAGGAGGAGGAATGGGAGGGCAGGGCGCTCTGAACATTGTCACTTTGCCTCTGTTTGGGCAAGCTGTTTGCACAAGGAGAGAATTATAGTCCCCCTCCTGTCATCTATGAGCCGATAAAGGCTGCAAACAAAAAGAGGGACTGTGTGTTTTTTGAGCTGAGGGTGGAGCTTTGCTGGGGGTGGAGCAGGAGGATCCTCACTGGGGTTACTATTGGGGTGCTGCGAGAGGATTGTTATCACTGTTATCGATTATGAAAGAGTTGGGGAGGCGGTTCAGTAACGTGTGAAAGTCATTTGGCTGAAAATGATCGACAACAGATGCTTCAGTAACTGAAAATGTGAATTTTTATCTTGTTGCTTGAAGCCCTCAGTCGCTCATCGACTTCTCAAACTTGTAAATGCCCCTTTAACTTTGTTCCAATCTGATATCGCTAAATACATATCATTAAAATCAGACCTACTATGCTTCTTTAAAAGTATTATTGTGTGTTATATATGTTCTTGATCATGTAAAACATCTTGAAAGTTAAAAAGGTCAAAGCCCAACCGAAGCTCCTCTCTCCCACGGAAAACACTGCTCCTGAAACGCCTCGTCAGTAGTCCCGCCTTTAATTCTGTGACTCTGTGACATCACGCTACATCACAATGTCACATTTTTGCATGCTTTATGCTCAGTGGCGAGGTCGGCAGCTAAGAATTGATTTAGCACAGCTGCTCAGGCGTGTGTGAGCTGACCAATCAGAGCAGACTGGGTGTTCAGGAGGAGGGGCCTTAAAGAGACAGGACTGGGCGGTGTGAGAAAACTGATGTGTTTTTTTGAGCACTGAAGCATGTAAACTTAATCTGGTGGTACCCAAAATAAAATTATGGAACTGAAAATGATCATAAGTACGTTGAAAGAACTCACCGTTGACTTCTGGTTTCAAACTGGACACAAACATCACAACACAGGACTTCCACAGAGCCCCTTTAACTCCTCCACGAGAGACACTTGATGCTCTCTGCAATTAGGTGGAAGAAATATGTATATATACTGATGTCGGCGTCTGCAATCAGTCAAAATTAGTTGGAAAATGTCGGCGTATCGAATATCGCCAACAAATCCACTCGGATATCAAATACAATCCAATATCGTGCATTCCTAAACCAGAACATAAAGTGTAACACGATCCTTGAGTTGTTTCTTCCTCGTCTTGCTCCTCGTCCTGTGTGGTTCCTCAGGAAGCAGACGCCGTCGGTTGCAAAACGGAGATCACATGTTATGTACTCATATTTGTTCGGCAGCTTGTTGTTCTCTCCTGTCCCGTGATACGCAACCCTACACACTACACAATGTTGTCTTATGACCGTAACTGGGCAGAGAAACAAACAGAACTCCTTTACAAACCCAGTTGTGGGATCCATTGTTACCTGAGCCGCTCGATGAGGTTCATTTGTTACTCAGGTTGGACCATAAAGATTTACCTTTGTCCATAAGTGCCAGTGAGCAGTACTAGATGGCATAAACACAAGCCAGGCTCATTATTTTACATCATCATACAGCTCCATTACTGAGCACTGTATATGTCTAACATCAAATGGAAATGCACAGTTGATGAATATATCTTTAAACCAAGACATTACAATGTCACCTAAAAATGTGGATATGTATAAGAGGAAGGGTTTGAAGTCTTGCTCAGTGCAACATTATTCAGAAGATGGTTAAGATTCTTTAAATTGAAGGGAAATCTTTCTACACAGTTTTATAGTTTAGGACATTTTCAAGTCCAGACTTTTGCTCTTAACCTTGGAAACAACATTTTAGAAAACAAACCAGTGAGATAAAGTGCTTGGAAAAAGAAGAAAATCTGCAATTCAGTGACAGCCGGGCCAAACTCCAATCGTCTGATCAAGATCAAGATCCTCAGATCGCGCTGCACAGAAGTTTCCAACATTCCTTGCCGGTTAACGAGTCTGATATCGTTTCCATAATGACAGATTTATTAAATAAAGTTGAATACATTAAAAACACGGTGAAAGATTCTCTCTCGAGGTCCCAGAGTAAAACATATCATTGATAAAAGCATGCACATTCAGAGGTATAAAAGAAACAACATGGTGGATTGTCTGTCAGTCGTGAGTCATATCAGCTCTCCTGTTGCAGTGTGTGTGTGCGTGTGTGCATGTGTGTGCAGGTCTATCAGAGCAGCCGAGGTCAGTCGTCCTTGTGCTGTCACAGATCATAACAGTGTATTTGTGGTCGTCAGTCCAGTGCAGCATCTTATTTTAGAGGTCATGAAGGTTGTTTGACTTCTCAACACAAATAATTCAGTACACAGTAACACTCACTCCTGTGAGGGCTGACGGTTATACACACTGTCCATGGTTGTATTTTTGATAAATGTCACATGTAAACTCTTTTAAAACATTCAGAAATTATACAAAATTAATGACAGAATGTGAAGAAATAAGAGAAAACGTTTGCCTCTGTGCTGGCGTTATAAACAATACTGACACTGCCCCAGTCAGTCCGGGCCGAGTATATACAGAATCTATGAGACCGCTAGCTGCACGGCTAACTGAGCTAACCAGCTGATGGCAGCTCCAGTTAGCAGCAGTCTGGAGTATGAATTCAATGGGTGGCCAATTCTTACATATTGCACCTTTAAAAGTCTTGTGCTTTTGCATCTCTAACATCATTTGCAATAAATCTATATATATAATCTATACCTGGATGTTTATGCATTTTCCAAAATTTTATTATAACATGAAAATCAACATGCAGAGACTACACCTTCATAGGTTAGGTAAGCCATCACACTGACTACCACTTCACCTGTATTTCTTTAACTATGTATGATTAACAAAGATTTGTTTTATGTTACATTTAAATTGTGGGTCTGAACTGTTCTCTATTATGCAAGATTTTAAGATTTGGCTGCTAAACAAGAATTTTTCTCTCAACCTCAAACATATTAATGAATTTGCTGTGACCCCTTTGCAAGTCTTGAATGTTTGAGACGCACCAGATGAGTTTAAGAAACAAGTTTAAGGTCTCTGCAAGTTGATTTGCACGTTGCATTGAAATATACTGATATCAAGGCAGGCAAAATATGAAACAGATATGAAAATGATGTCCTGTAAGTGTGCATAATTTGTTGTTTTTCTTTCTAAAACATGCAAAAACACTTAATGATCCTCTTAAATAGAGTTTGAGGCTAGAGGCTGTGTTGTCAGTGAGCTGCACTGATCAAGAGAGAAGTGGAAAAATCTCATATGGTCAGATGAGTCATCATTCCCCCGGCTTTCAACAAGCTGACAAGTACGTGTGTGGCACACAAACTGAAGTACGCCTACAGGCCTGAGCACTACTTTCCCAAAGGGCATGATGATATCCATGATGCGATGAAGCATGTTAATCGTGATGAGGAAAACATTTGTTAAGGATGATGTTACAGATGTACCCAGAAAACAATGGATCACTGTATTGTTTGATTGGATCTGGATCCAGTTATCCAGATTTGTTGAGCTGAAAGTTGTAGTTTTCAGGTGAAAGTCTGAGATCACCAACTTAATATAAAGCTCAGGTCTGCGTCTGTGTAAAGCCTTTGCAAAGCACTTCAGTAACTGTACTAGAAAAATCTGCATTTATTAACATATTTCTCGTCATCTTTTGTCCAAAACAGACCATATTTTGTTGACCAGAATCAACATATTTCCTTGCATGTGCTTTAAAGGTGCAATATGTAAGAATCAGCCATCTGTCGCATTCATATTCTCAACAAATATAGGGCATATGCTAACTGTAGGTGCCGTTAGCTAGTTAGCTCAGTTAGCCATGCAGCTAGTGGTGGACTGGAAGGTCAGAACTGGACGAGTGTTGGTGTTGTTTACACTGCGAGCACAGGAACTTTGGAGCGCTGTGAGGAGGAGGAGGAGGAGGAGGAGGAGGAGGAGGTGGAGGAGGAGGTTTTAAACGGTATAGAGAAGATTGTGTCACCTGACTGAAAATATACGGGCTTGGAAACCAAATAATCTGTTCATATTATTCCAAATATGATAAATCTAATTAAATCCCATTAACTGTAAATGGCTAGATACTGGTAAGATTATAGAAAAACACCAACGTAGACGTTACCCATTGTTTTTGTTCTCCCGTGTATAATATCTTCTGCAGCTGTTGTTTAAATGAAGCTTCCTCAGTGTGTAAAGATGTAACCTGTGCCTGATATGTCTGTGTTAGCTTAGCACAAAGTCTGAAAGTCACTGCAACGTGCCAAAAAATAGAACATCTCACAAAACTATGACTTGTTTTTGTACAGATTAAACAAAGTATAACATGTCAATCAATGAGCTTTAGAGGAACACCTCCTCTGAGTTCTTTGTGACCTCTAGAAAGAGCCAGGCTTGCTGTGTTCCAGTCTTTATGCTAAGCTAAGCTAACCATCTCCTGGATGTGGCTTCATATTTAACGAAGACATGAAAGTTTTATCATCCAACTTTCCAATTTTCCCAAATGTCGAACTATCACATTAACCTTCTATATCAACCTAACTGAGTACTTGATGGTGATGGATATTATCGTGACTCTTACACAGTGAAACGGTGGCTCGTTTCTGCCACGCTCTTTCATAAAGACATAAAGTGTCTTGGTGCTTTACTTTGGTCTGATAAGGCTGAATTCGGTGCGATCTACATTTAATTTCACCATATATTTAGATATGTGTTTACATCTGCGTTGTAATTACAGAAACGTATGGAAAACATGCTCGGACTAGCACTGGTCAACATCAGGAAGAAGCATGCTTCAGGTGTGATAAAGTGTGTTGCTGCTGCAGGGTCTGAGTAAAAGCCCCAGTCTCATGCCTGTTTATTCTTTGGTCTGATGTGCAGAGAGGCGTCCCCCGTCGTCCGGCGTCACACCTCAAAGCTGATCTCCCTCGACTGTCCAAACAGGGGCTCTGACGCCAGGTGTGTGTCTGAGTATGCGCGCCGCAGGTGCGTCGAGCTGCAGGTGGTCTTGATGGCGACCTCGTAGGGAGGCGGGGGCTCGAGCCACGGAGGAGGGTGAGGCGATGGACTAAACCCAGCAGAGTCCATGGGAGGGTAGTCAAAGTCGTCACCACGAGCGCACCGGTGGCGTTCCATCGTCCTGCGTGAAAACAGTGGCGATGAAACATGAAAACAAAATACTTTATGAGCAAACATAAATCGATATGTGGAGTTCTGAGGTGTCAGCGGTTGTGGAGATCAGATGTTAGACAGCAGATGGAGTCATGTTCTGTCTGTAGTTGTGTTTCCTGCCAAAAAAAGGAGTTGGGTTTCACAAAAGTATAATGAACATCTTGGCTGTGCAGGATGATGAACCAATAGTTTGAAGCTGTTGGTATCAGGTGGAATCTGTGTTTTATCGGTGATCGAGGGCCGTTGTACTCTAGTTGCCAGTTTGTGAAGACAAAAACTAAAAATGGCAAAGTACACGTGCAGCATACTGTACTGCCCTAACATTAGCTAGCTAGCATTAGCAATGTCAATATTAGCTAGTGTGAGCAATGTTACCGTTATCTAACGTTAGTGACATTTACATTTGCTAGCTAGCATTAGCAATGGTAATGTTAAAGAGCTAACGAAAAATGATAATTTGCAGGATTTATTATTTTTGTTAGTATTTAAGGTATTGGGGATTTGACTCCTTGCACTGTAGGAAAACAGTGTTGCCTTCAACTCAATGTTCGCCAGCTAGCAATAACAATATTAGCTGGTGCACAAGCGCATCCATTTGAGGGGTCAGATGAGACAGAATGGAGAGTGAATGCAACATTTAATGGCTAAATGTTATTAATTACACCTGTAACTAGTTTATTTCACTAAATAGCACATCTCCAAAGAAGCAGCGGGAGCTTATCAGCTGTTGTGGTTACCTGCAGAGTCTTTGATTACAGGTGCAATAGCTCTTTAATTCAATCCTTCCTAGTCGAGGGAATAGTTCAACATTCTGAGAAATGTGCTCAGTAGTTGATTTGAGGGGGGATGCCATGCTCCTTGTTGGCAAAATGACCAAAATATATCCCTTTTGCTACCCGGTCATCCCCCTGTATGGTTAGCTTAGCATTAAGGTTTTCTTGGGAAAATAGTCGGACACATGACGCAGCGTAAATCGAATTGTAGTTCTGATGTTTTCTGTGCCAGGCTAGCAGGTTTCCCCTTTTACAAGTCTTTATGCAAAGCTAAGCTAACTGGCTGCTAGTAGTAGCTTCATATTTAGCGTACAGACATTACAATGGTATGGATTTTCTCATCTAACCTTTGTCAAGAGCAAATAAGTGCCTTAAATGTCTATTTCTTTCTATTTTGTAGTGATTATATGTAGATAGCAGAGTATTTTTCCAGTGGAAAGAAATACAGTCAATCAAAGACTGAGTCATGCAGGGCTGAGCACGGCCTGTGGACGGAAAGATGATTTTTTTTTTCCTCAAGTTTAAAGGATGAAATGTTTATTTGGCCTAAATTGATGAAAAATATGGTCAAAGTGTGAATTTCTGTTGAAAATGAGGAGCTGTTTGGGTCGAGAGCGCACGCCCCCATGAACACCCTGAAAACTGATAACTGAACGTATGATGTCATCGAATATTGATCTACAACAGGAAACATGAATCAGACAACACGGCAAAGCGGACAGGAATAAAATGTTTAGGGTCCTTTAAACAGGTTTTCTATTTATTGTAAGTGCTGAAAATCTATGTGACATAAATTAGAGTAAGTTGGAGTCTTATTTTCTGGCTTTGTGTAAATATTTGTCACACTTGTAACTAAAGATTCAGCAGTGCAGAACAGTAGTAAGTCTAAAAAAATGTGTTACTTAACTCACCTGGGCAGAAACACTGACTGGGACTCTGGGAAGCGGCTCCCTGACGGTGCGAAGAGGGCATGGTTGCTGAAGTTGGGGTATTCGGGATATGGATAATGTGGACACTCCACCGGGTCGAACTCCCGGTGGTTTGAGGCACTTTTGCTGTTCATAGCCCAGAATAGCCCCAGGATGAGCATGACCACCCCCAGCACCACGCAGCAGAGGGAGAAAGCCTGCAAGCGGCTCTGGGATGAAGCCAGGAAGGCTGTGGAGCCCCCGGTCACGATGAGGAAGGCTCCGACGAAGATTGCTCCGTGGTGCAGGGAAGGCATCCTCCTCCGGGGCTGTAACTGTATCTGAGGCTACTGTGTAGGCTGTGACCGGCTGGGTAGTGTCACTCACATACAAGCAGTCCCACGGAGTACGCTCCCCATGCGCTCTGACACTGACCAGACATCCAAATAATCGACTCCACGGTCACAGAAGTCCTATTATGACAAGGAATGAATCTCACTTATTTGTTCTCATAAATTTCCATCCCCCCATACTGTTGAAAAAGTGATGATCATAAAGTCCCAGTGTTAATTCCACGCTCTCTAGATCTTCAGCTCCTGTGGAAAGTGTTAAAATGAATGTTTTGTTGGAAAGTAAAGAAAAATCAAAAGGGTGAAAGCTTTGATGCGCATCAGGCCAATGTGGAGAAGCTGTGTTTATCATCAAGGCAGATGGACGAGAGGACGGCAGAGCCCATTAAGAAATCTTTACTGGCGCCCCACCCTCCCTCCGTCTAATGTGTCTGAAGGGTACCACTTTAGCCCTGTGTGTGTGTGTGTGTGTGCGTGCGTGCGTGTGTGTGACAGTAATTTCTCTAAACGTAAATGACCATATTGCACATGAAACAGAGTAACGTCGGCCTTCATCCTTCAGCAAAACAAGATGTCTTCAATAAAGAGCTGAAAGTTGGATAGTGATGTTCAGTATATTTAAATCTCACTGTTATTTTAGACCAAATTAATTATTAATCAATGAATTATATATCGTAAATAACAATTTGCTTCAAGCTAAATGCTAACGTCGCCGTGCTAACATGCTCACAACGACACTGCTAAGATGCTGGTGTTTAGCAGGTATGATTTTCCTTTTTTTTCCTAATCTGCACTAAAAACTCAAAGTGCAGCTCAGGCTGGCGAGTATTGTACAAACTAGACGAAAAGTCTTCAGATTGGCACAATTATTGTATTATCTCCCCGAGGAAAACATGAACGTCTGAGCAGAAAAATCATGTCAATCAGTCCAATAGTTCTCGAGTCTGGACAAAGATGATGGACTGACTGACAGTTATCTTTACTCAAAGAGCCATGCTGCTAGTGAGGCTGAAAAAAAATATCACAGTATAAATAAACAGTTAACTAAACAACTAAAATAAACAATACAAATCCCAAACCATAAAAAAATAATGACCTCAGTACTTATAAAAGTCTGGCTAGGGTTACAAAGTATGATCCTCAACAAAAACTATTTATTCTAATAGTTTTTATTATATTTTTTATTCAAATTGTTATTTTATTCTTTCCAATATCTCCTTATTATTGTCTCTTTTTTTCACTTACTCTTATGCTGCTCAATAAAGGAACATCTTATCTTATCTTATCTTATCAACGTGACATTTATATTATATTATATCACAATATATAGTGTATTATTGTATTTTTATTGTACAATTCTGCACTATATTTTGCCTTATTTGTTTTTACTTCAGTTTGGTGGTTTGTGTGTGGTCTTCCTCTGCAGCCACGTGCACCTGCAGACAGCAGTGAGGTGTGTTTGGGTCGCCTCCTCACACTTTGTGAATGGCAGCTGTGGACCGTGTTGTAACAGAACCATGCGGGCCGCGTGCATGGTGTGACAGCCTCTGCGCTCTCTGATTGGTTCACGCTCAGGGAGGCTGCGGCTCTAGAGTTCCCTACAGTCACCTGTTGGACCAATGAGCGCGAAGCTCTGCCGTGCGGCCACGCCCCCCCTCGGTAATTCTACCCAATGAGCGCGGTCTGAAGCTGTCACAGTGAAGGGGTGATCAGAAAGTCGAGGTGAGAGGTTGGAATAATCGATAAGGAGTTCGGTGTAAGTAGGAACTGGGCTCAGAGTGTCATTGTGCAGAACCGAGCGGACCGCAGACACGATGGACCCGCTGCTGTATCTAGCCGGCCTGGTCGTCATGTTCCTGCTGTGGATCAGAGTCAAAGGTCTCGACTACGTGATCGTCCACCAGAGATGGATATTCGTGTGTTTGTTCCTGCTGCCTCTCTCCGTCATATACGATGTGTATTATTATGTGCGCGCGTGGCTCATTTTCAAGATGTGCTCTGCGCCCAAACTGCACGACCAGCGCGTGCGAGACATCCAGAGACAGGTGAGCTGTCATCATCATCATCATCATCATCATCATCATCATCTGACAGTGTATAGTGTGCACAGTTGTGTGTGTGTGCAGTCTTATATTGTGTATCCTGCACATCCTGACTGTCACTATATAGATCAGCCACTTCCTTAATGTGAAGGTACCTGCAGGACATTGCATGTGTTGTGCAAGGAATCATGGGTAGTGGGGAAACTCACACAGGTGAAACATCCCCATCCATCCCTATACTTTGGAAGTAAAGTCTGATATACCTGTGATCTTAAAGAACCAGCTGCACTTCAGATAATAAGTCGATGTTTTGGTAAGATTCGGCTTCAAAATCACTGATTCAGTGCAGACAGGTGGCAGATAGGGTTGCAGCAGCACACTGGTTTCATGGTATACAGTGGTAGGTATAAAAATGAACAGTTATCAACCCATACTTGCTTATCTAGAGTACTGAATTCTGCCATATTTACTAACAAATATTTCAAGTTTATATCAAGTTTCATGTCTGTCAGAACATAATGTTTTTTAATGTTAAAGAGGTCATGTAATGCTAATTTTCAGGTTCATACTTTTATTTGGAGGTCGTAGTAGAAAAGGTTTACATACTTTCATTTTCAAAAAACACATTATTTTTCTTATATGCTGCATCGCTGCAGCACCCCTTTACACACCGTGTCTTGAACGCTCCGTTGATGAGTGTTGCACATGCGCGTTATTTAACGGGCAGGATGTTAAGCCAATCAGGGGCAGAGTAGGGGCGGGTCATGCCGGGCAAGGTAGTGTGATCAAAAATAACGCCGCTACAGCTGGTAACCATGGCTGCGGTACAGCCGTATGTATTTTGATATATATAAATATATATATTTATATAACGCCTGTTACATAGTGACAGTTCATTCCTTTAAGGGTGATAATAATAATAATAAAACATTGGTAGTATTGTGATAATGTGATATTCCTAAAACCGTCATATCTCATACCGTTTCAACCCTACTGGCAAGTATCATGAGGTAATATAGAAGGGAATCATATCTATGAAAAGCAATACTTATATTTTGTGATCTACGTTGTCAAAAGTATCACTGAAAAGTACTAACGCTGCCTTGGTACAACATTTAGTTCCTCGGGTGAGAGCAGACCAGACGGACCTAATGCCTCGGCTCTTAACAGGATTTGGTCAGGAGAGGAATCTGACATGAAGTAAAGGTGAATCAAAGCCACAGGCCTGAGAGAGCTTTAGCCAATAGGGGAATAATGAAGGAAAGACACACACAGGCTCTCCACAGTGGAATGAATTAATCGTGAAGGATTGTCAGGCTTCACAAATCAGACTTAAAAGAGTTCAAATGAGCTGAAAAGGCTTCGGACCTCCAAGAACCTCCTCAGACAGCCTGGATTATGGCTCGGTAAAACAGTCAGTCATGCTGTATGTCCTCTGTCCTTCAGTAGATAGCAACCTGTTCTTCTCTGTATCATGTATTCTGACACATTACAGGTGCGTGAGTGGAGGAAGGAGGGCAGTAAGACCTACATGTGTACGGGTCGACCCGGCTGGCTCACTGTATCTCTCAGAGTGGGCAAATACAAGAAGACCCACAAGAACATCATGATCAATATGATGGACATCCTGGAGGTGGACACACAGAGGCAGGTAGGAGGCTTCAGCAGAGACAAGTGAAATGTCCACTCCACTACATTTATTGGATGACTTTAGTTACTGGTTACTTTGCAGATTCAGATTATAAAGTGTTGATGGAGCTCTTACTTCTGATGTGTAACCAGTCAGATAGTGTTGTGGGCGGGACATTGAGTGAAACTAGAGTGGTGACTAGACGGACAGAGGGAGGCGGCTGCATCAGAGCCAAAGTAGGATGTTTTTAAGTTGATTTTTTTACCTTAAAAAAGTGATTAATCGCAAAAAGTCTGATTTTCAAATCCGACACCCTGCCAGGCTGATCATTGCCTGTTCTCTAATCCACTCATGACATGAGCCTTTCACAAGATACCATAGTTATTCTTGTCATTTTGATCATTTTTTTGTGAAATTGGGTCTTTATTTTAAGCAACGCTGCCATCTCAATTTCTCTTGGCATGGCAGTCACTGTCAATTAGCATGTCGGTCCTCCACTTTGGTCGAAACTAAAATGGGATGGATTTTCATGTTTCAGTGGTGCCCTGAGGATCAGGACTGTTGACTTCCATGATCCCCTGACTTTTCATATATCAAGTCAAAGTTTTTATTTATTCTGTGAAATATCTCAACATCGAGATGTTGACTTTTCCTTTTTACTCTTCAATTTGTCCAACACTTTCCTGCAAAACCAATTTAATTCCCATTAGCCTCAGCTGTACTTTGTGTTAAAGGCTGATGAGCATGCTAACAAGCATGCCAACTTGCTGAACTAAGATGATGAACATAGTAACTTTTTAACTAACAACTTTTTACGTGCTGAATATTAGCATCATGGATGTATCTATTAAGCTGGATACCTCGCTGCTGCTCAGCCTTGCTTCCAATTTTGGTCAGTGGACCCTCATGGTATTTTCCCCTCAGACCACCATCAGAAGAGAAACATCTGTATAACTGTTGACAGTGCACCTCAGAATGTCCACAAGGTTAATTATGAGTCTTTCTATTATGACTTTTTGATCCATGGAGGTTTGATATTTGAAAAAATTTCCCTCGAGCCGAGAAAAACAAGCAGATACTCAATGGGCCGCAAAGCTAGAAACTTTTGTAGCAGATACGCCAGGCAAGGCGCCATCTTTGGGTCTAATATCCAGCTTTCAAAACATCCATGATTAGCATGTTAGCATTGTTATTGTAAGCATGCTGAGCATTTAGCATAAAGCACCACTGTGCCATATGTAGAGCCTAAAAGAGCTGCTAGCACAGCTGTCGACTCTCAGCCTGAAAACACAGGGACCAGGGAACAGGCCAACAACCAGCCCGTTTAAAGCCCTATCTGACTGTCTTGGCTGCCTAACAATTACACGGCACGCAACCTGATAAACAGTGTTATTATTAACCATGTAAATGATTACTCAAAGACTGAACTCAGTAGTTGGTTTTCACTCACAACAATGCGCCTGGCTGGATTTTGTATTGACCTTTACTCACAGTGATCTTTGTTTTCCAGGTGGTGAGAGTTGAGCCGCTGGCCAACATGGGTCAGGTGACGGCTCTCCTCAACTCTATTGGCTGGACGCTGCCGGTGCTGCCTGAGCTCGATGACCTCACCGTGGGTACGTTCTCCTTAGGAATATATTCTGGGTAACCATCACAGAGCAGCGTCATCAGTGGCTCTCTGGTTTCCCGAAATAGAGACGATAATATCCACAGCTCATTGTTTAGCGATCCTGCACCTCCTCCATCACTCACTGCATCCTGCTCAGGGCCTCGGCGATTTCTCTAATTGTGTTAGAGGACTGATGTTGTAGCTCGAAGGATGAAACTGGGAGGAAATGGCTGCAGTGTTGGAGGCACCCCTGGATCGGGTTTCATAATGGATTTCCTGATCCCATAAACTGCGCATCAACAGTCTAATGTTTTCCCCAGCAGGTCGCTGTGTATTCGTTTATACTGATGTTCACACAGGCACATACACTACATGCTCACTCCCAGCAGGCTCTCTGCTTGTGTGTTCGCCCACTGTTGGTCTCACCTGGGAAGACATTGAATTACTTAGAAAACAAATCTTTTGCTCTCTCTCCTCTCTCAGGCGGTCTGGTGATGGGTACGGGCATCGAGTCGTCCTCTCACATCTACGGACTGTTTCAGCACATCTGTGTCGCGTATGAACTGGTTCTAGCGGACGGCAGCTTAGTACGCTGCACTGAGGTGAGTGTGGAATGTGTGTGTGGGTGTGTGTGTGTGATCTATGAGTCCAGGAGCCCGTATCATGACGAGAGATTATTGGGTCATGCTCATGAAATTGGATCAAAGGGATCACCATGGTAACATCATCAGCACCACAGACCGTCTTTACCTCTCTATAGCTGGAGCGGGTCTGCCACGATGCACCGCCATGTTTCTACAGTAGGAGGGTGAGACGAGGGGTATTTAGTTGGTTAGTTGGTTGCAACCTCACCACCAGATGCCACTGAATCCTACACACTGGACCTGATTATAATTGGACAATACTTTTTATATAGCAGCGTTTCCCACACATAGACTGTACCTGGGCGATCCATTTTAGCAATTTTTTTGCTTGTTGGTTGTGAAAACGTGAAACGTGACAAAGAAAGTCAACACACATACTGCGAGAGAGAAACAGGAAGCCAGAGTGAGCGCATTGAAGACAAAAAAGGCAACAATATGTAGCAAAAAAAGCTGTTCTGAAGAATGATAGCCTAGAGCTGCTCTCTCTCTTTGGCCTATTCATGGCTTTTTTTAGAAAGTGTAGCTGGAGAGTGACAGGAAGCGGAGTGAGAGAGGACGGGGTGGCATGCAACAAAAGGCCAGAGGTCAGATTCGAACTCGAGGCCGCTGCCTTGAGGACACAGAAATATGGGGCATGGACAAAAAAAAAAAAAAATAGAAAGCACCAACCCTTCAGCAAAAAAACAAAACAAAAAACAAAAACAAAACCCTCCCTTGTTCTAATCCCCTCCATCACTTCATTCATTACTTATGAACGGTCCCTAAAATAGTTTGCAAGAACAAGTTGGACTCCTCACACAGGCCCTAAAGTTTTAATGTGCTTTGTATCAGTAAATGCGTCGTGTAATCGTCAGAAGTAAAGCGAGAAGAGCCGCCTGCTTGAAGAGAAGATGAGACGGCCCATGCTGCGAGATTTGGTATCTCAAAGTACGTTTTTCTGTCACGTAGGAGGAGAACTCGGACCTGTTCCACGCCGTCCCGTGGTCCTGTGGAACTCTGGGCTTCCTGGTTGCGGCCGAGATCAAGATCGTCCCCGCCAAGTCGTGGGTGAAGCTGCGCTACGAGCCGGTCAGAGGACTGGAGAACATCTGTAAACGCTTCACTGAAGCATCAGAGAACAAGCAGAACACATTTGTTGAAGGCATCCAGTACAGTCTGGACACCGCTGTCATCATGACGGGAACCATGACTGACCAGGCTGAGCCTGACAAGGTGAGATGTGTGCGTGTGTGAGCACGTCTGTGTCTTGTTTTCACTTGTTTTATCACATTTAACCTCCCGTTTCCCTTTTTAACGTCAGATTAATAGAATCGGGCAGCATTTCCAACCCTGGTTCTTCAAACACGTGGAGAGCTACCTGAAAAGTGACCAGACGGGAGTTGAATACATCCCTCTGAGACAGTACTACCACAGACACACACGCAGCATCTTCTGGGAGCTTCAGGTACTCACACACACACACACACACACACACACACACACACACACACACACACACACACACACACACACACACACACACACACACACGCACGCACACACACACACACACACGGGCTGTTTCCATTATTACAGTAACTGACTGCACGTATCTGCCACATTTCAGCGTGTCATCATCTTATCAACTCCTCGCTCACTTCTCTTTATTACACTCTAACGCACACACATTTTGTACTCACAAACACACACACACACACACACACACACACACACACACACACACAAACACACACACACCATTAGCCATTAGTGAGAAGGGCTTGGCATCCTTTGTTGTCTCTAACAGTAAATGGTGTGATGAATTATGCATGGTATTGGTTTGCCGTTTTTTCTACAGGAGCCAGCTTCGGGCTTCTGGGTGCTCTCGGTTGTTGAAAGGGTTTTGTAGGCGCTGCGGAGGAAAGTCAGAAAAATGTCTGACTGATGCTTTGATTTAATCGTTAATCGACAATTTGCGATGGATCACATTTGCTGATGATGTGAGAAAGTGTGTGGCGCTGGTCGGAGGGTTGTGGCTGCCCTCTGGTGGAAGAAAAGAGGAGTGTAACTGAACTGTGTTAGTGTCTCATTAGTTAAATCAGAAGAGGTGTCATGACGAACTCCACATGTAAAGGAAAGGCCGCTGCACTTCAACAGCAACATGCTTGTGATTCATATTAAATGGTAAAGGACTGTGCAGATTTTTTTTATATATATATATGTTTTTTATGGTAAATAATGTAAAAAAAATCTATTTTTTATGGTAAATAATGTAAAAAGACATTTTCTATTTTTTATGGTAAATAATGTAAAAAAAATCTATTTTATGGTAAATAATGTAAAAAAAATCTATTTTTTATGGTAAATAATGTAAAAAAAAATCTATTTTTTATGGTAAATAATGTAAAAAGACATTTTTTATTTTTTATGGTAAATAATGTAAAAAAAAATCTATTTTTATGGTAAATAATGTAAAAAAATCAATTTTTTATGGTAAATAATGTAAAAAAATCTATTTTTTATGGTAAATAATGTAAAAAAATCTATTTTTATGGTAAATAATGTAAAAAAAAATATATTTTATAATGTAACATTTTTTTGTTAGAAAAGTCAAAATTGGGATGTGAAAATATTAACACTGCTCTCCAAATATAGACAGTTGGGTTGTAAAAGCTGAGGCGTAATATTAAGTCATGTATATGGAAGCAAACAAAGGCCAAAAGGATCTGAACACCTAATTATTGAATGTAAACACTGTGTAATATTTAATGTTGGGCTTTAAATACCACTGTGTTTACGGCGTTAAAATATTTTACTTATCATTTAAACCATCTTAAATCATAATTCTGATTGAAATGTTTATGTCAGTTCAAGTGGCACAAAAAAAAAAAAAAGAAAAACCTAAAGAAAATTGAGATTTATGAAAATGCTGTTCAGGCTCATTAAATTGATAAAGCCACATTCTGATCCAAAAATTCAAGTAAAGATAAAAAAAAAAAAATTGGGTAAAATAACGACACTAAAATTTAAGATAAAAAAGTTTAGACTTGATTATCAGGGTTACTTCCAAAAAAATCAAACTATTATGTCCTTTTTCTGCTTCCGTACACATATTTGAATCTATCTCAGCTAATAGATCTAGAAATATAGCATCATCAATTAATCTACAAAACATGAATAAAACAGTAAAAAAGCCACTTTGGCGTCACTTTTTAACGTGTCTGTGTCTGTTTGTGTCTTATCTGCAGGATATTATCCCCTTTGGCAACAACCCGGTGTTTCGCTGGCTGTTTGGATGGATGGTTCCTCCTAAGATCTCCCTGCTGAAGCTCACCCAGGGCGAGACCATCAGACGGCTTTACGAACAGCACCACGTGGTCCAGGACATGCTGGTGCCCATGAAGCACCTGCAGGCCGCCGTCACACGCTTCCACGAGGACATCGAGGTTCGGCTCAGATGTGGACGAAGCCGCTAAATAACTCGCTAGTCGTAGCACGTCCTGCTGCTTCAAACTCCCGTGTGTCTTGTTATTTCAGGTTTACCCTCTGTGGCTGTGTCCGTTCCTGCTGCCAGCAGGCAGAGGGATGGTCCACCCCAAAGGTCAAGAGGAGGAGCTGTACGTGGATATCGGGGCTTACGGAGAGCCCAAAGTCAAACACTTTGAAGCCAAAGCATCGACACGGCAGCTGGAGAAGTTTGTCAGAGACTCACATGGGTAAGTCTCAAATAATACATTAAAATGAGCCTCCGTAGCTAATGTGTTGACCATACGATGACCATCCTCCTCCCGCAGGTTCCAGATGCTCTACGCAGACGTGTACATGGACCGAGAGGAGTTTTGGGAGATGTTTGACGGACAGCTGTATCACAGACTGAGAGAGGAACTAGGCTGTAAGGAAGCCTTCCCCGAGAATTACGACAAAATCTGCAAATCAGCCCGACACTGACCCCCCCGCTGTGTCTGAAGAGGTCCTCCTATCAATATGAAGCAGGAGCACAAGTATTGTAGTGATCTGAGGTCGTGAATGTATTCTCTCGTCTGTACACAACAAGCTTCAGCATTCACGTACCGATTTCATGAACTACTTCAACTCAAAACCAGCACGTGTAGCTTGAACATACTGTACCAAATGTTTCATTTTTATTTTTTTTAAATGTGTATGTTCAGCGGAGCTCGACCGATACTTGATCTCAAGGGCCGATACCGATATCAGGGACTGAAAAATTACGATATCGCTCTAACAGCCGATATGCTACAACCACCCTGAGCATCTTTTTCTGCTTACGTACACTGATATCGATATATCTGCGATCGGGCCAAGCTATATATCGGTCGGGCTCAAATGTTACGCAACTTTTCCCTGTTTAAAAACTTGACGCACTGTTTACCACAGTTTCCCAAGTGCCATGAAACTTCCCAATAAGCTTCAGACGCAAAAATATACTTTTGTGATAAAGCGATGACATTTTCACCACCTTGTGGCCTATTTTTTTAATATCAAAGACATTGTCATATCACCAGGACTGTGTAAGGATTGAACAAAAACCATTAAAAGCTCTTTTTCTGCATCGAATATCGCTCTCGTGCTTTTTGAGTGCACAGCCATGGGTGCATCTGTTTGCTCTGAACAGATTCATTTGACTGTATTTGAATAACAGCACAGTGCAAACCAGATGTTTGTGCATGTGCATCCTCCACGTGTTGGCATACGATCAAAGTGAACTGATTTGCTGTGAACAATCACTTTATTTGAATAACTGCACAGTGTGCAACTCAGTAAATTCAATTCATTCTTCCTTATGCAGTATTTAAGCTGAAGCAGCTAACTTTCCTGCAGAGATCAGTGTGTTTTACTTCAGTCTGGAGGTTTTTTACCTGAAGTCCCTCAGAGGGGGGGGAAGCACATCCTGATCCTGACACCGCCTCCTTTCTCAGTGTGTGTGAGTGCAGCTAGCAGCAGAGACGGAGCTTCAACTTACCCGGACACAGGTAGGCTGTACTCAAGAGGTTTGTTTTTTTTTTTACACATAATACTTACAACATTTACTCTGCGTCTTGTCAACATTGCGACATGTTGCTGACTGTCACTGGAGTGCAGCTACAGGAATAGTTGTGTAGGTAAAGCTAACTTAGCTAACGCGAGCTAACTAATAGTTAGCGTAGTTTTACCTGCTACACTGCTAGCTAACATTAAAAGCTGCTGTTAGTTGACGAAACAGGTCGTTTTTACTCATTTATTTTGTATTTTTTTTGCAAAGGTGACTTTGGAGATACGTTGCCGCCCCCTCAGTCGCTAGCTGCTGTCGTGAAATAAATCTTTAGCCTCCAGACTTTGAGATTTCTTTAGCTAACGTTACTTTATTTAATGATAGCTTGGATTAGCCGTGTGACTGTGAGTGTCAGTGGGATGGGCACACCTACAGTCGTGTGTCCTAACTGGGCTGAAACAAAGTCTGCACACTGTGGTTAAGGTCACACAGCAGCAACCCAGTTTCGTTGACAGCAATGCGGAAGTGTGTAGACACCGTATGGGGTACACTGTGTCCTGCAATGATTTAATGTTGACAGGAATATGGCACCAACCTGTTTGTGTTACTGGCTCCAGGAACAAGAAGGTGTGTGGTTCATATCTAAAGGTGTGGCTCTGGTCTGCATGCGAGCAAATCTTTCAACTCTGTCCTGCAGAGACTGAAAGCCAAACACTCTTACCACTGGTAACCTTTCACCTACTTTCACCTAACCACCTCATTGATGCGTATTTTTGAATGTTTACAGAAGATCTGGGGTGGAGCATCAGGTGCCCTCCGGACAGGTAAAAGAGAGCAGGACTGGCCCATCCAGAAGGAGCAGTTTTTGGAGACACCGGCCGGAGTTAAAACTGGAGAAGAGAGAGGCAGAGGAGGAAGCATGTCCACCGACCAGGAGCCAACCTACACGGTCAAGCTGCTGCAGCTGCTGCTGCTCTCCACCTACTGGGGAATGCAGATTTGGGTCACCTTTATTTCAAGTTGGTACCGAGCACACACACTCAAACATACAGTGGATGCAGGTGACACAGAAAGAGTTAGAAATGTAAGGAAGGGAGAGACAGGGAGGGGCTGGGAGCTCTTTGAGGAGGCTGAATGTGTTTCCAGGTTACATGCACAACACGATTATTCACACCTGTGCAGTATGTACGTGGATCTGTACACTCACGACTGGATCGCCCAGAATACCTTTTTACGCCTTCGTATGATCCCCGACCAGTTTTTTCATGTTCACCTCTACGCCTACATCCAGACCCCGACGAGCTTTTGTTGCAGCTCGGTCGTAATCTAAAGGTGTGTCCATGCATTCCTTGTAGATTCAATGCAAGGTGCCTCCTGTCTACACATTATGCAGTGTAGTTACTTATCCACTGCATATGACCCCGTTGAACCCCAGTGCAGCGCAGCATCAGAGCGTATTGCCAGTTTTCGATCACAAACCCAGTGTTTTTGTCATGTTGTTTTTGTGGTGTACCATTGTGGCTGTGTTTATGCAAACCGTTTTTAATGGTCTACTTAAAACCACAGCGCAGAGAAAAAGGTGGAGCGTGTGTCAAGCATTTGGACTGACTTTATAGTTTTTGATTTGATTTGACTGTCAGGTCGGGATTTAATTTGATTTTTGATTTAATCGACTTTTCCATTATTAGACTATCATGTCTTGATTAGTAAAGATCAACAGGTCTTTGGTTTTATGTCTTGACAACTGTCATTCAAATTGTCACGGTCTGTTTAAAAAAGACGAGGTTATTTTACAGCAACAGCTCCACTTTATCCCGGTGGCTATCCTGCAATTGCTAAGCTGCAATTATTTGATAAAAGCTGAGACAAAACATCATTATAATGGAGAACTTGCTGCAGATTTGTCCTGTCTTACAAATGTAGTTCTCCAGATGTACCAAAACATGTTTGGTGCAGACTCCAGCAAATGTCACATCATCTTGATTTCAGTTCTTTTGAGGAAAAAATGAAAATTGTAAAGCAAAAATGGTCATTCCCACCAATCAGGAATCATATCGCAGTCGTGCAATCTGTCAATATGATTTTTTTTTTTTTTTTTTTTTTTACCATATCGCGCAGCTCTACTGGAAATAAAAGCCAGGAGGTCCCCTGTAGTGCTAATGAGTTGTTCTGATTTCTCAGGCTTTGTGATGGACAACCACCTGAACAGACACACTTATGGGTTCATCCAGAGTCGTCTTGTCCCGTTCTACCTCCACCTGGGTTCAGCTTGTGCCTTCTTTAACCTCACCATCTACGCTGTGTATCATCCCAGCGACCTGCTGGATGACAGAGAAGCCTTTCAGGTATGTTTTTTTGTTCCACATCATCACGTTGAATAAAAAACTATTTTAAAATATTTATTCAATCTCAGCCCCTTCTCTCCCCACCAGATCTTCATCTTCTTTGTGTCGGTGACGGTCGCCGCCGTCAACGCCCAGTGGTTCGGCCAAATGACATCAGAGATCATGGCGGACATGCACCTCGTCGAGCAGTCGTGCGGGTTGGGTCAGGACATCGGCCTGTCGTCGAACCGCGAAGCTTACGCCAAGCTGTGCGAGACGGATGTCAAATACAGACACCTCAGCAGTCGTCTGTGGCTGTACAGGCTGCTGTCCTCCCTCTGTAACCTCTGCTGCATCGGCTGCAACTTCTACAGTCTGTGTTACATGGCCGAGAACCTCGTCACACTTTAATCTGACACACAGCAGCTGGACTGTTGATTTTTTTGATAGTCACCCCCTTACAAATCTAGAAACTCCTATTTTTGTATCAAAGCAGTAAGTTATATATTTAAAGTCTTTCCCTCTCCCTGCCTCGTTAGTTATAAAACAAAACATCAGGTAAGCCTTGATGGTCTTGTGCCTTAGAGAATAATGAAAGGACACAGCCTCTGTGCTCAGATTTAGGCTCTAGTTTGTTGTTGGTTTTGAGACATTCAGATTGAAGGCCTTTTTTAGAGAGACAAATCAGTTCCCGCAGCGAGTAATGCCTCACCTTTCACCCAGTGTGGCCGAGGCTGGTGCCAGCCTTGATATTGCCCTTTACCATTACACTATGGTACCTTTCAGGAACCCAAAACATGAGGAATGTCTTAAACTTTTTGACTTGCAGTATCAGAGACATCATTGCAGGAAACAGCCCCACTGCACTGCACCTTCTTATATATGTAAGCAACAGAAAGGCACCCTTTCTAAGGCAACCGCTCTCATGCTTCTCAGTCCTGCTCGTCCTGTTTGGGTGCAGCTTTTATACCTTGGTCACAACATAGCGTCACAGGTTTGTCTGCCCTATCTTTTGTTAACTAAAGAACAGATGTGCTTCTTGCTTCTGGTATGGAAAAGAAAGCAAAACACTTTAACTATATAGCTGCCTCGAGGCCCCTACACACCAAACTGACAGTAAATACCTAGCTGCGACAAAGGCTGACTGTTGCGTCACCGCATGGCTCCTTTATCTCGGCCAAAAAGCTGCACTTGAACGCACCGCAAAAACTACAGCTGGCGGCCAACAAGCTAGTACACTCTGTGCCCGCGTGAAAGGAGATACCTATCTGCCAATGTACAAACCAGTGTTAGGATTATGCAGCACTTTTCGAGAATAGGTCTGATAAAAAGCTGCAGAGGTAGAAAAATAAGGAGAAAGAAAAATAATTATGTATACTACAGCGACAGGTACAAGGGGCTTTCCCTTTCCTCTCTCTTTTTTTTTTTTTGCAGTGATCCTCTTACCTGAACAGCCAATCAGAGCGATTTCTCTCACAGATGAGCCGCCACCGATTCTACGTGCTGGATCGGCCAAAAAGCGCCCGACAAGGGCTCACTGAGGGTCCTGACAATGCCTGATAGCCGACCATCAGCCTGGTGTGTAGGGGCCTTAAAGTGGGCCAAAGTTGGCTCGCCTTAAGGTTTGATTTGTCCCGCCTGAAGTTTCTAACCAAAAAATAACCCAAAAAGCTTTTAGCCCATCCAAAAACCACCGCACCAGAGATTTCATCATTATATTGGAATTACGATTATTGTTTCAGTGTATTTATCTTCAGATGTTAAACGATGTATTGTTGCATAGCAGGTTGGACCCTTGCTATTATCCATGTGTCCCTTGAGGAAGACATTGTTGCTGTTCTCTTGATAAGCCTGGACCTGTGGTGGTCAAAGAGATCAGAATTTTCTTACTTGGCTTTGCAGTTGGGAAAGTTCAGGGGGAGATAATCCCACAGTGAGCCATCAGGGGCTCTGTAGTATTTGTCTACTCGAAGATCTGAACGATGTCTCTGCTCTTGACCCTTTCACCAATCATCCCGGTATGACCACGGCCATGTACATTGTTACCTTATAGTGTGCCTTAATTGAAAATGAGTCTATTGCCTGAATGAATTAAGTGGGCTTTGTTCTGTAACACCTGTGAGTACTGAATGTGGTCAAACGTCTCGATGTGGCTGTTGGGAGCTCAGCCCGCCACACAAGCCAAGTCATTTTTGAGTTGTACTCTCAGTGGAGTACAGCGCAGGTCTCAGGTGTCGGAGCTTTTTTTAGTCATGTTGTTTATCTCAAATATCAGGCAGAGAGGATCTGTGGTCAGTTATGTGTATTCTTTTGTGGGTTTTTTTGCACATGTTGAATGATGTTAATGAACCTCTCCTGCTATGATGGCCCTTCCTGAGGTGAACGTTTCTGTCAACGTGTTTCTTGTGTCCTTCTCGCGTCTGTTTGCATCGGCCTGTGATAGATGTACATTAAACCAAAGTAAAAAAATGCCATCGACACCAACAGTACTTCTATACGCGGGGCAGAGGCAGCTGAGTACAGCCTCTTTAACTTCCTCTTTGTTTTTCTTTTGTTTGTTCTGACTGGACTGATGAAGGTGCTTATTATGAGCCCAAAACAGGCAAACACAATGCAATATTACTCGGTAGTAGCTTTAAACTGTACACACCCTCAATGTTGCTACTTTTTTTTAGCTCTGCCAGTTTAAATTAATATAAATGCATAAACATAAAAGCTACATGTGGATGTGAAATTTTAAAAGATCTTTGTCATTCATTAGATATTTATGCCAGTTATTATTACGGTTAGTGCGGCTTGTGTAATACTAAATGTAAGTCGCCTGAAGACCACTGAGGGCAGAGGTCATGAGCGGTTTGTGGTCATGGGTTTGTATCAAAGATGTTGAGACGTGTACCGTCTGTTTTTTGTATTAAAACATGTTTTTCTCTCAGTTCTGTGCTTCATCGTCTTCTCACCATCATTAGAAGGGAAAGTTCTCTCATTGTTGTTCCTCCTAAAAGATTTTCATCTGTTTTTCCTTAATTGAATCAATGTTATTTGTTATTTTGGGCTAAATGAAATAAAATGTACCTAACTAGATTAATTTGTAATATTTAACCAAGAAGTGCAAGTACAACCTAATTAACACTGATTTTATCTACACAGTATTATCGATGAGTAGTTCCTCGATCCTTTTCTCTTTTTTTTATCTGTTCTTCAGTAAACTAATTTTAAAAAAAATTAAAGATTTGGCCACCTGATAAATTCATACTCAACAAATGGGGAGCAGCATATCACCAGAGTAGCCACTAACTGCTGCTGCCCATAGCTCAGTTAGCCGTGCAGCTAGTGGCTCAGACTGTGAGCTTAGGACCAGGAGAGTGTTAGTGTTTACACTGCTATCACAGGAGCTTTGGACCAGGATGGGGCTAGCTGGTTAGCATTGCTAACTTCAGTAGATATCTCAGCAGCACAGTACACAGACATCATGATGTTATTCACATTCTGAGTGTTTTCAACCAAAGGTTTTTACTTATTGCTCCCTTTCAAAGCCTCTTGGCATGTTTTACATTTATTTTGGGTGAGCAGGGTTTAAGATACTCAGACATCATCAGCTCAGACAGTATGATCTGTCAAATGGCTCTAAATGAAATCACCTGTATGTCATATTTGAAAATGTGTGAGGTTGATTTTGGTGACTCTTAGTGGCAGTCATATCAGAAAATGAATGGAGCTCTCACTCACAGGTCAAATCTAATCCTGCGAGTATTTCTAATGTGACTTTTGCCAGATATGACAGAAGGGGGAGCCGTTGCTCTACTGTGGTTTATCATCTGCTGCAATTTGGATATAACAGGCGCACCGCAGTATGCTCTGTCAATAAGCTGCTACACATTGTAACCTGAACAACTCCAAAAGGAAAACATGTCAACATGAGTTTTTTTTAATGTAAAAATACACCATTGCTACAAATCCATGGTTACTGTGTTTGAGATAGATCAGCATCAACAATGCACAAGCCACTCCACCTACAAAATGAATATTAGTCTAAAAAAAGTAATAAATATAAAATGATGTAGATAAAAATGTAAAAAAAAAAAAAAAAAAGTCATCACTCGTACCTGACTATTAAAGGTTTAGAAAACCATGATTCTCTCGTAATACTTAAAAAAACCTGAAACCTACACTTCAGGAGAGCACAATAATCTCAACAATGACTGTGACAGGAGGTGAGGCGATTCAGTTTCACTACCTCAGTTAAAAGTGCGATAACATCGTGTCAAGAAAAGAAGAACAAATGGATCCCCTTGTACAAATAACAAACGATAAGTACTGTTTGTTAATTCTGCATAGAGAGAACCACCTTACAACGACCATTCTGTAATACTGAGAGAGCAACATGTAAACTGTAATCTGAAAATTATCTCCCGAAAAGGAGGCAGCAACATTATTTAAAGCCACAATCCACTTGCCCATCCACTTTGGTTGTTTGCAGGATGAGGTTTACTGTCATCATGTCGTCTTGTCACAAGCTTTTAACAGTGTATGTGATAAAAAAAAAAAAATCTAATCAAAAGAAATGAGACTGAAACGACGTGTAACGAGTGTCAGTGCAGCTCACTGTGCTTAGAAGGCAGCTAAAGTTACATTCCTTGTAAACAGCAAACCAGAAAAGGCAATTAAAAAAGGATTGTGCCTTTATAATAACCATTACTTAATATTCCCACGAGTCATCTGTAAACACCCACGCTTTAAAACAACCGATCACTCCAGCCCGAAACACTTCGTCATCCCGACATTTAGCTTCCAACGTTCTGTTTGTCTAAATGTCGGCAAATGTTGTAACATAAATAATATTGGTTCCATGTTTCCCTTCTTCTCAATGCTCACATGTACAGTATCAAAATACAAATATTTAAAAAGAAAACACCAGCTTTAAAAAAAAACAAAAAAACAACAACCCACAATCCCTCTGGAGGACTCGTAACCATGGCTCCATTTCCACAACACAGAGAGGAAGTCGCCGCGAAACCGTTCCCATCAATTAGTCCACGTATTCACTGCTAAAATACTCCATAAATAAAAAGTCGTACTAAAAATAGAGTTCTCCGGTTCATCAGCATAAAAATAATTAAATCCAGTGTCTCTGTCTCTCTGTCATACCACCACCTTGCCCTTGATGTCCAGCTTGGTGCTTTCGCTCGCTTTGCTGGACTGCTCCTCTGTGAGGGTGATGTAGGAGTACACCAGGCTGCCAGCAATACTGCAACAACAAGGACAGCAGCCATGTTAGAGAACACCTGTTCAAGGACACACAATTAGGCAAAATACACATGTCCAGCCATCTAACAGGCTGTTTAGTGAGCTGTATTTGTAAAACCTAAAACAAACAGGTTCAATAAATGGAGGTGTTTGGATTCACGTTAGAGAGGCTGATGTTAGTCGCAGACAAAATGAGACCTGAAAATCAGGTTGTCAATCGGCGCAAAAGGTGAACATGTAGCAGCAGATAAGTATCAGTTATTAGAGTCGTCATATTTCCCCCAACAAGATCCAGCAGGGACGTGTCAAAGCCTGCAGCTGACGTGCAAACTGTTATCAGTGACATCTGTGTCAGCGCTGGCTTTTTCTTTTTCTCAGCAATAACAGTATCATTTAGTTTACAACCAGAAACAAGAACAATCTTCGAGTTAACAAGAAGCTTGTGCAAATGACAAAAAAAGGGGAAGTTTGGCATATAATGAGCTGTGAGAAGCACAAAGAGCTCCCCGGGGTGAGCTTGGCACAGCTGAGGCCCAGTTTGGATTAAGACTTCAAAACAACCACCAATAATTTCTTTTAAGGCTCAGTGACCACAAGACTCTGGTTCTTTTTACCACATGACTCATTTATTTATAGCAACTAAATCTAACTGCCTGGAAATTGATAGCTGATTGTTGAGTCAACAGGTTGTCAAATACTGATGCTTTGGGTTGGCAGCTCAGATCGGACGCCAACCCAACGTTGGTATTTGACGACGTGTTGCTGCATGGTTGCTTTCGAGCTGCTGTTAACATTGTGGTTGTTTTAGCTAACATCCTGAAGATATAACAATTCACACGGTCTGTGCTAAATGTAACGGCGATCCATTCATGAGTAGAAACACTCAAAGCTTTCACTTAAAGCCACAAATGTCAACTTCATGGTTGGTGTGAGGAAAGAGGAAACGTCAGGCAATCATCAAAGTCATTAGGAAATAACCATCTTGAACTGTGAATGTCTGAATAATATTTTGTCCTTCCAACGAGACGATGTCGAGATATTCTACAGGACAAGTGACAACTTTGATCTACTGAGTCAGAGGATTCATCATCTAAGAGCCATGAAGGTCTGTAGAGAATCTCCTGACAGTCCTTCAATAGTTGTTGAGGTATTTCAGTCTGGGTCAAAGTGGCGACATTTCCATCCATAAAAGCCATGCTGCTAGTGTGGCGAAAGACAACATGATATCATAAAATGGTCATTAAAGTTCCCTCTCATGTTTAAATGTAACTGACTAACTCTGCTGTGTGACCATACAAAGCAAAATGTGTGTGGCAGAAGGTCAGATGGGTAAGCAAGGACATGTTTTGTCTGCAGAACAGCTTCGGTTCTGCCCTGGGTGTGATCTGGTTGTTTCATACCTGATATTCAAACCTATGAAGTTCGTCCAAGAGAAGATGTAGTCTCCACTGAACACCATCCCGATGTATGTCACCAGGACATTCTGACAAAACAGAAAATATTCATTAAACTGAGGTTTATTTTTTACATTTTAGTGTATTTAACCATTACTTCACAGCTTACCTTGATGCAGCCCACAATGGTCGTTGTCAATGCAGAGTTGTATTGTGTACAAAGCACTGTGGAATACATCAGAACAAACCTGCAAAACAACACGTCACCGTCAGATTTCACAATGTTAGCGCAACACTGAAGACAAAGGGTCGACTGTGAGCTACAAGAGATGGCCTAGAATCTAGATTTCAGCCAGTGATATGGGAGCAATAAGGCAGTGGTAAATTGGTGTAATCCAGATGTTCGGTGCTGGCACAAAACTCAATACTGCCTGCTTGCACATGCACACATAAGTTCTTGGCCTGTATTCTTACCCCATGATGCAAGAGAGGATGAACTGGGTGAGGAAAAACATGTCCGACCAACCGTCATATTCCACTGCCTGAGAAGAGAAGAATAAGAAAGTACGCGTAATAAAGATTGCATAGAAAAAACAGGAAAAAATCTCGATTAGGTAGGCAAAAATTGTTCAAAATATTCAGTTTGAGTCACTCCTTAGACATGTCTGGTCTGGCTTTCAGTGCAAGACAGGAAATTAAGACAAACCAAACACAGCAGAGATCTCATTTTATGGCGCTGAGGACATAACTAACACTTCCATACACACAAACCCAACACTGACTTTCCAATAGCTTTAAAGGGTAGTAGTCTGTATCTCCACTGAGCTTATTCAGTCCAGGGAGGTTGTAGGCACTGCTGTAATAACTCTACGAGGTGCATAATAGCTGCTTTGTGCCTGTCTGGCTGCTGGGCCCCAGCTGGGCAAACCAGAAGGTCTCTGCCAACACTCACCAACAAACAGGCAGCTCATATTTACGGCACACACCCATGCTTACACGTATGTGGCACTCAATTTAGGGTTAGACCTCGCATTCGCTGAACAGAACCAGTACTAACCACACCTAAATATCTCTAATCTAATGAATAAAATCTGCCGAGAGTAAAGTAGAGGCTTACCTTCTGCATGTCTCCAGTCAAATGAGCCAACAACAGGGTGGGAATGATCATAAATAATGCATTATAATACAATAATCCATATTTCCCCAGCTCCTGTGAGAAACAGCACAGATGGAAACAGATGTATCAGGAAGCAGCAGGAACATGTTAAATAAGCAGAGCCGGGACAGAGAGGGTTATTCACAAGCATTTCAGTGCATTCCTCAATAACTAGCGTACAGATGTTAATGCATGGCCAGCCCACTGCATTACCTAGAACCTCTTGTTTGCATTCATCTGAGTGTATCGCGTGGCTCCATCTCCATCTTTCACTCCCTCACAATATCACTCACTCACACACTCACACACACACACACGCCTCTCTGTCTTGCTCAGTATTAGCAGCTGGTGCTCCACAGACATCACAGACTATATCTGGATGCAGTTCTGCTTCTGCTGTAACGTGAGAGCTGTGCAGTCTGCTCATGTGACATAAAAAACGACCGAAAGGAGCTCCGAGACATTTCTGATGCTATGGTAAATGTTTAAAATAAGGCAACAAAACACGCACAAATAACTGGAAAGCAGAACAACTTTTCACCCAAGTGATCTCTACAAAAATAGCGGTAATTAAACCAGTGTAGCGGGGAGTAAAAAAAGAGCTCATGGCGTTTTTGTGTACACTGAATTCCTTTAAGCAAGAAGCTGAAGGACAGTTTGGGTTCTCTAAGGTCACCAACGTCAGCTCAATGCCAAAAGCAGCTCCAACCCAACAATGGTTACCATTCATCAGACGCTGCCACCACATACCTTTGCATCTAATTTTTGTTTCACATAGGCTCCGTTGGCTGCAGTCAGCACGTCGTTCATCAGAATGAACACGTAGCCTTGCATGTCAAAGGCCAAGTCAGCACTGCGAGGAAGAGATGAGAGAAAACTGAAGAAAGTGTTGAGGAAGTAAATAGGCGGTCTGTCACTGATGATTTAGCTCTGGGCGTGCTCTGTTTCAGCACTCAAGATATACAACATGTGTCTAATGACGCTAAGACAATATAACTTAAGTGAGGACATATATCAGGAGTGGACGACCCTTTGTAGTGAGGGTAATTTGGGTTAGGTTAAAAGCGGGGACACCACCTGGGTGCAGCAGAACTTACCTCGCAGCTATAAACGCCCCGAGGATCATTGTAAATACTGTCAGCTGGACTGGCCTGGAGAATTTCTTCCTGCCAAAGGTCAAAGACAGTAGAGCAATGAAATTCAATCTGGCTGCCTGGCGCTGTAAATAAAGCCACCAGTGCTGTTCAAAGAAAGTGAGGAAAAAGGGAACCAGAACATGAGCGAGAAAAGTGGGTTATCACTTATGTGCAATCTTACTTGAGCAGAAGCGCCTCGGCCATCATCGTGAATAAAATGGAGAACCTCCTGAGGACAGTAAACATCGGCAAACTGGAGGAAGAGGACATTAATCGCTTTAACTTGGCCAAACATCAACAGCCGTGCCCAATGAGCTCACCATCATTCAGCCTAGATAGTTGAGGGATGAGGACTTACTTCAGCCTTTTGGTGCCAAACAGACCAGTGATTTGATTTCCCACATACAGGAGAGGTAGAGGAAACGTCTGTAAAGCAGAAATATATGAATATTTTGTGCATGAAAACAACATCTGATAAGGGTGAGATGGATGAAGGGGAGGAGGAGGGGGGTCTCACCTTTCGAGGTATGGTCTCATCACAGTCTGGGAAGCTGATCACCCTCGCAGCCTTGCCCACCCACAGCACTACCACCGTGGCCAACATCTGCACACACACACACATTCAAGAGGAAATCACATAAAACTCAAGGACTGATGGGTGTTGGGGGAGGAAAAATGCTGCACGAAGACTGGGAAAGCATTCAACTCACTTGTCCAATTCCGACACATATTGAAGAAGGGAACCTGGATGGGGGACAGCAGAGTTAGGGTCCCCGTTAGTGAGCTCACAGGCTGGGCATGTTACAGCTAACACCGGTGGGTTAACGTGTAGCTTCACACAATGCTAGTAAAGTCAAGCTTTTCCTGTTTCGGTGTGCAGTTTACCTCCTCGGCTAGCCAAAAGTTGCGGCTAGCTAAATAAGCTCCACTACCCAGCAGCAGACACAACTTCAGCCTGCTAGGTTAGCTTAACACGGTAGCTTCTCAACTAATACCGTTATAGGCGTTAGCAATAAAAAACAACAACAACAAAAAAAAGCCCGTTACCTGTAGTTGGTGAGGACACTTTTGTTCACCACGACGATGAGAAACGAGCTCACACCGTAAAATCCAGCGGCAAACAGCTTCACAAACAGTGTCAGAGGTTTGTCCGCCATCCCCGACAAGTTCTCATTCCTCTCTGAGTGTCGGCTCTTCCCCTGCCATCACTTCACTGGCTCTCTCACACACACCAACACACACACACACTAACACACACACACACACAACTCAGGGACGTCGACGTTTCACAACTTCCGCCTCAAGTCTGAACATCACACACAGAGAGAGAGGTTACTTTCTAGCCGGCTAGCGCGGTTTATCGGCGCCATGCTAGCTAAATAATAAAAATAAAAGAGGTGTCACTCACACAGCTGATAATCTCAGCTACATATTGTGAAGTTGTTACACGAGGGTTGGAAAAATGAAAGCGGGAGCTGGATGGAGATGGTTAATCTTTCTACAGCTTCACAATCCCCCCTCCTCCTCCTTTATTTCATCCACGAATGTATTGGATTGTCAACGGCAGCACTTCCGGGTTTTAACCTGACATGTGATCTGTGTGAGCCAATCAGAGGTCAGGAGACACATTCATTCAGCAGCTCCAGTGTGTTTACCAGGACAGTGATGTTTGTTTATGGGAGTCCAGTTCATAAATAAACATAAGATGAAAAACTAAATTAAAATGTAAACTATGAGATAAAAAGATAGTGATTTAATTTAGTAGATAATCATGATTTTTATCTCATAATTTCAATTTTCAAATAAAAAAATCAGATTATTTAATTATGAAAAGTTTGTCTAATCAGGGCTTTTTTTTTCTTTTTTACAAATAAAAAACAAAACTTTTTTTTTTAACAAACTCACCATGCTGCCTGCACTCCATAAAGAGAGATAAAAAAATATAATTATCTATATGGATTAATCATTAAATCATAAAACAGTAGAATATCATGGGAATTCAAAAAGCAGGCAGCACATTTATCATTTTCACATCCCAGCATGTGATTTGAAAAGCAAAGGGGCCTACATAAATAGACAAACTAACAAAAACAAACAAAACAAAAACAAAAACAAGAAAGAAGAAAAGGGAAAGGGAACTGTATAACATCAAACCTAAAGGAGGGAAAAAGGGAATAGAAGAAAATGATGTCCATGGCCAAAGGAATGCAGAAAAGGAAAAAAAAATGTAGATCTAACTCCTCTATTGACTTATATTGGTGTTGTGGTGGCATCAGCTCACAGATTCTTCATTATTTTTGTCTTTAACACGGATGGAAAACCGGACCACATAAGAACTGAGTAGGCTCATCTTTTAACAGTCTTCTACACAAGGGTCGGTGTCATATATTTATATATTTAATGTGTGGTGCCACTAGATTGTCTCTTATGAATCAAAACAACATCTTTTTGGTGATTTTCCAGCCACTTCTCAATGTGTAGATCCAATTCTGTGCACTATCAGTCACAGATCCACCTCATACAGTATCTACAGACAGAATACAGTGTCTTATGTTTACTATTCAACCACAAGATGGAGACAAAATACATGTTAATGGTGACATTACAACCAATAAGAGTGTTTGTCTTTACAGTGCATGTTAATCATGTTTAGTGGTCATCAAGTGTTTCATGAACTGTGTTTTACTGATGAGTTATAGCTCCTCAAACAAAGCTCTTCAGTCAGTGTAGGCTATAAAACAATTTAAATAGTTAGCTAGTTACACATTAGACAAATGATCAAAGCATTTCCTGATCTTTTAAAAAAGAATGGCGGCTTTTGGTTATATAAGCTCATAAATATAAAGATGTTATTGCTGATGTAATCTGGCAGATGGGCCTTCCTGGAAGCTGATCAGATAGTTTTGTTGCTGGACCCTCTGATGTGTTCGGCAGTGATGGCTGTCTCCATTGGGGATGATGACGCAGGCATTATAGAGTCATTACAGACATATGAAAGATAGATGGAGGTGCAGGGATAGAGAACCAACACCATGGATTAAGCTGTAGGTTGAAATTGTTTAGTTTACTGGTTAAGTGTACTTGAACCTTTCTTTATTCCAAGTCAAGCACTACTTTCTTTATATAATCCAGTGGGGGTTTGTTTTCATTTGCATGTTTATTACTCCTTGGAAGAAGAGCATTTACAGTTATCCTGCAGAGAGGATCTGACGATACATCACCAGTGAGTGAAGGCCAGCTTCCTGACCTGACCTTGCAAAAGGCCCATGTGTATTTTGGCAGCTGGCTGTTGCAAACGAACCTGACGTGTCTCTGATAAGAAATGTGTCTCTGCATGTGCCACGTTGTCAAACAGAAAGCACACTTGTTGAGTCGGACCCTCATTCATCTCTTTTTGAACAGAAACAGCAGGGGACGGCCGATGTGAGCCATGTCTGGATTGAACGCATCTCTCGGATACTTCGTGGCCGTTGTGGTCTTCGCCGCCTCAGTCCGAACACTCCTCAGGAAATGGCCAAGGTTGAGCTTCATGACAGAGTTTGCCTCCACTTTCATGCTGGTGGCATGTCGGCTGGAGGTGCAGACCATTGTGGAGGTGGGTGAGTGGGCTGGAGGCCTGGGCCCGGATGTGACTGTGACCATTCTGTTTGTGGTGCTGTTGACCCACGGTGTGATCTGTGGTGGTGCATCCGGGAATACCAACCTGGTGCTGCTGAAGTTCCTGCAGCTGGAGGCCACCACCCTGCCCACTCTCCTTGCTGTAGCAGCCCAGTTTCTTGGGGCCTTCCTTGGCCTCCTTGCAGCTGGATACTACTGGGGCCTGGAGCTGACAGACATGCACATGATCAAAAACCTGATGGCGAGAGAGTGCAGCACCTCTCTGCAGGTCTCTCTGCTTCAGGGGTTTTTCACTGAGTGTGTTTGCGCGCTCATCTTTCATCTGATCCACTTAAACCTGGAGCGCAGATCCGCTTTGATCCGGGTGCCCCTGATCGCTGTCCTCCTCACTTTCCTGTCACATACAGGTAAGTTTGAGGTGAACCAGGCCCCTCCTTTAACATCCAAAAAGGCTAAACAACAAAAAGCACTCCAAAGAAAGTTTGCAATTGTAAATATGAGAAAAAATGTGCAGTAACTTTAAAACATAAAAATGTGGGAGCCCACTGGGATATTAGTGCAACATGACACTTTCCTATTTTGCTATTGCTCAGTGCATGCAGTGTCATCTGAGATCACAGTTTCTGTGCATCTGCATAGTCACTGTCACCTTGCAACCTCTAGCTGACTCACCACTCATGAATCTTTGGCCAAACAAAGCAACTAGAAGAATAAAAGAGAAGAAAATAGTGTATTGCTCATTAAAGGAGCACTATGTAGTTTTGGAGAAGAAATTCAAACTCATTATATTAATGAGGTAATAATGCAAACTCAGAAATAATCATTTTTTCCCATAACTGAATAAACAAGCTGTTCTCAGTGGAAAATAAGGTCCCAGAACACTGTTTGAAGCAAGAAAGGTGGCAGGGTCCGCAACATATAAACAAAGTAAAACAGTATGAAACTGTGTTGTCCTTTAAGGTCAGTGTGTTTATTCAGTCACAACAAATGAAGAGTTTGTTTATTTCGGCATAAATAAATCAGTCAACGAAGTTCTTTCTCTTCTGATTAAAATGGCTTCCTCAAAACTACACAGTGTAGATACTTTGGATGGTATTTCATTGATAATCTTTGTTGATCATGATCAGGGTTTCTGCTTGTAAACAACACTAACTTACGAGGTCCTAGGACTCCACCTTGTTGTAACTCATCCACCAACATAAAACATGTTTTGTCCGTTGTTTCACGCAGCCAGTGGCTACACCTCAGCTTACATGAATCCATCACTGGCCTATGGCCTCACCTTCCACTGCCCTGGATTCACCTTCACAGAGTACGCGATGGTCTACTGGCTTGGCTCTCTCACAGGTAAGTTACATTATGATGAAATATACACTATGTGCATTCCTTTGTCAGCTCTTTAAAAGTGAACACACTGAATGTTTGTTTTCTAGGCATGACACTGGCTCTTCTCCTGTACATGGGCCACATCCCAAGGATCTTTGCCAAGAACCTGCTGTACTGTCAGAAGACACGTTTCAGAGTGCCAAAGGGGGACAAAGGAGAAAAGAAGAAAATGTGAAAGAAACTGCAAAATGTTTTATTTTCTTTTAATCAACCTTTTAGGGAAAGTATTTGGCAACAAATGGTTAATGGTCAAGAGATATTTACTGTTGCCTATACAGAAAATGTAAAGTATTAAGCATTCAAAAAAAGGCAAGTTAATCCATTTTCCATTCTTGTTGGCAGTTTTTAATAAAACTATTGGTATCAATGAAGTTTTCCTTTAAAAAAAAAAACCATAAACACCCCCACCAACATGGTCTTCCTTTAAATCCAACACACAAGTGCTGCCATCTGCTGGTAGCACCAAAAATGACACGCTGACAAACAGATGAACTTCAGAGAAATACTCAAAATGATCTCAGAGGCCAAAAGCTAATAAATCAATAAATTACTAAAATATAGAAGTGAAAAGTCTGCATTTAATACTATCAGACTGGCTCCTCAGATAATGGAGATATGTAACACAATAAAGCTACAAAAAAATAAATATCAGTCCTTCACAATTCAGAGAGAGAAGAGGGGAACTGCTGCTAGGTGCTGGTGCTGGTGGTGCTCGGGGCAGCACTGGGTTTAGAAGAAGGAGCTGAACCATCACGCTTTTTGTCTTTCGGCTGATTCTTACGAGACGGGCCTGGATCTGTGGGTGAGAGAGAATAAATAGTCCCGGTCAATACAGAGTGTTTGCCCTCTTTAAGTCATTACTGTCTTAATGGGAGTTGAGAAATCTGAATTTTAGGCTTTTTTAGGTTCCAAATGTATCATTAAGATTGATAAGCATGGCATTCGTATGGAAACAATCCTCTGTGAGGCTGCTGTATAGTGTCGAGTTGAGTTTTGTCACCTGGCTGCTTCTGTTGCTCCATCTGAGCCTCGGGACGGTCCACCCACAAACTATAATCTGGATTATTCAGTAACGTCTTGCTCTGCCCACAGCTGAGGCACCTCATGACAGTAAAGCGAGTCTTGTTTTTTTTCCCTAATGAGACAAAGTTAAAAGAAAGGAAGTTTAATTCAGATGAAACACATAAAGGAACTGGTTAAAATGTAATGAAAGGTAACATGGGGAAAGTAAACATCAGGAGCCGGACTGTCACCATACATGATGAACTGACTCACTTCGTTGTCTTGTCGTAGCAGTTACACCAGGGATGAGCAACGAGCAGCACTTCTTGCATAATGTTCTCTTCACTGATGGATCCCTGCGATTAAATTTACAAGTCACTTTATTAAAACTGTTTTTAAACCAAATCCTATGAAAAGACCAAAGCCAACAGTGTGTTCATCTCTCATTACTTTCTGACCTTCATTATCTGTGTTTCTCGTCCCACAGCCCTTTGGTTTGAACTGAAGATGTCTGAGTAATTCTCTATAACAGTCTAGTTTTTATTAGATGTTACTCAAACAGGAGAGAGTAGTGCATCTGTTGAGGACTATTTTCAGCGGTGGATTAATATACATTTGGTGACAATGTGGTGCATGTAAGGCTCATAGGAATAAACTAGTACATTAGGCACATTTGTGGCATAAAAACATTAAAATGTCACCAGTTATGAACTCTGCTAAATAAAATTAGGGTCCCAATAGCTTTATTAAATGCTTTTAAATGCTCATGTACAAATAAAACCCTTTGCAACACTGGAAAACAACAACAAATAAAAATGTGATGCAAAATAACTCATCATGTGAGAGTACTGTAACTCAGCCTTCAAAATAAAACCAACACTTGGTGAAGCACACGCCTCCAGATAATATTGACACAGAGTTAACTCACTGCCTGAGGACTAAACGTCTCGCAATGGTCCTCTGTGTGAAGCAGTAGAACCGAGCCAGCTCCACATTTTCCGGGTTCTGCGACAGGACACAATGTGCAGCCTGTGGAGGGACAAAACCGGTAAAAGTTGTTAGCTAGGTAGCTAGCATGCTAGCCATGTGACTACTGCCGCCACGACAGCGATTATCTTTCAACTTATTCTTTACTTCCCACCTGGTAGAGATAGTTTAGCCTTTGGTAGGCTTCTTTGTCCTTCATTTGGGCTGCCATTACTCACGAAGCCCAGAAAAAACAAGAACAGAACCGCAGTTTCGTCCAGTTGACTGCTTCTACATCAGCCTGAGCTCAGAGGAACACTTCCGGTCAAAGACTTTCAGAATAAAAGCGCACAATTAATTCACACCAAAAAAAAAAAAAATCTCAAAAATTAAAAAATGCTTTTCAACATATTACTGCAAAATTAAAACAGCCCAGGCTCACTATTAAGCCAACACTGATATCAAATGCCTTGCAGTAAATATATAAAAGGGTTACTGATGTTATATTGCATCACTTTTATGTCTAGTTTCATGTTTGTTTCCCTGTGTGTCTTGAGAAAAGGTGATATTACTGCACACCAATCATTTTTAGACCCAGATCACAAAAGCACAAACAGTTGCATTTATTTGAGTGTGCAGACAAAGTTGTTAGTCGTTCAACGGAGAAAACGAAACAGTCAACAAATTGTCCTCACCACGCCTACGACCGCTAACCGTCATTACATGGCCACTTTTTTTTCTCCAACCCTATTATTTAGTACACCATATACACAACACGGGAAAAGCGCATTTGTTTAGTCCAGAAGAACACAAAGGACAGAGGTCGACATACAATACTCATTTTTAATAACAATAAGGAAGAAAGTATAAACCCTGTCAATCTAACATTTTAATTTGCCTGTAAGGTGCACCTCTGGTATCAGAAGACTAATGATACAGGGGAAGAACTGGTACAGTAGGTCTTGTCAGCTGTGGCAATCGAAGGACGACACGATCACAGCAAATGTTCATAATGACGACTGTACTAAAATGTTTCCTATAAAAACCGGTCAGAGAAAATGTCCATAAAACACGAGTCAAATGTGGAAATAGCAAGAGTGTTCATTAAATGAGACCAACTATATAACAAGAAGGGGGACACATGAAATTCAAGTATCAAAATAACTAAGACACTGACGAGCTGAAAAGGTCAATTACAAAGGTAGTAAAAATCATGGGAAGAGAAACATTGACACAATCAACAATACATTAGGCAACATTTTGCATTTGTTTAAGGCAGTTGATTAAAAAAAACTAAGTAGAACTAGGCATCTTCTTCATTCCAAGTTAAATACAAGCCTAGCCCTAACTAGTCACCAGGAGATTCGTTGTACAAAATAACTACGCCCGACTCTGAAACTACGCACTTGAGTTTGACTTGTCTTCTGACGTCTGAGTGACAAAAGAGTTCATATGGACAGCGGTGGAGTTGTGCTCTAGATTTTTGGTCTTCTTCACAGTGAGGTTTGTCAGGGCTTATAAGGCTGGTGCATCAAGAGTGGCGAGTCACTCTCAGCCTATTGTCTGGCACGAAATCTAAAATGGTTGGCACGTATCTGTGCACAGCATGGGAAGGCAGGGTAGCTTTTAATCGTCAGCTAACGATTGCCCTTCATGGCCTCCTTGGCTGCCAGGATGAGAGGTGTGAGACTGGAGAGGGGCTTTGCCAGCTTCAGGAACGGATGCTGCACAAAGAGAAGAGAAGGAAAAAAAAACAGTTAATCAAAACACAAGAGAAGTTCAGTGGAAAAAAACTGAGGAGACTGAAGAGTTTTTAACCTGCAGCAGCTCTTTGCCTCCGCCTCGTTTCTCTACGTCCATTTCCAAGCAACGGTTGAGGAAATCTCTGAAGACCGGAGACAGCTTCTCAGGGTTCTGAAGCTCGGGTGTGCCGTTTGTGGCAATCAGGTATAATGCCTGCCAAAGGGGAAGAGACGACAGAAAAGGGAACATCAGGAACTGTCAAACCTAGTTTCAGGAAATAACCCACTTGCAGCAACCGAATCAAGCCAAATAGGTTAAGTGAGAAAAAAGAATTAGTCTGATGGGTTTTAATTACTAAGAATGTTGTTGTGTTGCACACCATTTCACACAGCATTCACACAGCCGCCATATTGTCCTTTCCTTTTCTACAGCGCTTCATGACAGTTGCATAATCAGACTTTAAAAAAACAGACAACAAACTGTAGGTGAGACCCGATAACCGGTCGTAGAAGAAGTGAGGTGTGAGAAATCCAATGTGGACACATCGAGAGCAGCAGTTTGTTCAGTTTCAAATGACATTGGACTGTTGATTTACATATCAGCCATCGTTGTTAAATATAAAACTAAGCAGGCTTTATATATTGTACAATGACGCGTATACATACATGCATAAGTATATATATAAATATATATATAAAGTGACTTATTACAGTATTTATTCCACACTCCCTGGAGCTCGCTTCTTTAATCAGTATGATCGGTAAATCAACATTGTGTTTCGGTCTAATTCCTTGTATGTGTAAACAAAGATTGAATCTGCAGATAAGCCGACAAACTGGAAAGAAATATGTGTATCTTGACAACTTCAACTAACAACAAGTCAACTGTGTAGAGCCTGGCTTATGATGTTGTTAGTGCATGTGGAGAGCAGGGTGATCTCTCATGGGACTTGTCCTGCTTCTGTGTTGAGTCATCACAGATTAAGGACTGCAGTTTTTTCAGCAACTTTGCTGAAGTCTGACAAACAAATCCTTGATCTCATTAATCACCTTTTTTTATGTTCAGTAAGCTGTACCTTTGACCTTTTAGTTGTAAGTGAACTTGAATTTGTTCACTGTACAGATGATTCACTTGGGAGAGTTTCATGTCATAAATTGGAAATGAACAACATGTAAAGACTAAAATAAAAAGAGGACAGTTAAAGAACCAAGAGGGTTACAAATGTCGTCACTCACTCGTAGTGGGTTCTCGTTCAGGTAGGGAGGCTCTCCTTCAACCATCTCGATGGCCATAATACCCAGTGACCAAATGTCTACTTTAGGCCCATAAGCCTTTCTGGTCACCACCTCAGGAGCCATCCAGTAAGGCGTGCCTACCATGGTGCTGCGTTTGCTCTGCTCTGGAGTGATCTGGGCACAGAAGCCAAAATCGGCTGTCGAGGAGATGGATAAGAGTAATTACACAGTTATAGTGAAAGGAGGTTTAACAGGCTGCTCGTGATAACATCGGTACAGGACTTACTCAGCTTGACGGAGCCATCCATTCCAAGCAACACATTGTCACTTTTGATGTCTCTGTGAATGACCTGGTTCGCGTGCAGGAACTCCAGCGCTTGTAAACACTGCAGAGGAGATAGTTGTTCAGAAGTAAGCGTTAGTTTTGTCTCAAACTTTCACACAAAGAACTCAGATTTGATCGCTCTCATATGGCTTCCTGTTGTAAAGAGTGCAGTGTACCTCTCTGCAGACAGCAGCTATCTGGGCTTCATCCATGCAGGTCTCTGTAACCACATCTGTCAGCGAGCCACCGGCCAGATACTCCATCACTACAAACAGCTCCTCCCCCATCAGGAAACTGACATAAGAACACAAATACACACCGTCACACACTGGTGTCCATCCATGCTTTTGTGACAACATATTGGATTTGTTATATTTGATATTGGATGTTGTGCTCGCAGGTTTATTTTGAGTCTCACCTGTCTAAAAAGTTGACAATATTGGGGTTCTTCAGCTCCTTCATCACTAGAATTTCGTTGATGATCAGCTCCTTCTTCGGCTGCTTTTGTAGGTTGATCTGTTTAATGGCGACCTGAGAGAGAGAGAGGGAGAGAGAGAGAGAGAGATCAGACATTCAGAATTACCCAAATTTGACAAATTACTCCAGAGACCATGTTAGTATAAACATCTTTTTCCTTTGTCTTTATTATGACTGCGTAAGTGTTATGTATTGCAGACTTTTAAACTGCTTTCTCTTATTGACTTCTCTCTTAAAGGTGCAGTAAGTGATTTTACAGAAACATGGCAAAAGTCATCAAATACCGATGTTTGGGGTATTTAACGTGTCAGTATTTGACGACCTGGGAACCATCTTTCTCCATAATGGCTCACATGCAACTGTTACAACCTTACTTGGTCTAGTGTGACTTATGATGACTATTGTTAGCTGATGTCAGCTCATGTTAGCCAACTTAAATAAATACTGCTGTGTAGTGTACTTAACAGCACTGAGTCAGTTTGCTAATCTGATTACTCCTCTTTACATGTGCTACTGATACAGCAAGTTTTTACTGTTAGGTTTGTCACTTGTGGCCACAGTAGCAGTTGTTCTGCAGACATTACAGTCTCATTTTAACTTCTGCTGTATTGATAAAGCTTATTAAAAAAGAAAAAAAAATGCATTTTATGTGTCCATTTTCATGTAATGAGCTCCACGACTCTACTCTGTCCCGTCAGTCCACATTTCCTCATCTACTACTCAGTCACTCTTTACCTCTTGTCCTGTGGCGACATCAATGGCTGTGAATACTGTTCCTGATGCCCTGTGAGAAGACAGAGATTAGCAATTTACCTCAGTGCACATTGTAACAAACAGTCCACTCAAACATGTAAACATGCAAAAGAACAACACAGACGTATTCATGCTGTCACATTTTAACACAAAAGCTGTGATTCATCTAACAGAGTCATGACATGATGCTTTGTTTGTATGTTACTGACTGAGAAACTCTTCTACCAGGGATCTAGGATCTATCTCAGATCATAGGGTTTCATTGAAGGAATTAAGCAATAAGCAATAACTTATAATTTAAATATAGTACTAACTGCCATCATATTCCAAGTGTACACCTGCAGAAAAACTTTCTAGGAATCAGGAGGGCATCATTACACTGCGTCTGACTGCTTAACAGTCAAAGTAAATCATCAGAGCGCGAGATGTTGTGGATAAAAACTTAAATCCCAACATGCAACAAAAGGATCTGCACTCACCCCTGACCAATTTTTTCATATCTGGTGTACTTCTTCTTGGGATCTCCGATGCTGACGATGGTTCCTGTAAGCCAGATAACAATAACATAATGTAAAAGGAAACCGGTGGGATTTAAAATGCTGTTATGTTGTGACAACAGATAAGTGAGATTATTTACTCAGTTTGTCCATGATCTCCTCGTCAGACATCTTGCCCTTCTTTTTCTGTCTGTCTGCAGCCTTGGAGGCAACATCTCCGTCCACACACTGGCTCGGAGCAGGGATGGGGTCAATAACGGAGCGAGTGTACACCTGCTCCACACAACAATAACACAAGTCAAACAAAAAAGTAAATAAACCTCAAGTTCACAACGAAAGCTAGTCGAATATGAATAACCATTATGCTGTCAGGTCTGCTTAAAGCCGGTGACTTACACTCTTTGTATGTTCTGGCCTCGGTGCCACTACAGGAGGGGGAGCTTCATCATCGTCATCGTCATCAATGGCTTTGATATTTGGAGAAGAGGGTTCAGTGCCTTTTTTGACAGGCTAATATAGAGTGAAAAAGAAAGTTGTTAGCCTCTGTAAGACAAAACACTTAGTACAACAGTTTAACCAGTCTTAAAATACTCACAGACTGTGGCCCGGGGGTGAAAGCGTCTTTTTCTGTGAATGAAAAAATAAAGAGGAACAGAATGAACAAAGCGTTCTCAAAGGATTCAGGCTGACACACTGTACTGTTTTGTTCATTGTAATGCCTAATTGATTACTCATTGTTTTACAGCAGATACTATTGATTAAATTCCTCTTTCCGAGAAAAGAACAAATGTTAATCATCAACTTGTACCTACAAACACAGTGATGAGTTTGAAATATATTTAAGATGCCCTCCAGGTAACGAAACAAACTTAATGTCACAAGTTGACTTGGGGCCTCACCAGAAGATGAGAAGCTGAGGTACTTCTGGCGACCGTTGCCCGTGGAGTCGTAGAACTTAAGAACGTCGAGCACAGCCTGCGGGTTCTTCTTCTGCTCTGACTTGGTGATGTTTGAGGTCTGGAGTAGTCGGGCCCATTGCTCTGGCATACCCTGTGTTGGACAAGGATGACACGGTGTCAAACTGTTGTGTGAATGTGTGTTTTAGTTGATAGTCAAGTGTCAAAAAGCAGGGGTTACTGGAAGAGAGAAAAAAAGTGTCATGAACAAACTCACAGTAAACTCCCCCGTGACAGCATCAAAACCAACGTGTATGGTGTGTTCAAAATCTGAAGGTGGTGAGATCTCTGGTCGTTCTTTGTCTCGATCTTTCTTTCTACCACCTGAAAGAAACCAAAACCTCATTAAAACTGCACAACAACAGAAGAATGACTTTAAAAAGTTAATATAGTGTCTGGCCAAACTCTTCCTCTCACCTTTTTCAGCCCCGGAGAAGATTGAGATGATCTTATTACGAGGTTTTCTCTCCTCGGGCACAGAAGGCAGAGGTTTAGAGCTGTGGTTGGCTGAGAGCGAGTCTTTGCCAGAGCCGGTGCTGAAGATGGTGCTGCTCATCCTGACCGGAGGGGCTGGGGGTTTATCCTCAGGGTCTCCGTTATCACACATCGCTTATAGGTTGTAGGTTGTTGGGAGCCGAACAGGGCTACGAGGGCTCGGGGAGCACAGCGGGCGAGGATGGACAGGGTGGCAAACAGACAGGGAGCGAGGCAGCGCTCACATCAACACAAGGCACGGGTGTGCTCATGCGCTACGGGAAGATGTGCCGAAAATGACAGCAGAAGAGAAAGGAAGAGGTACCTGGAGGAAAATCAGACATTGATAAGATCATAAATTACTAGTGATTAAAATAAACATGGATCTTCTTTCTACTATGAAACAATATCATGAAGCTGAGCAGCGTATGGGACTGTTGGAGGGTTATATTAGTAAAGCTAGTTCAGTAATAATGAAAACAACCATCATCTTGGGCCTTAACTGTGTGGGACAGAGATCAAACTCAACACACAGCCTGCAATGATCTGTCTCATCTCTTTATCTCAGTATTCAGGACAACATTTAGAAAGATCTGCCAACAAATAAACTACAAGAGACCAATAACAGTGGATGACAGGGTGAAGAAAGTAGCTGGTATATGTAGCTAACTAACAGCTAATGAAGGGGAGAGCAGATACTGTTACACTTGAGGAGGTGATAGCGGAACAAAAACAGCTTATTGAGACAAAGTATTCGTCCTTTCAAACCTTAGCATACGTCTGAGAAATGTGGAGAGCATTTTTATTAACCTAGTTTCTTCTTTTGTGTCCCATCTCGCAGCTGAAGAAGACTGTAAAGTAGCCCAGATGAGCATAAAAGAATAATGCAAGTTCCTATCCTGCTAGTTCACTTGACACAGAAATACAAAGCGGACACTTCAGTGCTCCTTGTTAAGATAAATAAAGTCAACATACCGATTTCCAGCCGATTATCTTCCCGTGTAACGGCTCTGTCTACACAAGAAGTGCCCTTCAAATGAGCAACAACAGGGGCGGCTAGCAAGCTAACGTTAGCATTAACTACTTGGCCAACAAGTGTGCTAGCTAGAAGCTAACTAAGGTTAGCACGACAAGCTACCACAACGCTTGCTCTCGTCGGGAGCTTAGTGTTAAGCTCTCGGCTAACTAGTCTGCCAACAAAACTTCAAAAAAAGGTTTCCCCCCAGAGAAGTTAGCATTGCTGAGAGGCGGTTTAAAGGACACTACAAGTATGAAACTGCTCGGTAGCAGGCTGCTTCATTTGCGGGCTAACGAAGACGACGCAGCAGCGGCGGAGCTCACCGGAGGTTCCACACCACTTAAACTTGAACAGAACTTGACTCCCGGACGAACCTCGACGTCTGTAAACCGGTCCAGAAGTACTTCATCTGTCACACGGGCGCCTCGATGGTACGCGACAAGTACGAATAACTTAGTAAAAAAAAAAAAAAACGTGACTACAGCTATTTACAATGCAACTTTTCTTCTATCTCCTCGGCCCTGGGATAATTCCGCTATGGCGGAGGGGAAGCGGAACTACCGACCCAGCCCAGCGCGTTCACTGAGGGCTGCAAATGAATGGTGCGTGGAGTTTGTTCTGCTGCCTCCGTCTGTCCTCAGATCACAGCCGGGCTGCACACTGCTCGTAGTCACAGGTCTGTTAACCACTGGGGAAACTAAAAAAAAGAGAGAAATAAATTCAAACAAGTTGAATTAGGTCGAAATGCATTTTAGGTAATGTAGTTCAACATGTACAGTGTGTGAAGATGAGGCTGACTGATACACACTCATCATCATCAGCATGCTTCAACAAACTAAATGAACAAACTCTCTTTGTTTTCGTGACTGAATAAACAAACTGTCCTTAAAGGACAAACACAATTTCATACTGTTTTACTTTGTTTATATGTGGCGGACCCTGCCACCTTTCTAGCGTCACACAGGATTCCCTGACCTTATTTTCCTCTGAGAACCTCATTGATATTGTGAGTCTGAATTTCTTCTCCAAAACTACACAATGTCCCTTTAATGTTGGACAAAACCTCTTATTCCAGACTGTGAGACAGTAACATCTGTATATTGTATCAACCTGTTTTCACTCTCAGCTGAAGCTGTATGAGTGTGTGTGTTTTTGGCTGCACCATTCTATCAAATGGAAATATTCAAAATACTTCATTTTATACATATTTCTAAATGGTTCAGCTTGACATATTTAATGTTTTTTGGAAACTTTAGGATCTCCACCAGAATCAGATGTAATGTGGGTCTGAACAATGTGCAGCTGCCAGTGGTGGAAGAAGTCAGACCTTTGACTTTAATAAATATAGTTCAGTGAAGTGTAAAAAAAAATCCCTAATAATGCATCTTTATTTATCAGTTGATTTATATTTTGTATTAAGTGTCTAAATCTGCAGTTTTATTGAGTTTATTAGTACTATTTACTACAACAGCAAATAAATGTAGTGGGGTAAAAAGTACAATATTGGCTTTTCTCCTAATGTCGTGGATGCTAGTATAAAGGTAGCACAATATGAAGATACTGTGGTAAAGTACAAGTAGCTGAAAACTGTCTACATTTTCTGCCCAATCTCTACTCTGCAATGTACAGCTGTGTTGTGCTGAATGTCAAAATAAAAGATTTTATAAAAGGACACAGGACTTGATATCAGGCAATTATTTTTTTAACTAGCCCCGTCTGTGGTGTGGTGTTCACATGCACTGCAGCTTTATGAGCCTGCAGTTATACTTTCCACTCTTAGATTTTGGATGAAACAGAGTTTTAACACAATAGAGCAAAACTTTATTGTCAATACAAGAAGGGAAAAGATTTAGTTCAAGACAAAAATCAACATCTTTGCTTTTTATTTATTATAGTTGGTCTTAAGAACATGGCCACAGATGTTCTTGAGTTAACTGTCTAAATAAATAAAGAAGTGTGTCATCTTTCTGGGCTATGTTCCGATGACAGATCCAAGGAAAACAAAACATTTTGAACAAAAATTACTGGAGGACTAACCAAAACAAAGGTTTAGCTGTTTACTTACAGTAACTGAGGCCTATTTCAAGAACTAGGTTAACTGGATGCAGAGTAAAACCAGGAGCCTGGACTGATGTAAAATAGACCTGAGCTCTGTTTATGTCACCTCAGAAGATTAAGTGCTCTTTGACTTTGATTCAAGTGATGCCAGAATGATCCTGCTATCAGACACAACTGTATAAATTTAAGCTCATGAGCTCTTTAACACAGGATACGCTGACCATCACAGTCTAAATGATTCGATGTTTCCACATGTACTTTGACAGCGCTGCACAGCAGATCATCGTGACTAGAAGAGTTCCACCGCAGACAGGCGTCACCAGAGACCCGTCACCAACTGGAAACTGTAAACTCACTGGGCCTTGAGCCTACAGGATACAAGATATGTTTGAGTGACAAAAGAAGGAGAACAACAGACATTTAGACTTTTTTTCCCCATTTAATATTCTGAGAAGATTCAGAGAGAACCACCTGCTGATGCTGGAGTTTAACCCACGAACATGTGCTTGAATTGTCGGGAGTACAGGGGGCGTCGACGACAGTATGAGGCTCTAAGTTTTTGAGCTGTGTACCTAGATGGAGGACAGAAGTTAAGATCAAGCCAAGCCAAGGGATAAACCTTTTGAAAAGAGACAATAGGAAAAAAATCCATTTACATTTTTCAGTCCGCAGCAGCAGCTCTGGAGGCTCTATGTCAACTGATGTATATGTTTTCCCATCAAAAGAAGGCTCATGGTAGCGACCATGTATGGGAATTGTTACTTTTAGTAGTCTGGGAGCTTGTCCATCAGGAGTGGGATACACATAGGTGACAAATCCTGAAGTCTTGTGAGCAGGCACCTCGAGGTCAATGGCTGAATCCAGTAATATCTTAGAGGAAAATAGATAAATAATTAGTACATACAGGGTGTACATGAATGTGGTTTGTAGTACTTATTTCCACGTGTCAGTCTTACCTGCCAGTCACTCTGATCCCTCAGAGATGCAAGTTGGTACGGATCAACAAAGACACCTCTGGGCCATCTGTGAAGCAGCAAAACTCTGACACCACTGAGCTCACCAGGGCTGAGCTCCACAGTGGTTACCACCTCCCTGTAATATACACATCAGAAATCACATTCTCTCACTGTGATCCTTAAAACATGGTTATTGTTGCATGTTTGGAAAAGCATTGTTTGTACCTGTGAAGACCCTTCTTGTTGATTTCCACTGAAAGTGGTGAGGAGACGAGAAGCTGCTTCAAGAGACCACAATGGTTGTCATTCTCCTCAACTGCAAAAATATTAAGATTGTATTAGTCAAGAGCACAAGACTACACATAGCAGAGCTTCTAGTGTAACTGTAATAATACATTTACAGCATATTTGTCTTTGTAAGTTAGCTTTGTCGACACACAAAACAAATCAGTTTTAGCTAGCAGGTCTACCTTACCTGTTTCGATCAAACAGTGACATCTCGATATAAAAGCCAGAACAGAAAACAGTACAAAATACATCCAAACGGCAATGGTAAACTACAACAAGCTTTAAAACAGCGTGTGTAGTCTATTTATCTAGCTGTATACTTTGGAGCCCTCTTTCTAATTGTTTACGGAACAACAGGCTGAAGGACCCTTTTTGTAGTTCTAGGGAAGCTCTGACGGTGCCGGACTAGAAATAAAAATAAACGGACACTGTGGGACAAGTCGAAGGGGATAATTATGTAACAGAAATGGATGGTTAAACGAGTAATCATTAAAAATCACCGTCATTGTCGTCGAAAAAATAGGACTTTAATGTTTTTGCTCTAATTTTAGACAGGCTTCGGTGAAGACAGAAAGGTCCGCCACCAAGGTAACCAAGGAACCTACACTTATCATCTCCTAAGCTCACAGCCAGTTTCTTGATTCAGGCTAACTTTCCAAACGTCCGTGTATAAATACATTACTTATTGTGGTTAAAATGCTGTAGTCTTCTGCCTCTGAACTCCAAGTGGAGACAGGTTGATAAATAGTTTTGCTGTAGACAGAAACAGAGGATGAGTGTCGAGGCAAAACGATGTGGAGTGCAGTTCAGTCCTCCCTCTATAGTTTTAATTTATGAAGATAAGGAAACCAAAAGGGTCCGAAAAAGAATAATACCTGTGAGGAACTTCTCCAAATATTCTGGTAAGGCGAGACAGTTATTTTGTGACTCATACACGCTCAAAACCCTCTTTACTTACTTATTTGGCAATTAGTTAGTGGTATTATCTGATGAGGGGAATATGCACCACTAAAGCACTGTCAAACCGAAGCGCCTCAAGGTGGCGCCTTGATTTTGATCTGATGCTGAGGCCCTGTGTTGCATGTGTGAGAAAGGTAGCATAAAGCCTTTTGTGGCTCCAGAGGAAGCTGCTTGTAATCTGAAAAATTCCCTCCAATTGCATTGTGGGTAACGTAGGCGCCAGGTTTTGAAACGTAGTCCTCTGGTCTCGCTTTGCACACCTAGGACACCGTCGGACTCATTATGGACCCATTCAAAACAAATCAACAAAAACGAGAACTAGAGATGTCGCCCTTCTTATTCCACGCATCCTTTTCTTTTTCAAAACCTGGCTCCTACATTACCCACAATGCAACATAACCACTGAGTGACATCACTGGAGGCAATTTATCAGATATCATGCAACTTCCTTTGGAGCCACAAAAGGCTTAATACTACTTTTTTTTTTCTCATATTCAGAAGTGCTCGCCACGACCTGTAAACCCAATTTAATGTGTAAAATTGGTGGCATAACCCTTTAAAACATGAGGATACATAATGGGGGTCAATAAGGGCCCCTGCAGGTTCATCTGACCCTGTAGGTTTCTGCTTCCACACAGCACTTTACAGCATGGTTGATTGCCCTATCTTCTACCTGCAGACCACAGCATGGCTGCTGAAAGGCTGAAGAACCACCCCCGGCACAGGGACTACCTGGAGGGTGTGTCCCAGAGCCAGCTGGAGAAGCTTCACATCCTCCTGCGAGATCACATGCAGGGCTTAAGCTTGGCGGAAAGCCTGACCTCGTTCCGCCTGGACCCCGACGAAGACCTGAACAAACTAGACGATGAGAAGCTCGCTCGCAAGAAGGGCCAAATGGACGAAGTGTTTGAGAGGAACCGGAGGCGCAAAGATGATCCCGACTTTGTTTACAATGTGGAAAAGGATTTCACCAAGACGAGTCAGGAAAAGTGCAGCTGGGATGAAGAGTCTGATGATGGATTTTAACACTGTTCTCTGACCTCTGAGTGGAATTTGCAGTTCATGTGACACACTGATGTTGTATGAGATAACAAGGAAATCACAGCTGACCTTTGCTACAATGCTTCATGTCTATCTCAACTCATACACAGATGCTGACTTGCTCTTTTTAGGGAATATCTTCCTGTGTGCACACACTTGTTTGCCTGTTGGTCACAGTCTAAAATTTGTTCTGTTCAATGCAACAGTCCTGCAATAAATTCTAACTTCATGAAGTTGTAAATGGTCAGTTTTGGTTGAAATTGTTTGTTCAGAGAGGCGTTGATTCAAATGTCTTTTTACAATAGTTACAGCATTGTTGAATTATACCGAGAAGTGTTGCCATTACTTTGCCTAAATATTAGAAACACCACTTGGTGTGACACAATATAATTCAACCACGCTGCATAATAGCCTCCAAAATGCTGATGAAGTTGATTCAACACCTCTGAGACAGTTAAAAAAAAAAACAGTGAACATAACCTTCATGGAGGCAGAATTTAGTGCAGGACAGCTGACAACTGAATGTATGTATTGCAGCAACTACAATCTTGGATGAGTTAAGAGTGGCTAGTCAGCAACAGCCACAATAGCGACCGCTGAATGGAAGAATAGTAAAGAAAAACAGTTTTCCGCACCCACTTGACTACATTCCCAGACAGCAGGTACCAGCTTTCAGTTTTCATAATGGTTTGGCATTTCACTGGAAGCAACAATAGTGTTTTCCCAGTTACCATTCATGATAATCTAGCTCACTGTTAATAGTTTTCATTGAGAAACAGTCACAATACTGAAGTGGACACATCAGAAGTCTCTGCACCTAATAATACATAGTTAAGATAGCACTGGGGGTAAATGGGGAAAATGTGTAAATCAGGTCACTTGTGTCCTGTGGTCATTTCAAAACACACATGATCTATTTCACACTGCAATGAATGAAATAATGCATTATTAACAGTGAATATTTATTTGTTATAAAATACTGAATTTACAAAATACAAAGACTTTGGCTCTTTTATTTGTGGCTTACACCTAAATGAGTGATATTCACAGTTGAATACAAAAGAAGAGGCTATAATCCTATTAAATAAAATTTGAGTGCACACCAATATGTAAGCAATACAACAAGTATCTTTGGAAAAAAATGTGTCCACAAAATATTGTTTCATATCATACAAAACATATATATATATATTTCCATATGGTTTAAAGTGAGAGAGTTTTAAATGAGATAAACTATATCATAAAACCAAGCCTGCCTTATCAAACCTCTTCAGGGGTAAATTTCATTCAAAGTGCTTAAATACCTCTTTCAGTTGACAAGAGACACTGACTGACTGACCATTAGTACCACAATACATTCAAATATGTCGCAGGTATTTTTTCTAAAAAAAAACAATAAATCGACATTGCTTTGCTTGTTTGGTTCACACTAATCAAAACAGTTTTTTCACACTGGTATCAATTGCAGTCATGTATGCAGTGTTGATGTATTCCCTAAGGAGGTAGGTAACTGAAAATCTGATACATAATTCCTTTTGCCACCAAAGCTTGGTAAGGACTCAGGTGTTTTAAATTGTAAATTCTCAGCAGGCTATTTATTTAAATTGTTTAAAAAATAGATCTTTATAAAATTGACATTTCAAGTATGCTAAAGCCACAATCCAGGATTTCTGAGTATGTTAGTAATAATATATACACTATATGACTTTAAGAGGAAGGACTTTCTGATTGGTAAGAATTTGTGCATTTTTTTAACCCCCCTTGCCCGGACTAATTTCCCCAGAGTACACAAATACAATATAGATTAATTAAATATATTAAAGCTATTAAGACAAAGTCTTAAATCCAATGACACAGGCATAGTAATGTCTATAGCGGGAATCTAATGGTGCCACAAGTGTAGCTATACTCCGAATCCAGATTAGGCCTTTAAAATAGCTTTATGACCCACCATTTCTATGGAGAGTTATAGGAACTGAAATATGTATAGATGTATAACACTATTAAACTACACCAAAAATACATACATTATTCGGTAAGTACTTCTGAAAGTAATAAATCTCATTTCTTCTTCTTGTCTTGGGTGCACCTCGGACAAAACCTGAGAGATTTAAGAGAGGGGAGAGGAAAAGATGTGAAGACCCCGAGGACAAGAATGATGATCGACTCTGGTTTGACATCCTGTGAAATATAACTCAAAGTTCTTACCATTTTCCTTTGGGTTTCGTGGCGAGATCAACACAAGCAAAGTGGAACCACTCAATTGGACACTAGAGGATGAAAAACAATATCAGTCATATTATCTCTAGTCAGGGCAGCCTGTTAAAAAGGAGACGGTAAAGAAACTAAATTTAAACCAACAAAAACAGAGCACTGTGAAACCTACATCTGGGTTATCGCATCCAATCATCTCTCCATATGAAACCTGATGGCACAGGCAGTACGTAGGCTCGTTGGGATCGACCGGCATGTCCAAAACGTCTGATGGTTGCATAGGCAGGAGAGCATCACTCAAGTCTGGGCTGTAATACACAGAGCATTATTAGATCTAAACATGATTAAATAGGGTGCCAATCAATGAATCGTTGGTAATCCGAACAAACACTTGTATGATAACATACCTGTTTTTCACCTTCTTCTTTTTGGGAGATTCTTCATCAGAACCTTTCCTTCCTCTTCCCCTGGATCCACGCTTCTCCCTCAGACCCCGGGACTCAGCCTCTGCGGAAAGTATTGACATGTATAGATGCACATCAATCTGTTTTGCAGTGTGCTAAAATGGACACCTTCAGTAACTTGACTTACTCTTCACTCCTCTTGCCTCTGCACTTTCATAGCCGCTCAATTCCAATTTCTCCTTCAGCTCATTCTCAAACCGCGCCAGATCTGCATCCAGTCTGCGGATATGTTTGTCCACCTGCAGTAAGAAGATTTCATGTAGATTAGAATCTGAACATGTGTATGGTTTATGGTTGACTCTATAAAAAACTCAAATAACTGTGACAGGAAAGACACAAACTATGACAAGTGAACAAAATACCAGTAGGTTTGGACTGACCATCTCATACGTCTGCATTGCAAGTTGGACTTTGTCATCACTGAACTCTTTGCACTTGCTGTAGGCATTTTGGATCTTCTGCAGGTGTTCCACTCTCTGTTCTGAGGCCAGGTTCTTCACAGTCGCAATGTACTCCTCAGCCAGTTTGTCGATCTCTACTTTCTTTTCTGCACAGCAACATAAATATTACAGTGCTGGAAACACAGTATTGACCGCACAATACTTAAGACTATTGGTTTTAGATGCAACACATGACAAATCAGGACATGCACAATCATTTAATAAAAATTCAGATAATGACATGAGATTAAATTTTCACCTTCAGTCCTATTGTCCAGGTCCCGCATCAAAGTAAAGTTCCTCTGAAGCTCACATGGCAGGTTTTCAATACCTAGAGGAGATTGACATGAAGATGAGTGAGGAAAAAAGGGAGAACCTCCTCCCTGAAACTTCAGTTATTTATCCACTTAACCGATGTAGTGTCACTCCAGTTAAAATGCAACTAATGTCCATGGGTGTCGTAATTTAACTTTTCTATCCCTGTCCCATTACTTCATCAGCGAATTGATGGAAGCAAAATGTATAGTTCGCTCCTTGTTGTTTTTAATGTAATTGTGAATAAAATAATGTCAATCATACTCTGGTACGTGCTTAAATATTGAGTTTTTGGTCCTCAATAACCAGTCCGTTGATAATAAAATTAAAGCAAATGACCATGTGATGTAAAAAGGTTATTCACAGTGCCAAAATCAGCCAATGTTGCAGCTCTAAAGAGCTATAAAACCTCTTTTTGCTCAGTGCTCTCACTGCACGGTTGAGTCTGTGCAGCTTAGACACACAGCTGCAACTGAATGCTTCAAAATGAAATGCGAAAATTGATTAATGCAGTTTTTGACAACACGAGGCAATAAGTTGAGACTTTTATAAGATTATTTGCAAGCAATCAGCTATTTGGATACAAAAATAATTATTGTACAGAAATGAAATACACTAACACATCAAATAATATGTATATTCTCTATCATTTACCACTTAAAATATGTCTTACATCATATCAACAATTATTGACATTTAACAAGCACTTTTTTGGGGGAAGACATTTTAATCAGAAGCGAAAGATCTTCATTAACTGATTTATTTTTATGTCTTAACAAACTCTCTTTGTTTTCATGGCTGAATAATCTGAATAAACAAACTGCCCTTAAAAGGACAACACAGCTTCATACTGTTTTACTTTGTTTATATGTGGCGGACCCTGCCACCTTTCTACCTTCAAACAGAGTTCTGGGACCTTATTTTCCTTTTGAGAACAGCTTATTTATTCAGTTATAGGCAAAAAAAAAAATGTCTGAGTTTGTATTATTACCTCATTAATATTGTAAATATTAAAATCCTGAGTTTGAATTTCTTCTCCAAAACTGCATAGTGGCCCTTTAAAATGTAGCTTCATGCAACCACTGAGCTCGAGCCCGACGCACAATGACGTTGAATATGTGTAAGGTGAATGATACCACGGTGTTCACCATAAGCAGACGTGTGTGAGAGCTGTCCCCGGCTCACAGCAGCATGAACCCAGCCCACCCTCTCCTCTCCCCTCGGCGTGTTGTGTGCCTGTCCTTACATTATGTGACGCACTTTAAACACCCCGCCCCGGCGCGTAACTGCTTACGGGAAACGCGGTCACCAACAGGTTGCAAATGCACGATGTCTCCAGGCATGTTGACCAAAATGGGCACATTTCAAAAGGTTTTTTTTTTAAAAGCTGCGTATGATATTAACATTTTAAACAACCTTAATAAGCCGCCGCTGGTTGCTAATCGCGCTAGCTGCTAACAGTTGTGTGTGACAGATCACGAATCGCGAACTGCAAACGGTTTAAGTCTTGATAAAAATGCTCCACTTGTCCAGATAACATAAACACCGGTCTCTTTGTGAGTTTAACACCACACACGGAGAGTTTGCCCAACTTTATCCCACCGAAAGGCTTTGACGCGATGCTAATCGGTGAGCTAGCGAGCTAGTGACCTCACAGATAGCCTGGTTGCTAACGCGCTGTAATGCTATCTGTCAGTCACCCGCCAAGCCAAGCCAAAAAAAAAAAGGAAAAAAGTCGTCGATACAGTAAAAACTAAACCTCAAACAGACGTAAGATGCTCAACATGTTCCCACCAGCTCGGTGTATCACAGGATACTCACTGTCAAGGTAATGTTCCAAGTATATTGCCGTCGCCATTTCAGGTTAGCCGTGTAGCTTCTGCGTTATTTTCGCTACCAGCCGTGACAGTCCTGCAACTGGCCGGAGGGTTTGTTTTATAACCCCGGGTCGCCCGTCGGTCAGTGGCTTTGCAGACTCACTGTGTGTGGAGTCGCAGGCTGTTTTCTGCTGGGCGGTAGTGAAACGACGCTCTCACACACACTCACTCACTGCTGCAGACTCAGTTTCCCTCCAACACACATGCACATTGCACTGGCAAAACTGTACAGGATACAACTTTTCAGCTTGTGTGAGCTTGTGACTCGCATGCGCAGCAGATATCTGCATGTTGTGTGCCCCCCCGCACCGTTTAGATCGAATAAAACCACAGTGTTGACGTCAGTACACTTATTATCTCCATAGCTACAGGGATTACGACAGTTTGCACAATTTATTCTCTTAATTTAATTCAACACAACTACCCCGCCCCTGTGTGCACTTTCTACTCAACCGGGAATGCATTTGTTTCAGCACGCGGAAGCTAGCTCAGTTAGCTATGCTGCAGTCCCAGAACAACTCTATGATAATCGATTGATGGCTGATTAATTGCCATAAACCACGTTGATCGCAGATATTTTCACCACCCCGCCATGTGAGCGCAGAGGGGACACAAGCACGAGCGCGCCCTCGCTGCGTTTGCTGGCACTTTCCAGCGCTGTCAGCTGATAGCTTACGTCATTCAAAACAAACGCCTCCCTCTCCAAAGAAGCTGAACGCTCGTGAAGATGCTCGGTGGGCGGGGCTAACGGTAAGCTATCGACCGGAGCCCTTGGCTGTCTCCGAGCTGGTGTCCACTCCGTTCATTGGTCAGGCTTTTTTGACTCCGAGGAGGGCATCGTCTTTTTCTTATAATATCACACTTCCGTGTTTGCTGTAGCCTCACGAAAGAATTCATCTTTTTCTGAAAACTAAGCGCCAATTAATCAAGTAAGTGACATAAATGTACAAATTAATGTCGTAAGAACCAGCATTAGTGTTTTAGCTACCTATGAACGACACTGTGAGGTGTCAACTAGCAGGTTAGCTGCTCGCTACTGACACGTTTAGACAAACAACGCTAGCTAACTTCGACTGCGTTGTTATCAGAGAAGATACACACGAGTCAAACTCGTCATTTGGTTCAAGTGATGTGCTTGAAGTTGTATAATCAGTATTTAACACTTTATCTCCATTCTTACTTGTATTAATGTGATATGAGGATGATCTATCCACAGCTGGCCTATTGTTGCATGAAGCCGTTATGTTAGCTAGCTAACATGCTACAACAACAACAATAACTCACCAACAAACTGATTCGTCAACAAATAAAAGCCAATTAGCTGTCTAATTTTAGCCTCTGCTAGTGTTGTAAATCCATAACAACATATGGTGTCACGTCCCTTATCATGAGATCAATAAATTGCAAAGTCTAATCTCGTGATAAGATTTAAAAAAAATGCTTTTTATCTAAGAGTTTAGCTAATTTAATAACGTGTCAGACATCTGCTGAGGAGATCTTTGTGTTCACTTCCTCATAGCTTGTCCATTTTCTTCTGGAAGTGTGATAGTGGACTTAAGCAAAGTAACAGTGCTCATAGTCACGAGGTTTGTTTGGTTTCGCCACACCCAGTCATAGTCTTTGTTTGTTTGTCGTCATGTATATGTTTTTATTGTTCTAGGTGTTTCCCTTCAAGATGGCTATGGTAAAGAGTGGTTGGCTTCATCGACAAAGTGAGTACCCGTACATAGCCCTGACAGTTTTAACAGCATTCAATAATCTACTTTCCACTTGTGAGATGCTGTGACATGGTGTCAAATCCTGTGTGAATACATTTAGTTTGAGCTTGACTGTAACATATTCTGATTAAAGGTACCATACTGCGCCGGTGGAAAAAAAACTGGTTTGACCTGTGGGCTGACGGACGCCTCGTCTTCTATAATGATCAACAACGGCGTGACATGGAGGATGACATCCACATGAGGGTCGACTGCATCAACATCCGCAACTCTGCTGCGTGTCAAGGTGCTTGTCATCTGTTGCGTGATGATGTCACTGGCTCACACTTGAATATAAACCTGTTTTTTGTTAATATTTTACGTGTGTCACATCTCTATTTGTCCTGCTGTTTTGTTTCTCAGAGCTGAACCCACCGGAGGGGAAGAATCGCGATGCCTTGCTCCAGATCGTGTGCAGAGATGGCCGGGTCATCAGCCTGTGTGCAGACAGCGCAGATGATGCTCTGTAAGACAACACATACAGTTCATGCTGAGTCATTATATCCATTTGATGAGTTATTCTTGTTTCTCTCTTTTTGTTTCCAAGTTGGTGTAGTTGAAGGTTTTAGTTTTAGCGATACTGTGACATCCAAGATTTCCACTTTGTGTTGCAGGGCATGGACCATGGCACTTCAAGATGCCAGAATTAATACGGTGAGCTACTTTTGATTTGCTTACCAAAATAAAACATAAGACTGGAGGTCAGCGATATTTCACCTACATGTCTCTGTCTGTGTGGCACAACTTTAATATTGTGTATTTGCTTCATACATCCATGATGGCAACCTGAATGCATTAGAAGGAACTGTGCTTATGTGGGTTTGGCAAACTTACCTCCTACAGCTCAGTTTTGTAGGTGTTCGTTCTCAGTTTTCAGGGTGAGGTGGCCTCATTTGTGTTGTATTCATTTACTCAGGTGGTCACTACTCCTCAGATCGGCTTTGCACAGGAAGTGATGGCATCTGCTCCTCCTCCCTACTCAGAATATGCTCCCCCACCTCAGGTAAAAGGCATAAAAAGTATTTGTTTTTTCAATACTGATTTTTTTTTTTATTATTTAAAAAAAGTCATTTGAAATGCGCCTGTGAATTTCAGGTATCAGTTTCCTTTTTTCCCCTCAATAATCAGTTCTGTAAATTTCTGAATAGAATTAATTTAATCTAGTTTACACCTACAAAAACAAACAAGCATTGTAAAAGGATACAAACTGGAAATTTAAGATTAGGCTATGTACACAACATGGCCTGGTTTAACGCTTTAGGGAAAACTGAACTAACGAGCCAGGTAAAACAAACAAAAAAAGACTACTGTATAATAAAAGTGTTGTAGCTTACTACCATCTACTGGCGTAGAAATGGAAGTGACAAAGTAACACTGAATCAACTGACTTCCCAGTACTGGCAGCCCAGGGAGGATTGATTGAGTATTTTTGGTCTTCTTGTCACTTTCAGCAGGCTTACGCTCCGGGCCCGTATGGAGACTACGCAGCACCTCCACCACATGCTACACAGATTGTATACTCTGCTGATGGGCAGCCCTACGCTGTAGCATATCCTTATCAGTACCAAGGTAAATAACTGCACGTCATCTCAAGCTCATGTGATGCTTTGACAAACATTATTATACCATCCGATGTTCCTTCCAGGTGGGTACGCTGCTCCTGGAGTGAACCACGTCGTTATCCGGGAACGCCAGCGTGAGGATGGTGGAGACGTGGCTTTGGGCATGCTCGCTGGAGCGGCGACTGGTCTGGCCCTCGGCTCTCTCTTCTCAGTCTTCTAGTGTTTTCATGTACATTTAATAACACACCGTTCCCCCTGTATTTTTGCAACATTTGGCTTCTTCTCTGCGCCATCACATGAGTTGGAGTGAAATGTGTCTGTTGGGCTACTTCTATCTATGAAGCATGATTGTGATGGACAGTGAATTACTCCGTACGTGTCCTATAGCCTATATATATACATATATATATAAAGTAAATACAGTAAGCACTTTCTTCCCACCCCATTTGTGTTGTCTGAATATGAATGTTCTTAACCAAAAAATACAGCTACTCAGTTTTTATTTAAATCACAGGAAGATACTCCTTTTATGTTCATTTCAGGTCCTCTCAGTATTTTTCAACGTTGTTTCTGTTTCACGGAGCACATTTGTCCTCTATATTCGCAGAGTTATCTAAAGAGTTATCTGTGTACTGTACCTTTACTTTGTTTTACATGTATTACTGCTTTTGTTGTGAAGAATGCAGTGTTTCTTCGGCTCCTCAGGATATTTGTGGTGGAGGCAGACTGAGGAGGGAGTGCACACACACAAAGCAATAATCACTCGCGTTGTAGCATTTTAGTGGAATCTGGTTGCGATGGATGTCCGAAGTTGTCGCCACTACAAATAAGTCTTACGTTCGAGGAAACACTCGCATTTACATGATGTGCTTTGAAGTGAAAAGGGACATCACTCCTCCTTACTCGGATCTGTTATTTGTGTTTTGTTTTGTTTTTCATTGGCAGCTGTTGAATCACACGTTGCATTTGATTTGAAGCGCTCTTGAAATGATATTTTGGTCTTAATTTCAGCAGCTTTTTTGCAGTATGCACAAATGCCAATCAGGTTATCAGTCTCTTGAGATGTAGTCACATATTAATTGGCCTGGACTTTATTTATTCACTCCAGACTACTTGAATATTGTCAGATTTCCCCCATTTTCCATGTTAATTATAATCGTATTTATTCACTTCTGCTCAGTAGAAAACATTGTAAAACTGCCTTTTAAACAAACAAACTGCATATCTCTACCAACGACACTAACTGAAGATGTACGACACTTGTTTTTCCAAATAATGTCATTTTAGCAAATGATCAGCTCGTGCAAGCAGAAAAACATTGATGTCATTTTTCTACAGGTCCTAAATTGTATTAAATTTAATGATGTGAAATTAACCTATTATGTTTCTCTTATCAAATGTACTAATTAAATTATGATCACACTGCATTTAAAATAAAAAATATATGACAGTTAACTAAAAGATGTATTTTAACAATTAAATATATATTCACAAAGTTAATAATGACTCCTGTTTTTTTGGTTTTGTGTTGTTTATTTAACCCTGAGACTTTCGTTCACAGAACACGTCAGGTAGGAAACAGCAAAAGAGCAAATGACCACCTTAATAAGTTTTAAGTCATGTAACCAGTAAGTCACATCTGTAAACCCCACGAGAAACTCTTAAATAAAGACATATTTCACACCCAGTGACGACACCGTTTGACAGGATCGTTAAGTTATTCAAACCGTACAGTAACCGACTACTCAAGTCTGAAAGTTGAAACAGTAGAAAATAAAATAAAACTCTCCGGCCAAACATGATCAGAATTTAGAATAATGCTTTTAAAATCATTTAACGTTTACACATAATAAAGTGACTCAATACAAACCCACATGGCCCCTTTAAAGCTGGTAATGACAACATTTTATGTTGTGAAATTAAAGGACAAGTTCACCCAAATATGAAAATTCAGTCATTATCTACTCAACCTCGTGTCGATGGAAAGTCTGGTGAAGTTTCATCGTCCACAAAACTTTTCTGGAGCTTCACAGCAAAACAGCTTTGCAGCATTCTCCTAAACAACTGAAGTAGATGTGGACGAACATAAACTAACATAAAATGGCGCCCGGGAGCCTCGAGATCCCAAATTGATTTGACAAGATGATTTTTTTTTAAAGCTGAAATCTTGTACCTAATCACTGTAGCTGCAAGCAATGTCTTTTCAAATCAATTTGTGATCTCAGGGCTTATGAAGACTTGGATTACATCAGACGAGCTGTATGGAGCCGTTTTCTTACGTTTTAAGCTTACGTGTGAAGCTCCAGGTGTTTTGCGGACTACAAAACCTCGCCAGATTTCCATCGACATTAGGCTGAGTAGATACTGACTGAATTGTCATTTTTGAGTGGACCTATCCTTTAAATAAACCAGTAAATGTTTGTTTACATGTTTTAAAACTGTGAACACTCGTACAGTTTCTAGTATAAATTCCCATTCGTAAAAGCCCTGAAACTGATTGTGTTAAGTGCATTATAACCACCCTCAGACTCTATTAAGAGGTATGTTGTGTTGAGAATGTGCGTCTTTAAGAAGATAAAGATTAGTGTCACTTTGGTTTGAGATGTTTAAAATAAAATAAAATACAATCATTTAAGTCAAAGAAATATGAAAGCTTATAAATGTGCACATGTAAACACTCACAGATAAAAAGAGCTGAAACAGTTGATCAGTTAAGATTTTGATCATTGATTAATCGTTTGAGTCTTCTCCAGTTAGAGCAGGAAACATTAGCTGTTTAGTCTCAGACTGTACCCTTAATATTGCTTGCTTTTCTGTTGCTTCACATCTTCGAGTGACATTTACTTATTTTTGACCGCTAATCAGATAAATGTGAACTTTGGGCTCTATGATGGACTTCTTTAGACACCTTTGGGCCGATAGATTGATCGAATAATCAAAAGCAGAACTGACAGAGAAAAGAAGAGTTAGTTGCAGTCCTGTTCATGAATAGAGTGCGACTGTCATCAGCCTTCTTGACCGAAATCCTCAGTAAACTTCTTCAGCTTCCCCAAGTCGTCCTCGTTCACAGTCGGCTTGGTGCTCGTCAGTGACCTCAGCATGTCGGCCTGCGGGCAAAGATATCAGAGTCGTCCATGTTTATCAATAACACTGACCCACGGATGAAATTCTGAGAGATATTACGAAGCCATTCCTCTCACCATGCACACGACGGGCTCTAGGAGTTTCTCTCCAGGAACGTCTATCCACGTCATCTGTATGGCGTTGGGATCACCCGGCGAACACGGAGTCAGGAGGTCGTCCACAACGACGTCGGGATTGTTCCATGATGACCCGCGAACCTTAGACATAGAAAGACACAAAGATTAGACACTAGGTAGTTCGTTATGAGGAACTATTTTAACTACTGCTCTGATAAATAATGTCTTTTTAGTGTCTTTTTATTGTACATATCAGTAACAGGTGCACTGTTTCTTTTGTTTTTTACCTTTTTGAAGTGAGTTGCTGACTGCACCTTCCTGACAGGCTGCATGAGGGCGTCCCTGACGATAACACTGATGTCTGCTCCGGAGTAGCCCTGCGTCTTCTTGCCCAGAGTAGTGAAGTCGGCCTCTGTCAGGTCGTTGGGGGTGGAGCCCAGATGCAGTTTGAACATGAAGGAGCGGGCGTGCTCCTCCGGCAGAGGAATGTAGATCCGCTTTTCAAACCTGACACGGACAAAAGATTCAATCAGCCATTACGAAAGCATTTAACCTCTTACATCCTGAATGTTTTTTTCCCACTCACCTTCTCCTGATTGCTGAATCCAGCGTCCATGGTATATTTGTGGCTCCCAGGACCAGGATCCCTTCGTTATCAACTCCAACACCTGAGAGGAGAAGGACATTCAAGGCAAGTTCTGTTGTTCAGCTCAGATTTTCAGGCGATGTCTTTTTGCTCACCCTGCATCTGGACGAGGAACTCTGTCTTGATCCTGCGAGCTGCCTCACTCTCGTTCTCGCTCCTGGAGCCACAGAGGGAGTCGATCTCGTCGATGAAGATGATGGATGGTTTGTGTTCGCGGGCTAAATTGAACAGGTTCTTCACCAACCTGGAGGTGGAGAACAGTAGTTGTTTATTGACACTTTCTTAGATTCCCAGTTTTGTCATCATATAAAGAACCTTTTCACTCTCACTTTTCACTTTCTCCCAACCACTTGGACACGAGGTCGGAGGAGGAGATGGAGAAGAAGGTGGAGTTACCCGCTTCTGTGGCTACCGCCTTGGCCAGGTAGGACTTCCCTGTTCCTGGAGGGCCGAACAGAAGGATGCCCCGCCAAGGAGTTCGCTTTCCTACACAAATAGATACTTTACTATCAAAACTGCTCATTTACAGGAGGTTGTAGAGGTCACTCTTGTTGTCAGTACCTGTGAACAGGTGAGGGAATTTGATGGGCAGGATCACAGCTTCTTTGAGGGCTTCTTTGGCTCCCTCGAGTCCAGCAACATCGTCCCACTTAATGTTGGGTTTTTCCATGACAATGGCACCTGTAAGACAGAGATGGGTTTCATAAACATGTTGTAGATCAAGGATTGGTAAAGATGTTTTGCACATCGTGTTAACTGTTGCATGATGCTCATTTACCTGAGAGTTGATTCTGAAACTTCTTCTTCTCTGTGTCTTCTCCTTCATCGTCCCTGAAATGAAAAGACAACAGCCAGCATGGTGATTTATTGGCACTTTTTTGAACAGTGAGCAATAACTTATGCTTTTTAGTAGTATGCCGTAACACATTGCTTCTTAAAGGAGACATCTTAAGCTCATTATGAGGTTCAAAACTGCATTTTGGGTCACTACTAGAACAGGTTTACATGCTATAATGCTCATACTGTCCAGTGCTGCGGCTCTGTATTCCCCTTCTGTCTGAAAGGCTCTGTTTTAGCTCCTGTCTCTTTAAGACCCCCCCCTCCTGAACACCCCGTCTGCTCTGATTGGTCAGCTCACACACGCCTGAGCCAGCACTGCTAACAACAACAGAGCAGCTGTGCTAAATCAATTCTTCTGCGCCAAACTAGCCGCGAGGCATAGATTAAGCGAATGTGACACGGTGACGGAGTGTGATGTCATGAAGTCACGGAATTTAAGGCGGGACTACTGACGAGGCGTTTAAGGATCAGTGTTTTCTGTGGGAAAGAGGAGCGAACTTTGACTTTTTTAACTTTCAAGACCTTTTACATGCACAAATTGTACCACATTACATCGTTTTTATTCAGAAATGATTTGACCTTCTCTAGGTTTACTGTAGATGAGCCTAAAATGTAAACAAGTCTCCAGAGCAACAACCGCTGCCATACTGACTCATCCCACAGTCTCACCCTTTGTCATCAGACTGAGACTCTTTGACGGGTTTGGCCGGAGGATTCTTGTCCTTCTTACTCAGATATTCCTTCAGCTGCTCGGCTCTCTCCAGGTAGTCTTGACACTTGGCCCTGATGCTCTGCGCAGCTCGCTGACCCTTGTTGTCATCTGCAACACAGGAAGTAGCTTACACGATGGTGCTGTGTCGAATATAACTGCAGTTTTAACAGTAAATATAAATAAATCAAACAGTGATGAAAGTCACAAGTCAAAACTCCTTACATTTGATAACATGAAGGAAGTATTGTACTGCATTCTGATATAATTTGAGGGCCTCCTCGTAGTTTTTGGCTTTGTCCTCCTCTGCAGCTTTGGTGGCAAGATCGATGGCTTTCTGAGAACGAGAGGGAACATTTAGGAAACCAGCACTTAACATAAAGATTGAAAGCTGAATTTTCTTAATAAATATTAATATAAAATAAAAAGAAGCAGTAAAATCCATTAAAAAGAGGTGCGTCCTATGTGACCAACATTGGTCTGGAGTCACTCAGTCACATGGCATGGAAGCTATTGAAAGAAATGCTGAATTTTCATAAAAAATATTCATATAAAATAGAAGACGCAGTAAAATGTAATAAAAATAGATGTGTCTTATTTGTCCTGTTTAGTGCTACAATTCGGCATTAGTTTGGAGTCACTGGGTCACATGACATGGAGGCTATTGAAAAGAAATGCTGAATTTTTATACAAATATTGATATAAAATAAAAGAAGCTGTAAAATCCATTAAAATAAGAGGTGTGTCTTATGTGGCCTGTGTAGTTATACAATTCGGCATTGGTGTGGGGTCACTGGGTCACATGACATGGAAGCCCTGAAACGAAATGCTGAATTTTCATAATAAATATTCATATCAAATAGAAGAAGCAGTAAAATGTAATAAAAATAGATGTGTCTTAATTGTCCTGTTCAGTGCTACAATTCGGCATTGGTTTTGAGTCACTGGGTCACATGACACGGAAGCTATTTTTAAAAAAAGCCATTGATGGTCCCTAAATCAGCCTCCAGCGCAGCGCGACGTTCTGGGAGGCAACTACCCGCCCTCCTGCTGCCAACACCGGGTGAGCCTGAGTGAGAGACGCCGCTGGGTGTCTCCGGAGTGACAGTCTGTCCAATAAAACTAAAACTAACTTCACCTCGGTACCTCTTACTGTCAAATAAAATACAGTGGAGTAAACCTACAAGTTTAGCATTATATAGAAATAGTCAAGTAAGCTTAGGGCTTTTTTTTTTTTAACAACTTGGCAACCCAAATGTTAAATTCCAGCTTATCCGTAAAAAAATAAGCAAATTATTTGATAACCATTAATTAAATCATTAGTAATTACATTAAAAGCCTGTCTTTAGTTCCTTATTACACTTTAATTAACGTACTTGCGCTGAAACATCCAGGAATCAGTCATTATGTAACCGAGCAGCTACTAGCTTAGTAAAAGTTCATCACTCACCTGTAAGTTACCGCCAGCCATCAGGTATTTTATGTGTCGGTCACACTTCAGTCCGGAGCTTCAGATAACAAACTAAACCCGCTTCCTCACTTTGTTTTCTAACTGCTTCCCTGCGTCCTTTTCTTTAATCTTAGACCGACTTCAGTCACAGAAACATCCTGAAGTTTGTCTCTTCCGCATCAACAACAACTCGACGGTCACTTCCGCGTTCGGTCACGTGACAATGTTGTTGTTGTCTTCATCAGGAAGTAATTAATTATTCATGTCATGATACAGATAAACATCATCCAAGGTTAGTACAGAGGGTTAGATAATTATAATTTAATTTACCTTGCAGAAAAAAAAACAGAAATTAAATGAACTCAGGTGTCAGACAGGTGTACATCAGGTAATACTGACTTCTGGTGAGTAATAACTCTGATTTATAACATTTATCACTTTATCTGCATAGTACTTTATTATTAAAATACTTTAATCTTAATAAAATAAGCTGACTTTTCAAAATAAAATGACTCCATCCTCGTTTGTTTTTCTTTTTAAATAAACGTGCACACGGCCACTTTAACAAATTTACACTTTATTACATCTATTTTAAAAAGGCAAATAAAATATGTGCAAAATATACAGAAATCTTACAACACCCGGGGTCAACAAAAATAAATGCATATACTGTGGACCTACAGAGTGAAAGGAGATGATGCACATGGCAGATTAACGCGTCGTGGTTGCACTCTGTGCTGCTCTGGAGGTTTATTCAACGTATGACAGCTTTCATTTCAGCCGCAATCAAAAGCAAAGCACCAAGTACAGTACGTATTGTAAGTTGAGCAGGCTTGACACTGTGTTTTCTTCGCTCCTCATCAGTACGGTACAGGCAGACGTGACGGCGGGAGTCCGACGGGCGGTCATCAGCTGTCTCCGTTTGAGATTTTTGGACGTAAGACATTTAGGATGCGATCGCTCTTTGTGAGATCTGCAGGGAGTTCGTTATTCTGCAAGACACACATGAGAAAATGTTCAACAAGCTGAAGTTTGTTCCATTTATGTTCATCATCTTTCGAGACTAAAGAGCCCGGACCTTGTTTGGTAGTGTCGGGTCTGCGTTGGCTCCGAGCAGCAGCAGAACAGTTCGAATGTTCCCGCCCATAACAGCAGCGTGAAGCGGAGAAGAGCCGTTCTGGAGGGAACAAACAAACATATGCACTCATACATCTCCAGGTATTAAGAAATATACCCTCATTCCCTCTGTTGCCCTGAATTAGACGAGAGGATCGATACCACTCTCGTGTCTGTATGCTAAATAGGAAGCTAGAGCCAGTAGCTGATTAGCTTAGCTTAGCTTAGCTTAGTATAACAACTGGAAAATCCACCTTCCTGCATCTCTGAAGTTCACGAACTCTGAAGCTGCGTCTTGTTTGTTTAATCTGTAAAAATAACCAAAAAACTGAAGTGTAAATCGACACGTTGAGGTTTTACGGGTGCCAAATTATCTTGCAGCCGGAAGCAGTGACTTCTCGGAGTCTCCTTGCATGCTAAGCTAACCGTGTCCTGGCTGTGGCTACATATTCAGCATACAAACACGAGAGTGGTGCTGATTTTCTCATCAGTCAGGAAGTCCTCGGCAGCGTCCTGTACCTTGAGAAGACCAAGAGAAGGAGAAAACTTGAGAAGTTCCTCGATGACGCTGTTGTGTCCTTTAAAAGCTGCTTTGAATAACGCTGTTGAGCCGTCCTTCAAAGAAAGACAACAGAAAAACAATCACACCTGCCTCTAAGTAGACACTTTGGATCGATAAAGTGCACTTTAACGATACTAAATGTTAAGTACACACTTGTCTGTCAGCATCCCGATCCGCCCCACGCAGGAGCAGCACCTTCACCACCTCACTGTGACCCATCTGAGCTGCCATCCACAGGGGGGCAGTGCCGTCCTGGAGAAGCCGTGAGCGAGGAGGGTGGACGCGGCGATGAAGCACGTAAGATGGAGGAGGTGAAAAGAGAGAGAGAGAGAAGGGGTGTGAGCTGAAGAGGAAAGAAACTCTGCGACCGCGCCCTTTAAATCTCTAAAACATGCTAACGAGGCGGCGGCGTCACCTCTCTCGGCTGGTTAACTCTGGCACCGGAGGACAGCAGCTGACGGATCACGGTCACGTGACCCTCCTGGGCAGCGAGGAACAGAGCGGTGGCTCCGTCCTGAAACGTGAATGAATCATTTCAAACACACTGAAAACCAGCCTGAGAAGCCTCGAACTGAGCGTGAAGCGTGTCATTAACACGCCACTGTGTTATAAATGTATGTTTGTGCAGGCAGGTTGTCAGAGGACAGACTCTAATCCTGCCGAGTGTCAGTCGTGTCTGACTCAGCAGTCTGCAGAAACCCGAGAGGCCGGATTCCAGCTGCCGGTACGTCGTGTTCAAGCTAACTAATCCTGTTTCCTGACAGACAGACAGACAGACTGACAGACGCACTGAGCAGCACAGCTGGGATAAAGATGTGCGAGCTCACGTTCAGCTGGTCGTGAACATTGGCTCCATTCTTCAACAGGGTGTCCACCACCTTCGTGTGTCCGTACTGAGAGGCGACGGTGAGGGCGGTGCCGCCGTCCTGACACAGAGACAACACAAGAAGGACAAGCGAGCAGTGAGAGGGGGAGTTGTGTTACATACTTTTTTACAAAAGTGTGTACAAAGTAGCCTGAGCAGCGTAATTCCTTGCAACATTTTTGTGTCCTTATCTCTGCACGAAGCTCTCCTGACTAGTCTGAGACGATAGCATCAGTTTCAATCACACCCAGTGTTGTGAAGACACACGTCACCGCGCTCTGCTGCATACCTTCGTCTGGAACTCAGTGGAGGCACCGAACTCAAAGAGGAGTTTCACGACGTCATTATGACCCTGCTGCGAGGCGAAGAACAAGGCGGTGGAGCCTGTCTGGAGCAGACAATGAGAGAAGACACCGCTGTTTACATTTAGAAAGCAATAATGTTAAATCTTTTTCTATTTGAAATGTAGAATATGAGAGGAAATATACTGTAACAATCCTAGAATTAACACATGAAGGTTTGATCTGACTATACAGTCTTGTTGCAGCCTCTGCAATGGTTCAATCTCAGCACCACGAGCTGTTTATCTCCACGAACCACCTCGTAATGATCCCATAACAGCAGTGGATGGAAACACACATTCATCTGCATTTCCTTTGCAGATTTTCTAGACACGGGAATTAAAAATGATCATCTCTTTGCGCTAAATTTGTCGCCACTACTAGAGGGCTGTTAGCTTAAATATGTAGCTAAAACCAGACGACAATCAGCTTAATTATGTAGCCCATGCCAGCGGACAGTTAGCTTAAATATGTAGCTACAACCAGCAGACAGTTAGTTGGGTAAAAATACTTTTTCACTACTTTTGCCCAGAGTTAGATGAGAAAATCGCTACAATCTCTTTGCGCTAAATGTGTCGCCACTACTAGAGGACTGTTAGCTTAAATATCTGGCTACAACCAGCAGACAATCATCTTAATTATGTAGCTACAACCAGAAGACAATTAGCTAAATTATGTAGCTCATGCCAGCAGATAGGTAGCTTAATTATGTAGCTACGACCAGACAACAATTAGCTTAATTATGTAGCTCATGCCAGAAGACAGTCAGCTTAAATATGTGGCTAAAACCAGACGACAGTCAGCTTAATTATATAGCCCATGCCAGCAGACAGTTAGCTTAAATATGTAGCTACAACCAGCAGACAATTAGTTGGGGAAAAATGCTTTTTCGCTACTTTTGCCCAGAGTTAGATGAGAAAATGGATACAATTTTCATCTCTTTGCGCTAAATGTGTAGCCACTACTAGAGGACTGTTAGCTTTAATATCTGGCTACAACCAGCAGACAGTCAGTTTAATTATGTAGCTACAACCAGAAGACAATTAGCTTAATTATGTAGCTCATGCCAGCAGACAGTTAGCTTAAATATGTAGCTTAAGCCAGACGACAATTAGCTTAATTATGTAGCCCACGCCAGCAGACAGTTAGCTTAAATATGTAGCTTAAGCCAGACGACAATTAGCTTAATTATGTAGCCCATGCCAGCAGACAGTTAGCTTAAATATGTAGCTAAAACCAGATGACAATTAGCTTAATTATGTAGCTACTGCCAGCAGACAGCTTAAATATGTAGCTACAACCATCAGACAGTTAGCTTAATTATGTAGCTCATGCCAGAAGACAATTTGCTTAATTATATAGCTACAGCCAGCAGACAGTTAGCTTAAATATGTACCTACAACCACAACACAGTTAGCTTTAGCTTAGCACAAATACAGGAAACTTGTATGTATTATTCCTACAAAAAACTTTAGTGTGAAAACAACAGTTCGCTGTTTCTCGGGGGTTACATGCTGGACTATTTCTTGGCTGGGGGCAGTGACTTCCCCCGAGTCTTCTCTGGCAGCTGGTTAGCTTAGCTTAGCACGAAGACTACAGTGGGAGCAGCTAGCCTGACCGAAGATCATTAATTTAACACGTTATATCTTATTTGTTTAATCCAGGCAAAAAATAAGCGTAAAAGCGACAATTTATGTGTCTTAGAGCGACTTGTGCGTCGGGACTACTTCTTGGCGGGGGGCAGTGACTTCCTGGCGTCTCAGCTACTTTCCCGCCATACCTCTCTCTGGTAGTTGATGTCGGCTCCTTGCATGATGAGGTCTTTGACGCACTCATAATGGCCGCTGTAGGACGCCACCATCAGCGCTGTCGTCCCATACTAACAAAAAAAAAAAGGAATATTGCAACAATTAATTCGCAAACTTTGGCGTCTTGTTGCGGATAACCTGCTTAAAAATGACTTTACATGACGTGATGAAACCCACTACATCCTCTATAACCCCTTTGACTATGATGGGACATGAAATGGTCGTGTTAATGATGGCACGCATGCAACCGCAGAGGTCAGGGCCTCGACGCTCTCTGTGCTCCTACCACAGGCGGGCTATGGTTAAAGCGTGCGGCTGAGCGGCCGGGACATGCAGCGTCCGTACACTGTCTCTGCAGTCCGCGTCCACGCGTCCGCTGTTGAGCAGCAGCTGCAGCAGAGCCAGGTTCCCCTTCCTCGCTGCCCAGAACACAGCGTTGGCCAGGGGTGTTTCCTTCTGGAGGGGTGAACACACACAACAAGCACCGACACCAGCATTACACACATCACACACAGTCAGTAGGAACAGGTACACAGGTTCATGCACCAATTAATCAACAATCAAACACATTTTCAGATACACACACTCACACTATACAGGAGATTAAAGGAGGGCCACACACACACACACACACACACACACACACACACTCAGCCAGACTGCATGATTGCATTAGACCACACAGACAAACTCACACAACAATTAAATACATCACACCGTTAAATAATCCCTGAAGATGACCCCACACGTGAACAGGAAGCAGCTGTAATGTGTTTGTCTCCTGGAGGAGCAGGAGGAGGAGGAGGAGGAGGAGGAGGCCCTGCAGAAGCTCTGCTGGATGGAGAAATAAAAGGCTTGCTTGCTTTTACCTTGAAAGACATCCTGCAGACCTCAGTCGTGACTCATGGCTCCTCCTGCGCACTCACTCGTGCACCAGACGCGGTAATGACGCTCGGGCTGTCTGTTTCTGCCGCACTGTGTTTTGGGGTGTTGGCGGCGCCTGTTCGCGGACATAATAACACAGAGTCAGCTGAGCTCGTCCTCCGCAGTCAGGAGGAGCAGCAGGAGGAGCAGCAGGAGCAGCAGCGGGCCGCCGGGGGGCGCTGCTGAGCGGCCGCAGTCATCCGAGGAGTGGAGGGGTCGGGGCGGCGGAGGGATTCACCTCACAGGACCTCCACCCACCTGTGTAGTCTGATTTAATGTGAAATACCTGAGTGTTTCTTTTTATTCTGCTCCACCACAGTTACTGTTTATAGGATTTTTTATCTGTATTATAATAGTTTTTATTCAAACTGTTTTTTTTATTCTCTCTTTATTATTATTGGCTCTATTTTTTGAGACTTATTTCCCTCTGACCTGCTGTGTCACCTGTGAATTTCTCCCAAGAGAGGGATCAATAAAGGATCATCTCATCTAAACTTATCTTATCTTATTTTATCTTGTGTGGTGTCAATTCTCAAATGATCCTGTATTTCACAAAAGCACGACGATTATAAAAACAGTCAAACACAAAAACTAAAGCAAAGTTAGAGTTTCAGCATTTTTCCTTTGCTAGTTATTTGTTTGGTCTATTTATTTCCTTCTTCGGCATGTTTAGTTTTGTCTAGTTAGTTCTGTTTTTGGCTTATTTAGGAATTTAAGGTTATATAGGCAGAAGGACAGGTGTAGGACCAGGATGCACCTGGGTGGACCTATGTTGTTTCACCAGGGCGAGAGAGGCTGCAGATGTCCTTTGGTTGCTTGTTTTTGGAAAATCAATCACAAAAAGCAAAGGAGTGCTGGATGGACACTGAGTCTGTGGGGCAGCAGTGGCTCTTTGACTTTTATTTTGAAGTTTGATTTAGATTATCCGACTAAATGTCGACCGTGGTGATAAAAACTGTGTCACATTCAGTGCATCAGTCTGACATCTCAACTACTCGACACAAGTCAGAGAGTTGATTCGTTTTTTATTAGTTTTTAGTAAAATTTCCCCTCTCATCAATCATCTCATGACCACAAGTCTGTATATTACGACCTTGCTGAAGACCTGCAGCACCAACACGAGCAGCTACAGTAAAATATTGCTTCTGCATCTGAGGTGAGTATTCCTGTACGTCTACTCCACCACATGTCAGCTGGAAATAGTAAGCTTTTTTTTACTCCACTGAAAAGATGATAAAGAAATAAGAATAAGAAATAACAGACAATATATGTACAAAAATACAATAAAAAACAGTAAATACAGCCAAACATACGCAACAATTAACACTGATAGAGACTCATAACCAGCTTGAAGCACCCAGTGATCACTTACAACGACTTACAACCACATTATAATGCTGATAAAAGTTATTCTAATGTGTTAAATAATGGTCATAATGTATTATAACTATGATTATACAGTGATATATGTACATTAATATGCATTATAAGTATGTTCATAATGTGTTACAAGGCATCACAGACAGGGGCTTCAGAGAAAGTGTTAACAAACGTACAAAAAATAAGCGATAAGCTTACAAAATACATTTTTATCAATGGTTTCCAAGCTTTCTAGCGTGTTACTACCTGTCTGCTGTCATGTTTCAGCCGTCTGGGAGTTGTTAGCAGCTCCATCAAAGAGACATTTAACTTCTAAACTTCTCAGATATTCATGTAATCAGCTGTGTCGTGCCACATATAGAGTAGATAATATAACACAGGGACTACTTTTCTGCATCATGAGTACTTTTGGAAATTTAGCTCATAAGCTTTAAGACTATAATGGAGTTTTTACCATTAATGTATTGACACGTTCACCTCAGTAAGTGATCTGTGTACTTCTTCCAGAGATGTTTTTGGAAAGTTTGATGACAGGTGTTTGAGGGATTAACAATATTGCAGCTTTAGCGCTCTCTAAATGATAATAGAGGTATTACCGAGGAGGAGCGTCTTTATTTTTGTTGACTAATGTCCCTCTCAGCTGCTGTCGTAGGTGTTGATTTAGGGATTCGGCAAAATATAGTGGAAACATGCACTTGTTGCAAAGGCTATATAAGGAGGGCTGACTGTGAGTCTGTCTCAGTGTGACTGTCCAGAGTCACTCTCGGACCATGGGAACAAAACAGACTCACAGCCATGCAGGTAAGCTGGACGGGGCCTTTTGATTCAGAGTGCACCTTTTATCTTAAAGACAATGTGCTTTGTTTCATTGAATGTCAGGAGGTCTGATCACAGATGCTACAGAAGGTCTGTGTCAAGTTTTATTGAAGCTTTACGAGAGAATAACGGCTGCTGAATTAAACTTAGGGAGGCGTTTGAGCTCAGAGGAAACTGTGCAAGCAGTCAGATTAGATATTAAACATATTGAACCACGTTAGCAATGTAGCCTTTGCAGATGGAGGCTGTAAAAGAGTAGCTGAAGTAGAAATGAACATAATGTTTTTCACTTTCTGAACAAACCTCTTGGAGCTTTGTAAGAAGGCAGTTTGCTGTTGGATGTCTTTACTCGGAGCACGTTTTATTTGAAGAAGTTTCCTGTTTTCTTTTGTTTTTTGGCCTTTTTTTCTTCATATATATGTATAGATACGAGCATTATCACATGCAATTTAAAGTACGCGTATGTAAGATCTTGCATCCTTAGAAAAAAGTATTTAAAAAAAAGATGTTTTGCTGTTGATTGGCTAAAAATGGCACCTTTTGGTCCAGACAGAAGTTTTCAAAGGATGAAAATAAAGCAGTGATGCAGAATAATTGCTGCCACTCTGCATAAAATCACTTCTCAAAAACTCTCCACAACTATCAGGATTACATGAGTGTTTCTCTGATATGCTCAGCTCAGACAACTGATGTTTAAACCTGTAGGAAAGGATCGTCAGAACAGCTCCTGAGCAGAAATCCAGGTGTAAGAAAGTACAAACACGAAGGTGTGATGCTCTCGTCCACAGGGCAGCAGGCCGGCCTCCTGCTGAGAACAGCTCTGCTCTTCGTCCTGCTGTGCGGCCCGCAGCTCGCGGCGTCGGACTCGGACGAGGCCGTCCTGACCGAGTGGGAGATCTGGAAGAACAGCAACGGCGTGAACTACGAGGAAATGGTGAGACTGACTCCACTCATCTAAAAATACTTAACACTTAACAGCAAGTGATTCACTGCGATGTGTTTTGTGTTGTCGTGCAGGACGACTTGCAAAGGAGGGTCATCTGGGAGAGCAACAAGCGGATGATCGAAGACAATAATGAAGGGTTTTTCATGGGCATGAGGCCGTTCACCATGGCCATGAACAAATATGGAGACCTGGTGAGGAGTTGCACTTAAAGGAATAGTTTTACATTTTGGAAAACACACTTATTGAGGAGTTAGACCAGAAGATTGATACCTCGCTCATATCTGTTCAGATCCAGCCAGCAGTCAGTTGGCTTAGCTTAGCATAAAGACTGGAAACAGGGGGAAATAGCTAGCCTGGCCAAGATCAGAAGGTCACTGCTCCCGGCCAAGAAATAGTCCTAATTAAAAAAAAAACTAATAACATGATCTTTAGTGTGTGTTTAGAGATGCTGGTAGGTGGATCTCATTTCCTTTGGGCAGAGCCGGGCTAACTGCTTCCTCCTGTTTCTGGTGTTTGTGCTAAGCTAAGCTAACCGTCTCCTGGCTCCAGCTACATATGCACTGCACAGATACAAGAAAGTGGTATCAATCAATCAAGTGAGTGTATTTCGAAAAATATTGAACCATTCTTTAAATATTCTTCAATAAGGTAGGTTGTTTGATTAAAGATGCTGTAAACGTTGTCGTTTTTTAGCTATTTGGCAATTTCAGTGGCAGACATGACAGTTTCTTTAAGCTGTTCTCTGTCCTGATTGGATAAAGTGGGCAGGGTTACCAGGAAATACGTTTTTTTAAAATTATTTTGATAATAAAATAACGCTTACAGCAGCTTTAATTTATTTAATGGACTTCATCTTCTTTATGTTCTCCACGTGTAGACAAGTCGAGAGTTCAGGGTTTTGCAAGGTGCCCGGATAAATGCCCAATTTGTGAAGAGAGGGAAGATCACCTCGTCCCGACGACTGCGTCACAATGCGAGGATGTTAAATGCTCGAGCTGTCGACTACAGCAAGATGGGTTTTGTCACTGAGGTTAAAGACCAGGTAAGAGATTTCTAACTTTATCCGGACTGAATCGTGACCCGCCTTCAAATCTACGACACGTTTCAAATGTTCTTCGCAGGGTTACTGCGGCTCCTGCTGGGCCTTCAGCACTACGGGAGCCATAGAGGGACAAATATTCAAGAAGACAGGTCAGCTCATATCTTTGAGCGAACAAAACCTGGTGGACTGCTCCAAATCTTACGGTACCTACGGCTGCAGCGGCGCCTGGATGGCCAACGCTTACGACTACGTGGTCAGCAACGGGCTGCAGGCGACGAGCACCTACCCGTACACCTCAGTGGTGAGGCCCGACCCGCCTCCGTCAGAACAGTTAGAACAGTTCATCACCGTGTCCGGCCTGCCATTAACTCTAACCTCTGTGTGTGTCTCCGCAGGATACGCAGCCCTGTTACTACGACAGCAGACTAGCAGTGGCCCACATCAAAGACTACAGGTTCATTACCAAAGGAGACGAGCAGGCGCTGGCTGACGCCGTGGCAACTATCGGTCCAATCACAGTGGCCATCGATGCAGATCACTCCAGCTTCCTTTTCTACAGCACAGGTTAATTATCTTTGTTAACAGACTGACTACAAAGCTGACTACAATTACCCTCAGTTCTATGGTGCGTTGTAGCATCTTTCAGCTCGTTGTTTCGGCCCAGATCTTTTACTGCTGTTGGTTTAGTCTCACAGCTTTCACGAGCCTCGTCTCCAGCTGCAGCAGGCAGCCGTCCCTGACCTGCTCAGCGTTAAATGATAGTCACAGTCATCAACTAGCTGTTGAAAGTGGCGCAGTTAGCCGCTAATGAACCAAAAATTTCCCTCAGGAGTTGGTAGAGACCAAAACAGATGCTAAAGAAGAGTTTTTATTGGACTTATGGTTGCCGTCTTTAAAGTTGACATCTAGGCCACTTTATGCAAATAAGGGCCGTCCAGTGTGACTCGCCGTCTCTGGAAATTCCTTAAAAACTATAAAAACAAATTAAAATGAAGACAGATTAAACAACAGCTTGACTTAGTTATTGCCTCAAATGTTTTCAGAAACACGTTTCAGTAAACTTTGTTATATAAGAGAAAGTTTCTGAAGTCTAGTTTGAAACCAGGGGACGAGCACAGATGTTGCTTTCGTCCAATCAGGTGCAGCAGCAGGTGAGTTTTCTCTAGTCGGTCAAACATCCAATGCTGGGAAGTGGCGCGACAGCTCGCGTCCACAAACCTCCCTGTGGACATGAACCATTAAATTCATCTGATGCACAGACGTGACCCCAAATAATTGATAACGCTGCTCCAACAATGAATTAACGCAGGATGAATTTTCCTCTTTCAGGAATCTACGACGAGCCCAACTGTAACCCAAACAATCTGAGTCACGCGGTGCTGCTGGTTGGCTATGGTACCGAAGGAGGACAGGACTACTGGATCATTAAAAACAGGTCAGAACGTTTTATTTTACTGTATTTATAACCTGTGGAAGTGTTTCATATAATGTTAATAAGCTGTTTTGTTTCTGTTTCAGTTGGGGCTCCAGTTGGGGTGAAGGCGGCTACATGCGAGTCATCCGAGACGGAAGAAACACTTGCGGCATCGCGAGCTATGCTCTGTACCCCATCCTATGATTCTGATCAGCTGCCTCAGTTGCGTGTCGATGCTAAACTCTGACTCTGGACTCTGGACTGTCAGTGGGGTCTCAGAAAAACAACCTCAGTCGATGCTGATACGGCCCATGTCTTCTCTAAAGCACTTCTATCATCCTCATTTTCTGAACCTTCTGCTGAACCTTTCTGACACCGTAGATAATGTTCAAAGACTCACGTAACAGTGAACACATCGCTTCTCTCAGGGACGTATTTATTGATCCATCCAACATGAAAAATATGGAAAAAACTGCTATTTAAATTTAATTTATAAACGATAAAATACACTCAGGATTTTGCTACAACCATTCTTATGGCCTTTAGCTTATGGTGGCTAGTCTTGGCTAATGTTAGCAAACATACTGCAGCTGTGTAACAGACATTGCTATACTATTAAAACTCCTCTCCACTTGTGCCTCTGTTACACTAGCTTAGCATTTTAGCTAAACGCTAGCAGTTCAGCATTTAGTATTATCCAATAAAGGCCTGGTCACACCAGCTTTAGCTCCTGCAGCATTAAACGCTAGAATAAATTAAATCTAGTGGATTTTTTTGCCATTAGCCTGCTGGATTTGCTCGTCAAAATGCACTTTTTGAGTTTAACTTTGGTAAAATTTGAAGTAACGAGACGTCCAAAACGGGGGAATCGATCTCTCATTAGCTCATTAGCTGTGTCGCTCCATCCAGCATACTCACACCGTAGTTTGCTGACAGTTGTGAGAGAGGAGTCGATGGTATAAATACATCAAAACATGTGAAGATTGTCCCTTTCCGGTGTGACCAGGCCTTAGCTGTAACTCTTAGCCACAGTGGCTGCTGTCCTCACAAGTCACATGGCCGTCCTTTAACAATTAAAAGAGTAATACTGTAATTATTTAGTGCCGTAAATGCATCCCAATTGATTTTGTGTAGACTTTGCCCCCCAAAAAAACAGTAAATCAGGGTTCCCTGCATGTGAATGTCACTGTGTGTGTGTGTTTTTAACGTGTGTTATATCTTCAGACTGCAAACTTTTTGTTTTGTATCAGTACCACTGATGGACCGGGTCGAACTGCAGTGACGTCTCGAGACGGGGGTGGGATGGAGCGGGGTGTTGGGGCACACGGCCTGGTGACCTCAGTGTTTCAGGCCTCAACGTGAATGTGTTTGAGACAGAACAAATAAAATGGTGCTTTGTGTTTTCAATGCAAACGATTGACTCAGTCTTTTTGTTTCCTGCTTCATTCTTGCATATTGTTCTACCATTATAAAGTCTTAACTTCTGGACTTACTGATGATAAGAGTGTTTGTGCTGCACGTGTTCTCATACAAGCTCCACCAACTCCTGATGACCTTAATGTCTGCGAGTTCAACCACACCTTGAACCTTGAGCCTGTGCAACACTAGCTGTATACTGTAAAACGCTCCAAGGTTCACCTGCTCCAGGGTTTACCTGTGAGGAGGAGGAGGAGGACTCTTTTGGCTTTTCTAAACGCCTCATAATGCAGCAGAATATATCTTTGCGTTGCAGCGTGGTGTGGTTGTTTTTGATTTACTTTGCTCGGGTGTGTCCCTCTGCTGACAGACATCTAAAGTGTGGGCACGACAGACACAGTCAGATCCATCACCACCAGAAGACATATGGTGCTAAAAGGTTTTGCGATCCTTCCTTCAGCAGCCACGCAGCAGGTGCTATCACGCAGGTAAGGCAGCTATTTGCTCCCATCAGGCTTCATGGTGTGCTTGCATATTTCCATTTTTAAACCAAAATACTCTTCAGTGTTCATATCACCACGTGTGTTTCCATGTCACACCCTGACTTACAACTCACACCAGGGAGAGAAAATGTAATTAATGAGATTAAACTCACATGTTCTTGCAGTTAATCACTTTGCAGCGTGATTGCTCAGTGATAAAACATTTCTCTAAGCAGGTCAGTGGCGTTGGTGTGTTTGCTTGTCCCACAGTCGACTGTTCAGCTCTCTGTGTTCATACAGAAGTGCAGCTCCGGCTTCTACAGAGAGCCAACCGGACCGCGCAGGGGTCAGTGTGTGCCGTGCAGCTGCAACGGACTGTCCAATGAGTGTGACAGGGAACTGTGTGGTTGGTGCACACACACACGCAGAGCAGTGGTTAACTTGTGGGCCAAACTAGATACAAAACTCGTCATTCATGTTGTGTTTCGTCTATCTGATCTCCAGAACTGTCGGTTCAACACCACCGGGGACCGCTGTGAACGCTGTAAAGAGGGTCACTATGGGAACGCAACCAGCAGGACCTGCCATGCTTGTCCATGCCCCTCTCCAAGGAACAGGTCAGTGTCTCTATCTCACCCAGCTCGACTGATTTTCAAAGCTCTGCATCAGTGTGAAGGTCTTATTCCATCTTCTCTGCAGCTTCGCGTTGGCCTGTATGGACGTCGGCTCGGGAGAGGTCGGGTGTTTGTGTAGACTGGGCTACAGTGGAGCCAGATGTGAGAGGTGTGTCATCATTACATCACAAGATTATCATCAGTGCACCCAAATGTGAGCATGTAGGTGTTGAACTCAAAACACGAAGGCTCAAAAACAACCTCCTCTCTTCATCAAGATGTGCGTTTGGTTACTATGGCAATCCAGTGGCGCACGGTGGCAGCTGCAAGCCCTGCGTTTGTCATCAGGACGGCACCTTGAACATCTGTAACTCTCTGACGGGAGGTAAATAAATAAACACAAACAAGGGTCCTTCACTGTGAAGTCCATTCAGTGTATGTGCACTGGAGGCCTGCAGTTATCTCACTTGGACCAGGATTGACTTCCAAAGTATCTGTGATGTCACAAATCATTCTCATATTTTTAATGAGCTCAGAGAAAATGTACACTTTGAGCAATAAATGTGAAAACAACCTCTTAGTGTCGATCATTACACATCCATCATTCTACACAGTGAAACCCAAAAAACAACAACACATTTTCGCTGCAGAGTTGAATGTTTACCGCTAACCGAGGGTCGTCCATTGCAATATTTCATAGTTGCTATGTTTTGAAGGTGTCTGTGGTTTAATTTTGGATTTCGGTGAAGTTGCAGGACTCCCGAGAGACAGAATTGAAAGATTGAACGGTAAAAGTCAAAGTTGCAGAGGCCAAGAAATCTTCGGATCGGTCGAGCGCCAAAAACACTTTTATTCCAGGCCTGATAAATACTTACGTGACCTCCGTGCTCCAGTTTGTAACACAGGCTTTCAGGTATAAATTCTCAGTCTCCAACCTCCAAGCTGAGAAAATAACCCCTGATGGAGCTGGGACTATTTTCTCAGACCTTACAACCAGGACATTATACAACTTCAAATATCCTTTTCATTTTCAGAGTGCATCACATCTGGTGACAGCAGCAGCAGCAGCTGTGATCACTGCCACGGTGAGTTTGTGTTTGAAATTCATCTTCAAGTCATGTTTTGAGTGATGAACAGTCGCCTTACAAAGAGTTTCGTCCCCTAGACTGTGACAGCTGCCCTCTGGCGTTGCTGGACGACTTGGAACAGATCGACGACGCTCTGGCTCGGCTGGAGAAACAGATGCAGAACGTCACGAACGGCTCCGGTTCACTCTATGGGCTGAACCGCTTGAAGGCTTACGTCTCTGAATCCAAGGTGCAGTTAATGCAGGTTTTTAGATATGAAAGAAAGTTTGCCAAAAGAAAAAAACATCCCAGCCTCTGTTTTATTCATATCACACACACAACTTCTGTGTTCAGAGCACTTCTCAGCGCCCCTGTTTTTCAGATTTGGGTCGGGAGCTACAGCACCGCTGTGAGACATCTGGATCCAAAGGTGGAACAGCTGGAAGCAGATGTGGATGTTGTCAGAGATGACTTCAGTCTACTGATTGACAAGGTACCTGCAGTGAATCTTCCTCCGTTAATCAAACGGAAACTTCATCAGAAGTTTTGTTGTATAATTGCAATTTTACTAAATGATACATGTGGATTATTGTTTGACTGCTGCAGGAGGTATTTTGTATAATTACATCAAATATGTGTATATATAATATTATAAGTGATGAACTGTAGAGGGTTTGGATTCTTCTTTTTGTGCATTAACAGATCTGAAAACACACGAGAAGCGTTGATACAATTTTTAAACTATCATCCACTTTCCAGGCAGTTGAGACTGAATCAGATCTGGAGAAGGTCCTGCAGAATGCGGATGGAACAAAGTTAAAGGCAGAGGATCTTCTCTCTGGAGCTGAAGCTCTCCTCACAGCCACACAAGGTCTGAATATACGTATGTGTTTTCAAAGTGTAAGAAAAGGTGCCTATAGCAGCAGATCATCCTCTCCTGTCTCAGATTCTGCGAGGAACCGGATGATTATTGAAATGTGCCTTAGCGACGGAAGTATCATTAAAGCGGCGTCTTTTTTTTTTGTTCCTTTGTCAGATTTGATAAAGAGACAAACTGAAGTAAAGCCTGAACAGTCTGTGCCTCTCTCTGGAGACAACAAAGCCGGGATGATGGAGGAGGCTCGGCGCGTCGTGCAGGAAATGAGAGCGACGGGCTGCTCTGTTCACAGAGACGAAGCTGGCGCAGAGCGAAAGGAGGCACACTCATGTGAGATTTATTTTTTCTATTTGTTGGTTTATTGATAAAAAAGCGGTGCAGAGTTACTTTGATGTTTGGTTCCTCACTCTGACGCCAACCACATTCACTCCACAATGATGTGAAGTAGAAGGTATTTCATAGAGGGTCCTCCACTTTCACAACTCACAACTCTCTAACTTTTGAAGCTGAAACCAACATAACAAACACAAATGTCTGTTTTTTATCACTTCTCTTCTAGGTTTGATTAACACAAACAAAAGGAGATGTGTTACCTTCTCACAGGCACTTTAATGCAGGACAATAACAGTCATTTAAAAAGACAAAAATGTTGATTTTGAACTCACGGATAAATCTACCTTGACTTTTGGGGATAATAGATGTTTTTACTAACTTTCGAGAGTTAGATGTGAAGATCAACACAACAATAACAGACGCGGCAACGCTGCGAAAAGGATGAAACCGAAGAAGTTAGCTGAATTGCAGTTACATAAAAGTTACTTTATGAAGTAAAGTTTGAAGAAAAGAAAGAGAACTGCCTCCGAAACAAAGAAAGGAGTCGGGCAATATCAACACAAATATTGGACACGTTTAGTTAACACTGGAAATGAAACGCACTGGATACAATCCAACAAAGGGTTAGCTAGAAAGTGGTTGAACGCTAACGTTAGCTAGTGGGTTATCAAATATGTTGTTTTACTTTGAAAAATGGCTCGATATCCCTCTGAAATTTTCACTTTCCATCATCTCAGTTGCTGATCAATATGTAAGCAGCAAAATTATAATAATTTGTCAAATTTCCTACGTTTCATACAAGTTGCAACCTGGAACACAGCAGCATAACAATATCCCAGCATTCAAGCAATTCCCGCTCTGAGAGTGCAACAAAGGAAAATGGCCACCGTGTGAACAATGTTGTTGATGGACTTCCATTACATCAGAGATGGATGACACTGATTAGCCCGTATTAATTAATTATGATGTACAACAACCCTAAAACTGAACACCAAGTGTAAATGTGTGTGTTGTCCTCAGTGTTGGACATCATCAGGAACATGACGGTTGTGGAAACCAGCCCGACTGTTTTAAACCAGACTGCAGCTTCTCTGATGGAGTCCGACTCTTCTCTGAGGGACGTGGCTGAGCTGCTGTCAGACGCAGAGGACACAGTCGACAGGACGCAGGGTCTTAACTTGAAGAGTCTCACTACACTACAACAGCTGGAGGTGATTTGAAACACCGATCATGTATTCCTGATATACACACTATAGCGTCGTACTGGTAATTTCACTTCTGTTTGCATTATTTTCCAGCGTCTTCACTCTCAGCTGGAGAGAGAAAACAGCACACTCCGTCCTGTGACTGAAATGACCAAAGATCTACTAAAGAACATCACAGACATCTTTTTAATGCTGGAGGAGAATAAAAAGGTAAATAAAACCCTTTTACCACTGTGATTACATGAGAATGGAAAGTTTTCGAACGTGCAAAGTGAGTTTATTGTGTGTCAATTGCAGGAATTTGAGAGTCATGCAGCTCAGCTAGATGGTGCCAAGCTGCAACTCACCAAGAAGTTAAACAACATATTCCAAAAATTGTCCAAGGTGGATATCGTAACTAAGGCCGAGGAGCATGCAGAGGAGCTCAGCAGGCTGGCAGCAGAGCTTCAACAGTGAGTGTGAAACAGGGGAACTAATTAAAGTGGATGGATATAGTTTTCTTCATGTTCTTGTGCATGTAAAAGATATTAAAAATCAGGTTAAAGTTCGCACCAACAGAAGCTCCTCTCTCCCACAGAAAACACTGCTCCTGAAACGCCTCGTCAGTAGTCCCGCCTTTAATTCTGAGACTTTGTGACATCACACTTCGTCACCATGTCACACATTTGCGTAATTTATGCCTCATGGCTAGTTTTGCTTGTCAGAGTTGATTTCGCACAGCTGCTCTGCTGTTGTAAGCGGTGCTGGCTCAGGCGTGTGTGAGCTGACCAATCAGAGCCGACTGGGTGTTCAGGAGGGGGGTGGCCTTAAAGAGACAGGAGCTAAAACAGTATGTGTTTCAGACAGACAAATAAAATTATGAACCATCAACCACCTCCTTTAAATTAATACTGAAGACAACTGTGTTTATGTTGACATTAATGCTGTATATGATTGCAGAGCGCTTCATCATGCTGTCAACAGTACTGACCTGCTCAGTGCCCTGGGTACAGGAGCTCATAACAACATCATAAATACAATAGAAAAGGCAGAGATGGCAGCAAATCAGTCCAGAGAAGCTGCTGATCAAGCCTTACAGGTAACTATTAGTGATGCTTGATGCTTGAGCCTGAATTCTTGTCAAAAATATTGATATGATCCTGTCACAATGAATTAGGATGTGAAGGAGGAAGGCCTGGTGAACAGGGCCGAAGGACTCAAAGATAACTCAACTCGTTCATGGACAGAAGCCAACAAGACCCAGAGCGACCTCCGATGTGAGTCAGCAGCATCATTTACTGAGTCGGATCCATTATGCTGGCGTTAAATGCACAAAAGTGAAAAGCTTTTCCATTTCTTTTTAACAGCGCTGTCACATAGTGTGAACACCCACCGAGATCGTGTGAATAAGCAGAAGGAAAAGGGAGAAAAACTGAGAATGGACATCTCAGCCGTCAGCGATAACATCAGAAAAGTGAAAAGAGGTTGGTGGATTGTTTGGAATTTGTATGAGAGGAAATAAAATGGCAGATTATACGCTGGAGATCATCTCGCTTTTTGATTTCAGGTGACACAGAAGTCCTGATAGAGTCTGCGAAAACAGCTGCCTCTGCTTCCAACGCCACCGTCAGTAATATAACAGACAGACTGAAGAATATCAGCCAGGAAGTGGAGAAAATAACTTTAAACAATGTCAATGTGAATATAGACGATATTTTGATCGATGCCGACCAGGCAGGTGAGTATTTAAAACAGCCACTATCTTCAAAGGTCCCATATTATAGTTTATTATAGAAAGATAATGCTGTTTTTGAATATTAAACATGTCTAGGTGCTCTATAAATACTGCGAAAGTATCAAAACGCTCAATCCAGTCCATATTCAGAAACTGAGCCTTTAATCGAGCTGTCCGGACGTCTGTAAGGTTGTGATGTCACAGCTACTCAGTCACTGACGTCAGCCACGCCCCCAGCACCGCCGTGGTTGCAAAAACATCGGCAGAACCTAATGGGGAAACACGGTGGGCGGGGCATGCTCAGGCCTGTCACAGCTGACCAATCAGAGCAGACTGGGCTTTTTGGGAGCTTTCAGACAGAGGGCGAATAGAGGTGCTGCAGTAATGGACAATATAACAAAAATAATGGGTCTTTTGAACATTTAGTAGACACCGAAAAGGAAATATGACCCTGATAATGAGCATAATATGGGACCTTAAAGTATTAAATTATTGATTATATTATTGAAATATATGACTCTATAGTTTGATTAGTTGTGTTTGTTTTCGGTTTCTGTTTCAGTGAAGAACTTGAGCTCAGCTCTAAAAGACAAAATCAGACGAGTCGAGGCTCTCAGTGGGAAGGTGCCTCCCGGCGCCAACATGACAGAAACCATCAGGGGAATCAAGGATGTGATAGAGGAGACGAGAAACTATGTTAACAAGGTAAATGTACAATTGTTGTCAGCTTTGACATAAAGCTGCTATAATCCATATTTTGGAAGATCAAAAGATGTCGCTCCAAGTGAAGAACGTACAGAGAATATCAACTGACTGACTGATTATCCTGAAACCCCCAAAATCAGAAAAAATGTCTTGTTGCGAGGAAAACACACTCTCTCCCTGCAGTTTTTACTTCAGTGACTGCCGGCCCTGTCCATAGTCCTCGCAGAGTTTTGGTCCTTAAAGCAACATTATGTAAAAAATTGGCATTTTGTGGGATTTGGCGCCCCCCACAGTTTCTGAGTGCAACACCACTGTGGTAAATACAAATCCCAGGTCTGTAACAATTTGTAGATGTAATGTAGGTGCTAACTACAAACAAACACATTATGTCGTAACAATGTTATGTGTTGAAAACTTGCATGTTGAAGTAAACATGTATGTAACGCTGTGATCCGACCCTCTCACTGAAGTCACACAGTGCAGAAACAAGTGATAGGGGGGCGGAGTGGCTGAGACAGAGACACTGATGTAAGTGTTGTACAGACCAGACCAGGTAGCTGAAATCAGAAATACAAGAAACATCAACATTTTTGGTGAAAGGTTTTACCTCAGTTAGTGTGCACCCCATCACTGGAGTCATTAGATGCAGGCTGATCTGATGAAAACCTTTTGGAGAATGAATTTTTTAGAGAAAACAGATTGGGGGTTCGGGGGTTGGGGGGGTTAGGAAGGGAGAGTATTTTCAGACCAATATTTTCATGTTTTCATGATAATGGGCTGTCAGACAAAATGGGCTTTCGGTCCAACGGGCCATTTCCGCGGTTAGGGTTAGGGTTGGTGTTTTGGAATAATGGGCTGTCGGGACAATGGCAAGGCACCTTTTAAAACATCTTTCAGCTTATTGTTTTGGCTTATGACCTGAAATGTCACTGTTTTGGTTCAGTCTGACAGCTCTCGCAGAGCACAAAAAGCTCTAAAAACCCACTGTACACTATCTACTCAGCACCAGAAGCAAAGTGAGTAAGTAGCTGTGGACACAATGGAGCACTTAGCTGCTAAAGAGGCAGATTTTGCCCTAAGTAGTTTGTAGAGGTGGCGCCGAAAACAGAGGTGATAAATCCAAATGAATGCTGATGTCAAAAGGTGACAAGATGTCATCAAATCAGTTATTGCAGGTTTAACAAAAACATCTTTTCCATAAAAACATATTTACATGAATCATTTCTTCCTTGACGTTTCTTCTCGCAGCTCTCACTCGCCGCCACCTTTAATGGAAAGGGTCACGTGGAGCTCCATCCTCCGAGAAACCTCCAAGACATCCAAGCGTTTACGGCCGTCGATCTGCTTCTCAATCGCCACCGAAACGATCCCTCCAAGGCCGACTACAGACGTAGGCGACGCCAGGACAAACGCAGAGATGCCAGCTCCTTTGTTTTCTACCTGGGCAACAAGGATGTGAGCGTGCCTCCCGTCTAAAACACAGAAATATCAGCGATTTTAGTGACATATCTGTTATTTTCATTTGCTTCTCATGCTCTTTTTTTAAATGTTCAGGCGTCTGGAGATTACATTGGGATGTCGATCAGAAGCAACGTGTTGTTTTGCGTCTACAAGTTGGGTGGAGTTGTCCATGAGGTGGAAACCAGCCAAATAACAACAACAACTAGCAATGTGAACTCTTCAGACTTCGACAGGGTCGTCTTCCACAGGTACTCCTGACAAAGAACGAGAAAAAGAACATGAACATCCTCCCTAAAAGTTTCTAGGGGAGAAGAAACCGCACTTTCCTCCTCCACCAAGTGTAACCACCAGATTATCTCTGTGTGTGTCGACAATTTCTGCAGAGTTTATCAAGATGCCGAAGTAAACATCACGCAGAAGTTCACATCGCGGGAGCCCGTCAGACTCCCTCCTAAACGTAACCTTCCAAACACAACGACCGGCGTCCTTCAGCTGGATCCAGAGAGTATTGTTTTCTACGTGGGCGGCTATCCTGAGGACTTTAAGGTACCCAGTCACTGCTGTTATTTCATCATACCTGCATTTATTTAAAGGGCCAGTGTTAAGGATTTAGGTGTAACTTTTTTCTCGTAGCCTCCGGCGGAGCTGCACCACCCCAAGTACAGAGGAGCAATCAAACTCTCCTACATAAACGACAATCCCGTCGGTCTGTTCAACTACAAGCGTGCGGTCAACATGGATGTAAAGAAGCCTACTGTGACGTAAGCATGTAAAAAGTGAGAAAGGTTTGTGCTTACGGTGACTAGAAATGGTCAAACAATGATGACGTTATTCTATGTTTGTTTAGGATCCGCAGGCCAGAGTTACACAGTTACTATGATGGGACAGGATACCGCATGGCGTTCGTAAAGGAGCCGCACAAGAGCAAAAGACGGCTGCTCAAGTTTCACACGAACAGCCGAGAGACAAACGCCCTGCTGTTCTACATTGGAGATGAGGTATGATGTTTCTAAGTCAGGGGAGACCAGGTACATCTGTAACATGTGATGGTAGTAACGCCTCGAATTCCTCCAATCAGAAACAGGCTACAGTGGTTTCACTCACGCTGCACATGCTCAGTCCAGAGAAACAAGCAAGAGTATGTTTATGAGGAAAAAATGAACTTTTCTATCAGATTAACTTAAACCTAAAACCTAAACGCCCCGAAAGACTAGCTAGCTACAGAGCTAGATGGATAGATAGAGCTGTAAATATTGAAAATTAGCATTTCTAGCTAACTCTGGCATATTTTCAGAAATGTTATTAATATAAAATAACATAAATATTACTATTAATGTGCAAATCAAAGGTAACATGTCAGAGGATTACATAATAAATTAATGATGACTAGTTTTTTTATGCTAATAGTCAGTGGAAATGCAAAAATTATAATCTACCGGTTACCCACCTTTTGTCATGTCGAGTGTTTTTATAAAAGACATGAATAATCACAATAATGCGAATGATAAATTATCTTTTTCATTTTGAGTATTTGACTGATTAATATGTATATTTTAGACATGTTTACAACCATCCCTGTACAATGAGAGTGGAGTGACTGTACATATTTCATAAAGCCACTTAAATACATTCTTACAGTCGTTGAAACGCTGAAGTTTATAATATAGAAAGAATATAGAAAGTATAAAAAGTTTTTGAGTTATGTGGAAAATTGTGTTATAACTGTCCTTGGTCTCCCTACTATCAGTAAAAACAGTGGAGGTGAATGTGTGTTAATGCGTCTTTGGCACGAAATGTGATGGATTTTTATGTTTCTCCGTCACAGGAGTCTTTTTTCTGTGTGTTTGTGGAGAGAGGCTTCGTGGTGCTTCAAGGGCGGCAAGCAGGTCGACAGCTCCGACTCCAAAGTGCTGAAAGAGTGTCTCTAGTTGTAAGATGATTTATTATAAATCTAACTAACTTTATTGAACATCAAGCAATGCACGCTCTCTAAAAAACTGTTGTACTAACATTATTGTCTCAGGACACACAATTTGCAATCAGTATCGCAGACAAGTTCACTGTGTACTACGGACGAAAGAACATCTTCACAGATCACAAACAAACTAACTACAGGAGTTATTACATCGGGGGTGTACCAGCGCCGCTCAGACAGAGGTAACACGCAGACACAAGCAGCATTCACAGCATTTAGCTCATCAGATTAGCCTTTTTGTACTGTTGACTGTCTATTTATGTCTTTGAATGTTAGACACAACATCACGGCTCCACCGCTGAGAGGATGTGTGGATCACCTGACAGCCGACTTTGGGATCGTCGAGTACAACGTGACGATCGGTGTCGGTGATGGATGTCCAGTCTCACTACTGGTAAAGTGCCACAAAGAGATGACCAGGAGACACGGCTGCTTTAAGTTTCATGCATATGACTAAAAATTGGCTTAAAATACAACCAGTCATAGGGAGTAGCGTTAGGGAGAAGAAAACACTGAATCTTTCAGAAAAAGAAACCTGAAGTACATAATACAGACAAATGCAATGTTCAGGGGAAATATTCTGCTCAAATTTCAGCCAATTTCACTTTTGTTCTCTGCTGTTATTGTCACCCATTGAATATATCCATAAATATGTCACTTAGTCAGGTGGTCGTCTCTTTCCTCAATGATAGAAAATGGGTCCCTGGAGGAAAACGGTTGGAAACCACAGAACAGGCCCGTTATTCACACCAGAACAAATAAAGCTGTAGCAGCAACATCCCTGGGTGTATTGAAAGGAGGAGTAGTACGTTTGTAGTGATTATTATTTCAACTAAAGGAGGAATTTTACTTTATAAGTTTTGGAATAAAAGGAATAATGTGTCATTTATTCTGCCAAAAGTCACCGTCTTGCTTTAAAGTAAATAATTGCGATAACAGACTTCAGACAGGAGCCTGATACTAATGTGCTTCTGACTCGCAGGGTGTCCGTTCAGCCACGTTGCATTCAGCTCTGTCTGTTGATCCTCTGTTCGTTGGAGGTGAGCAGCCACTCAGAGTCTCTCTGGGCTTCAGGAGCACAGGCCGACACGGTACTCTTCTCAGGAGCAGCTCTCAGGTGAGACCCAGCATGCATCACGTCCGGCTTTTCAAAGAGAATAAAAAAGCTAAAGACGACTCTATCAGTATTCTCTGATTTTTCTGCAGGGCTCCACCTCGGCCCATGACCTCCAGCTGTCCCTGGACGACGGCTACGCGGTATTAAATAGTGCTAATTATACCTTGAGGTCAGATAAAAGGTACAGTGATGGGAGCTGGCACTACATGTCCGCAGTGAGGAGGCCAACAGGGTGAGACACGATGACCTCCTTTTGTCTATAACTGCACCTTCGTCTGAATTAAAATGCAGGAAAATCACATAACTTGCCTGTTTTTACTCCATTTTCTCAGACTGGAGCTCAGCATCGATAATATTAAAGTCTCTCAGGGACAATCGTCCGGCAGCAGGCCACTCAGGGAAAAATTGAAAGGAGGGAAATTCACTGGCTGCATCATTAACCTTTACACAAGGAGGTCTGGAAACCTTAGAAATCTGTTCTCACATCGATGATGTCTGCCCGCTTCTTCTTATGAATAACGTGAATTTATGTTTTTATGAAAATCTAATCCGACACAGGCCTGAGCAGAGCTTCATACCTGTGGATCTCAGCTCATATTCACTAACGGAGGACATAGACCTTGGCCTGTGTAGTCTCCATCCCCGACCACGCACTGAGGTTTTACCAACACCTGTACAAAAAAGACCAGAGACACAAACACCTGTAAGCGCAAAAAGCCGTTGCTTCTACAGGATCATGATAATTCGTCTCCCGGTTTTATGATTAGACACTGATGCAGGTATTTTCTCCGCTGTGTGTCAGACTCAGGCTCCGGCAGGCAGCCAGTGTCGACGCCAGGGAGCCCAGCACGGTGAACACCAGCTCTCTGAGGAACACAGCTGGCTCAGTTACACCGTGCCACAAGAGGACCTGAATCACAGGTAGTGGTAGTTATGTAATAAAACACCAAGATGTTTTAGCCGTCCATTCGTTAGAACATTAAAACTGTCTTCTCTTGTGTCTCAGGCCTCACTTCTCTCTCAACATCAAGACCAAGTCGTCCAAAGGGCTGATCCTCCACGTGGGAGGGACAGGAGCCGTCCCCCTGCTCGCTCTGTACTTGGCCAATGGGAAGATCAGGATGTCTCTTGGGCGAGACAGAATCATCCAGCACAAGGAGAAGAGCAACGACGGGAGCTGGCACAGAGTAACTGATCATTTTGCTATCAGTATTCAAAATGAAAATGGTTGCAAAAGTATACTGACTCACTGGATATAAAGTCTGTCATTGGGTTCCTGTTCCAGGTGCCATTTTCCTTCCACCATTTTCAAAGTCACAGTATTTTGGGGTCTTCATTTACACACAAGAGCAGCTTTTTAGGTCTAGTCAGTGACTGTGGATTTTTGATTACATCTGCCTCTTGCAGAATATAACATCTTTAGACGGCTAGAATAAGCTAATGCTTCTGTGATTTGGTTAAAAAAAATGTCTCCAGCTAAAATTTGAATTTGAATATACACACATAATGGCTCCACAGATGGAAATGATGTGTTTAGGAAGTTGGACAGACTCACTAATATTGTTTTAAACTCTGATGTAGTAGCTTCTTGGCTCCCACAGGATGGGTGACTTTGGAAATGATGATAGGTAGTGTAGGTCAGCAGTAGGTAAGCATCCTCACGCTTTTGTTCTTGTATTTGTGAGCAAAAGGATCAATTAATGTACATTTTCATGTCCATGACACGTACAGTTCTTGCACACTGATTGCAGTGATTTTTTTGGTTGAGGTCTTCTGGCGATGACTTGTGTTGAGTCACTTGTGTGACAGGTTGTCTGTGTGTGTGCAGGTGGACTTCAGTGTGGAGAGGAGCACTTTTCATCTGCTGGTCGATGGAGTCCGTGTGACCGATGGACATCTGCCAAACAACGAGGGATCGTCTTTAGAGCTGCGCAACCCCGTGTATCTGGGAGGTGACCCGATCAGCAAAAACACAAAAGTCCGTATCAAACCTCCGTCATTGTTTGACTGTTTTGTTTAACAGCCACGTCGCATATTTTCCCACGTTTGTTTGTGTACATATTGACGCTCTCCTCGTCCTCCCTCAGGGACACAACGTTCCCATGGACAGTGTTATTGGATGTGTACGGGATTTCAAAATGAACGAGGAAGTTATTGAGGGACCGGAGGCAAGCAGCAAAACTTTACCCTGCTCCGATAAGCTCACAGAGACGGGGACGTACTTTGGTGGCGGTCACATCATCTTAGGTTTGACAAATTTCATAGATCCTGATGCATCATTTCATGTCGGTGTTTACTGTGTGCGAGTGCAGATTACAGCAAACATTGACCTCAAACCTCATGAGGAATGTGTCTGTTTCTAGATCATTACTTCAGCGTTGGCTCCCAGTTTGTGTTGGCCTTCGAGTTTCGTCCTCGACACCTGACAGGTCTCTTCTTCCATGTTGGAGGTCACAAGACCCGACTGGATGTGTTCTTAATGGAAACCAAGGTGAAGCTTTCACCCTCAGATCAGGCGGCAATTCAGAGTTGTGTTTTGTGTTTCTTTTGTTGTGTTTTGTGATCTGTTGTTGTGTTTTGTGATCTGCTGTTTTGATTTGTGATCTGCTGTTGTGTTTTGTGATCTGTTGTTGTGTTGTGTGAAATGTTGTGTTTTGACCTCATACATTGTCATACCATTGTGTAGTTGATAAGAATAGTGGGTATAATATAATAATAAGGGTGTGATCTTTTACCAGGTGGGTGTCAAAGTGAAGGATGGTATCGGTGCTGTCAGCGTCTCAGTGACTCCTCGTGGAAACCTCTGTGACGGGAAATTTCACGTTGTCACAGGTTTGACTTCTCATTCTGACAACATTACACAAACTGCTCAACACACGAGTACTTTAATATGTCGTATTCTCGTGTTGTCGTCCTCCAGTGTCCAGACAGCTTGAGGTCATAAAACTAGCGGTGGACTCCGTGTCTGAACAGAAAGCCGCCCCCCGTACACCCACCTCATCCTCAACGCTGGACACACTTTACATCGGAGGTAGATCCATCATTCTGTTTTTAATCTGTGTCACAAATAATAAACAAAAAAAGGAAGTAGAAATACAAACGCAAAGGCAACAAAACATGCTGAAGAAAACTCCTGATGGTGTATTTGTGAGAGTGTACGTGAAGATGCCTTTTCTTTCTCCTTTCAGGGACGACAAAGAACAACCGACTCTCCGTGTCTTCACCGTTTGTGGGCTGCTTGCGAAATGTGAAACTTAATGGAAAGCCTGTTTCATTTGAGGCAGGATCCACGAGGGTTGGAGCTGTGAGCATCAATAAATGTCCTGCATACTGAGGACACACAGCTCAGCGTGCTCATCAAAAGGCACTAAAATAAATCTGTCATTCTGCTTCTGACCATGAGATGGAGTGCTTAACCTAATGTCATGTATTCAGTCTCGGTGTGCTCGTACTTCGCTCTGTGTGTCAGGCGACGGTTTCCCTGTATAGATTTTAATCACGTCTCCGTCATCCTTTTAGTCGCATCAGCACCTCATCACAAAGCAAAAACCCATTTATTATGTTGGCTCTTTTTTGGACTGATACCTGTGGTTAACTTCCCAATTAGCACTGTGTGTCAGCTTAAAGTTTATGCAATTTGCGCTCTCTACATGCTGTTTTTCCACCTCAGCACTTGTTTTAGACTGTTTTTATGCACAAAGTTAGTGTAAATAGGAAAATAAAGTGCTATAATGAGTTTAATGCTCCTGATACTCTCAGGCAGGGGTGTTTTGAGGTCACAAAATGGCTTTTTTTCTTTATTTTTGCAAAGCACATGAATATTTCATTAGAAAAACAAATGTTATGTGACCATTTTCGGTGATATTGTTATTAAATTAAATTCAGTGTGTTCAAATTTCCTATATGTCAATGACAGATGCACTTACAGAGCTTCTGGTGGCCCAAAACTGTGCCTGTACCCCAAATGGATCAACAACAGCTCTGAATTTACATTGCGGGAGATGGGGACAGACGCTTTAGCGTTACTTTACATACAATTTAAAGTCTCAGAGGTATAATAAATAAGATTTCTGCAGTACCTATGTTATGTTTTGTTGAGTTATGTTCCTACATTATCCCAATTTTTTCCAGCAATATTCAAACCCAGAGAGATTTGTGATTTTTATTCAAGGTAACGGTTTTTCATTTGGTCACCCGTCGCCTGGAGAGAGTCAGAGAGTGAGGGAGGGAGGAAGTCAGCGGATGTGAATAAAGTGAATATATGTTTCAAGATTACCTCGTCTGTAAACATTCCTGCCTGAGTCGCGTCAGATTGGCAGCTGTGGTTGTCTAACAGTAAAGACAACAACTCCCATGATCCCACGCTACGCTATAATGTCATCAAACTACATCTCTGCATATATCTCTAAATAATCCGTAATAATGAATGAATATAAACTCCCTGAAACAAAAGAAAATAAAAAAGTAGGTCTTTCTTCTTCTTTCTGTGTTCTGTTGTGATTTTGTTCGATGCTACTTAAGTCCCATAAGTTGTTAATTATTAATGTTATGTACTTCATCCTCGAGTGTGAGCCTCTTCCTAATGGATATAAGAGGGCCGGAGAAGAGATTTCATTTCAGTTACCCTCATTCACATGCAAATCACACATCCAGTCACACATACAGCAGAAGCTGCTTTTGTTTCCTCTTTCAGCCACTGAAACTGCTCAAACTTTAGCTTCATCTTCTCATGTGGATATCCGCTGATCAGAGAGCACGGCCTCCTAACTGCACACGCAGCCATCAAACAGTTGAAAAAATAAAACTTATGACATGTTTTAAAGCTTAACTTGGAAATTATACAAATGTATGTAGTGTGTTTTTTACACTCGGCATCTTTCATGAATCAAATGCAAGCACACAATCAGAAATGACCTTGAGACTATGTTAAATCTAAAAGCATTTTTAAAGAGGGGCCCAAGGTCTACCTAGTCTCAGGGTTAGGAGTTGGCCTTAGCGCCAATAAATTACTACTTTGCAACATGAACTGTTAAATTAATTTACATGTTACTACATTTTCGGATTCCTCTGAACTTTGTCTCCCAGGCTCATCTTACATGAAAGGTGAAAACACACAAGAATACACTGAAGTGTTTTATTTTTCAGTTTCCAATAAGATATTTTCAATAGTCTATATGGAGGCAAGACGTTTTCACATCATCTGACCTGCTAATCCACACTCATCCTTGTCCAGGTTGTATGATACACACATTTTAGATTTTCAGCAAAAATATGAATAAACCTCTTTACAAAGATCAGTTGTCGTGATTGCTTTATGAAATACTGAACACAGCAGACAAACCAGCGAACAAAACAAGGAAAACAAGAAGACAATTCTTAGTGTAAGTGTAATATTGAAATAGAAAATATACAGTGTGATTTCTTATGAAGTCTCTTTTTTTTTTTTTACAAGGCAGAAAACACCAGGAGAAATGACATCCACATGAACCTCATATTAACTGACTGCGAGTGGTTTTGTGAGTTTGGAGTCCGGAGGAAATGCCAACGACATGATGAGGTCACTGAAGGTTGGAGTTTTCTAAAGTATATATATACACAGATATACATCTAGGATCAAAACATTATTATGAACATTTAAAAGAAGACAGGACACTAAAATCACGAGCCCATCAGCAGCTCGTCCATCACGAACAGAAACAATCCCGTCTCACTGATAATACAAAGGCTCATCGGCAAACAACTTTACATTTCAGAACTTTTAAATATTGATTACTGACATTGTTTATGCACAGTTTTTACGATCATAAAGTTGATTAAGGCCACGCAGTTGAAGTACACTGTTTGCATATTGTTTTGTAGCTATTCCTTTTAAAAAAAGCAGTTTATGCTGCTCCGTACTGAGGACATGTATGGTGCAAAATTCCCTACGGGTGCAGGAAAATGTCCTTTAGTAAATGTCTGGCATCTGGCTGTATGTCCTGTCCCAGTATCCGCCGCAAAAGAGCCAGTCCTGGGAGCTGGTGTGTGGGTTCTGCCCCTGCTGAAACCACCTGAAAACACAGCAGAGATGCATTAGCATTCAGTTTATGCTCCAATCAAACCAAAATGACACCAGCCAGATGATCAGAACCAACACAAATCAGAGAAAGCGAGGGAGGAAGGTCAGGCATGCTTCAACACAAGGTTGTGGGTAATTTGCATGGAAGTCGTCTCTATTGGTTGTTTATTTGTTAAACATTTAATTTCTTCTATATTAAAGCAAGAAGGGACATGATTTTTTTGGGGGGGATAGGTCTCCTGTGGTGTTTTATTCCAGGAAGTGGAGCCGCCATGCTGGCTGAGAGCAGATTAATCACATTGTCTCCAAACTGATTCTGTCATCAGTGATTCTCACATCTTAAAAAAGACAGCAGGAGGATAAAACGTGTTTGGTCACGAGATCACATCACACCACACGACACGTTTCAGGCACATCATTCAAGCAGCTCTAACCTTGGACCCAGGGCAGGACTCCTTCACATCACAGCGAGGATGTGACAGAAAAACGAGACAGATGAAGATAAAATGGAGATTTTCAGCTTGAGTATTTCAGAACAACAAAGTATGAAACAGTATAGAAAGGAGTGGAGCAAATGCAGCATTAAAGACATAAACTGTATATTTACACACAAAGAAGACCACATTTAATAAACTTAAATTACATCTAACCTAAGATTTGTACCACTCTCATGTCTGCATGGTCAATATGAAGCTACCGACAACTGCTAGTTAGCTTAGCTGAAAATGGGGAAACTGCTAGCTTGACCCTGTTCAAAGGGTACAAATATTTAAATGTCAGCTCCTCTCAAGCTGTCTAATAAACGTATTTATCATTAATATTGATAAATTAATAAATATTATAAAAATAAACCTGACTGCTGGTTAGCTGTTTATCCCTGTCTCCGGTGTTTGAGCAGAGCTAAGCTAACTAGCTGCTAGCCAGCTAGCTTTACATTCAGTACCGAACAATTCCTTATAAAACAGAGATAACATTTAGATACAATGAAAACTGAATATTAAGTAGATAAAAAAATTACAAATCTAGCTAATCTAACAGGACAATCTGAGCAGACAATGTTTAAAACTTTAATAAAGAAATAGGGAAATACACACAGGGTTTTCTTGCTGAGAATGAGATGAGAAAATTTATACCACTCTCATGTCTGCATGGTCAATGCCAGTTAGCTTAGCTACAAATGGGGATGCAGCTAGCTTGACCCTTTTCGGTAAACAAAATCCACCTCTAAAACTTTCTAATTAACTTATTCATATTGATAAATAAGTAAATATAATTAGAAAAAAACCTGACTGCTGGCTAGATGTTTATCCCTGTCTCCAGTGTTTGAGCAGTGCTAAGCTAACCAGTGCTAAGTTGTATTAGCGAGATGGGGCTATCTCACCTCGTCTTCCACTCCTCATCAGATTTGGAGCGGTTTTTGCGAGCAGCTCTCTGTTTCTCCTCAAGCCTTTTCTTCTCCTCGCTGGCGAGGTCTGTTTGAAACATACCATTGTGGAGATTCAGATGCAGTGAGGGGATTTTTTTATTTATTCTCAGTGTCACAACTTTACGAACAATCATTACCGATGTCACCGTTCTCCATGGCTCGTATATCAGGTCTCAGCCTGCAGTCGGTCGGAGGAATGACTCCCTCCATCTCCTCACGCATCTCGTTTAGTTGCATCGCAAAGTTGGTGAAGCTGTACATCTGCAGTTAAACATAACAGAACAGTTCAAACTCAGACTGATTTTGAGACTACGCTCCAATGTTCGCTCATTAGTCGGTCAGACCTGGGCAGAGTTGGCCGGTCTGGGTGCGATCCTCCACAGCAGCTGGCTGCCGGGAATCACCTCCACAGTGTCTGCAGCCGGAGAGGGAACCTCCTCCTGAGCCTCACTGCTCCCCTGAACACCACAAACAGAAATCATGCTACACTGAAGCCATGAAATCAAATTATTCTCACGCTGAATCAATTAAAAACCTCATCAGTTCATACCGCTTTGCTGCCTTTCTTCTCTTCCGCCCCCCTCTTGTCGCTTTTCTTATGTGCCTCGAATCCAGCAGAGTCAACGACGTACAGGCACTCAGTCCACTTCCCGTAGAGAGCGCACAGCTTCTTTTTGCTGCGGGAAAAGTTCGGTCAGTTTCAACTTCAGAGCTTTGAGGGATAAAACGTTCCGGTGCTTCCGCTCGGATGGATAACGAAAGCCCATCAAAACACAGAAAAGGCACTTTCATATGTGGCGACACGCTGGTACATTGTTCAACAGTCAAATTCAGCCAAACAAAACATTCATCAAATTAAACATCGTGCTGAGAGAACAAACAAAAATTCCTACTTCTCCTTTTTCTTCATATCTCATGTTACATGTTCGGTATTGTCTCGTGGTCAGACACTGACTTGTGTCCAGTCATTCACGCTGAGTCATTGGCCCTGTTGTGTCAGTGACGGCTTGTATTATTTGATTCAACCATCTGCTCTGCTTTGTTGTTTTGTCTTCTTCAGTGACATTTAAGGAGTAAAAATAACAAAAGAGTAAGTAAAATCGTTGCATAATTTCATTTCATTCATTCATGTTTCCCCCCCTTGCCCTGTAGAGAGTCTGTGCACGCCTCTGCTTTGTGTTTGTCAGCGTCTCGATGGGGAGCGACCCCCCGTGACTGACAGAAAAAATCAACTTGGTAGATTTTAGAGAACCCTTTCTTGCCGAACTTAACTTTGTATGATTAAATAACTGTGTCCACTATTTCCCATCAGCATTCGAGACAAGAACAGTAAGTAACTTTGACTTTTCTTTCAGTCTTGAACGTACCTTTTATCCAGAATATACCCTTCAACCTTGTGCAGTTCTTTGCCAAAAAGGCCGCACGGTTTGAAATTCAGGTGGCACCTTTCACCAGTTCTGAGTGAAAACAGGAGAAAAACAGCGTATTATCCTCTCACTCACTCTCTGCTGGCTGAGTCATGCAGGACTTCCTCATCTGCTCTGTCCATTTTCCTCCGTGTTGCTCAAACTTCCTCAAAGTATTTGCAACAACTGTGTCGGGCTTCTTCTACTAGATTAATGTCCAAGTATTTGTTGTCCTCTTACTTGTGGTTGATCACCTCCACATTTCCATACTGCTCGATCCACAGCTGGCCCACGATGATGTTGTGGACACAACATGTAGGGTTTGTCCATGTGTAGGCTTCATTGTGCCTGGAGACAAAACGAGGACTTTGGTGTGAACTCTGAAATACCTTGAGTGATATCACACGAGTCAGTGCGGTCGGGTCTGACGACTACAAGCTATGAAAAGAAAATGAAAAGATCTGGCGGTGTGGAGTTAGGAGGAAGTGTGCCGACCAGACGTCTGTAGCCCACTTCTCATTTCTGTTTGAGGCTCGCAGCTCGAGGTTATCATCAGCTGCTAATAGCATGACACACCTGAACCTATGACAGAACTCTCTGTGGCTGCATTCTGGGTAATGTAGGCACCACATTTCAACAAGGAAGAGGAATGTGTGGAATAAAAAGACAATATCTGGTCCTACTGCTTCTCCGTTTTTAAACTGTTGAGAGTCCATACCATATATTACATAAATTACTATATTTTTCTGCTAGAAGTTCTTACTTGGGCAGCTCCAGCGTGATGATGCCTTTTGGGTCCGCTTCCACACTCTTGCCCCAGAACTTGAGCTTGGGGTAGATGGATCCATGAAACACAAAGTCTTTTTCCAGGCCTTCAGCGTGGAAGGCGCTGACTGGAGGGTGGTGGCTCACCTGCTCCGATATGAGCCTGAAGCCCAGATCCTCTCTGGGACGAGCGGGGAGACGGGAAGGCATCAAAGTGGGAACGTTAGAGGATGAACAAAAACACAGCTGGGATAATTTAAAGGAGACATATTATGCTTTTTCATTTGTTTAATAGAGGTTCTTGTGCATGTAGAAAAAGTATTGAAAGTCCGCATCACACTACGTCATCATGTCAGACATTTGCATAATTTATGCCTAGTAGCTAGTTTGTCACGTAGGAATTGATTAGGCACAGCTGCTCTGTTGTCTGTCTGCAGGCGTGTGTGAGCTGACCAATCAGAGCAGACGGAGTATTCTTAAAGAGACAGGAGCTAAAAGAGAGAGCTTCAGACAGAGGGGGAGTACAGAGCTGCAGCACTGGTCAGAAAGAGAAAACTGATGTGTTTTTGAGCACTAAAGCATGTAAAGCTATTCTAATAACCTCAAAAATGAGCATAATATGTCTCCTCTATTTTATTTAGTATATACAGTACATCAGTGTTGAACACATGCTGCATATTCCAGCTTACCTGACCAGTTCATAGGTTTCTCCCAGCAGGGGGTTGAAGGGTTTCCCCGTCCGCTCCCACTGGGAGGCCACAGCCGACACCGCGAACGCAGCCACACACTGCCAACAGCCGATAAACACACACTCCAAATTTTACACACTAAACTCAAAAGATACACTCCGGTTACAATATGGCTGCATTTAAGGCAATTTAAGTCATTTGCAGGATGTTACAATGCCGATTACCTTCATCCTCTCAATGGAGTCTGAGGAGGTGTTGGCCCGGTGGATGAGATAAGTGTGTTCCATGTACTCTGTCAGACGCTGCAAAAAGCTGAGCGGCTCGTTGAAAATCACCGGCATTGTTATCTTGGAGAGCTCCTAAAAAAAAGACATCAAGAGGAAAAGAGGGACCGGGTTTCATTACAGAGAGAAAAAATAAGTCGCACAGGATTCCTTCGAGGGTGAAGCCTCATGTTCATGGTGAGGGTCGACAAGGCCTCTGGGAATATTGGTCTTCAAACATCTTGTAAACATCTAGTCCACTTCGGACAAGAGTCTGCCAAGTGAATAAATGTTAATGTAGTGTTTCCTCTACTGTGAAATGTAATGTTCAAATATAAGATGTATAGGAATTATAGGTTTTCCACATTCCATATGAGGATTATGAGCTGGAGCTCTTTCTAATCTGCATGTACAGAAACGTACACAGTTATACTCCACAAGCTGCTCAGCACATTTCACTTATATTTTCCGTTTTTGGTCTCTACCATCTCCTGATAGAAATATTTGGCTCTTTAGTTGCTAAAGGCTTCATTATGTTCACCTGCTAGTTGCTAACTGTATCTGACTGCTGTTTGGTGCTGAGCAGGTAATATACAGAGGATACTTATTTAGAAATGTGAGCTTTGAGTGTGTACCAAAGCAGAAAAGTTGTAGCCAGAAGGCTAAACAAGGAGCTAAAACTCGTTACAAAGCTCCTTAAAGTCGAGGAAAACTGCAGTTTCAGGTGTAGGTTCAGTCTTACATGTGACCCCTTATATCAGCGATTAGACACACTTATTTGGTCATAAACCAAAGTAGTAGACAGTTTGCAACTTTGACTTGACATTAGGTCTGGATATAAAATCACTTAAAGGGTCATGCCACCAATTTTACACATTAAACACCTGTAAACACACTTTAATGTGTAAAATTAGTGGCGTTACCCTTTAATCACCAATGTTGGGGGATATCCTGAGGGGGACAGGGATGTCTGAACCAAATTTCATGGCAATTTATTTGAAAGCTGATGAAACGAAATATGAACATCATCTATTCTCACCATTCCAATGCAGTTCCTCAGGATGCTCCAGATACTGAAGTCATTTCTTGAAAACATTGGTGCAGGTAAGCTGGATCTGAAATAACACCGACAAAACCACACACACATTAACACACAGTTGTTTACTTCTATAAGACGTGTATAATGCATCGACTTTGTCTCCCGGCTCTAAAAAAAAGACACTTTTCATTAGAGTTAATGTATCAGACATATAATAGCTGCAGGCATCATATCTTATTCAAGTGAATATTGTCAACAAAAGCCTGTAATGTATTGTGTGACAAACTGGAACAAAGCCCAGAGAGACAATCAACACCGGTATCAAAGGTGGTCAGCAGCCCTAGAATCATCCATTAGCGGCACTTACAGAAATACTTTGTGATCTAACAGCGAAGCAGCCGGGTCAAACCGTCTTACTTCAGATAAACAGGTCTGTGTTTGGATAATATATTTAAAATAGCAGAAAACAGCATATGCGAGGGGTTGATATGATAATGATTGAATTAAAAAAACATGCAAATAGTCTGAACTGCACCCCAAAGCTGCCTGGAGGGATAAGCCAGCATGGGATAATAGTGCAGGCTGATTATTGCATTGCACTGTGACCTTATCAATATTTAACAGCTGAGTTCTTTCAATACAACTCTTTCTTTTCTTTTACCTGAGCGGGCCTGACTCTAAATTATTCACACTATGAAGTGGAAAGACCTGAGGGAGGACATGAAAATACAAAAACAAAGATCATTGAGAAAACAGACCGAGCAGGTCGGGGGAACAGACACAGCCTGACACCAATATCTGGGTTACGTTACAGCGAGAAAGAAACTGCAACAGTAACGGTGTGATACGAGGAGATGAGCCTTTTGTCGAGTTTGTGTACTCGTGATGAGGAGCGGATAAAAGCACGGGTGGGGGGGGGGTCAGCGGTCCATTTAGAAAAAGCACCGCTGCTGCTGACCTGTGCTTTGTGATCCCGTTGGGTTGAGCCCCGTCCTTGTCTCCATGGTGATCCTCCTGCAACATGCTGGTGGGGCTGCTGCAAGGGCTGCTTAACATGACAGAGCCTTCGTCCTCCTCCTCGTCCTCGTCAAAGGAACGGCTGGCCACCGTCTCGAAGCCACTCAGGGAGAGCTCAGAGTCCGATTCTGTCGGGGGGGCGGACACATGGAGATAACTCAGAGTGATTCACTACGTTTCTGGTCAATGTTCAAACTGATAGTAGAAGAAAACGACTGTATTTCAGTATTCAGTATGTTGTCATGTGATAAATAATATATATCAGGATATATCAGTACCGGTGATACATGACAAGAAATTTTAGACCAGGGATGCTTGAATGTTTTGAGATGATGTAAAATGTATCTTGGTCTGTATTCTTAAAAAAATTTAAAAATAAATCTGTAGGGACGCTTTATAACACTTATATAATAATATAATAATAATGTGTTACAAAGTGCTTCACAATAAACACAAAAACACAATGATAATGGTAATAAAAGAGAAATAAAAATAAGAAGAATGGATGATCAAAACCATCATAACACCAAAACAAAAAGTTTAAAAAGCAAAGGGTACATTCAAATAGAGCCATGCAAGAGTGCAAGTGCAATGTCAAGCATGAAGTACAGTGTAATTAAATGTTAAAAGTATGTCTTTAAAAGTGATTTAAAAGAGGAAACTGATGTCGCCTCAGGCAGCAAAATAATCATTCAATGTTAACTAACAAAGAAGTGCTTGATAAACCGTCTAGCTATTGTAAAAGTGTATAAACATCACCTGCTACTTAACAAAGGCTATCCAAATGATTATAAATGAACTACACAGTATCTATTAATCATTTACAAAGTGTTATATACATCAGGTGCAACTTAACAATAAACACTTGCTTCATAAATAGTTTATAAAGTATTTCATCGTTTCATTTTTTCTCAGTCCTACTTTAAAAGTATTCAATTTAATTTGTAGTGGACTAGAAAAAAAATCAATAAAATATTATTCACAAAAAAATATATTCACAATCGTACTCTGCAAGAATGAACGCACATCTCCAGTGCAGATCTACATAAACTAGCATTTTACTTATATTCAGCCTTGATATATCCATGCCAACACTCCAAATAAGTCGTGAAGACACTAAAATCAAAGTCAAATTTTCTGTCCTGTATCCGAGCGTCATCAAATGTTACTCCACCATGCAGGTAATCCACACCAAACACACTTATTCACGTGAAAAGCCTTCAAGTTATTTCAGCACAACCAGACGACACTCGTCGCTTACGTCACGCTTGATGAGCGGCAAAACATACCGAAGACATTCACCGGCGGGTAAAAGTATTCCAGTGTCCTACGGGTGAATGACAGAGCGGCCGGTGTGAGCGAGGAGCTTGTCACAGAATCTCCTGCGTCTCCCGAGCGCGTGTGATCACTTGTCAACTCACCAGACACGGCGTCGTGGAACTCATCCTCGCTGAGGGCGCTGCGCGGCGAAGATCCCTTGACGACAGATTGCTCAAGTTCGTGGTGCTCCGTGGCGAGAGTCTGCAGCGCTTCCGAGAGGATCTTATTCTTCTCTACTTCCTGCTCCAATTTCACACTGCGCACCTGAGCTCAGCCACACACAAACAAACACACACAAACACACACACACAGTTAGAGACTATTCACTCTTGGAAAACACAAACCAACATACATTTTCTCAAATAAGTGTTTCCATAGCTACTGACAATTTATTCCCCCTCATCACAAAGAGAAGTCAAATGTGCGTGACTACGGGACCGGCTGTGATGGCAGAGGGTCGGCAAATAAACAGCCTGTTGACTGACTGATCCACCCCTCTGCGCCATCCTCTCATTATCAGACCCACGGATAGAGAGAGACGGGGATGGAGCTGACAGGGACGAGCTGTGTTTGTCTGTAATGGAGGACAGCTGCCTCACTGCCGCCTCCTCAGATGGCCTGCTGGAGAGAACATGACTCCCGTGGACGAGAGGGGATCAAATGACGGGTAGTGGACTCGGATACAAGCCATCACGGAGGAGCTGCCTCTAACACGAGACGTCGGTGTTGATATTATGAAAGTCGCTCATTTATCAGCCGAAACGTTTCCCTTGTTATTTCTACTGATAGTCTGAGACCACACAAGAGGTAGTGTTTGACTTTGGACTGTCAGAGAAACATCGACACGATGGTAACCAGGACCAGAGCAGGAGAGGTGAAGCTGGTATAAGTGCTGTATAATAACAGACTACAGACACTCCATCACTTTAAAGAGGAAATTCCCGCTGCTTGACCCCCGACACAGTCAGTGCAGAGCAGCGATGCAGGAGCTGGAAGTGAGTCAGTATCTTTCCCCTCTGCAGCTTCATTCAGAGCGTAAAGCATAATGTGCATACAGTGCACGTTTGAGTTATTCCTATTGAGGCCCGGGCCTATTCATGGTTGGAGCTCTGAGATCCTGCGCAGCCTTTTATCGCGCGCTCTGCCTCTGCAGATCGCAGTTCAAAAGGCTGCACAGCTGAGCGATCGAGGCCCTGCACAGGTGTGAGCCCTGAAAGCTGAAAGCACTGGACTGGCTGTTAGACTCAGAACATTCAAATGGGTTTTGGCAGCTGCTGGGCACACGAGCAGCGGCGGCTCCCTTCTGTAGTTCCCAGAGAAATCTGAGAGAAAAGTTGTGTTTGGTTTTTAGTAACTCTTTGGTATTTGAGAACTTGTTCGGCCACGTTAGCTGCAGATTCTTTGTTTTAGCTGCGGAAAACGACAGTCGTCAGAATGGCATGTATAAATAATGTGTGCGTTATCTTTCTATCTACATATTCAACAACTCAATCACTGCACTCAAACACTGCCGTGCATCAAAAGCAGCAGCGCTGCTACTATATATCAGTTTCAACAATGAGCAGCCAGCAGTGATGACTGATGACAGAGAGTTGCTTTCACGGCCTTAGACTCTTGTGCTTGCTTTGCCATTTTTTGCATCAATATGAGGCGATATCTTAATTTATCAGGCAGGGCACAAAATAAGCACCAACCGCCATCCAAACATCGTTAAGATATGCAGGTGGCTGGTAGATTTTCTTCACCAATAGCCAGAAAAATAATGTTAATCTAACATGGCTGGTAAAATTCATTCATTTCACATTCATTAGCATTTGGTTGGAGGGCAAAAATCAGCTGAATTAGCCCAAAACAGCAATTCTTGTCCGGTTGTTTAACCCATAAACACTCAATTGAGAAAATGTACCGTATCACAACAACATCGTTATCATAATGGTGAACGCTGGTGGACTCCGGGGGGTGATCGCCCCTCTTGAATGCCCTTTCAGTGGACAAAACATGATGAAGTGCCCTCTCTACACTTCAACTTCCTCCCCGCTGGTGCCCCTTTTAATCTTATTAACATCCTGAGTCCGCCACTGATGGTAAAAGTGAATCCTGTGAATGAGGATTTTATGCATACTGTCTTTCCTTTTTGAGCACTGTTTGTCTGCTGCTGTGTCTGACAGCGACTTAACCACAGTGCTGCTGGGCTTGAGGTCAGTGTAGTGAAGTAACCTGTGGCTTACCTCCGTGTTTACAGCATCGGACTAACGCTATTTCACTACGAAGTGAAGTTCAGAATCCATCTCTGAACGAGCTTTGAGTTTACGAGCCACTCAGAACTTTTCACACAAGAACAAGAAGTGTGAAAAGTTCCCTCCTGCAACTAAAATCCAGAAGCGGAGATGCAGAGATGGTGTTTAGTCGAGTGCTATATACATTATGGTTTTCATTATTACAGACTTTACGTATAGGCTTTGACAGTTGTTATGAGCTATAAGCGGTGCATCTATTTTCCTTCCTGGAAGGACGTAATCGGTTCACCGAATCCTTCCATTATAATCAAATCCATTGAATCACACACAAAGAAAACCCATCTGACAGCTTATAATCACCGCACGCCACCGAGCTGCTTTCAGAAGATGGTGTGAATTGTGCCGCCACTTTCTCATGAAACACTTTTTGTTTTTACATGTTATTGTTAAAAAAAACCCATGAGTACATACCTGAGGGTCACATGCTGTTGATTACAGTATTTCTAGTCTGCTGTTTTCTCAGATCACAAAGAAATATATTTTCTTTCTCAGCCCTCACTTGAAAAAAACATCTGTCTGTCAGAATGATCGCAGATATAAGAACAAACCTTTGAGTTGAGTCATTTGAGGGAACTTACACAATAATCTGTGTTCTGCTAACGGCTGCGGACTGTAAAATGCTGATAATCGATGGTGTGATAGATTAAAACTTGACTAACGGCTGCTAACAGGCATTCGAACAAGATCCAGGGGAAGCCGACACTCACCCCTTCCTGTCTGGAGAAGAAGCTGAGACAGACACTGAGACTGGAACTGGTCTCACTGGACAACTCGTGGATTTCTTGCATCTTCTGCAGAACCTCAGACGGAAACCCTGAGGGGGAAGAAACACATCGATGAAGGACCACTCGCACAAAGTAATGACCGGGATGAAAAAGTCAAACAAGCTGCTGAAAAAACACAAATAAATAAATTATTTCTCATGCATAGGCACAGCAAACCTCTAATGACAGAGACAGATGGTGCAGAGTCTTAATTATTAGGATTTCAGGCATCGTTCCTTCAGTATTATGTATTAAATCTGCTTGATGATGCTTGTAATTTTAATTATACAGTACAGTTCTCATTTCCACTCTTGAATGGTTCATAACTGTGAGGCTTCTCCTCTAAGTGCGTTAGAAAATATGTAAAAAACTAAAATACTGAATTGAGATGAAAACATAAGTTTTACTTTCTGCCAGCCCGTCAGTTTTCAGCATGGCCAAGAAAGCCGCCACCTCCTCTTCTAGTTTCTTGTGGCTGGCCTCGGCTGCCTGGAGAGAGGAGAGGAGATGGCATGTAAACAACAGCAGCGCCGGGTGGGAGGACCGGGGGCTTTCTAGTGCAGGGTAAACACTCCTGATCATTACGCTGACGTGCTAATTATGGATTGTCTTGTTTACAGCCACCTGTAGCGAGTCTGTGAGCTGCCCGAGCGACATCACTTCCTCTTCCTCCTCCTCTTCGCTGCCCTGCTCTTGGGAGCAGTAGTGTGTGCTGAAAGCCGAGTGCTCCTCCAGAGCGTCCAGCCAGGCCTGGAAGACAGGAACGGATTTTTCTCAGATTGGTCATGAAAGTCAAACACTGATTTATTTAACACAGCATGCCCCGGGAATTATAAGCCTCTATCTCTGATCTGAGAGGTTCAAAGTCTCGACGTCCTAGATAGCAAAACTTGTAACAGGATAGGATGAACCTTTATTAATCCCCCGGAGGGTAAATTTAATTAACAGGTAATATAAAAAACATTATATCTGGAGCTTGGACTGAGTCTGACTCAAGTCTCACGTCTTGAAGTCAGGTCTCAGGTCTCTGACTCGCGAGTCAAAAAGGACTGTTTTGTAGTTATGGATTGAGAATGGTGTATTTAGTGCCCAGTTGCACATAAAGTATGTGTCAAATAGTTCAATGAGAACAATTTAAACCAAAGATGCTACTGTGCAAAAAGCCCCGTGATGAGCTCCTGGTTTTGATCTTAGCACATCTCTGATAGGTTCTCATTAAAGTCAGGAGCTCTCCTGATCCTGAATGTGACTACGCTGCCTCGTCATTAGTGCTTCAGCTCTTCAGCAGAAAGTACAATGATTAGGCAGCATGGTGCGTAAGGGATCTGAAACTGCTCTACAGAGAGAAAAAAAACAAGGATTACTTGAAGTCGAACTTAATCAGGCGCAGGCTTGTGTCATGTTAGAAACAGAACCTTAAGTCAGTCCACAGCCCTCATAGGAAAACTGTAATTAACTCAATGAAGGTTTAACTTCAGTTTTAATACTGGAGGTTGAGCGCACTCTGAGGATTATGAAGCGTAGTGTCCCAAGATCTGTTAACAAGATGCATGCGCCACTATGCATAAATGACAGGCATCACCACTAAGCTGCAGGACCGCTTACACAAAACATTTTACAACTAAAAAAGCCGCCCCCTTCAACCATCTTGTTTAAAACTTAATTTATTTATGATAATAAATAAAATCGACAAATGAAAACATATTAACAAGAATCTCAAATATTTGAGAAAGACTCAAATGAGCTCTACTGACGATAAAAGCAGGAATCAAAGAAGCACACAATAAATGCTATTGGTAATAAGTCAGGATCGTTTGCACGGCTGCAGGCAGGAAGATAAGTGATATGCTGATATGAAGAGGAGAATTTACTGAGCCACTCGCTTGCACACATAGACTAATTAATTTGATAATCAAAGGATAATTTCTCTCTGAATTTATTCTGGTGCCAGCTGTCACAACTGAAAGCGGCTTTAGGTTACAAAAACGTTGCAGGCATCCAACGTTAATCATTCCTGACAGTTTGGCAGAGCCTCAAAAGGCAAAATCTCAACAAACATTACTGCTTTTTCACAATATTAGTGGGACAACAAGTCCAGTCTCCTCAGCTTTTTGCCTTCAGGCCTCTAAGTTGATTCCCACAGCAGATGAGTCAAAGTCTGACAGAGGATAATGGTATTGTTGAAACAGGTGGAGAGTTTAATTCCTTGTTTAACAGAATGTATTAAAGGACCAGTGCGTAGGATTTAGAGGCACCTAGCAGTACGGTGGCAGATTGCAACCCCTCGCCTCACCCTCAAAAGGCCCTCTGAAGAGTCAGCATCTGGTCTTTAGCCTCTCTCGCAGAGGCAGCGTGGTAAAGAGGTGGAGCCTGATTGGTTCTCCTGCGTTCATTTGATCACTGATTGGTGCTTCACAGGTGGAAACTGACTAACTCGGACTTTTTTTTTTTCCAATTTCTTTCAATTTTTAGCGCCATTAAAAAACAGAAAAGTAGAAATATAGCAACAGAAAAATTTAACGAATTTGTCGAACAAGGCCAGGAGATAATGTGATCTAACAAACATACTTTTCTCGCTGCCTCCGGGTCGTTTTTAGGCGATACTTTGAAGTGATGCACGCTGTCGTCGAAGCACTTGAGGGTAAAAAAGCAGCTATCTTTGGCTCGAATCTGGAAATGAGAACATAGAAAAACAAGTTATGCTAACGCAACACACACATTAAAAATCACTGTAGTTCATCAATGTTGACTTACCAAACAATGAGCGCCTGTGAGGGACTTACAGCCTTGTCTCCTGACGTTGGCAGCTGCATCTGACCTTCATACGAGACAGACGGAGGTTATATTTTATTGAGGTCTTTTCTTTCCCGGGCTGGAATCTTTGTCCAGCGGATGTCACATTTTTCAATCGAGGTATTGAAGACACAGTCCCGTTATATTCTGACTCATCCGTCACTTCCTACACTTTTCTAATCAAAAGTACACAGGACTTCAATTTATCTGCTGCTGAGATATTTTCAGATGTCTGATTCAAGGAGCACAGTCAAGCTGAAAGATGGCACCTACTGTTTTGGGTACCAGGATAAAACCCCGTCTTGGAGGACGACCCAGTAGGAGCGCCAGCCAAAGAATCTTGAACTCTGCAGGATGACACGAAGAAAACAATCGCAGGTCTGATTTTCAGTGATTTCTTTTGTTTATTGTTCAGACTGCTATGACTTTAGTGGCGGCAGAGTGGGAGAGAGAGCAGCACCTTGAGAAATTGGAAAAACATCCACTCGCACTGCATATAAGAACACATCTCAACTGCTGAAGACACAAAAGCTGAAACACACACACACACATGAGCGAAGCTGTGTGGGTCTTTTGTCTAACTGATTATCTCAGCAGGTAGTGGGAATGAAGTCATTTTTTTTTAGGGTTTCCCAGTATAATTTGGAAGCTGGAATAATTGCCAGGTTTTGACATTTAAATCGCTCTCAAATCAGCATCCAGGCAGTAATTACAGCTGGGACTGTATTCTGCCGGGGATTCATAAACATTTGGTTTGCCAGTGAGTTTGACAACATCGGGACAAGAGAGCTCTGTGGTGCAGACAGACGCACTAACAGACAGCACTTGCTCACAGGATTAGTTGTTGTTTTTTGTATCCTTAAAGCTGCTATAATCAATATTCTTTTTTTAATAATGGATCATGTGTTTATTTATAAATGTTAGGGGTCGCTACGAGTCATAAACCCAAAGAGAATTACCACCTAAGCCTGCTGTTCCCCTCAGTTCTGTGGAGCATTTTAGCGTCTTTCAGCCAATTATTTTTGTTTTCTGTATTGAAACTTTGCTCTTTTTGGCAGCAGCAGGCTGTATTCTCATACTAGTGGGTGTCGCCTTCTGTAGCTTTTAGACTGCAGGGACCTCCTGATGTCTGAACATCAGCACACGAGCTGAAGCCCAGAAGGACATGAATCACTTTCCTCTCGGTCTGTGACAGTGATTAAAGCCGCCGACGGCTACACACTCTCTCTCTCCACCTGGATAATACCTGTCACTGCTAAAGGACTCAGTGATTAAAATCTGTCTGGCCCTAACAGAACATTTCCTCTCCTCTCCTTCAGACCGCCGCTGCATCACCTCGTCGTGTTGTGTGTTGTGACAAACAGCGTCGCTGCTGCTGAGAAATCACACTTGAGCCATCATGAATATTAACTCCCTGTCGGTGGCGGAGGAGGAAGTACATCCTATCAACAGGGTATTATTTGAACTAGATCTTGGTGATAGTGTAGTTATTTTCTGTTATGTCCCTGCTGATGATAAAGCACACATTTACCCCAAATTACTAAGCATCAGAGGTATTGATATTTCTGGATTGATCCGCACACCACCAGCTAGTACGATTAGCAACTTTCTACTGAGCGTAGTGAGTCATTTAGCTGCTAAAGAGCCAGATATCCCGACTTTTTCCCCGATATTGGACTTACATACATGAGGTGGACACAAACACCACTCCAAATTAATGCTAATGTTGCTGTTTTTATGCTGGATATGCTTTATAAAAAAGCAACTGCTCGCTAACACTTTAGCCACGACCACTAAAAGGCGATGATCAGTCAATGTCACAATTGTTTATTTCCTACTGCACAAAGTGGTCAAAAAGGATTAAGTTGACGTTTAGCAACAACAATAGCATTAACTACTGTCATTGCTAGCTTAGCCTCATATAGCCAGACCGTTCTCCACAGCGCATGCATTTGCATTTCTTTGTAACCAATCACAATCGTCTTGAGCCACATGGTGGCAGGAGAAGCACAGGTGGGATTAATAACATTAATTATGCCTGCATTTATTAAGGTTATTAGTAACCCTGAAGTTTCAATGCGTGCTGTGAAACAATACCGTCTACTGTCACGGCAAATGTCGTTTGTATGGATTCTTCTTTCACTTTATGTTAATGTGCGTGCAGTCGCTCGGTCGAAGCCTGTCGTATCTTACAATGCTGATATGACATCCTCATTGTGCCGCCTGTGAGTCACGGTGCAGGTCACTGGCTCATCATTGTCCCGGTGTTTATCGAAGCAGTAAACTAATCAATGTCCAAATCCAATCCAGTGTGTAGTTATTCATTCCCCGCTGAACAAGGTTTCAGATCCATTTCAGCTCTTTCTTTTCAATGACAAAGACTGATTTTCACAGTTATTTTTCAGATTTAAAAGCCTCATTTCTTGTCTTTTTGGCACACACGCCTGTGATAGTCAGAGATTTATCCTCATTTTTTTTCCCTCTGTAATGGAAAGGTTTCTCTCAGCCGCCATAGATAATAACTACCAGACTTTACCTTAAACAGAAGTCCCTCGTACTTCTTGACATGGCGGGTCATACCCTAAAAGGAACACAGATGAGAAACATGAAGAAAGTAAAACACAAATCAAAGTAACTTAGGGAGGCCGACTGAGCACTCACTCGATGAGCGTTGCCTTCAAGGACCTGCTTTATTGCTGCATCACTCGCGAGGTCAAACACCGTCTGGCCTGTGAGTTACGGGCACACGAGACAAGACAGGTTTTAGTACAAAATATTGTAAAGACAAAAATTCTTACTGAGATTTTTCATCACAGAAGAAGAATCAGAAAGAAGTGAATCAGAGTCATTCATGACTGCCAGCTCTGGCTTTTACCATTCTTGTTTTTGATGTCGGGGCTGGCTCCGCTCCTGAGCAGCTTCAGGGCACACTGCTTCTGGCCTCGATAGGCTGCAGAGTGCAGCGGAGTGTTTCCCAGCAGATCTGTGCAGTTGATGTCTGGAGGCTTTTTCCTGCTGAGCTGCAGCAAAATGCAGAGGAAAAAGACAGATGGCTTGTTTGGTCCCAAATGCAGGTCTTTAATATTCTGCTAATAACAGAAGCATGACTCTTTGATTTCTCACTTCTAACTGCAGCGTGCATTTTGTAGTTTTGAAGAGTCTTTTGGCACATAGTGCAATTTTTTTCCCGATGAGGTTTTTCAAGGACAACTGGGATTTAAAGGGCGTAGTCGGCTGTAAGCTTGTCTTGACTTGTGAATGTGAGAGGATATTTGAAAGAGTAACTGTCAACTCATGCACCAAAAACACTTGCCATGCCTGTAGTTTTACGATGCTAACATGCTCACAGGGATAATGCTAACATGCTGATGTTTAGCAGGTATACTCTTTACCACTGTGTCCTGATTGGGAAAAAGGGAAAAACACTTAATTTCTTCCACACCACTGTAACTACCAAACTTTTTAAAGGAAGTTATTATCAACTTTGACTGCCGATTCTATACATTCAGTTGAGTTGTCCTTCCCCATTCATTTAGATAGGAGCCTGGTCTGCCGCTGGGGCCTTGCCAACATGACAGTTATGTGGCAAAACCTGCCTGAAAGGAATCTGATCAGATATCAACATCACTAACCAGCTGAGTTAGAGTTGAAAGGTTTCCTTCTCGTGCAGCTTCCAGAAGTTCCTCCTCCAGTTTCCTCTCCTCTGTTCTCTCGGCCGCTGGTATCAGTAGATGTATGAGATTAACAAGAAGACACATCAGATGTTTTTTTAGAGTCTATATATAATTTAAACGAATTGTACAAATGAGTATTAAAACATTAAACAGAGATTGTTTCCATGAAATCTCTTAGATGACGATGCGTCTCTCTCACCTTCCAACATGCTTCTGATCTCTGGGTTTTGAGTGACATCTTTGGGAATCTGTGCTGTCCCATTGATGACAGTAGCACATGCATCATAGTGCAGCAGCAGCATGACAACCTCCTGATCAATACGTGATTGATTGATTGATTGATTGATTGATTGAATGGATGAATAAATGCATGCACAAAGCCATACTATCACCAAAGACAGAGTAAGAGTAGAGAAAAACTTAAAATCTGAGAAATAAATGAGATATCCAGGTACCTTTCTTCCCGTGAAGGCGGCTTTGTGCAGCGGTGTGTCTCCGATATTATTGGGCAGGTTGACGTCGGCCCCGGCCTGAAGGGTGTAAAAACACAGACGCATCAGCTATATGCAGTTATTCAAACACTAAAGCAAACATCTTTCAAATTTTAAATAGCTTTTTTTACCTTCAACAATTCCTCCACTACATCTTTGTGTCCAAAGTAACAGGCCAAGTGAAGCGGCGTCCATCCCAGGTTGGACTTCTTCTTCCCTGAGAAAACAGTCCTGTGTTACACCATACACTACGACAGATACCATCCCCATGTGTTCCTCACTGTGTGTACCTTTGCAGTTTATGTTGATCTGCGTCTCCTCCCTTATCTTGGACATGAGGAGCCTCTGAATCCCTGGCAGATCTCCATTCCTGGCATATTGCAGGAACTGCTCCTCTGGATCCAGCTCCTCCATGGACCCCTGCAGGGGAATTGCAGGGGAGAAATTGGTTAAATGCATAAAAAAGATGCTTTTTATTATTTGATTCTTTCCTGTGAGTCAACTGTAATTAAAGAGAAGCTTTCAGAAGCACACGTGCACCCAGTCTCTGAAAAGAAATCCGCTATAAAGCTATAGGGGGTCGATGCTTATTACTAATCACTTAGAGCTTTCAGTGAAAGGGCATGAAAGCTGGTGAGCCTAAAGGTTTTTCAGTGGCAGCACACTGGTTTTTATCAAGAGGCAACATTTACAAGTAAAACACTTACAAAAATGCATGAATATACAGTATTTGTATATATACTGCCGTCAAAATAAAAAAGCTGGATTAGCCAAAGTACGGTCATGTTCTTTTTCAAGAATATAAGCATGTCTACGTTTTCTGGTAGCAGTTGAGACATTTGGGCACTATCTCGTTTTAATATCGTATAACTGAAAGGGCAAAAAGAGACAAAGTGCCTCTGAGCAACAGTTACATAACAATATAAGAAATGACAAGTCATTGGTAAAAGAAATTAGAAGCTTATTTAAAATGTGTGCAGATTTAAAGAGGAACAGGTTCCTGTTTCAGTGTCAAAGCACAATAATATCTTTAAGACGCATGTTGATTTGTTCCTAAAACTTAAAAATATCAAATGAAGGTGACTTCACTAATATTTTATATATAAAATATCGCAAATATAGAGTGTTTGGGGGAAAAGACGTTACTTTGTTTTTGAAGGTATTTGGTCATAAACTTGAGCATTTTTTCTACCTGACGATGTACCAACATTTATGGCAATTTATTTGGTAGAGGACGAGAGGATCAGTGGATCACCAACATCAGTAGGATTCATCCCCTGGGGACCATGAATGACTGAGGCAATCATTTGAACACCTGTTAAAATTTTTCAGTCTGGACTGAAGTTTTGATCTACAGCAGCTTGGATAAAAAAAATAAAAAATCCTAACAAATGCATCAGTATAGGCCGAGATATCACAAGATTTTATGGGTCAATCTCCAGAAACATTGAATCCTACATTTCCCATAATGCACCTACACAGTATCTTTTAATAGACCCTCCCTACCTGGTAAACAACGGCCACCTTGTAAAACAGGATTTGAGCTAAAAAAAAGATCAAAATCTCGAGCAGAAATAACCCTGATGACATCACCGTGAAAACATCAGGGTTATTACTTCAAGGATTTATTTTTAGTTGCTGTGTAAAACCAGCGTAGTGCACCTTTAAAATGACTTCTGAGTTCAGCCTGGACGAGCTGCCAGTTCAATTAACAAATGCCATAAATATAGTATTGTGTATTTCTTTTAAAGGCTGGTGATCTTTGAGAAACCCAGAAGGTTGTTTGACAACCGTGTGACGAAAGAGTCACAAGAGTCTGTTTGCATCAGAGGAAAAAGCAACCGTCCATCTAAACTGTTACAAGAAGTGGCAGTCAGTCACCAGACCAGCTTTACAGGAAGGAAGCGAGTCCTATCTTTCCCCTTTCATACAGCACACAAGTCCACATGACGCTCTGTATCTGCGTTCAAAATGCTGGCGCGTGACGACAGGGAGAGAATACTTGAAGCAATGTTGTGGCATGTCACAAGGCTGTGAGGAAGATTAATAAACGCCGCTGAGGAGAGATGACAAATCAGACAGCACTGACAACAAAGCCTCAGCTGGCACCAAAAACAGGTTTACCTGGGAGTGAGCGGCATGTGACACTAACGGTTACTCAGCCTGCCTGTCTACTGTCGGCTTCAAGCTGTGGGAAACACCTTCAAGACTCTCTATAGACTGTAACTATATGGTGTTGCAGTAAGATCACTTGCAGTGCAGTCGGCTATTTTGATGTTAATGTGCCAGTTTGAGTTGTTGGCAGTCACACACAGAGGCAGTGCCCCTCTGAACCGCACATATTGTGTTCATTTTTATTAAACTGAGGTCCAAAAGGCATCAAATGATCAATCATTTCCCCTCCCATCATCTCATGACCCCTCAGATGTGATCTTGTGACCCTTTGGAGGGGGTGTGACCCACGGTCTGGCAACCAAACAATAACAATGGTATTTTATCTCAGAATGAGTATTGTTACTTCTGATATTTTGATTACATGTAACTTCTGCAGGCCTACTCTTCACTGGAGTTACATTTTAAACGCGGGACTTTAACTTTTAATGGAGTATTTTATACATTAATGTAATAGCTATTTGACTAAAGGATCATATTAGTTAGCTTTTAGCAACATTTGCATTTCCACATTCTGACTTAACAATACATTTAGTGTGCAAAGTGTCAGCACTTGACATGATGTTTCGATCATATAACTCGTCGGACACTTACTGCTCGAACTGGTCCGGTTCTGTGAAGTCGGATCCAGCTGTTCTTGTCTCACGCGGGCCCTCTGTGGGGCTGCATGTGATGTTTTAAGCCCCTCTGAGCCGAGCTGCTGCTGCCCTACTGCAGCACACGCATCACCCGACACATCGCACCGTCACGCACACACCGCACACTCCGCATTTATCGTCTACAACTGTCGTTAGCTGAGTGATGGCGAAATATAGCTGTCTCGGTCTCACCCTCTCTGTCTCTCTCTCTCACACACACACATACTCTGTTTTCTGTTTACACTGAGATCAGCTGATCAGAGCGGAACTCGCCCTGGCATAGCGTTTCACGCCTTTCAAAATAAAAGTCCACACCGTTATTTCAAACAGAGAATAAAACCAAGCCGGGTGACGTAGAAGTCGCGCGTCCTCTTGAACATGAACATAAATAAAAAGTTAGGAAATTACGACGAGTTAGTTCGTTACATGTTGTCCTCTGCGTCGTCTTTGTCCAAATGTTTTGCCTTTAGTTGTGTGATAAAACAGCGGAATCCGGAAGCGCGTCATCAGCTGACCCGGAAGTAGTTAGACGTCCACACACACAGGCTGGAGCTCAATATGTAGTTCATGTGCTTTAAGTTTGATATCATTTTTTTTTTTTTTCACTGACTCATTTTCATGTCGTCATTAGCTGACAGTTTATGATAAAAAAACCCCAAAACAAATGGCCGACATCATACATCCGGAAAGTGAAGGAGATCTTCAGGCTCAAGTAAGCTAACTTATGCTAGCTCTGGCAACCTGTCTGATAAAGTTCAGACAGCCTGGAAAGTTGTGTGTTGCGTTTAACAGCTACAGTTTAACAGTGAATGTTGTTGTTGTAGTATATGAATGTTGTCTGCAGAGAGCGTGTGACACACAAACAGAAGGTCCTGAAGTCCAACAGCAGACAGTTTACAATGGTTTAATATTTAGCACTGAGAGCTAATCCTGGCAGGCTAACAGATCTGGCACAAACAGACATGTTTCTCGGTTTCTATCTGGAAAAACACAATGGAGCTTTAATTAAATTGCTCGAGCAACTGGGCATAGACCATAACATAAAGATGAACACACACACACACACACACACACACACACACACACACACACACACACACACACACACACACACACACACACACACTGGAGGTTGCTCCCAGGGTGTCTCTGGATTCATTAACACATATCTATGTGATGTTTGCAGCTCAGCAGGTGTTGAGCACACAGAGGCCACACATTAACACAGTGCAGCCAAAAACAGCGTGAAGAAATACAAAAGATGGACACAAATTAACACCATCACAAACACTCATTATGAAACTTATTTTGGGGTGCTAAAACACAGCTGCTTTTAACCTTGTGTCTTTGTTGTAGTTTAGCCCCAATTAGTACCTGTTATCTATCACCATTATATTCAGGTCACAGTGCAACATCCAGCTTTCCAAGAAATAAACACCTGGTGATCTTTGAAAAACCCAGAAGACACACACGGATAACATATCCCGTCCGCTGTATGAATGAAAAACATTATTTAAAGTTTCATGAGTTATGGTTACATTTCCTATCCAGGTAGCCCAAAGTGTCCGATCTCTTTTCTGGTTTTGAATGACACAAGTAGTATTAACATGCTTTTACGCAAGAAACAAAGTACAAGGTACATTTATTTATCATTTTACAACACTAGGGTTGTAAAACGAAACTAGGTTTGGGTCCTTTTATGCTTTATCACAGAAAAAACAAAGCAATCTGTTTGACGAAACGGAGTGTTGAGGATGATTTGAGGAGTCTCACGGCCTGGGGAATGAAGCTGCTCTGTAGTCTGGTGGTACTGCAGCAGATACTTCTGTATGTTTTGCCAGACAGCAGCAGGGTGAGCAGACTTTGGTTGGGTGGGTGTTGTCTTTTTGGATCCTTTGGGCTCTGTTCAGACATCTCACTCCAGCTACCATTATTGTTTGGATAAGGGAACAGTGGCACAACTTCGTACAACATGTCAAGAGTGTATCTATGTCCCCAGGGTCCTATGTTCCCCAGTTCAACATGTTGTTGACTCACATTAACCTTTCTTTTGTGTTTGTGTCATAACCCAAACCCTCAACCTAGAGCTGAGTTCCCTGGGAGGGAACACTTATGTAGGATTAGGGAACAGAGGACCCGGGGGATGTAGGACAAAGACTGGGAACTGAAGCTCACTAATTAACGGGGGGCGGCAATAGCTCAGTCCGTAGGGACATGGCTTGGGGACTCGAAGGTGGCCGGTTCAAGTCCCACTCTGCATTGCCGAGGTGCCCTTGAGCAAGGCACAGACCCCCTACACTGCTCGTTGGGCGCCGTGCATGTGGCAGCCCCCTCACTCATCTCCCTTCACTCATCTCCTACACACATTATGTGTGTGTCTGTGTGTTCAATTACAATAGTACAATTAAACACACTCAACATGCCAGACTCCAGGAAGATGCTGCTCCCAGCCAAGATATAGTCCCAACACAAAGCCTCCCATAAGACATTTTCATAGTCTGGTTTTTGCACGGATTTAAACCACCCGGATATTATGTGTTAATTAATGAGCTGTGTGCTGGTAGGTTTTGGCTCCTTTTGTACCGAAACCAGCCTAATTGTTTCCTCCTTTTTCAAGTCTTTATTCTAAGCTATTTGGCTGCTGGCTAAAAAACAAATCATATTTCACAAAAATGTTGAACTATTGCTTTAGATGAGTGGGTTTTTCTTTGTTGTTTTGTTTTTGGAAAATAAAATGTCTAATTCAGTTATTTGAATGACATGGCAATACATAAAAGGCACAAACTGAGGCTATTTGTAGTTCTGTACTGATTGTTTTTGATGTGCAGTTGGATAAAGGGACAGAGTTTGAAGCCTGCCTTTGTTCCAAATGCTGAAATGACTTGATGAATTTATAATTAATGGCAACAGACTGCCCAGTATTGATGTTTTGTTATTGTTCCTTCTGATTTAGATTGAAGAGGTCGAGGCACTGTCGTCCATCTATGGGGATGAGTGGTGTGTTATAGATGAAGCATCCAGAATATTTTGCATCAAAGTATCCAACGACTTGGAGGAGCCAAAACTGACAGCATGTTTGCAGGTAGAGAAAAAAAGGACATCTTGCAAGTGTCATGCACTGCAGTTTGCCTGTAATGCAGTTTTTTGATTTTTTCTCATTGATCAGATAATTCTCCCACCTGACTATCCGAGCGCATCGCCCCCCATCTACCAGATCAAGTAAGTCTATTTGCCTTTCAAATTTAATCTTGTACTGATGTGCTGATTTGATAGAACAACATCCCACTCAAAAACCTACTCCTCGTCCTACTCAATAACCCTCTATTTGTTTTCGGCTTTTGTAGTGCAGCGTGGTTGCGAGGCCCCGAGAGGGCCAAATTGGCAAACAGCCTGGAAGACCTCTATGTGTGAGTGCTTCTCGTAATTTCTGACTTCACAAAGAGGTACCGTCGAGTGATATTAGCCACAACAAAAGCTTTTCATGGTTGTTTCCTCGCTGCAATTTCTTTGTAGTCTGTGTCTCTTGGAGAATCGACCCTCATATGGAAATATTTAAATTTCAACAGGGAGCATGTGGGAGAGAGCATCCTTTACCTGTGGGTGGAACAAATTCGAGAGTTCCTCGTGGAGAAATCCCAGAGCTCAGAAACAGGTGAGGTGTGAAAAATGTAATTCATGCTTGTGAGGCACACTTACTTAAGCAATTTGTAGTGACTAAATTTCACTTGATAGATTTTCAAAGCCCAGAAACAGCCGAACAGGCTTATTTTATTGCACTCATTCATGCACTAATCCCAGTTCCCTTTAGCTACTGTTGCTATGTCGTAATTATTATGTAAGAAAAATTGTAATTCAAACATAAACTGGATGGTGGTGGCAGAAGTTCTCAGATTTTTTACTTGAGTTTGTTTAGGATTTTAAAGCCCCTGCTGCTGCGGCACAGAGTGGTGTTCACTGTTCATTCAAAATGTATTAATATAGAGCGTGTCCAAATTGCACCAAATTTTGACACTGCACTTTCTTAGTTCCTCAGCAAGAAAACTGCCAAGTGGGAAGCAGATCAGATGAAGGGTTTCTGACATACGCGAATAACAGACAGACAGACATTACATGCTTTATAGTTAGACGAATGAACTTAAGGTTGAGAAATATTGAGTTTGGCAAACTTAACACCATCTTGATAAAGTTTGGTTGGGGTTGCTGGAGTGTAAAGTTTTACCAAACCGTATAAAACGAGGACAGTTCCACTCCTTATTCTCGCTATTCTGTTTTTTTTGCAACATAACCTAGTTAGCCAGGAATGCTAACAATTGCAACTTGCGTTAGAGTAGATAAACACACTATATAATCCATTCGATTCAATTTTGCTATTGTTTTTTTTTAAATACAAATTCTGTAAACGCCAAGCATAACTCTTAACAGAGCACCACACACATGGCTTCAACAAGAACGAATCAAATCCTGCATGATTCTTCTGCTAAGATGCTCCTCCATGAGTTATACAACTACCTGATGTGGTCTGAAGTTGTAATAAGATGAGCACAATGGCCTGTAGGGGCATTGAAAAATCCATCTGTGTCTGACTTTGAGTGACTGCATTGAATTAAGATCGATATCTATTTAATGCCTTCTGTTACCTTGGCAGACTCTTTTCAAGTGTAAAACGAGACAAAGATACCCAAATTAAAAGGTATTCTACAGGTGTCGCCGCGCAGCAGATTTTCTCTGGGAGTCTGGGCTGTCTCTGTGATATAGAGCACAGCGGGATCCATTATCCAGGCAGTCGGTTTCTTTTGAGCAACAAGGCTGAGAAATATTAACTGCCCTCTCCATTGTTGTGCGGCTTACATTATCCTCCCTCTGCGATTCATGTGGTAATAAGTATAACTGGTCTCAGCTCTTAAGTCCAGAGGAGCGGGATTGACGACTTATTCCCATTCAAATGACGGGGGAGCGAGGATGAAAGGGGGGGGGGGGGGGGGATTGATAAGGATGAAGATGCAGTTTTTCACAAAAAAAAGGAAATGAAAAGGGAGTAAACATTAAAGAGAGGACATGAAAAGTAAAGATCAGATAATGGGTCTGATATTGGAGTTTGGTTGAATGAGACCAGCCGGAAAGCAGAGGATGAAAAACAAATGTTTAACCCGCCTAAATATGAAGTCCCATTTACTTTTTTATCAATTTTGGCAGTGTGTGTATGCGCGTGCCTGTGTGTGTGTGTATGTACGCACAGAATAAACACTATAGGCTTCACATTGCCAAAGCAAGCTTGTTAGTAGAAAACTTTGGGGTAAGCGTGGTGGGATTTTTATGGATACGTGCTTCTGTGTGAGAACTGCTGATAAAACTATTTAAGTGGAAACAGACCAAAACCCCCCGAGCCCCTAGAGTTTCCAAGTGGTATTATTGTCGGTGTCACTATCAGACAACTACTGAGGACAAACCTTCAGTTTATTCATTCATTTGGTCTATAATGGAGATGTGAGAGCAGATGGAAATGGTGCCAGGCTGCCGTTCTGAGTGAACTGCCAGTCAGCCTTCATTTTCCTGGGAGATTTCAGCTGGGCGATGTAGCCTAAAACAATATTTTTAGGTTATATCCTGATACACAATATATATCTTGATAAATTTGAAATGTCCTCAGATACACTTAATAAATAAAATAAATGAATAAATAAAAAGACTTAAAGGTCCAGTGTGTAGGATTTAGGGACATGAGTCCGCCATGTTGCGCCGCCTTGTTTTTACAGTGGCCCAGAACGGACAAAACCAAACACTGACTGCAGAGAGGGCCTCTCGTTTTTCATGTTTATAGCAGCAATTGTAGGAAAGGGTTGCAGTCTGCAGCCTCACTGCTAGATGCCGCTAAATCCCACACACTGGACCTTTAAAGCAAGAAAATCAGCCTGAAACAATAAAAGTAAGGGAGGCATGTCTGCATCTCCAGTGGATGATATGTTGTTGAGTGTTGTCCAAAAGCTATTTTTAAGCATATCAATGAGTCACACTGTGACTCCAGAGTAACAAACATGTATTTATCCACATCTGAAAATAGTCCCGAACAAATCAACTGCTCTTCATTTCCCCTGTTTGAGCAGTGTTAGCCAGAAATGATATATTATTTCTGACTCATCTTTGAAAGATGTATAACCCTTGGGGTTGAGACTGAGAATTTCAGTTCACCTGTTGATCTTTCGTATCTCATCCCTCTGCCTTAGTTACACTGAATAATGTGTTTCTACAACATTCACTCCCTAACATGGCCGGTTTCTGACGCTGGTACTGTTCTCCATGCTGGGTTGTTCAGAAAAACGTGGGAACTGAGCATAATGTGTCGTGATTAACCGTCTGAGAAAAACAAACACGGCAGACATCACTCAAGTGAAACCTGGCACTCTGCTCAGTGAAGTTTGTGTAATCATTGCTAAAAGCATCTTCAGTGGCCCCAAAACTACAGTACTAGTCAGGCTCTAGTGATTGGTTTTATTCAGCTGATCTATTCGCAAACAATCACCAAATGAAGATATTTTCAACTCAAACATTGTGACCCATGAGTGCACACAATCGTGATCAATTATACTCTGCGATGACGCGCTTTTATCGTTGCCAACAATCCAAGATGTCCAATGTTTATCCAGTAATGCTGATTTAACAGCAAAAGCTGTTTTCTCTGAGCTTCGATTTGGAAAGAGTGCGGAAAGTGCAAACTCTCAGGTGAATTAACTGTCAGGGATTTTGGACATTCTGTTCTGTAATTCTACAAGTGGAAGTTGGCAACCCTCACACGCGTTGAGCAGCAGTCGTTGTGCGTGGATGGGACCCGGAGAAGAGGCACAGAAAGCTCTAGGGTCGCTGCCAGCTGCAGGAACAGTCAGTGCCAGCCGAGTGTGACCTGCCCCTATGTCCTCTCGTGCTTCATTCACTCGCACTCAGACATCAGAGTTTCACTCGACAACTTGTCGTGTATGATCTTTTGTATGAGATTGTCCAAGCCTGGAATGGGAGCTGGGTTGGAAAGAAAGTTTTTTGTGGTGGCCACCCCATGCCACCCTTGTAGATCCACCCCTGGTGTTATGGATTATTTATAGTCTGCGTTGGTATAATAGGTCATTAAATCCATGTTCGTGTCAATTTAAAGGTCACGCCATGGTAATTTAGTGATAAGATGCTCAGTATGTGTAATTTTGATGACAAGCTGCCTGGCTTGCAGACAACTCACTGACGAACCTTTAGAGGAAGCAACATCTTTAGACTTAACATTTCTCACATGTCCTGTTTCAGTGGATCAGCCAGAAAAGGTGAACATGACGGCTGAGGAGGACGTGGACGATGATGAGGACATACCGGACTTCAGGACTTTCAAACTGAGCACAGAAAATGCACATCTTTTCATTGATCAAGGAAACGGTACCGCTCATTACAGTTTGATATAGATGGTCAAAACTAAACAAGGCTCATACTGAGGTACGATGTGTCACATTTTGTCCCGTAGATGAAGAGTCACCTCCTATAAAACATGGAACTACCATCACAGACCGACGCAGCACCTTCCAGCCTCACTTAGCACCTGTGGTGACTCCCAGACAGGTAAGGGACATGAATGACATGTTAGTATTTTACATCTACAAACAATACAGCAGAAGAAACTCCTATTTATGATTTTTTTTTTATTGAAATATGAAAAGATACCTTTTTTTCCCCCTCTCACTATGAAGACAAGCAGCTCATGACAGCTCATACAAGCTATTTCAGAAACTAAAATATCGTCTTGTTCCTGCTTGCTAATCATACTCTGTGGCTCTGAGGTAACATACTGATCCGTCTTAAAAGCTTCCACCTGCTGTGAAGTGTTATTTAGACAAAAATATTTACAGACGCAGCTGTCCTCCAGAGAGCAGACGAACTGACACCTGCACACCATTTACATATTTTCTTGTAACAGTCTGTAAATGTTTAGTTCAGCCAGAGAGAGAAATGAGTAAAAGACTCAGAAGAAATCTGAGTCTTGAGTTTTTATCCAGTGTAGCTTTATGTACAGTGTGTGTTAATGCAGAAACTGTATGGAGCCCAAAATGTTTGATATTGAATGATTAAATAAGACATTGTGACATGAATAAAATAAAAATTCTGTAAAATAATTTCAGGAATTATCAAAACAAATTATTATTTCATCATTCTTATTTTCAGTTGTATTGGTGTTAATACTTATTTATATATATATCAATCTTTATAACATCTTTATTGATAATGATACATTTTATTATATAACCCTAACCCTGTCCCATCTTCCCATCGTGTGTTTCCGGCTTTAGGCTCCTGTTTTGTCATCTTCCTTTTGATTTTCAGCTGTTTGTTATCAAAGCTCGCTTTTCGTTAAGTTACTTTTGGTCCCCTTTGTGTGACGTTACATCGAATTGCTGCTACTGTAGCTAACAGGAGCTAGCAGGCTAAATCTGGTAGCAGTTGTTGAGATTGGTAGCTTAAGAATGCAAAATTATTAAATTAACTGTATGTGGCCTTTTTTATTTTTCTTTTACATTACAGGTTTTGAAAGACCTGGTTGCTGGAGATAGTGAATACAAGTAAAAAGTGGCAGTCCTGATGTGTTCACACAGTCTGCTATACTGTGAGACTGTTTCTGTCCACACAAAAGAATGATTTCTCTCAAATTTTGCTCACAAATTTGTTAAAATCTGCTTGAGTGAGCACTCCACCTGACAGTTGTAGCGTATCAAGATGGGAGTTGGTCCCAATGAAATGCCTCTCTAAAATGTGCAGCTTTATCACACAACACAATGTCACAGATGTCATGCTGACTGCAGGAATGTCCACAAGAGCTGTTGTTTGTGAACTGAATGTTCATTTCACTCCCATAAGCTGTGTCCATTGTCAAGAATTTGGCAGTACATCCACCCGGCCTCAGAATCGCAGGCCATGTGTAATCAAGTCAGTCAAAGACTTCCACATTCAGCTGATCAGCTCAGATCAGGCACCTGGACACAACTTGGGCGGACAAAGGCTCACCTTCGATGGTGTCTGGCACCTTAGAGAAGTATTTTCTTAACTGATGAAGCCTGGTTTTCAAAGTGCCAGACAGATGGGAGATCTCGTGTTTGGTGTCATGTGGGCGAGCAGACACAATATACTTCCTGCAATATCTAGCAACTTCATACGGACATTAAAGCGGACCAACACTTCACAGGTTACAATCAATAACCTGATCAACTCCATGAGACCAAGATGTGTCGCTCTGCATGAGGCAAATGGTGGTCGGACTCAACCCGAAAATAAAGCATATCTGTAGCCGAGTGAAATCCACAGTTCATGTTCATCTCTGAAGATAAAAGTGCACATTCCTCTGCTTAATCAGCATCTTGTTATGCTACACCTGTCAGGTGGATGAATTTTCCTGGCACAGGTGAAGTGCTCGTTAACAGAGATCGTCACAAAATAAGCCTTCGGTGTGCACATAAACGATCAGAGCGCTTCTATTGAATCTTCTGGAAAATGGAAGCACAAGAGTTGCATTTTGATTTTTGTTCAGGGCAATTTAATGCAGCTACATTATACAGTACACATGATAATATAATTCAGAATAATTAGCTCGTTATACATTAGACGGCAAAGGGCAATGAATCTTCGTTGTGACTCTCGGTTTTGCATGAAGAAATAATGTCGAAGCACACATTTTAAACCCAGAAAACTCTTCTGTTATGATATCATAATGTTATAAACACATAATAAAGCTGATATACCAACACAGTGATATGACCAGCTGGTCCCTGCACAGCCCTGTGCAGGAGAACAGATCTAATTAGCACTGCTCTGTGAATAGAGGATGTTTGTCAGGCTGCTGTTGAAGAGAGTCTCATTTTCTGTCAGTGCTGTCAGTCCTTCATGCAGTAAGTTAAATCATGAAAGTGCTCAGATATTTTCTTAAATGTCAGCTATTAAAATAAATAAATAAACAAAAACAAAATGTGTCATGAATATTCACGTTCAGGGCTGTTGCTCACTAAGTAGACATGCCTGAAATCTTCCAGCAAAGGCTCGCTTTGAATAAAAATGATCATTGTGATGACTTCAGTTTATTGGAAATGACTTGGAAAACTTGTGAAAGGAAACGTATTATGCATGTTTCCTGTCCTTCAGTGTTTCATTTATGTTCTTGAGCATGTAAAAGATCTCAAAAGTTAAAAAGGTCAAAGTTCACACCATCAGAAGCTCCTCTCTCCCACAGAAAACACTGCTCCTGAAACGCCTCGTCAGTAGTCCCGCCTTTAAATTTGTGATTCTGTGACATCACGCTACATCAGTATGTTACACATTTGCGTAATTTATGCCTAGCGGCTAGTTTGGCACATAAGAGGTAATTAAACACAGTTGCTCTGTTGTTGTTAGCAGTATTGGCTCAGGCGTGTGTGAGCTGACCAATCAGAGCAGACTGGGTATCCAGGAGGGCGGGCCTTAAAGAGACAGGAGCTAAAACAGAGTGTTTCAGACAGAGGGGGAATACAGAGCTGCAGCACTGGACAGTATGAGCATTAAAGCATGTAAACCTGTTCTAGTAGTGACCAAAAACAAAACTATGAACCTGAAAATGAGCACAGAACATGTGAAAACCATATGAAATACAGTTGCTTTAATGATGACAAAATCTGAGGAAGACTGAGCTCAGGAAATGGAAACACGTTTAGCTGCCAAAGACACTGAGACATTTGGAAAGAGACTCAATCATTCAATCCTATTTTTATTTTATGTGACTTTTCTTCACAAACAGTTGACTAATGCTGTTTTGTGCATTTGTCAGCAGCGTCAGGCAGCTGTCATGCACATATACAGCATTATTTTCAGACTGATATGGTTTAGAAATGGACTGTCTTTTCACACTCATCCAGCGTGATGACAGTGTTTTCTTTGTGCTTTTCATTCGTAATCGAGGTGTAAATGTAACAGCATGTGACAGTGAAGTGAGGAATATGTCACAATGTGTATTGTTCCACCTGTTTGTGTGTTGCAGGTAAAAATGGTCCTGGAGACGCTGTATGAAAACAAGAAGATTGCTAGTGCCACTCATAATATTTATGCATACAGGTCAGTAATATCATACATAATCTCACATCTATCGTGAATTTATGATGCAAACCATGGTAACTACAGTACCTGAGGTTAGTGTTACAGTGAGTCTCATTAGTGGAGAAGATCATTAAGTGAAGACTCAAGGCCTGCCTTTCTAAAGGGCACATTACTGCATTAAAGGTCAAAAAAGCACCAGAGAAAATAACGGCTTCTTGATAGTATTGTGTATTTTGTGAATAGACGTGTTGATATGCTTGCCTATATGCCTGCATGTGCAGCCTTTTTTTCCAGCGTGGTCTAATGAGGTCGATGTCGAGCTGCTGATGCACAGCCTGGGTGGTCATTACCGCTGACATTTAGAGTGCTTGAAAAAACTTCTCCCGCTGAAGAGGCTGCTGGTGTCACAGCGTCATTCTCTGACCAAAATGTCTTAATGCTCTCCCACCTCATGCCAAGCTGTTGCCATTTTTTTTCTGTCCTAGGATTTACTGCGAGGACAAGCACAGCTTCCTGCAGGACTGCGAGGATGACGGCGAGACAGCCGCAGGGGGGAGATTGCTCCATTTACTGCAGGTTATTATTTCATTAGGAAAACTGACCTCGACCTGACTTACTACCCTTTCAGCTGCGTGTTAAACGTTTGTCAAAAAGGAAAACACGCCAACTGAGCTGATGACTGGGTCAGCACACGAAAAAGCTCTGGCCTAGAATTGATATTGCAAATGCAGTACTGTCGCTGGTTGCATCCGACTCTCTCTTGGCTTCTGCGCGTCTTTTTCGTAGCCGCCTTGTTCATTTTCACAGCCCGGACAATTTGGCATCTGCTGTTGCTTTTAAACCTGGATTGTTATGAGAACGGAGCTTTCCGAAGACTCTGGCATTATACTAAAACCTATTGTTTTCTGTTAATCCCTCATCTATCGTCAGCTTTTGAAGACGTGTTCCCCATAAAACAAACAGATGGTATATGTACAATATGTAATATTAATGATCACATTCGTGTTTGAAAACTACAAACAGTTTAAAAAACATTCATGCCAGTTGGTCATTTCACAGCATAAATGTAACATTGTTCCAGATATTTACTGGTCTTTAATGCACCATCTGTCTGCAAGTCTGTGAGATGACAAAATGTGCTGAACAAAAAAAAAAAAGCTGTGTCTTTAATCAATACTACAGACTAATTCTAAGCAGGTTTTGATTTTGTATGTAGTGTGTTCATACTGGAAGAGTGACAGTAAATTTAAATTACTTGTGAACGGTGATGAGCAACAAAACCAAAATTAATTTAAAACCCACACGGTAGCTCCTTTAGGCTTTTTGTCGAGGGAAACCGAGTGATGCAAACTTCTGAGTTTGCCGACAGAAACACTTTATCCCTGAAGCCCTCTGTGAATTTTCTGACTAAATAGTTAAAGGTCCAGCGTGTAGGATTGAGGGAGATCCTGTGGCAGGAATTGAATAAAATATTCATAATTATGTTTTCATTAAAAGGCTGTGTTTTCATAACTTTAGATTGAGCCTGTTATTTCTACAGAGGGACGGGGTCCTCTTATGGTCGGTCATGATGCATTGGCATGTTTCTACAGAAGCCCAGAGCAGACAAACCAAACACTGGCTTTAGAGAGGGCCTTTTTTTGTGTGTTTTGTTGCCTATAAATCCCACACACTGGACCTTTAACTGTGTCAGCCCCATGAGGAAGCGTGAGAAAGTGTTCCTTTAGACGTGACCTGGGTTTGTATCAATGCGCCACATCATTAAATCATGACAACACCACTAGGAATCGAAGCAGTACGCTCAAGCTTTCAGTCCACCATCGTGAAGTAAAAATCCTGCTATTAAAATGCTGAAATTGCTCGTCCTGAAGGCAGAGCCAAACATTAATTGAGGTAAGTGAACTTCGAGAGAAAATCTATCTCCACAGGGATTGAAACTTTACGGTTTTACATGACGAAATGACTTCACTAGTGTGACCCACACCACTCGTATTTACCTAATGTGTAAATTTCCACTCCTTGGCTCTCCAGAGAAGTAGTTTACGATAGTGATTTCACACGATTATTAATCCTCTCGTTTCACATATCAAATAGGCGCTTGTCACTGGCTTGTGCTGTCAGATGGCAATGATGATTCACACCCACACCCACATCACACTGAAATGTCCAATTGTCCACACACTTTGTTTCCCCAGTCATACTGACAGTGAAAGGTTTGTGACAAAAGCAAAAGTTTGCTGTGATCAGGGCTCACCGCTGACCTGCAGTAGTTCTGTCGTACTCATTCTGAGTAGGTGGCGGATCGTTTTAGAGCTCCACCAGATGAGATCCATGACTCATGTCAAAGTTCATCCTCATTCACAAGCTGACAGCAGGCGTCTGTGCCAGTGTGACCCCGTTAGAGAGATGAATCGGTGTGAAATAGGGCATCGGACTGGTGTGTATGTCAGAGACTGTGATCTGCTGTGTAGAAATCCACAGTAATTAAGCTGTTTACGGCTGATAAAGTGTTTCCTCCTAAACAGCCGACCACTTCAGGAACACAGCACCCTGCACAGACAGTCTCGGCTCTAATTTACTTAAATTACTTTCTGGATAAATAAAAAAAAGCAACACTCTTACTCAATAACTTACTCTATTAAATATTTTTATATTACCAGGGGGTCAGATGACTTTGTGTAACACATAATTATCATCTGACTCTGCATTTCCCCTCAAGCTCAAGTGATCTTTACAGTGTCTTTTAGTTCATTGTTTTGGTTTTGCTTTACTGTTGTGGTTCAGTCTCACGGCTCTCATCAGCATCATTTACAGACACAAGCTCTAAAAACCTGATAAACGCTTCCTGATAAATGGACAGACACCATCAGAGGCAGAGCCCTGTTCAGTCCTATCACAGCTGCTCAGTGGCACATCAAGCCAAAAAGTTCAACTTCTAGGCTATAAAATACCCCCAAGTCTTCCACATTGTGCGGCCAATAATGCCCGCACTAGAGACCTGCGCTGGCCGAACTTCCAGTTTAGCCCCCAGCTAACTTGAATGGGGATCAAATGATTTAATGGTGCAGCTCCTCTAATTGTGATGTGAAATTAGTTATTGTGTGAGGGTTGTGATGCTCAAATACACAGCCCCTTCTTTCACAATGTAAGCTTACAAGAACAAATCTTTTTGGGCTCCTGTGCACCACCTAACGTTGTAATTACATAGTTGGCCACTATGTAAAATTGGCTCCAAAGCCTGCCGCTAGCTGGTGAACATAGTTAAGATTTGACAGGCGGCCAGAAACATAAGTCCAAATGAATGCTAATGTTGCTTTCACTTCACTGGATGCTTAAAAAAGGCAAGCGCTTGCTAACACGTAATCACACAGAGGCTCGTCGCTGCACCATTGGAAAAACAAAGGTTTCGCTACGCGTTTTGTTGCGAGGTGTCTTGGCGTGATTGGGACAGACCAGAAGACTGGGAATGTTGTGAAATGATCCAAAAACATAAGAGTATGGAAGGAGCATCCCCGAAAAGGCTGAGTTCACAAGCAAGGATGGGGCAAGAGGTTCACCACTTTGGGAAACACGATTGTTTTACGCAGGCTCCCAAATTTTTGGGAATCAGGGTTGTACTATTTCAGTCAGAACATTTGTTAAAGCAGTTATATGTGAACTCAGCAACTTCCCTTCATTTTTGCTGTACTTAACCTAAATATGGCTGAACGACCTACATCAGAGCCTCTTCAAAGACGTACTATCTGTTCACTGACCTACTGTAAATGGACCGATAGCATCGGATCCACTGTCCCTCCGCTCCTCCTTCTGAGCAGCACGCTGATTAATCTTCTTCTTGTCACACTCTCAGCGTACCGAGCAATTTACATGAAGAGCTTTCCCCTTAATCTATTCTTCTCTAATCTCATTCCTCTCCACGAGCCTTTCTTCCTGTTTCCTCATTTAGATTTGTGCTCTCTGTCAGTGAATGGGGAAGTGTGAGGTGATGAATAAAGAAAAGGATCTGATTAATAGTGTCGGCAGCCAGATGTGGATGAGTCCCGTCCAATGACAGCACTTTTTGTGTGTGGAGCCAAATTCTCCGATCTGCGTTAAAGGAATAGTCCAGCATTGTGGGGAATCGGCTTATTTGCTTTTTGTTGGGAGTTTGAGGAGAAGACTGTCAATTTTTTCGGTGTGCTCAGTAGAGAAAAGCAGTTTAGCCCGCTTCTATTAACAAATGTTAGATATATCCAGTTGTTTTAGATTTACACTTTTTTTCCTTCCACTTTATTTCTTATTAGCTAACAAACTAGTTACTAGACTAGACTGACTTTGGTTTGGTTTTGATGAGAGGGTTTCTGAGATGTTGCAAACAGTCACTGTTGTTGGAGGAAAAATTACTTTCAGGGTAACTTTTTCACATCGAACTGTGTTTACAGGTGTTGGGGAGTACTTCTTCAAATGTAAAAAAAAAAAGGCTTCATAGGCTCCACAAGAAGCTGCATGTAACCTGATAAATTCCTCCAGTGATGTCACTCAGTGGATAAATTGCATTGTGCGATCCTGAAGTGTCAGACCATTAGATGTAGACTGACAGCTGAGCCAGATGCACCTCATGAAGACTCATCCACCACATCACATCTGGTGTGAAATATTTGGCTGCTTTGAAAATGGATGCCACTAGTATATCCTTTCACATTCACACTCATTTCACAGCTAACAAGTGCTTGTCTCTCACCACAGATTCTGGACGTGCGTAATGTCATGGTGGTCGTGTCTCGGTGGTACGGAGGTATTTTGTTGGGTCCAGACCGCTTCAAGCACATCAACAACTGTGCCAGAAACATCCTGGTGGAGGAGGGATACACTGCCTCCATGGTGAGACACTCTCTGGGTCTCTTACAAATCACTCTGTCATCTCCCACTGACACATCATCAGTCAAACGTGACTTAGCTGTCTGTTTTCAGATGCAGGGAAACACCTGGTGTCTTGTAGTTTTAATTCACTTTCACCCTCATGTTCCTCTGATAACCTGAAAACAAAAGATCGGATTATTTTATTTTTTATTTGACAACCAAATTCCCAAAAAGTCAGAGGAGTTCTTCCAACACTGTCAGACGGTATATAGTTACAGGTTATAGTGAGCCATAGATTTATTATAATATTTTCGAGTATCTGTCAGACTCGCTTTGTGTTTCCACAGTAACCACTTCAGTAGCTGTCACATTAGGGATATTGATTCATTTGAAGTGTCTGGTTGCCACATTTTCCGAAGATCAAACACTCTCTGCTCGCTTTCAGCAGCCTGAAGTTAGGTCCAGTCTGCTTTGAAGCTCTCTTTGTGTCCTGCGAAGTTATTCCATTGATAAGACGATTGACCTCTGAGCTGCTGCCACACGTACAGTGCTGTAGATTAAAGCTACAGCAAACCAACTCTTAAAAGTGTCCTACTTCAAAACCCCATGAGCTGTATGTAAAAAAAAAAGAAAAAAAGAAAAATCAGCACTTGATTTCATTCCCATCCTGACAGCAAAGAGTCCGTTCCCTTTGGATGTGAAGTCTGGACTCTGTGAAATCCAATCAGAAGCCACCATCTGTGGATTGAGGGAGTTAAAGACTCTTGTTCAGCTCGTGATGCGCGATCACTTTTTCTGTATTTAAATCTTAAACATGAATAAAATATTAATATGGAATATTTTACCCTACAAACAAACACAATCGTCAACGTGTGGGCTTAACTTGTACGAGCTGATGCTGCTGCCTTTTGTAGTTTTTCATTAACAATCATAATTATCTTTTTTTCAGTCAGAGACTTGAGATGTCAATCACGTCCGTCCTCATAGTCACCAGCTGTCAGTATTCTCTCTCTGCGCAGAGGGTTTGTTTTTATCTCCTTTACTCCACAGTAAAGTCCACAGTGGGTTAGTTGCACACAAGAGGATGCCATGATTTTGTTTCAGCAACATAAGAAAACATTGGATTTACAGGATAAAAGCTGCAGGGCGGAAAAATGTAAATGTAAACACAGCTATAGTGGTTAGAGGTTGGAGCTTTAACCCTTACGCCACCAAGGAACCCCAATTCATCCTATAGTTGTTGAGATTTTTCAGTGAAAGTGGTGGGTCGATCCACAGACTGATGGACAATGCCATCCTTCAAGTAATGCTGTTAAGTTGGCTGATAAAAATGATGAGGCACAAGCGATTTAAGTGTCTAAGGACGCATATAGAGGGAAACTAAATAGGACCCAGAATTGACCCTTGAGGTACGCCGATGAAAACCAAGAACTTTTGATCCTCCAAGTAAGAGAGGAAACACTTCAGGCCATTTTCTGAAATGTTTTATTTATTAAATACAGTAACAGGGTTTCTTTCTGTCAGCTAAAATTCCAGGAAACTTCGGGAAGTTGTGGTAATTGGCGGTTCAAATGTTGGGGACTGGCTGGTTTACAGCTCCATCACAAACACTTCGTTTTCTTCTTTGCTTCATGCATAATCATTTTTTCCACATGTATTGCTCTGCTCTATGAATCCAAATTATCATTATGTTTTTTTTGTTTTTTTGTCCAAGCTGTTCGACTGTTGGGTGATCTATGAGTCGGCAGCCTGGGTTGTCAGAGTGATAATTAGTGGAGAATGTTTTATAAGAGTACTTATGAATGCAATGTTTGGTTTGTTGCAATTATTGGAATACATTAAAACAGTATGGTGCGTGCCAATCAGTACATTGTAATTTGCACATTTCAGTAAGACAGGAGAACACCGCAGGAGCTCAGGCAAGAACGTCTGTCAAATATTGAGTCATGAGCTTTAAAACTGCACTCAAACATTAAAGATAGAGGAAGCTTTGGCACCGTTAAGTGGAGCACTAATGTAGGATAATCATTATTCTGTTCGTTCTCTAATCCGGTCCTCTTGTTTCACAGGATGAGACCGCCAAATCAGGAGCGAAGACCAAGAAGCCAAAAACCAAGAAAACAAAATGAGTTCCAAAAGAAAAAAAGGACTTTTATTTAAGATGTTTTCACAATATTGTGAATCGGTGGTTTTTAGCTGATTCAGGTGTGTCTTGAAACAAACACTTTCTTACAATGACAAATTATTTATTCAATATAATTACAGTATTAAAGGCGTTTGTGATGAAATTGTTATTTCAGCTGATCGCTTTAACTCTGTGATTGATATTACATCAGTTTGACCGAGAAGCCTTGAAATGAAATGTTTCCACGACAACATGTTTTCATTAAACGGATCAAAACATTTGAACGTGTTGTCTCTTAATATCTCATCAGTCCCAGAGTAGAGTTATAGATCCACATTGTTAGACAACAACACAATCATTACACACTCCAATAGACGATTGTGTCCTGGAGAATACGAATTACATATTTATTTCACTGTTCATTTGTAATTGTAATGCTCCATTCTGTCTCAATGTTAATGCATGAGTTCTTGTCTGTACAGGCGTTAATTCAGCTTTCAGCCAAATATCCGCTCGTGAATTAAATTCATCCACAATTCATTCAGCGTCTCCAAGAAATATGATCAGACATCAATGCCTGGAAAAAAATGTCAGTTCACTGACGCTGTCACACTCACATTTCCATTTTTCCTGATGCATTTTGACATCCACTGCTAAAATATTCCGCTTTTCACTGTTGTGTGTTTTCCTGGAGCATTTAGCTCACATTGGCTTCGCTGGGATTTTGCCTCACCTCTCCACTTTGGTGTCACTGGATCCCTGGGAAGACACGGTCTGCATATTAACCACTCCAGGGTTGGCTTTAGGTAGCAGAGGACCGCTGTCTAAAAATACCCAGGGCTCATCTGTGCACTTGTCAGTTTGGCTTTCACCATCACAACTCGACTACTATAGGTGTGTGGGGGGGAGGAATTTTATACACACAATATAGCTGAGATTCCTGAGATTTCCTCCGTGTCTTCGTACGAAAGCTGCCGGCTCATTTTAGCCATTGAGAATAATTACAGCTAATCCACTTAGCAGAGTTGTTTTTTCCCTGACAAGCGATCCTCACACCGAACCCCTCATCTCGGTCCTTAATCATGTTTTTTTAGAGGCTTGCGAAGAACACATGGAGCTAAATTCATACTCGAAGCTGAGGAGAATAATTATCCCATTTAGAGATTTCATCCACATGGTTTTTCCTGCTGTTGAGTGTTACAACACTCCATAGGAGAACTTTGTTGTTGACACAAGACTTTCATAGTTGCAGGAGTATCCAGCAATGTAAATATCCTTTAAGGCATGGATCCCCAAAGTGTTAAATATAATAAAAATATTAAGACATTATTAAATTAAAAATCGCAACGAGGATAAAATAGATTCATTTAAAGCAGCAGTAAGTGATATTTCTTATTAAAATGAGTGTTAAATAGCTCGACAGCAATCACTGTTATAGTGTTTGGTCAGTGATCCATGTCTCTCCTCCTCCTGCTCATGCAGTAAAAAGAAAAAAGTCATTTTCTGGTATCCCTGCCCACTTTATCCAATCACAGATCCAAAAAAGTTCATTTTTCCAAAGTTAGGTTTTATTCCATAAAGGTATTTCTCACCATCCTTTCCGCCTCTCAGCCAATCACATGTCCACTCAGTCTCTCTGAAGCTCAGATTTGGCGAGTTAGCGCCTGTTGCTAAGACCCAACGACAACATCCCACAAGTGGCCCTAACGACTCTGAAACTCAAGAGTTCACACGTGTCCTAAACGACCCTGTAAGGACACTCCCACACAGAGTTTAAAAGCCTGCAGCTCCCCTCCAGTTAGTTAGAACTGAAGAAGCCAATTGGATGAGAGCAACTGAAACACGTCCAGTTGCCTACGAACTCAGGACAGCATTGTAGGTGGGTGATTAGTAATGTCTTAAGCCACCTCCTCTGTTCAAAGACTGTCGTTCCAGTTTGACGTAGATGGATTCTTTTACTCCTCTGTCAAACCATCTGTCTTCTCTGGCCAAGATGTTCACATTGTTGTCCTCACAGGAATGATTTTTCTCCTTCAGATGTAAGTGGACAGCAGAGTCTTGACCTGAGGAGTTGGCCCTCTTGTGTTGGTTGTTTTGTCTCCCCAATGTACAAATCTGTTCAGTCCTGGCTGCATTGAACCGCATAAACTACATTACTGTGTTTATGTGTGGGTGTTTTGTCCTGTGGATGGACAAGTTTCTGTTTCTCAGCACAGTCCCATAAATGTTTAATAGGAAAAACTGATGAAGTGAGGACATTTTGTATCCAAAAGTTCAAAAGTCAACTTCACCGTGACTTCATGATGTTCTGCATTAACACTTCTCTGGCCATCATTCAACACCAAAACTCAGAAGGGGAGATTGTGACCACATTTGGTAGGATACTGAGCTGGCAACCCTTATCTGAGGTTCCCACCTTGAAACTGTGGTGACTGTAGAGGTCGTCTGTGCTGCAGGGTTTTGCTTCTCTCAATGAACTTGCACATTAAGTACTTACAGTCTTAGTCCATCACAAGCTCATTGGTTTTACTGATGTTGGGCTTCGGGTGATTGTCGTCGCACCACGTGATGAAGCTCTTTATAAGTCCTCTGTACTCCTGCGTAAAAATAGACTGTGAAGTGAAGACAGCATGTTTCTAACTGCAAATCATACATGTCAATATAGTTATAACTTCTATATTGGCAATAAAATTATACAAGTTACCTTTTTATTAAATCTCCTCAAAGTCTTCACTCCATACACCGATCAGCCAAAACATTAAACCACGGACAGGTGAAGCGCAGCCAAACCCCGGGTCCTGTCAGCAGGTGAATGTTGTTTTTTTTTTGTTTTTTTTTTACATGTACCAACCGTCTAGACACCTCTGCAGACAAAGTTCAACCCTTCAACCCGTCACACACCAAAAAACAATTCAGGAATGGCCCGAACATGACATACAGCTCAAGGTGCCAACCTGGCTCTCAAACCCAACAGATTTCAAGACTTGACAAAGGTGTACCGAGGCATAAAAATCACAAGGCAGTGATTTTAGTTTGATGTTTCTTTTTTTTTCTTTTTTAGAGAAAAACACAACTCTGTCAAGATAAAAACAACAGACGGGTATTTTTCTGTGGTTGTTCTGGCTAATGGGATCTAGCAAGTCAGCAGTGGTGATCAGCAAAGGTGAAAGGGCTGATTAACTCCACTGTCATGAATTAAAATGTGTCACTGGGGATGAATAAAAAAAAAGTGCTTTTGAAATTAAAATGTCCTTGACGAGATAAAAATGAACTTTAGTAAATTAGGAAAATAAGAACAGCGTATTACTGTTTGATAATGATTTTATTTTTCATATTTTTTTTTACACATATTGAAAGACTTTATTCATTTTTTGAATATTGAACATTTCCTAGAAATCAGAGAATGTGTTGCTGAGTTTTGAGCAACAACCTCGGAGAAATGAAAAGAAAGCAGAGGACAGTAACTCATCATCATGTCCTCGGTCTTTGTCAAGTGGACTTATCAGGACAATGGCCTCTGAATCACTTGACTGAATCACTGAACTTGATGCTTGGTGTAAATATCATCAGAGCTATCTGCTGCTGCTGCTGCTGCTGCTGCTGGTGGTGGTGGTGGTGATGATGGTGATGATGATGACTGGCTCCCTGCAGACATCCTGCTGGCTGCAGCTCAGATCATTTCATCTCAGTCTGCCTCATGCATGTCTGGTCCACTTCACCGTTTGATTGCAGACTTCAGCCTTTGATCAGTTGCTGGGCGGACAAAGGAGCAAAACGTCAAGTCGGCAGAAATCAGCTGAGCGAGACCGGAACTTGTCTTGCCTCCAAAATAAAAGCGTAAGCATTTGACACTTTTTTTTTTGTCTCACACTCAACACACATCTGTAGTTATCTTCACTGTGATGTTTGTGTTTGTGATCTGGTGAACAACCGACACATTGTTCTGCTCTTAGATGGACTTCCACATGCTTGTAGACATTTTTAACTGTCAATTCAATATTGGCTGCATGTTGGTGTTAAATACCAAGCTTCGTAAGAGGAATGTGTTGAGAAGCTGTCACTGTAATCAAACACATCCAAATTGCTCCAAAAACGCAAAAAAAAAATGTAGCATTTGAACACCCCAAAACCCATACTGTAATCCTTTTATTTTGAAAATCCGACCGGATCTAGTGCGTATTCTCCACCCTGCTGGTCTTGACAGCGGTAACAAAAGCAAGTGTGCGCTCCGCGGTACCCACACACATCCAGCACTGTTAATGATCAGCTGACCACCCAGAGGAGCTGCAATTAATTATTACAAACTAATCTTTATTTAAACTTGTGACCAATCACAGAGCTCCTCTGAGGGGAACATGGAAGATTTGGGAAAAGTCCTGTCCTTCACTCTCAGGTCTCCAGTCATGTTTGACTCCTCGGTAAAGTGGAGCGGACCGTGCGGGCTCCTAATTGGACTTGTTGGTTGTGTCAGTGCGTGAAATGAAAACGATGCTCGTGGCTGTGAACTGAACTATGGGCGCGCACATCTTGGAGTCCAACTCCAGCGGCAACTTGACTCCCGCGGTGTCCGAGGCTGGGACCGTCCTCCCGGGCTACCTGGCGGTGATCCTCTCGGTGCTCATGGTGACTCTGGTTGTCGTGGTGGTGGCCGGGAACGCGCTGGTCATCATGGCTTTTATTGTGGATAAAACACTGAGAAATCAAAGCAACTACTTCTTCCTGAACCTTGCTATATCTGATTTTCTCGTCGGTGAGTCGGTGCCTCTTCCTCCTCTTCCTCCTCTTCCTCATCATCTTCTTTATCTCTCTGTCTGCCCGGTCAATGCGCGTAAATTTGGCCCTTTCTTATGTTTCTCTTCCTTTTGTTCCCTCTTATGAATGAAAACCCCACTAGAAGCCTGTTTGCACACGCCCCTTACACATTGTAATCTCCCTACAATATAATTTTAGTCACTCACTTCTGTGAAATTGACGAGTTCATGACACCTCGCCGTCCTTCCTGCTCTATTCATGCATTACATTTCTATGGAGTATTGTGCAAAATGTGCTGCATCCCTGTATTTTATGTCTGTAAGGCATTCACACCCCTCTCACTGCACAGCAGATGCATCACACCCTTCAGTGCTGGGTGCTTTTGTTCCCTTAAAATCTGTTTCACTTGATCTCTGCAGGGGTCTGTGTTAATGTCAAGCTCTAACCAGTCATTAGTTTGTCACATGTAATGCCTCTCACATGTCAGGAGGTCTGGAGAGGTGGTTGAATCATCAAGCTGTGTGTGTGTGTGTGTGTGTGTGTGTGTGTGTGTGTGTGTGTGTGTGTGTGTGTGTGTGTGTGTGTGTGTGCGTGTGTGTGTCTTGCAGGTGCCTTCTGCATCCCGGCGTACATCCCGTACAACCTGACAGGCAGGTGGATGCTGGGTAAGGGTCTCTGCAAGGTGTGGCTGGTCATGGACTACCTGCTCTGCACCGCCTCAGTCTTCAACATTGTCCTCATTAGTTATGACCGCTTCCTGTCAGTCACTAGAGCAGTAAGTACAGTTGCTGCGGAGGTGCTCATTACCACACACACACACACACACACACACACACACACACACACACACACACACACCTGACATACTACTACAGGCAATCCTAAAATGTGCCACTCTCGTCCGGATCAGTTTGCTCCGCAGTGGAAGTCGTTGGCACACACAGCCCTTCACAGCACGAGCGTGAGTGGATTTAATCTATAAATTATGTGCCCGGTCAGTTTAATCACACATCGATGATTGTCTGGTTCATTTGGTAGGTAAACGTTTTAAATGCAAACAGTAGCAGCCTGCTCAGCAGTCTGTGTGGATGAATATTCAGTTAAAGGGGCACTCTGAAGATTTTTAGACACATCAGGAGGAGTACAGTCTGTCCCCCTGTCGCTCTGGAGGAGCTTCTCAAAAAAACAGATGATGTCTTGTACCCCTTTCACACTGACCAAAAAAAAACACTTAAACCCCGCGAACATCTGGCTTTTGTGTGCAGTGTGAGTGTAAATTATCGAGATTTACTCCCAAGGTCAATTAACCCTGCGGTAGTCACAGGTATCTGCTCGGCTGTGATGTGAACACAAGACCGTGATGCTGTGAGGTGTGTTGAAGTTAAAGGGGTAGTATGTAGCAACTTATAATATTAATGAGGTAATAACACAAACCCAGAAATATTTATTTTCTCCGTAACTGAATAAATAAGCTGTTCTCAGAGGGATACGAGGTCCCCAGAACACTGTTTGAAGCTAGAAAGGTGGCAGGGTCCGCCACATATAAAAGAAAGTACTGATTGAATGATGAAATTGTGTCGTCCTCTAAGGTTCTACTGTTTGCTGTTTTTCCGGCATGTTTGTGATGCAAACGAGACAAACCAGGGGGAAAAAACAGAGAGGCGAACTCGTCCACTTGCATTATAAACCGAGTTAATTGCTGATTATCTGCAGATTTACCCGCGTTTAAAAAAACCTGTGCATACACACTCACTTCAGTTTAAAAGTGATAATAGTGATATCATCAGGGTCACCTCAGCCTGTGATTGACTTACGTTTTTTTGTTGAAGGAAGTTTGTAGGAGGCAAGGAGGGAAGCATGAAACATGCTACTGTGCTGCATTGTGGGAAATGTAGGATCTAGGACAGAACCTTTTCCCTCGGAAACTGAAACTGATGGTGGAAAAATGTGGCAAAAGCAAACACCTGTTGGATTGTATTGATTTGTTAAGATGCATGTGAGCAGAATCTCCAGCTGACTGACTTACTGTGCCAAGTGTGAAAAACGAATAATTAACAGGTATAAATAAATGTTTTGTTGTTTTTCTTTCTTTCTGTTTTTGGTACAACCATCTGTCAGGCCAAATTGAACCGTGGGTGGGCCAACGTGAGCCCGTGGGCCACGCTTTGGGCAGCCCTGATCTAGGATTTTTGGAACGTGGCATTAATTTTCAATCCTCAGAGACGAAGATTTCCCTAATTTAAGCTGGAAAACAGGGAGTCTTCTGCTTTTGTAATGACCTCTCGGGGACTGGGGCCAGAAGTGGCTCCATTTCCTCATTTATTGGCTCAGAGAAGTGGATTGGTTTAAGTTGCTCTTTAACCACAATCACATTACCGACATCATTTTCTCACAGTGACATACAGCTGCTGCAGCCCCTGAGAGACATTTGATGGTTTTTACGGCAAAGATCAAGCACAACAACAATAAAGGAGAGAATGGTAAAAAGTGGAGTCCTGCTAAATGAAAGACGGGAAATACGGAATGAGCACAAAGAGAGTGAGCGATGAGCGATGGGCGATGGCGAGGCAGGAATGGATGTGGAGAAACCAGATGTCTCTTTCACACTCTTGTGTTGAATCAGTGAATGTGGCTCTCAGCCCGACATTCCCCTTCTCACTTCTTTGGCTTCAGTGAAACACCGAGGACTCAGGGCTTCATGAGTGGGTTTTATTCACAGCGTCTCTCAGGCAGCACAATACAAACAGGGTTTCATTTAAACATGGCACTCAGCAAGAGCAAGTGCGGTTGTCAGCCCGTTTGTCTGTGCGCAGCTGTGATGGTTTGAAATGTAACAAACAGTGTTATTATGCATCGCGGTGACTGACACTTTGCCTTTCTTTTGACACAGGTTAAATACAGAGCGCAGCGAAACATGACCCGCCAGGCTGTGCTCAAGATGGTGGCGGTGTGGGTGCTGGCCTTCCTCCTCTACGGCCCCGCCATCATCTTCTGGGAGACCATCGTGGGCAAGAGCATCGTCCCGGCTCACGAGTGCTACGCTGAGTTTTATTTCACCTGGTACTTCCTGCTCTGCGCTTCTACCTTCGAGTTCTTCACCCCGTTTGTGTCTGTGGCCTTCTTCAACCTCAGCATTTACCTGAACATCCATCGCAGGAACAAGAGCGGAGGCGCCTGCGCCGAGGATGAACCCAAGGTGCAGAGGATCAGTAAGAAGCACAAAGATGGAGGAGGCTGGTCCGTGTTTTTCGTCAAGACTCGGAAGGTGTCGTCCAGCGAGCCGACTGCTATCTCTGCAGTTATCGAGGACGATGATGTCCTGTCCCCGTCCTTCAGCGACGACCCTAACACCAGTCAGGTCTTCACGCAGAGGGAGAGGTTCACTCCTAATAGAAAAAACTCCAGGCTGTTTCAGCACACGGCCTCCTGCACGGCGCCCGGCCGTAGGACACAGGGATCTCGTCTTTCACGAGACAAAAAGATCGCCAAATCTTTAGCTATCATCGTCTGCATTTTTGGGATTTGCTGGGCTCCTTACACCCTCTTGATGATCATACGCGCCGCCTGTAGCGGTACGTGTGTGCCAAACTACTGGTACGAGATCACGTTCTGGCTCCTGTGGCTGAACTCCGCCATCAATCCGTTCTTGTACCCTCTGTGCCACAGCAGCTTTCGAAGGGCTTTCTCAAAGATCCTGTGTCCTAAAAGACAATCAGTCCAGCCTCAGATTGAGGCGCAGTCTTGTTAGACGAACTCAGTTGCACTTCTTGTGCTTTATGAATGCAGTAACTGTTGCTGGTCAAACACTGTAAAAAATCCATACATTGTTCTTCCATCCAAAAAAAAAACTCATTTTCAAAAATAAGAGTTGTTTCATGCGAGGATTGTCAAAGAATATCTGCCAGCAATATGATCACTCGTACAGTAGTCATGAGGAATGTGCAAGAAAAAAACCCTGCAGTTATACTTAATGACGGGGTAAAGCAATGGACTCTCATGGCACCTTTAAAAGCCGATATAATTGGCCTTTGATTAAGGAGCCAATGTCAGATTTATTTCTGAGCGGTGTACAGCTTCGTTTCAAAAATGTATGCCAACCTTCGCAGACAATCTGTGTTAAGTAGGACAGGAAGGAGTGACTTGGTTTATGCTTTCTCACCACTCACTTCTTTATGTGCTGAAGGCTGGGAAATGATGAATTACGCAGCCAGACAGAATTAGATTACCGTAATTTAGACTGAGATATTATACAAGAACTACAGTACAGCCCACCAAGTTGTTAAATGATGAAGGCAACATCCATTTTATCACAGCGCCAGTGTGGCGAGAAAACCTTTCAGATCAAATTGATTGTGAAGAGAGGATTTTATGCTCTTTTATGGTTTTATAATCTCACTGCGCTGGGAACCTTTTTTACTTTAGAGTTTCAAATGAGTCGCTGTTAATTTGACAGAAGGCCATTTCAGCAAGTCTTCAAAAAAAGAGATACAAATTCAAGCTTTTCATCATGCAGCAATACAGGATGACAAATGTGGAGGCCTCGAAGTTCAAAGGACCTGGAAAGAAGAATATAACCTGTGTTTGTTTACGGACTAATGAGTGAACTTATGTCACCCTGATGTTTTATTTCATTTTATCTGAATAGTGGGCTCCAGGCAGAGGGGATAAAGCTCTTACCTGCCAACACTGAATCTGCACTCAATTTTAAAAAGGTGTCCTTGTTGATGTTACAAATGTACAGCACTATAAAATGAGAGCAGCATTAAAACTTTTGTACAATAATATCTATGCCAAGCTAGATGGTTGTGTTCTTTAAGTGCAGTATTTATTCAAAGACTTGACTGGTTTATACCACCCAAACTATTTGACGACTTTGTATGTTGGCTATGAATGTGTGTCGGTGTCAGTAGCCAAAGAAAGAATAAAAGGAAAACTGCCTACAGGCTCCGTAACTGTACGTGTTATTGTTAAAATTTGGAACAAAGGTAGTGTTGAACAAATAGTTTCACATTTTGGGAACTACTCCTGTTTACTTTCTTGCCGAGAGTTAGATGAGAAGATTGATACCTCACTTGTGGGTATGGACAATATGAAGCTACAGCCAGCAAATTAGCCTAGCTTAGCATAAAGGCTGGTAAAAGAAGGCAACAGCTAGCTCGGCTGTGTCTGAAGGTTACAAAATCTGCCAAACATGACCTCTGAAGCTGTTTTCACACAGGGGAGGTGGGGGAAGTAGGTGGCAAGTACAGAGGAGAAGCAACTGAGTTGAAAATGTTTAAACTTGAGCAAATAATTTGTGAGTATCCAGATGTTTCAAAACTACTTGAGGAGACTGGAGTGAAAATAACAGAAAGAACTGATGTTTTTGGTGAGTTCTGAGTTTAGTCAGAGGCTGAGTTGAGCACAAATGCCAAAATTAATGTAAAGTACGTATTTGCAAATCATGTATATGTAGCAGCTTATATTTGTTTAGCATTTATGTCGTTACAACATTGTGCTTATGCGCTAGTTAGGTTTAGGCACAGAAACCACTTGGTTAGGGTTAGAAAAAGATCAAACATAGCTGAATATTGTCCCAAGGTCTCCTTAATAATATCTAGAGGTTTCTCACTTGCAAATGTTGAAACTCAGTCTTGAACAGCGGTCACTGGCTTGGCAACCTCCTCCTGTAGCTCCACCTCCACCTCCACCTCCACCTCCTGATATGAAAGTCAGGTCATAAACATGTAATGTGAATGTGATATGACATGTATTCTTGAAATGTTGATATGGTTTGTATTTTATGACACGTACAATTATGATTGTATCAGCGCTTTGCAGAAATGTTAGCTGCCAACATTTTATCCTGGAGACTTGGCTGGAACATAAACACACATTCCCACACATATGGTTATTTGTGTTGACAGTCGATATATTGGCTGTTAAACAGTCCAGAGGTTAAATGTGAACTAACCCGAAATGTCTCACGACTTGTCTTTAAGTGTTTTGTGAGAGGTGAAAGGTTTGTAATATATTCCGGATCCTCTGATAAGACAAGACTGAGATGAGCTGGTTCAAGACTGAGTGAGTGGGTGGAGAGAAATCTTGTCGGTCATGATGTTGCTTGTGTGTGATAAACGCTTGGCAAATTACTATCGAAAACACATCAAATATAAAGGAATATTTGTGTTGCTTTAAAAAGAAGTTCTTGGAAAGCCGGGGCGCCGAACAAAAGCCTTGAAACTGCAGTGGAAATGAGGACTTCTTCTGTTGAAGAATGCTGTCAAGCTTTTATTATCTGATGACAAGTACAAGATAAGTGTAAGGCGTGACAGAACTGCAGGGCTTCGACCTTTGTTACATATTTCCAGCTGAGATGAACAGAAACCAAATATGTCCGGAAAAGAGCATCCTGAGGGATTTAAGACCGCGGGGAAACAACAGTGTCGCTCTGCCCTGTGGGAATTTATGTGGGAAGTTAAACTTAAGAGCAAAAACAGACCCTTGTTGAGGAGATTGTTGAACCACGGGAGACCATGGTGTTGAGAGAAGAGTCATACCGCCCGGATGATGCATACATACTTAAACAATATGTCCTCAAAGTGGAGCAAAGTAATTCATCTTCCGACAGGAACAGCAATATAAAGCATGCAGTGTGTAAATTGTTTGGATGGCAAGTTCATCAGTTCAGGAACAGGTCCAGAAGATCAGTATCATTCAAAGCGTTTCTTTCTTTCTGGCTATTAATAGTCAGAAACATCTTGATGAAACTTTGAAACAGCTGCCATCATCAGATTTTCCATCTCCTCTTCTGACTGTGAATACAACACATTAAGTGAATCTTGTTTTAAATGTTTTCTTTCTCTTAAAGGAGACCTGTTGTATATGTTCTAGTTCATGTAAAAGATTTTGAAAGTTCAAGAGGTCGCACCAACAGAAGCTCCTCTCTCCCACAGAAAACACTGGTCCTGAAACGCCTCGTCAGTAGTCTCTCCTTTAACTCTGTTATTTAATTACGTCACACATTTGCATAATTTTTGCCTAGCGGCTAATTTGGCACGTAAGAATTGATTATCGCGAAGTTACTTTGTTGTTGTTAGCGGTGCTGGCTCAGGCGTGTGTGAGCTGACCAATCAGAGCAGACTGGGTAGTCGGGAGGGCGGGCCTTAAAGAGACAGGAGCTAAAACAGAGCGTTTTAGACAGAGGGAGAAGACAGAGCTGCAGCACTGGACAGTATGAGAAAACTGATGTGTTTTTCGAGCATTAAAGCCTGTACACCTGTTCTAGTAGTGACCCAGAATAACATTATGCACCTGAAAGTAATAGAAATGCTAATGGCACCTAGGAGTAATGGACAAATGGTAAACATGCGAAAACCAGTACAGTTGCTTTAATGAGGAAGGAACCAAGGAAGACTGAGCTCTGCTGACTCGTGTGACCACCAGCCATTACTCGAAAACAGTAAAGATCTTTAGTCGGGATGTGTCTCCTTTGAAACACCATACAAAAAAAACCCACAGTTTTTTGTTATCTAAGCTGGCTAGACCCCTTGAGGACAAATTGATTTTTCAGTCTATGTGGTGGCGTTATTCTTCCACTGACCCCATTTAGTAACAGTGCTTTAAAAGCAGCTGTTTGTGTAGGCGTGTGCCTGTAAAACCACAGATGAAAAGTGCAAATGCTTTCCCTAAACAGACCCGAAAATGTGAGACACAACAGTCATATGCGCTCCTCAAAATCCATCTGTTAAGGACGGAAATAGACCTCTGAGTCGAGGAGTACAAGTGGCTGTCCCCCACCTCCCTCCCTCTCAAAATGGGTGACAAAGTCAATTTGGAGGCATTTCTTAAAAGGTCATCTGAGGATGAGATGAATAGACTGAGGTTTAGGTGACCTGTGCAGAGGCGCAGGTGGACTTGCAAATAGAAAACAAATTGCTCAGTGCGGCATTGGCATTGTTTCTGCGCGCTGTGGGAGACCTAAGAACCAATATTCACATGCTTTCAAAAGGAAATTTGGAGGTGGTTCACATCCTCCGGGGGTTCACGCACAGATTGCTCTGGGACAGAAATACGGTGACGGTAATATAATTGTTATTGAAGCAAAATATCTGGTGAAAATCAAAATCAAATGAGAGGACGGGAGAGCGAACACACGGTCCTCGAACGACCGTTGGGCAGAGATTCACATACAGGGAGCGCAAATGTATGTGGCTGCTGCTCACAGGACAAGACAACATGTGTTTGGAAGGAGATAAGCTGGACGCAGACAGAAGTCATTTGGAGGAAACAAAAGAAATACACCCCTTGTGGATATTTCAGTGGGGACGCCTTTGAAGGCATTGTGTTGCTTTCTTTTCTTTGTGGCTGTTGTACCATCCTGTAAAATAGCACCAGTCACTATTAATGAGCTGATTTGGAAAAGAAACAGCAGCGTATTAGAGGATGATTAACACTGCGACTGAAAGGTTTGCCAGAGAATGAAAAAGGGATCCGGATATGAGCAATGCAAGAGCATTTATTTCCTACTGTATGCTGCATCACACCAGAGCCTCCAGGAGTTATGAACAAAGACGCATCCTGACGGTGATATCGACTGTTGAGCGTTCACACAGCGCGGAAAAAGGTTCTGGAGTAGGTGTAGTTTTCTACATCCTCACACACAGTGAATGTAGGAAATCACTTCCTGCTGCTCACCCACATTTAGGTCAAAATGTAAAAAAGCAATCACAGACTTCTCCGCCAGAGTTCCTAATTAACCCTTGTGCCCTAAACGTGCTAATTGCCTGAAGAGAAATACTCCACGGGATACTCTCACCATAAGAGGTCAATCAAACATGAGTTTCTGCATCATTAGTTTCCATGTTGCATGTTTCCGTTTTAACGGCTTAATTGCTGCCAATGTTCGACGTCTCGAACTTATCTTTGCAGGTCAGGACTTGGGGGAAAATGTAGAATGGTGTTTCCCACACTCAACTTTTCAGCTACGGGCTTATCTTTTATGACTTTGAGTGAACTTGCAGATTTTTGTTTACCAGCCGCGGGGTTTGTGCTCATCTGCTCTTATTAGTGAAGCGGTGTCAGGCTGACGGACAGCCAGCGATGGGACACTGACGGGAAACAGGCCACTCGTCTCTCCTCTGACACTGGCAGGCAGTTTCTGGGAAATATATATTTTTTTACAGGTCATGGACCTCAGTTGGCAGTTTATGATGACATCATGCTGTATCGAGGAAGAATTGAAATTAGCAATTGAGACTCATTAGGAAACTGTTTACCGAGGTAATAGATCGAGTGAGAAGTAGGGTCACCTCATAAGCTTAAATACAATTGGACTTACTCTTGCAACCAGTGGAGTCGCCCCCTGCTGGCCATTAGAAAGAATGCAGTTTTAAAGCTCTTCTGGATCGGCTTCATTTTCCAGACTCGATTTTTCAGATTTCAAACAGTCAGCGTTGTGCACTGAATTAACATTTGTCAACAAGTGTGAACCACAATACAAACTCTTACAACACTATCCAATATCTACTGTGTTGTTTCAGCCTTGACCAAAGTGGTGAAGCAACAGAACAGCACTGCCGTCTCTAGAGCCGTGCTGCCAGTATAATAGAAACTTAAGAGCAGTAGTAGCATCTGTCAGAGAGAGGATAGACCTTTTCTGACCTTCAGTTTTGATGCAGGTCGATTGTTCCTCGTATATTACTTAAATATTTCCACTAAGATGACCTTTGCTGGTGATTTAATTTAATTTATTGCACTGGAGAAGCACTGTCTACGGCAGAATAAATTCTATCTGAGTCGGGAAAAAAGCCACATTTTGGCTTTCTGCACACACTTTGATAATACAACCTTTAAAGAGACGAGTGGGGTACTAAATGTTCCTGGCACTAAACTGTTATAATGAATCATTGTTACTTGTTACTTTCTTTGCCAACTACTGCTCTGAATGAAGGATGATGGAAGGCACTGAAATATGCAGTACAGAAGAATTAAAGGTAGAAACTGAAATAACCACAAAATACCTGGACTGTTTTTTTTTTAACATTCTTTTATTTATCCTCAAAATGTCATGTTTCCTTTTAGCAGCATTCAAATTATACAGTGTCACACATGCAGTTTGGTTGCTGAGTGCTCAAAAAACACAAAAGAAAGTTTCTTGTTAGACAAACGGTTCAAAACATTTCAACGACGTCGCCTGTGGAGTCGTTTTTTTAAAGGTCAAAACAACTAAGTTTCTCTTTAAGCTGTACCTCAGTTCGCCAAGACGACAGCATCTCGCACATTATTACAGGTCCCTTAAGAAAATGAGTTTTTCCAGCTCTGTTATCTCCATCAGAGTTTGCAACACTTGAGGATTTGCACTTAATTGAAAGTCAGTTTTCCAGCGAGGAGAAATGATTTCAGAGCTCATGCAAGCCGATCCTTAAACGTAATGCTCTTAACGCTCTCTGTTCTCAGTCTCACAGAGATCCTAATCACTAATTTAGACTGAAACGTCCAGGGCCACAGATACATGAATAATAAAATAATGAGTATGATCCGGTTGCCAAGCAGTGGATGTGACAAACAAAGCCTGACAATTTAATATTGCTGCTGATGTCTGAGTCATTAATATTGTATTTTCTTTCAGCGTGCCCATTCAAGACAAACGATAACACAGCAGCGAAGAGGAGAGAACAAACTGTTCTTCCGTGCCGTTGATTTGCTTTATGTTGTGTTTTCTTTAATTCAGCCCCAAAAACATTGTTTGGACATCTTGATTTGACAACCTGTTATGGTGCAGATTGAGTGTATGAGCGCACGGCCTTCTGTTCCTCTTGATTACTGTCTCGGCCATATGTGCCGCTGCTTACACTGGCAGGAGTCTGCCAATACACAGACACCACAGCAGTTAAAGGGGCTGTGTGTGAGAAATTCAGCTTAAAACGTCCTAAAATTAATTTAACAGAATATGAAGAATTAACAGTTTTGACATTATGTAAATGTGAATTGTGTCAGAGAGTTAGCTACAGAAGATAGCATGCTAATCAGTTAGCTTCGGCCTGTCCTGTCTCATAATACAACTGTGTATCATCTCAAGAGATAATTGTAATGAGCCGTATATTCGTTAATGAACTACATGTGCTTTAGCTTCCGGTGCTAACTCTAGTATATTTATGTTATCTCTGTGCTTTTTCAACCATAACTTAGTTAAAATTAAAAAGATTCACAGTTCACTTGGTATAAATTGTTCATAGTTTACTGTTTGTTTAGTGTTTTTAACATTTTTGAGCATTTTAGATGATCGCCGTAGGTGTTTCCAACTATCAGCTAGGCTTGCTGGCTTCTTAAAAAGCTCAACATATACAGATAATAGTAGAACCAGTGACCCTTCTGTCTGATTTGTGAATTAAATCCCTTACGCTCACTGTCACGAGACGGTGTATGTCAGTCACTGTCATTTTTTGGTGGAGTGTAAAAAAAGAGCCATAGCATGTGGCTAGCTGACGTCACTAACAGGTATCTATCTAAATGATCAACAATGTTAAACACTAAATACTAACACTAAATATGAAAACGAAGGGTAAACGATGAAAAATATATACAAAGCCAACCGTGAAAAGTTACTAAACTAAGTTACGGATGAAAAAAGCACTGAGATAACTGTAGACATATACTGTAGAGTTGGCAAGGGACGTGCAGCAATGAGTCGCTGTCGGTCTGCCCTCAGTCTGACATTAGAGACAGAAGTAGAAGCAAAACAAGTGTTAAGCATTAGCATTTCTAACTGGGGTGAGCTCTTGGATCTTGAATTTGATGCTGAACTCGCACTGTTTATTCGAGACTGGTAAGTAAACAGAGGTTGATCCTCACGGGGCTATGTAGCGATGGCTTCACAAAGAAGGCTAATTGTGAAACATTGCTGACAGCGTTAGTATGAAAGAAAAGAAAGAAAGAAAAAGAAAGAAATTTGGCAGGTGGCTTTAAAAATCACTGATTTTGTTCTTCGTATGAATACATTATTTAAAAATAGATGATCTTACAATGCCTTTCCTAATAACTTTAACTTTGTGTGCTCACCTTCCATCATGGTGTTTCTGCCAACCTTTGTCCTCACTTTTAGTCACTCTGTGGTGTGATTTGAAAAGTGCATCATGAATTTATTATCATAATTACTCTGTCAAAAGTTCACCTGAAAAGTGGAGCTAAACCAACCTGAAGTCTTGTAATTGCATTTCACAGCCAGTGTTTTGTCAGTGTTATCATAAATGACTTGTGTGTTATGAACCGTTATCAAAAGTATATATACTAGTGATATAAACAGTGGCACACCCTGAGCGATAATCAAACATGGCAGCAGCTGTAGCTCGTAAAAACTGTGAGTGTGATGAATTTCAGTCAAGATGATCCATTTTAAAACAAAAATGATAAGAGCTTCAAATGATTAATCACAAACGTCTTGAACTAATTAAACTGTGAGATAAAAAAAGCTGAAGAAACAGTTGAACTGCCTCCGCAAATCTTTCCTCTAAAGAAAAATGAAAAAAATGTTTCAGATCCCTTGATGTTTTTGTGCCCTACATTGACTTGTCACATCGTGTCACTCACCCGTCAATCGTCACTCACTCACGCTGTCATGAGACCGTTTTTCCATTTCCATTTGTGATTACTTTTGACCTCATTTTGTATGTTAATTCAGCACACACAAGCGATCAGCCAAACAAACGACAAACAGCTCATCCAGATGAGTATACAGAAAAGTAATTTGCCTGGCATGAATACGCAGATGCAATCTTGGGGTGGTCATGCACCTTTTTTCCTTTCCTGCTTCGCATCTGTCCTGAGATGCTCTTTCTTTCAGCTCTATGGAGCGCTGTAGTGTGTTTATCTTGTTGATTTGTTCTTCACTTTCACTGCACTCTTAGGGCGCACTCACACTAGGCAATCTGTACCGTCCAGTCCAGTTTGTTTGACTAGTGTGAGCTCGAGCACGGTACACTTTCTTGGCCCTGGCACGTTTGGAAGATGTGTGCTTCGGCACGGTGCGGTTGCTCATGCATGAGCACATCCACAAGTGCACAATGTGGGCATGAAGTATAATCATGCGTATTATGCCGCCTTGCATAATCAAGAGGGCCAGCTATGACCAAAACGACACAAAATAAGCCACAAAAAAGTCAGTAAAGTCATGCTCTGGGTGTTGTTCTCCATTGTGTTGCAACCGCGCTACGACGTGATGACGTACGTACAAGAGGTGACCGTGCTCAGACCCGGTTGCATCATCAGATTTATTTCTTCTTCATCTGTGGAGATTATCTTGCTGAACAAAACGTGTAACTGTAAGAGCTTATTTTTGACGATAATCCAAAATCCAATTAAAAAATCCCATAGACTTCTTGTCGAGGGAACCAGGGCGATGCTAACTTCCAGGTTAGCCTCCAAAAATACGCCATACCTGCACCACTCTGTAGCAAACAATTTGAAACATCCATCTGATAGTCGCTAATGCTTGATTGCATCGCACGCAGTTAGGACACGCTGTCATTGATTGTTTCTGCTGCCCCCTAGAGGCCACCCTCCCACTGTCAATCATCTGGAGTCCTGTTTCTTCTCCAACATCCTTTCTCTTTTAGCTCTTTTTTTTGGTTTCTGCCTCCTCCTGAGGGAAATATGTTTATCTGGAAAACGCTCCAACTACAGTATGTCTGTTATTTAGTTCTCAGCAGGCGGAGTACAGTGGCTTTTTACAGCTTTTCACTGAGAACAACTGCCTGCTGCTGAGGTGTGAAGGCTAATTGTCAGCCTGAGATGCTGCTTTACAGCTTGTTTTGAATCATTAAAAACTGAGAGCTGGGATTAGTCTGTATTGACGGCAGCCACAAACAAATAAAACCTTTTCAGTGACGCGCCGTTGGCTGCAGTCCTTATTTACTACAAATGAGTGCGATATCCAATTCAGATGTTTCTGAACACAGTCGTACTGAGCCTCCAGGGTGTAGCGATCCAGATAGAGAAGAGGCAAACACGATGGACACAGCCAGTGTTTGCAACCCTTCTCCTGTCCTCTGCCCACAGACGTCTTCAGAAGACACTCTCACACATGTGCCCGCTGAATCCAGACATTTCACACATCATCTGCGGGGACTTCATATCAGCTAGATTTTAATAATGTATCACAACATCAACGGTGGCTTGTGGCTGAGTTCCTGCAGTGTGCACTCACTGACAGCCTCGACCAAGAAAAACACATCCTGCTCCCTCTCAGCACAACAAAAAAAGCACCCAGTCTCACACACCTGAGCGAGTGCAACACAAAGCATCGTACTACACACACCCCTCAAGTTTTCCTGCCCTCCCACACACACACACGACCCGCTGTGACTTTAGCTTTTTTTGCACGTGGGGTGACAACGAAAGCACAGCATGTTGAACACGAGGTGAGGCTCGTAGAGATAAAGTAAATTTCTGTCCCGAGCTTTGTTGTAATTGAAATGAGGGAGCCAGCTGAGCGAACGGGTGCTCCTCGCTGATAAAACATCTGCCGCACCACAAGCTGGAAACGTGGAAGTCGCAGCACAGGTAGTCTTCAAAGGGGAAACATGTCATAAAACAACCATTTACAATAACGTGAAGAAGAAAAACCGCTAGTCTTCACGGGGCTGCTTTGATTCCTGAGCCAGCCAGTCAGTCAGTCGAAGCACGGATGTTGATGTTGGACGTGCGTGCAAACAATTTATCGGTAAAGAGTGTATTGCGATATCGATGGGTGTTTATCCCTCACACTCCGGCACAAACATCAGGCCAGGGGTTTGAAACGACTGTATGTGTCTTGTTTCCAAAGATTTATATTGGCTTGAATGTGCATTGAATCAGCCTTCGTGTCTAGACGAGGGAAGCCATTTCAAATATCTGTCTGACCTTTTCCAATTTTAGAAAATTCTGTTGAGATAATGTCATCCACCTTCCAGCTCACAGAAAAGACGTTTTTCACATTCTGGTTTTGAAGGTCTGTATCTCAGTCCTTCATCTGCAAAGTCCCAGCCAGGGGCATCTATAGTATTATCAGACCAGCACAGCATTACCAGCGATACGTGGGCTGGAAAAACTTATAGCACGTGAAAAGAATTACAAAACACTGTACAAACATTGGAAAAGCTTGGCCTGCATATTCCAAGTCCCTCGAGGCTCCAAGATCCCAAAAAGATTTGAAAAGTTCTTACTTCTACTCTTTTTTAAAGCTGAAATCTTCAGCTTAACCTCGACTGTGTATCGCTTTTCAAATCACTTTGGGTTCTCTGGGCTTCAACCGACAACGGACAAGCTGTTTGGAGCCAATTTATACGTTTTTTCTTTTTATTTTGGTTGTTTCTTTTGTTTTTTTTACTTTTGAAAACAAGTCCCCATCTACTTCTGTTGTTTGGGAGAATGCTGCAATGCTTTTTTTGCTGTTAAGCTCCAGAACTTTTCTTTAGTGGACTACAAAACTTCACCTGACCTTTCTGTCGGCATGGTGTTATGCCCAGAAGGGAAGTCCACACAGTAACCATTTAAGTAAATAAAATACTTTATTAAAGATAACTCAACAGAAGCCAACTAAAGGCTAACTAAACATAATCACAACCTAAAAAATACCAAAATGGAGCACCCAAACAGGCACCAGCCTTCCAGGAGGGAGAGAGAGGGAGCCATCTTGGAATCACCTGCCTTATAAAAGCTCTTAACAGGTGACACCTATCCCTCAATGAGGTGGGCCCACAGGAAGAACCTGAAAAGAGGAGCACATGCAGGAAAGGGACAACACAGATACTGGCCTCACAATGGTGATAAACAGATAATGACTGAATTTTCATTTGGGGGTGAACTTCTCCTTTAAGCGTGTTATTTGTCTCGTGTCTCGACCAGAAGTTTTAGTGACAAGGACCAAGTTAAATTCAACAAAATTGCAGATCTGGGTTTGAACATGTTGTTCATGTTTTATCAACACAAACCGCTCTCCACCAGCTTCATGACAGATCTTTACATCCCTTTGCACGTTGTTGCAGAAGAACATCTATTCCCTTTTGTCTGGTTTAGTAAAGGTGATGCCTTTGGAGGTGAACTGTCATATTAAAAAAAACAAACATTAAAAATCATATCATCCTTTCATCAGATCAGACCTGTTTGAGGATTTTAAATCTCCTGCCACAGAGAGGGATATCAAGCTCCTCTTTAATAGTGACAGACTATTTCCTCAAATATTTAGTCTGTCTCTCTTTTATCACAAATCTCCACCTTCGCACTTATTCCCCCGTGCAGTGAGTGATACTCCTCGACAGCGACATAAGGTCGTGGCTGTCTGTGCTAACATCCACAGAGGACATGTTTAGGTGAATTTGCTGAACAAATTGCTGCTGTTACACACAGAACAAATAACTAGGTCCTGACTAAATTGGTTTGTTACTCAGAAGGAACATCGGAAATGGAGCATAAGCTCGGTGTCTCTGATAAAAATCAGGCCTGATCAAAGTGGAAGCAATCTGCCTCTTCATATCCTCCTGTGGTCTGCGGGCATCCTGTCGCACGAGATCTGCACATGATCGACCAAACAAAGGTACGCCAGAGAAATGTTACCCACAATGCACACAGTGTATTTTATGATACATTTTCAACCGCTCCCCCGCCCTCTGCAAACTGCTGCTGCGGTGCTGATATATGATATATGATACGTACGTTGCTCAACATTGCAGCAGTGTTTACATCAGCCCGCAGACATCACATCATGGTGGTGTTAGCCTGTAGGGAGTGAATCATTAATCTTACTTTTCTAACAGAGAAGGGCAGACAACCATTCAATAAAAGGAACAATAATGAAACAGACCCTTGTACAAATGCCTTTAATTAAGTCACCTCAGCATAAGGCAGAGCTCTTAAACCCATACAGGTACCACAGCAGCATTCATTAAAAACACAGAGCCTCTGCAGAAGACTCACATGCACAAAGTGTCTCTAACTTTCAAGAGAAGTTGTTAATAAAATATGGAAATTCTCTGAACAAAAACTGAGGCCGTCAGATTCCTCGAGACTCCTCACCTCCTCACCTTCACTGGGATCAGTAATAAATTATTGTCAGCTTTCTGTATCATGTAACAGATGGAAAAACAAGCCTGTTTCAAGTTTCATAAACAACTATTCTAAAGTGAAAATCATTATGTATCAACCGTATGTCTCCACAGGGGGATCACATTAATCAGCAACAGCACTATGAGTGTCAGACATAAGAGCTTAATTACCTCTGCTCAGGAGAGGCGTCTGCCTCAAAAACTACTCAGCAGATTTCAATGACTTTTCCTGAGAGGTTCAGTTGTGGGCCGATATAGAGCGTATAGTTTTGGGTGTGGACAGCGCCACCATGTGGCCATACATCATACATCCCTTTTGCTCATCTGCTTTCTGCTTTCCATCTATTTTGAATACTTTGAAAACTCTGAACACAAAGTTCATCCAAACTTTATCATAACAGATCATAATATATTTGGATCATATCGTATGTTTTCTGTGCTCCATACAGTTTTCCCATTGCTACTAAATTCACGTGGGCTCTTTGCCATACGATGCCATTTTTCCTTAAAGGAGCGATGTGTAAGATATGACCAGAGTTAAAGGGAAAAACATTTAATAAATGAACCAACATCATCAAAAGAGTGTGAATAAACAACGGCGTTGATGTTAAGCCAAAGACGTTTTTGTACTGTGTTGCAGAGATGTATTCTGGAGTTAGCATGCTAACCAGCTAGCCCCGGTCCCATTCTGTCTCGTAATACCACTTTGTACCACAAAAGCAGATACTCTGATATCTCAGTGCAGTTTCAGCTGGGAGGTGTAGGAGCAGGCGAGTTTACAACATAGTCTAATAAGTAAACAAAAGAAACTCACAAAAATGTCAAGAAAGGAGATATTTTTACACCTGTTTTCTTGAGCTTAATTGCCTCGTTAACTCGTGGTAAAACACACTTCATTCAAACTCGACATCAACAAAATAAAGCTCCCCAAAACAGCCTCGGTTTGTCTTTCTCACAGCAAACTATGGTAAGATGAATGTAACCATCTGTGTGAGAATACTTTGTGAACTGGAGGCTAGTTTGGAAAGCTGGCACATGACTTCAGCCCAAACAAAAAACCACAGTTTTGTCCATATGCTAACACCCAACTGCATGCCAGCATATAAACAGAACTGGAGTGGCTTTTACCATCTCTGTTTGACACTGTGATGTGTTGGGAACTCCAGCAGTACTTCGGCACTCTGTGTAGGAAAAGGAAAGTAGGTAAATAAAATAAAAGGCTATTTATAAGGATATTTTCACCAGTTTGATTGGTCACCTGTCGATGGCAGCGAACTGGGCAGGACAGAAAACGAATGCCAGAAAAATATTTTGTCTCCCTTTTAGTGAGAAATGACATCTTCCATAATGCTGGACTGTTTCTTTCAGGCACTGCATGCATCAGTGTGATGAAACTGCACTGCATCTGTTTAGCCCTGGCACCATCACGTCAGCTCTGAACGCAGTCAAACAAATGCATTTCTTTTTAGGCGCTGACTTTGTTCCCATCTTAACCAATTTTGAGGCGAGTGATGGAAAAATCTGAAATGAGCTCCCCCAGATTCCTCTTTATGAATGCAGCGTAAGATTCCTTGTGCAAACCCTCCACTATCTGCCCATCATGTGTCTTAAATTTAAATGTCAGGGACTTCAAACAGCTTAAACAAAACCTGTCAGTTTGACAACAGCAATATTTTTATCCTCCACAGAGAGCCACATCCGCTACTCTCCACTTCACACACCTTGGAAATAACAACACCGACATCAGAATTGTGTTTGTTGATTTAAACTCAGCGCTCAATGTAGTCACCTCCATAAAAACTGATTAGAAAACTCAACACTCTGGGCTCGAGTACCACACTCTCCTCACAAACAGATCCCTGACTGGCGGTCACACCTCCTCCACTCTAGTGCTCAACGCTGGAGCCCCCCAGGGCTGTGTACTCAGCCCCCTCTCTGCTCGCACTGTACGCCCACGACTGCGATCGCAAACATGGAGAGGACTGTGGTGTGAAGTTTAGGATAGTTTACTAAAAAACAATACCCACCCCAGCTACAGCCTGGCTAAAGGTATGAAGGAAGTATAATAACTTTTCCTACATACAAACAGAAAAATACAGGAAATGCTACAATGATTACAGAAGCCCTAAACATCCATGGGTCATTTATGTCACTATCACGAGATAACAAGTCTTGTTTTCATGAGCCAACAAGATAATATTTCATATACAGTAGCAGGTTTCCAGTCACCCTCTCTCCTGCTGATCTGCATCTCTGTCATCACCTGGTATCCATGGAGACGGTCAGGTCCTTGTAACTTGTCAGTGATGTAGTGTATTATTGTTTCTAGATTACTTTGATTGTGCTGCCGGTGAAGCTGAATGGTCTGAATGTAGCCAAGTGGTTGTATTATTTAACATCCATACCAACGTGAAGGATGCATGAATGTATGTGAGCAGTGACGGTGATACTGTTCGAAACGGACGTATCTAAAGGTAGCTGTGGTTGTTTGTACCCACTGAGGACAGTCCTCCTACATGGCATCCAAACATACAGAGACACATGACAGCAGCACCAGACAGTGTTGTGTTTTTTTTTTAATGATACATGAACATTTGCAGCAGTATTTGGATATTTAAATAAAATAATTCATACTGTCAATACAGGGCAAAGTACACTAAATAAATATCTTGTATCTATACAGTATACATATATACACACAACATGATCTACATGTAGAGCCTGTCAGTAGAAAATACACTTCTTTCATTTAAGCTGCAAATACTGCAATACCACCTTTCCCTCAGATGCTTCATGATTAGGTGTATCGCTCCGCTCACACTGAAATTCTCATGCAAGATACAGAAGCACAGTATTGTCATACCTTTGTGAATTTACACACAAGCTTTCCATATAAATAACATGGAAGAAAGATGGTGTCAATATTCAGTGTCAAAGTGCCTCTGGTTTTGAATCGCTATCGAGCGCCGTCGCTTTTGTCCTCCACAGGGATGTCTACCACACCATGAACCTGCGTGAGCTGCTCGCAGTTCAATGAAGCCAGTAATTTCCTCGGCCCGGGCAGGGTGGGGACGAAGTGCTCGGTCAGAGACACGGAGGCAAGGCTGCCAATATCTCTGAGGGTAAGACAGGAAATGACAGTGGCAATCACACAAGATGTACAGGGTAGTTTAAACTAAAACTGGACACAGCATGAAGTCTGATTCGCCTCCTCACCCGTAATGAATTACGCGAGCAGTTTGAAGGCCCAGTCCTTCCACGTGGAATATCACCGCCTTCAGCACCCGTGGCAGCGGGTTAGTAAACGAGATCTCTACCGCCATCTTCTCCCCGACCACGGCCTTCCCGATCGGCTGCGTGAGAGAAAAACGAAGCGAGGAATCAGATCTAAATATAGATTTTAATCTCCTTACCAGCACTATTTTCCAGCTGAATTGCCCGACTTACTTTTATGATGAGGTCTGGGGTCATGAGCCGGAAACTGAACTGAGTGGCCAGGACCTGCTGTGTTTCTTTGACTCTGCCAGACAGAGTCAGCATCAGGGCGGCCTGGTCTATCAGCTGGTCCTTGTAGTCTTTGTACTCCAGGGTCCACTCCAAAGCCTTTTCTGTGGACGGATGATATGGGCAAAGTTAAAAAAAGTGTGGTGTTTTTTTTTCTTCTTTGTCCCCTACCTCCCTGCGACCTATGATTAAAGAAGTTCTCCTACTTTTTTCCCTTTCACTCCCTTTATTAAATAATGTTTGATAGGGAGTCTCAGAGTGCTGCAAAGTGGCAAAATGTCTTTTTCAAAATAAATCTTCATCTTCAGTGTCAGTTTTCAGTACAGGCTGTTTCTCACCCTCAAATATCTTAACGTTTACCAATTTCTCACGCCGACTTTTTAAATGAAGATATTAGAATCGGGTCCGTTTCCGGTTTTCTGGTCTGATGAACAAGCTTGTGCTGTACCAGCATTTGTCATCATTATGCACAATTACCAACATGAGCCATCACGTTCTGAAGAGAAACGTACGACACATTACAAACCGAAACACTAACAAAAAGTCATATTTTTGCAATTTGGAAAAAAAAAAGAAGAAACAAAGAATCCGTGGCAGAGAAACTCATCCATGCCTTCAGAACCTCCCGTTTGGGCTACTGCGATGGAGTCCTGTCTGTGGTACCCAGCAAAGCCCTGGATAGGCTCCAGTATGTCCAAAACTCAGCCACCAGGGTTCTGTATCAACTACAAAATCCTCCTGCTGTCCTACAAATCCATTCATGCCCTCGCCCCTCAGTACCTCTCCGTCCTCCTTCACCCATACACCCCGTCCCGGAACCAAGCAGGACAGCTTCTTTCAGCAGGCTGGAGTCTAGCTAAGGACTTTTATTGTGGACAGCTTTCGTTTCCTGTTTTGTTTTTGTTTTTTTCTGTCTGGAAATGAACTATGCAGGTTGGAGACGACAGGAATTGAAGGACAGGCTTATTCAATCTTTTCCTTTGTCACCATCATTATGTTCCTGTTCTCCTCCTGCTCCCATGCAAGGTCCACTGCATTGCTTTGTTGTTTGTTGATGGCTTATGAATCAGCAGGTGTAGTAAGTTGACCTTTTCTTCTTTCTCTCTGGGTTATGTCACCAGTGATGGAGCTCACATGAATGCACTTCCCTTTACTATCCAGTATTCTTCCAAGATTTTAAAAAAGTAATTTCTCGTGATCTATTTTTAAGTCTGATCTAAATTGCTTCCTCTTCTGTGTTTATGACTTTAGAAATGACAACACGTGAAAATTGAGAGAAGAGGAACATTTTTTTGTTTCTGTGTGTGAAAGAGTGAAAACAAATATTTTCAGGGGAAAAAAACAGTTTGACACATGGATTAAAAAATTCATGTGTAAAAAGTTGTTGTTTTTTTCTCCTGGAAAAAAAAAAGTTTCACTCCGTCTCACACGTCTCTGTGCGAGTAAATACAAGCACAGACACGCTTTGTTGCTGCTCTTTGTGATTGTGATAAAAGCCCTTTCATACAGCTAATGGGACAAAACTCCTCTGTAGATTCTTACAGTCTGTTATATCCCTGGGTGCCAAAACCTACATTTCCTTCCTGCAAGCCTCCCCGATGAGAGAGGGAGCTCCACTCACCCTCATTTGGCAGCAAGTCCAAATCCGTGTTGTCCTTTCTGACCGTGGCCTTGTGAACACCGGTGTAGTACATGACTGCTGCCTGGCTGTGCAGGATGATCTTGCGCTTCTCCGAGCTGCTGTTTCGCAGCGTGATGGTCAGCTCTGCGTCTCCTCCCATTTTAGGACCTTCACCCTCCATGGTCACCTCCATAGTCACATCCTCTGCGGTGGGAGAGGAGTAGGCCCCGGCTTTGGAGCCGTAGCTGCACGCTGTTTCCACGGCGATGCGTTCCGCTTCTGTGCCTGCAAACGACAAAAAAAATGTCGAGTTGGTTCGATAAACAATACGGTCGATCTCGGTTAAGTTGCACGTTCGGTGTGTGCGTTTTGTTTCACCTTCAGGGTGTTTGTAAAGGTGTGTGATATCGTGGCGTTCATCAGAACCAACAGCCTTTGTGCTAATGAGGTGACCCATGGTCTTTTTCTCGCTGTAGATCTGACTAAAGGTCCCATCTACGTTCCTCTGCCAGTAGATTTTGTCACTGTTGACCTGGAAGAGAGAGAGAGAGAGAGAGAGAGCTGAGTTAGAAAATAAAGCCCTCTTCTCTGCCAAACAGATGGGAAACCATATGGCTTTTTATTAGTACACAGTACAAAGCAACTAAAAGTTCAGCTGTTCACTCCTGTAGGTCAAAAAATGTGAGGAAAAACTTTATTTTAGAGAGTTTATCTGCTCAATTGCTTTTGAATACTTAACAGGAATGCAATACGGACTGAACTTTGGAGTAAATGACATTTATTCCACAAACCTCAGCAAACACGAACGGAGTGTCGTGTTTCAGAAAGACCTGACCGTAGCGGACGGCAGCGAGAGAAGCAGGACCACAGCGGAAGGTGCCCTGGCTGGTCTCCTGAGGCGTCGCGTCGACAGCTTGCCAGCCTCCGTAGCCTGGAGGCAAGTCTGAACGAGCCATCCAGCAGTCGTTCCACACGTGGAAATTCCTTCAGGGAAAAGGTCAGGTTTAATAAAGCAGAGAGCGCATGTCAGGTCGAGGCAGCGTCGCAATGATGAGGACAGGACGTACCAGATGGAGTCGGCGTTGAGGTGATCTATAGGCTCCAGGTTCTCGTCCAGGTACACGTCAGTCGTCAAGGAGACGTCCGTGTCGTGAGCTGAGCTGAAGTTGGTCACAGTTCGACAGGGAATGCCTAAACACCGTATAACTGACAAGAAGATAGATTGATAGGGAGTTAGTGGGCGATATCTGTGTGGCATTAACCTGACATGTGAGGACAAGCGATGTAAAGACACGCGAGAAGAATAAAGAGTCGAACCTGTCGTGACAACGCCGGCAAAGATCCAGCACTGGCCGTACTTAACAGGGGTGCCCTTGTTTTTATGGTACTGCTTCAGGATTTCCACACTCCCGCTCCAAACTGTCGGACTGGTTCCACCTGTATAGACTCCGGACCAGTTTCCCGCCACGACGCCACGGTCGTCTACAGAGTTGATCTGGATAAAAAAAGGAAAAAGAAAAATGGAAACCCTGCTGACAGACTTCTTTTCCAGTTTGCGACGGGCTCACAGCGTCTGATAAACACGCTCTTCTAGTGTTCACATAACAAACAGATAAATGGACCACTGGTGGCTCTCTAGGACAAAACAGCCCTGCGTTAATCAGAGCGGGGTATGAGACAGTGAAGTACTATCCACAAAGTCCACATGAGCGACAGATTATTGTATTTAAAGATGCCAAAACAGTGATTAGAGGTTTATAGCATCACAGATAGGATATGACAATTCTGGGTCGGGGTTAGTTATAGTTTTAATAGCGGCAACTCCACTGCTGTGATGTGTGGAAACTGTTATCATGGGCGAAGTCGCTTTAATATGGCACTGAGCAAAGGTTTCTATCGGTCTGGCTGGTCCCTGTATACGAGCACATCATGAAGAGAAATCTGAAAGTGTGTAGAAAAGTGAGTCATCGCAGTCTCACCATGGCTGAGATGACTCGCACCACAGTAACCGGGTCTCCCCAACCAGACGGAGGAGTTCCACTCTTCTCCAGGACAAAGAGGCAGGCAGCAAGAATCCCGTCATCGAACTGAGAGCGACACACAGGAAGGATGGAGTCAGTTATAACGATCAGTCTGTTCACTAAACGCCCACTGCCGACAGCTCACACGACCCTCTCACCTGCCCGTAGTTCCACGTCCGCACACCGATTTGATTCTGCGTGCCGTAGTAGATTCGTCCGACGTCATTCAGGACGTACTCCCGCCTCTCGTCTTCAGAGTCCATGAACACCGAGTCCTCTGACAGAGAACAAGAAGGACATCTTCAGAAACATTTCCATATTTTTTAACTACTGTTTCTTGTGAAGTTTCTTAATCCTGCAGTGTTTCTGTAGCCAAAAAACAAGATTTTTCTCTATGAAACACTTAAATAAGTAGCCAGCTGTTTTGTTTTTGTTTTTTTAGACTGTCTGAATGTGTCTGAGGTCACAGTCTGTCTGTGAAGGATTGGTTTGAATAGAAAAAAACAAAGAAAACAAGACATTTTTATGTTCATTGTTTAATCATGCCTCTGACTCATACACGTCTTTTTTTAGAAATGAATGTGAACAGTATTGCGTTCGTCGAGAAGAATACTGCAGCTCATAAGATTGACAAAAGATTTATGAGTAATGCTGAAGCTATTATTTATTTAGTCATTTCAGAGAGCATGGTATAAATATATCACTTTTTGTCTCTTTTGCGGGGTGTTTTCCTGAAGGAATAGTTAGACATGTTGGTCAATTTTGTAATTAAGTTTGAAATTGCCATTTAATGCTTATGATTAAACATTAAAACTAAAAAAAGTAATCAGAACTGATGAAACAAGGTAGTTAAATCAGAGGTTATTCTTCTTTATCTGACCTGATTTTAACAGTGGAGATTAAAGTCAATACGTGGCATCGCAGGAGGGTAAACATGTATCTCATATCGTATCAATGACTAAAGCAGAGGTGTGATTAAAAGTTTGGGCATCCTTAAATATGGGAATGGCCGGATTAAAGAGAGCGATACCGTCTTGTGTCTGTCTGTTAAATATAAGGCTGTAGCCAACAGCCGATTAGCTTAGCTTAGCATAAAGACTGGAAATAAGATGAAAAAGCCCTGCTTTGTAACAAAATCCACCTTTCAGCACCTCTAAAACTCACTTATTAACATTTTAATACACCGAAATGAAAAAAATTACAATTTTCTATTCTACCGGGGTGTGGACTGTTGTCAGATAATTTCTTAGCTCTGAGCAGTTCCTCTTTTTCATTCTCTGGCAGATAGCAAATAACTTATTTCCCTAAATATCAGAAAATTCCTCTAACACTGCAAACAATAGCCCCAGAAATGAGTGGAATGAACTCACCTTACAACAAAAACAATCTAATCATTGTGCACTTTCACCAGATTTGTATTTCCTGTATGATGCTGTATTGCGAGGTGTGTCTGTACCTTCACACCAGGGGTTGAACAACATGTAGATGTCGTTAGCGGGGTCATGTGTGGAAATGAACTGGCCGCTTGCAACGTTTGTTTCCACTACGAGCTGATATCGGCCGATGACCGCCGTGGGTGGAGAATTAACCGACAGCTTTATTCTTCTGTCGTCCTGTTTCACGACGGCAGCCTCCCAACGGTCGTCCTCCAAGTCCTCCACGAAAGGGACGATGACATGGGTTCCCTTTGACACTGTTGGCAGCGGCCCTGACGAGGCGAGATGAGACACACATCACCCACATGTGAAGGAATATAGCGAGTGGAAACTATTACCGATTCCTCGTACCAGGCCCAAAAAAGAAGCAGAGCACAGTTCAATTATTTTCATCACAATCTGCTCCCCTTCAATTTGAAACCACACCTGCATTCCTACCCTGTGTGGTAAAGTTTGCCTACTGTACTGTCTGGGAAAGGTTTGCACACACACACACACACACACACACATATACAACATGCACACACAGCAAGTCATGACAGCATTAGATCTTAGGCAGCAGCTTGCTGTTCAGCTGAGCTGTCTTAGGTAGTTATTGGGCTTCTGCATCCTGGGGAGGAAGAGAAAATCTTTAATGGGGACTCGCAAACAAAATCACACTTTCTAGCATAACATGTTGGGAAACTGAGCTCTCGCTTTTTCTCTCCCTTTTGTGGAAAACTACAGCCCTTCCCGATTTATGTCTGCACTTGTCAAGGGGTGTGAACTTCTCTTTGTTTGCTGTGTTTACATGTGCTTTCACCGAACTGAGCAACCTTGCTGCAATGTCGCAATGAGATGTTTATTTGGGCAGACAGACAGACAGACAGACTGCTGTGTGACAATCTGAACCTGCCTCCCAAGAAATAAATGAAGTGAAGTAAACAAGCAGGGCAAGCCACAGCATCACTCCAACCAAACCGAAGCCAACATGTTCGGTGAATGCCTGCCTTTTTCACTTTTGCATTAAAATCGGGCGCACATGCAATGTTCAAATTTAAGGCGTATTAACACTCCCCAGAGGATGAACCCTCAGGACAATATACAATAAGCTTTTTTTGCTTTCTTCCAGGGTTAAATGATAAGTCCAATTATCTTTTCTGTCCAGTAAATGTACGGCCACAGTCGGGAAGTTAATGCTTCTGGCTAGGAAATAGACCATAATCACAGTTAGCAGTCATTGTCCTCTGATAAATTATTATTTCACTGCTTCCTTATTGAACAGCAACTGAAAAAATAATGGCCAGTGGAAATCTGGAGTGACAGCGGCCCATATTTTCAAACTAAAACAACAATCTTGATATTATCAAGTATGTTGTTTTAGCTTGAAATGGCCACCATGTGAGTGTTAAGCCCTGTGAAATTACAACTTTACGAAGCGGCTTAGTGGTGTGAGAGTGGTACTGATTATTTCATCCATCTCTTGGCAAGAAAGAGTGAAAGTGAATTTCCCAGTATGTCAAAAACATCTCTTTAAGAGCTTTACTCTTGTACAAGCCCAGAGCCAAAATGTCAACTTTGCACACAACATGTCCAATAATTTATTTGGCGTTATCAGTTGGAAGTTTTCTAAAAACACTCTCTCAGGAGGGATAAATGATTTTGTTCCCACTGACATCGGGGCTTTTACTCCGCCGCCGCCTCTGGAGAAACTTGTATTTTTTCAGCCGTGCAACAGGTAACACGCTCCACAGATAGCAAAAATTGTCAGTGTGCGGTTCAGCCCGCTGACCGCTTTCATTCTGTCAGGTGTTATGAAAATGGCAGCCTCTCTGAGCCCTTCAGACTTCGAAACGCACTGCAAACCGCAATGTCAAAGCGTTCGACTGTCATTGAACTCCACTCGAATTTGAAAAAAACAACCCTGTGTTTTCATAGATTGGCCTGTGATTAGCTTCATGCCGAGGGGCTCGCATCTGAGTTGTTGTGAGTGAGAACAGTGCACCCTCTGCGACGGTTTGAACTGAGATATGAGCAGAAAAATGCCACTTTGCTGGTTTATTTTTGCATGAAACATCCACCGTTTGGAGAATAGTGGCATCGCTTTAACAGACTAAAAATCTTCATCTGCAGCTGTTATTGTCCTGCTGCTTATTGCTGGACGACTATTCATCACCAGTGTTGTCATTTTTTGTGTTCACACTTGATTTTGGACTTAATGGGATGCCACTATATATTTTCTTGTGAGGAAACAATATAGCAAAAAAGAAAGTGCCATTATTTTTGCTGCTTTATTTGAAAGAATTGCAACCGCTTATTAAACCATGTATGTTTCCTCAGTATGAAGCAGTTAACGCAGGGGGGATTTGCTTTTTCTAACACGGATGCGCAGCCCTTTCTGTAAAAGAGACATTGTAATTATTCACACCCAGCTATAATTGTAGGATCTATATTGGTCTGTGTCCTCTCTCCGCCGTACGGCACAGAGAGGAAACAGACGCAGAAAATGAACCGTGGGTTAACAGGTGGAGGGGGATGAGACTCAGACAGCACTGATGGCAAATTGTGAGTAAACTGGATTTTCAGTTAGAGCAGGACTGAGGACGCGGCATCTGTAAAAACACTCTTCCTGGAGCGTAGCAACCGGAGCTGTTACCATAGCAATAGCAACCAAAAATCACCCCCCTTGCTCCCTATCTATCCATAGATCTATCTCACACTCAAATGCAACAAAATCGATATCCTCCACACGCGAGCGGCTACATTAACAGTTTCACACTGGAGCATAACGGTATGAACTTTTTTTTTTGCTGCCACATTTTAGTTTCCTCCCACAGCCCTCGACCCGTCACCTTTCTCTGTTTCCAGCACTGTCAAGAATGAGGGAACTATTAATTATCATGTGGAGCTCTGCACGGGGCTTCAGAGGGGGTCAGGAAAGCATGCGAGCGCGGTCAGGCTGGATTGCATCCATCCAGTTTCACACTTGGCCTCTGAAGAGTAGAGGCCAGCCATGTGGGAAATTCATAAAAATAAAATTAGTATTCATCAGCGTGTGTGTTGCCTGTTCAATTTTTACTCAGTTTTGTTGTTTGTCAAAGTCTGCACAGCCACATTTCCAACCACAGGAACTTTCCCCAGGAACTAGGAACCTTTGGTGTGTTTCAATTCCCAATCAGGAAGCTCTACACGGTTTCTGTCAAGGACCAACCTGTTTTCAGTTCGAGGTGAAGTTTGTCAGTGTTGGCGTTATAAGGTCGAGACAAGGTAATCCACATCTGGAACGTCTGCCCTCTGCGAACAATCAAGTCGTCCCTTTGGTAGAGATCTGTGTGGTGCTCTGTGCGGTTCGGCCCTGATTTGCTTTTCATCAGGTCTATCGATCGCACTTTCAGGAGGAGTTCTGCAAAAAACAAAAAACAAATACATGAATGAGGCGGTTTATTATGTGGCTGGTATTTACTCTGCTTGATAAGACACTTGTGAGCTCTCCAAGATGCCAGTTACCATCAAGCTCGCTGCCACCAGTCGCAGGCTTCTCGCCATTTATCTCTTCGCCCTTATCTGGGTCGTCAATCCCTGTGACCAAAGTGTCCGTGACATCGTCGTCACTTGGTGGTCTGGGACAGCAGCAAGGGCAAACCTTACGCATCCATCGCCGGCAGGCATTTTCTTTCTCGCCATTGTTCTCTTCCGGCTCTTCCTTTTCTTCGTCTGTGTCGTCCCCAAATCCGAGAGTGACAGATGGAAACCGACCCACTGCAGATCTGTCTCTGATCGAGCGTGTCTCCACAGGCATCCTGAGATAAAGGCAGACTTAATGAGAAAATGTAGGGCTTGGTTATTGATTATGCATGGGTTTCCTTAAGGACGACGCCATTTTTTATACATATACAAGTCTTCTGATACCCCAGTCGTCACACTTGAGACTGCTTTGCTCTGCACTGTGTCTATTTCAACCATTTCCAATTATTTATCCGTTAGCCTACCTTTAGCATCATATTTAACGTTACATCCATTTCTTTAGGTTATCAATTTTAACTCTTTATCATTTATGTGCAGCTATTACAACTACTTTTAGCAAAGTTTTTCACCATCAGCTACTTTAGCTATCTATCTTAACCATTAACCTATTAGCCTACTTTGAGCTAACCTTGTCAAGTGTTACTTAGCTAACTATTTGAATGTTTAGTTATCTATTTCAACCATTTATGCTACTTGTTGCTACTTATTTCGATTGTTTGCTTATTTATTTTAAACCATTATTACTTTAAGCAAACTATTTCAAGCATTTAAAGCTAACTGTTGAGATATCTCAGCTCTCACTGGCTAGTTTTCGCACATTCCCTATTGTTTTAGTTCAAGTATTACAGGTGACTTGAATCAGGATTTATACTTTAAAGAGGGGAGCATATCACCAGAGCAACTTCTAACTGCTGCTAACTGTAGCTGCCGTTAGCTAGTTAGCTCAGTTAACCGTACAGCTAGCAGTCGTATCAGCTCACTCTGCCCGGACTGGGAGCACTGGGGGAATGTTGCAAATGTTCACTATCGTACTACCACCTTAAGTGGCTAGGGGCTAGTGGGTTAGCATGCTAACTTCTATAGATATCTCTACGACACAATGTCTACATGCTGTTGATAATTTTCGTTATTTTTTGAAAGAAATTAACAGAAATTTGTACATATTGCACCTGTTAATTAAATTATAATCTTTATTTATTTATTTATTTTGAAGTTGATGCACCCTGCAGAAGTACCCAGTTTTTGGAAACACTCACATAAAGAGGCTTAACAGCTCCTGTGTTTTTATTACAGTGTGCACTGTTAAATGTCACATTGATTTCCCTCCTCTTGTCTGTTCATTTAGCACTCATAAAGGTGTTGCTACTGTCATTAACCTACACATTGTAATGAATAATGCTGCTAAACAGAGAATCAATCACACTGCTCAGTTTAGGTCCGTGGCACACTGAGAATTTAAGCTTCTGTCATGAAGCCAGGACGCGGACGTTGGCTCTGTGTCTGTGTCTCTCCATCAGGACACATCTGGAGCTGATTCACAATTGCTGAATTACAGCCTGATTTATAAGTCAGAAAGCATCCAGGAGGTTTTTTCTGGGGAGGTGAGCACATGCTCTGATTAACAACTGCGCTATGAAGATGATTTAAATGTGTTTGTGTTGCGATCAAACACCACGCTTTGTCGCTTCTTTGGCAGCAAAGAGTCACATTTCTTCAGTGAACTATCCAAGAATCAAAGACAAATCCACACGCACATTTTAATCATTGAAGATGCTTCAAAATCCATCTTAGACTTGCATCTTCCCATCCCACCTTTCAAGAAAATGCTATGAACCCACTGAAAGCCGATCCCACACACATTATAGATTCCTCCTCTGCAACTGTGCCTGTTATATGGTGGCCAAACAGGCTCAGGTGAGGCAATAGCAAGACTGACAATGAGTTCACTCCTTATTCATATGCCAATGAAGTTGAAACTGTGAATAGGCTACAATGAATAACAGACAGTGTGAGAGGAACGCCTCCTCCCAGCTTAGGACTGTGAGTCATATTTAATGCTGGCAGACAAGATTTATAGCAGCTTAACAAAACAATGTGCATTAAAAAAAAAGCCATAACAACCAGATAAACATGTTATAATGACTGCGTTGGATAACTTTATATAGTTTCTTCTTTTTTTCCTCAGAGGAAATGAGCAGTGCAAAGTAGAAACATGTTTTAATAGCTTAGCAGCTAAAAATGGGCTTTATTGAGTTATTAAAATAAAGTTTATATTTAATAAAGCTGAACAATGAAACAGTGACAAGTAAAATAAAAAATTAGGGGACCACTTTCATGCTATCAGTGCTGTGAGGTTGTATCACAGCAAAGAGGAGCGTTGAGCAGGGAATACAATGTATGGATCTTGATGATTAATTAATTAGAAAAATGAATCTGTACCTATTCTGATACTCAAACAATTGCTTGGCCGTGGCAGCAGCAGCGCGTGAAGATGCAGCGGGGTGGAAGAGAGTCTGGATGAGAGCTGTGCTGATGCAGCGTGGTTTAAGGCTGCTCCTAGCTCATGTCCAGTCGTAGGAAAAGCAAATGGACAACATGGGACTCAGGCTGGCCAAACAATCAGAGGCCGTTGTGCCCACAGAGACCTGTCTCCACCACGTCTTGTACCAAGCTTTTGCTCTCGACGGGCGGACCGTGTTCCGGGCCAACAGCACAGGACTGTGGCAGGAGAGGAGGGTTGGCAAATGAAGCCTGACTGGTGATCCAGGGAGAGTTTGTGCCCAGTGGCAGACTACAACCTTTAGTTGTGCCATCAGCATTAACTTCACAGCAAAGAGTAAAACCAAAATTCTCGTCCGTTCATGCACCGAGTCCAGCTCCAGCTTCTCAAATGTGAGGATTGTGATATTAAGATGAATATATTTGGGTTTCATACTGACAAACTGTGGGAAATTGTTCAGGCATTTTCAGCTATTTTCTGACATTTTAAGGACTTCAGAAATAAGATCCTGAACACTGCTCTTTCTCAGAGTCACCATTTATTCCTAATACTGATATTTCGGTCCTTCCTCACGTTTGTTCAAACAATTCTTACGACAATGATCTTAAGTACGTTGGATGTGCAAATATGTTCTTTGACATTTTAAGGAGCACTGATAAACGGATTAATTCAGTATAGCTGGTTGATGAAGCTTGAAATGAAATGTATCGTTAGCCTCACTAGCTCTAAACTCAAAGTACAGCTGAGGCTGAATGTGAGTCATACTGAAAAAAGACTAATTCATATAGAATAATATAGAATAAATCAATGGATCACCAAAGTCAGCAGGATTCATCCGTCAGTAATTTCATGGCGACCCATCAAATAGTTGTTGAGATATTTCAGTCCAGACCAAAGCTGTGGACCGCACAGCCAACATTTCCACCCCATGTCACAAGCATGACTTCAACCCGTTGCTGTTTTTGATTTTCCACAAATGTAGGTCATCACAACAACCAACAAGCCGCAGTAGGTTGTGAAAGTGCACTGCAGGGTGGACCCTCACTAAACTGCTGGAAATTGAAAATGAAATCCACCACTGCACCTGCCTCGGTGCCAAAAACAAAAAGGAGGGTGGAGGAGAGACACAACATCCACATGGTTGAGATCTCAGTCTGCTTGCACACAGATCAACAACACACTTCTCTGCTGCATCGAATAAACTGTTCGATATACGACATAATGTTTACTCTGCAGAGGAAGATGAGGACGTACACCCTCCCCAAGCTGCACGGCAGTGACAGCTACACTGTGTGACACGTCGGGGACGATAAGACGCCCGACAGCTGAACCTGCTATTATCTGACATTTTCATCACCTCGTCACCTTCTGTGTAAGATCCCAACTACTCTCAGCAGAGTTTCCCGGGCACATGTCCGGGTGTGTCGTGCTGTGTGAGCCACATATACTGTACTGTATGCACAAAAGGCTCATACATACAGATTTAAATGTGGTCAGGTGTCAGATGAAGTGGGTCTAAGTTCGCTCTCACAGCGTCAACAGCGGAGATGACATGCCCATGTTCTGCTCATCAAAGTTGGATATTGTCCTCCAGGAGGGTGGTGATCCAGCGAGCATCCCTCCACTACACTCATGACTTGTTGTCTTGGGACCGCTCAGTCAAAACCACAAAGAGGGAACTCGTCAACTCATTTCAGAATTAAAGCATCCACAGGGTTTATTTTAACTCACAGATGCTGACTTTGTATTTGATTACCAAGTAATGTGTCTTGTCCATTTTCATGATTATATCGGTTTGAGACAGTCAATTACACCATAGCAGCAGACCCTGCCACCTTTCTAGCTCATTTTCTACAAAAAACTACATAGTGCCCCTTTAACTACAGAGATGTGGGTGCTGTTGGACTGTATATTACTTTTTCTTGAGGAAAGGATCCCCTGGAATTTATTTTACAGCTGCTGTGCAGATGTGCATGACGACTGTAAATCTATGCGGAGAAGAGATCACCATCAAAAACAAACCCTAACAAAGTAAGTCATGCACGAAATGGCTGTTGTTTGTATAATCCTGGCATGGCAGTGAGGCAGATACACAGCAAATCTCACAGAGAAAAGTTTTAAGGTAAATGAATGTGACAACATCAAGCAACTAATCAAAAGCTTAAACCTAAAGGCTGTATGTAGACTACATGTGTAAAAGCTGATTGCAACTCACTCAGTTGAATGGAAGAAGAAATGTGACAACACAGGCTGGAGGAGGAAGTCTTCGGGCTCGGCGCGCCTTTTGTCTTCCAGTGACGAGCCACAAGTTAAGACCTCGTTTAAATACTTGAGCTGAGACTGTGAGAACACGCCTTCCTGCCGCCCAGACGGCAGCGAGGCCAGACACTCCTCCAGAAACAACAGCTGAAGGCATCTTGGTGCAGAGCCAAACATCGTATTGAGCAACAGTGATGATATTTGAAACTTCTTTATTGCAAGATGTCTTCATGACTACAGATCATTTATCTCCAGCTTGTACGGGTGGGAGCAGTAGCTGTAGTTGATGAGGCTCGTGCTCCATCCTGATTTATTTCATTAATTCACTCGTTCTTTAAATTGCAGTATATCTGTACATTACTTTTTCTGACAGAGAGAGAAATAGTGAAGGTAAATGTAAACCACTCATAGTTAAGAAAAAATACAATCAGTACATACAAATACCAAAAATACCACAATACCAGGACCTTTGTCACGTGTCAAGGCATCTTCTCTGTGTCCATCACAGTGACAGGTGTCTCGCCCACTGGGTGGGAGGCTACACACCTTGCTCCGTAAAGGTCTGACACTCTGTCAGGGAGCAGGTCTGTCTGCTTTGCATGATATTTATGACATGAGTAAAGTCGTACCACATGAGATGGATGACTTTATAATCTGAGTTATTCACACTGACCTGTTTAGTTGGTTTTCAGTGAGTTTTTCAACTGTGTGACGGTTCAACCGAACAAAAGCAGTTAATCATATATTGCACCATTTAGAGGGATACTGAGCTGAGTAACAACCAGTGACCTCACTGCGTGTAAAATATTATTGTTGGCTAATAATTTGACAGGAAAAGCATTGTTCAGTTTTTAGCCGCGCCGCAGGTGTGGCTCGATGGATGACAGCGACATTCCTCCCATGGTTGGCCCATGAAAACTCAAGAAGACGCTGTTGGTGGCACGATGATGAAGACCTGCTGACAGCTTTTTTGAAAATGCACGTTAGACACTCCCAAACGACACTTCTTGCCTCAAGGTTTGCCATGACATCAGAGTAAAACAAACGTCAACTTGACATGTCGCAAAGTTGGATTTATCACACGCAAGAAGCAAAGACGGTGATGCAACCCGACGCTGAATCAGGTGACGTTAGCGCAGCTTTTAAAGCGTTGAACGGGTCCTCGTCAGGGGGTCTGGACCCTTGGGGGCTCCTCAGATAATATTCTGAAAGTTATCTTAATTTTAGTTAAATACACATTAAGATAAACTTATTGTTAATAAATTGAAAAGCAAAGTAACACAACTTTGATTCCTCGTGCATCATGTGAGCGAACCACGTGTTACTGAAACCTATCGGCCGGTTATTTGTCATATATAATCCCAAATGTAGACGTTCTTGTGAGTCACTCTGACGTACCCTCCACCTGAACCATGCTACAACTCCTGCTGACTTGTTTATACGTGGCACTGTAGACCTGCGTGTTATTGTAGGCTGTTTAATATGTGACAATTTGTTTTTTTGCAATATATAGTAGCACCCTGCTACCTGTCTTTCTATCATCTAAGGGATGCTTGACCTGAAAACCAGCTACACTTTGTGTTAAGTGCTAATTAACAAGTGTTACGTTGCAAAACATCACACACGCAAAATCGACATCACATCAACATCATACCAGCATTTCACTACAGTTTTAATGTCACAAACATGTAGAGAATACACACAACACGCAGGCTGTGTTCCACCCGTTAGGGTTCGGTCACATGTGCAAAATTAACATAAGCTAATTCCCTGTTTTGCCACACGTGGAGTTCAACTTTCCTGAACTTGGCTAATTTCACCCCTGCAGGCAATGATTATATAGCTGAATTTGCACGTGTGATCATACTCATACTCTGCTAACACACTAAAACTATCAGAATGTGGTAAACAATGTAAACGTTAGCATTTCAAAGTGGTGCTGTGCTCACGTACAACCTCACATGCTGTGGATGAGTGTTTTCTCTCTACAGGTGAGTCTGAAGATGATTTTTTTCCCAATGTTTTTCTTTTGGTGTTATGAGCTCAGGTGTGGCATTATCAGATAAAAATTCAGCCAATTTGTTTCGGTTAGACACTCCCAAGTGACAGTTCTTGCCTAAAGGTTTGCTGGGAAAGTGCCATGACATCAGCGTAAAACAAACATCAACTTGATATGTCGCAAATTTGGATGATTTGAACACGGTAACGCAATCAGAACCTGATTCCTGTGCCACACACCTGTGACCCTTAATGCTCCTCACATGTGGGTTAGTGTTTAAGATGCATTCAGGAAAGCCTGTACATTTGACGTTCATTCATCTTTGCCGACAGAAAACAAAAAACACAAGAAGCTTTTTGGAAGGCAGTGACACAATGTGTGCTGTTTTATTACTGGATCTGTGACTTACTGTGCAACAGTATAGTGTCATATATTAAATGCTTTACACAACCTTTTTAAAAAAAATGTGAATGAGTTATGTGATGCTATGAACATTAGTTAGAAGCTTTTCTGTATATTCAACCGTTTTTAAAGCTCATAGAAGCAATAAGCCAGCATTGCTGCACGCCAATCCATACACAGTCAATTTACTCAGTTATCAGTGTTTCTGCATGCATTTGGGTTTGTTGTATTAAGGACATCCGTACGCACACACAATTAAAAGAAATGCACCAATGGTTATTACACCCATTCAAACAGACACACACATAAATCTAGACATTTCAGTGACGGTGTTAGAGACGCTCCTGACGCACGCTTTGAAGCGTGACGATCTCAGACCCTTCGGGGAGGATGATGTGATTGACGTTCTCCCAAACAAGTGGAACAGACGGAGTCACGAGACGACTGAAAAACACCCACTTGTTCTTTGACAGACAAACAAACACGCCCGAGAATGTGAAGGACGATCGAACGGCGGGGACGATGGAGGGGGGGGGGCGATTCCCGATCAGAGCAGGAGGTCTGTGACTGAGGGCAGCAGCTCGGCCAGCTCCGACTCGATGTTGGCCATCTGAGTGACAGGGTTGCCACGGAGATCGAGCCGCTTCAGCTTGGGGCAGGAGGCCAGCGGCTGGAGATCTGCCAATGTAGAGATTTCTGCGCATTTGGGTTAATGAAAAAGCTTTCCTGGTGATTACAACACCGGTGCAAAAGTAGGCTCGACATGTCAAATGTAACACTGGGGTATTAATTAATTTTCTCAAATATAAAACTTGGAACTGAAACTGTAATTAAAGTATAAATAAAAAAACAAATCAAAGCCTCAGTCATGACCTGCAAACTACATTAACTCCTCTCGAGGGGGAGGTGAAGCGTGACGGGGAAGGAGTGTGCGGTGCTGATGTGTTGTTAAGTGTCTCTTCCCGTCTTAATGATGCTGTTTGCTCTGTGAAATTGCGGCGCTGATTTTATTTACACAAAGTTTCAGTCACAAACAAATTACGCATGCATAGCGTCTTGTTAACCGCCGCAATTTTCCAAACACCCTCACGTGCGGTGGCTCTTTTACATCACACTGCTCACACACTGTCAGCTGCTCGCGCTCTTTAGCGGGGTTTGTTTTGCAGGTTGGAGCTCATGAGCGCTCAGAGCTCATTCACACATCGCTTGAGTCACTTGGACACTGTGAGAGAGGAGTGTGTGGATATAATATACACTGATGCTACAGGATTAAAGGGGCATTATGTAGCTATGGAGAAGAAATTCAAACTCAGAATTTTCATATTTATAATATTAACGAGGTATTAACACAAACTCAGAAGTGTTTATTTTTTCACTTTGGCATAAAAATTAAATTAAAAACTACATAGTGCACCTTTAAAGGACTTTCTACAGAAAACAAACTCCTGCTTATGAAATATTGATTTAAGGATACTGTTATTCTTCAAGAGGACTTCCTCCAGTTTGGGAAGGTGATACACTCCTTCCAGGCTTTCTATAGAGTTGTTATCAGCCTCCAAGACCTGAAAGCGTGAAGAAGTCGGTTTAATCATGTTGCAGAAAAAGAATTACATCGATATATTTCATACTAATCTACCAATTGTGGGGCACAAAAGAAGAAGAAAAGATGGCCGTGTAGGACAGATAATTGGATTTGAATTGCAGCTTTATCACCTCCAGGCACTGCAACATGGCGAACTGAGGAGGCAGCCGCTGCAGCTGATTAGAGGACAGGTTGATATGGGTTACCAATAACAGCTGATCCAGGTGGCATAAGGTGGTCAGGTTCTGTTAGAAGAAGAAAAAAAAGGAGAAATGACTTTTCAGAAGTTTCCCACAAGGCAGACAGGAGATAAATAATTTCAAGATAAGCAAATAAAATGTCTTTTCAGATTCTGAATCAACCTTGTCAGAAATGCTGAAGACGCGCACTTCAGCGTACTCCATCTTCAAGATAGTGTTTTCAATCATAAACTTGCTGCACAGGTCGCTGTAATATGCGCAGCGCATGGAGTCCACTTCCTGAGGGAGAAAACGAGAGCGTTCAGTCAGTGATCTGTCTCGTCTGTGTCCAACTCTGTGCACGGTCGGTACTCACCTTCAGCGTTTGAAAATGAGCGAGTGTCTCTTTTTCATATCCCAGAGGGTCCAGCGCCCTCATCAGGAGGATGATGGTCAGTAAGCACCCTGTGTTTGAACATCAAAACATCGTGATCAACAACAGCAGCAGCAGCAAACTTCAGTATTTATGTGAAGTGAGATGTAATGCAGCTGAAAGGCACTTACACTTATTGAGCGGCTCCAGTTCTTGTAGCTGGTTGCATGATTGAAGCTCCGACTGTAACACTGAAGTCTTCTCTACAGATAGCTCACTCCTGAAGAAGACAGAGCATCACTGAGTTTGCACTCCTTATAAAATCCCCACAATGTGCTGCCACCGTTACAAACACAGTACCTGAAAAGTTCCTGATCCGTAGCAGAGTCCCGACACCAGCTCTCAGTCCGACCTTTGCAAGTCAAAAGTTCACAGTGTAAAGAAGCCGGAGGAAACATGCATTAGAAACAGGTGATATGCAAAAGATGCACGATGCGTATCACCTGTGTACAGGGCGCAGTCTCTGTGTGTGTGTTTCTCAGTCCAGTGCACAGTCAGATTATGTTCATTTGTGATGTCGCTTATTGTTCCGGGAGGAAGAGCACAGATCTGAGCCCGTGTTAAGGTTTAAAATAACACAAAACAAAGACAACATGTCTGCGAATGAAGAAGGAAGAGTTTGATTCCAACATAAATTAGGCACGTTTGAATGAAACCCACCCAGGTCAACGTGTGAGTGTGCATAGTAAGTCCTCAGCTCATTTCCATGCCAGTACAGCAGAGTGTCCGAGCCGGGCGGTATGAATAAATATAACTTCCCTGGCAGAATGGCAAAATAGTCATTAAGTACGGTTATGGGTCAAACATATTATTTCTTCTGTTTTCCCGTGATAACGAGTTCAACTTGATTTGTTTTCTCGAGATCAGGACTTATTTACTCATGATTAATTATCTCGGGAACAACAACTGTTATTTTGTGATAATGACATAATTAACTTGTGATCTCGGGAAAACAAAGTTTGTTTTCTGGAGCTCTCGTCAAAATGATCTTGTTATTTTAGGGCAAAAACAGTTGATATCTGTTGTGTGTGATTTAATCCACTGAATCACTTTACTCAAATTGATCACATAAAATATGACCACTGACATTTGAAACTTCATCCAAAAACCACAATAAAAACCTTTGGATGTGAATAAAATGTCATTCACTACAACCGTACCACCTACTTCTCTTTATTTCACACATCTTTCAGGAATGAAGCCACCACGTTTCTTGTTACAGGAAGCTCAGCACTCCTGAAGCTGTGGGGAACTCATCAGCAACAGCAGATTCCTCCTGCAGTACATGTACGACAGTTGTCTTTCTGACGACACTTGGTGTCCTCTGTGTCACTGTGCCCTGACAAGTAAGACAAGCTGAGAGAAAAAAAAACCGCTACGACAGGATTTCCACTTCACAGCAACTTTACAAAAACATTCCATTCCAGCACGCTGGAACGCTTTACAGGCACAACCCGCAGCATCTTATCGGCATGAGGAACGTGAAGAACGACGAGAACAGAATGTTAAACTAGGATCTCGTTCAAGCAGCAGCACGCAGTCACGTCAATAATAATGTCAGTGGCAACGACCAGCCAAAGGAAAAAGGATACCCAAACAGGACTGTGTTTAAAGCGCGGGTGGACACTCTTCCACTCCACTCTCTGGGGCTGACCGTCGAGCACCAGCAGCAGGCCGACGGACTGTGCCTAACAGGACGGAGACAGGAAGAGAGGCAAGAGATACAAAGAAGACTTCAGGTGTGATGTAGATGAGAAGTTGTGGATAAATGCAGAGGTTGGACAGGCACTGCTGTTTATCTGTAGCTGTAGGTATCTTATACATGTGTGCTGTGAATAGATAGCACACATGTTTGTTTTGCAGTGAATCACTCAAAGGACTTTCTAGGAAAATAAACCTACTGAAGAGTATTGCAACATTATATTGATGACAGCTTGTCTACACAGGAGGTGTTTCTTCAGTCTTTGTCACGTGCCGATCGTGGGTCAGATAAGAGTCAGAGTCTATTTTTACACTTTTTACACACATAACTAAAGCGACTGTTAGTCGCATGTGACCTAACTTTCTTTCTGGCACATTTACAAACAGCTCAGAGAAATCCTACTGATTCGATCTTTCATGCACTTTGAATTATATTAATATGACGTGAGGTTCAGTTAGCTTTGCACAGAAATGGCTGGTAGAAATGTCCTTCAGAGGGAAACGTTTTACTTTTACACTTTGAATACATTTCAGAGCCTGTACCTCTTACTTGAGTAGAGAAGTTGAATCACTGCTTCTATGTTAAGAGTCTTTTAAACACAACTATCTGTTCTTCTACTTTAGTAAACACTGTGTGTACTTTTGACACCTCTGCATATAAAGTAAGGTAAGATAATTAATCTGGTAAAGGGCTGAAGACATTATGGTTTCCTGTGGCTTTCAAATAGTGAGATTCATAACTGTCTATTTGCTTATTTTTAATCCATTATTTTATCTGTAACTACTTATTTGCCAATTTATGCTTTTTAAAAATGTCTTAATGTCTTATTTTAAATGTCTATCTATGCCTCTGTAAATATATGTAAAAAGTCTTGCCGAACGTAGTGTCATTCTTTTCATTGTGATAAAATCTAAAAAATAAATAAAGAAAATAAAGAAAAGGTTGCAGTGTTTCTCATTTGTAGACATATGGTGTCAGTGAGATTAACTACTGTGCTGAGTTGCATGTTGGTAAAGAGAGTCATGTGTTTAGTGTTGAAAAAGTGAACTCAGAATAGAGAAATATGTGTAACCACAAGACTGCATGAATAAGAAAGCTCAGTTCCTTAAAGAAAGAGTGAAACTGCTCACATTAACAGGCCGAGAGAAGGCAACGGCCACCAGCTCCTCGTCCCGACTGACATACACGCAGCTTATCATCTCCTCACGTTCCGCTGTTAAAAAGAAGCGACATTCAGGTTGGTGCACCTCATGTTTGAGCAGAGCAAACAGCTGCATGCACAGAAAAGCCAGTATGACATACCTCTGCCTAGCAACCAGCGATAGTAGAACCAGGCACTCTGGTCGTTGGGGTCAGTGAAGAAAGCATTCTGTACAAGCTCATATTCTGAAACAACAAATGGGTTTATTTAGAAATTAAATGTGTTAAGTTGCACATGGGACTATTACCATGATACAGCCATTGTAAAGCCTGAGACTGCCCCCTGTCTGTCGCTACTAATTACTGCTGACTACACAAGTTCACCTTTGAGGAGTTGCTCCTCACAGACGCGATGAGAGTGGGTTTGCGGAGAGGGTGGAGGGGAGGACCGGTGAGGCTCGCGGCAAGGCGACGGGGGCTCAGGAGACTCTGGGTGGAGCAGCGGCAATAAGGTGCTGCGATAGTGCCAGCTGGAGTAGTTGGAGAAGTTGGAGCCAATGAGACGATCAGTGAAGGCCAGCTCCTGATCTACGGGCACACCAGACATCTTCACAACCATCCGGCGGTAATCCCAGCAGTGGACTGGTGGAGACGGTGTGAGACACGGAGGGAAACAGCGTGGTGACACACACAGAAAAAATTCAGAATCTTTACAGTTATGGTAGTTCCCCTTTTTCATTACTCACAGTTGCGGTCATCCAGGCTGAGGCAGCGATCACACAGGCTCAGTTCCCTGGCCCAGTCTGGTCGAGGCAAGCGGGCTGAGACCCAGCCTCGGTGGTGCCAGCTGCCGTAGGACTTTGGGTTCACCTTCAGGCAAGACTCCAGAAATGACAGCTCGGCTATGTAAACCTTTTGAATCTCATCCTCGTCCCTGGAGCAGATATCAAGAAACAAAAACATAATTGTCCTCTCCTATTTCAGCTAACAATCAAAAACTGTAATACTGAAAATCTACAGATGAAGAAAGAACTGGTCATGATCTCACTTCACAGTCTCCAGGTGCATCAGGATCTCTCTTCTGTAGTTCCAGAGGGTTGCAAAGTCAGGATTGGATGAAAGGAGCTGCTGGGTGAGCTGGAGAGCCTCATCATCGCAAATACCCTCCTTCCTCTGTCATATAGGGCAAAGAGAGAGGTGTGAGGCGGTTACCCAGAGCGGAAAATCGGCAGACAGAGGAACAGGTCAAGTGATAAATAGGCACGGCTTAGTCACTGAAACTGTTCAACAAGCACTAAGCTTGACATTTTAACGCTGCAAAGGGGCCTCAAAGACATAAACAATAAGGCTAGTCTTGCTTTTAATTTGTCCCTAGACTCCCTATCCTGTCTGTGGTGCTCAGCCCCAAGCCCATTTCTCTCCACTGAAGACACTCTTTAGAAAAAGGTCGATGGAATATACATATATACGGCTAATTTGGGTAATCACAAGGGCAGGGTAATCAAAAGTTACTCAAACACGACAAGTGGGTGCATTTGATGGGGGCTATTTTCAACATCTTTAGCGCTCTTTCATTTACAGCAGCAGGACAGAAGGATCACCCAGCAAAGGGTAAGATAGTAAGCTGTATGAGGCTTTGGCTACACAGGTAGTGAGTGTTAACAGAATCAATGCACTGTTGGGTTTTGTCTTTTCGTGATTATCTTTAAAATAAGACGAACATAGACCCACCACCAGCCTCATTATGTCAAATCTACGGTGAAATGTGTCTTTCTAGATAACCTTCGAAAAGCAGGCATCTCGTGCAGCCATGTATATCTTCAGTTTCTTCTCTCGCTCCTTCCTCTTCTCCTCCTCCTGCTGGGCTGTGGATTTCAGCTTCACTCTTCCATGCTGTCATAAGCAAAAAAAAAAAGGGGGGTGGGGGTACAGTACGTGATCATAACGGTGCTGGTAAAAGGAAAGTATGAATAATTGATTCCTTCTGCACTATGAAGGCTGCATAAAGCCGTCAACATGCCTACATTTCAAGAGGAGATGAGTGAATGTTAAAACTCTTACCATCCTTCCTGTTTGTGATGGAGACTTCCCAGAAAAATAACCTGTTTATAATGAAAAATGAGGGGTGATATTGAGGGTTAAGCTAGGCCTGGAAAACGTTTCCACAGTCGCATTCAGAGCTGACAGACAGGCACAAAAGTTATGACAAATCAATATTATCAGCTCAGCCTTTGGCTGGTCCTCGGTGTGTATATATTCAGCCATCAGCAGGCTCAAACACTGAACACAAACAGCCTTAAGTCTGAAGTTAGCTTGCTAATTAGCTCCGATGTCACTCAACAACACTCATTCAAACCAGCACAGAATAACAGCAAGCTGCGACACAAAAAAACATTTTCATCACAGGTAGACACTGAACGCCACGTTGCACGTACCGTAACACACCCAGCTGTGTTTGTACTTGGCTTGTTGTGTTGTTTTCAGAGAGCAGTTTGATTTGTCATGTCACTATCAGGATTTCTAACGACTACAATGTTTCACTTCCGTCTCGTCAAAGTGACGTCACGGCCAGGGTACCCTGTCTGGCCGCGGTGTTTTGCGGCCCTCTAGTGGAGGAAAAGCTGAACTGAGCGACGAGGCAGAGATTTAAAGGTACACGGACACAAAGTGGACAGACAGACTTTCACTCCGGAGACACCCGGCGGCGTCTCTGACTCAGTTTTGACTCCAAACTAATGCCGAATTGTATCACTACATAGGCCACATAGGACTCACCTCTTTCCATTGGATTTTATTGCTTCTTCTATTTTATATGAGCGTTTATTATGAAAATTCAGCTTTTATTTGATATAGCTTCCATGTCATGTGACCCAGTAACTCCAAACCAATGCCGAATTGTATTACTAAACAGGACAAATAAGACACACTGTTTTTTGTTACATTTTACTGTTTCTTCTATTTTATATGAGCGTTTATTATGAAAATTCAGCTTTTATTTGATATAGCGTCCATGTCATGTGACCCAGTAACTCCAAACCAATGCCGAATTGTATTACTAAATGGGAAAAATAAGACACACCTGGTTTTTGTTACATTTGACTGCCTCTTCTATTTTATATGAATATTTATTATGAAAATTCAGCTTTTATTTTCAATAGCTTCCATGTCATGTGACCCAGTGACTCCAACCCAATGCCGAATTGTATCACTACACAGGCCACATAGGACTCACCTCTTTTTATTGGATTTTACTGCTTCTTCTATTTTTTATGAACATTTATTATGAAAATTCAGCATTTGTTCTCAATAGCTTCCATGTCATGAGACCCAGTGACTCCAGACCAATGCCGAATTGTCGGCAGGCCACAAAAGACTCACCTCTTTTGATTAAATTTTAATGTTACAAAAACAGATGTGGCCTGTGTAGTAAGGTGTGTTGGTTTATGGAGCTTTTTGCAGTAAATAGCTGCCTGCTGCTGGGCATGGTTGCTGGAAGTGTGAGACTGAACCAAACAGTACATTTGTGGGCTGTGATGCTGAAACACTCCATACATTAAAGGGAAACTGCAGTCATGTAGCCATTTAGAGATGAATGAGTTCATATAAAATACTTACCGGTTCCTACTGGTACCTAGTTGTAAGTGGAACAAGGGAGTAACTTTTGATGAAAGAAGAAATACATTATATTTTAAGTATTTTGTAAGTCCTAGGTGCCTCCAAAGTACAATACCTTGTACAATACCTACCTACATAATGTAATTGTGTCTCATACTTATGATATGCCAAATACATACATACATCAGACATAAATCCCTGGAGTGTGGGTGTAGCTTGGCTGCCAGAGGCACACCTGTGAAAAATGACAGCAACTGCCATGAGGAAAAGGCAAAACACAGCATGTTTTTATTGCACTTCGTCTATTACACACAGTAACACTTGAGATATGTTATAACAAGGTACCACACACAGTATTGTGATTAAACACCTGTCTTGCTGTAAAAAAACTAACACAGCTTTGACTCCTGGAAGAAGTAAAGCCACTCCACTTTGCAGAATACAAATACAGTGAGACAGTTTCCTGATTGTCTTCCCTTCACCTTTAATTGCTTAAAATGATCAGCATAACAGAAAAATTGTGTACAAATTGGTTGAGAATGAGACATTTTTGCTATTTCATACAGACATATTGTGTAATATATGTATTGTTGTGAGGACAGGGATAAACAATTTAATATAAATAGAAAGAGAATACTAGTATTATAAGGTGTAATACATTGTCCCCTCTAACTACAGCCCTTAAAATAACAACAGAACTACAGCAACACTTCACATAGTGAATAATCTTAAATAACAGGATTGATTCCACATATTGTTATATGACACAATTATTATATTGTATTCAGTTTGAGCCTTTTTTACGTCGAGTCATTCAGGAATATCAGCTTCTGTGTCTAAGTCTAAGTTGTCTTGTGGTAGCACAGATCCGTACCCCGACGTCTGAGAGAAGTTGAGGGTCAGCTGGTTCTCCACGTTTCTTGTGAGCTGCATTGAGGACAGCCAGCGCAGAACATTATCAACGGCGGCGGACGACTGGTTCGATGGCCGCCTCCTGTCTGACAAAGGGTCGGTGGTGGACGGCGCTGGATTGTCTCCCTTCACTGTAAATAAAACACGGTTTGAATGTGACGTCGAACACAGTGCTATTGCAAATGCTCAGAATTATGATACCATTTTTTACTTACAGTCTGGGAGTATGAAGCCCATGCTGTTGCTCAGATGATCTGAGGATGTCATTATGTCCTTATTCAGCTTCTCAATATGCCGGCTGATTTTTGCGTCCATGTTGTCCTCCGTCTCCTTTCCGCCTTTCTTCTTCAGACCAATACCCTTGGCTTTGATTTTGGTCATGTCAGCAACTAACAATGTGTCATGAGAACAACACATTAAAACAACTGGTATGTACTTTATATCATAACGGAATAAAACAATTAAATCGCCCACATCACAGCGTTATACTCACTCAGTGACTTCGGTTTAATGCTCGTCGCATTTCCCTTGCTATCAGCTTGCAGATCGAAGAGTATTTCCCTGAAGCCCGTCATCAGCTCCAGCTCTCTCCTCCTGTACTCCTCCTCCACCCGCTGCTTCAGCACATGTTTGAGCTGCCACCTCCTGAACTTCTCCTCAATTCTCACGTGGATGTTCGTGTCAGGGCTGAACAGCCGTCCGTTGTTTCCTGCCACCATTTCCTCTATCTTCTCAAACAGCTCGGTGACCTGACTCATATTAGTTTTCCTCATATTGGTTACGACGTGGTATTTGTTCTCACACTTGTCTACCAACCAGCGCAGAGCGCTGTGCTCCCTCTCAATGTGCTCCTCAATGGATTCATCTGCTAGTTTGTCTCCATATGTGAACAAAACCATGGTATTTTTCCAGACGCTGGCATCAAAGAGGTTCATGTGTTCCTCCAGGGCGACCTGTTGAGCTTCTCCGAACGTCAGGTCCAAGGGCACAACCAGCAGAACAGCATGAACCCCTAATGGGCTCTCCGACAGACCTTGGACCATTTCTTTGTCTATCTCTTGATTCCAGTGAGAGGACTTCTTCCACCAGCCCGGGGTGTCGATCACTGTGATCGATCTGCCAGCAACTTCCCCCTTCTTCACCTGACAGTTCATAGTCTCACAGGTGGCGAACACATCTTTACGGAGGAGAGTATTTCCTGTTGCACTCTTTCCAGATGTCTTCTGACCGAGCATCGCTATCCTCAGCTCCTTTAATTCATTGCTGGAACCTGAGAAGAAAACAACGGTCATCGTAGAGTGAGAGACCACATGACATCCTTGAACACAATGCTAATGACCAGCTGGGTGATTTCATAACTCTATACTATTAAAGTTTATAGTTGTGTTTACAGAACATCAAAAGCAGCTACACAAGCTGTTGCAGTAGCTGTGTAGGTCAACTTTTAGTAGATAGACTAAAGAAGATAGAGAACAAGTCATCAGACATGATAATACTGAACTTAATCCCTTGTTTGAATCTTGGGCAGGGAAGGTGGACTCCTTTACAGAGAGGCAAACGCAGATTACAACTACATCGAAGCGTATTGCTGAAAAATATGCTGGCTAGCTGGAGTGTTGTAATAACTGTGAGAATTATAATTAGTGTCCGAACTATACTGCATTTTTTAGGCAGATGTCGTTATCGATATTTGAGCTTTAGGAAGGATAGTCATCTGCATAGGGCCATTTAGCACTAGTTAATGCCCATCAAACATCGCTGACAGTCCAGACAAAGATTGAACATTATGAGCTTCATAGTAACTGCAGTGCTGTTGCATTTGTATTGTATTTCTGTAATTTTCTTCACCCCTGGTATCTATTGACTCCCAGACTGTGGAATTAGCTCTGACAATGCAAGACTTTTGTGCTTGTGACACTAATGCTAGATGACTGAACCTCACCGCTGAGGGCTTTTCTTTTGGCCTTGACTTGACTTTCCCTCAGTCTTGCTCCTTCTTCCACTCTTCGTCTTTTCTCTTCAATGGTCAGAAATATCTTCTCATCTGGGGCAAAATGGTCCCAATTATTTCCAGCCACAGTCTCTGTGATTTTCTCCAGCAGCTCTGTGACTTGAGTACCATCATCTGCGTTCTTGTTATCCATGACATGATATCTGTTTCCACATCGTTCGACCAGGGACTGCATGGCCTCCCCCTCTCCATCGATGTACTGCTCTATGGTGTTTGAGCCCAGCCAGTCTCCCCTGGTGAAGACTACAACAGTGTGTCTCCACACTTCTTCTCCGAGAAGCTCCATGTGTGTCGTCACCGCATCCAAGTGTTTGGCATTGAAAGATGCATCTGCATCTATCACCAGCAGGAAGACGTGAGGCCCAGGGGGGCACAGAAACATGCTGCGCATCACTTCCTCTTTGATCGCTTCAGGGGTGTCGTACACGGGGAAGCCTTTCCACCAACCTGGTGTGTCAACAAGAGTTACTTCAGTTTTACCCACAAAACCCTGCCGGGCCACAGAGTGTGCCGTTCTCTTCCCATCTTCTGGCTCTTTGATTCCCAAGATGGTGTTCCCTACTGAGGTTTTCCCAACGCCCCGGCTTCCCAAGAGAATCATTTGGAGTTTTTGGAGACTTTTCTTCGACTCTGTTGAAAAAACAAAGCTTCATTAATCAAATTGAACTACCCATGAGCCTAAATAGACTTATTCATTTCCTTGCCTTCCTTCCTCTCATGTCTGTAAACTTAATAATACATCTGCAGAGCTCGTAGAAAGATGAATATATATAATCAAGTCCATCATGTTGCACCTAATCTAGAAGTGTTTGAGTGCTCCTACTGTGACATTCACCTGTAATGACTGTTTTCATGTGTTGTCTTTGTTCCTCTGCCCTCCTTCGTCTCTCTTCAGCCTTTTCGGCCACTTCTCGCTGCTTCTCTTCAATGATGTTAAACGTCTGTCCATCTACCTGGTAGTAGCTGCCATTGTTGTGCCACACCATCTCATCGATCTTCTCCAGCAGCTGTGTCACCTGAGACGAATCACTCTTCTCCTTGTTATTAAACACGTGGTACCTGTGCCTGCATTTATCTATCAACCACTTGAGTGCGTCTCCCTCACTCTCAATGTGCTGCTCTGTCGTCTTCTCCCCGAGGACATCCCCACAAGTGAACAGCACCATGGTGTATCTCCAAGCCTGCTCCCCCAGGAGCCTCATGTACTGCTCCACAGTCCTCCTCTGCTCCCCAGAGAAAGCACAGTCTATGGGAATGACGAGGAGGAAAACGTGTGGCCCGGGCGGACACTTTGACGCATTGAGTTTAAATGTTTGCTTGTCCCTCTCTGGGATCTCAGTGAGGGAGAGGGAGCTTTTCCATCCTGGAGCATCGACCACGACGAGCTTCCTGCCCATCACCTCTTTATGTCTCACTTCAGACTGAGCTGTTCGGGTTCGGCCACACTCAAACCTGTCCTGTCCCAGTAAGGTGTTGCCAGATGAGCTCTTGCCAGCCCATCTCCCCCCAATAAGGACGAGTCTGGTCTCCCATAGGCGGATGCTGTCTTTCTCTCCTGGAAGACAAAAGAACACGTGACTGTCTCACTGACTTTCTGGATCAGTTATGAAGGAATAGAGAGTGACAGTTTCACCAAAATGTCATCTTTTCATTAACGTTATGAATCAGCTTCATCGGCTTGATGATAATGTGTTTTGTCATCGAACTGGCAGAGAAACTCATAAAAAGGAAGTCAGCACATTTCCATATACTGAGGAGGAGAACGAGGTTATCAAGGTTATCCCGCTGGGTGTGTGCTGCTTTGGATGACTGACAGAAGAGTGATGCTCTGGTAAACTTGTGCTCGCGTTGTTCCTCTGGGGTTTTATGGCAGAGTTATTTTTGACTTTTTTTAATCCCTTTCATTTGAGAGACAGTGTCTGAATAATAACAGTACTGCGAGACAAAACCGAACAAGGGAAGCATTTTTAGAATGACCCTGAACTAAAACAAATCATTTCGAGGCGGCGTTAAAAGAAGCCACTGTACACGGAAATAAAAAAGATCAACAGAATCATCTGAGAGTGACTCATCGCCTCCTGTTGTCACTCGTGCTGTGTACTTATGGTAAAAATATGCAAACAAGACAAAAAATAAATTGCGTGACTGGAGAAAATTGAAATACTTGTGTGATGCAGCAAACAAATGCTTCATGTCCTAAAATGTTCTTTTTGGTGGATATTACTTGTTTGCAGGCGATTCACTTCTATGTTTGGAGGCAGGCACAGCTTGATACAATTAAATACACATTTAAGTATTGCGATAAATAATTAAACATGAGTACAGGTTTGTTGCTCAATTAGCCAGGATTTGGTTGCCAATTTAAAGGTGATGAAATTTTTTAAGGGATCAGGCAGTGAGCTCCAGAGCTTCTGTCTGAGCCAAGGATGTTTTGCACAATGTAACTTTACAAGTACCACTTGAAGCTGCTCCGATGGATCGACTGCAGCTCTGTTATCTCTGGATGGATTTGCAGAGGGGCTCAGGAGCAAGTCCAAGTTTGACATGATGAAAATCAATGAAGTTCCCAAAAACTCAACATATTGTACTTAAAATGTGCCAATGATGATTCCTTTCTTTGCTTTTCGTCCAAGACTTTCAAGGCCCAGTTGTAAAGACACTCATACTGATTTACATACCGTCTAATAGCATTGGCTTGCACAGAAATCTAGAGGTGTTTCTATCTTTTGACTCCATATTTACACAAAACCGTTGGGGTGGAGTTTTTACACATAAGGAAGTTGACTGTTTGATAAAGATGATGGGAATCAAATGTGTGTGTGTCTTTACTGGCAGAGCAAAAATCAGGTCCAACTGGTTTGTATGAAAACAGTCTGCAGGTTACATTCTCTCACAGTGTTTTCCTGTAAATACATACCAAGACTGCCAGTGTTTATTTTTACCACAACTGACCTTCAATTAAAATGTTAGTAATGACCGAGGTGTGGCAAAAGCGTTTGTGCATGTTGCTCACCGTCACTGGATCAGGCTGATTTCACCTAAATGCGACCACTTTTTTTTTTTAAACATATCAAGTGCTTGTTTCTAATACGGTACTTAAGCTTTGCATCTTGAAGCAGGTTAAATTATGCACTTATCTATTTATTGCACAGGAAAGAGAAAACAAAAAACAACCAAAAAAATAGCAATGGATATAACAAAGTAAGACAGAACCGAACAAAATGTGACCAAAATCAAGTAAGGTGATGGAAAGTCGAAAACAGTGACCAGAGACCAGACAGGCCTCCTCTTAATATGTTAAAGAAAGGGTCCCCCAATCTTAAGAAAAATAAAGTTGGCATCAGGGAGAGTATACCATATTCTTTAAGGTAGAAACAAGAAACCATTTCTTTAAAGCAAGGAGGACATTTCCACCTTATCTATTTATCTTCCACATAACTTGCAGGATTTACTCACCAAGATCATGCTCCATTTTTTTCTGGTCCTCTCTTTCCTTAGCTGATTAACGACCAGCTGAACCCCTCCAGATGGCTCTGCAGAGGTCAGCGGCTGAAGTCTATCCTCAGGTAAAAATGTTTTAAGAGAACATGTGTTCAGGCAGATTTTTACAGCCAGTCTGCACAGCGGTGACTGTTTGCTATGAGACAACAAAGCACTGTAACTGTGAGGCATTCTCATAATACATAATAGATCTGGCCTAACTGGTTTTTGGCTGGCTTGGTTCAACTTGATCCTCACGCTGGCACGCACTCAACCAAAGAAAACATGTTTTCAAAACCTGCATGACTCACACGAGGCAGACTTGTTATGGGAAAAGTCATGATTCTGTTATTGAGCAAGGTGCTGAGCTGAAAACAAGTTGAAGCTCATATGTCAACTCTCCACACTGTTCCTTAAGTGAGTTCATTTTTTATAAGACTGAACTCTGACTGACTCTCTTTAGTCGTGTTTTTGCAGAGGGCAGCAGATTTTCCTGCAGCTTGACTTGTTATGCTGGAGCACTGCTGTATACATTTTAATCTCTGTCCTAACCAGAGCCCTGTCACCTCTCTGTAGGGCAGACGATATCTCTGAGAACCAAAAGTTCTCCTTAAACCAAATTTCCCTGCATGACTTTGACAGACAGACTGCGTCTGCATGCATAATTTATATGGCACGGGATGATCTTGTGCGAGATTCTTTGTTGCCCAGACTTGTCTGTGCACGCTGACTTATACTGCTCATTATAAGAGTCCCTCCAGTGAAGTCCTCATAGATAATGAAATGCGCTCACTGACGCAGCCAAAAGTGAAACATTATCAGAAATGAGTACAATTGGTTTCATCTCATGATGAAAAGAGAGCAAAAACAAATGAACTCTAATGAGGTTCTTATTCGGCTGTCCAGACGACTAAAAACTAGAAAAGCAGTAAATAATATGCTTGGTGGCACTTTGAAATGAATTCAATCAAAACCAGAGATATACTGAATGTGACAGGCATGTGTATTTATTGTACAGTAAAGTTCTTCATTAAATATAGCATATTCAAAGATGAATCATGCACTGCATCATACCGTCATAATTATCTTGACGGATACATAATGGTTATGGGTCTCTGTAAGCAGAGCCTGAATTATCCTCCAGTGGATTGTGAATATCACAAACCCCTCTTTCAGTCAGCTATAACGTGCATGCAGAATATTTACAGGGTTGATATTTGATATCCAGGCTCAGGCTTCGTCACTCAACATAAGCATAGTTTGGGGAGTGACAATGAACAGATTATGACATAATGACCGGTGGACACAGATCTCCCCTCCTCTACTACATGGAAGCAAGACATCATGAGTGAAAGAGATACGTTGTAAATGCCTTGTTTTTCTTTCAAACGCCTTGATTTCAAACCATTCCTGAGAGAGGGACATGTATATTTAATGGAATATTGACATCAAGAAGTACGAGGTCCATTTAAATCCTTTGAAGAACTGAAAGGAGTCCTGAGAATTGATTTAAAACAGTTCGGAAAACATCAGGATGGCTATATAGGTACAATAACATATATAAAAAGATATTTTCAAAATATTAAAGGTGCAACATGTAAGAATTTGTGTTTAAAACATAAAAAAATAACTACAATTATCAACAGAATGTGAGGAAATGACATCACTGCACTTATGACATCACTGCATTGTGTTGCAGAGATAGCTATCGAATCTGTGCTAACCAGCTAGCCCCTAGCCACTTTGTGGAGTGACAGTCTGATAGAAAACAATACCAACCCTCCCCTGCAGCTCCGAGCTCTCAGTCCAGACAGTGTTAACTAATATGACTGCTAGCTGCGCGGTTAACTGTGCTTACTAGCCAACGGCAGCTACAGTTAGCAGCAGTTAGCAGACTGCTCTGGTGATATGCTGTCCCCTATCTGTTTCGAGTATGAATTCAACAGTTGGCAAACATTACGTTACATATTGCATCTTTAACGTTATAAATATCATCATTTATTTTCTAAACAGTGGGACAGGTGAGACACAACTACTTAAAAAAGCAAGGGGCCAAGAATAGATCCTTGCGGCACCTCTTGAAGAAGCACGGACCTTTTTTGTCACGTGACATCAATTACTACTGTCCGTAGCAGCACTGACTGAACTATCTCACAGGTTTCACTCCATTTATTATTTTCTATATACTTGAGGTGAGAGTGATCCTTTAGGTGCCGGGATATAACTGCTTATCCAGCAGATTGGACATCTCCATCCAGGACAGGTCCCACTGCACTTCTGTCATGTCCTGCTTGGTTGCAGGAAGCTCCACTGCTGGTAGATCCTCTTTGGAAGCTGGACAACAGCTACGGGTGCAAAAGGTCTGGTGCCTTCACAGGAATACAATAATCAGTGAAGCATTTGCTCATCAGTTTGTTTGACTTGTGATTCATGACAGGTGTGTACAGTAGAGACTACAGATGCAGTGACTCACCTGTAGTGAAGAATCAGCCACACAGTTAGAGGAATGAGGAAGAGGAGCACACATGAAACAATGACCCATTTCCAGGAATCTGATAAAGAAAACAGGGTTTTTTTTAATGTCTCAGTATCAGACAGCTCTTTCCGGATCACTGCTCAGAAGGAAGCATGCATCTACTCATAAACAAGAGGCTAGCTAACTAGCTAGCCTTACAACTCAGCCAAGGAGGATGCCATTAATGCTTGTCACAAACATGAGCCTCTCGTCCTCGTGATACAGTGTCACTTAAACGAAAATAGTGCCTACATGAAACTGCTCACAAGGTTTGTGGATCTTGGGTAAGTGGGTCATGACTTTCTGTAAGGAGACATTGCTGTTGAGTTTTTCAAATAATTTTTTTTGGCGCTTTGAACACTACAAGCCGAGTGCCATCTAGTTCCATTGTATTCAAAAGAAGACAAATATCTCTATATCTCTATCTCTCTCCAAATTCTGCAACTGACAATAAACAATCTACATTGATAAATATCATGTTGAATATCATGTATTTTGGGGTGACCTGTCCCTTCAAACCTCAAGTATACACCTAATAAGACAATTAACATTCCCATGAAGTCAAAATCGCTGTTTACGTTTTTTTTCCGCATATGTCTTGCCCCATATCTCACCAGTATCAGGCCAAATTATGGCAAAAAAGCTGTTTTGTAGGTATTTTTAATTGTATATTAGAGTTTGTAACTTCCTGGAAAATCATTAAAAATGTTGATGACTCATCCTGCACTCTGGGGCGTGTATTAATTCGTCCTTTTTTAAATTTTATATCGCTGCCATGGATGGATAAAAACAGCTGTGTCTGTCCAGAGCAGCTCTGAGGTGATTTATGGAGTTTCCTGGTTGACAGATACCGATAGCTTTGTTGCTAAAGTAAGCACTAACTGCTGCTAAATGTTAGCTGCCGTTAGCTGGTTAGCATGGTAAGCGGTTTACAGGTAACACGTCACTATGCAGAAGAAAAATAGCACTCCATTGGCTGCTTCATGGGAACGACATATAACAGATTCAGCCTGACAAACATTTGGCCTGTCACAAATAAAAGACAAGTTTGATGAAAAAGTGTATTTCAAAGTGTGTATTTACAATACAAAATATTTTTACCACTAGCCGAGGCTGCTGTCCCATCTGCGGATGTGACGTTGCCTGAAAGACAATAATTAACATATTTAATTGATATCACACTGAGCAGAATATTGTACATTATCATGACATGTAATAAAACCACACAGCTGACCTCGGTCCGGTCTCACTGACAACCAGCTCGCCGGACTCTTCATCTTTCTGTCCTGGGACGCACACTGGTACAAGCCTTCATCTTCCTGCGTCACATTCTCAATAGTCATCTTTATTACCGTGTCTGAAGATGAAGAGTTGTAAGTGACGATTTCTGCTCCATTTTTAAAGAAGGTTGTTCGATTAGGTTTGCCCGTCCAGTACTGACAATACAAGACCACTTTATCGCCCTCGAATACAGGGAAGGCAGGAGTCTTTAGGATGATGGGACCATCTGTGGGACAAAGATAATAGACGTAGTTAACACGACGAAAATCCTCCACAATCATTATAATTACAGTTACTCAAATACATAATTAAACCCTGTCTGTGTGATTGTTGATGTATTGTGGAGCAACAAACTGTGTTCCCGGTTTCTCCCCCAGTTTGTCCAGTGTCTTTTAATACCACTGTTACACAAGACTCACAGCTTACTGTGATGCTGACTGCATTGCTGCGGCGCTCAGCGTCCTCACACCAGTACAGTCCACTGTTTTGGCTTCCAGCAGTAAACCCACACGTGTCAGACTTGTCTGCACTAACAGCACTCCCGAGTGGCGAACACCGGTCAGTGTAGAGGACTCTTTTCCTCACTCTACGGCCCGGAGAGAACTGCCTCAGCATCCAGCCTGAGGAGTTAGTCTGAGACACGGGGCACCGGACGGAGAAACGCTCCCCTCCGAAGAAATGTCTGCTGCTGGGAACTAGAGTCAGCGAGGGAGGAGGCAGCTCTGGAGGAGGGAGGTGGACAGAGATAAGGAGATAAAGTGAGAAGACGTCGATCAAAGATACACTTCATACCAATTGCCCTGAAATTTGTACAGAGATTCGTGGTCCCCAGAGGATGAATCCCTAATCTGCTTTTTTCCCTAGCATCACTATAAAGTTCACAGCTACACACTTGTGAAGCTATTGCATTGTAAAAATCTGTCCAGCACCTGGCGAAATACTCAAAATTGCTTCCCTTGTAATCCCCGCTAAAAAAGGTGATCTCCAGGACCAGGAATGTGGCCCAGGGTGAAATCTGCCTTCATTTCTTACTTCAGCTACACACCTGTGAAGGTTTGTGACAGTATCTTGCACGGTAGTGATGCTATTGTTCCCACAAAAATCTGTCCACAGACAGAAATATAAACACCTGGTAAAAATTCTTCTGTAATGATCTCTGGTCTCCAGGGTCACATTTTGCTATGATGACGAACACACACAGACCCACAAGGTACGAATATAACAAGCCAACACTGCTGCGGCTGATAATGAGTGCTATGCTGCTCATACTGTATCTTACAGTTTTATATTGATAGTTACATGTAAAATTAGTATTAATCCTGAATATATTAGACTATCATGACTTCAGTGGCTGTAGCTGCACATGCTGTATGTGTCACTGCATCAGAAGTCACAACTAGACCCCTGGTGTGTGTGTGTGTACAGGAGAAACCTGATGCCTCACTGCAGAGGTTGTATCTGCCGCTGCTCACCTGACACACTGAGCGTGGCTGGCTGGCTGTCGAACGCCACAGGGGTAGTGTTGCTCTCCCTCCGCTCCGCCTGGCACCGGTAGCTGCCCGCGTCCTCCCTCGTTACCGCGCTGATGGAGTAGCTGTCACCGGAGACCAGGTGCCTGGGGTTCGGGGTCGGAGGAGGGTGCGGTTTGTCCCTGAACCACCGGTAGCTCCACACAGAACTGGAGTTTGATTCCACTTTGCACTGCAGCAACACACACTCGCCGAGGTAGATGTTTAACCCAGGAGGCCACACGGACACGCTGACCTTCAGAGTCTCTGCAGGAAGACGCAGACACCATTATGGACTGAATTTTCATGCTTGTGCCTAATACACTGCAGGTGTGTGTTTGTTGTATGTGCCAGTACCTTTAGATGAAGCACCTTGGAGAACAAATGAAGCCACACCTGAAAAACAGAGAAATTACTTCACTCAAACACACACACACACATCTCCTTTAGGTCCTCGTATACGACCACAGCTTGTTCCTGCCACTTTGGTGGTGTGTTGGGTACAGTGCGTTTAGTGTGCAGTCTGCTCTGCCAATCAGGAGCAATGTATTAACACGAACACCACAGGCAGCTCAGATGGTTTGTTCCCACATGGCTTCACGCCAGATAGTTATGGTCCACTGCTGATTTTGGATTATATAACCGACCGAGACAATATGAAATAAAAATTCAGAAAGGTTCATCTCTGCAGGCAGATTTAATACCTCCAACACCAGCAAACTTGTGTCTCTGAGACATAACAACAATCTCCCAATTCTGCTGAGACGTTGCTATGAAGACACATCCGAGCCCCACACACACACACACACACTCACAGTCGCGGTGCTGCCACACAGTGTGACAGAGAGGAGAGCTTCCTGTTCCTTAATGAGACTGTTTAGACGGTTATCATCCCCATGGGAACAGGAGGAATGCACACACATTTGCTGTATTTTCCTGTTAGACACATACAGTAAAGTAACTTCGTACGTCTTACTATTGTCAAACAGTTTGGCACATAATTCACGGTCGTTAAGGACAAAACAGGCCACACAACAATTTGGCAGCCTCGTCTAAATCACTTCCATTAGCTCTATTCAGATTCTGGCTGGTGCACATCATTTTAATTTAGCTTTGTCTGAGACTCCCAGCTGCATGCTAACGGCTCAGTGAAATTTATAACCGAGAGCACACCACACTGATGTGAAGAAGAAGAGAGTCTACATCAGCATTGTTCTGACAGGTCTACGCAGACACTTGGACACTGTTTTGTCCACCAGCAGCTGATTTAGTTTTAATGAAAAAACACAGAGACTTCTTCTAAAGTCTTCCCAGCAGAGGCTAGACTAGTTAAAAAAAGAAGCAGGTGTGTGTCGATCAGTCGAGGTTTTATCTGTGATACTCACCCAGCAGTGAGGAGATAAGGATGATGTTCATTCTGTCAAATGTCCAAAATCAAATGTGCAGCTCCACTGAGAGAGAAAGTGACAATAAGTGACAATAATACTGTCTCTTCAGAGGAGTTTGAACTGACTATCACAGTAAACCACAGGCAGAGATGGTCATCTTGGTGGAGACATTTCCTTCCTCTGTCAACAAGTTAACAGGCGGAGCCATCAGACAGCAGAATCCAGAGAGCGACAGGAAGGCAGAGAGGTAAAGATCCCAAAACACAAGACGACAAGCAAGTTTTACAGTTTCCTTGTAAGGATCTTATCTTTTGTCACACTTATACCCACATTTCACATGATTCTTTATATTCTGTCAATAAGATTAGTCCCAAATTAAGCTGCTGATGTTCTGTACATCCTTACGCTGACATCAATTTCTGCATATCACCGTCTGCTTGTTCAGGTTGTTTGTTGTGTTTTGTTACCTATTGTTTGCTCTATTTATGTCCCACAGTACTTGCTGCTGCTGCTGCTGATGCCGATGCTCCTTTTCTCTTTGGGGAGCGTTTCATTGTATTCAGTTTAATCCGATCAGTTACAATCAGATAAAATTAATGTAAATCAAATGAGGGGAATAATACAGTAAACCCCCAGGCGGTTGTTTTTTTGGAAGCCATGCTGCTGACGTGGCTTTATGGATCGCAGTGTTTTTGTAAGTCCGTCCACCTCTAACAAAGTGACTGAAATATCTCAACAACTACTGAATAGATTACCATAACATTTAGTACAAACATTTGTACTTCCCAGAAGTTGTATCCCACTGATTTTGCCAGTTTCCTGGCCGTGTCCGTATTGATGGTTTTGAGTATAAATCGGGATGACTTGTCAATTGTCAGACATTCAGGATGACTTGTAATAACTCTCCAGCATTAGCAAATGTTTTATGTTCAATACATTCACTTTCAATAGCCCTCATTTAAAACACTCCTCTGCCACTGTGTCAAACAGTCGTTTGCCAGGTTAGGAATGACAACTTGTAGCAGCTCCTCGTCGCGTCGCAAGTACCTGCACCTCGCGACTGACAGGGGAATTATGCTCCATCATTAATGCTGGTGCCACGGGTAATGGATGGGGAGAAAATGAGGTGTCAGGAAAAATTAACCAACTCTTAATCCATCTGACCTCGGGGTAATCTGCCTTATCTGCAAACAGGTGTATTCAGTGATCGAGGAATTCTTAATGTTAAACCCCATTATGAGACCAAAAGCAGTAGATCAGACTACATTCAGAAGATGTTAGAAAACCCATTTAAAAAAGTCTTAATCAATAACATTCTGATTTAGACACGTTGTTTTTTGTGTGTGCTGGTGATGGAAGTTGCAAAGGAGTGAGACATCTTGCTTCTCACTCATTTCTGTTGAGAGCTGCACATGTGTGTAACCAACAAGCAGCTGGATGTACTCGTGAAGTGACATTGAAGTCACTGATGATGTAACGGTGGACGGTGGACTCTTTCAAACTCAGCACCAACTGAGCGCTGCTTAAACAGAGATGGATGGAAAAGTACTAAAAAGCCAGTGGCCTTAAAAATTAGCGTGTCCACCCAGGTGCTTTTTTTTTTTGGATCAGCCGATCTGGAGCTGGAGCCGACAAACACCCACTACTAGGATTACTACTGCTGAGTCATTTGACGCAGCAGGGAATAGCGATGGCATCCATTCACATTAAAGACAAAAGCCAGATTTTAGCAGGTTTTTCTGTCCTGTGTGGAAGTGGTGTAAGACAGTGAACATGGCAAACGTCACACCTGCCATCTGAAAATGAAGTTGATTTCTATCCGTGACAGCAGCAAACATATCTGCTCTGTAAACAACCTAATAAGAAAACACTTATATTAGCATTATTTTTCTACCATTAGGCAGAGCAGATGGTCAAACTGAGCCAGACAGCAGCTACACAAAGTCTCCTTGTTAACTTACAAACATGAACACACATCTTGTCCTGTGCCTAGCTTGCTCGATTTGCCGTTCAGATCGCTAATTAGTTGCTCAGCTGCAGCACACTTAATAACATATCTGCAAAGTCCACTTCAGTGTGTTTTTTATACTGGTGGCGTCCTTACTCCCCAATACCACTAACAACAGCTGGCCACCTGCCCCTGACATGTAGTGCAAGTTTGTTTACTGTGACTTTTGTTCCCCTGCCGGTGCTCAGCCTGCCAGCGTTTGTCAATCACGCCCGGACATCAACGCGCCCCTCCGACCATGTTTCCAAAGACCTTTTCTTTCCTTTTGTGAGCAATACTTTGAAACAAAAGCACACGAGCACTCATTTGCACTACAAAATGGATGACAGTGTGGCTGTAGCACTGCTGTCGGCTCCTGTTTTACTTATTTCTTTATGTACTGCATTACAAGCCCCAGAATTGATAATCAATACCTTTACATGGCACAATCTTAATAAAAAACAGTGCAGCAGCCTAAAATAGCATCAATCTCGTGTTGGTTCTTGCTGCTCTGTTAACTTTCTCGCAGCCGAAACTGCTCTGCGCCTTCACAGGTAACCACAGCTGCCTCATTATCCCTGAGTGATCCCCGCCTCCTCCTCCTCATCATCCCTCCCTCCACCTCTCTGCCCCTCCCTCCACCTCCCCGTCGCTCCCACATCATCCAGCACTCCCAGCATCCACAGGGTTTCTTCCAGGAAGCGCGTCGGGGCAGTGCTGGATGCCCGGCTGGAATGCCTGGGAGAGAGACCATCCTTATTGTCCATCTCTGAGAGAGAGAGAGACAGAGAGAGGAGAGAGCCAGTGGGGAGGAGGTGGAGGAGAGGAGGAGGTGGTGGAGGAGGAGGGGTGGCGATAGGAGAGAGGAACAGACATGGCTTCTAAAGAGATCACTGCCTCTGGTTTCGTAAGTGTGAGCAAGGATATCACAGGTGGGTAAAGACTGGTTATTTTTTTGGTCCGTGTGTGTGTGTGCGTGCGTGTGTGCGTGTGTGTGTGTGTTGTTGCGGGTTGTAACCGCGGTCACCTCCCGGCGTGTCTGCTGTTCATGCTCGGGATGCTTTTCCCCTCCGCGCGTCTGGCGGAGGGCTGCGACCGAGCAGACGCATTGGATGGACAGTCAGGAGCTGCACCTTTCCATTTCCATCCTGTGCGCTTTGCTTTTTTTCCCCTTCCTCGGTGCGTGTGAATTAGTGAAACGTGCAGATGAATTATTCACAGTGCAGGGGGGGAAATTTACCTTGCTTGGAAATCTGCCCCTCGGGGCGGATCAGGTGATAAAACCCCCCCTCCAGCCTTAGGCCAGAGAAGAAAAAGGGGCGTTGTGGAAATAATGGTGTGTGTGTGTGTACTCGTGGGGCTGATAGCGTTTTTTTCACCAACACACACTATTTCAGAGGATGTGTTTCTCCCCCCCTCACCCTCCTCCCTCCCTCCCTCCCTCCTCTCTAAACCTCAACCTTTGAGTGTTTTATCTTTGTTTTCCTGCAGCTCGAGCGCTATAGTGATGGCGCGCGTGCACGTGCTTGTGTGCAAAAAAAAAAAAAGTGGGACTGATAAAGGCAGATGTTCACCGGATCGTGCCAACAACAACAACAACAACAACATCCGATAAATGCACGAGCCGCACAGACCCACGACAGAATGCACAAATATTTATTCCGTCATTTCTCAAACAGCAACAGCTCACACATGTCAAAGTCACGCACGCGCGCAAACACACGCTCCACAAAATGCTCAGGGTATCCGGGACTCTGCTGCTGTGTTAATTACTCCTAATGGCTCTATTAGGCACACTGTGATGATTAATCCAGTGGAATCCCTGCCTCTACACTCAGTCACCTGCCGAGAGGGCTGCCGCCGCCTCCTCCTGCCCTGCCCGCACTGCCTGACAGGTGGATCACCCGGGGCCTAACCGTGGCCCCTGGTGGCCTGCAGGGGCCTGCACAAGGTCACCTGAATGAGACTTTCAGGCCTCATCTCCTCCCCCTGGATGGACTTGTTGTGATCAGTGGTTCCATCTCTGGCTCTCGGAGATCTCCTCGTCATACAGGGAACTGGCACCGATTTGTTTTCAGAGGAGCATATGTGTGTGTGTTTTGAGGCTTGGAAAGTGAAGCCCAGTCTTTTCTTTCCAACACTCAGATGCTGCTGCTGTCTGCTTATTAACAGAAGTGGAAGAAGTATCGATATCCCCTTCAAAGTAAAAAATGCTCAAATCCACGAGAAAAAGTTCAAACCTGAAGCGTTTTCACCAAAATGCTTCTTAAGTGTCAAAAATGTAATTATTTAGAAGCACAGTGGACGTGTCAGTTTCATAATGATATATAGGATTACTGTTAAAGATGCAGTAATGTGTAAGCAGCATTTTAACGTAGTTTATTCTATAATTCATCATATTTTGTGTCAAGCAACACTATGTAACTTTCTGCAGAAAGATTGTTCATCCCTCCATCATCTGTGACCACTTATCCTTTGCAGGGGCTGGTGTGTCGATCCAAGCTAACGTTGGGCGAGTGGTGGGGTACGCCACTCTCATACCCGGGTTGTCAAATGCCGATCAAGATCAGATAGCAAGTTGGATCTTTGCTGTCGGCCATCAGTGTTGATGTTTGACGATCTCGGGGTGGGACTCAACAATCAACCATCTTCCTCCAGATCGACTTTAAAAGTTACATAGTGCTGCTTTAACTGATCGTTAAACTGATATACGTAAAGTAACTAACTGCTGCAGACAGACAGATGGAGTGCAGTGAAAAGGACAATATCTCTCTCTCCAAAATGTGGTGGAGGAGAAGTAGAAGAGAGCGTGAAATAGAGAAATTCAAGTTAAGTGTATTGAGTAAATAGACCGCACTCCACTGCCTTAAAGTTCACAGAGACTTACGTGCTCCTGAAAATACTGCTACGACTGTACCAGCTCCCCCTGCCAAATCCCACCGCCCCGGCTTTCGTATCGATTTGCTCATAAAGTCGTCAGTCGGATGCCGTGCGGCCGCTGTAATGGAGCGGAGAGGATGAATCATGTGATATCCTGCCGGCGACTGTATGTTTCTCTGATGGCGTTGATGCCGTGTGCTCCCGCCCTGTGAGTAAGACGCCTTCCTCTGGGCGCAGAAGGCAGGTTTACGTGCGGGATACATGTCAGGGGTCGCGGCGCTGACGGTGATGCTGTTTGACAGGAACACTTCTCGGTGAATCACAGACACCGATGCCTCGCATGTGTCATGTTGCTCTTGTGAGGAGGAAAGCGACACAGGAGCATATTGTGAAGCGTTTTGCTGATGGCACTAGTTGGAGGAGCCTCGCTGATAGCGTGGTGTGCACTTCAGTGAGCAATAAAGAAGAAGATTATTGTTATGTTTCCGAGTCGATACGTGACTAATCCAGGCTATCTCCCAATGAATGCCATTGTGTTTTGAAGTAGCTTATTCATAATCATCAGGATATATACAGACTCATGTGATTAATTTACCATCTGAAAATGCCACCACGGGTCTGCTTAAATGACAAGCCTGATATATCGCTCGGTAATTTGATGAAGGCTTGAATGCAGACCTGACCGCCCAAAGGTCAGGCTGGTTTAATTTGATTTTGGACTCATTTGATTGTGGTTCTGTTTCATTTTAAAGGTCCCATCATATGCTCATTTTCAGGTTCATAGTTTTATGTGTCCGCTACAAAATGTTTACGTGCTTTAAAGTTCAAAAAACACCTCGACTCACCCTCTGCTTGAACGCCTCCCTCCTGATAGGCCCCAGTCTGCTCTGATTGGTCAGCTCTCACAGGCCTGAGCAGACCTACTGTGTTCGCGCATCAACTCTGCCGGTATTTTTGCAAACCTTTGCCGTGCTGGAGGTGGTGACTGTGTAGCTGGTGACATCACAACCTCACAGATGTCCTGACAGCTCGTCTTTAAGGCACTGATTCTGAATACAGGCTGAAGAAGTCTTGCTTTTACCAATATGTGACCTTTAAATGACCATTAAAAATATGTTTATGCCTTTATTGATAACTGACTGTAGTAAGATGACATGTAGTGAGGCAATAGAGGGATGGGGAATGATATACGCAAAGATATGATCGGTCTCGTACCTTAATCCCAAGAACACTGGGGCTCTCTGGTTTTAGCATTTCAAACGTGTCAGCAATGATTTCTAAATGTGTCTCTCCCTGATTTAGTATGAAAATTAACTTGCAAAGACAGGAAAAAGGTAATCTACAGTAAACATCACATCCCCTTTTTTATTCTTGTCAAACTAATGTTATTGTTGTGTGGTAATGCCGACTTTGTTGACTTCTCAAATCGATCCAGACACACTGCACACGCAAAAACAAACGCAGACATGATTTTCACCGTGATAAATTCACCTGTGTTCGATCTCTGCAAGTTGATTTTTTTTTGTCTGGAGCACAAGCAGCACGCTTTGAAAAATGCTCCACGGTAATGTGTTTTTTTATTAAGCGCGACGAAACAATGCAGAAATGCTGGTCAGCTGAGTGTTTGTGCTTTTTTTTTTTTTTTTAATAACATTTCAATGTCTTCATGTTGTTTCACAGAGAGCATCAAGAAGATCGTTGACAAATCATCTATCAAGTTCATTCATGGCATCAAGGTCGACACCAAAAGTGGGAAAACAGAGGACAGAGTGCTGGTAAGATGCTGCTCTCGGTCTGTTCACTTGAGGGTTTTTTAATGGGCCCCTGTGCTCCAGTAACAACTGAGCTGCTGATGTATAAGAACACCTCAGTCCTGCAACCTAAGCACTCTGAGGCATACATCATGTATGTACAGTACCTTTTGATGTTAACTCCCACTGCAGCATTAATGGATCTGTGACAGTGAAGGTAGCAGCTCACAGTGATTAAACAGTGACGCATCTCGCTTCCGAGGTCACTCGCTAACTGCTTCATAACTGCTGGCCTTCATCTGCGACTGCTGTTGGCAGGATGACTGTAGATAGACGGTATCTATGGGAGCGGCTGTGGACTCCTGTGTGTGTGCGAGCCCCACTGTGGAGGCGGTGGGGGGGCTGAGCAGCTCACAGCCTTTGATTCTGGGGTGCTTTCATCAGAGAATATGGGGCACAGATATGAAATCTCTATTAGAGTGAGTGGAGCTCAGCCAGCTATCTGGTTTAAAATCTGGGGCAATCAGCTCTGAAAGTGTGGACCAGAACTTCGACTGGACCCTGTTTGTATTTGCGGGTCGTAAAGCACACAGTCCAGAGCAGGTTTCATTGATTGATTTCTCTTTTGAGTGCAGCAACTAAACCATATGTGCGTACGAGCATGCTCTTATACCATTCCCAGTCCAACCGCAGTGAAGTCAGTGTATTTTTGATACTGTTTAAAACGCTAGTGACTCCCGTTGCCCCTCCTGAAGTCCCCCGGTGATCCAATGAGCTTTCATCCCCGGCCGAGCGAGCTTCAGCCTGGCAGAGCAGTGCCTCCACTCAATGGATGCTTTAATGATTCACCGTGCGGCGAGGACGGGCGGTTAGAGGAGTTTCTGCATGTACAGCCTTTGATATTGTGGCGCTTTGATACGTCTATCTGCCAGAAACATCTTTCCAATAATCTCTTTCCAATCCGTGTCTCATTTACTGCTTCCTCTTTTTAAAAGCTGAACTGGAAAGCTGGGGTAGTCGCTCCTGCTGGGCGCGCACAGAAGACTGGAAAATAGATTGGAGTTTGATCAAATGGGCCTGGGATGGGATTTTTTGGGGGAGATTGCAGAGCTTAAATGTGTTAAGTTTTGCGTTGAGGCTTCTTTAAGATCGTTTGACACTTCTTTAAGTGTCAGACAAGAGCAGACGAAGAGTATCCGTCCCGTAGCAGCTCTCCTTGCATGATTACGCACCACAATAATCCTGATGTGTGTGTGTGTGGTCTCTCTTTGATGTGGAATAACTTGATACCGGATCTCTCTCCTGCTGCATCAGCATGATTCACTCCTGTTTACTCGCTCTCAACTACCACCCATAACCCCCGACTCATCACAGTAATGCGATACAGTCTGGTCCTTTTTTTTAATCAGCTCCTTCAGACGCGCACGTCCTCCATCCCACACGCACATTTTGAGCGACCGCATTTCAGACACCTCACTCGCCGCGTGGGTGTGAGAGGCTGCCAGTGCGCGGTTCTGACGGGCCCGTGTCAAGCTCCTCTCTCTCCGGGAAAAAAAAAACACACACACAACAGCCGAGCGGGAGAGTTGTAATTTAATTACGGCTTTTTCATCGGGGAGAGGAGGACGAGGAGGGAGGAGGGGGGGTTGTTTGTCCTGAGGGAGTGTTTTAGCAGGGGCCATCAGAGAGAACGGAGTAAATGATTGGGAGCGACGGAGCAGAAGAAGAGAAGAAAAAGAGCAGAGGGCAGTGTACTCAGGGGCTGGTGCAGAGCAGCCAAATGCCAAAGAATCACCACTTCTTGTTTGCCTTGATGATGAGAGACACTGACTTTTTTGGGGTGTGTTTGCAACAAAAAACAAACGAGGAATCAGGGGGCCAGGATCGGATTCATCACACAGCTGCACGACACAAATGTTTGTGGAGAAAATAAGTAGGTGCCGACGCAGAAGTGCTCGCACAGATGGAGATGCACAAATAAGCTTCCCTGTTTGCTTTCAGATTTGCCGGTCACGTCTGGATTTCCGTCCAACTTTGCATCGCACTGAAATGATCCCACGCACTTCAGAGTGCAGACGGCAAATTAGCCGAGGTAGTGAATGTAATGCTAAATTGGCATCCTGACCCAGCGTGACTGGAACTTCTGCCTCATGACTTCAAAATGTGGAGAAAACTGCTGAAAAAATCTCCGGTTCTTTCCTTTAAGTTGTCTGTGGAGATGCTGAATGATTAGATCTGATTGACTGCTGAGCCCAGAGCCACACTGTACGTCTCAAATTAAATACATTAGCCTCTTTCATTTTTTGCCCGCAGCAGACGTAATGTAACGCTAATGAAGTTATATTTGTTGGAATGTGATTAAAACGTTGGCGTGTCATCATTTCTCAGCCTGTATCGCAGGAAGTTAATCTATTAATGTTGGACAACGTGTCTCTGACACGGAGGGCTTTTAGCTGGATCGATACATGAATATACAGAGGGCTCATTTCCCTCCTCATCATTACCATGGAAACTCCTGGGACTATTTTCTCCCCACGGGGTTGTTACTGTGCAGTGAACTTTCCCGTAATCCTGACTCAATTTGCTCCCTTTTTTTTCTTTAGGTCCTCACAACATGGCGTCTTTATTTCCTGGCGCCAAAGATTCCCGCCAAGGTACTTTTAACCGCTCTCTCTCCCGTACAGTACAAAGCTTTTTCATTCCCAACGCCTGCTGAAATCTTTGCTTTTGTCGATTCAAATCTGTGACAACAGGTAGAAACCACCTTCAACTTCTTGGAGATCCGAGCCTTGAACTCCCACCCGGATCACCAGGTGAATGTTAACATTAATACCGACCTCTGTGTGCACTCATGCTCCACTTTTGCAGCTAATTGTTTGTCTTTCACAGTTGTGTCATAGAGCGGTTACATCACTTTGGCCTTCGAGGAATGACAAAACGCATTTGGAGCATTTATAGAAACAGCTACAGTGACAGTCATTGCTCTCTTAATTATGTTTTTGTCTTCTGGCAACGAGAAAAACTGCTCAGGGACCGTGTGAAAATTATTAGATTTATCAGAGAGCAGGGATTTTGTGTTTTTGTTTTGCTGAAGAGAGGGTAGTCAGGATTGTTGGGGGAGCACGGGGAATCATTTTTGATTTTTACCACCCTTATCTTTATATATCTGTAAAAAATACTCCGTGCTAGTGAGATTAATCACAGGACAAAATGATCAATGGCATAAATGATGGGTTTAGTGAGTGGCATTGGTCATACAGGTGCATTTCCATGCTGGTATATACACAGATAATGAATGACAATATAACAATGTTGTAATAATATGAAATAGATCTTCATAGGACAATAATGGTTAAAAACATTAATGAACACTTAAAATGGCCTTATATCTGCTTAACGACATCATAATGTGTTATAAACAGTTTATTATATGTTTATATACTGCTCAGAAATTGGAAATAGGGAAGTTAAAGGATAAGTTCACCCAAAAACACACAAATTCGCAACAAAACAGCGTTCTCCCAAACAGCTGAAGTAGATGGGGACTTGTTTTAAAATGTAAGAAACATCCAATAAAAAGAGAAACAAAACGTAAAATGGCTTCACACAGCTCGTCCGAAGCAATCCAAGCCTTCAGAAGCCTGAGATTGATTTTAAAAGACGTTGTTTACACCCTTGGCGAGCTCGTTCAGCCACTTCAGACAGGTTTTAATTGCGTTTCTTTATTTTTATCTCTTTTTAATGGTAAAAAGAACAAAGTCAGGACCGTATTATAAGATATGAGGGGGAGGTGTTGCGGTGTGGTTCTCTGCAGCCTCCTATAATTTTCACCTACAGTTTCCATTATCTGTGCAGGTCATTATCGACACCGACAAGTCCAGCTACTCCCTGAGGTTTGAGTCCCGCGAACACCTCAATCATGTGGTCAGCCATATTAATTTCGCTCTGTCTCGAATATTCAACAACTCCATCTTTGCGTAAGTGCCACTTTCTCACAGAAAATGTGAATAATCTGTGCAGTGGTAGATAATCAGAAAAGCTGAAAGAAGAATGACCTTTTTTTTTTTATCCGCTAATCTAAAGATAAATGGTTCCTAACAGTGTCTGTGTCTTTAATCTTTGCAGCCCGTCCATCTGTCATTCAGACAGTGACCTTTCTGAAGGCAGCAGGAAGTATTCGCCCAGCTCGGAGACTTCAGTGGAAACACAGAGGGCCTGTGGTAAAAAGAGACATTATCATCAAACACGGGAATTTGCACACATTAGTACACACACACACACAGATAGAGTCACGTGCACACATATTGGCAGACTCAAGAGGAAGTTGGCTCACATGCTCCACAAATGCTCCCCCAGATGTTCTTTCTAAAGTGCTCTGTCACCCAAATAAAAGATTGATAATTTGGACAAATGTTTCTGCGTGCACTCTCCTCCGTTCTCCCTCCTGTTATCGCCGAAGGAAGCAGCTGTTCACATCGACTCATTCATTCTTTTTTTTCCTCTCTCTCTTGTTTTTTTTTTCCTCCCGCCGCCCGCCTGCGTCTCTCAGGAGGCTTCTCAGAGACGTACTCGGCTCTGTGCGACTATAATGGCATCAGCTGCAAGGAGGAAGTGCAGTGGGTAAGAGCTGTGGGACTGTGCCTGTGTCGCTGTGAGTGCCTTTGAGTGTTATGTACAGCACTGTGCACAAAATGAGGGGGTCATATATTGCAGCAAACAGGCTCATGGGTAATGTTGCTCCTAGGACGTGGACACCATCTATCACTCCCAGGACAACCGCGAGTTTAACCTGCTGGACTTCAGCCACCTGGAGAGCAGGTGAGGGACGAAGAGCGGTCAAACACTATTACCTCCGATATACGGCACCTCATTTACCTCAGTTTTACCTTTTTCCAGGGATTTGGCGGTGATTGTGGCATCAATGGCGTACAACACCTGGTTCACTAAGCTGTACTGCAAAGACCTGCGCATAGTAAGTACAATCTGCTCTGGTTTTGCTTCGCTGTAAACACAGGTGAAAAGTTTACATGTTTGCTTCCTCCTTCAGGGGTCGGAGGTCACCGAGCAGGTCCTGCACACAGTCAGCAAATCCTCCAGCCTGGAGGAGATCACTCTGGAGAACGCAGGGTTAAAATCGTGAGTTTTGGTCCTTCTTTTCATCCGTGCAGTCGTCTATAAACTCTGTTGCGAGGACCACGCAGCCTGTGAAAACACTTGTATCATCTTGTTCTGTGGCTCTAAAGGGAGCGTTTTAAAGTCTGAATCATCATCCACTGTAGGATCTGGCATTTTTTTGGAGCTTGTCCTATTCAAGGGATTAAAAGTCAGGTTATTTCAGCCTCTGCTGCACACAGTCTGACAATTCAGTCTTTCCATTGCGATTCTTAATGGAAGCACGATGCCAAATCTCCACAGCGCTCCTTTAAAATGTTTGTCTGTATTCACAGCATGTGTTTTTGTTGTCTATGAAACTTTGGCCTCGCTTTACAGAGACTTTCCACAGAAGATGTCAGCTGCTCTGTCAGAGAACCCTGCTTCTGTCATCCACTCACTCAACCTGGCCCACAACTCACTGGACAACCAAGGTACAATGAGATGTCATGTCTCGATGTGGCTGCTTTCAGCCTGAGGTGAACTGTCCCTTTAAAAATCCCCATTATGCCTGTGAATGAAATCTAGTTTTGGCTTGATCACACACACATTAATGCTCGTTGGTGGCCAAACGAAAAGGTCTTTCAAAACAGCCAAAGATGGCCGAGAGCGGAGCTGAGGTGTCTAATGTCTGGTTCTGTAACTCCATTTCTACACCTTTTGTTTGCACACTGCAGGTGTGTCAAACTTAATCCAGCAGGTGTGTCGCCTCAGCAAGGGACTTCGTCTCCTCAACCTCTCCAAGACCTCACTCACCTCCAAAGGTTTGATCTCATCCCTCTCTGACGTCCTTCCTTCTCTACTCTAGTTCAGTATTTTCAATAAAGTGCGACCAGTTTTTGTAGAATTTCCTTTCCGTGCAGTGTAAATTAGTCAAACGACGCCCACAGCAGTTTGTATAAAGCTGCATCTGATCGAGGAGCTCTCAGAGTTTGTGTTAGATTATAGTTAAAGGAATATAAAACCTCCAAAGCCCCAGATAATTCAGCCTCCTGAAGAGCTTTGTTTCATGCTACGACTCCATATTGACTTTTAGTATGATGCCTCGTGCAGCCCTGCAGGCAGCGTGCCTCCTGTTACCGTCTCATTTTCTCTTGTATCCGGCGGAGAATTTAAATATTACATTGAAGCAGACAGATACTACACTCCGCTTCTCGTTGCATCCACCGATACCTGTCGCTGCAGATGTCTATGAATTATGTAAGGACGAAAAATGTTTTGAGAGCGTTCTCTGTCTTTTAATATTGTACAACTCCCCACTCCCTCCTCCTCTCTCCCTTTTTCCTTTTATCCCCCTCCCTCTCTCTCTCAGGAGTGGTGTCTCTCTCTCAGGCTCTCTGCTCCAGCGATGAGTACTCCAACTCTCTCCTGCACCTGGACCTGAGCAAGAACCCCGGGGTCCTCTCGGGGGAGGATGCCTCGGTCAGAGAGCGCAAAAACCCATCTGGAAACAAAAAAACACACACTACTCCATTTTTTCGCCACTTTTTCAGCTTGATATGACTCCTCTCTCTCTCTCTCCCGTTCTCTCTTTCTGTTTTGCAGAACTTGTATCTCTTCTTGTCTCAGCCCAACTGCCTGGTCCATTTGGATCTGTCGGGCACGGATTGCTCCGTCGACTCGGTGGGTGTTTGACGTTCATGTGCGATGCTTAAACGAAAATGCATTTCTCTGATTAACCGTCTCCACCCTGTGTCTCACGCAGCTATTTGGGGCACTTCTGAGGGGGTGTTGCGCTGATCTTTCCTATCTGAATCTTTCCAAAAATTCCTTCTCCCACAGGTTAGTCACATCTTTAAGATTACCTACACAAAAAAAAGCCAAATCTGCGAATATATCGCCCTTATTTCACCTTAAAGGCCTCGTCCTGCCTCTCATCGCCCCTTCCTCTCTTTCTTCTTTGTCATTATCTCCACCTCTCGCTTAATGGGAAATCAGAAATGAGCTTTGTGGGAGTCACAGGAACATTGTGTTTCTTCTCTGTGGGTGTGTCCACTGCCGTTTAGAAAAGCAGAACTCTCGGCGCTGCCTGCATAGATAAGACTCATGAATATTTAGGCAGAGCCATCTATCATTTGACCCCGCTCGCTGCCTCCTCTAACACCAAAGCGATATTCACTCTGTTTCTCATCCTTCACTCGGCGCTGCACTCATATTTACCCAGCATGTCAACAATGTGACTTCATCACTTCTGTGTGGCCGCTCTCTCCATCCATCTCCTCGCTTCTCCTTTAATCTCTCATCTTTTTTTTTCGTCCGACAGAAAAGTGAAGGACACGCTGCCGCTGTTCCGTCAGTTCTTCAGCCTGGCCTTCAGCCTCACTTATGTCAGCCTGGCCTCTATGAAGCTGCCCCCTGATGTTCTGAGGTGTGTCGCTTCTTATTCTCCACTCACCCTTTTATCTTCTGCAGCGATGGCAGATTTGAAGCGTGTGGATAGCCGCAGCTTCCTCTCCACGTCTTTTCTCACTCGCTCCTACACTTTCTGTCTCCACAGGGCTCTCCTGACGGGGTTAACCTCCAATCCTCATATCAACGACCTTCATCTAGACATCAGTGGCTGCGAGGTAAGAGTTCCACATCTGCAGTGGATTCTGAGCACATGTTCAAGGGGTAGGTCAGTATTTTTCTCCTCATGCAGTTTGAAGGTACCATGAGCTTATCCTGTGGACTCCGTGGAGCTTGTGAAATGATGTTGTCGCCATTGTCAACCTGTGAAAAGAGAAATTCAAGGTTGAGAATGCATTGAAAAAGATTTTCAGCTGCAAAGAAACGTCTAAATGAATGAAATGAAAGACCGTGAGCGTCTGAGGAGAAGAAACTCAAACTTCACACACTGTGAGTGACACCAAAATCACACATCAACGGACAAATATACTGCAAGTCACAAGTACACATTTTGGCCCTGATTCTGCAGCTGAAGTCGGAGCCAAAAAACCTCACAGTTGATATAATTTGTACAATTTTTCCTCATTCTCATTCTCTCTACAACGGTGATTGTCGACCGGCGGCCCGCAGGCCACATTCTACCCACCAAAGATTCTCATCCGGCTTGCAGATTATTTATGAATTCAGAAAATGCGAGCATCTAATGTTACTCATCAGTGGAAGAGACCCAGCCTGTGTCCCGAGAGTGATCATGTATTAGCTCGCCGACCCCTGGCAACGATCCAAAAATTGTAGTTTGTAGTTCTCCCGTGTTCATGCACAGGGGCAACAAAAGACTGAGAGTTGTGCTTAAAAAACGCCTGTCTGGAACAGGTGATAGTATCATGACCGGATGTGAAAGGAGCATCCTTGAAAGGCAATCGTTCTGGATGGCTGAGGCAAACATGTGACTGTATGAAGGATATCACCAGGAACACAGTCAGGAACACTTTGTTAAACCTTTGTCGGTAAACAATATACCTTCCCAACGTTTTTTTAAAATCGGGTTTGTGTTTGTTAAAGCAAAAAAAAGGCGAAGCTAACAGGTAGCAGACGACGTTTTCCCCCTTCAACTGAGCAGAGCAGCTGCAGATCACAAGCAAAGCAAACTCACTGTTCAACAAATCTTCAGAACGCCTGCGGAAACATACAAAAAAAAAGGCATCCATAAATCTGCCACACTCTGGAAAAATAGAGCAAATCCCTGCAGACTAAACCTAAAATGACTCGGATTCATGCTTGTGCACATGTTGGTTTTCCGCTTCTCTCTATCTCTATCTCTATCTCTCCCTCTGTCTCCAGCTCAGGTCTGCGGGAGCTGCTGTAATCCAGGAACTCTTCCCCAGAGTCTCCTCTATCGCCACTCTGGATATCTCAGACAACGGTACGGTGGCACGCTTCAACACATCCTGCTGTGACCTTGACTCTCTGTCCTCAGGCAGGAGATGTTTGAGTGGGCTGTTAATGAATCAAGCTGAGCCGTGTTGAGCTCTCTGCATATATGTGTGTGTGTGTTGACAGGTCTGGATGCAGACTTGCTCACAGTACTGCCGGCCCTCTCCAGACACCCCTCCCTGAAACACCTTTATCTGGGCAAGAACTTCAACATCAAAAACAGGTGCTGCCAGTTCTCATTGTCACGCTTTACTGCAGCTATGTATCCGTGTGTGTGCGTATGTGAGAGTGTGTGTGTGTGTGTGTGTGTGTGTGTGTGTATGAGCACGAGGGCGCATGCACTACATATGCCAGCTTGAATGTACGCGTCTGTGATTTTACTTCCGTTCTCATAAGCGGCTGCCGCTCCTCGGGCCGAAAGCTCGCCGGCAGCAGGAAATGACTCGCGCCAGCTCATACAGCCTCGTCTCTGTGTTTGTCTCCACGCTGTCTGTCTGCAGGGTTCTGGATGAAGTCCTGCAGAAGCTGGTTCAGCTCATACAGGAGGAGGATTGTGTGAGTGAGAACACGGGAGATATCCGCATTCATTCAAAGGATACTGTAAGATGCAGATATAACAGTTTGCCTGCGCTGGGTTTGCTTCATTACAAGTCACTGAAATAGGAAATGGATCAGCTGCAAAGACACAGAAAAAATCTGAATTTCTAGTTTCACTGAATTGTCTTCTGGAAGGAACACAATTAAAATGATAATAAACTTAATAATGAGATAATAAAGATAGTTACGTTTAAAGGAGACACATTATGCTCATTTTCAGGTTCATAATTTATTTTGGGTTGTGGGAGTCGGGAGAAATGTAAATGTATCTAATCCCTCTCCATTAATCTTTAGTTAATAATTCAGCACAGGCTTCCTTATTTAAACATTAATTATGAATAAATACATAAATAAATAGGTAAAATATAGTTATATATATATCTATACATTACATTAAATTAACTAAAACTATCAACAGAATGTGAGGGAATATCAGTTTTGACATTATGATGTTAAAGTATTGTGTTGCAGAGATATTTACTGAAGTTAGCATGCTAACAAGCTAGCCCTTGCCCATTCAAAGCTCTCTCAGCTCCTGTGCTAGCTACTGTAAACACTAAAACTTCCCCGGTCCTCGAGCTCCCAGTCCGAACCGCTGACTTCACTGCTAACTGAGCTAACTAGCTTACAGCAGCTACAGTCTGCAGCACAATTATCAATTCTGACGCTTGATTTTCTGGATAATTTTTGCATGATGTTTCACTGCAGAGGTGTCGCTGTATCATGAATTATTACTGTGTCTCTACCCTTGCAGGCACAGTGTCTATATCACTACACACACATGTTGTAAATAATTCATACATACAGCATGTTAAGTCATATTCGCTAGCAGTCACATCGCCCTGCAGTAAATCTCACCAGCTCCCCAGCCCCCTCTTCTCTTTCCACTGCTCATTTTTCTCTGCTTTATTTATTCCTGAATTACCCAACATACTCGTTCACTCTAACACTCGTGCCTCTTCTACCTTTGTTTCCCCAGTGCCTGCAGTCTCTGTCCCTGAATGAGTCACGCCTACGCTCCAGGGGCACCGTGCTGGTCAACGCCCTGGGCAGCAACACCTGCCTGAGAAAGGTGGACCTGAGCGGGAACAACATGGACGACATCGGAGCCAAGATGCTGAGCAAAGCCCTGCAGATCAACACCACGCTCAGGTGAGGGGTAATAAATGTAGAGAGAGGAAATGCCTTTGTCTTTTCTGCAGTATCACTTGTGCTCTATACGGAGGTTTGTATTCAGTGCGACTCACGACTTTGCCCTGCAGGAGTGTGACATGGGATCGCAACAACACCTCCGCAGCAGGATTTCTAGACTTGGCCCGGGCGCTTGAACAGTAAGAGCATTAAAGCATCTTCATCATGTAGTCTGTAAATGTACGCTATGATTTAGTCAATAAATAAGAGGATAGCTCATATAGCTGCTGCAGGAACAGTATTGATTTTAAGGGACCGTGATAGATTTACCTTCTATTTTAAAGCATTTAAACATACTGAAATTTGCAACGTGAGCAGAGCAAATTGCTGCTTTCCACTTCGCTATCTTAAATGGTCCAGACTCACCTCGAGGCTATGGATGACATGGTTATACAGATCAAAGTATTACTCACTCGTTGCATGCCATAGGAGGGATATTTTGGGATGAGCTCCGTCCGTTGGGGATATTAACCCTAACTAACCTTTGAATCTCTAACCCACTTTATTTTATCTCTTTAGTCCGTCACTGTCTCCTTCAATAACTTCACCCCTTCCTCTGGTGTCCCTTCCTCTTCTGCTCTTTCCTCTCTCAGTAATTTCACCTTGCAGTACATGCCTCTACCCCTAAGTGACATCAGCCAGGCGTACCGCAGCGCCCCTGAGAGGACAGAGCAGGCACTGACCAAGGTTGGCATCAAAGCCATGAACAAAGTCATTGTCAGAAGGAAAAGCTTAAACAGATTAAACAAAATCTGGGAGATTTGATGAAGTCTTCCTGGTTTGCAACAAAACATCTTCATTGTGTTGTCTTACACCTTTAAAACAAGTACTCATCAAGTGCTTTGGATCAGACATGAGCTGAAATTATACGTTTTATGTAGTACTGGGCAATATAATCAATATTATATTGTTATTATGATAGAAGACTGTATATCACCTTCGATTGTGTTGTCTTTTCCTGGTTTTAAAGGCTGCGTTACGGTCAAATTATGTAATTTTCTGAACTTACCTGAATGTTCTACTTATTCTAATATTTACCTTTACCCACTTAGTCATTATATCCACACATTGAAAACATTATTTATCAATAATCTCAGTCTGTTAATAGTTTGTTAAAATACCAATAAACATCCCTACAATATTGTAACAATATCGATATCGAGGTATATAGCCTAAAAATATTGCAACATTATTTTAAAGGCCATATATCGGCCAGTCCTCGTGTTAGACATCGAAACGGTATCAACAGATACAGATCTGAGGCTCTATGAGTGGTGTAGCTCTTAGTCAAAGGTTATACTGCCCAATTTTGTGTGATGATTTTATTGTTAAAATCCTACCACTGCAGAAATTAGTATAATTTCACATGTAACGCTAGAATAGTTTGATTCACCAAATGAAGAAATAATCAGGACCCCAGTTGCCCCAAAGCAGCTTATGACAGAGTCCCATTGTAAGATAATATTATCCAATATTCATGCTCTTTTAAGTCTGTTTTTGGTCTCCACTAACTGCTGAGGAACAGATCTGGCTCTTAAGCTGCTAAATGCTCCACTAAGTTCAGCAGCTAGTCGCTAACTGTGTCTGTCTGCCGCTTGCTGTTGAGCAGGGTATGCACAGTGGGTTTTCAGAGCATTTATTCCTGAAAACAACTGCATGCTGCGGTGAAAGTGAACTAGAACCGGACAGCTAAACAATGAGCTGAGGCTCACTATAAAGCCGATGGGAGCTGCAGACTCAGGTGCTAATTATCTATAGGTTCATCTCTTGAATGTATTATTTAGACCTGGCTGCAGCAGCAACGTCGCTCAGCCTTGCTTGCAGTTTTGCCCAGTGGCAAGCATTTTCCAAATTAAAAAAGAGACGCCTGTAAAACTTGTTGGCAGGACACCTCACCTGCATCAAACTTTTGATCCGTGGAGGTGACATATTCGTAAAAAAAATCCTCGAGCTGAGGAAATCTGTCTTTCCTGTCGCCTCTCTGAGCCGACCTGTCGATACAACCATAAAGGCCAAAATAAATAAATTATTGCCACCTTAAAATAATGTGGCATATTTAACTGTCGGTAAGCAGAAGTGGAAACTTAGAAACAACACAACTGAAATGTTCAGTGTGCAGTAAACAGTCCGAGTCCGCGCTGCTGATTCATGTTACTGAGTCGAAGGTTTCAGAAAATAAACTTTGATCAGTTTAGATGCTGCTGCTGGAGGCAGACGTTACTCTGAGGTACAATTTCATCCTGAAACAACACAAGCGCCATAAATGAAAGAAAAAACAACAAACTGAATACATCAGACAAGTAGCATTTCTGGCAGAGGAGACTTTTGGGTAAAGATTCTGTACTTTGATGCCGCCGCAAATTAATCAAACACTCGCCCACAGCTTTCTCCATCAAAACGCTGCAGTCATTACTGTTTGAGTTACCGGATGGTTGTGTGGTAGCAGCCTTACATGTTGAGGACAGTGCTGGCGGATGTAAATCACTCAGTGGATACACAACACATGTCCAGTTTGCGTCGGAGAATAATTTTAATATGTATAATGTTTGAAGCTAGAAAGGTGGCAGGGTCCGCCAAATATAAACAAAGTAAAACAGTGTGAAATTTCCTGATTACCTCAATCTTAAGATGCTTTTAGGAAACAGGGCCCAGAAATGTAAAATAAATGATTCATAAAAATGATTCATCTGCTCCTCTCTGCATCCTTTCGCTCTGCTTCATTGCACTTTGTTTCCTCTGCAACAATCCACCTGTTGCATCATCACCTCGTCTATTCTCTCTGTCCTCCTCGTGTTTTTAAGCCCGGCTTATATTCACGACCCCCTTGTTTCCTCTCTGCTGCGCAGATCCAGCGCGCTCTGGTGAGGAACAACCAGACCCAGCGCTTCTCTCAGAGGCAGGCCCTGCGGCTGCACCAGGGCCTGGTGACCAGCACTGCCGAACAGGTAGCGCTCATCTTGCGCCGCGCTCACCTTTTATGTGTGTGTGTGTTTGTCAATCTGTGTTTTTATGTGCGCTCGTAACACTCCCCTGCCTGTCTGTTTCCAAGGTGATGGAGCGCCTGTGTGTGCGCGTCCAACAGCAGGTGTGTGTGTTGCGAGGCGCCGGAGAGGTGGAGGAGATTCAAGCTGCTAAACAAGTGCTAAAGGAGGCCAGGAACTCCCGCGCTGTGAGTTGATGTAAAATGTATGAGCGTAGTGTTTGCATCGCTGTCATACATAAATTTGAATTAATGTTTTTTTTTTTTCCTCTCTAAGCTGTACCCGTCACTGTGCGAGCTGGCTCATGTGCTGTCTGTGGACGGGCCGGTGCGGCAGAGACTCGACTCTCTGGCAGGTGAACTTGCGAAAGCCGCGGACAAGGAGCTTCAGGTAGATCTCAAGAGCCTCTTTTCACACCGTGATCCATACACGGATGACTGAGTTACTGATCGCTGGCATCCGTTGCAGGTGATCGTCGACTCTATGGTGTCTCTCTGTCGCGAGCTCTGCCCTTTATCTTCTTCTGCAGCGGAGAGGCTGAGTCCTCCACTCTCATCCGTCTCCGAGCGCGTGTCCATCCCTCGCTCAGCCATCCGGACAGCTCTGATGGAAAGAGCGGCGCAGGATATTCACCGAGCCTTAGAGTAAGAGCGAGATGTAGAAAAAAAAGTGGAGAGGAGCAGTGAAAGGCTGCAGCAATAAGTCTGAATCTGATAAGCCAGTTATTGATTTCCTCTCACTTTTACCAAACCTCTTCCCGTCTGTCTCTCCCTTTCCTCTAACCCAATCTTCTGCAGAGAAGTGAAGCTGTCAGTGGTTTCCTATCTCACCAACTCCATCGTGGACCAAATACTGCAGGAGCTCTACGCCACCCATAAGACCCTGGTAAATGCAAAGCACTTAACAGAAAATGATGTGTCTGAGACAAAGATAAAGCGACCGAGTTGGCGTCAAAGGGACTCAAGAGCGCCGTCTTTTTCAGACTCGGCAGGTGTCTCATCTGAAACACTGGGAGGGGACAGGTGAGGACGGGACAGAGTGGAGGTTTAACAGACACAGAGACTCTCTGGACATCACAGATGAGGAGCTCACCACCAGCATAGTGAGTATGAATATACACACACATGGGCTGATATCAATCTTTCCATCTGGCCTCCTGTATCTCAGTTGAACGCCCCCAACTCTGACTTTCTCTTGCTCTTCACACTACTACCCTAGAGGGGCAACCAGCACGTCGATGCATCAGGACAGAGTTTTGTAGTCCGAGTCTAGATGCTTTCCAGAACTAGATATTTTTGTTCATTTAATGAGCATTGTTATATCAACCACATAAACACAATGGATTTACCAATACATGCTGCTGATGCTCCATAATGAGAAAGAAATAAACAAAGACTAGAACGCATTTTGAGGTGAATCCTCTCGGTGATGTAATAATAACAGCTTGCTCACACGTGGCATTTTGTTTGAATGCTGCGTGCAAATAAAAATGAACCAGGGGGCAAATTCATCATCAAATTAATGTCTGAATCAGAACAAAGCAAATGAACCGGCGGTCTGGAAACACCCGTAGAATCGCTTGTTATGAGCAAACTTCACATTTCTATTAATATTCTCAAGTAAAATCGAGGTTGGCTGACTTGAACTTGATCTTATTTGCACAGAGGTCAATTTTTTCACACAATCTATGTTATTGACAGTCCTTTTTGTTATAGCTCTGCACAGAGCCATCTCTGTTAAAGAAATTCAAAAGGATTTAGCGATCTAAAAAAAGAACAAGCCCAAAAAACTATGAAAATGGTCAGACACATTTTTCGCCACACTCCTTCCACCTGCAGCGTTTGCTTTGACCCTGGCTGAGAACCTTTTTATATGGATTTCAATTTTGGAGTCACAAAATACCATATTCTGTTCTGTCGACTCTCCCCGAGGCAGCGTTTGTGTGATTTTCCGATATATTATTACAGTGTTCCTCAGTTCTCATCTCCGGGCCTGATTCTACCTTCCATTTCTGTCATATATTGTATCAGTGTGGTCTGTAATCTTATATACATCAGTGTATATGTTGACTTTACTAGACTCGCTCTCACCCTTCACCATCTTAATCAACTTGAGTACTGCTGGAGGAACTGATGAATTTTCCTCTGGGGTCTGGCATTTGAAATTTCACTGACTTTCTTGACAGGAAGGTCAAAATTTGAAAAGCCCTAATTCGTCCAGTGGAGACGTTTCAACAATACTTGGATTGATGATGTATCATCAATTCAGATGTGTTTTGGCCTTTAGAAGCTTTTCACTGATTGGCTTGATTAAAGCAGAGCATTGAATGTCCAAAGTCCAAAAGGGCCTATAAATCCTACTCCAGGAGGCTGACTGCCATTGAACTTGCACAAATCAAGTCATCTTGATGCATCTTGGCCAAAAAAATGACATTATGAGTAAAGTTGGTAATCTGTGACTTGGTTAGTTCTGCACTCTGTGCCCTCCTATACAGTTTTCAATCCCTCCCCATCCCTGTTTTTTCTTTTCCCCCACACTGACCTGTTTCTCACCTGACCTTCAGAGTCTCCTCTCCCTCAGTTACCTCAGTTAGTTCTGCAACAAAGCTTGTTTTTCTGTCTGTTTGTTTATCATCAAATCGCCCCTCTAAAAATGAGAAAACTGAACCTTGAACTAAATCTGAAACACATTACCGTGACTGGTTATGTAGGAGCGCCGAGACAACCCGATAAAAGTAAATTGCAAATCTCTTTTGACGCACGAAAAGAGCAGCTCAATATTTATAAGACAGCAGGTAAAAATGCAGACTGTTTCTCTGATTTTATCTCAAGAGTCTGCCGTAAGCCCTGGGCCTTTTTCATCACAATCAGTTCACTCATTACCCGTTCAGACGCCTCTAGCCTTGATGTCTCCTCTAAAAACCTGTCAGAAAATTTTTGTCTGTGAAGCTGAAAATATCAGCACACTCATTTATTCTACTGCAGAGTACCTGCAGTGAACTGGCTTATACTGCTAATACAGATCATTTTGTACCAATTTCTTTCCTCTTTTCATCAGAAACTTTTCCTCATAAAACCAACAACTTGTTGTTTGGATGTTATGTCCTCGAGTGTTACCTCAAACAGATGTTGGAAACTGCTGTGACAGCTTTTTATGTACCACCGTACTTAAAACAATCATCATAACCTTCCCTACCTTCAGTAGTTATAGTCATTTCCATCCAATCACCAAACTTTTGTTGTTGTTGTTTCAACATATTTTTATAAAAGTTAATTGCACAATGTAATAGCTATTTAATAATGACACCATCAGCGATTAGTTCTGTACCCTAATAACCTCCACTGTGGTGTTTTGTCTGCCGCCAGGTGCAAAATCTCACAAGAAAATGAAGGCTGACTGGTGATTCAGTCCGACACAACCTGGCAACATTTGTATCTGCTTTCACGTCCCCATGAAGGAATACATTCATGTTTGTCCTGTGTTGTTGGTAGTTGCAACTCTGAGGAAAACAGAAACGATCCAGTTGTCTTTGCAACAGCGGCGCCCTAAGATATGTCTCCACTTTAAAGGTGCAATATGTAAGAATTGGTCACATGTCGAAATCATACTCACGGCAAATGGGGGGCAGCATATCACCAGAGTAACTGCTATCTGCTGCTAACTTAGCTGCCGTGAGCTAGTTAGCTCAGTTAGCCATGCAGCTAGTGGTCCAGGCTGAGAGCTCGGACCCCTGCGGAAGTGGTGGTGTTTATATCCCTTAGCACAGGTGCTTTGGACCGGGACAGGCCGGGGCTAGCCGGTAAGCATGCTAACTTCAGTAGGTATCCCTGCAACACAATGTATAGATGTCATAATGTCAAAACTTTAATTTCTTCACATTTTGCTGATCATTTTAATTAATATTTTAAAAGAAATCTTTCATATTGCACCTTTAACTAACTTTAGTTTTGATTAGTTTTAGTCTGGATTCAGCTCTGAAGCAGGTGGTCTGATATGATACGCTCTTAATGTAACAGCACTATTGTATTATTCATTAACTATTAACTTTGAGTAGTATCTTCTGTGGAGCACCTCAAGGATTCATTTCAGGACCCTTCATTTTCTCTCTTTACATGTGTCCTGACGTATATTTCTTTCCAATGTTATGTTGACGACATTATATTTTATCTCACTGTAAAACCAAACAATATGTGTAATTAAAAGACCTTAGGGACTGTCTGGAGGAGTTTCAGGACAATGGTTGCTAACTCTCTCCTGCTACAAGCGACAAGTTTGAGTTGGTAATTTTGATCTCAGTGAGGCTGCACGTAATCACACCAGTGTTTTCAAAGGTGTAAAAGCCACCTTGAATTCATGCTCCCAACATATAGGAGCAACATATCACCACAGTAACTGCTCACTGTATATTTCTAATACACCCATGGGTGTAGCTACTGTTAGCTTGTTAGCCATGCAATAAAGTACATCATGATGGACCAACTGAAAAGTCGACCTGATGATGGTGCTGGATAAAAATTTATGAGATCACCAAAGTCAGTCTGATTTATCCTCTGGGCAAAATCTGTAGAAAATGTAATGATCCATCCTGCCGTTGTTGAGTGTTAAACTGCCACGTCTAAAAAAAAAACTCAACCAGCTATCTGCCGTGCTTAATCCTTGTGCCAAAGCCTTTCTTTTATACTACATATCTTTCAGACTGACCTCAGCTTTCATGGAGAATCGCTTCAGTAGATGAATCCAGTTTCCTTCCGCTGAGAAGATTTTCTGTAATCAAGCTTTTCCTGCCGTGCACCCTCTGATCTTACAGCATCAATTGATTGTTCTGTTATTCATCTACCTTCTCGTGTGCCAGAGTGTGTTAGCTATGTTGTACTGTCAGTTTTTATGCGTTCAGTTACAGCACGTTTTTTTTCCCAAAGTGATTCGATTGACAAAAGCACTGATTGGCCTGAAGGAGTGCTTCATGACATGTTTACTTGGCCCTGCTTGTGTGCCTTACTCTGATACTTTCCCATCATCTCAATAGGATTTTTTCTTTCTTTCTCCCAGGACACAATAGCCATTAAGAAGCGCAGCTCGAGAACAAGACGAATACGACCCGTCTCCACCAGGCTGAGTGAGTACTGCTGTATATCCTCTTATCCTCCTCTCTCCCCTCGTTCCGATTAAGCTCTGACCCCATCCTGTCGTTTTCCCGGCTCCATTAGTGTGTTTTCTGTCGGCTCTTTTTTCCTGTCTCTCTATCTGAGAGGTATATAAAGTCTCTATATCTCAAAGCGGTCACTGATTGTCTTAAAGTTGACAGAAATGATGGCTCCCTTTGATTCCCCACGTCTTGACACCTCGACTGTGTCTTCGCCCTCTCACTTTCTCATCCTTCTATAATCCTTTCATCTCTCTTCGCTGCTATCAGGTCTCTGTGATGACTCCAGCTCCTCACCACCCCCCTCCGTGCCATCATACTCCTCGCCGCTATCCCGCTCGGCATCCTGGGAGGGCCTGTCAGAGCTGCCTACACAGGGTCTGCCTCTCCATCATGTGACGCGGGTTCGGCCGAGGCCTCCGCGGAGGCACAAAGGAGGGCACCTCCCCTCTGAGACGGTAAGGCGGGGTTGATTTTGGCACCTTTTGACACATCGTACCATGTAATGTGGACGTCGTGCAGTATTTCAGTATACATCGCCTGTTCTCGGATTGCACGCGTAGCTTCTATCTATCTCTGCATAATTCCCCCATTTCCTAATGTTCATGCCTGCTGGCAGTGACTCCCGTCTTTGTCAGAGGTAATCTATACAAAGTGGATGGCTGCAATTGGATTATGTCATTTCTCTGAAGCCAGTGTAATCCATTTGTTTTATTGCATGCAGGACATTTACAAATGAAACCCAGTGCAACTAACATGACCTTTCTTGTGTCTGTGTGTGTCTGTGTGTGTGTTTGTGTGTGTGTGTGTGTGTGTGTGTGTGTGTAGCATTGCAGTGAAAATGGAGGAATAAGCCCTCTTGATGATGGACTCCCAGATTTCTATACTAAAAGAGTTCTCCCTGACAGGTAAAAGTTTCTTTTGCTGTCCTCTCAGTCCTTGTGAAACTATATCTACGAGTTTCTTCTTCTTACATAACTTCCCCTCAATTTACATGTTTATCTACAAATCACATTTACTTTAAATGACTTCCATTTTCCAAAGCCTGCCGCAAGTTTTTAGATTGAGTTCCGACTTTTCAAGCAGTCATTATTCTCTATTTCCTTCACCAGGCATGAAATACATTTTAAATTTGCTCGGGATAGGTAGAGATTGGTGAGTCACAGTGAACATTTTGTCATCTTTAAATAATTGTCCCACAGCAGTGCTGCTGTGAGCAGAAACCGCTTTGCAAATCGTTTGAGGGACGCCCAAGAGAGTTTGCTGCTGAACAGCAACCTTTAATGATTAATACAAGAAGAAGAAGAAGAAGAAGAAGAAGAAGACCTGTTTACTTATTGTTTGTCTTCTGGGTTTGATTTTCCAATAAAATAGCCTCAGTAAAATGCTTTTTTTTTTTTGCAAATGGATTTTTTTTAGCAAAACAAGGGTTGAAATGAGTAAATCCAGATTCCACATTAAGCAGAGCTATGTCGCAAAATTAAAATGAATCTCTGTTGAGTGAAACTAAGTTTATTGACATTAACCACAATTAAACAGAGTTGAATCGATATGAAGATGGTACACAAATTAAATTGTATACATAGTGTTGCACCCAAAACTCATACTTGAGTAAAATTAAAGATATTATGTTAAAATATTACTTTGGTAAAATTAAAAGTCACCCACGGCAGCAGTAGTTGAGTAAAAGTATTAAAGTATCCGATATTAAATGTACTTAAGTATCAAGAGTACAAGCAAAAGTACATTATACATATATTTACATGTATGTATATACTGTATAAAGTATGGGTTGATCAGTTATTGGCCTGGCTGATTATTGGATCCCTTATACAGCATTTTTCAGATTGTCTACTAAGTAAAGTTATCAAATATTATATAGTGGAGTAAAAGTACATTAGTTGCCTGTTCCTGTTTTTGCAGCTACATAATCAAAGCTTTTAAATAACAAATAACACTTTTATTGTGAAGGATTTATAGAAAACGAAATATGTGTTTCACCGAATTAGCGGAGCTTTGTTACCGCAGATTATTTGACATACAGCAGGCGGAAGAGTGTTTACAGCCGGTCCTCTGACCGCTAGTCACAGCCATGAATCCACCCGCTGCTTTTAAATGTCATCGACTCAAGACCAGGGCGTCAAACCGAGTTAAGCCAAGTTGGCACGTGCTTATGTGAAAGCCATAATAGTTAGCCGGCTGCATTTCTTTTCCTGCCATGTTTGAGAGATGACTCAAACGTTCAGCTCCAAAACAGAATCCACGCTGAACTGGAATCATGATAGAAATTCAGCAGCATCGTGGGTCGCAGTTTGAAATGAAGTTAAAAGTTGCACAAGATTTAGATTGAATCCAGGTTTAGAGCAAAAAACTAAACCAAGGTTTAAAGAAAGATTTAACATTCTTAACTTTAAGCTTTTAAAGGTTTGTGCAACATAATTTGAGCAGTGATTTATTCAGTTTTAAGAATGAATCCTTGTCGGTGCAACCCAGCCTTGAATCTCAGTTGTGAGAGCGTCCTTAAATGCACCAGCAGGACAAGAGTTTTCTGAATAGTCGCATTAACTTCCGACTGAGATGATGAAATGTTACTGAAATGACTCGATTGAAATCACTGTAATCAGTGGGAGCAAATAATTGTAAAATGTATGGTGTGCTTTGGCACGAAACACAAATCTTTACCAAATGACGCTCAGTGGAATCACTTCAATAGAGGGATTTTTCATCCATCGCTAACAATGAGTCCTCTGTGAGCGTGTTACAAAAGAGGGGAAACCATCTCAAGAAAGGCACACAACAAAAAAAAAACTATGAATAGACAAACTACACTATTACAGTGAATGCAAGTGATTGGGAAATGTGTGTGTGAGACGTAACCTTGGCTGAGAGTCTTTACCTTCTCTCATTCTGTAGCTTCGAGGCGGAGGAGGAGATTCTCGAGGAGGATAATTGATTGTTGTCCCAGGTTGTTAAATACAGACGCTTTGAATATCAGACGGCTCAATTTAGATTAGAAGTAATTACTTATGAGCAATACGATTAAGCTATATGTCTGAATTTCCCGATTTAAATCTGCAATGACATTACACTGACTTAAAGTGAATGGAAAAAGCATAAAAATATTGTATTTCAGACTAAATACATCAATGCTTCTTCCCCCTATGTGTGTTCAAACGTGTTTTCCTCAGGCTTTATTCCAGCTGGCTGATGTTTAGGTTATTATTCTTAATAATTCAAGATGCGCGGTTGTGTCTCTGTGACCAGTGTGTGCTGTCTGTCTTTGAAGTAATCTCATGGCGAGGTTCGGCTTGTTTAGCGCATCCTGCTGGCTGCTTTTACATTCAGAGGCAATCGAATCGGCTGTCCATCAACTCCGCTCGAGTGAAACATTAATTTTGTCGCTCTTTGATGATTAGTGGAGCTGGAGCTGGCTGTTTGGAGGATTTTGGGTAACAAGACACGATTGGGTTAGCCGGTGACTGCGAGCTGTTGATCAAAGGAGTCTGGATGTTAGTTGATTGGATGTGGCTGCGGTGGAAGTCATTAGCAGCTGGTGATTTTTTTTTAAATTTGTGATCAGTCTGCTTTTGAAATAGGGCTGCAACTAATCATTATTTTCCTTGTTGATTGTTTTCTCAATTAATTGATAGCTGTTTGGTCTTTGAAATGTCTGAAAATGGTGAAAAAAGTGGGGAGTGATGATGTCCTTACAAGACTTGTTTTGTCCACGACTGAAAGATATTCAATTTATTTTCATACAAGAGTGAAGAAACC